>NC_091075.1:113667500-114882500 GCF_032405125.1 Capricornis sumatraensis | reverse complement strand
GTGCTCTGTGCTGCCCGAGGTTCCATGATTCCTCCGTTCTGCCCCAGGGCCTTTGCACACAACCCTCCCTCAGCCTGGGATGATCGTCCCCTCTTCACAGAGGTGGCTCCTTCCCTGCTCCATGTGCTCCTCAGCCTCGCTGGTTGGCAGTTCCCAGGGCAGATTCCAGCTCTACTGTCTCCCTCTCAGATTCTTTTTCACTTCTCTAACGGGCTTTGGAAAAGGCTATACTGCATAAGAGAAGATCAGAAAACAGCTTTATTTTTCACCTACACAACTTCAAACCTGCCTGGGTAGGCTTCCCGAGGAAGACTCTGCAAGCAGATTCTATGGCTTTTATGATAAGTTTCGAGTCTTAAAATCATCTAGTTTTTAGGTAAGAAATAGCCCAGTCCAATTTAATGTCAAAATTTCAGTTCCGCGTCCAGTTTTAGGCGTTTTCTGTCCTTCGAGGCTCAGGCTCGGCCTAAGGCCCTACTGACCAGAAGCAGGCAGGAGTCCTGTGGTTTGGCCCTCTATTCCTCACCTCCTTCCTCGACTCCCCAGTGCACCGCTACCGCCTGCTCTGAGTCAGGCTGAAGAGGAGGGTGGGGACGGAATGAGAGGAGTATGAAGACCTTTTTGGGGAGTTGGTGCTGCTAGCGGTTCTGCCTTGATGGATACTTGCTGGTTCCTCCTCTGGACCAGACCTCCTGCTGGAGGCCTCCCTTCTGCCCTCGTCTGCTCCAGGTTTGTGCCCCTGAGAATCCTGACCCCGCAGCTCCTTCTCCGATGCTGTAGTGCACATCATCTCTGTCTGCCAGGGTGGTCTCACTCCGCTAAGTGGTCCTTTCAAGAAGAAGGCCAGGTGGCTCTGGTCCCCCTGGGAACGAACATCAAGTGTCTTGCCTGTGACACTCCAGAAAGACAGGCCCCCCCCCCCCTTGGCTCTTCCATCACTGGCAGCTCCAGCCAGCCTCTCACCTTTGGATCCTTCCTCTGGTCTCTGCTGTGGATGCTGGAAGTCTACCCCAGGCAGTCTGTCTTCACGCTCTGCTCTGGTGCCATAGCAACGCTTGGGACCAGAGTCCCTCATACCCGCCGCACCCCCCCCCTCTCCCCACAACTCCGCTCCTTCTCTCTAGGCTGGGGACGCAGGTGGACCGTGGTCACAGGACCACACCCTGGTTTGGCTGCCTCTTAGGATGTGGCAACTGGGCGGTCCTCCCGTCTTTTGTTTGAGTTTGCAGGGATGTGGAGTGTGATTTCTTCATCACCTATTGTTCTCAGCCTGGGGCTTCAGCCCGGATTCTAAGACAACACCAGAAATTCTGTTTGGTATTTTATTTCATCCCAGGTAATTATTTTATTCGTTTATTTATGTTAGGAGCTCAGCAGAGCTGCAGAGAGTGCTGAGCTGCTGGGTATAGGAGCTGCAGACTAAAGCATCAAGGAGCCAGAATGAAGTACAGGGGAGCGTGCTATGGTTGCATAAGGGAGAGGCTGAGCCAGAGGAAGTGAAGACCCTCCCCCATCCTCCCACCTTGCAGTGGGTCCTGATGGAGGGTCTGGCAGATCAGCACAGATGTGGGGGGCATCTGGTAGTTGAGTGAGCTTTGAGTAAAAGGCTCCAGCAGTTTTATGGACCTGGGGTGGAGAAGGAGAGTGAGGAGGGCGAGGAGAGCTGAAAGTGGAAAAACACTGGGTACTCACAGTGGAAAAACTTGTCTCCAAGGTTTCCTTTCCCCCTCCCATACGGAGGTTTTGGCCGAGGTGTCTGAAGACCTCTGCCCAAAGCCTGGGAGAGAGAGACTTGGGAATGCAGGAGCCAGCTCGGAATGCACGTGTGAGGGGAGTGTGACCAGCCAGGGGAGTCCAGTCTTTGACCGCAGCCCCTCCGGAGCCTGCTGTGCAGTGGCTGCTCCAAGCCTGGGGTTGGGGCCAGGGGGCACAGCTGGACACACAAAGAAGAACCTCTTGTGGCCTTTGCAGAGCTGTGGTGTGTCAAAGATGAAGCCTGAGTCACAACGTCTTGCAGGACAGCCCAGGCTTAGCCTCCAAAAGTCTTTCATTCTTATTAGAGGAAGAAAAGATGACTGTGATCAAAGGGGCCAGGAGAGCCTTCAAAGGGGGGCATGGCTTGAGTTCATGGGTCCTTTCTGGATGGGATTTGGAGAGGTGGAACTCGGCAAGTGCCATTTGGCTCATAAACTTGACGTCAAGCTCACCTACACTTACTCAAGCGTCTGTCTTGGTACCTTCACCTCCCTGCTCCCCAGCAGGAACACCCAGAGCAACCAGGACCTGCTGGTGCCTGCATGGCTCCCCCCATCCCCAAACTGGGAGGAAGAGGGGAGAGGGAGGATTTGGGGGCCCTTCTTTTTTCTGGAGTGGACATTTTACTTCCTTGGGCTCTAGATCATTGCCTGTATTTTTCCCTCCAGATCATTTTTACTCTGTTTCATCCTCTGTCACTGCTTTGTGCTTCCTTTGGATGTGAAACTCCTGTTTATTGAACATGGACGAGAGTACATTCAGGTTTGTACAAATGCACGAAGAAAGGAGATTTGCAAATGCACAACAGTCATCACTATATTCTAGAAAGCTTTGATCCATACAGTTTGTGAAACGTAACCCTCCCATGCATGACCCTAAAGGGTGGTAGTGAGGTTTGTGTTCCTTGTCTTTTAACCTTTTAGTCATTTGCGTAAAACTGCAGAATCATGGAACTCCCGTGTCTGAGAAGATCTTGTATGTATGTACGTATTTTATTGAAATATTGTTGATTTACAATGTCACGTGACTTTCTGGTGTACAACAAAGTGATTTAGTTTCTGAACAGTGTTAATATCTGCCAGACTTCTAATTTATCCCTCCCTGCCCCCCCCTCTCTTTTGGTAATCAAACTTGTTTATCCTCCGTAAGAGAAGACCTTTTAAATTCTCCCATATGTTAAAGGCAAAATTTATCTCTTGGGGAGATGAGTCTGTTTTGCTATTACTGTTGTTCAGTCGCTAAGTCCTGTTCGACTCTTTGTAACCCATGGACTGCAGCACTCTAGGCTTCCTTGTCCTTCACTATAAACTTCTTGGAGTTAGCTCAAACTCATGTCCATTGAGTTGGTGATGCCATCCAACCATCTCATCCTCTGTTGTCCCCTTCTCCTCCTGCCTTCAATCTTTCCCAACATCGGGGTCTTTTCTATTGAATCACTCTTCACATCAGGCAGCCAGTTTTGGAGCTTCAACTTCAACATCAGTCCTTCCAATGAATAGTCAGGGTTGATTTCCTTTCGGATTGACTGGTTTGATCTCCTTGCTGTCCAAGGGACTCTTGAGAGTGTTTTCCAGCATCAGAGTTCAGAAGCATCAGTTCTTTGACACTCAGCCTTCTTTATGGTCCAACTCTCACATCGATACATGACTACTGGAAAAACCATAACTTTGACTATATGGACCTTTGCCAGCAAAGTTGTGTCTCTGCTTTTTAATACACTGTCTAAGTTTGTCATAGTTTTTCTTGCAAGCAGCTGACTGAAGTCACTGTCCATAGTGATTTTGGAGCCCATGAAAGCAAAATCTCTCACTGCTTTCACATTTCCCCCTGCTATTTGAACTGAAGTGATAGGACTGTATGCTGTGATTTCAGTTTTTGAATGTTAAATTTTAAGTCAGTTTTTTCAATCTCTTCTTTCATTGTCACCAAGAGGTTCTTTAGTTCCTCTTCACTTTCTGCCATTAGAGTGGTATCATCTGCATAGCTGAGGTTGTTGATATTTCTCCTGGCCATCTTGATTCCAGCTTGTGATTCATCCAGCCTGGCATTTTGTGTGATATAACTTGTATACTTTGAATATAAGTTAAGTAAGCAGAGTGACAATATACAACCTTGACATACTCCTTGACCAGTTTTGAGCCAGTCAGTTATTCCATGTCTGGTTCTAACTGTTGCTTCTTGACCTGCATACTGGTTTCTCAGGAGACAGATAAGGTGGTCTGGTATTCCCACTTCTTTAAGAGTTTTCTATAGTTTGTTGTGATCCACCCAGTAAAAGGCTTTAGTATAGTCAATGAAGCTGAAGTAGATGTTTTTCTGGAACTCCTTTGCTTTCTCTATGATCCAGTGAATGTGTGTGATAGTCTTTAGAATAACCACTGAAAGAATGATGGTATGTACATAAGTATAAAATATATATTATAAATAATATATTTAAATTATGCACACAGAATATTTATCTATTGTACATATATAAATATATATTTAACAAAGGAAGAAATTGAACACTTAATATATCCAAAATGAGGCAGGAATTTAAAAGAAATAGAAAATATAACAGTATGATACAATTAACCCTGACTAGATCAGTATACATTAAGTGAAAGTTACTATCCCCATTGGGCTTCCCTGGTGGCTCAGAGGTTAAGGCATCTGCCTGCAATGTGGGAGACCAGGGTTCGATCCCTGGGTCGGAAAGATCCCCTGGAGAAGGAAATGGCAACCCAGTCCAGTACTCTTGCCTGGAGAATCCCATGGAGTGAGGAGCCTGATAGGCTACAGTCCATGGGGTCCCAAAGAGTTGGACACGACTGAGCGACTTCACTTTCACTTTCACTATTCCCATTAGAAAGCAAAATTGATCAAACTGAGTAAAAAAAGACTGACTCTTTTCAAACCTCCTGATTCTGAACAGCAGATAGCCATGGAAGAGTACTGTTTATAATGGCTAACGTTACACTGGGTCATATCTCTTTAAACCTTTATAACTGCTTTGTCATTTACCCCTTGAGGTTGATCCTACTATTTTCATCTTCTTGTAGGTGAGGAAACAGAGACACACTTGCTTAATGTCACATGGCTAGTGCACGGCAGGGTGAGGTCCTCTGACCCCAGGGCTCATGTTCTTATCAAGCTGCTAAAGCAGTTGAGATATTTGGACTATTCTGTGTTTTATGGCATTTCTGGGAGTCTCAACTGATGGTATTTTCCCCACAAGTAATTGAATGATATTTTCAGAATGTACTTCCTTATATTTAGTTCAGATAATATATAAAAGCCCCTATTGTCCTTATACTTTTTTTTTTTTACAAAATAACATTTTTTCTTTTTAATTTATTTTTTTAATTGAAGGATAATTGCTTTACAGAATTTTGTTGTTTTCTGTCAAACCTCGACACGAATCAGCCATAGGTATACATATATCCCCTCCCTTTTGAACCTCCCTCTTGCCCCATCCCAGCCCTCTAGATTGATGCAGAGCCCTTATTTGAGTTTCCTGAGCCATACTGCAAATTCCCACTGGCTATCTGTTTTACATATGGTAATGTAAGTTTCCATGTTACTCTTTCCATACACCTTACTCTCTCCAAAATAGCATTTATCGCACTCAGAAGTCAACAAACCACCTGAGTAGTCCTGCTGCTCTGGGATGGGCTTGGCTGATCTTGGCTGGACTAGCTCATGGATCTGCAGTCAGCAGGAGGGTCAGTTGGTGGGTCATCTGGGAACTCCAGTCCAGTGTGGCCTCAGGCAGGATATCTCTTGTCTGACTCTTCAGTCAAGCAGAGCACCCCACTTCATTCTCCTGGAGCCAGCTGGGATCCAAAAGAGCAACTGGAAACACCCAAGTCCTCTTGGTGTCCAAAGGGCACGTCTTTATTTCTGCTGCATTAGCCCAAGCAAGTCACCAGCCTAGTTTCAAGGGTGGAGGGATAGACTATCTTTTTTGAAGAAGTGCTAAAATTTCACGTTTTCAAGAACCTGTTTACACGTTGAGGTTGAAAAGTAAAGTCTTTAAAGCAATCAGTCTACCACCCTAGTGTCTTGACGTAACAGCACTGATTCTCCTAAGTCAAAAGAACTTGACTGAAGGTAGGTGGCAGTGCTTGGTGAGTGGTGCCAAAGTGGCTGGCAGATTTTCCCCTGCTGTGTTCTGTCCCTATGCTGCGTTTTAGCCATATTTTCACTCTGGATCCTTTGGTTACAAGTAACAGAAAACGACTCTTCTTGCCTTAAGCAAAAATGAAATTTGCCGAAAGGGCAAGGAAAAGTTCATAGCACTGACTATCAGTTCAGAAAAGTGGGCTCAGAAGTCAAGGCATTTATGAAGGAGAGTGGGGGTGTAGAGGTGGCAGGAACAGTGCAGCTGCCTTATTTGGAAGCTGCACTGGGATGTATGAGCTTTAACCCTTCCTTCCTTCTCTTGCTTTGTTTTTCCTTGTCTTTTTCCTTCCTCTCTCTCTCCTTCCCTCCCTCCCTCCCTCTCTCCTTCCTTCTCTGTCTCTCTTTATTCAAGGTGCAAATTTCAGCAAAGGAGCGTTCAACTGGCCTAAGTTCATCAGATTCCCTCCCCCATGGTTAGGGGAGCACAGGACATTCCAAGAGGCATTCCTATAAGACACATTCAATGGGGAATCATACCCCAAATATAATATGGCACAGTTAACAGAGGAGGGTGAAATAGATGCTGGGCAGCCAGAATAGCCTATATCCAGTATATCCTTCACTGGTGGCTCAGCTAGTAAAGAATCCGCCTGCAATGCAGGAGACCTGGGTTTGATTCCTGGGTTGAGAAGATCCCCTGGAGAAGGGGACGTCTACCCACTCCAATACTATGGCCTGGAGAATTCCATGGATAGAGGAGATTGGCGGGTTACAGTCCATGGGGGTGCAAAGAGTCAGACACAACAGAGTGACTGTCACTTCACTATATCCTTAAAAAAATCCCAGTAGCTACTATGATTGCTTATTTTTTCAGGAAAAGGCAATTAACAATGGAAGAGTGTGTATATAGGGATGAAAAGACTAGGAAGATTTATAGGATAAAAGTAATTTCTTTTTCTTTATTGTGGACTGGCTGGTTCCATTTTTTTCTTCCATAATTTTTTCCTAATAGTGTGCTTCTATGACTTTTTAAAATTAAAAGTAAACTTTATTTTTAGGATAAATGAAGTGAGGGAGGTGTGTCTCTTTTGATGGTCTGAGGATACAGTCACTGCGCATGAATGCTCAGTTGTGTCCCACTCTTTGCGACCCCATGGACTATAGCCCGCCCGGTTCCTCTGTCCATGGGATTTTCCAGGCAAGAATGCTGGATTGGGTTGCTATTTCTTTCTCCAGGGAACCTTCCCAAGCCAGGGACAGGAAGCCTCATCTCCTATGTCTCCTGCATTGCAGGCATATTCTTTACTACTTGAGCCATCAGGGAAGCCCATATTCACAGTTACTCTATGTTCATATCCTATACCTCTTTGTTAATATCATAATATTAATATTATATATATATATTCCTTTTGAAATGCAACAATGATCTGATATATTAAACTTTAAACAGAAACAAAAAGGACAGCCAAAAAAAAAAAAAAAAAACCCACCCAATTTGGAAAGGGCTTATGCTTGTGAGTTGGGTCCAGAAGGAAGCAATTTCCCTCCATTTTCCACCAGTCCTTTTGCACATTGCCTTCTGTTTCACTAATAAGGTGTTTCATTATTTCTCCCACATAAAGAGCCTGTGCTGTGACGAGTTGCTGTCGAGGACTCTGGTTTGCCAAGATGCGTCTCATGTGTTGCCCGTGAGACTTCTGAGGATGACTGGACCTGCGTGAAGAGGGGATCCTTTCTCAGGGTTTAGAAAAAGAAAAAGAAGAAAAAAAAAAAAGCCATTTGCCCTGCAGGGATGACAGAACACATTCTTCCCTAATCAGTGGGTTGCTCACCTCTGCTGTGCTGGGAGAACCATCAGCCAATTTCAAGCCTGGGGCTGGGTCATCGGATACACTGTCTTCTCCCAACACTTCTCTGAGCTCTGTACCAGTTTTTATCAGCAGTTCTCTCTGCTCCTGTGGACCAGAGGGAGAGAAGTTATGAGCTCTCTCCATCATTTGCCAATCTCTTAGGCCCTTCATCCTTGGAAGTTTCCTTATCTGAGAATCCTTTAATCGCTTCCTCTCTGTGTTTCTTCTCCTCTCTCCACAACCTTTTCATCCCTGGAGAGTTCTGTCTGTGCCTCTGGGCCTCTCTCTTTCTATTTAGTTCTCAGAGCCCATTCTGGGATTATATTTTAGTCCATCCATCTCTCCAGCTGACCTTGGTTGAAGCCGGGAGCGTGATCAGTCCCAGCGGCTGGAGGCGGCAGCTTTGGTTCTGCCCCACATCTGGGGATGTTTTCTGTTTCCTGTGATGCTCCAGGAAAGCTGCCCACTCAAAGCTTACATGGTGCTCTCCCTGCTCCTGCCAAGGAGCCCTGCTTCCAAAACCCAGAGTAGAAAAGATGGGACATTTGGAAAAGATGAGTTTGTACTTTCTCAGCATTTCCTTTTCCAAAAGCAGAGTTCTTGTGTGTGTGTGTGGTGTGTGCTCAGTTTTGTGAGACTCTTTGTGACCCCCATGGACTGTAGCCGGCAAGCCTCCTCTGTCCATGGAATTTCCCAGACAAGAATACTGGAGCGGGGTTGCCATTTCTTCCTCCAGGGGATCTTCCCTATCCAGGGATCAAACCTGGGTCTCCTGCATTGTAGGTGGATTCTTTACCACTGGGCCACCTGGGAAGGCCTTGGCAGAGCTGTGATGCTCTGTTAATTCCAGTGTGGGAACACAAAATGATCAGTGGGTTGTGATGGAGATCTCTAGCTGGAGATAGAACTTTCCTTTGAGGCCTCTTGCTGCCCTGTGCCCCCTCCTAGCTCTTCTCACTCCGTACTGATGTGATCTGTTTAAAGGGCTATGCTTTATCCACCAGCCGGAAGGCTCGGAGGACTCCTGTCTCCCAGGTCTGCTGGCCCCATAGGTGATCAACATGCATGCCTATTAAAGATCATTTTCTCCTCCTAAAAATTTGTCCTTAAGCTAAGCCATCCACTGAATATGTTCTGAGACCTTGGATGGTTTCAGCGATTCCAGTTGAGAAGGGCCACGCTTGCGGGGAGGAAGCTGAAAAGGAAGAAGCAGGCTAGATGCAGGAGGGTAGAGGTGTGTGGCCCCAGGAGTCAGGACTGAGTGGATGCTGCTGAGATAGAATCAGAGGAAAGGGTCCCTTCAGTCTTCCCATTCTGGAGGACCTGCTTTCTTCAAATCTCCCACTTCCAAGAATAATAAAAGCAATAACCTCAATGATAATAGTGTTGAGTGATTGACACTGACATCACCTTGCACGAACTGTCTTAAATGTTGTAGCCTCACTAACTCATTTTGTCCTCCTAATAATCCTAAAATTAAAATGTGCATCCTGGTCTCACACCCCCATTTCACAGATGCAGAAATGGAGGCTGAGAAACTTGCCTGAGGTCACACTGCGAATAAATGGTGGACTGGAAATGGTGAGTCCAGGTAGGCAGCTCCAGGGCTTGGTCTTGTCAACACCACACTCTGTGGTGATTCCCAAAGGCTGATCTCCAGGGCAGACTTGTCTCCTGAGGGCCCACTGATTGCAGCCTGCATGGGACAACTACACGCTAGGACACTGATGTCTCCTGTCTTTGCTCCTCTGAGGTCATCTAGAATGACTCAGGAATGAAACTGAATGAGGGCCTGGGAAGATGGGGGATGGAAGGAAGGAATGGGGAAACCACCCCCCCCTCCACTGACTTAAGCAAACCTGCTTTTATTCTTTCTCGCCTGAAGCAAATGGCACCTTCTCGCAACAGTTTAGGAATCAAACAGCCTGTGAATTTCCTGTGCCTCTTCTGTCCTCACTCCCTTGTCACCAGGACTTGTTCTTCTGGCCTCTTAATGCTACCTACACCTTTCCCTGGCAAAGACCACCACCACCCACCTCCAGGTCCCCTCAGCACTCCCCAGGGCCCCTGCAGCAGTATACTGTTGGGTGTTCCAGCCAATGAGAGCAGTGTCTAATCCAGTGCTTCCCACATCATTAAAACAGAGGTGCTAGGTCCCTGCCTGATTCTGATTCACTGAGCTTGAGAATCTGCATTTCTAACAGGTTCTCAGGTACTGCTGGCTGTTCTTGGGGAATCACTGTGCTAACATACTATCTACATAGCCTTCAGAGAAAGCACCTCAAACCACGGACTCCCATGCTTTGAGCCTGCCCTGAGTCTCCACTGCCCTCAGGAGAAAGTCCAGTCCCTCAGCCAAGGCAACAGCCTACTACCTCTGCAGCTCCATCCTGCCCTGTGGGTTACTGGACTGATTCAGGGCAGAGCTGCTACTGGGACCACCCCTCCCTCCACCTCCCCAAGTCTGCGTGCTTTCCCACCCTTTCCCAAGCTCTGGGAACACAACTCATGACAGCTATTGTTCTTGTAGGATTAAAACTGATGGCTGCAGAGGCGCTGTTGGTGGCCGTGTCTGCATCTTCCCGTAGGTTCCTAAAGTCCCCTTGCCTGGCCTGGGGGCTACTATGATTCCCACAGGCAGAATTTGCTCCTTGGTTCCCCCTCCCCTCTGCCCAGGCTGGGATGGCCCCTCTCTCTTCCCGGCCCTTTCGTCTTTGGATCTGACTTTGCATGTGCACGTGGGGCCTCCTGAGACAGACAAATCGCTAGCTTTGCCTTCCTGAACTCGTGCCTTCCTGTATCCTACTGCTCCGTAGGCAATCTTGACAGGATGGAACCTGCGTCTTTGCAGCTTGGTCCCAGCCCCTTCCAGGGGGAAATCCCCTGCTAATTGCCAAGGAGATCATTCCTGTCACTGTCTTAGATGCTCTCTTGCTGCCAAACCAGGGGGGAGAAGGAGGGAGAAGGAAACGCTGAACTGGAGAGAAGACTCATGGAGTTTGAGAAGAAACTGCAGTTACAGCATCGTTTCCCAATTTGCTCCTGTCTTAGGATCCACGTAAATATTCTACGCTTTGGAATGGATCTAAAGTGCCCAAGGAAACCTGCGTGACTTCATGGGTTAAATCCCTCCCTGCTTTCTCCAAGCCAGTGGGCAAGTCCTAGCGTTTCCCCAGAGGCTCCTGTTCCCTCTTTCATGGAATAAGAGCTCTGGAGTAATGAGCACTAAGGATTTGTCCTTAGAAGTCCTGACTCCTGTCACTATGGGAATGTTGCCTGTTCCTAATTAACCCTGACCTTGTTCTCTCTGTAACCTCAAGCTAAGCATGCGCAGTGAACTCAAAAATGCAGGATGCGTTAGAGCAGGGTCAGAGGGAGAGAGTTCACTCTAAGGAAAATCCATTTGGATTCAGCAACTATTTGTTGAGCCCCCTACTCTATGTCCATGTCCTGTGCGAGATTCCCCTGCAGATACACAGATTCTTCCTCAAAATCTGTCTTGCACCAAGATGTCCACATAAATAAGCAAATAAACAAAACCATGAGATAACGAGCTTTCATCTGTCGTCACAACCCTCCCTAACCAGTTGCTTGTTTTGTTTGTTTATTTTAATGGAATTTGCATGTTTGATTTAGTCTTTTTTGGGGGGGATGGGTGCAGAATCTTTGGTTTTCTCTGACCCTGCAATTAAAACATTTGCTTTCAGATTGAACACATTTCACAAGCTGAAGTCTTTCTTAAATATCTCAACATGACTCAGGGAAAAGGCTCGAATAAGAGAATCCAGAATCTACCCACAGAGGCTCAACTCAGCCTGTTGTAAAGCTGGCTGCATGTGCGATTTTCTGCTGCAGGAATAGAGCTCCCGGGGGAAGATGAGCGATCCCACGCTCTGGCGCCTCATTGATGGGCAGAGGGTCAAGACTTATGAAGTCCTCTTCTCCTTGGGAGTCCTTCTTCTCCACTCAAAGCATCTCCTGCAAATATAACAGCCAAGCAATCAGCTGCAAATGTAAATGAAACAAAAGACAACAGAACACTCTCCCTAAATCTTCCATCACCCGCCCCGTTCTTCACCCAGGTCTCAGAATCCAAGGCCCTGATTCTCTTCCCTCCGTCCTGTTCTATCCATCAGCCTTGCTGGCTCCTCCCACCGTGGGTTTGCTGAGGGCAGCTTTGCCATGCTATCCGCCCTGACTCTGTATGCCAGACATCTGTTTGTTGTCTCTACCTTTTAACTCACAGATACTTCGAGTTTGAAGAAAGTCCAAAAGCTTCGAATTCTTGTTCGCAACTTTTGGATTCCAATGGGAGTCAACTCCAGGAATTCAGGAGTGAGTTGTTCAGTAGAATTTAACCTTAATAAAGGATAAGACTTTCAGCCGGTTATTCTCTGCCTATTAAATATTGCCACAATATAGCGGAGGAGCCTATTTTTCAAAACTTTCCCTCTCAATGCCCTCTAGCTAGTTGCAGTTCAGTCACTAAGTCATGTCTGACTCTTTTTGATCCCATGGACTGCAGCACGCCAGGCTTCCCTGTCCTTCACCCTCTCCCGGAGTTTGCTCATGTTCATGGAGTTGGTGATGCCATCCCACCATCTCACCTCTGTGACCCCTTCTCCTCTAGCTAAGGTAAAGGGGAAAATGGGATTACGGGGAATATAGAATTCTGTATGGACCAGTGCATCGTACATGGTAGGCACATAACACAAGTCAGTTCTCCTAGACACCGTCCTAAAGGGTGATCTCTCTACAGATTCTGAAGCAGAAATTCTAACCTCAGTCCCTAAGTGTGGATGGAAGAGAACTTCATTATTTCCACGATTTCTAACTGAAATTTAGGGTGTCTTTTAACAGCATGTGTGAGTAATAAACCACAGTAGTGTTAGCGACCCCCATGCCTTTGTCACCAGAGACGCTCTCAAGTTCTGTTACAACCATGGCAGAGAGCCTGCGGCATCATGTATGCTGATTTGCTACTTCAATTAGGTGCACCATTTATTATTTAAGGCTTCCATAAAGAAGCACAGGCATTACTTAATCTCAAATTTGTGGTTTTTAATGTGTTGGCAGCTGCATTTTTATATAATTGGTTTCTTTTGTACGCATATGCATTTTACTTTATGTATTTAAGAACTTTATTCCGAGAAGGGCTCCATAGGACTCACCGGGCGACCTTCATCTTGGCTCAAAGATGAAGGCTTCCCTTTCAGAACACATTCTTAGGCTCTTTATATGGGTTATATGTTTCTTGTTGATCCCTTCCTCTTTAATGTCGCTTAGGATGTTTAAATACCTCTTTTTCTTTCTTTCTCTGTCTCCCTCCACCCTCTTTCTCTAGGTAAAAATAAAACACACACATAAAAAGTTGCAAGGGATAGAGAAAAATAACCGTTGTTTAAGATGCCAGAATCTTGGTGAAATCTAAGAACTATTTACTTTTATGCACGTATGCTCAGTTGTCTAGTCATGTCCAACTCTTTGCAGCCCCGTGGACTGTAGCCCATCAGGCTTCTGTGTCCATGGGATTCTCCAGGCAAGAATACTGGAGTAGGTAGTCATTCCCTTCTCCAGGGGATCTTCCTGACCCAGGGATCAAACTCACATCTCCTGCTTTGGCTGGCAGTTTCTTTACCACTACACCACCTGGGGTGTTCCTTATTTCTTAACATACTTGTAATCAAATGGTAGATTCTAATTTTGCAACCGGCTTCATTTTTTAAAAAGCTAGTGAAGCCTCGTGTATCATCTTAGCTGAGGCACCCTCCTCCCTTAATATGGTTGAAGATTGTGTTGTCCTTTGTTTGTTCTGAGTTATAGCTGACTACTTTGCCTTTTGAAATTAGGTCAGGACACTGTCCTTGGAATACATTTGGCCTCATTTAGGTTCTCGTGCTCTTAGTTTAGATAAAGTTTTGGGTCTTGCATATTTAACCCAGACCACTGAGGATCATCCGGGCATATTTAACATCACTTTCATTCTAAGAGGATAAACTCTGGGGAGAATTGATATGGGAAATTTGAATCCATAATGGCTTAATTGGAGGGGTCATTAGGCTTTTGGATACATTGTCTGGTTCTGTCTCTCAGATAACCAGGCCCCAGGGCTCTGACACTATGGGAATTTAGGTCAGTCATTTGCATGGGGGATGGATATAAGGCATGCCTCTTCTGAAGTTTATCCACGGAATTCAGGCAAACACTGGATCGGTCTTCTACTGCAGGCTGAAGGAATACACATGTTCCAAATCCTCTGGAATCCATGGGATGGTTTGGAACAATCTTTGGAGACAGCTTCTCTAGTCCAATTATGGGTGGGAAATGTCAGTCTTAGTCTCTCAGGACCCACCCGGAGCGTCTTCCTTTTTCTCCCCTCTACTCCCACATACCCCGTTGGCCATTTTCATCCTGTTGCATCTTTCTTTCAGCCTCTTCCTTCTCCCAGGATCTTGCTTTGAATTTGTGTTCTCAGTCTCTGCTCCATCTGGTCCCACTGATGGGAATGGCTGGGGGACAGAGTGAGGGGCTTCATATCCTGCCCTGAGAACAAGGGAGAGGGCAGAGGTCCTCACCAAAGCCTGGCTTCAGAGCAAGGGGGCTGCTCTTTTTTTTTATTGACACAAATTTTTAAAATCTTATTGTTTAATTTTTGGCCACGGAATTGAACCCACACACCCCCGCACTGGAAGCGCACAGTCTTAACCACGGGACTACCAGGGAAGTCCCAGCATTTCACCTCTTGCCCTGTGAGAGTCAGCTCCTCTGTGCAGCACCTTCGAAGAGTTTGTGAGTCTTTCTCTTCCCTGAACTACAAAGCACAGTCCTCTCTCACAGGCTTAGTTGCTGGGGTAGCAGAGAAAAGATGATGGGAAGAGGGGAGAAGTGCCCACTCCACCACAGCGGAGAGCACGGATGGAGAACAGATGAGGCGGTGAGTGAGTAAACGGAGTTCTTGCCTTGCCTCTGGCGCCTCACTGTGCAGGAATTTAGCGAGATGCAAAGCAAGATGTAGGCTTCCCGGGAGGCACTAGTGGTAAAGAACCTGTCTGCCAAATCAGGAGGCATAAGAGATGTGGACTCGATCCCGGGGTCGGGAAGATTTCCTGCAGGAGGGCACGGCAATTCACTCCAGTATTCTTGCCTGGGAAATCCCATGGACAGAGGAGCCTGGCGGGCTACAGTCCATAGCATCACACGGAGTCAGATACGAGTGAAGCGACTTAGTGTGCTCATGCACACACACACACACACACACACACACACACACACGCACACACACACACACGCAGTCAGACGTGGTCCCTTCTGCCACACAGCTTCCAGGCTGGTAGTGAATCAGTCATTCCAAGTAGATTGAATTTTAGTAGGGCAGGAATACAAGGGGCTTCGACATCTGTAAGGGGTGACCTAGGTTGGCGTGTGGTGTGAAAGGAAGGTTCAGGCTACAGTTTAAATGACAGGACAGAATGAACTAGACAGGAGTGAGTGGGGGGTGGGGTGGGGTAGAGGATGGGCAGGGGAGAGGACCACCCTCGGAGCAGAGAAAAGCATCATGAGAATCCTGAGGCTGAGCGTGTCTGGCCCCCGCATGGGACAGCAACGTGCTCACTGGCCAGAGACCAGGAAATCACGGGGTGAGGACAGGCCGGCGCCCCAGCCGTGTGATTCTCTCCGAGGAGTTTGAGCTGCTTCTGAGGCCGAGAGGAAACGACTGAAGAATTTTAAGTAGTCAAGGGACATGAATAGATTTGCACTTTAAAAGAAATCCATCTGGAATGAGAGTGGAGAAAAATTGGTGGATGGAAGGGAACGGGGCAAAGCAGAGGCTGTTGCTGTGAACTCAGAGTGAGAGAGGGTGAAATGAGGCGTGGTGGGGAGAATGGGAGGGCAGAGAACGGGGCGGGGGGTCCCCAGGTTCCATCCAGAGGACGCACTGGAGGCTACAGAGACGGAAGAGGAGTTTGTGCGGGGGATCTGTCTATGGGGTGCGTGCGCGCATGCTCAGTTGATTCAGTCGTGTCTGTCTCTTTGCGATGCTATGGGGTGTCGCCCCTCAGGCTCCTCTGTCCATGGGATTCTGCAGGCAAGAAGAGTGAAGTGGGTTTGCCATGCCCTCTTCCAGGGGATCTTCCTGACCCAGGGATCGAACCCTTGTCTCTTACATCCACTTGCATTGGCAGGTGGGTTCTTTAACACTAGCGCCCCCTGGGAAGCCCCTGTCTATGGAGAGGTGGGGTCTGAAGATCCCAAGGTCTAGCCTGCACTGGGCCACTCCCAGCCAGCAACTGGTTAAAAAGAGGTCTTCTTGTGCTGTGACGACTGCTCAGATGAAGAAGCAGACTCTGGTGGGGGTTAAATTATTAGCTCCATGTCAAGTAGTTGGAGATGGCTGATCAGGACTCACACCGAGGCAGAGGGACTCAAAAAGCCCACATCCTTCTCCATCCCCATAGTGCCTGGGGAGAAGCCCTCATCTGGATGCACCCTCCCTTGCACCGTGAAGACTGACTCCTGATGTGCCATGCTCAAGGAGTCTGTGGTTCCTTCTGTCTGAGTTGCTAGCACAGTTCTTCTCTTGCAGACTTAGTTTCTGGAGGTAGCAGGGGAAGAGGGATGGAACATGGAGAGACATGCCCACCCACTAAAATGGACACCGTGGCCACCCTAGGGTTTGGAGAGTGGAGAGGATCCAGCGAAGAAAAATTAGGAGTTGAGGGAATGTCGCAGGAGAGATCAGTGGGGGAGAGATCTCACCCTGAGTCTAGAGGACCGTGACCCTTCCTTCTCCCCATTGATCCCTGTGATCCAACCACGTGGCAGAATAGAAAGAGCAGAACTTTGACTCCTGGTGGTCCGGGAGGGGAATTTAGCCACTACCTATTAGTTGCTCTGAGGTTTTCAGCCTTTGCACAAACTTGCTGAACCTCAATGTTTTTATCTGTAAAATGGGGATAATAACTGCTATATTAAGGGTTTTGAGGTAGATTGACCAAGAACATGTACTAAAAGAGCTGGTCAATACAACTGGCACATGGTCAGTATCACGGACCCTGGGTTCCCTCATTTCCAAGGTGACCATTACCTTTATCATCCAATGGGGACATTTGTAAAGCTGAAAGGAAATGTTCTAATAATTACACCGGGACAAGTGAAAACTGGGACTGTCCCCGAACCCTGGGACAAACCAGCAGTCTGTTCAAACCCACTCGTAGCAGAAGCACTCATGTTGTGTTCCATCAGCTCTGTCTGAGCCCAGACTTCTGCTCTTGGGCTGTCAGATCTCTTCACTCCTTCAGGTCACTCATTCGTTCGTTAAGCAAAATAATGCCAGGTCCAGGGGGAAGTGAAAAGGCGGCAGCAGCTGACAAAATCCAGTGTGTGGTACTTCTCTTGGAGGAGCTCAAGGTTTGATGGAGGAGCCAGGCAGAGACCTCACCCTGTGATCACTGCAAGCTTAGCGTGACAGTGTTGTGTCTGGAGGTGGAACAAAAAGGCATGGAATCCAGGGTTGGAAGAGATCCTTGGGTTTAGTGCATTTCCTCCATTCCATAGGCAAGGATGCTGAGGCCCAGAGAGGCAAACCAACTTGATTAAAGTCACCCAGCTAATTAGCGTTCCCATGGGAGACTAGAGCCCAACATTTTATCCCGAGGCAGGACACCTGGGATACTGGTGACACAGCCAGTGCCTCTGGAGCCTTGGCCCCCAGACCTCCTCCCTGGGCTCCGCCCTGCACCCCCCCCCCCATCTTGTCTCGTATCAGGAGATCTGGATCATCCCTCCTCTGCATTCTGCTCCTCTTCACCATCTTCTTTTCCATGCATTTGGTTGGGTACCATGGAGGATGCTGACATGGGTCAAAGAGTCCTGGTTCTTAAGGGAGATGGATAAATAAATACCAAATGAAAAAAAATGAAAGGCAGAAAGAAGAAATTGTTCATCAGTGGTAAAAGCAATGTGTAGTTTAAGGCGATTAACTCTGATGTTCAGTTACTAGGTCGTGTCCAACTCTTTGTGACGCCATGGTCTGCAGCACGCCAGGCTTCCCTATCCTACACTATCCCCTGGACTTTGCTCAAATCGTGTCCATTGAGTCAGTGATGCCATCCAACCAGTTCATCCTCTGTCACCCCCTTCTCCTCTTGCCCTCAATCTTTCCCAGCATCAGGGTCCTTCCAGTGAATATTCAGGGTTGATTTCCTTTAGGATTGACTGGTTTGATCTTGCAGTGCAGACGACTCTCAAGAGTCTTCTCCAACACCACTATTCAAAAGCATAAATTCTTTGGCACTCAGCCTTCTTTATGGTCCAACTCTCACATCCATAATGACTACTGGAAAAACTGCAACTTTCACTATACAGAACTTTGTTGGCAAAGTGATGTCTCTGCTGTTTAATACACTGTCTAGGTTTGCCATAGTTTTCCTTCCAGGGAGCATGCATCTTTTAATTTCATGGCTGCAGTCACCATCCAGTGGTTTTAGAGCCCAAGAAAATAAAATCTGTCACTGCTTCCACTTTTCCTCTTCTATTTGCCATGAAATGATGGGACCAGCTGCCATGATGTTAGTCTTTTGAATGTTGAGTTTCAAACCAGCTTTATCACTCTCCTCTTTCATCCTCATCAGGAGACTCATACTCACTGATAATTCAGTGCCTGCAACTTGCGAGCCAAATCAATCATAGTTGTTTAGATTTAGAGCTCATGACAAATTATTTGAGTTGGATGTTAAAGCTTCGTATTTCAGATGAAGAACTCAAGACTCATAGAGGTTACCTATTTATCTAAGTACATGCCAGGCAATCCTTTGGCCACCTGATGTGAAGAACTGACTCATTGGAAAAGACCCTAATGCTGGGAAAGACTGAAGGCAGGAGGATAAGGGGGTGACAGAAGATGAGCTGGTTGGATGGCATCACCAACTCGATGGACATGAGTTTGAGTAAACTCCAGGAGTTCATGATGGACAGGGAAGCCTGGTGTTCTGCAGCCCATGGAATCACAAAGAGTCGGACATGACTGAGTGACTGAACTGGATTGATGACAGGCAGATGAACTATTTGATTCTAGACCTCATTGCAATAGGCAGATGCCTCAGAGGAAAGTGGACGTGGAGTGGGAATGGTCTTTGCCACCAAGTGACCTGGATTTGAATCTTGCTGATGCTTCCTTCCAACCATGAGGCCCTGAGTGTGTCACCACTTTTCAAAGCTTCAGTTCCCATGTCTTAGGCGTATTTACTGAGTGTGTTCCAGGTGCTCATTGCTTGTGCTCAGCCGCTTCAGTTGTGTCCAACTCTGTGCGACCCTATGGAGTGCAGGTGGCCAGGCTCCTCTGCCCACGGGATTCTCCAGGCAAGAATGCCAGAGTGGGTTGCCATTTCCTCCACCAGGGGGTCTTTCTGACCCAGGGATCGAATCCGTGTCTCCTGCATCTCCTGTGCGACAAGCAGATTCTTTACTAGGAAAGCCTTGGAATAGTATTAAAGGGATGTAACAACTGGTTGGCTTGGCACTGACTGGGCAAGATGGATACTATCTCTAAACAGTCAGGATGGCCATTCTGAGGACCAGCTTTGCCCATTTCCTTAGGCTGTTCTGAAAATCAAGTGAGATTGTACTTATAAATCATGTAGAACAGTGCTTAGCACCTTGGAGGCACCCAGTACATCTTGGAAAATCAGCAGGTTTAGGGGAGAACCAGAACAGAGCTTATAAAGAGAGGTCAGAGAGGAGCGACAATGTGGGATGGATTCTAAAGGAACTGGCGTTGGAACACAGCTCTACAAGAAGGTAGGATTTAGGGCGCAACACATCCAGGTTTACATTTCCCGCTTAGTGACTGGTTTTGTCATGTGACCTTAGGCATACTGCTTAACCTCTTTGAGCTAGAACCTTCACATGTAAACAAGATTTTTAAAATACCTTCCTGTAGAGTGATTGCAATGACCATACATTATGGACTGAATGTTTGCATCCCCTCAAAATTCATATGCTAAGATCCTAACCCCTGATGTAATAGCATTAAGAGGTGGGGGCCTTTGGGAGGTAATGAGATCATGAGTAAGAGGCAGGAAATACCCCCACCTCTCTCTGTCTCTCTCTCTCCTCACCCCCACCTCTTTCTCTCTCTCTCTCTCTTTTGCTCTCTGCTCTCTCCACCATGTGAGTAAACATTGAGAAGATACCATTTGCAAACCAGGAAGAGGGCACTCATCAGATACCACATCAGCCAGCACCTTGATCTTGGGGTTCCCAACCTCTAGAATCATTAGAAATAAATGTTTACTGTTTAAATTACCCAGCAACTAGAGCTAAGAAGACATGTTAGTGATGTCTAGGAAGAGCCAGCACTCATGGCTTCACACAGTTTCATAGAAAATGACTTCTTTCACTATGGAGTGACTTACTGCTTATTTACAAAGGGGGTTGATTTAATTGCGATCTTTCTTTTCTCTTCCCCACCGAATCTAGAAAAAAATAGATGGAAGTTTGAAATGGTGCTTGAAAATATCTTGATGTATCATAGTAACGTAGATTATTGTAGTACTAAGTATATTTTTCTTTAGTTTATTGTGCCGAAGATGGTATTTTCTGTGTGCTATTATAAACCGAAACATGTGATGAGCTTAGACCAGGGAATGCACGCGGTGGCCACTAATTTGTTTGTTACTTAAAATGGTGCAGAGAAGAACAAAGGTCAGTTGGTGACATTAAGCTTGTACGTCTTCTGTTTCCCCCATGCTGCTGGTTGCCTAGCAAGGTGTGGGTGGGATGCGTGTACTCTGAGTTCCCAGGATGGTTAAAACTAGAGGAGACAGATTCTAGTGCAGGAGGTGAAGGGATGTAGGCAGCGGATCTTGGCTGAGTGGGAGTTTTGAAATTCAAGAGATTTCAGGTTGAATTCAGGCTCTGAAAAGTGTGTGTCCTTGGGCGGGTGGCTTTATAAATCTGAGTAACTGATCTTAACCATGGCATAAGATGAGTGCTGGAGGGAAGGAAAGAATGGGGCACTATTGGAGGAAATGTGTTCCCTCAAAGGACCAAAACCGTGTCTACATCTCAACATCAGGTGACTCAGATGGTACAGAATCTGCCTGCACTGCAGAGATGCAGGTTCAATATAAAAACAAGCCAGTGCTTAAAGAGAGAAGAAGATGCGGTCACAAGGAGTCGGACATGACTGAGCGACTCTCACTTTCACAGAGGAAAGCCACCCTTTGTACCGTCCAAGATGTCTGAGCTGGCTTAATCAGCTCGGATTTGAAACTGAGTTTTTCAGGCTCCGAAGCTGAAGTTCTAGGCTTCATTTTTCTGAACTATTTTATGCTTTATCATTTTGGCATGTTTATTCATGAGTTCCTTTACTACGGATGCCTTCATCCTTGCATGTCTAAATCTTACCAATCTTTTAAAACCAGCTCACATGCTACCTTGTCTAAAAAAACCTCATCTTTTTCTCTCTTTAAGCACTGGTTTGTTTTTATATTTTTGCTAGATTACAAGAATTAGATTCCCTGCTAAGCAATAAATTCCCAGGTAAGCTCACCTCTGCGTCTCTTCCATAGCACTTAGGGTTGTGCAGTGTTCGTGATAGGTGGTTTATGCTTGTTTGTTGTGTTGCCTAATGTTTGCAGAGAGAAAGACTATTTGTTGCAAGGATTCAGGAAGCAAAGAAATGCAGCCTGAGAGGGGCCAGGAAGACAGTGAGAGTCTGGAAAGTAGGTTTAAGCACTGCCCATAGAAGTATTTGGTCATTAATACTTTTTCGATTTCTCATTGCTGTAATGTTCAAAGGGGGAGATCATGTTTCCACAGGGTGATTCTGTTTGCTCTACTATTTGTTTGTATCATTGCCAAGGCCAAGTGGATCTCCATAAGATGTATTTCTGGATAACAAAGCCCTGCTTTGTTGTTGGCCTCTTCCTGTGATCAAACTCTTTCTATACTTTGCATAATTTGAAATGAAGCAGGTAGGAAGGGAGAGCAGAACCAGTCTAAGAAATATTTGCTATGGTTCTCTTAAACTCTTTTTTGGAGGGGGTGTTATCATATGAACAAAATGATTAGAATTCGTGGTGAAAGCAAAGGCCAGAATTAATAAAAGACAGCAGATTTGGGATGAAACTAAACCCAAGTGAGATGAATTTTGAAAGTGAAAGTAAAACCCAAAGAGAGCTTATGTTGTGTGGTGTATGTTGAGAATAACAGATTCAAGATGCATTACTTGGGGGCAGTTACTAACCCGAGACTTTAATAAAAGCAGCCTTGTTTTTGCAGATACTCTCCTGTTTTTTTTGTGCATGTTAGTGGCTCAGTCATGTCCGACTCGTTGTGATCCCATGGACTGTAGCCCACCAGACTTCTGTATCCATGGAACTCTCTAGGCAAGAATACTGCAGTGGATTTCCATGCTCTCCTCCAGGGGATCTTCCCGACCCAGGCACTGAACCTGGGTCTCCTGCATTGCAGACAGATTCTTTACCATCTAAGCCACCAAGGAAGCCCTTTGTACACACACATTTCTGGAAACAGGGATGTGCTAACCTCAGAAGTGTCAAAGGTACAAACACTCAGGTTAGGATGGGAGCTCCATTCGAGAATCCAAAACACTGTCTTCACTTTTAGTCACCATCTTCAATAACATATTATTAATGGTATTTTGTACATAATCTTTCATTTCTTCTCCTTCACAGTTACTTGCATGTCTGGTTGACCCAAGCTAAGTTCATTCAGCATTGACTTGAAGCAAAGCTTTCTGCTTTGGGTATGCTTGAAGAACTCCATCTTAATGTAGATAGCAACGTATATGAGGCTTAAGTTTCCTATTGCTTGTGACAAGGCTTTTACTTTTCCAGTTTATCCTGATTTTTATTAAAAAGTAGGGACAAAATATAATAAAACAATGGTTTTTTAAATGAACAAACCATGAAACTCTTTTCAAATAGCATCTTTCCTGGACCCTAGCCTGTAAAGCCCATAGATATGGAACAGTCTTGACGAGAATCAGGAGAGGGACACAAGGACACCAAAAGCACCTCTCCAGTCCTCATGGAACACTGTTTGGTAGGCTTTGCAATATTATGCTTAGTCGTGTTCCAACTCTTTGCGACTCCATGGAGTGCAGCATGCCAGGCTCCTCTTTCCTTCACTGTCTCCCAGAGTTTGCTCAGATTTGTGTCCAAGCTGTTGGCAGTACTATCTAGCCATCTCATCCTCTGCTGCCCCTTTCTCCTTTTGCTTTCAATCTTTCCCAGCATCAGGGTCTTTTCCAACAAGTTGGCTCTTCACATCAGGTAGTCAGAGTATTGGAGCTTCAGCTTGAGCAGTGGTCCTTCCAATGAATATTCAGGGTTGGTTTCCTTTAGGATGGACTGGTTTGATCTCCTTGCTGTCCAAGAGTCTTCTCTAACACCACAATTCAAAAGCATCAGTTCTTTGGCACTCAGCCTACTGTCCATGGCTAACATCCCAGAATTATAAAAGATGTTGGACTACCTTTGTTTCATTTATTTTCTATACTGATGGATTTTTACAAGATTGAACTCTGTACAACTGGCTGAGGATCAAGCTGAAAATATTGAGTTATGCTCTTGCTTTTTCTTCCACTGTAAGAAATGGCCATTTAAAGTAAAAGCTTAAACTGTCTTTTCTCTTTCCTTGTCTTCTCAAGTGTAACCTTACTGAGGATGGAAAAAAGCAGAAATGGAGAATGTTCTGCATATTACAGTAATTCAAACTAATAATGAGCCAGATCTTTTTCTGATAGCTGAGTTTTAATGCTGGGTCTCGTGAAATGAGAAAATAGGAGTCAAAGTATGATAGAAAGTTGACCAGTATTTTAGAATTTATTTAACATAATCTAACTAAAGCAGTGACAGTGAAAACTGAGATGAGGGAATAGGGTTTTGAGTTCTTCGGGACTTGACTGTTGGATGTGGGGGTCTCTAAAGGAGAAGGGGGAATTGGGTAGAGAGTGAAACTTTATCTTGGGCATCTGGGTATAATCATGGAATCAGGAAATGCTGGAGGAGGAGCAAAATTTAGGAAGAAAGTGTTGCATCCCGTGTAAATGCCCTGTAAGCTTCGCTAAAAATCACATAAGATGTGTTCTATGAGCTCAGTGGCTGTCTCCCAAGGTTATGGTCATTGAACTGGGGATGGTTTAGTCTTGGTGGATTTTTCTGCTTGTCAAGTTGAATGTGGCACACCACCACAGTGTGCAAAGGCAAAATGGGCATGGATGTGGGTACATGCATGCATGCACGCATTTAAAAATATTCACTGTGTGCCTACTCTGTGTCAGGTGTTGTTCTGGTGCTGAGGAACAGCTTGGTGGAGCAATGCACAGGGGCCTTGCCCTCCTGGAACTCAGGCATCAGACAATAGGCAAATAAACAAACAAGAGAAATACGAGGCTGAGCTCTGCTCTGTGCTAAGATTGAGAGGTCCGCTGTTCTAGAGCATAATGAGCGCTATCTTGGATTGGATTTTGTGGTCACTGCTTCTGCTTATCTTTCGATAGTAATCTCTTCCCCAAGCCCAGCCTGTACTAGCTGGTACAACCTCAGTCTCCCTGGGGTGCTTACCCTCTGGTCATCTTAGGGAATGTGACTCTTCTCCAGACTCCCCTTCAATATCAATCATGGTCGTTTCTTCCTTTTTACTAGTGACTGGTTTCAGTAAAGCAGGTCCTGGCCAACGGGATTGAAGAGCTGCCAACTGTGGGACCTCTGGTA
The DNA here is from genome assembly GCF_032405125.1 of Capricornis sumatraensis. Lineage (NCBI taxonomy): Eukaryota > Metazoa > Chordata > Mammalia > Artiodactyla > Bovidae > Capricornis > Capricornis sumatraensis. The sequence goes on along the minus strand of NC_091075.1, from coordinate 114,858,049 downwards.
AAGGTTTTCCTACTAATAAAAGCTGCATGGGGGGATATGCCTGTCTTCTTTACAGGACACCATTGTGTCTTCCTGTGACGGCTGGAGCAATTGCAATCCTCTTGTGATCCTGACAGGAGGATTGCTGACCTGCTACAGATGGCAGAGTGAAACGGTGGAAAGGACCTGGGTCTTTGCTAAAGTCCTAATGCTGTTGAAGATCCAGTGTCAGAATTCTGCTTCCACTATGTTCTGTGTTGCATGACTTACCAAAGCTTTGTTCTGGCTCTTTCTAGTTGGGTCCTCCTTATTACTGTTGCTGAAGGCATCCTGACTGGTGTGTGTAGGTTGGGGAGGACCTGTTGAGATGGCTACTTTCAAGCTGCTGTTTGAATGTCATGAAGGTGCCGGGTTACATAGAGAGCTGGGGAAAAAATGCACCCCAGGCAGCAGAATCAGCCAAATACAGATGCCCAAACATGGGAGCAAGCATGACATGTTTGGGGAAGAGAGAGGTCAGAGGAGTAGGACTCTGCCAACCTATTAATAAGAAAGGAGCTGAGATTCTTTTCAACTATAGTAAAATAGAGAGGCTTGGATTTTAATCTAAATATGGTGGAAGTCATGGATGAAGTAGGTCCATCTCTTTTGTTTTTTTTATCCCCTAACCCAGCACATAGCTGAACTAAATTCTAGCTTACAGGTTTTCAGTCTGATCAAAATAATTCCAATAATAGAAAGATCATTTGGAAGTGAATATTTCCCTCTAACGCTCTAGTGTAAAGGGGTAACCTTCTCCTTGACAACAGGCAGAGGGTTTTCTCACGCTTCTTTTTATCAGACACAACTTCAGAAACTAAGTTTACAGGTAAAGAAAGTCAGAAGCCCATGCCGAGCTGCAGAGATGACGACTCTTAATTAGCTGCATCAAATGACTCTTGGCATTCCTAATTTTCACCTTTTTGTAACAATTCAATTCATTCCAAGGTTTTACCAGAGTAGACAGGCATGAAATGAATTCTCCATGGTAGGTTACCAATGGCAAAGAAATTGCGAGCTTTGAAATGGCTGGGAGGAACCACGTGAGCTCTGGCACTTGCCTTCCTCTAAACTCTGTGAATTCTGTCAACATTAATTCTGTGAAGTATGTAGGCTGCATTATTTGGGAGAAATGAACAATTTTATTTTCTCCAAGCTCTATCTGTATTGCCTCCTTTTCCTTAAGCCCCACTCACATCTCTGGTGGGTGTGTGGTGTAGTGAGTGAGAACTGGAAATCAGAATACCTGGACGCTGATGGAGTCTGGAGGTGAGAAAAAGATAATGACTCGGCGAGGTTTAGCGGACTGTGTGCTCTGTGTGACTCAGTAGTGTGGGGAGCTGCCGTCATCGTGTATAATGAGCTTTCTCCTCGATTTCTTCTCCTCTGTTCTAGTAGGCCCCTTGTTTGCCAGACATGTGTTATGACTTGAGCTCTCCTGAAGAATCCACAGTTTCCTCCCATTGGGTTTTTTATTTTTTTTCTTCTTCTTCATTTTTTTTTTGTCCTCACCACCTGACATGTGGGATCTTAGTTCCCCAACCAGTGATTGAACCTGTGCCACCTGCAGGGAAAGTGCAGAGTCTTAACCACTGGACCACCAGGGAAGTCCCCATTCGTTGTTGCTCAGGTGCAGAGTCCTGTCTGACTCTTTGCGGACTGCTGGGGAAGATTGAGGACAGGGGTTGAAGGGGGCGACAGAGGATGAGATGGTTGGACGGCATCACCCACTCAATGGACATGACTTTGAGCAAACTCTGGGAGATAGTGAAGGACAGGGAGGTCTGGCGTGCTGCAGCCCACGGGGTGGCAAAGAGTCGGACACGACTGAGCGACTGAGCAAGAACAGAACAGCCGCTGTGGGACAACAGAAGCTCTCCTAACCCATCTCCTCTCACCAGCTCTTGGGCTGTGCCTGGCTCCCCGTTCCTTCTGTGTGCTCTGAATGTTCGCCACCAGTAGACTCCTTGCTGCGGTCTCATGCACACTTATGCTTCCACCTGAGTTGCACACTTATCCAGAGTCACTTTTATTTTCTCCAATGTTGTGTATGCAGTGTTCCCTTGTTATTATAATCATATAGTTAAATGTTACATAAGCCAATACATTATGGATGTGAAAATAATAGAGCTGTTTCTATGAAAATCTAGTTGAATAATTTAGATATATGGGCTGCTTTAAAAAGAGGCTTCCCAGGTGGCTCTAGGGGTAAAGAACCTGCCTGCCATGCAGGAGACATAGAGACATGGGTTCCATCCCTGGGTTGGGAAGATCCCTTGGAGAAGGGCATGGCGACCCACTCCAGTATTGTTGCCTGGAGAATCTCTTGGACAGAGGAGCCTGGAGGGCTACAGTCCACAGGGTCTCAAGGAGTGGGACACAACTGAAGTGACTTAGCATGCACGCACGCTTAAAAAGGAACAAGAGTCATTACTTTTTGACCTTTTGGCTAAGATCAAGTATAAAAGGAACAAAAGTCAAATTAGGTATGATAAGATAATTATAAATATTTGGGGGGAAATTGTAACGTCTAGAAGGGTTTTATAATCACATGGCTTTCCGAGTGCATTTAAATTCTCATTCTACTTTAAATAAAACAAACTTATCGGATATATTACTGGTGTGGTTATACAAGAAAGAATACACAGAATACCAATCTGTGGACCAATAGGTACAGAAAAGGTCTTGACTCTACACCAGAAAATTGGCAGCCCTGGAAGCTTAACAGCAACAAATGGATAATTTAAATGTAGAGAACAGCCATGGTACTCAGACAGTGGGCCCTGGAGGGCACAAGTCACCCCCTGATCAATTTGCTGTTTAAAAATCTACAGAGGAGCTAAAGTTACTTATCAATAGGAAAAATTTTATTAGAGAAGAACTCTCCGGTAAGGTTGATAGAGTTCTAAGATGTTTTCTAGAAAGTCATGGTGCAAATGATAATACAGCAAGCACTACGAAAATACACAAAATTCAAGCAATGATTTTCAGCAGCTGCTGGTAGCAATGCAGGTGGAATTCCAAATTCTGACTTTTTATTATGGGCAAAAGAAAAATCTCTGAGATTTAAGAGATATAAATTGGTTGTTTTTACAAGATAAGTACTCTTCACAAAAATCAGCACAGACAGACTGAATTATTCTATAAACTGATTTTTTTCCCCTATGAACATACACATTCCGTGAAGAAACACTTGAAGAAAATAGACACCTACAAAGTCTATGCTTTATCAATGTTTTTTAAATTACAGCTTTTGACTCTTGGTGGGTCGTGAAATACATTTAGCGAGTTGGGAAAAGAATTTTTTTTTTAATAAAATGAAACAGAATAAAATAGAATAGAAAATAACAGTGTGAATTATAGGTTGTAAGGGCACGTCATGAAAATTTTTCATTATACATGTGTGTATGTGTGTGGCATGTGTGTATATGTGATATAAAATTTCTCGCTGTGATGTAAAATTTCTCTTACCTTTCATTTCTGGCCCTAACTTTGAAGACCTTTGGTCTAACATATGCTTCTTCATGTTTTAGTTATGAATAATGTAAAGAAAGTGATTTACATAAATGCCAGATGTTCATAACATGATGCAACTCCTTTGTTCCAAGCTATGGATCATAGGGTTACAAAACGTTTTAAAGATAAATTTGAAGTTTCATTTCAGAAATAAAAGACATGAAAGTATATACAGACTATATGTAATCATTAAAAATCATTGACATTAGAGGAGATTTTGCTTCTCAGTTCAATATTGACTAAATCCCAAGAGATGAGAAAAATGTTGCCTGAGGTTGAAAGCATTGGAAAAATTCTGAACTACAAGAGGATAATTAAGAACACGGTTAGTAACTGACCCCAGACAAATTGGAGGGGCCAATGATTTACAGAAAGATGTTGTATAACAATGGACTAATGATTCCTATTTATTGCAATATATACTTAGTGTCAGGGATGAAATCCTTCAGGCCATACCAGAAATAGACAAATCAAAAAATGAGGAAGACAGGGAAAAGGAAATATAATATCAGAGGCCAATCTTCTCAGCAAGCAGAAGCCAAAGTTGCCCTGGGTGGAATTCTGTTCTATTGAACTGGTAGTCAACTGTGTTATGAAATGCACATGCTTCAAAAATATGTTTCAAGAAGGATGTTTCTTTTTCTAAACAACTTCCAGATAATAAACAGATGAATAGCTATATAGTCTAAATTAAAGCAAAATATTAAAAGTTTACATGGATCATTTTTATGATTCTCTGCTTTAACTTCCCAGGTGGCTTAGTGGTAAAGTATCCGCCTACCAAGGCAGAAGACGTAGGGCATACAGGTTCGATCCCTGAATCAGGAAGATCCCCAGGAGGAGGAAATGGCAACAACCTCCAATATTCTTGCCTGGAAAATTCCATGGATAGAAGGAGCCTCTTGGGCTGCAGTCCAGGGGGTTGCAAAGAGCCAGACATGACTGATCATGCATGCACTCTTTAACTGACTTCCCATTTATGAAGCCATCACAGGTCTTGATGGTTTGCATAAGACTCTTGTTACTGCCTTCTGTTGCCAGCATTATCTTTCTGTCTTTCATGCCAGGAGCTGGTGTCAGTCAAGTAGGTCATTTCTGAATTCAAACCTCCTGAGTTGGACTGTAGCTTGTCTACCACCCACTAAGGAGACCCTGGGTTTATAGTGCAGTCTCTTGGGGCTTCAGTTCTCCCGTTGAAAGGATGGGGCTGAGATATCACTTGATTTCATCAGATTTGAACTCAGATAACATATGCAAAGCCCTTCCCTGGTGGCTCAGACCGTAAAGTGTCTGCCCACAATGCGGGAGACCTGGGTTCGATCCCTGGGTTGGGAAGATCCCCTGGAGAAGGAAATGGCAACCCATTCCAGTACTCTTGCCTGGAAAATTCCATGGACAGAGGAGCCTTGTAAACTATAGTCCACGGGGTCGCAAAGGGTCGGGCACGACTGAGAGACGTCATTTCTAAGCATAGCAGCAGATACACTGCGAAAGCTCAACAACGGTGGTTTTCCCCGCTCTGATATCTTAGATTTACCCTAAACACAATTTGTATCGTCTTTAATTGTTTCAAAACATTTTTCAGGGTATATTTCAGATGGCCTGCCATCAGTTCCTTTCAGTCGCTCACTCATGTTCAACCCCTTGTGACCCCATGGATTGCCTGGCATAGCAATCATTTTTATTGCTCCCCAAATCTTTAGGAGTTCTCTCAGAATAATAGCAGTTAAAATGATAACATCATATATATATATATATATATATTTTTTTGAACTTTTGTATGGGAGTATAGCTGATTGGCTGGAGAGGGAAATGGCAACCCACTCCAGTATTCTTGCCTGGGAAATCCTGTGGACAGAGGAACCTGGTGGGCTACAGTCCGTGGGGTCGCAAAGAGTCGGACACAACTGAGCAACTAAACAACAGCAACAAGAGCCGACGGCAGTGTTGTGATAGTTTCAGGTAAGTGAAGGGACTCAGCCATAAGTATACATGTATCCATTCACCAACTCCCCCTCCCATCCAGGCGGCCACATAACATTGAACAGAGTTCCCTCTGCTGTACAGTAGGTCCTTGTTGGTTATCCATTTTTAAATATAGCAGTGGGTACAGGACCATCACAAACTCCCTAACTGCCCCTTCCCCTCTGGCAACCACTAGCTTATATATTGATGGCACTTTATAACTTTTAAATTTGAAGTCAGTGGCCTAAGAGGCCTCTTTTCCAGATTTCATAGTTCAGGATTACAATAGTCAGAAAGATTAGTTTACCCACTCCAGGTCATGCAGCTGATGGACAGAAAGAGGGGACTGACCCAGGCTTTCCTGTGAGGGAGCCCGTTTCTGGCCACCCCTTGTGGTCACATGCACAGTCCTCTGCCTCAGCCAGCAGTAGATTGTAACGCCTGGCCAAGATGCTTCTCCTGAGAACTCGGAAACTGGTCCAACTTGGAGGAATCTCATTAGCACTTTTCAAAGCTTTACCCCGATCACATTTTAAGTTGTATAATTTTTCTGGATCTGAATCTCGAGTGGATGCTGCTTCTTGGTATCTCATTCAAGTGGAATTTTTCTCATAATAAGATTCAAACTGCATAAAAAGAAAAACAACCTAAAGAAAAAGGCAAAACAAAAACCCCTTCAAATGAAAGGCATTTAGAGGGTCTCCTGCTCTTTGGTTTATAAATATAATGGCAATGATTCACAAAGTTTGTTATCCAGTTCCTTCAAGACTCAAAGGTTCTTGCCATCTGCACCTCTTGATTGGTCTCTACTCAGCTTCTCTATGATACCCCTTGCCTCTGTGTCTCCACAGCTGAAATACATTAGTGGGCTTCTCTTATCGTTCATGCACACGACAATTCCAGACTTTGAAAAAATATATATACATTAAAAAAAAAAGATTTCAGTAGCTTGAAGCTTTGCAATAGTTGTAATGTTTGGTGCTTTTTGTCTTGATTGTATTTTTAAATCACATCTAAAGCTCTTGGCTGACATCAAATTATTCTACATTTTTGCTGTGTTATTCACTTTCCCCAGACTTCCTAGATTGTGAAAGCTTAATTTTATTCCCTTCTCCATTTTATTAGGCTTATAGTCACCCTTAAAAGAATCAAGTTCTCATCCAGAAACAGCTTGCTGATTTCTTCCTAGAATCTGTGGTTTTAGAGAGAGCAGTAAACTGATTAAATAAAATATAAGTTCTTTTGTGAAATATTTTTCTTTGTCCAGCTCAGTTCCCATATTCCATATGTGAGTATATATTTAACTTGAAAAAAAATTTTTTAAATTGATTTTTCTTCAAACTGTAGCATGAACCCCAGGTAGATCTGGGTTTGAACCCCCAGTTTCATCTTGTGTGTTTTTAGGGCCCTAGGAGGACAGGTGCTTCTAAGAAGAGGTTTCCCATGCCCTTCCAGGGGTTTAGGGTGGCCAGCATTCCTTCCTTGTGTTCTAGAATAATCCTTCACATATGGCCATGCTGGGGAGTGGTGAGGGAAAGTCAGGGTCAAGACAAATACAAGGAGGAAGGCGTGAGAGGATTTGGAGAAGGTTATTTTTCTCCCCAACACATAATCACTTTATACAAAGAAGCTACCAAGCAGGATTTGGGGATGCCTGAAGTCTGGAAGAAAGGTAGATAGAGCTTAAAGCTGAAGTCTTGATTTTCTAGAATAACCCCCCCCCCCCCCCCCCAGATCTTCAAGACTTAGGCGATTTAGAGGCAGTAATCCATTTAGGATGCACTACTTATCTTCACTATGAGTGAACACGCGTCTTGGAAACACACGAAGCAGTCCTTTCTGGAAGATGAGCTCATTAGGACTTTTCCTGAAATGGTAGATCTGTGTGCATGCCCCGTCACCCAGTCGTGTCCAGCCCTCTGTGACCCCATGGAGTGCAGTCCGCCAGGCTCCTCTGTCCATGGGATTCCCAGGCAAGAATATTGGATGGGCTGCCATGAGCTCCTCCAGGGGATCTTCTCAACCCAGGGATCAAACTTGTGTCTCCTGCGTCTACTGCATTGACAGGTGGATTCTTTACCGCTGAACCACTTGGGAAGCCCATATACATGTAAGCGTGTGCTAAGCTGCTTTAGTTGTATCCGACTCTTTTCAACCCAATGGACTGTAGCCCATGAGGCTCCTCTGTCCATGGGATTCTCCAGGCAAGAATACTGGAGTGGGTTGCCATGCCCTCCTCCAGGGGATCTTCCCAACCCAGGGATCAAACTTGCATCTCCTGTGTCTCCTGCATTAACAGGCAGATTCTTTACCACTGAGGCACCTGGGAAGCCCATAAACATGTAGATACACATAAGCATCCAGAAGAGAATACATCAGCTTTAACAATACCTAATTTTAGGTTCTGAGATCATGAGTGATGTGTTTTAAAAAATCTTTTAAATTACGTGTATTTGATTTTTTTAATGAACAGATATTATTTTTGCAATACAAATTAAAAAAAAGAGAAAAAGCACTGTGTCACTAACACATATTCTTCAAACACAGGATGATTAATTTCATTAATTATTGTTGGATATTAGGTGATTTCCAGTTTTTCCTCACTATAACAAAGTGACCTGCCCTTATTCAGGTAGAGTTTGTTTATTTTATTTTATTTTTTGTTAGAAAGGCATCTTTGAATAATTGAGTGGCTTATTGTGGCTATTTTTAATTTTGCTCTTGTCTTGTCTTTTCAATGCATTTTATTTATTAAAATTTTTTAATTAATTAATTTTAATTGGAGGCCAATTACTTTACAATATTGTAGTGGCTTTTGCCATACATTGACATGAACCAGCCATGGGTGTACATGTGTTCCCTATCCTGAACCCCTCCTCCCTCCTCCCTCCCCACCCCATCCCTCTGGGTCATCCCAGTGCACCAGCCCTGAGCACCCTGTCTCATGCATCGAACCTGGACTGGCGATCTGTTTCCCATATGATATATACATGTTTCAATGTTATTCTCTCAAATTATCCCACACTCGCCTTCTCCCACAGAGCCCAAAAGTCTGTTCTTTACATCTGTGTCTCTTTTGCTGTCTCGCATATAGGGTCATTGTTACCATCTTTCTAAATTCCATAGATATGCATTAATATACAGTATTGCTGTTTCTCTTTCTGATTTACTTCTCTCCGTATAACAGGCTCCAGTTTCATCCATCTCATTAGAACTGATTCAAATGCATTATTTTTAATAGCTGAGTAATACTCCATTGTGTATATGTACCACAGCTTTCTTATCCATTCGTCTGCTGATGGACATCTAGGTTGCTTCCATGTCCTGGCTATTATAAACAGTGCTGCGATGAACATTGGGGTACACATGACTCTTTCAATTCTGGTTTCCTTGCTGGGTCATATGGCAGTTCTATTTTCAGTTTTTTAAGGAATCGCCACACTGTTCTCCTTAGTGGCTGTACTAGTTTGCATTCCCACCAACAGTGTAGGAGGGTTCCCTTTTCTCCACACCCTCTCCAGCGTTTATTGCTTGTAGACTTTTGGATCACAGCCATTCTGACTGGCGTGAAATGGTACCTCATTGTGGTTTTGATTTGCATTTCTCTGATAATGAGTGATGTTGAGCATCTTTTCATGTGTTTGTTAGCCATCCGTATGTCTTCTTTGGAGAAATGTCTGTTTAGTTCTTTGGCCCATTTTTTGGTTGGGTCACTTATTTTTCTGGAATTGAGCTGCATGAGCTGCTTGTATATTTTTGAGATTAATTCTTTGTCAGTTGCTTCATTTGCTATTATTTTCTCCCATTCTTTTTTCAATGTATTTTAAAGGAAAGAATGTTCACATTCCCTCTTTTCTACCTCTTTATGAAATGCCCTTGTATTTCCAGAAAAGATTGAGCTAAAAGGCAAATTGGAATTCTGATTTTTCTGGACATTCATGAAATGAGATAATCATGCTAAACTGCAAATAGAATGCAGGTGCCGTTGCATGTGCTCTTCATTCTGAAGAAAAGAAGACACTGCACAAAATCTAAAGGGGAAATATCCAAACTGAACAGGCTCTTTACAATATCAGATATTTTACATTTTCTCGCTTGATCATCAAAACAAAGCCGAGCTAAACCAGAAGGAACACTTCTTTCCTGCACACTCATTGTGCCAACACATTCCTTTATATTAAAAATGAAAAGACCTTAAAATACCCTAACAGATAGCAAAGCCTTAGAGAGCAAGTTTACATGCAGGGCTGGAGATATTCATTAAAATTGTAATTAGACTCACGATTAAATTCATTCACAGTAGAAACTTTGCTTGTAAGTGTTGCTACAGGAAGAAACCTCCAGTCTGAAAATTAGTTCAGCCGTCTGAGCGATTTTAATTATGCAGAGTTCATTATCGCTAGAGAAGGAAACCTTTATTGCGGCAACAGAATGAAGATTTTTTTTTTGCCCCCTTTTTGGTTCCCTCAGTTCATATAAGGTGCATATTTTGATAACCAAACGTTTCTGTGGGCAGAGAAAAAGTGCACAGCCAAAGAGAAGTTATTAAACAGCCACAGAATAGATAAGACACACGATGCCAGGCTCAGCATCTTCTTTTCAGCATAAGTCGATGGCATCATTTTAAGGGAAAGGCAAATGGACAGAAATGCATTTATTTCGCATCGACTATGTGCAATCGCTTGTGACAGGCAGCTGCTTTTTTCCCTGGCCCCCCTTTTGTATTTCCATTTTATAGATGAGCAAACTGACAATCAGGGAAGCTAAGCAACTCCAGTAGAGAGCGGGGGCATGCTTGGTTTGCCTCTCTTCCCTCTCCCTAGGAAGAAGCAGCCCAGTGCGGCCCTTCCCCCTGAGCTGCTCTCCCTCATTCAAGTGCACACTCTCACGTGTTGTGCGCTTCCTTTTCTGCCATCACTCAGTATCTTGGAAGATGCTTGCACCCTACCCGACCCTGCCTTGAACCAGCCAGTCTAAGTGGGACTAAGGGCAAAACTTTCTGCAGATCTGGCTCCATTTCCACCATTGGTCCAAAGCTCAGAGCCTGCAGAGTTGTTGAGCACTGGTTCTATCGGAAAGGTCCTGGATAAACATTTAGGAGATCGGATTTCTGCTTCCAGATCGCAGACCTATAAGCTGTGGAATTTGGGAAAAGCCGTGGGTCTCTCTGGAATTCCATTGCTTCTCTATAAGATGAGCAGGAGGTGGCCTTGATGATGTGGGATGCTCTCACAGCAGTGAGTTTCCAGGATACCCTGAGGGTCTCACTGAGTTTTCAAATCAACCAAGGAAGATGAGGCCCCCTGAACACTTGGCCTTCCTCTTCTTCAGACCCCAAAGCCATGCTGGGCATATAGAGCTTTAAAAATTACTAGAACCAATGTCAAACAGTAGAGAGAAGGATATAAGGAACACTTGTATACCCATCAGGCAGATTTCACAATTGTTTACATTTTTCCCATACTGATAGTATGTCTAACTTTGTCCTGAAATTTAAAGCAAATTACAGACATGAGGTCATTTCAGCCATAAAAACTACATTTCTAAAAAATGAAGGCCATTTTTCTATATGTCACATGATTTTCACAACTAACACAAATGATATTTTCTTCAAATTTACAAATAATGAATTCACGCTCAAATTTCTCCAGCTGTCCCCCAGATATTATTTAGCTGGCTTGTTTAAAGCAGAATCTGATCCCTGTCTGTATGTGCAACACGTTTCATTGTTATGTCTCACGTCTCTTTTAATCTCATACATTCTCCTTCCATTTCTTTTATGGCATTGACTTGATGATTTCAGAGAAACTGAGGCTGCTGTCCTGCCAGACTCTCTTTCCTAATTGTCTAATTGCTTCCACATGGTGTTAGGTTTCTTGTTCCTAAGTCCTGCATAAGCGGGAAATTAGATCTCCAGTGGTAACAAATTTGCCTGCCAATGCAGGAGATGTGGGTTCAGTCCCTGGGTGGGGACAATCCCCTAGAGAAGGAAATGGCAATCCACTCCAGTATTCTTGCCTGAAAAATTCCATGGACAGAGGAGCCTGGTGGGCTACAGTCCATGGGCTTGCAAAGAATCAAATATGACACCACCTAAACAATTAGTCATAGGCTGGGTCAGCTGGTTGCTGCTGTTTTTGCTGTCACCCAGGAGATCCAACCAGTCCATTCTAAAGGAGATCAGCCCTGGGTGTTCTTTGGAAGGAGTGATGCTGAAGCTGAAACTCCAGTACTTTGACCACCTCATGTGAAGCGTTGACTCATTGGAAAAGACTCTGATGCTGGGAGGGATTTGGGGCAGGAGGAAAAGGGGACGACAGAGGATGAGATGGCTGGATGGCATTACCGACTCGATGGACATGAGTTTGGGTGAACTCCGGGAGTTGGTGATGGATAGGGAGGCCTGGCGTGCTGTGATTCATGGGGTCACAAAGAGTCGGACACGACTGAGCGACTGAACTGAACTGAACTGAGGAGATATCTTTGAGTGTTATAGGCATCTTGTACTCTGCCTAGAAGGTACAAAAGATGTGAACATTTATGAACAACCACAGCTTGAGCCTTTGGTCAATGACGATGTGAACCCCAACACTGTAGAGCTTCCATGTAATCACTAAAGGAGAAAGTGAAGGGCCCTCCAGAACGATGCACAGGGAGGCTATCTTCAGGGGAAGACTCTGCTTAACTGATGATGTGTAAGCAAGAAATCATTAGAGACAGTTATCCTCTAATTAAAACAAAGCTACCGTAAGATCGTATAATCCCACTCCTGGGCAGATATCTGGAGCAAACCAGAAATCAGAAACGTACATGTACCACAGCATTCACTGCAGCACTCATTTACAAAAGCCAAGCCAAGGAAGCAACCCGTGTCCATCAGCTGGTGAACGTATAAAGCTGTGGTATATATGCAATGGAATAGTACTCATCCATAAAAATAATGCTATTTGCATGGATTACTTTAGATTATCATACTAAATGAAGTAAGCCCAAAACGAGTATCATATGATATCACTTACAGGTGGAATCAAAAAAAAAATGATACAAATGAATTTGCATACAAAACAGTAACAAACACACACACACACACATAGAAAAAAAAAATCTATGATCACCAAAGGGGAAAGGGGAGGAGGATAAATTGGAAGTTTGGGATTAACATGTACATGCTACCACATATAAGATATAATAGATAAGCAACAAGGACTTATTGTATAGCACATAGAACTGTACTAAATATTGTGCAATGACCTATACAGGAAAATAATCTGAAAAAGAATATCTCTATCTATATAACGGAAGCACTTTGCTGTACACCTGAAACTAATACAATATTGCAAATAACTATATGGCAGTGATTTAAAGAAAGAACACTTATCTTGAAGTATCTGGACTTCAGACCTCTAGATCTTAAATGGAGGACCTAGATAATCAACCCTGAGATGCACCCTGACCATCAGAAATAAAACATGAAGACTTGCAAAGGGCAACTTTGATAAGAAGACTTATCAAAAGGCAACTATGATAAAACCAAAGGCTCTTTGCAGGGGTGCCGCATGAGCCATACTTAGAGTTTTCTGGGGTGGTGTAATTTAGAGTTAGGCAGACCTGGGTTCCAACGTCAGGCTTCCCAGGTAGCTCAGCTGGTGAAGAATCCGCCTGCAATCCAGGAGACCCTGGTTTGATTCCTGGGTGGGGAAGTTCCCCTGGAGAAGGGATAGGCTATCTATTCCAGTGTCCTTGAGCCTCCCTGGTGACTCAGACGGTAAAGAATCCAACTACAATTCGGGAGACCTGGGTTCGACCCCTGGGTTGGGAAGATTTCCCTGGAGGAGGGCTTAGCAGCCCACTCCAGTATTCTTGCCTGGAGAATCCCTATGGACAGAGGAGCCTGGTGAGCTACAGTCCATGGGGTCACAAAAAGTGGGACTCAGTTGAGCAACTAAGCACAGCACAACACAAGGGTTCCAGCATCAACCCCTACCTTTACCAGCTGAGTCAACTTATTAACCTTTCTAAAGCTCATGTGTCTCATTTGTACATAACCGGAGTCCCATGTAAGCCCAAGTTGGCATTCAGAGATACCTTTGTGATCCACCAAATCCATAGGCCTGTCCTGCTAGGAATCACTTGATATGAGGAAGTCTGATCCAGGGGGAATGAGCAGAGGTTTATGTCTGTGTCTCAGCGTGGGGAGGGAAAGGTGAGGGTTCTTTGGAGCCTGTGTTGGATGATGGCTTTTAAGTCTCAGGTCTCAGCCTGAAGATTGTGTCTAAACTGGAAGTGATGTTGGCTGGAAGCTGAGTATCTGCTCTCACGGCCCTGAAGGTTTACTACTGGGGCCCAGGAGTCAAAGTGATTCACATAGTGGGTAGACAACTGTGGGTCGTCCCCATACTCCTGTGTAGAGCTTAGCACGGCTGTGGTGTAGTGAGAACAGCAACGAACAAGGCCCACTTGGGCAGTTTAAGAGCTGATCACTTTGGGAGCTCCCCAGAGGAGATGCTTGGCAGAAATACCGGCTAACTCCCAAGTGGGAGCTAGTAGAGGGGGTTTGAGGGAAGTACTGACTTCGGATGCTTTCATAGGCTTGCTGGAGAGCCTGGAGCTTGAGAAGGATGCTGTGAGCTTAGGAAACACTCCAGCATCTGAGAGAGGAGGCAACAAGGGTGCAGGTTGGCCTGCACGGTTTGCATTATAAGTATAGTGGTTTGAGCCTATTTGCATTTATAGGCTTGTGTGATGTTCTTGCTGGGGGTAGATTTACAGGAGTTTGGCCAACTGCAAAGAACTGCTTTAGGATTAAATACAGCAAGGAAAGCATCTAGCCCAATACTTGGCACAAGGCAGCAGTTTTATAATCATGAGCGCCCTCATGTTTTATTTTTATTCCCGTCTCCATGGAGATATATGAGGTCTTCTTTTGAGGTCTAACTATTTGGGTAAGTGTTACCATTGTTATGTTCCTATTTATTTATTTTGCTGAGTTTTCTGTGCAAGAACACATTTTTGTATTGTCCTTTTGAGCTCTTTTTGTTGTTCTTAGAAACAACAGCAATAACAACTAAATATGGGTGGCCTTCCATTACAATCCCACAACTGTAAATGAAACTGGATTTTAAAAATATGTCCAGATTAAAGCGATTAACGTCTTCCTTGTCTTCTTGTTAATGCACACATGCCCATCCTGCATAATTTTCTCTCCCAGTCATGCAAGAGGCAAGGGTAATTTAGAAACAGTCATGCTGTCTTTGTACTGCTGTTGACAAAAGGCTCAGAGAAAAAAAAGTATAATACACCTTTGTTGAAAATAAACATGAATAAAGTCCTTAAGGCATACAAAGCAAGGTCTATAATTTGGTGCACATTTTTTAGCCTGAATAAATCATGCCTGTTATTTTCTTAGTGCCAAAGCAAGGAGAGGCTGCCCCCAGAGGATGACACTTTCTACCTGTTTCCAAAATGCACTTGATGATGTTAGGAGGCAGTGTGCTCTGTAAGAAGATCAGGCAGAAATCATCCAGTGAATATTCATGATTTGATGTTGTTGTTGAGTCACTAAGTCATGTCCAATTCTTTGTGACCCCAACTGCAGCATGCCAGGCTTCCCCGTTCTTCACTATCCATCTCCCAGAGTTTGCTCAAACTCATGTCCAGTGAGTTGGTGATGCCATATAACCATCTCATCCTCTATCTCCCCCTTCTCTTCCTGCCCTCAATCTTTCCCAGCATCAGGATCTTTTCCAATGAGTCAGCTCCTCGCATCAGGTGGCCAAAGTATTGGAGCTTTAGCTTCAGCAGCAGTCCTTCCCATGAATATTTAGGGTTGATTTCCTTTAGGATTCACTGGTTTGATCACCTTGCTGCTCTCGAGAGTCTTCTCCAGACACAGTTTGAAAACATCAATTCTTCAGGGCTCAGCCTTTTTTATAGTCCAACTCTCATATCTGTACATGACTACTGGAAAAACCATAGCTCTGACTATATATAGACCTTTGTGGGCAAAATGATGTCTCTGCTTTTTAATATGCTATCTAGCTATGTTGCAGCTTTTCTTCCAAGGAGCAAGCTGCAGTCACAGTCCATGATGGGAAAGGGTAATTTCTTATGGATCTGAATCCAGGTCCAGTCATTTGGCTTGAAGGATTCAGTTGACTCCACTGAAAGTACGTGACAAGTATAGTTTCTAAATTATAGTAAGAACTCTCTCATTTATATTCTCTCATGTCTCAATCTCATCTAGCCCTGTCAGGTGAACCCCTGCTGCCCTTTAAATACAGATTCCATCCTCTCCCCCATCTGCATGGAGCTGACAACCCATCTTCCACAATGCTTCGGCGCTCGGTATGTACTCCTGTTAGGGCCCCTGCCATGCATATTAGAGACTTCTGTTTCCATTCTTGTGTCCCTCACTGGAGAATTATGTCCTTGAAAGGAGAACCTCAATTTACTGTCATTTGATTCCCCGAAGTGAATTCTGTTCCTACCTGTGGAGTAATGTGTTTTGCACATTTGCTGAGTTGAATCAGAATCTCAGGTCTGGAAGGAAACTTTCCCATCATTCTAGGAAGCACGGAACAGACAGCCAATGTCATCTGTGGCCCGTCCACCCTTCATTTAGTCAATGGGGTTACAGGGCTGGTTCAAGACCTCACAGCAAGTTGGTGGCAAGCAGAGACTAGAATCCAGAAGGTCCCATAGCAGTCCAGGGACATAACACTCGGTGGAACGAATGCCTGCATGTTATCAGTTTCTTCGAGGAAAAAAAAAAGTGCTGTATCTTCCAGTTAGTCGGCCTGGTTTCTTCACCATAAAACTCTCTTGTAAAGTTCCAAAACTAAGTGATGGTATGCCGCGTTTCCCAAATATGTTTCCCCATGGAACCTTTTCCTCACACCATCTGACTCAACTGGTGTTCCCCAAAACACACTTTGGAAAACACAGTTGCGGTAGGCAGAATAATGACCCCCCACACACACACCCAAATGTTCAAGTTACAATCCCCAGGACCTGTAAATATGCTATGTTACTGGACAAAGGAGGAATTAAGGTGTTGGATGGAATTAAATTAGATAATCAGCTCACCTTAAAATAAGAAGATTTTCCTGGATTATCCGGGTGGGCCCAGTGTGTGCACATGTGCTAAGTTGCTGAGTTATGTCCAACTCTTCGAGCCCCCATGAACTGTAGCCAACCAGGCTCCTCTGTCCATGAGATTCTCCAGGCAAGAATACTGAAGTGGGTTGCCATTTCCTTCTCCAGGGGGTCGTCCCAACCCAGGGGTTGAACCTGTATCTCTGTACTGGCAGGCAGACTCTTTACCACTGAGCCCCTGGGGAAGCTCCTCTTAAAGGAGAAAGAAAGTGGCCAAGGAGGCCAGAGAGATGCAGTGTGGGGAGTGCTCAGTGCATCACTGTGGGCTTTGAAAGTGGAGGAAGGGGCCACTAGACAAGGGAAGCGGGTGGCCTTTAAGCTGGAAAGGGCATGGTAATGACTCGTCCCCCAGAGCAGGGCCCCAGCCTCAGGATCTAATGCCTGGTGAATTGAGATGGAGCCGATGTAGTCATAACAGGGGAAAAGTGCACAGTGAGGACAAGGGGCTGGAATCATCCTGAAATGGTTCCCCCTCCTCCAGTCTGCGGAAAAATTGTTTCCTACGAAACCAGTTCCTGGTGCCAAAAAGGTTGGGGACTAGTGCCTGGGGGCCTGCAGAAAGGAAACGCAGCCCTTCCCATGTCCTGATTTTAGCCCAGTGAGGCCCGTGTCAGACTTCTGACCTCCAGAACTGTAATACATTTGTGTTGTTTTAAGCCACAAAGTTGGTGGTAATTTGTTACAGCAGTGAAAGACAATTAATACAATGGTTCTAGTGTCTCAAAATGCATGTTTTACTGTGCCTCCACAGTTCAGTTCAGTCCCGCAGTCGTGTCCGACTCTTTGAGACCCCATGGGCTGCAGCACTCCAGGCCTCCCTGTCCATCACCAACTCCTGGAACTTGCTCAAACTCATTTCCATCCAGTCAGTGATGCCATCCAACCATCTCATCCTCTGTTGTCCCCTTCTCCTCCTGCCTTCAATCTTTCCCAGCATCAGGGTCTTTTCCAATGAGTTGGCTCTTTGCATCAGGCGGCCAAAGTATTAGAGTTTCAGCTTCAGCATCAGTCCTTCCAGTGAATGTTCAGGACTGATTTCCTTTAGGATTGACTGCTTTGATCTCCTTACAGTCCAAGGCCCTCTCAAGAGTCTTCTCCAAAACCACAGTTCAAAAGTATCAATTCTTCGGTGCTCAGCTTTCTTTATAGTCCAACTCTCACATCCATACATGACTACTGGATAAACCATAGCTTTGACTAGATGGGCCTTTGTTGGCAAAGTAATGTCTCTGCTTTTTAATATACTGTCTAGGTTGGTCATAGCTTTTCTTCCAAGGAGTGAGCATCTTTTAATTTCATGGCTGCAGTCACCATCTGCAGTGATTTTTGAGCCCAAGAAAGTAAAGTCTGCCAGGGCATTATCAACAATCGTGATTATACGCTTTGTATTCATGGCTCTGTGGTGACATGGAATGATTCTAGTAAATGGTTGCAAGCTGACCCCTGAAAACCATTGTTTTCTTCTATTTTTATAACTTGTGCTGAGTTCTGCTCTTTAGAAGCCAGTCACTAAGTCCATTCCACATGCTTAGAGAGATGACACAAGACCTGGGTACCAGGAGGCAGGGGTGATTGGGAGGTATTATGGAAGCTGCCTGACGTAGACAGAAAGGATTAGTGACTTCTTTTCTCTAGGACTTTACTTCTTCTTTTACCAATGATTTTGAAAGCCTCTTGAAGTTCTAGCACAGGTAAGGAACCATAAGATTTATCACCCAAGCCAAAAGTCTTCTGAGATAATGAAATGAGGGATGCTATAAATAACTATAGGCTTCCCTCGTGGCTCAGATGGTAAAGCATCTGCCCCCAGTGCAGGAGACCCGGGTTTGATCCCTGGGTTGGGAAGATTCCCTGGAGAAGGAAATGGCAACCCACTCCAGTATTCTTGCCTGGAAAATCCCACAGACAGAGGACCCTGGTAGTCTATAGTCCACGGGGTCGCAAAGAGTCAGCCATGACTGAGTGACTTCACTCACTCATAAAAAACTACAAGGGGCAACAAGTATAAAACAGACACAAACGGTCACCCCACACCCAGATATATGGTCACCCAGGCCAGGGTCGTCTTTCTCGGTATCTTTCTCAAACACTAGCATAGCACAATGCCAACATATAGCAAATACTTATTATATACCCACATGGGGAACAGCAAAATGTTTTGTAGATACATGAAATCATCAGGTGGTGCTAGTGGTAAGGAGTCTGCCTGCCAGTGAAGAAGATGCAAGAGACTCAGGTTCAATCCCTGGGCCGGGAAGATCCCCTGGAGTAGGAAGTGGAAGCCACTCCAGTATTCTTGCCTGGAAAATTCTATGGACAGAAGAGCCTGGTGGCCTATATAGTCCATGGGGCCACAAAGAGCTGGACACGGCCGAGCGACTAAGCATAAAGTTACCTGGGCTCTAATTATTTGGTTCTCAGGCATTGTTCATCATAGTCTAATTAGGGAGGCCAAGAAACTGTCTTATCATATTTAATGCTACTTTGCAATGAAAAACTAAGTCTATGGTGACACAGTGATTTCACCTTAGGAATCATGCCAACAGAAGGGTGTGTTGAATTACATAGCCATTGGCTCTGGCATTTGGTCTCATAAACACAAGGCCATGTGGTGTGTGGTGAAGAGCAAGCTGGGTTTCTGGCACCAGAGACTCCTGGGCGCAAATCCTAACTCTGCAGGAGGTAACCAGAGGCAGATAATCTGACACTTCTAAACCTTAGCCTGCTTGTTTACAAATGGCAGTTAATTGGATGTGACAATATTAACAAGGCACATAGTACATTTATTCAACACATCAACAAATATTTGGGCATTTGCTATGTGCCAACTCAGAGTTCCTAGAAGCTAGAGTCCTAGAATAATCTTTTTTTTTTTTAAATTTCAGTTTTATTCAGATACAATTGACATACAGCATTGTACCAGTTTAAGGTAGACAACATAATGACTTGTATGTACTGTGAAATGGTGACCATGATGTTTAGTTAATTTCCATCACCTTGTGAAGATACAAAAAAAGAAAATATATAAAACATTTTCCCCTTGTGATGAGACCTTTCAGGGTTCCTTTCTTAATAACGTTCAAATACACCATAAAACAGTGTTAACTACAGTCATCATGCTGTGTATTACGTATCTAGTGTTTACTTATGACTAGAAGTGTGTACCTTTTGACCACCTTCTTATAATTCCCCACCCTCAACCCATACTAGAATATTTTTGATAGATATATGTATTGCTACACAATCTGGGGTTTACAAAAGTGTTCTTGACATACTATACTTTTTAAGCTTATGGTAATTTACATTTTAACAGTTAATGATAGCAGCAACTGAAAATTTTAACCAATTTGAAACAAAATCAATAGCTCATGGATGAAGACAATTAGTCCTTATAACTTACAGGGATTTTATTTACATAAGTTTTTCCTCTGATATATATGTTCTTTCTCTGGAAAGACTTATAAATGTTGTACTTAGATGGCATGGTAGAATATTAAATTCAAGTTTTCAGTAAATTAAAAATGCTGCCATAGCTAAAAAACAATGCTTGTAACCCTTTTATAAGTCTATTTACTAGTTATTAGCTCCTTGTTATACATGAAAATAGAATTTTATACAATTTTGCTTCTCATAGAGGAGTTAAATTTGAATTTCAGATACTTTTACTATAAGTATGTCCCATACAAGTTAAATTTGAATTTCAGATAATTTCTTACTCTAAGTATGTCCCATACAAGATTTGGGACATATTGTATTTGTTATTGTTGTTGTTCAGTTGGCAGGTCGTGTCTTTTGTGACCCCACGGGCTATAGCCCGCCAGGCTCCTATGTCCATGGGATTTTCTAGGCAAGAATCCTGGAGTGGGTTGCTTATTCTCCAGGGGATCTTCCCAACCCAGGGATCAAACCCACGTCTCCTGCTTGGCAAGCAGATAGATCCTTTACCACTGAGCTGCCTGCGAAGCCTCAGAACATACTGTATTTAGACTAAAAATTATTCAATCAGTATTTATCTGAAATTAAATTTTAACTGGATGGCCTGTTTTTTAATTTTTAGTTTTAATTTTAGTGGGTTTCCCTGGGGGCTCAGATGGTAAAGAACTTGTCTGCAATGCAGGAGACCTGGGTTCAGTCCTTGGGTCAGGAAGATTCC
This sequence comes from Capricornis sumatraensis, assembly GCF_032405125.1. NCBI lineage: Eukaryota > Metazoa > Chordata > Mammalia > Artiodactyla > Bovidae > Capricornis > Capricornis sumatraensis. The sequence continues at coordinate 114,837,243 of NC_091075.1, read as the reverse complement.
CTGAGAAGGGAATAGCAATCCATTCCATACTCTTGCCTGGAGAATCCTATGGACAGAGGATCCTGGCAGCTACAGTCCATGGGGTAGCAGAGTCGGACACAACTGAGTGACTAATACTTCACTTTTAATTTTAGTAAAAAATACACAATATAAATTAACCATTTTTACCATCTTTAAGTGTATAATTCAGAAATGTTAAGTATGTTCACAATGTTGTACAACCAAACTGCAAATTTTTTCATACTGCAGAACTGAAACTGTATACCTATTAAGCAATAAACTTCCATTTCCTTCTCCTCCTTGCCTCTGGAAAATACCAGTCTTTCTGTTTTTATGAATTTGACTGCGCTAGATATCTCACAGGGGATTCCCAGGTGGCACAGGGTTAAAGAAGCCACCTGCCATGCAGGACACACAAGAGACGTGAGTTTGATCCCTGGGTTAGGAAATCCCCTGGAGGAGGAAACAGCAACTCACTCCAGGATTCTTGCCTGGGAAATTCCATGGGGTCTATAGTCTATAGGGTCTCAAAGAGTCAGACAGGACTGAGCACATCCTGAGTATTAACTCCAGGTAGTAGTGATTTAATAACAATTTAATGATGATTGTTAAATCTTTTCTCTGATTCTGTAGATTATCTTTTCTCCTTATTAACTGAGTCCTTTGACACAAAAAAGTTTTGAATTTTGACGAGTTCCAGATGATCTATTTTTACTTTTATTGTCTGTGCTTTTTGGTGCCACTTCCAAGAAATCCTTGCAAAGTCTAATGTCATGAAGATTTTCCCCTATGCTTTCTTCTAAGAGTCTTGTACTTCAGCTCACACATTTATGTCCTTGATCCACTTTGAGTTAATTTTTTGAACATGGCACAAGGTAAGAGTCCAGATTAATTCTTTTGCATGTGAATCTCCAGTTTTCTGTGTTAAAATGACTATTCTTTTCCCATGGAGTCTTGGCATCCTTGTTAAAGATTATTTAATTATATACAAAAAGCTGTATTTCTTGGCTCTATTCTATTCCATTGGTATACATACTAGTCTTTATGCCAATACACATTGTTTTGATTACTATAGCTTCATAATAAGATTTGAAATTAGGAAGTGTGAGACCTCTAAATTTGTTCTCTCCGAAGACTATCTGTTATTTTCTTGAGACTCAATGTAAATTTTAGCATGACGTTTTTTTAATTTTTTTGCAGAAAATTTTCTATTCTGCAAAAATTCTACTTGAAAGTGACAGGCAGTCTATTAAATATGTAGATAGTTTTGTGTAGTGATATTTTAATATTAAACCTTCCAATCCACAAGTGTGGATGTCTTTCCATTCATTTGTGTCTTTTACAATTATTTCAGCAATGTTCTGCTGTTTTTAGTGTACAAGTCTTTCACCTCCTTGGTTAATTTTATTCCTAGGAATTTTATTCTTTTGGGTGTTACTGTATATAAAATCGTTTTCTTAATTTCCTTTCCAAATTGTTCATTGTCAGTGGATAGAAATAGAACTGACTTTTGTGTGTTGACTTTGTATCCAGCAGGTGTTTTTTTGTGTGGAATGTTTAGGATTTTCTACACATAAAATTAGGACCATCTGCAGAGATTGTTTTGCTTCTTTGTTACCAACTTGAATGCCTTTTATTTCCTTTTCTTGCCTAACAGCTCTGGCTAGGACTTCCAGGAGCATACTGAGCACAAGTAGCAAAAAGGGCCTTCCTTATCTTATTCCTAATGTTAGAGAAAATGTTTTCATCTTTGTACGATGTTAGCTGTGGATTTTTCATATACAGTCTTTATAATGTTGAGGTAGTTTCCTTCTATTCCTAGCTTGTTGAGTGTTTTTCAATGATGGAAAAAGTTGAATTTTGTTCAATGATTTTCTGCATCAGTTGAGGTGATCAAGTGTCTCCCCTTTTATTCTATGGTGTATTACATTGATTAGTTTTATACATTGAACTATCGTTGCATTCCAGTAGTAAATCCCATTTAATCATGTGTAAAATCCCTGTAATGTGCTATTCAATATGATTTACCCATATTTTGTTGACTAATTTTGCTTATTTAGCTTATGTGCAGGGTACTTCATGAGAAACACTGAGCTGGATGAAACACAAGCTGGAATCAAGATTGCCCAGGGAAATATCAATTATCTCAGATATGCAGATGACACCACCCTTATGGCAGAAAGCGAAGAACTAAAGAGACTCTTGATGAAAGTGAAAGAGGAGAGTGAAAAAGTTGACTTAAAGCTCAACATTCAGAAAACTAAGATCAAGGCATCTGGTTCCATCACTTCAAGGCAAATAGATGGGGAAACAGTGACAGACTTTATTCTTTTGGGCTCCAAAATCATTGCAGATGGTGACTGCAGCCATGAAATTAAAAGACACTTACTCCTTAGAAGGAAAGTTATGACCAACCTAGACAGCATATTAAAAAGCAGAGACATTACTTTGCCAACAAAGGTCCATCTAGTCAAAGCTATGGTTTATCCAGTAGTCATGTATGGATGTGAGAGTTGGACTATTAAGAAAGCTGAGCACCAAAGAATTGATGCTTTTGAACTGTGGTGTTGGAAAAGACTCTTGAGATTCCCTTGGTCTGCAAGGAGATCAAGCCAGTCAATCCTAAAGAAATCAGTCCTGAATATTCATTGGAAGGACTGATGTTGAAGCTGAAACTCTAATATTTTGGCCACCTGATGCAAAGAACTGACTCCTTGGAAAAGACCCTGATGCTGGGAAAGATTGAAGGTGGGAGGAAAAGGGGACAACAGAGGATGAGATGGTTGGATGGCATCACTGACTCAATGGACATGAGTTTGAGTAAACTCCTTGAGTTGGTGATGGACAGGGAGGTCTGGTGTGCTGCAGTCCATGGGGTCACAAACAGTCAGACATGACTGAGCAACTAAACTGAACTGAACTGAATTTTGCATTAGTACTCATCAGGGATATTGGTCTTTTTTTTTTTTTTTTCTTGTAGTATCTTTGACTTTAGTATCAGGGTATTGCTGGCCTGAAAGAGCGAGTTCGGAAGCATTTCCCCCTCTTCAATTTTCTGTAAGAGTTTGAGGAGAATTGATGTTAATTTTTCTTTAAATGTTTGGTAGAATTCACTAGTGAAACCATATGGGCCTGGGCTTTCTTTGTTGGAAGGTATTTGATTACTAGTTCAATCTCCTTACTAGTTACATGCTTATTCAGATTTTCTATGTCTTCATAATTCAGTCTGATAGATGTATTTTTAGGACTTTGTCCATTTCATTTAGATCATCAGCATTGTTGAAGAACAATTGTTCATGGCATTCTTTTATAATGCTTTTTATTTTAGTGAAATTTGTTGAGAGCTGCCTTCTTTCATTTCTGATCTGAGTCTTTTCTCTTTTTCTATTAATTTAGCCAAAGTTTTGTCCATTTTGTTAATCTTCTGAAAGAATCAGCTATTTTTTTTTCTGATTTTCTTTACTGTTTCCCTATTTTCTGTTCCATTAATTTCTGCTGTAATCTTTATTATTTCCTTCCTCCTGTTAGCTTTGCATTTAGTTAGCTCTTTTTTTTTTCCTAGTTCTGATTTTCAATTTAATGTACACATTTATAGCTATAAATTTTCCTCTTAGCACTGCTTTGGGTGTCATGAATTTTTATTTGTTAAACGCAGAAACACTACTTACAAAAGTTTTGTGACTTTTGACTTACATCTTCTCTCACCCCTTCCCGCTTTCCCACTCTGGTGAAACCAGCTGCCACGCTGTGAGCTGCTCTCTAGAGGTCAAGAAAAAAAGAAACAGTGATCTTAGGCCAACAGTTAATGAGGAAATGACTCCTGTCAACAACTACTTGAATGAACTTAAACATGGATCAACTCCCAGTTGAGTTTTAAGATAAATGCAGGCCTGGCCCACATCTTGGTTGAAGCCCTGTAAGAAATCAGAACCAAAGGACCCTGCTGAGCCGTGGTTGGATTCTGGACTCACAGATAATCTGAGATAACAATTGTTTGTTGCTTTAAGCCATTATACTTTGGCGTAATTTGTTATGCAACAATACACAGAAGAACTGTACAAAAAAGATGTTCACAACCAAGATAATCACGATGGTGTGATCACTCATCTAGAGCCAGACATTCTGGAATGTGAAGTCAAGTGGGCCTTAGAAAGCATCACTATGAACAAAGCTAGTGGAGGTGATGGAATTCCAGTTGAGCTATTTCAAATCCTGAAAGATGATGTTGTGAAAGTACTGCACTCAATATGCCAGCACAGTTGGAAAACTCAGCAGTGGCCACAGGACTGGAAAAGTCAGTTTTCATTCCAATTCCAAAGAAAGGCAATGCCAAAGAGTGCTCAAACTACTACACAGTTGCACTCATCTCACACACTGGTAAAGTAATGTTCAAAATTCTCCAAGCCAGGCTTCAGCAATATGTGAACCGTGAACTTCCTGATGTTCAAGCTGGTTTTAGAAAAGGCAGAGGAACCAGAGATCAAATTGCCAACATCCACTGGATCATGGAAAAAGCAAGAGAGTTCCAGAAAAACATCTATTTCAGCTTTATTGACTATGCCAAAGCCTTTGACTGTGTGGATCACAAGAAACTGTGGAAAATTCTGAAAGAGATGGGAATACAAGACCACCTGACCTGCCTCTTGAGAAACCTATATGCAGGTCAGGAAGCAACAGTTAGAACTGGACATGGAACAACAGACTGGTTCCAAATAGGAAAAGGAGTACGTCAAGGCTGTATATTGTCACCCTGCTTATTTAACTTATATGCAGAGTACATCATGAGAAACACTGGGCTGGAAAAACAAAAGCTGGAATCAAGATTGCCAGGAGAAATATCAATAACCTCAAATTTGCAGATGACACCACCCTTATGGCAGAAAGTGAAGAAGAACTAAAAAGCCTCTTGATGAAAGCGAAAGAGGAGAGTGAAAAAGTTGGCTTAAAGCTCAACATTCAGGAAACGAAGATCATGGCATCTGGTCCCATCACTTCATGGGAAATAGATGGGGAACCAGTGGAAACAGTGTCAGACTTTATTTTGGGGGGCTCCAAAATCACTGTAGATGGTGATTGCAGCCATGAAATTAAAAGGTGCTTGCTCCTTGGAAGGAAAGTTATGACCAACCTAGACAGCATATTCAAAAGCGGAGATGTTACTTTGCCAACAAAGGTCCGTCTAGTCAAGGCTATGGTTTTTCCTGTGGTCATGTATGGATGTGAGAGTTGGACTGTGAAGAAAGCTGAGTGCAGAGGAATTGATGCTTTTGAACTGTGGTGTTGGAGAAGACTCTTGAGAGTCTCTTGGACTGCAAGGAAATCCAACCAGTCCATTCTAAAGGAGATCAAGGATTCTTCAATATCCGCAAATCAATCAATGTAATTCACCACATTAACAAATTGAAAAATAAAAACCATATGATTATCTCAATAGATGCAGAGAAGGCCTTTGACAAAATTCAACATCCATTTATGATAAAAACTCTCCAGAAAGCAGGAATAGAAGGAACATACCTCAACATAATAAAAGCTATATATGACAAACCCACAGCAAACATTATCCTTAATGGTGAAAAATTGAAAGCATTTCCCCTAAAGTCAGGAACAAGACAAGGGTGTCCACTTTCACCGCTACTATTCAACATAGTTCTGGAAGTTTTGGCCACAGCAATCAGAGCAGAAAAAGAAATAAAAGGAATCCAAATTGGAAAAGAAGAAGTAAAACTCTCACTGTTTGCAGATGACATGATCCTCTACATGGAAAACCCTAAAGACTCCACCAGAAAATTACTAGAGCTCATCAATGAATATAGTAAAGTTGCAGGATATAAAATCAACACACAGAAATCCCTTGCATTCCTATACAATAATAATGAGAAAGTAGAAAAAGAAATTAAGGAAACAATTCCATTCACCATTGCAACAAAAAGAATAAAATACTTAGGAATATATCTACCCAAAGAAACTAAAGACCTATATATAGAAAACTATAAAACACTGATGAAAGAAATCAAAGAGGACACTAATAGATGGAGAAATATACCATGTTCATGGATTGGAAGAATCAATATAGTGAAAATGAGTATACTACCCAAAGCAATTTACAAATTCAACGCAATCCCTATCAAGCTACCAGCCATATTTTTCACAGAACTAGAACAAATAATTTCAAGATTTGTATGGAAATACAAAAAACCTCGAATAGCCAAAGCAATCTTGAGAAAGAAGAATGGAACTGGAGGAATCAACTTGCCTGACTTCAGGCTCTACTACAAAGCCACAGTCATCAAAACAGTATGGTACTGGCACAAAGACAGACATATAGATCAATGGAACAAAATAGAAAGCCCAGAGATAAATCCACACACATATGGACACCTTATCTTTGACAAAGGAGGCAGGAATATACAATGGAGTAAAGACAATCTCTTTAACAAGTGGTGCTGGGAAAACTGGTCAACCACTTGTAAAAGAATGAAACTAGATCACTTTCTAACACCGCACACAAAAATAAACTCAAAATGGATTAAAGATCTAAATGTAAGACCAGAAACTATAAAACTCCTAGAGGAGAATATAGGCAAAACTCTCTCAGACATAAATCACAGCAGGATCCTCTATGATCCACCTCCCAGAATTCTGGAAATAAAAGCAAAAATAAACAAATGGGATCTAATTAAAATTAAAAGCTTCTGCACAACAAAGGAAAATATACGCAAGGTGAAAAGACAGCCTTCTGAATGGGAGAAAATAATAGCAAATGAAGCAACTGACAAACAACTAATCTCAAAAATATACAAGCAACTTATGCAGCTCAATTCCAGAAAAATAAACGACCCAATCAAAAAATGGGCCAAAGAACTAAATAGACATTTCTCCAAAGAAGACATACGGATGGCTAACAAACACATGAAAAGATGCTCAACATCACTCATTATCAGAGAAATGCAAATCAAAACCACAATGAGGTACCACTTCACACCAGTCAGAATGGCTGCCATCCAAAAATCTGCAAGCAATAAATGCTGGAGAGGGTGTGGAGAAAAGGGAACCCTCCTACACTGTTGGTGGGAATGCAAACTAGTACAGCCACTATGGAGAACAGTGTGGAGATTCCTTAAAAAATTGCAAATAGAACTACCTTATGACCCAGCAATCCCACTGCTGGGTATACACACCGAGGAAACCAGAATTGAAAGAGACACATGTACCCCAATGTTCATCGCAGCACTGTTTATAATAGCCAGGACATGGAAACAACCTAGATGTCCATCAGCAGATGAATGGATAAGAAAGCTTTGGTACATGTACACAATGGAGTATTACTCAGCCGTTAAAAAGAATTCATTTGAATCAGTTCTGATGAGATGGATGAAACTGGAGCCGATTATACAGAGTGAAGTAAGCCAGAAAGAAAAACACCAATACAGTATACTAACACATATATATGGAATTTAGAAAGATGGCAATGACGACCCTGTATGCAAGACAGGAAAAAAGACACAGCTGTGTATAACGGACTTTTGGACTCAGAGAGAGAGGGAGAGGGCGGGATGATTTGGGAGAATGGCATTCTATCATGTATACTATCATGTAAGAATTGAATCGCCAGTCTATGTCTGACGCAGGATACAGCATGCTTGGGGCTGGTGCATGGGGATCACCCAGAGAGATGTTATGGGGAGGGAGGTGGGAGGGGGTTTCATGTTTGGGAACACATGTAAGAATTAAAGATTTTAAAATTTAATAAAAAAAAAAAATAAAGGAGATCAGTCCTGGGTGTTCATTGGAAGGACTGATGCTGAAGCTAAAACTCCAATACTTTGGCCACCTCATGCGAAGAGTTGACCGATTGGAAAAGACCCTCATGCTGGGAAGGATTGGGGGCAGGAGGAGAAGGGGACGACAGAGGATGAGATGGGTGGATGGCATCACCGACTTGATGGACATGAGTTTGAGTAAACTCTGGGAGTTGGTGGACAGGGAGGCCTGGCGTGCTGGGATTCATGGGGTCGCAAAGAGTCGGACACGACTGAGTGACTGAACTGAACTGAACTGAACTGAACTGAATAGGGAACTAACTGTGACTTAACATTTTCTTCAGATCTACCAGTATACTCTACGTGGCTTTCCTTCTATGCATGCTTTTCACAGTCTTGGAGGTGTCCCTTAAGCATATATCTGATATGTGGGTTACTCAGGGACATGAATTAGAGAATCTGCCATAAAATGCAATTATGTAAATGACAGTATAGATACAATAAAGAATGCCTTTTGATTAGGCATTTCATTGGTCATAAAGCAACTACATTTATAAGACTTTTGTTGAAACTGCTGGAGAAGTTACTTCTGAGAGATTCAGCAAGTAGAAACTGAATCTTACCATATTTTGGTGTTTAAAATATGCTCCTTTCAACTTAGTGAACATATAAATGGCTTATATAGTATCATTCTTAAGTTGTTGTACATATTGATTACACTAATTATGATGTACGAATCAGTGGGAGGTTCCATGGTTATTCAAGATGAGGTTCACCATGGAGACCAGATTTGTGGTTGACAAGGGGGAGGGCTTTGGGGGAAGGAGGGAATGGGAGGTTGGGGTTAGCAGATATAAGCTTTTACATAGAGAAGGGATAAACAACAAGGTCCTACTGTGTCGCACAGGAAACTGCAGTATCCTTTGATAAATCACAGTGGAAAAGAATACGGGATGCATGCATATGTGTGGCTGAGTCCCTTTGCTGTTCACCTGAAACTGTCACAACATTGTTAATCGGCTATAACCCCAAACAAAATAAACAGTGAAAATATGTCTATGATAAAGTATCCAAAAATGAATGTATTTATATGTGTAACTTTGTTATACAGAAGAAATTAATACAACATTGCAAATCAACTATGCTTCGATTAAAAAAAATAAGAAAAAAAGATGAGGTTCACAAACATATCTACAGATACAGAGAATTGTTCACCGTAAAATGCTAGTTGAAAAAGGCAGATTGATTACAGTGTTGCTATCATATACACCACAGTGATGAACATCTCCGTAGCAGGAGACCAATGTCTCAGCTCAAAGACAGATTCAGAGGAAGAATTCTTTCTTCCTCAGCCTTTTATTCTATTCAGGATGTTAATTTCATCCAGAAACAGCCCCAGACACACCACTAAATAATGTTTAACAAAATATCTGAGCATCCTGGGGTTCCACCAGGTTGACACATGAAAAAAATGATCCATCAGGGTGATTATTTACTTATAATGAATTCCTGGAAGTGAAATTACAGGGTCCAATATGCCACTTTTTAAGGGCTGTGTCTCAGTTTAATCCTTTTCTGAGCATTCCCGGTGACCATGATAATGGATTTTATCCTCATCCCCAGTGTCTGCTAGTCTTCCTTGGTGGCTCAATGATAAAGAATCTGCCTGCCATTCAGGAGACCCCAGTTTGATCCCTGGTTCAGGAAGGTCCCCTGGAGAAGGAAATGGCAACCCACTCCAGTATTCTTGCCTGGAGAATCCCATGGACAGAGGAGCCTGCTGGGCAACAGTCCAGTGGGATTGCCAAAGAGTCCATAGGAATGAGCGACTAACACTTGCCTTTTTCAGGGTCTGCCTGAACATTTGCAAATCACTAATGTAGACTCCGTAGGAGGGTCTCAGGAAACCTCTTGTCTCCAGGCTCCCTACCCTCCTCCCTAGTGGAGAGGTTGACTGACCGGGCCTCCGTTATTTCTGCTCCTCTGCTAAGTCCACTGCTGGACAGTGCTTTTCTCCCCCCTAACATTATATTGATGACAGGTTCTGCGTAGAATATATGTTTACCAGAGACGATTCTTCGGTTAAAATCCACACAATTTTCCCTGAGTGTGTCTTAAACAGAACACAACTGTTTATATTCAGAGGGAAACTAACCTGACTTTATCTGTAACTTAATTACCATGAACTCCCATGTGTGGTCTGCAGAGCTGCATAAATTAATAATGCTGTAATTGCAGAGTTCACCTACCGGGATCCTTGCTGCGCCTTTCTCCCAAGAACCTGGTGAGCAAACAGGCTTTGCATTAACATACATTCTCTGAGTGGACTTTCTTGTTTCTCCCTGAGGCATTTCCCACCTCCTCCCTGCTCCCAATCCGCTCCCCCCGCCCCACCCCCCCCATTTTTTATTGTTCCTTTTACTCTCCTTGGAAGCCGTCGCTGGCATTCTTATAGCTACTGTTTCTCCTCCGGGTGCCTGTTGAAATACCCCACTAATATTTCTCCATTATAATGCGAGCCGTCAATAGCACAATGTCTTGTTGGCCTGCCTTTACAGGATGCAGTACAGAGCCATTCCATTACTCTGGCGTCCATCAGGATCGTAAGCCACAAATCTTTCTCAGCGCAGCTCCAGACGGGGCCGCCTTTGGGCTGGAAGGCAGGGAGCGGGCGAAATGTTTCCCCAGTGTGGTGAGAAATCACACCGGGGTCCTCGGTTTTCTTCCGCGTGGGCTCTTTGAAAATGAGTCACTGCCTCGATTTTAACGAGAGGCGGTGATTGGTAGGAAGGGAAATTTTCTTTGGCGAAATGATTTAGTCGGAGAGATTGCCCAAGCCCATTAGGGAAAGGATTCCAATATGTGCTTAATTTTCTTTGGAGGATTTACTAATGATTGGTGGGAGCCCCGGCTCTTATTTATTACTTACTTTTCTTGATAACGAAAAAGAGACCATATGTTGGGTGTGCTCCTTGCTGATAAACTCAGTTGCAGTAATGACTGGCAAGTATGTATATTCTGTACCCTGTGCTGTTACAAGGGAAATCCTAAACTCTATTGAAGAAACTTGCAGCCTTTGAAGCTAGTACCACTTGGCCTTCGAGGTTTATGCTAATATCAGCTAAACATGTGGGGTGTTAAGTGTTTTATTATGTTTTAGAAGAATTTTGAACATTTCTTACCTCACTAGGAACATCAAAATAAATTCCAGATGGGTTCAAGAGTTAAATATTGAAAAAATCTTAACTGTTAGAAAATCTGGAAGAAAATAGATGTGAATATTTATCCAACCTCCCAAAGGGGAGAAGTTTCTAAGCTTAGAATTGATGGAATAAATCACCAAGGATGCAATGGATAGATCTGACTACATAAAAATTTAAAACCTTTATACATCCAAAAAAAAAAAAAAATCACCAAGATTAAAAAGCCATCAATAAAACTGAGATAATGTTGCAGGAAGTTTAACAAACAGTAAGGTTTTAATAAATATAAAACTCACATAAATTTGGAAATACAAATACTAGGACCCTAGCAGATATGCAAAGAACATAAATAGGTCAAAGACAAATATGAAGTATGCTGATGAATAATTGCGGATTTTTTTAAACTTTCCTAAGTAACCAAATAAATGTAAATAAAAGCATAGTGAGGGATTATTTCTTCTTTCAAAATTTCTCTATCAAATTTTCTGTTATCTAAAATGAAATGATAAAACCTAGTGTTGAGGAGGGTGTAGTAAGATGATTGATTCAATCAATCATTCATTCCTTCAATCAATCAATCATTCATTGATTTGGAGACAGTGAACAGATAACTTTCACGTTAAAAAAGTCCTTTAAAATAAAACCACATTAAAAACGATTTTAAATCATGACACTTTAGAGTGGTTTAAAAATGTTCTTAAGTAAAATTTTTTTCTTTTAATCTTTTCTTGAAAGAAAAGTGAAGTCGCTCAGTCGTGTCCGACTCTTGCCCACCATGCTCCTCTGTCCATGGGATTTTCCAGGCAAGAGTACTGGAGTGGGGTGCCATTTCCTTCTCCAGAGGATCTTCTTGACCCAGGGATTGAACCCAGGTCCCCTGCATTGTAAGCAAGACGCTTTACCATCTCAGCCACCTCTTTTCTAGGTTTTCTAAATTTCCGATAGTAATCACGTATTACTTTTAATCTGAGGTTAATCCAAGCCAGAGTCAGCTGTGTGGTGCCCAGGAGGCCCAGCCACTTCCTTTGTTTTTGTGTGTGTGTGTGTGTTTGATTTGTTTTCATTGTTTGTTTTTTTTCTTTTCTGCTACTGCTAGTTCTCATGAGCAGATTTGGTTTTCTCTTTCTTGGAATCCTAGCCCTGAACATTTACACGTGATCCCATAACCTCCTTTCCTGCCATTAGTTTGTGAGTCTTTTCTGACAAACTTAAGTCCTTGTATTGCCTACGTCCTTGGCTAATACTCTCTCCTTCCAATCTGAGTGCTTTTCCCATAAGTGAAAGGGAAAGTGTTAGTCTCTCAGCCATGTCTGACTCTTCCCAACCCCATGAACTGGAGCCCGCCAGTCTCTTCTGTCCATGGGATTCTGGAGTGGGTTGCCATGCCCTTCTCCGGGGATCTTCCCGACCCAGGGATGGAACCTGGGTCTCCTGCACTGCAGGTGGCTCCTTACTGTCTGAGCCGCCAGGGAAGCCCATAAACCTACCTATAACCACAGCTTCTTTCTCTATGAACTTCCTCACTTTTACTGTGAATGCTTATTCTCTCTGAGCCTCAGTTTCCTCTTCTACTAATTGGGCACAATAATAATATCTACTATACAGAGTAATTTATATTACCCTGAGAATTTACTTCAACGACAAAATGGAAGGAAGCATTCTTTGCAAGCCTTACTGCTCTAGGCCAATATCATTGCTGTTCTGAATGCTCTTGTTTACCCCATCTGTATTCAAATCTTGGAATTGTAATCAGAGATATTTTCTATCTGGACTCCTGATGAACTATCTCCTCTGCACACCCAGCCTCCACTGGAAGGAGGGCCACCTGGCCTCTGTCTTCATTTGGGAGAGCCTGGAGAGAAGAAGGTCTTTGCAACTCTGGGGAGAGCTTGATTCAATGTTCTGTGTTCCAGAGCTGCCTCTGCTGGTGTGGATGGAGGAAGATGGGACAGGACCGGAGCACTTGTAGAGGAGAATGGTGATTCCCAGGCCCCAGGGCAGGAGGGTGGAGGGTTCTACCTTTGCTTCTTAGTCTCCTTACTTGTCCTACGTCAGAAGAACCTCGTCAGTTCATCTTCTCATGGAGTGATGGATTGGTGGATTGCTCTTCACTGAGGGCCCACCCCAATTCATCAGGTATTCCCTAGTGCCGGGTGCTGAGCTCAGAGATCAGGAAGGCAGGCCTGATCGTCAGGAACCTACAGCCCAAGGGAGGAGCCCTGACCTGTTAACAGATGGTCCCCATCAATGTGGCCTAGGTTCTAACATGCATGCGGTTATGAGCACAGAAGAGCTGGTTGCTAAGTTTGTCTAGGATATGGGAAGGGGCAGACAGGGTAGAGATGGCTTTATAGAGGAAGAAGCCTTTGGCATGAGCTCTGAAAGGTGCAGAGTATTCTTCTGGATAAAGAGGTGAGTTAGACCTGTCTCCCTTCCATATCCTGCATGGGAGCAGCTGAAATGTCCTCAGCAGAGGAGTGGGTAGAGAAGATACGGCGCATGTATACGATGGACTGTTTGTTGTTGTTCAGCCGCTCAGTCGTGTCCGACTCTTTGTGACTCCATGGCCTGCAGCACACCAGGCTTCCTGACCTTCACCATCTCCCGGAGTTTGCTCAAACTCATGTCCACTGAGTCGGGGATGCCATCCAAACATCTCATCCTCTGTCGTCCCCTTCTCCGCCTGCCTTCAATCTTTCCCAGCATCAGAATCTTTTCCAATGAGTCAGCTCTTCATATCAGGTATTACTCAGCCATGAAAAGAAATGAAACTGCGCCATTTGCAGAGATGTGAATGGACCTAGAGACTGTCATACACAGTGTAGTAAGTCAGAAAGAGAAAAACAAATATTGTATATCAATGCATGTATGTGGGATCTAGAAAAATGGTATGGATGAACCTATTTGCAAAGCGGAAATAGAGACACAGGTGTAGAGAACAAACATATGGCCATCAAGTGGGTGGGGACAGGATGAATTGGGCAATTGGGACTGATGTACGTGTGCTGTGCGTGCCAAGTTGCTCAGTCATGTCCGACTCTTTGTGACCTTATGGACAATAGCCCACCAGGATGCTCGGTCCTTGGGATTCTTTCTCCAGGCAAGAATGCTGGAGTGGGTTACCGTACCCTCTTCTAGGAGATCTTCCCTACCCAGAGATTAAATCTGTGTCTCTTACATCTCATGCATTGGCAGGTGGGTTCTTTACCACTGGTGCCACCTGGGAAGATGTGAAGATAGGTGAAGTAGGTGGCTGGTGAGGACCTACTGTCTAGCCCTCATGGGGAAAAATATAAGGTACAGTCTGTACCTAAGTTAACCTTAAAAATGCATTCTGGTATACATTAGGTGCAGACAAACACTGTTTGATTCCACTTATACGAGTTACCCAGAATAGTCAAATGTATAGAGTCAGAGGTCCATTAGTAGATGGCAGGGGCTGAGGGCTGGCGAGGAGGGTTGGGGACTTAGTGGTTAATGGAGACAGTTTCAATTTAGGAAGGTGAAAACTTTGGGAGAAGGATGATGGTGAGAGACGCACAACAATGTGACTATACTTTGTGTTACTGGACTGGACTGTGAAATATAGTTAAAATAGTATGTTTTATATTATGTGACTTTTACCACAATAAAAAACAGAAAATAAAAATTCTTTTAAAAACGTTAAAAACGAAAAAAAACGGGGGGGGGGGTGACAGAGAGATAATTCCATTCGGTGGGAAAAGCACACCGAGCCCTGGAGGAGGGGAACTATAGCAAAAGGTGGTGCTGAGGACTCGGTGTGTCTGGAAGAAATGAGCTTGAGGTTGCAGAGGGTGGGGTTGGCAGGGGCTGGCCACTGGAGGCCATGTTTACCTTGAAACTATAAGCCCACAACCTGTTGTTCAGAAACCTTGGGGCCAGATGTGCTGCTGGAGTTAGAATTTTCTGGATTTTAGAGTGTAATATGGTGATTATATTGCATAAATCATACATATTCCCAGTGGGCCTGGGGCACTGCCCTCTGATAATCCTATTCGTTATTTTAACACTGAATAGGCACACCCAAGAAAGAAAGAAAATAGATCAAGTTTTGCTGCCAAATATGTATGAATAAACTTTGAATTTCAGAGATGATTGAACTTTGAAATCAAGGGTAAGAAGGGTAGTAGGCTTGTTTGTTTGTTTGTTTAAATACTGAGGGCAACAGGTGGCCATTAAGACTCTGCAGGCTTCCCAAGTGGTGCAAAGAATCTGCCTGCCAGTGCAAGAGATATAAGAGACACAGTTTCTATCCCTGAGTCAGGAAGACCCCCCTGGAAAAGCAAATGACAACCCACTCCAGTATTCTTGCTTGGAGAATCCTGGGGACCGAGGAACCTGGTGGTCTACAGTCCATGGGGTCGCCAAGAGCTGGACACGACTGAGTGACCAACCAGCCTGAAGGCATGCCAAATACTCTGCACAGGTCAGTGTTATCACCTTAATAATTGGATGACAGGGAAATGTACATGCAGCCTCTGTAGGGGGTGAACTGGAGGGGAGGCCGAGGGAATCTGATTTTCCCCGGCACTCTTCTCCTGACCCTGCTGCTCTCTTTGAACCTCCTCTCGTCACTTCCCTCTATCCCTTCCTGGTGCTCGCTGTCCAGGACATCTGTGTCTCAAACCAGGGGCCTCCCCCTGGCGCTGGGGTGGGGGGTGGGGGCTGTGAGTCTCCATTCCTCTTAAGCCCCATTTGCTCCACAGTCATGCCCTGCTTATACAGGAAGTCCCTGTCCTTTCTTCCTCAGAGTTCACACTTGTCCTTCATCTGCCAGTCATCTTCCTTTAGCATTCAGAACTTCAGCATCCCATAAAAGGGCTATGAGGTCATTGATAGGTGAGGAAGCAGTGTTCTAGAGCAGGGTGGGACAGAGCAAGTTGGCCATCCAAGATGGTTCTAGAGCCCAGACTATGGACTGAATGTGTGTGTCCCTTCAAAATCCACATGTTGAAGCCCAGTCTCCAACAGGATGGTATTTGGAGGTGGGGGTCTTTGGGAGGTAATTATGTCCTGGGGGTGGAGCCCTCATGAATGGGATTAGTGCCCTTTATAAGAGAGAGGATTATCCCCTCTGCCTTGAGAGGAAGACAGCCATCTGCAAACTAGGATGTGGATTCTCACCAGAAGGACCATGCTGGTACCCTGATCTCAGACTTCCAGCTTCTGCAACTGTGAGAAGTAATGCCTGCTGTTTAAGCCATAAGCCTATGGCAGTTGAGATGATAGCAACCTGAACTCACAGCACCCCAGGCCTCCTTGACCCTCTCCTAGAGTCCCTTTCTCTGCACCGCGCTGTTCATGAGCTGTGCCTTTCTAGGCTGCCTTTCCACTTTGATGATTTGCTTTTTTGATGATTTTGCTTTTCCTTTTGATGATTTCCTTTTTTCCTTTTTGGGTAATTTGATGTCTGTGTTGGGTGCTTTTGTTTTTATTTTATTCTTCATGATGCCTGACAAGATGCCAAAGAAATGATGATGGTTTAGATTCTAGGCTAACCTTTTTATACTTGATCTTTTTAGCATTTGTTAGCTGGAGTCACTATTTCATTCTTATCCAATGACATTTCTGATATACAACAGTATGCTGCTGCTGCTGAGTCACTTCAGTCATGTCCAACTCTGTGTGACCCCATAGACGGCAGCCTACCAGGCTCCTCTGTCCACAGGATTCTCCAGGCAAGAATACTGGAGTGGGTTGACATTGCCTTCTCCAATGCATGCATGCATACCAAGTCACTTCAGTCGTGTCCGACTCTGTGTGACCTCATAGACGCCGGCCCACCAGGCTCCTCTGTCCGCAGGATTCTCCAGGTAAGAATACTGGAGTGGGTTGACATTTCTCTCTCCATACAACAGTATAGTTATTATTGTTTTAGGAAAATTATTTAACAACTGCTAGTTGCATTTTACTACCTAAAGAGAGGAGAGTTTAGCATAACAGGAACTGAACGTTGAGGAAATGCTACAGAGCTCTGAATTATGATGCTGAGTCTTTTCTCCTTTAGCAATGAAAAGGAGAAAGCTAGGAAGGAAGCTTGTGTCATACTTCTAAAATAGCACATCACCAGCTTTTCTGGTGGTCCAGTGGTTAATATTTTGTGCTTTCAGGGCAGGAGGCAAAGGTTCAATCCCTGGTCAGGGGACTAAGATCCCATGTGCTGCACGGTGCCACCAAAGAAATTATAAATAAATTAATAAATAAAATAACACACACCTAAAGACCATTATAGGTGGCTCAGTGGATAAAGAACCAGCTTGCCAATGTAGGGCACTGGGGTTTGATCCCTGAGTCAGGAAGATCCCCGGTAGGAGGAAATGACAACCTACCCCAATATTCTCGCCTGGAAAATCCCATGGATAGAGAAGCCTGGCAGGCTGCAGTCCATGTGATTGTATAGAGTCAGATGTAACTGAGCCGCTGAGCATGCACACAAAAGACCGTTATGTAAGTAAGATATTGCCTTTGGTCAAATGTTTTACTGAGCATTCAGTTACTAGAAAGAGAAGCTAAAAAGAGAAGAGGAAAGAGAGAAAAATTAATCTATGAGCAGATTTCAAACGCCCTAAGTCATGTACTTTTTTTTTTTTTTCAGCAATTTTATTTTCCTTTGTTCTTTGAATTTTCCCTTGCAGTGGGAAAAGGAATTCCTCCCACAATGCTTTGCAACAGGCACACATGAACTCTTCTTAAACATATTTCAGGTGATCTATAAATAGCTCACCAGAATAGCAGGGCACAGTTGCTGGGAGTCAGGGAAGCAAGGCAGAAGTCTGAGATCAGCAAAGCCTGTTGGAACATTCCAGGAGTAATTCTGATTCATTTAGGTCTGGTGATCTCGTGTTGGTTCTGACTGTTAGGGATTTTCTGGTCTGGCAGCTGGGGCTTGCTGAATGCCCAAGACATGATCGCAGCTGGTTCCTCTGAGGAAAGGGAAGTTGTTGTTCAGTCACTCAGTTGTCTCCAGCTGTTAGTGACCCCATAGACGGCAGCCCACCAGGCTCCCCCGTCCCTGGGATTCTCTAGGCAAGAATACTGGAGTGGGTTGCCATTTCTTTCTCCAATGCATGAAAGTGAAAAGTCAAAGTGAAGTCGCTCAGTCGTGTCCAACTCTTTGTGACCCCATGGACTGCAGCCTACCAGGCTCCTCCGTCCATGGGATTTTCCAGGCAAGAGTACTGGAGTGGGGTGCCTTTGCCTTCTCCATAGTTTGCTCAAATTCATGTCCATTGAGTCGGTGATGCCATCCAACCATCTCATCCTTTGTCTCCCCCTTCTCCTTCTGCCTTCAATCTTTCCCAGCAACAGGGTCTTTTCCAATAAGCTGCCTCTTCACATCAGGTAGCCATAGTATTGGAGCTTCAGCTTCAGCATCAGTCCTTCCAATGAATATTCAGGGTTGATTTCCTTTAGGATGGACTGGTTTTCATTCCAATCCCAAAGAAGGGCAATGCCAAAGAATGTTCAAACTACTGTACAATTGCACTCATTTCACATGCTAGTAAGGTAATTTAGCTCAAAATCCTTCAAGCTAGGCTTCACCAGTTAGTGAACTTCCAGATGTACAAGCTGGATTTTGAAAAGGCAGAGGAAAAAGAAGAGCTGGATCTTAGCTCTGCCACCTGCTAAACTTGTGACCTTGGGGTTGTAACTATTTCTTCCAGCCAAATTTCGTCACATGGCAAACTGATACAACTGACTCAAAAGACTGTTGCCGAGTCAAAACATGATTCTATGAGCTTCCCTGGTGGCTCAGTGGTAAAGAATTCTCCCGCCAATGCAGGAGACACAGGTTTGATCCCTGGTCTAGGAAGATCCCACATGCCAGAGAGCAACAAAAACAGTGTGTCACAACTATTGAGCTTGTGGACTGCAGCCCGGGATTGGAAACTACTGAAGCCCATGCACACTGGAGTCTGTGCTCTGCAGTGAGAAGCCACACAGTGAGGAGCCTGAACGCTGCAGAGTGGCCCCCACTCAGTGCAACTGGAGAAAAGCCTGAGGGCAGCCGCAAAGACCCATCACAGTGAAATATACGTTAGGAAATAAATAAATGCGTAAAAATTATAGGGAAAAAACGGGGAGATGGATACTATGGAAATACACAGTGTTGCACCCAGCACGGAGATGCTCAACAGATGTTGGTCTAACAAGGCAACATGACATAATGATAAAAGCGTGGTTTGGACTCATGCACCCTGGGTTCAAATCCGGCTCCCTCATTTACCCAAGAGGTAAATTAGAGTTAAGTTACTTAGCTTTTCCAAGACTCAGTTTCTTCATCTGCAAAATGATAATAACAAGTTGGTGAAGTAAACAATGCCAAGGGTTTACCATTATTTATTAAACCAATATTTGTGAAGTTCATATTGTCAACTAAGCACAACTCTGGGCACTGGGCATAGAATAGTGCGTGATGCTTATTTCTTGCCCTTAGGTGCTCAGCTCTTAATCCCGGAGATGGATAATTGAGCAAACAGTTATATTATAGTGATAAGCCCCCTGCTGGGTCATGCCAAGGCTCACGTGGGAACAACTATTGGGGAACCCAATCCAGAGTCTGGGGGTTATAGAGAGATTTTTAAAAGAGCAATTGCTCAGATGGAACCTGAAAAAAGTGGATAAGTTGGCTAGTTGAAGTGTGACTGGGAAGAGTTTTTATGCAAATGCATCATCTAAAAATGCTGTGTATTTCTCACTTGATCCTCATGACGACCCTAAGAAGTTCCTGTTATCACCCCGGTTTTAAGGGTAAGGAAACTATAGGTTAGAGTACCATATTCTGATTTACTCTAGAATGTTCCTTTTGAAGGTTTCATGGAGCTCATGACAATTCTTTCTTTTACGAATGCCTTCGTTTCACTCCCAAAATGCACACAGTGGGGTCACTAACAATGGGTTTCTGCTTTGCGTGTGTGTGTGTGTGTGTGTGTGCGTGTGTGTGCTCAGTCGTGTCTGACGCTTTGTGACCCTATGGACTGTAGCCTGTCAGGTTCCTCTGTCCATGGGATTTCCCAGGCAAGAATACTGGAATGAGTTGCCGTTTCTTCCTCCAGGGGATTTTCTTGACCCAGGGATCGAACCTGCATCTCTTGCATCTCCTGCACTGGCAGGTGGACTCTCTACCACTAGCGCCACCTGGAAGCCCTCTGTCTTATATACCCATTCCTATCATTCAGATCAAGGACGAACACCTGACCAAGCTTTAACTACCTACATTATCTTGCCACTGTAATGCAAGTGCTATTTACACTCAAATTGTTTTGAGGAAACATGGAGGTTGGCTTTACACATAACCTCAAAAATTAACGTACTCAAAATACCATGCACCATGCCCAGAACATAATAGATAAAAATGATGGTTGGTTTTTTCCCCTTATATTCTTTGTTCAGGTGAATATGCAAACAACAGGCTGAATTCAACCTAACACCAGCACGGTCAACATATTAGAATTGTGTTTTTCCTCAGTTAGATTCCCAGCTCAGATTTTAACTTCACATTGCAAATTATCTCTCCCAAAGCACTTCCTCCTTTATTTTGTTTGCTTACAACTATTTTATTAACTGACAGCTTCTAGAATGTCAATGGAAGTTCCAAATAATCGTATCTTGTCCATTTTCTTATACAGCAAGGAAAGGGTGAGAAAGAAATTTATTTGACCAGGAAAATAACAAGCCGCTCAGCAATGCAAATTGAAGAAAACTAAATTATACTTGAACTAAATTAATCAATATGAATTAGACTGGTATTTAAACTGTTTTCTTTATATGAATTTTATTATAGTCACCTTAAACAGCCTGCTGTATAGGATGTAAAGTGGCTCATGAATAAAGCTAAAAAGCCAAAAATAAAAATAATAATAATAATAATAGCAGCTGTGCACTGTGCAGAATTTGAGCTTTTTTTTTTTGTTTGTTTGTTTTTAGAATTTGAGCTTTAATTCCATTATGATTTTTCTTTTTTGCTGATTGAATATTGCCATACTTAAGTGTGGGCAACAGATTTGAAGAGGATGAACCTTCAGACATAGAGCAAGTGAAGAATTAAGTACCCAGGTAAGATCAGAAGGGATGGGGGCAAGTTACTGGCTTTCCTTTTGCATGGAAACTGCCTTTCCTTCACAGCTCACTCAGCTCCAGTGCTCTGAGCATGCTCTGCCACATCTTGCTCTCAGCAAAGCTGCATGTTAACTCCAAACTCCCAGAGGCAGCCACGCAGCTGGCTCCGCAGTCTCTAGTCTAGGTTCCTTGACAGTCCTGAGACAGCTGGGTTAGTCCACATCAGGGTGACCACAGCCCAGCCCAAATGAAGCAAGGTAATCCGTCACTCTCTAAAGTGGGCTTAATACAGTGCACCTGTGTGCTAAGTCACTTCAATCATGTCTGACTCTTTGTGACCTTGTGGACAGTAGCAAGCAGGCTCTTCTGTGCATGGGATCCTCCAGGCAAGAATACTGGAGTGGGTTGCCTTTCCCTCCTCCAGGGGATCTTTCCAACCCAGGGACTGAATTCACATCTCCTGTGGTTCCTGTACTGCAGGCCAGTTCTTTACTACTGAACCACTGGGGCAGTCCCTTGATACAGTGAAGCATCTGCAGATCCCTAAATGGATTTCAGACCACTGGAGAGCTAGGTGCAAAGTCCATCCGACCATGCCCTTCAGACCCACATCCCTGTAGCTCCCCCAGAATAATAGTGCAATAGCCCCTTCTACTGGGGGGAATGCATTAGGTTCATATCACTTTTGGAGAAGGAAATGGCAATCCACTCCAGCACTCTTGCCTGGAAAATCCCATGGATGGAGGAGCCTAATAGGCTACAGTCCATAGGGTCGCAAAGAGTCGGACACGACTGAGCGACTTCACTTTCATATCACTTTGATTTTGAGATTCAAGCTGTCTACAGCACCCACCATATCCACACTAGTAGAAGAGCCAATATCCCTTCCTCTCGTGTCTTGAATTATCCCGGGAAATTCCCTGGTAGTCCAGTGGTTAAGACTCCGTGCTTCCACTGCCATGGTCCTGGTTCAGTCCCTGGCTGGGGAACCAGGACCCCATAAGCCACATGGCATGGCCAAAAAAGAGAATTAGCCTAGAAGCTTGAGGTCTACTCAGCCCAAAAGGTCCAGTCCTGCCCCAAAATTGTTCTTGGAAAGAAAACGTGACAATCTGTAAATGCTTTCTCAGCCCCTGTTTTTTTCTACCATTACCTTTGTAGCTATCAGGTGGCTTTCAACATGAAGAGAGAAGATCGCGTTCAGCTCTGTGTCCTCCAGGCCTCACACTTTTCTTCCTGAATGTCCTGTGCTATTCTGGTCATCAGACCAGTCCATCTGCTGACAGGAGGTGCAGAGGAGGAAAGGGAAACCCTCCCCAGAGTGTTATCTGTGCTCCTGGGAATTTAACGGGATGCTGGACATAGCCCTTTCGTAGCATTTGAGGAAGCAGCTTTCTGCCTCTGCAGAGTTACATCAGCCAAGGATTCTCTGAGCCGCACTGCCATAGCCTCGACATTATAACCCTTGGTCCTCTCACATGAGGGCACTGGCTGGTCTCCAGGATGCTGTGCAATAGACAGTCTAGAGCCCCATGGCCTCAGGGGCCCTGAAAACATCCCCCTTCTACCTTCATGTGTCTGCCACTGAAGTCCCTGATGCCCTTTGTTCCAAGTCCCCATCCAAGTTCTGTTGCAGAATGAATACCGCTTTTAAGAGTTAAACTCTGTTCAACCACATACCAAAAGTAATGAAAAGAATGATTCCAAATGTAGTGGTCCACGCATGAGAAACATATGAGGTGACTTGGTGTAATTTTATAAATGAGAACACAGCAACCTAGCAAGGTTGACTCTAGCAGGGACACACAGCTGAGCCAGAGCTAGACCTCAGGTCTGCTGGATCCCCAAACAATGAGCCTGAAGGCATGAGGGTTCTGTCGGGCATCATTAGCTGACACCAGGAGAGGAAGGGATGTGCCTGCGTGCGAAGGCTGTGATTCCAGTGACCACAGCGAGGACGCCCAGAGGGATCGGGAGAAACACATCCAGAGCGAATGATGGAGCTGGGTCCTCTCAGAACCCTCTGTCTCTTTCAGTCCTGACACTTACTTCCTCTTTCTTCCCCCTACTATTGTGCATGAAACCAAGATTTCAAGTCCCCGTGATACACTAGGGAGCATCCGCATCCTTTTAGGTGCCACCATTGATTGGACCACGAGGGCCAGAATGAGAGCTTCCTGAGAGTCCAGGGCTCAGCAGGCACTGGCTCACGGTCACTTTAGCTGATGTTTGACGATGGGTGTTCATTACATGTGCTCGTTGCAGCATCTGCAATCATATCACCTTCACAACTGAGTGTCTACGCACAGATAGTTCTTTGAATGAGGAGATTTACTTATGGGATGTGTAGTAAATATTTGATTAGAGTGCTGCCAATTTGTAGGCTGGCCACTGAGTCCTGATGAAGATGGGCCTGAGAGGTGTTAGTCATTCAGCTGTGTCCGACTCTTTGTGACCCCACGGATGATAGCCTGCCAGACTCCTCTGTCTGTGGGATTTCCCAGGTGAGAATACTGGAGTGGGTAGCCATTCCCTTCTCCAGGGGATCTTCCTGAGCCAGGGATCAAACCCAGGTCTCCTGCACGGCACCAGATTCTTAACCATCTGAGTCACCAGGGAAGCCTTTGGGCGATGGTGATTAATGAGACCAGCTAGACTTTCTCCCTTTAATCTTGCTTGAAAAATAAACCACCTTCTCAGGGATGCAGACCAAGAAGATGCAAGCAGATGAGACGACAAATGGCAAAGCCCCGGGATGGGTGATGCCTTGCGTTTTGGACAATGACCTGGCTTCCTTTGTGATCCAGTCTCTTTTGTTGACTTTGCCTCCCGACAATAAAGGTTTATTATCTGAGATAGCTTAACACAGTCTCCATTTCTAGCAAAACCAAAGGAACCCTTTCTGAAGGTCAGGACCTGGCCCTGCTTTGGGGGTTCTGGCTTCTCACTATCAGACCACCTGCCCCTCCTGCCCATGCCTGGCCTGGCTCCCTGCTTGGTTCTGGATTCAGTTGGAACCTTTTCTTTCTAGATCTCCCAGGGCTGTTCTTGGCCTCCCTGGCCCTCCTCAACATGGGGCCTGCCGCGTCCTAACACGGGGGCACCGAGTTCAGGGGGCAGGTACTGCATCGCTGGACTGTGGGAAATAGTAAGCGCACCTCCTCCTGCCTTCTCCATCTGTCTTCAGCTTTTGTGTTCACACGGCTTCTTCTGACAGCCTGAGCTTGCCGCTTCCTCCCCGGCGCCACAGCTCTGGAACGGAGGGATCAGCCTCTCTCGCGGATCTGGCTCCCTCTCATTTGTCTAGCGTCTCTCAGGGTCTCAGCTGCCTTCAGGTTTCTCGTGGCATCCTTTGGTTTTGCCGAGATCTCCCCCGAGGGGACCAGCCTCATCAGCAAAAGGAAAATAGTGGAGTCAGTCCCAAACTGTGTTGAAGCAGATTTGCAAATCTAGTGCAGTTAGGAGACTATGCTCCCGGACAATGGCATAACTCTGTGGTTAATTTAAACACAAAGCAGGGGACAAAGACTATTTTCTAGAACAATCAGTTCTTCGTGGATGAGGAAATTGAAGATCATAAAGGTCAAACCCTTTGCCTAAAGTCACACAGGAAGGTATTTTCAAATCCACTGAAGAACTCTCAAGTCCTGACACCCGTGACATTTCTTCTCAACCAAAGACCCTCCATGAATGTTTTACTGAAGGTACAAGCTACGAAATTAGTCAGTCTGTAAACAGCATTTCTCCGAAAGGGGTGAGGGGATGAGTTGTGAGTTTGAACAAATTGCGTGGTCTGCACACGTTAGAGCCGTACTATACAGGGTGGCCATCTAACTATGCCATGAGGTGATTAGTACCGTACCCACTTAATAAACAGGAAAACTGAGACTCAGGAAGTTTCATAATAATGAAAATGATGACAGTCGTTACTTATTAATGACTTTATTAAGCACTTGTTACATCCTAGTTCCCAGTGATTTGCATGTATCACCTCCATCCTGCTCATAGTAACTTTACCAGGTAAACACTATTACTAAGTGAGTTCCCTAAGGACACACAGCCTGAGTGTGCATCGGGTCCCATCGCCCTGACAGCTGCCTGTGAGCTGAAGCAGATGTTCTTAGGAAAAATCAAATTTCTATGTAAAAATATGTGGAAATGTTTACTGAACCAGCATCAAGCATGAAAACACATTTATTGCATTTGTATTCCAGATAAACAAACAAGAATCCCTGAGAGGTGGATGAACCAGGTTTCCTTCGTGTCTGTCTCCCTGGACCACTTAGCATGGGAGGGCTTAGCAAGTGTCATTGAATGGGTAAATGAATGAATAAGTCTGTTTTCATTGCTCTGCCATTAACTGCATTGTGATGTTGAGTGATGACTTGGTCTCTCTGAACCTTTACTTCCCATCTGTAAAATACACAGGAAAAAAAGAAGGAGGCATGAAGACCTTAAATGCTCAGGTTAACCTCTTTTGGGTGGGGTAGGATGGGGCTTTGAACCACTGTCCTGCGGCTTCCTGGGAGGAACAATGCAAGCCCTGAGCTACTCCA
This sequence comes from Capricornis sumatraensis, assembly GCF_032405125.1. Taxonomy (NCBI): domain Eukaryota; kingdom Metazoa; phylum Chordata; class Mammalia; order Artiodactyla; family Bovidae; genus Capricornis; species Capricornis sumatraensis. The sequence continues at coordinate 114,811,644 of NC_091075.1, read as the reverse complement.
GCATAGCTTTCGCTTTCACATCAGGTTTTAGGAATCACCTCTTAGGAGATAAGCTGGTCCTAAAAGATGGGAGTCCTGATCTTTACTACTAAAGCTGTTATAATCACATGGCAAAACGGACTTTGCATTTGGAATTAAAGTTACTAATCAACTGACCTTAAAATTGAGAGATTGTTCTGGATTATTCAGATGGGCCAAATATAATTTCATGGGCCTTTACAATCAGAGGAAGAAGGTGAAAGAGTCCATGAGAGAGATAAAGCAAAAAGAGGAGACAAGAGGGAAGAAAAGGTGCAGCCTCACAGGACTAGAGCCCCCGTTGCTGATTTAAAGACGAAAAGTGGACCATGAGCCGAGGAGCGTAGGCAGCCTCTCGAAGTTGGGAGCAGCCCCTTGTGACAGCCAGCAGGGAAATGAGGACCCTGCTTCTACAGCTGCACGGAAGCAAATTCTGCAGATAACCCGGATGCCAGTGAACATGGAGAACTCACAGACAGATCATTTGAAATTAGGCAGCTAAAGGAGCAAAAAGAAAAAAAAGGATGAAAAAGCGTATGTGAATTATGGGACACCATTAAGTAAGCAAACATTTCTATCGTGGGAGACCCAAACGAAGAGAAGGAAAAGGGGAAGAAATTCATTTAAAGCAATAATAGCTGCATGCTCAGCTGCTCAGTTGTGTCCAACTCCTTTGTGACCCCATGGACGGTAGTCCCCCAGGCTCCTCTGTCCGTGGGATTTCCCAGGCAAGAATACTGGAGTGGGTTACCATTTTCTACTCTAGGGCATCTTCCCGACCCAGGGGTTGAATCTGTATCTCCTGCATCTCTTGCATTGGCAGGTGGGTTCTTTACCACTGAGCCACAAGGGGGACCCCAATAATAGCTCACAATATCCCAAATCTTGGAAGACATATGGACATCCAGGTACAGGAAGCTCAAAGTGCTCAAGCAACACCAAGCCAAAGATTAGTCCAAGACACATTATAATCAAAATGTTAAAAGAAAGTGTCCAGAAAAAGTGGTCTATCACATGCAAGGGAACCCCCACAGGATCATCAGTAGATTTCTCTGGAGAAGTGAGTTGGCTCTTTGTATCAGGTGGCCAAAGTATTGAAGCTTCAGCTTCAGCATCAGTTCCTCCAATGAATATTCAGCATGGATGTCCTTTAGGATGGACTGATTTGATTTCCTTGCTGTCCAAGGGACTCTCAAGAGTTTCCATCACATTTTATGATGTAAACATCAAATACTGATTCAGCCAAAATTGTGGTTTACCGGCTATGTTTGGAGGATGAGGATGAAGCCTGCATATTGGTGTGCACGTGTCTGTTTTAGTCACAAGGGTAAAATACCCTCCTTCCAAAATAGGAAATCAGGGAAAAAACTGATTGTTGCCCATCAATACATATTCTTTTCTTTCATAGCGAGAGAATTTCAGTCAATAGTGTGGTTATCTAGAATAAAGACCAGAGTTTCCAGCCTTCCTTGTGGGACTCATGACACCAAGTTCTGGACAATGGGATGTAAATGAAATTGATATGTGCGTTTTCTGGGTGGTGTCTTTAAGGGGAAGAAAGATGCCTTTCCCATTCCCTTGCCTCCCTTCCCATTGGATGAAATATAGCCATGCTGACAAGCCATCTTGGCTCAGGTGAATACGAGTCTTTTTAACTTGGTGCTCTGCCATTTACAAGAGAAAGATAAGCTATTTTAAGGCTCTGCCATTGCCATCTTAGTCTCTGTCACAGCGCCCAAACCTATATCATATCTCAGGAACCAAAAGATAATGTCTGAAGTTGAACAATCAAGAACAAGTGCTATAAAGATGTTATTTAGAAATATTGAATCAAATACCAGAAGAAATTGCTAAAAGACATGAAATATGTTGTCACTGGGAGCCTTGAATTTATAGAGAAGGGTGGAGTAGGGGACCACTATTCGTCCTTTTAAATGGCTACATCAGTATTCCTGTTAAATGACATTAAAGTAAGTCATTCTCACATACGTGCACACACAAGGTTATAATTTGTGGTTGCTGTCACCTTGAGTGAAATATGTTTTCACAAGGAGATTGTGATTTAAGGTATTGGAGAAAGCACTTAGATATGGAGTCTTATTTGGAACCATGCAACCGCTGACAAAGGTTTGATCAATGAGATCGCTCTCGTGTTTGTAATCCCACAGCATAAATATATTATAAGACTGGAGGATGGTTTCAAAACAACCAAACTATTACATGATCGTCAAGAAATTTAAAAGGAAAAAAAAATAGAATTTCGATGAGACCATCGGTCACCATTTCAGGAGTAAAGGAAGCAATTACTGTCAAGGACATTGTAAACTTACCTTCCTGAAATGTGATCATGATTTCAGCAAATATATGTGATCTACTTGTGACATGGGATACAGAATGATACACTAGCCTTGGCAATGGTGTCAGGGTTGAGAATGTTAACAAGACAGGTCATCGATGTGACTGTTTGGAGCTCCCAGGGCTAGTGACATGTCCTCTTCATGTCCTGCTTTTACTGATAACATGCCTAATGGGCCCATGGTTTTTATGAGCCTGTAGATGAACAGGACAGTTAGGAGTTCAACATTATCAAGGCAATGTGGACAAATGAGTTGATCCTAGTGTCAGAGAAGCAGAGGATCTGTCAATATTAGCTTTGGAAGGGGTTGTAGAGGTCCTTTCCTGCAACTGTCTCACTTTGGGGAGGAGAGTGATACCCGGTGATGGTTGCTAATGGCCCAGAGTCACCCTGTGACTTGAAAGCGCTTACCCCAGATGAAGGAAGTGAAACACGGAAGCCACAGAGAAAGGGGAACATTGTAAAGTAAGCGGGGAGGACAGGGCTTGTCTCCCTCTCTTGGTGTAGGCCCTTGGTCCATGGGTCAGGATCCATCGTAGACAGGGCTGGTATAAGGGGGTGGGATGGGGGAGGGAAGACTGGAACAGTGAGAGACTGAAGCTGTGGTTTTAAGAAGATGGGCACTGAAGCACTGTTTACAGTAGCCAGGACATGGAAGCAACCTGAGCCTCCATCCTCAGAGGAATGGATAATGACGGTATGGGCCGTGCATGGAATGGAATGCTACTCACACATAAAAAGGAACAAAACTGGGTCATTTGAAGCAATGTGGACGGACTTGGAGACCATCATCCAGAGTGAAGTAAGTCAGAAAGAGGAAAACAAGTGTCATACATTTACACATACATGTGGAATCTAGTCCTAAATGTTCATTGGAAGGACTGATGGTGAAGCTGAAACTCCAGTACTTTGGCCACCTGATGCAAAGAACTGACGCATTGGAAAAGACCCTGATGCTGGGAAAGATTGAAGGTGGGAGGAGAAGGGGATGAGATGGTTGGAGGGCATCACTGATGCGATGGACCCAAGTTTGAGTGAACTTTGGGGGTTAGTGATTGACAGGGAGGCCTGGCGTGCTGCAGTCCATGGGGTCACAAAGAGTTGGACATGACTGAGTGACTGAACTGAACTGAACTGTGGAATCTAGTAAAATGGTGCAGGTGATCTTATTTGCCACACAGAAATAGAAACACAGGTGTAGAGAGCAATCCTATGGACACCAAGCGGGGAACAATGGGGGTTGGGATGAATTAGGAGATTGGGATTGACGTATATACACCGTAGATAACTGGTGAGAACATGCTCAGGGAACACTACTCAGAGCTCTGTGGTGACCTAAGTGGGAAGGAAATCCAAAAAAGAGAGGCTATTTGTACATATCTAGCTGATCAGTTTGTGGTACAGTGGAAACTAATACAACATCATAAAGCAACTCTACAAAAATTAATTAAATAATTAAAATAGAAATTAAAACCAAAAAGATTGTACTTGAAAGTGAGCCACAGAGAACTCAAGGTGGTCATTCTTGTAACTGAACATGGTCTGTAAGACACATAATGTACTTGAAGTACCTTCCAAGAAAGGACAAAGATGGGAGGTTTGATCAGGAATGGTTGATTTCAGTGATGATGGAGAAGTAAAACCTTTTCCTGATTGTACCTCAATGAGTCAAGCCTGTTCAACAAGTTACATCTGTTTACACCCCATCCCACCTCCTGTCTCTTGGAGACTGTGTAGTTGATCCTGGCTTTCAGGGAGATGAGGAGGAGAGAGTAGTAGAGACAGCTGGGTTCAGTTTGCTGATGTTGAGTTGCAAGAGTTCATGGAATACTTGAAATACACTCTGACTTTCTGAAGTCTGAAGCTTAGGCAAAAGGTCTGGAATGGAGTAGATAGAATTTGAGATCCATTAGGTGGTAATTGAAATAACGAAAAGTGATAACGCTTTTCAAGGAGCAGTGAGAAGAGAAGAGGCTGAAGGTACAGCCCTGAGGCACACAAACATTTGGAGTCTGAGTTGAAAAAGAGTAGCCCACAAAGGGAAACAGGGAGATGTGTCCAGAGATAGGAGGAAATCTGGAAGGATTAATGTCATGGAAACTAAGGAGTGTATGTCTTAAGAAGGAATGGTTTTCAATAATGTCAGAAGGATCAAAGAAGAAAAAAATGAAGGCTAGAATTGTCTTCTGGATTTAAGGTCACTTGTGACCTTGCTAGGAGAAGGCAATGGCACCCCACTCCAGTACTCTTGCCTGGAAAATCCCATGGACGGAGGAGCCTGGTAGGCTGCAGTCCATGGGGTCACTAGGAGTTGGACACGACTGAACGACTCCACTTTCACTTTTCACTTTCATGCATTGGAGAAGGCAATGGCAACCCACTCCAGTGTTCTTGCCTGGAGAACCCCAGGAACGGGGGAGCCTGGCGGGCTGCCATCTATGGGGTCGCACAGAGTCGGACACGACTGAAGCAACTTAGCAGTAGCAGTGACCTTGCTAAGAGAATTTTAGAGAAGTGGTGGGGGTGGAGACACAGCTTTGAAGATACACATTCTTTTTTTAAGATGAGAGACTTGAGCATGATGAAAGCTGCTGGAAAGGGACTACAGATAGGAAGAGCTTGTACAGAAAGTAAGGAGAGTGGTGGGTGATGGGGTGAAATACTTGGAAAGGCAGAATGAGGTGGGGTTATGAGTTCAGGGGAGATATTGATCTTAAACAGTGGGAGGTACATCTCTTCTTAAAATAGGAAATGGGGAAAGAGTGGGAGTGATCACGATACATAATAATAGTTTAGTGGCTACTGGACATGTTGATGCGCTGGGGCCTCATTAATAGAAATATAGCATTAATATCCAGAGACAGCAATGGCAACCCACTCCAGTACTCTTCCCTGGAAAATCCCATGGACGGAGGAGCCTGTAGGCTTCAGTCCATGGGGTTGCGAAGAGTCAGATACGACTGAGTGACTTCACTTTCACTTTCCACTTTCATGGATTGGAGAAGGCAATGGCAACCCACTCCAGTGTTCTTGCCTGGAGAATCCCAGGGACAGCGGAGCCTGGTGGGCTGCTGTCTATGGGGTCACACAAAGTCGGACAAGACTGAAGCGACTTAGCAGCAGCAGCAGCAGCAGCAGATGTTCAAGGCAATGCTGTGTGTAGTCCTGGCTGGTACATCCTAAGTGAGAGACTGACCACCTGAAGAGCAGGCTTAGAGGAGTTAAAACCTGATGACAGTGTTTGAAAATGACTGAAGAATAGGGAAATACTTGGCTCGAGAGATACAGATTTGGCAGAGAAGTAACCATGGTCTTTAAATATTTGGAAGAGCAATTAGTGTTATTCTGTTTTGGTATTAGAGGGCAGACACCAGCAACTAGAGGACATTATAGGAAATAAACCATTTTTGGTAATGTAATATAACTTGAATTTAAATGCATACTGACTTTTGTTAAGAAATATTAAGAAAAGTGGTTCATGGGAAAATATCTTCCTTAGCCAAGTTTTCCAAGAGAGTTTAGGACTATATAAATGTTTCATTCAAAAAGTATTGAGTTTTCAACATGTGCCAGATACTATGCTGGGCTCTGGCCACACAATCTGAATCAGGCAATTAGCCTGGAATCAAGTATGGGAAACAGATATATAAAAAGATACTTAGGATACAACCAGCTGCACTTGGCATAGCACTCCCCATCCTACAAGACAGTCAGCTATTAATACAATATTAATGTGCTCTATTTATTTATTCATATATTTCATTGCAAACACAATTAAGAATCTCATTCTTCTCAGATAGAACATTTTATGACCTCAGTGATAGAACCCTTGAAAGAAAAACATAGTTGTTCATAACTAATATCAAGTTTCAAGAAGCAGAATTATGTCAAGCCTTTCTATTTTGCTGTAACAGACTAGGACCCTGTGAGGCTTTTCCAGGATAGATCCGCCCCTCTCCCCGTGTCTTCAACCTACCTCTTTAGTAAAATAATAAATGTAATCAGAGAAATGAGAAAATACAGAAACAAAGGAAAATAGTCAAGAAATACAGAATAATAATGCATGAGAGCTCATTCGCTTTGGTCGTGTCCAACTCTTGGCAGCTCTGTGACTGTAGCCCACCAGGCTCCTGTCCATGGGATTCTCCAGGCAAGGATACTGGAGCAGGTTGCCATGCCCTCTTCCAGGGGATCTTCCTGACCCAGGGATCAAACTTGCCTCTGCCTGCATCTCCTGCGTTGAAGGCAGATTCTTTACCCACTGAGCCAACTGGGAAAGTCAAAGTAATAATAATTTAGTCATTAAACAGAATCAAGGACTCAGTTACTTACCATGAACTAGAGGTAATATTCTGAGCTGTGTCTTTGGACTGTTTTGTAGATACTGAAAACCCCACCAGGGGGAAGGAGTTAACTACATGAGAACCAGACTGTAGCCATGATATAAACTGCCACAGTTCTGAGAACTGGCCTCAAGGAAATGGGAACATAGCAACCCTAGAACTGAAGACTAACTGTACTTAAAACAGTCAATCTGATGCTCGTCAGACCACTGCATGACCAATTTCAAGATGACTGTCAGAGTTGACTGTTCTGTTCTGCATGTAGCCCCCTCCCTCCTCTTATACATCCCTGGGATTCCTCTTTGAAACTCTTGCCCCTGATCAGCAACAGGGAGTTTGCTCTTTGGGACATGAGTCCACCTTCTCCCCAGGATTGCTGGCTTCCTCAATCAAGTCATTCTTTTCTTCCATCCAACACTTGTCTCTTAGCATTACATTCTTGAGTGACAAGCAGCCAAACCTGTGTTCGGTAACACTGCTCCTCTGAGAGGGCTAGAAAGAGCGCAGGTGCACCATATTCAAAATAATCCAAAGTTTAAAAACCTAAAATTAAAACAGAGGGATGACTGGCGCATTCTCTAACTGCCTGTCACCCCTTTGTGTCAATATTTGTAAGCTGACAGGGATTTCACATGATGCCTGCATGCTCATTGGTTAAATGATTGGGAGGAGCCGGGGCCAGCTAACTCTGGAAAGCCCATGTAAGGCTTTTATACCATGCACATTGAATTTAGTGTGGGACAACGATGGAATCCTAGGAACAGGGGAACAGAGAGTAGAGATTCCTAATCCAGGGTGTGGGGTGTGGAAGGAGAACAGTCATGGGAGGTGACGTTGACACTGAATGGAACCAGCCAGAGGGGTGGGAAGGAGAGTCAGCCACATCAGAGCCCCCAGATAAAGTGGTGCATGGGTGAACTGATGCGGTGTGTGTGTGTGTGTGTCTGTGTGTGTGTGTGAGTGTGTGTCTGCCATGCATGCCCTCACTGTGAGCAGCTCAGCAGTGCTATAGGCATGCAAAGGGATGCTGGGGGTCAGTAAAGAAAAAGGCCTTTTGAGCTTAGTTGGAAAAGTTGAGTGGAGTGTGGAGATGTCTGAAACAGAGATCCCTGGAGCCTGCAGCTGGCATCCAGAAAGAGCTGACATGACTCTGGACCTTCACGGTGAGCCCAGGGTGGAGGAGGAGGAGCCTTTGAAGCATCTGTAAACTTTGAAGATGATGTGGACTATCCTCTCCCTGCAGTAGAGGAAAGGGCCTTGATCAGAAATTTGGGAAATAAATATGAATATCATTCTAGCTCTGCCCTATTGGCCCTGTGTGTGCCTCTGGCAACCTGGTGAGCCTTGGTTTCCACATCTGCAAAATAGACAAGCAGGAGGAGACGGTGACAAAGCTTTTTCCAAGCATGGCAACTCATGACTCTCTTGTTTTCCACCCAGGATGAACAAAGAATAACAATTTTGTTAGTCTTTCATTCCAGTAATCACATATGGATGTGAGAGTTGGACTATAATGAAGACGGAACAACAAAGAATTGATGCTTTTGATCTGTGGTCCTGGAGAAGACTCTTGAGAGTCTCTGGGACTGCAAGGAGATCAAACCAGTCCATTCTAAAGGAAATCAACCCTGAATACTCATTGGAAGGACTGACACTGAAGGTCCAATATTTTGGCCACTTGATGTGAAGAACTGATTCACTGGAAAAGACCCTAATGCTGGGAAATGTTGAAGGCAGGAGAAGGGGACAACAGAGGATGAGATGGTTGGATGGCATCACTGACAATGGACATGAGTTTGAGGAAGTTTTGGGAGATGGTGAAGGACAGGGAAGCCTGGTGTGTTGCAGTCCATGGGGTTGCAAAGAGTCGGACACAACTGAGCGACTGAACAACATCCAATCAAGACATATTTGGGACCGCTGAGGTGGCAGACAGAGAGTGGTAAACATTTTCCTTCTCTCAGAATGGTGGATTAGGTTTATTCTCCTCGCTGATGGAAAGGAGCTTTTCACCTTCATTCGTATTCTCCTAGGAACCAAGCCCATTAAGCATGATTAAAAACAGGTCTTATCTGGAGTTGAAGCTGGTGTTCTGAGATGAAAATCCTAGGTGCAGTGAGCTAAATTTTTTGTAAGGATAAAAGAAGCCACAGAATGCTGGCCTTGCTATAGCTACTTGGTCTGTGCTCCAAGTATAGTATTAAGAATTATCATTGATCTTCATCATGCTAATTTGTCCTTTTATGAAAGAATTTTGGAATCTGTGCTTTTACCACTCTTAGAAAGCTGGTGGTTTTGACAAATTCACAAAATATGTTTCTAATTTCATTCTGCTCCTATCGCATCCCAGTAATTCTCACATTATTTCTGGAAGATTAGCAGACACACAGTTGTAGTGACATAATTAGTATTCAGAGTAGATAATAATGTCAAGGGATTTTTGTTGCTCTTAAAACCTAAATGAAAATATAAGGATAGCAGAAGTTGGATTTGTGATAATTTCTTGGCACCCATTGTGTGCTTATTCAAAAAAAAATTAATGCCACAAATGAGATTGTTTAATGCAAACAGTTGGACAAATCATTTAGAAGAAAGCAAATTTTGTTTTCTTTGCTTCCTATCTGTAAGGGAAAAGCATTGCTCCTTCTGCAGAATTTCCTGTCTGCTGTGCAATGGTTAATCTTGAGAACAGTTTCAGGCAATAAAACACTGACTGGAATCTTTCTGACAATACTTTTCCTTCTTGATCTTTTTTTTATGACTAATTGAAATGAAAGCCTGGGGAAGCTTAATGTTAAGAAAACACTCTGTGCTCTGTGATGTGATTCTGTGAAAGGGGTGTCTGTGTGGTGGGGAGCTCTTGGTTCTGGAATTTTAAGTTGGAGACCTAACTGAAGAATCAATATTTCAATTAGATGCCTTAGTGGGTTGAGGATTACTGTTACTGTAGCTGGAAGATTGCTGGGTGTTTTCTTGGGAGGGGTCATTACTATGAGCTGTTTTTTATTTTCTTTTAAATCAGAGCTCCCAGAATCTGTCTGCTTTGTTTGCATTTGAACTACTGAAGTGACCAACTAGGAAAGAAGAAAGAATGTAAATGATTAATATTATACTTCCCTAAAGACAGCTAATGGTGTATTCTTTAGCAGCCATTGGAGAGAAAGCAATCATTTGTTGTTGTTCAGTTGCTAAGTCATATCTTCGAGACCCCATGGGCTGTAGCACACCAGGCTTCCTTGTCCTTCCACTATCTCTCAAAGTTTGCTCAAACCTATGTCCATTGAGTCAGTGATGCTATATAAACATCTCATTCTCTGCCACTCCTTTTTCGTTTTGCTCTCAATCTTTCCCAGTATCAGGGTCTTTTCTGATGAGTTGGCTCTTTACATCAGGTGGCCAAAGTATCGGAGCTTCACCTTCAGCATCAGTCCTTCCAATGAATAGTCAGGGTTGATTTCCTTTAGGTTTGATAGCCTTGCTGTCCAAGGGACTCTCAAGAGTCTTCTTCAGTACCATAGGAAAGCAGTCATTATCTCTTATTTTATAGAATCCTAGAAGCAGTGACCCTTTGAGTTAGCAGAACCAGTTTTCAAATAGTGCTTCAGGGCTCACCTGGAGCCTTGGTCAGTGAGGTGATGGGGACTCAGTGTGAGTAGGGTCCTTCTACCCCACAATGGATTCAGGAAACCAGAGTAGTTCCCCTTTGATTGGTTCTGTGTATTGTTTCACATGAAGTTTGATTTGAAAGATTATTTTATAAACCATGAGTGAGAAGGACAGATGCTAGGTCAGATTCCTTTGGGCTTCCTCAGAGACAGTCATCCGGTGTCTACGGAACCATTTCCAAGGCAAAACACTCATGACTTGATCCCTTTATGTGAAACTACCACTAGTCCTGTAAGGGGAAGCACACTGACTGAAGCTACCCATCCTGGCCAGTCACCATGGTAACCATTTGCACAAGTTATTTTACCACAGGAGGTCCTTGTAAGGAGCCACCAACAGGAAGATTTTGGGAAAGGTCAAAAGGAGACACCACGTGTCCAACCACCTCCGAGAATCCTTCTGACTGGCATCCATCTTGGCTGAGCAATGCGTGCTCAACCAGGAAGTGTCCTGAGTCAGAATGATTGGACAGAGACAATCTGGAAAATAATCCCATCACCATAAAACCGGAGAGTGTGAGCCACCTGGAAGAGCTGTTCTCCTGGGTTCCTTTACCTTGCTACTCTCCACCCGGGTGCCCCTTCCCAATAAGCCTCTAGCTTTGTCAGCACGTGTGTCTCCTCAGACAATTCATTTCTGAGTGTTAGACAAGAGGCCACTCAGGTCCTGGAAGGGGTTGCCTTCCTGCAACAATCTCAAAACGTTTTCTTGAGATTTGAAATATTTGGTCCATGATATTTCCATTTACCTTTGAAAACCTTTTCCTCATCAGAACCACATTTTGCCACCAAATGCTCTTTCACAGTATGGACAAGAACGGTTATTTTTATAATCCTGGGGATAAGAGGAATGTCTTTCCCTCTTCTGATTTTTCCAAAAAAGGTTCAGCAACTCCATAAAATGATAATTCCTCAAGTCTCTTTGATCTGTGTTTCTCTCAATACTGGCTGCCTTTTAATCTAACATGTGTATCACATAATATAGAACATGATTAGGAAGAGATGCCCAAAAGTACTCTTTTTGTTTAGCTTTTTAAAAAATTTACTCTTGCCTGGAAAATCCTGTGGACAGAGCAACCTGGTAGGCTATGGTCCATGGGGTCTCAAAGAGTCAGACATGACTGAGTGATTTTGCTTTAAAAAATTTAATTAATTATTTATCTTTAAATGAACCAAAGATGACTATTTTAATGATAAAAATTACAATCCACAAGATAGAATCATAAACTATTAGACACCTAACAACAAATAAAGATTCATGAAGCAAAAATCAAATGAAAAAATATATAATCAGTGAGACATATTAATGTTTCTCAGAATATTTTATCAAATGCAGAAAAATAAGAATAGGAGCATTTTTTCCTTTTATAAAAGTTTATTTTTAATTGAAGGATACTTTCTTTATAGTATTGTATTGGTTTCTGCCATACATCAACATGAATTAGCCATAGGTATATACATGTCCCCTCCTTTCCACCTCCCACCCTGTCCCACCCCTCTAGGTTGTTACAGAAGCCTGGTTTGAGCTCCCTGAGTCATACAGCAAATTCCCGTTGGTTGTCTATTTTACATGCGGTAGTGTATGTTTCCATGTTACTCTCTCCATACATCCTACCATCTCCTTCCTCCCCCCACCCCACCTGGTCCATAAGCCTGTTCTCTACGTCTGTGTCTCCACTGCTGTCCTGCAAATCACTTCATCAGTACAGTCTCTCTAGATTCCATATATATGCATTAGTATGCAATATTTGTTTTTCTCTCTCTGACTTACTTCATTCTAGGTTCATCTACTTCGTTAGAACTGACTCAAATGCGTCAGTTTTTCTGGTTGAGTAATATTCCATTGTATATTTGTACCACCGATTCTTTATCCATTCATCTGTCAATGGACATCTAGGTTGCTTCCATGTCCTCCCTGTGGTAAATAATGCTGCAAAGAGCGTTGGGGCACATGTGTCCTTTTCGTTTTCGGTTTCCTCAGGGTATATGCCTAGTAGTGGGATTGCTGAGTCATGTGGCAGTTTTAGAGCAGGAGCATCTGGAATGACGTCATTACAGAACAACTTACTCTTATCCAGCGATGTTATATTCCCAAAGCATCTACTCCACTGGTACTGGCATTGCACCAGCTGAGTAAAAGCTGAGGGTTTTGACTGTTATACAGCACCACGTTGTTGGTTCTTAAATGGTATTTCCTTACTTAGTTTCGGCTGTCCTGGTCTATGTTGCTGCTTGGGCTCTTTTCCAGTTGTGACAAGCAGGGGCTGCTCTTTGGCTGTGCTGCTTGCGCTTCTCACTGCAGCAGCTTCTCTTGTTGCAGAGCATGGGCTCTAGGCGCGGGCTTCCGCAGTTACAGCTGCTCAGCCTTAGAGCACAGGCTCAGCAGTCGTGGCCCACAGGCTTAGCTGCTCCACGGCATGCGGAATCTTCCCAGACCAGGGATCAAATCCAAGTCTCCTCCATTGGCAGGCAGATTCTTTGCCAGTGAGCCACCAGGGAAGCCCGAATATCAGGTTTCTGTGTATTTGTTTTGTGTACTTGTTTTTTCTATCAACTCTTTGATAGCAAGGATTACATTTTCTTCAACTATCTATTCCCAGAGATGACTTCCCTGGTGGCTCAGATGGTAAAGCGTCTGCCTGCAATGTGGGAGACTTGGGTTCGATCCCTGGATCGGGAGGATTCCTTGGAGAAGGAAATGGCAACCCATAGATAGAATTGCCAACACCCATTGGATCATAGAAAAAGCAAGAGAATTCCAGAAAAACATCTACTTCTGCTTTATTGATTACACCAAAGTCTTTGACTGTGTAGATCACAACAAACTGTGGGAAATTCTTCAAGAGATGGGAATACTGGACCACCTGACCTGTCTCCAGAAAAATCTGTATGCAGGTCAGGAAGCAACAGTTAGAACTGAACATGGAACAACAGACTGGTTCCAAATAGGAAAAGGAGTACGTCAAGGCTGTATATTGTCACCTTGCTTATTTAACTTCTATGCAGAGTGCATCATGAGAAACGCTGGGCTGGAGCAAGCACAAGTTGGAATCAAGATTGCTGGGAGAAATATCAATAACCTCAGATATGCAGATAACACCACCCTTATGGCAGAAAGTGAAGAGGAACTAAAGAACCTCTTGATGAAAGTGAAAGAGGAGAGTGAAAAAACTGGCTTAAAACTCAACATTTAGAAAACTAAGATCATGGCATCCAGTCCCATTACTTCACAGCAAATAGATGGGGAAACAATGGAAACAGTGACAGACTTTATTTTGTGGGGCTCCAAAATCACCACAGATGGTGACTGCAGCCATGAAACTAAAAGAAACTTGCTCCTTGGAAGAAAAGCTATGACCAACCTAGCTGCTAAGTTGCTTCAGTCGTGTCTGACTCTGTGCAACCCCATGGACTGCAGCCCATCAGACTCCGCCGTCCCTGAGATTCTCTAGGCAAGAACACTGGAGTGGGTTGCCATTGCCTTCTCCAATGCATGAAAGTGAAAAGTGAAAGTGAAGTCGCTCAGTCGTGTCTAACTCTTCGCGACCTCATGGACTGCAGCCTACGAGGCTCCTCCATCCATCAGTTTTTCAGGCAAGAGTACTGGAGTCGGGTGCCATTGCCTTCTCCGATGACCAACCTAGACAGCATATTAATAAGCAGGGACATTACCTTGCTGGCAAAGGTCCATCTAGTCAAAGCTATGGCTTTTCCAGTAGTCATGTATGTATGTGAGAGTTGGACTATAAAGAAAGCTGAGCACTGAAGAAGAAGTGATGATTTGAACTGTGGTGTTGGAGAAGACTCTTGAGAGTGCCTTGGACTGCAAGGAGATCAAACCAATCAATCCTGAAGGAAATAATTCCTGAATATTCATTGGAAGGACTGATGCTGAAGCTGCAACTCCAATATGCTGGCCACCTGATACAACGAACTGACTCATTGGAAAAGATTGCTGGGAAAGATGGAAGGCAGGAGGAGAAGGGACCACAGAGGGTGAGATTGTTTGATAGCATCACTGACTCGATAGACATGAGTTTGAGTAAGCTCCAGGAGTTGTCTTTGGACAGGGAAGCCTGGTATGCTGCAGTTCATGAGGTCGCAAAGTGTTGGACATGACTAAGAGACTGAACTGAACTGAGCTATTCCCAGCCCCTAGTGCCCTGTCTAGTACATAGTAGATACTTAACAAATGAAATTTGTTAATCTGGAATCAGAACACCTATGTTTGAGTCCCTTCCAAGTCAATTACTGTCTGTTTGACCTTTAACAAAGCATTTCACTCTTCCGAGATTCCACTTCCTGAAATGTAATTTGGAGGAATAAGAATACTGTTGAAAGAGTTGAATGAAAGATCATAAAAACATATCAGAAGTTTGAGTGAAGAAATAAACAGATTATCTGAAGGATTTAGAATCTGAGCATTTTTCAAGACATTTGAAACTTTGTCTTAAGATCAAATTAAATTACAAGACAGCCACATACTTGTGACACATTATAGGGAGATCCTCATAGAATCTCCTTCATTTAATAATTGCTAATTATAATTCTATTGTATTTCATTGTACATTGAAATACACTATAAGAAACAGTTATTATGTCCTTACAATTGCATTTCCTACACGAATGTTGACAAAGAAGATAATGCTCAGAATCTTCATATAAGATTTATACTCAATTAATATTTAGTGCCATGTAGAAAGTTCTTTCATTTTAGAAAAGGCAGAGTAACCAGAGATCAAATTGCCAACATCCACTGGATCATTCAAAAAGCAAGAGAGTTCCAGAAAAACATCTATTTCTGCTTTATTGACTATGCCAAAGCCTTTGACTGTGTGGATCACAATAAACTGTGGAAAATTCTGAAAGAGATGGGAATACCAGACCACCTGAACTGCCTCTTGAGAAACCTATATGCAGGTCAGGAAGCAACAGTTAGAACTGGACATGGAACAACAGACTGGTTCCAAACAGGAAAAGGAGTACATAAAGTCTCTATATTGTCACCCTGCTTATTTAACTTCTATACAGAGTGCATCATGAGAAACGCTGGGCTGGAAGAAGCACAAGCTGGAATCAAGATTGCTAGGAGAAATATCAATAACCTCAGATATGCAGATGACACCACCCTTATGGCAGAAACTGAAGAGGAACTAAAAAGCCTCTTGTTGAAAGTGAAAGAGGAGAGTGAAAAAGTTGGCTTAAAGCTCAACATTCAGAAAACGAAGATCATGGCATCCAGTCCCATCACTCCATGGCAAATAGATGGGGAAAGAGTGGAAACAGTGTCAGACTTTTTTGGGGGGGCTCCAAAATCACTGCAGATGGTGATTGCAGCCATGAAATTAAAAGACGCTTACTCCTTGGAAGGAAAGTTATGACCAACCTAGATAGTATATTCAAAAGCAGAGACATTACTTTGCCAACAAAGATCCATTTAGTCAAGGCTATGGTTTTTCCAGTGGTCATGTATGGATGTGAGAGTTGGACTGTGAAGAAATCTGAGCACTGAAGAATTAATGCTTTTGAACTGTGATGTTGGAGAAGACTCTTGAGAGTCCCTTGGACTGCAAGGAGATCCAACCAGTCCATCCTAAAGGAGATCAGTCCTGGGTGTTCATTGGAAGGACTGATGCTGAAGCTGAAATTCCAATACTTTGGCCACCTGATGTGAAGAGCTGACTCATTCGAAAAGATTGTGATGCTGGGAAGGATTGAGGGCAGGAGGAGAAGGGAACAACAGAGGATGAGATGGCTGGATGGCATCACTGACTCAATGGACTTTGAGTAAACTCCAGAAGTTGATGATGGATGGGAGGCCTGGTGTGCTGCAGTTCATGGGGTTGCAAAGGTTTGCACACGACTGAGTGACTGAACTGAAATGAGAAAGTTCTTTTAAAGGACTGGTATACATTGCTATTTAGAATGATGTAAAAGCAGAAATATTATTTTGCCAACAAAGGTCCGTCTAGTCAAGGCTATGGCTTTTCCAGTGGTCATGTATGGATGTGAGAGTTGGACTGTGAAGAAAGCTGAGCAACCAAGAATTGATGCTTTTGAACTGTGGTGTTGGAGAAGACTCTTGAGAGTACTTTGGACTGCAAGGAACTGAACTGAACTGAGTATGTTACCATTCTTCCTTTGGGTGCTGGGGATCTCAAAGCAAACTTTGAGGCTCAATTAGGAGAAATTCAATCACTGTCAATAAGGACAAGAGTAACTCATCTGGTCATTTTTTATGGAATAATTAACTAGATGGATAAATAAAAATTGCTGGATATAAAACAGCATTTTAAGAAACTTAAATTTCTTGAAGTTGATTGAAATGGTTAGCACCTGGCTCAGTTTCTGAAAAATTCAGAACAAAATTGCCATAGACCTTAACAGATAACTTATTGTTAGAATCTAACATGGATTTCTAGTTAGCTCTAAGATTGCTGAGTTGAATTAAGAAAAATGGTTAGAGACACACATGATTCATTACATGAAACCAGGGGAATCTGCCTGACTGATAAATTGCAACAGCTATCACACTCTTAGAGATTAGTTTCCCCAAATAAGGTACTGAATGTGTGAGGAGTGACTGGCAGAACATCTATTCCATTGGCTCATAGTGTCGAAGACTCAGGTGTCCATAACTTTGAGGGGCTTCCCTAATGGCTGAGATGGTAAAGAATCCACCTGCAATGTGAGAGACCTGGGTTGGGAAGATCCCCTGGAGGAGGGTATGGCAACCCACTCCAGCATTCTTGCCTGGAGAATCCCCATGGACAGAGGAGCCTGGAGGGCTACAGGCCATGGGGTCGCAAAGTTCAACATGACTGAGCGACTAAGCACAGCACAGTGAATTTTAGGGGAGGAAGGGGAGGTGATATTCAATGTCCAGCCTCCCTTCCTCTTTAGGGATATCTCCTGTTATATCCATGAGTGAGTGAAAGTCACTTAGTTCTGTCCCACTCTTTGTGATCCCATGGACTATA
This sequence comes from Capricornis sumatraensis, assembly GCF_032405125.1. Lineage (NCBI taxonomy): Eukaryota > Metazoa > Chordata > Mammalia > Artiodactyla > Bovidae > Capricornis > Capricornis sumatraensis. The sequence continues at coordinate 114,794,282 of NC_091075.1, read as the reverse complement.
CAGTCCATGGAATTCTCCAGGCCAGAGTACTGGAGATTGTTATATCCGTCATGTGTCTAGATTTGGTGGGATGCAGACCCCAGTTAACACTATGTGAAAGATGAAATCTGAAAGATTCTTATCATATGGCCTGATCACCCAGGGCATGAGTATGTAACTTGAGTTGTCCAATATAAGCGCAGCATGAGGCTTTGATTTTATGATATTGATAAAAGAAACACAGAGCTTTTTTGGATAGTGAAGTGTATAGAACTTTCACAGCCACACATAATATCCAGCTAAAGATAAAAGTGGTTACAGAGAGAGGTGGGAAGTGCTAAGAGAAAGGCAGAAAGTGGACCTAGAGCCCTGATCCTACTATACCTGAAACCTAACTTATCTTTGATATTTCCAATTATTAAGCTGATTTGTTAGTCTTTATGTTACTTGCAATCAAAGCATTGATATAACCCTCACCCCTCAACCTCCAAAACACTCACCTTCTAAACACAATAGATTTATATATCTGTGTACATGAAGATCTAGTGGATTCTGGAAATGGTTTAGAGTCTATATCCTATCAATTTGCTCTATCAGGGACATCATGGACAGTGAGTCTAGAAAATCCATGATAATTTTAATGTGAAAAAAATATAATCGAAAAGAACATGAAGCTAAAAGTGAAAGTGTTAGTCAATCAGTCCTGTCTGACTCTTTGCAACCCCATGGACTGTAGCCTGCCAGGCTCCCCTGTCCATGGGATTTTCCAGGCAAGAATACTGGAGTCATTACCATTTCCTTCTCCAGGGGATCTTCCTGACCCTGGGATCGACCCAGGGTCTCCAGCATTGTAGGCAGATTCTTTACCATTTGAGCCACCAGGGAAACCCATTGTAAGCTAAACCATACATCAAAACTCAGAAGAAGCGCAGTTGTTGCAAACTGACTTTCCACTGGATCAAAAAAAAAAAAAAAAACACTTGAGAATTTTATTGGAAGCCTCAATAATATTAGGAGACCATGGTCTCTATGAGAGAATAGAAACTGATATGAAAGCTAATATGATGAGAAATGTCACAGTATAAATTCAAAAGTGGAAAGGATAAGATGTAAAGGCAATAATAAAGCATGAGGGGTGAACTGGGCAAGGAAAGGATCATTAAAAGGAAGCAAATATTGCCAGCAGAAAATTAAATTCTATATTTGAGGAAGTAAAAAGTAGATTGACCTTAGAAAATTAAATCAGTTATGTAGAAATTAAACTTCAGATCACTGAGAGAGAGATTATATATACATATATATTATATATATATGGAGGAAAAGAATCACTTCTATTTGGTTAGGTGATAGGAAATTTTATTTTTTCTTTTGTTAGTTTTTAAAAGCATTTCTTCTACAGTGAATATGTATTAATTTGGAAAGAAAAAAGTTGGTTTTTTAAAAATTGTGGGGTATTTTTGTTGTTGTTGTTGTTGCAGTTTTCTAAAAACTTTGGCCACTCCTCGTGGCTTTCAGGATCTCAGTTCCCTGACCTGGTATTGAACTTGGGTCATGACAGTGAAAGCACCGGATCACAACCACTAGACAACCAGGGAACTCCCTCTAAGTCGCTACTTGCAGCAACATGAACGGATTTGAAGGGCATTATGCTAAGGGAAATAAGTCAAAGAAAGACAAATACTATATGAAATCACTTATATGCGAAACCTAAAAGAATACCACAAACTAGTGAATATGCCAGCAAAGAAGAAGGCCCACAGATATAGAGAAGAAGCTAGTGATTACCGAGCGGTGGGCGGCAAGCAACATAGGGAGGTACCACTTACTGGGTGTAAGATAGGCTCAAGGATGTATTCTACAACATGGAGAATATAGCCAATAGTTGTAATAACTGTAAATGGAATGTGAAACAGTGGAAGTCGCTCAGTCGTGTCTGACTCTTTGTGACTCCATGGACTGTAGCCTGCCAGGCTCCTTTGTCCATGGAATTCTCTAGGCAAGAATATCAAACTGAGTAGCCATACTGAATTGGGTAGCCATTCCCTTCTCCATGAGATCTTCCCAATCCAGGGATCAACCCCAGGTCTCTCAAATTGCAGGTGGATTCTTTACTATCTGAGCTACCAGGGAAGCCCAAATGCAGTGTAACCTTTAGCAATTGTATAAAAAATTTAAAATTTAAAATGAAAAGAAAATTGATGCATTACTTAGATGGGAACAATGATTCAAATGGCAGATGATTTCTCACTGGAAACTGCATAGTCCAGAAGGAAGTGATATATTTCTAAACTGTTGAAGGAAAAAAAAAATTCTATATCCACTGAAAATATTCTCCAGTAATTAAGATGAAATAAAGACATGCTCAAATGAAGACTATCGAAGAGAATTTGTTCCCAGCACATGTGCTGTAAAAGAATTGCTAAAATTGTCTAATTTCTTTCGACAAAGGAAATGATAGCAGAAGGAAACTTGGAACATCAGAAATAAAGGAAGTACACCAGAAATTGGAAATGTATGGGTAAATATTATAGACTATATTTCTCTTCTTGCATTATTTGAAAGGCTTGTTTATTTAAAACAGAAATTATAACAGTTTCTGATAAGGTATTCAATGTAAATATTGGTAAAACATAAGCCAACAGCATTATAAAATAAAGAGGGTAAAGGGACTCATATGATGAAAAATTTCTACATTCTACATGAAATGATAAAATGCTGATTTTAAGTGAAGTGTTTAAACTTAAGTACATATATTGTCATCCCTAAATAATTAAAATACACAAAGAGATATCTGAGAGCACAATAGATAAATTAAAATAGAATACAAAATTGTTCATATAATTTAAAAGAAAGCAAGGAGTGGAAAATAGGCAAAAAGGGAAAGAAACAGAGGAAACAGAAAGAAAACAAATAATAAAATGGAAATTTAAAGCCAAACACATAAATACCTGCATTAATTGTTAATGGTCTAAACATACTAACTGAAAGACAGAGATTGTCACAATAAATTCAAAAGCAGTATTTGACTATGTGATGTCTACAAGAAGCTCACTTTAAATATAGTGATATAGGTATACTAAGAGTACAGGGTGAAAATATACCATGCACACACTAATCAAAAAACAAACAGACAACAACAACAAAAAAACCAGTATATTTATATTAGAGACTTCAGATCAAAGAAAATTGTCAGGGATAAAGAAGAACATTACATAATGGCAAAAATGTCAATTTTCCAAGAAGACATAACAATCCTAAGTATATATATACCAAAGATAAAACTTCACAATATACAAGGCAACAGCCATCAGAACTGAAGGAGAAAAAGATATTTCTGTAATGACAGCTGGAGATGCCTCTCTCTGTAACTGATAGAACAGGTAGAGAGAAAAAATTGCAAGTAAATAGAACTGAACACCACTGTCTACCAACTGGATTGAATTGACATTTATAAAATATTTCACCCAACAACAGGGCTTCCTTGATGGCTCAGTTGGTAAAGAATCTGTGGGAGACCTGAGTTTGATCCCTGGGTTGGGAAGATCCCCTGGAGAAGGGAACTGACACTCACTCCACTGTTTTTGCCTGGAGAATTCCATGGACAGAGTAGCCCGGCGGGCTCCATGGGGTCACATGGGGTGACAAAGAGTTGGACACGACTGGGCCACTAATACTTCACTCACCCAACAACAGCAATAAACATGCTTCTTCTGACTGCAAATGGAATACTCCTCAAGACAGATCCTAAGAGTTAAAAGAATTTGAACCAACATAGTACATTCTTGAATCCTGGTGTAGTGTGAACTGGACACAGTTTATAGAATTTCAAAATGGGATTGCTGAAATGAAACACACACACACACACACACACACACACACACATACACACACACACACTGAAAACACTAATAATAACATGACCACATACATGGCTGAAGACCATGAAAGACTGAGGGAAAGAATTCTTCCAGAATGAATGAGAAAAGATAGTGATGTAAAAAACTTAAGATTTCTAATTAATTTAATTTAATTTAAATTTAAGAAGCAGAGAGAGCAGAGTCTGCAGATCCGAGAGTAATTCAGCAGGAGAGAAACGGGAGGCAGAGAGAGGTTCTCACAGAGGAAAGTGTCCCTGAAATCTGAGGTGCCACAGAGGAGGAACAGGAGTTACAAGCTTCCTGAGAAAAGAAAACAAACAGAATAAAGTAGACCCGACAGGAATTGCTTGTGGTTTTTTCCCTCTTTTGTTGATTTGTTCTTCATTCATTCACTTGCTTGCATGTTTCTTTGTTATTTATTTATTTAAAGTAGCAATTGACAGATTTTATAGATTGGCAAATCTCAAATGTTTAGGATAGGGTGGCAGGCTGGAGACCCAAGGAAGAGTTGCTGTTCGAGTCAAATGCAGTCTGGTGACAGAATTCCTTTTTGCTTGAAAGAGGTCACTGTTTGATCTATCCAGTCCTTGAGCTGATTGGATGAAGTCTGTCCACAGTGTCGTGGTTGTTCAGCTGCTCAGTCGTGTCTGACTTTGCCACCCCACGGACTGTAAGCACGCCAAGCTTCCCTGTCCTTCCCCATCTCCCAGGGCTTGCTCAAACTCATGTCCATTGAAGACTGAAGGCAGGAGGAGAAGGGGACGACAGAGGAAGAGATGGTTGGATGGCATCACCGATTCAAAGTCCTGGGGTGGCAGAGTCAGACACAACTTAGTGACTGAACAACAACTTCTAAGTCTTAATCTGCCTCTCCTCCTTTATCGCTCCTTTACTCATTGCAATTTACTTGTAGAAGAAACTGGGTTGTTGGTTCTGTGCAGTTTTCCACTGCATTACATTTTCGCTGATTACACTCCTGTGGTATCATTTACCTTGTTCCCTGTGTTTCCTATAATTTGGAAGCTTGACTTTTTTAGAAGTTGGAGGTACAAGTTCAAGTTTTATGCAAGAATATTTCATAGATGGCATCATGTCTTTTTTATCAAGAGGCACTAATAGCTGATTCTCACTTTGTGATGTGAGTCAGATGTGGAAGGTCAATGACAAGATTCTTTACTTAGTGTTGTAAACTGGTGACGCTCCAACTGAATCATTCCTCATTTTCTAAAAGAAATATTTCTATAAATAGACACTTACACTCATCAACTTTGGGGTTACCCTGGAGTATAATTGGAGAAGGCAATGGCATCCCACTCCAGTACTCTTGCCTGGAAAATCCCATGGATGGAGGAGCCTGGTAGGCTGCAGTCCATGGGGTCGCAAAGAGTCGGATATGACTGAGCGACTTCACTTTCACTTTTCACTTTCATGCATTGGAGAAGGAAATGGCAACCCAATCCAGTGTTCTGGCCTGGAGAATCCCAGGGACGGGGGAGCCTGGTGGACTGCCATCTCTGGGGTCGCACAGAGTTGGAAACGACTGAAGTGACTTAGTAGCAGCAGCAGGAGTATAATTTGCACCAAAAAGACAAAATACATGTTTAAACTCTCTCTTTTTTTTTTTCACTATAAATTTTAGAGTACATGGTCTGTGCCCTAGCTAGTTTCAGTGATTAACCAAAATGTTTTTGTTTATTTTTGCTTATTTTTAAGCGTCATTATGACATAAGATTTTCATATATGGACGTGCTTCAATCCATTGCATATACTACCCTTATTCACGTTCAAGTCACCCCATATTTGGCCAGTAGGAGCCAAATATGGCCTTAGTCATCTTTAGTTGCCTGTTTAATTTCTCATTTGACAAGCATTTCAGGCTTATCCTTTACTTTTCTCTGTTTATCCTTTATGTTTCTGTCCCAGACCAGGAATGAGCTATTTCTCTAGGCATTATTGATTCTTATTAGTGGCAAATAAATAGTACTAAGACACCACAATACGAACTGCTATTTTTTCTCTCTTTTAAAAAATTCTCTTATCTGATATTTGCTGCTTTTTTCTCCACTTAGTCACTCATCTGTTACATTGCTTGTGATGTTTGTATTCCATACACTTTTGCTGTCATACAGATCTCTCATTTAAAAGATGTTGACTAAATTAAATCAATGACTAAAATATTGTCAAAAAGTATTCATAACTGAGAATTCTGTATTTATCACTCAGTGTTGAGGACAACGATCTTTCCTAAAATTAAAATAAGAAATCCTAGTAAGTTTGTCACCTGTGCAACTTTTCTGAGGATATTAGCACAAATTAAAAAAAAATTAAATGTATTATGGGAAACACCATTAACAGTCATTCTCTCTTCATTTTCATAACAGAATTATTTTATCCAAGTACCAGACAGACATATATACTTAGGGTATGAGCCCCCTCCAACCACAAGGTGTTGAACCATGATTAGGTTAAGCCAGTCGTAATGGTCTCATTCTCGTTGGCAGTGATGGGAGAGGGGAAACATACTAGGCTGCTTCTGGAAAAGATTTTCCTTGAGTCCTCTGGGAGGAGACATCTTTTCTGACATAGATGCTGTTTACTGAAAGTGACACTGGGAAGTGCTATCACTGTTTTAAAACCATCATGAGCTCATTGGTTATGCTGAGCCTGGCAGAGCAGGAAGATGAGGGACCTCTGGCACCTTGATAACATGGCTGAGGTGCTAAACAGCCTAACCTGGCAGAGTCTACACCTAGACTTCTAGCTGTGATGCACTAAAGGCCCCCATTCTGCAGCCCACTGCTAGGGGTGGAGGTGAGGGTGAGGGTCTGCCTCTCACAGATGGCAGCAGTTGGCACATTAGCTCCATAGAAAGTAAGTTGAATACAAGACATACCGATGAGCAAAGGAACCAGCTGAGCTCATAATTATGCCTAAATAATTGTTATTAATGAGACTGAAATTAAAAGGAAAGGATTCCCAGAACATGAAAAGCATAGTGTTAAAAAAAAAAAATCTGAATAGAGTAAAATTCCAGGTGTTTTTGCAAAATTTGGGGGAAATGGTGGTACAGAGGAGAAATAAATCTACAGTAAAGCTTGTAGCCTGTGTGTAATTCCAGGAGAGCTGCCCACCATCTGTCTTAAGACCTGAGAAGTGAAGTTGCTCAGTCCTGTGCAACTCTTTGTGATCCAGTGGACTTAGCCCACCAGGCTCCTCCATCCATGGAATTTTCCAGGCAAGAGTACTGGAGCGGGTTGCCATTGCCTTCTCCAGGGGATCTTCCTGACCCAGGGATCGAACCCAGGTCTCCCACACTGCATGCAGATGCTTTACTCTTTGAGCTGCCAGGAAAGCACCACTTTTAGCCCTTCTCATGGAACATTTAGAGCTGACACACCAGTCCCTCTCTAGATGAAGGACATCTCTGTCTGAGGTGCCTGGTTATCATGTATTTTTGTTTTTAATTTTTTAAAGATATTTTTTGACGTGAGTTGTTTTTAAAGTCTTTATTGGATTCGTTACAATATTGCTTCTCTTTGTCCTATGGGGACCCTGATAGCTCAGTTGGTAAAGACTCTGCCTACAATGTGGGAGACCTGGGTTTAATCCCTAACTTGGGACGATCCCCTGGAGAAAGGAAAGGCTGCCCACTCCAGTATTCTTGCCTGGAGAATTCTATGGACTGTACAGAGTCCGGTTGCAAAGACTTGGACACGACTGAGTGACTTTTACTTTCACTTTGTCTTTTGGCCCCACGTCATGTGAGATCTACACATGGACATCACCAGATGGTCAATACTGAAATCAGATTGATTATATTATTTGCAGCCAAAGATGGGGAAGCTCTATACAGTCAGCAAAAACAAGACCGGGAGTTGACTGTGGCTCAGACCATGAACTCATTGCAAAATTCAGACTTAAATTGAAGAAAGTAGGCAAAACCACTAGGCTATTCAGGTATGACCTAAATCAAACCCCTTATGAGTGTACAGTGGAAGTGACAGATTCAAGGGATTAGATCTGATTGACAGAGACCCTGATGAACCATGGACAGAGGTTTGTGACATTGTACAGAAGGTGGTGATCAAGACCATCCCCAAGAAAAAGAAATGCAAAAAGGCAAAGTGGTTGTCTGAGGAGGCCTTACAAAGAGCTGAGAAAAGAAGAGAAGTGAAAGGCAAAGGAGAAAAGGGAATATATAAGCATCTGAATGCAGAGTTCCGAAGAAGAGCAAGCCTATTCTTCGGAAAGAGAATAGGAAAGAGATAAGAGATAAGAAAGCCTTCCTCAGTGATCAGTACAAAGAAATGGTGGAAAACAATAGAATGCGGGAAGACTACACATCTCTTCAAGAAAATTAGAGATACCAAGGGAAGATTTCATGCAAAGATGGTACAATAAAGGACAGAAACAATATGGACCTAACAGAAGCAAAAGATATTTAGAAGAGGTGACAAGAATATACAGAAAAACTGTACAAAAAAGGTCTTCATGACCTAGATAATCATGATAAGTGATGACTGGGCTAGAGCCAGACATCCTGGAATGTGACTAGTGGGCCTCAGGAAGCATCACTATGAACAAAGCTAGTGGAGGTGATGGAATTCCAGTAAAACTATTTCAAATCCTAAAAGATGATGCTGTGAAAGTGCTGCACTCAATATACCAACAAGTTTGGAAAACTCAGCAAGGGCCAGAGGACTGGAAAAGGTCAGTTTTCATTCCAATCCCAAAAAAAGGCAATGTCAAAGAATGTTCAAACTACTGCACAATTGTACTCATCTCAGATGCTAGTAAAGTAATGCTCAAAATTCTCCAAGGCAGGATTCAGTAGTACGTGAACTGTGAAATTCCAAATGTTCAAGCTGGTTTTAGAAAAGGCAGAAGAACCAGAGATAAAATTGCCAACATCTGCTGAATCACCAAAAAAGCAAGACAATACAAGAAAAACATCTACTTCTGCTTTATTGACTATGCCAAAGCCTTTGACTGTGTGGATCACAACACACTGTGCAAAATTCTGAAAGAGATGGGAATACCAGACCACCTGACCTGCCTCTTGAGAAATCTGTGTGCAGGTCAATAAGCAACAGTTGGCACTTAAGCTCAGGTGGCTGCGAGCCGGTGCACTTAAGCGCGGCCGAGAGGAGCTACCTGGCAGAAAGTGAAGAGAAACTGAAAAGCTTCTTGATGAAAGTGAAAGAGGAGAGCAAAAAAGTTGGCTTAAATCTCAACATTCAGAAAACGAAGATTATGGCATCCAGTCCCATCACTTCATGGGAAATAGATGGGGAAAGAGTGGAAACAGTGTCAGACTTTATTTTTTGGGGCTCCAAAATCACTGCAGATGGTGACTGCAGCCATGAAATTAAAAGATGCTTACTCCTTGGAAGAAAAGTTATGACCAACCTAGATAGTATATTCAAAAGCAGAGACATTACTTTGCCGACTAAGGTCTGTCTAGTCAAGGCTATGGTTTTTCCTGTGGTCATGTATGGATGTGAGAGTTGGACTGTGAAGAAGGCTGAGCACTGAAGAATTGATGCTTTTGAACTGTGGTGTTGGAGAAGACCCTTGACAGTCCCTTGGACTGCAAGGAGATCGGATCAGTCCATTCTAAAGGAGATCAGCCCTGGGATTTCTTTGGAAGGAATGATGCTAAAGCTGAAACTCCAGTACTTTGGCCACCTCATGTGAAGAGTTGACTCATTGGAAAAGACTCTGATGCTGGGAGGGATTGGGGGCAGGAGGAGAAGGGGACAACCCAGGATGAGATGGCTGGATGGCATCATGGACTCGATGGACGTGAGTCTGAGTGAACTCTGGGAGTTGGTGATGGACAGGGAGGCCTGGTGTGCTGCGATTCATGGGGTTGCAAAGAGTTGGACACGACTGAGTGACTGAACTGAACTGAACTGAAGCAATAGTTAGAACTGGACATAGAACAACAGACTGATTCCAAACAGGGAAAGGAATACATCAAGGGTGTATATTGTCACCCCGTTTATTTAACTTATGTGCAGAGTACATCATGCAAAATCCTGGGCTGGATGAAGCACAAGCTGGAATCAAGATTGCCGGGAGAAATATCAATAACCTCAGATATGCACATGACACCACCCTTATGGCAGAAAGTGAAGAAGAACTAAAGAGCGTCTTGATGAAAGTGAAAGAGGAGAGTGAAAAAGTTCGCTTAAAACTCAACATTCAGATAACTAAGATCATGGCATCTGGTTCCATCACTTCATGGGAAATAGATGGGAAACAATGGAAACAGTGAGAGACTTTATTGTTTTGGGCTCCAAAATCACTGCAGATGGTGACTGCAGCCATGAAATTAAAAGACACTTGCTCCTTGGAAGAAAAGCTATGACCAACCTAGACAGCATATTAAAAAGCAGAGACATTCCTTTGCCAACAAAGGTCAATCTAGTCAAAGCTATGGTTTTTCCAGTAGTCGAGGTATGGATGAGAGTTGGGCCATAAGAAAGGCTGAGCACCAAAGGACTGATGGTTTCCAACTGTGGTGCTGGAGAAGACTCTTGAGTCCCTTGGACAGCAAGGTGATCAAACCAGTCAGTCCTAAAGGAAATCAACCCTGAATATTCATTGGAAGGACTGATGCTGAAGCTGAAACCCCAATACTTTGGCCACCTGATGGGAAGCACTTACTCACTGGAAAATCCCCAATGCTGGGAAAGATTGAAGGCAAAAGGAGAAGGGAGCAGTAGAGGATGAGATGGTGGGATGACATCACTGATTTAATGGACACGAATTTGGGTGAACTCTGAGAGATGGTGAGGGACAGGGAGGCCTAGTGTGCTACAGTCCATGGGGTCTCAAAGAGTTGGACATGCCTTAGAGAGTGAACACAGCAACAACACCATGAAACATTCTGCGGGTGGAAGCAAATCATGAGGTCAGCCCACATTCAAAAGTTGAGGAAATATTTCCTCTTGGTAGGAAATTCTACAAAGTCTCATAGCAAGGGTGCATGGATGAAGGTTGGTGTGATCAATTTCCATCTTTAAATATCATGCCTTAAAGCATTCCTGTCCCTTCCTGGCACCGGGGACACCACATTTAGCCGTACAAGCTGCATATTATACAATTCCCGGGGTAGGGGAAGGAGCCCCACTGTAAATTTATTCCACAAGGACCACACCCCATCATGCTTCCTTAAGATGTCCTTCAGGACTTCCCTGGTGGTCCAGAGGTTAAGACTTCCACTCTTCCAAAGCAGAGGGTGTGGACTTGATCCCTGATTGGGGAACTAAGATTGCACATGTTGTGTGATGAGGCCAGAGATTAAAAAAAGATGTCCTTCAGATATTCAGTGAAACCATCCCTTCATCTCTCTCCCCCCCACCCCCACCTCACACACACAAACACAGACACACATACAGACACACACACACAGACACAGACACACACACACACACTCACACACACACTCTGTTCCCAAGGGCAGATCGGTTTACTATAAAATTGGATCCTGGGGCATGAAAATGTCTGCTATTCTAAAATGTAGCTAACAATCCTAACATATTACAGGTTTAAATATACTGATTCTCTTTAACTTCAGCTATTTTACATGGTGGTATTAAAGTTGCTTAGACAACAGAAAACTTACCCTGTTGATCCTTTAAAATAAATATTTACAAGTTTCATTTTCAGAAAAAAAAATTTAAATGTCTCTTGGTTTGTATTATCTAAAATTAAATGTATTCTGCAGGAGGTTTAACATGGACATTTCCAATATAATAAGTCCCAGGCTTAAGTATACATTTCTGGTGAGGCCAGGAGATCATTCATGTAAATTAAGAGACTTTTGTTGCCTCACTTTCTTATTTCAGTGAAAAAGGGGACTTTCATTAAGGCAGAGTTTCCATTTTGAAAAGATTATTCCATTAAAGTTGTTGCATTGCTGGGAGAGTAGATGAGTATCTATTTCTGTACATTAAGATCCAAATTCCATGTAAGCTGCCTCCTTGAAACTAACGATGCTATTAATAGGTTCTTCCAGTGTTCGGTTCAGTGTGGAAAGTGGGAGGCTGCCTCTGTAATTTACTGGGGATCGCAACACCCTTATACAACTGTTATTTCTGAAAGTAACCTTTACCTTTCCAAATGATCTATTTGTGCAATAGGATGGATGTTGCAGGTTTGACTTACCAGAGGTTAGAAATCACTCATTTCTGTAATATCTCTGGCAGGCTGATTGCACATACATTTTTTTGTTGTTGTTGTTTTGGTTCTTTATTTGAACTGAACTTGAAGGTTTGTTAATAATCTCAGTTTCCAAACTGCATTTATGTTGACTGAATCTCTCTGAATGCATTTACAGCAAAAACATATTAATTTGGCCCTGTTCATTAGGAATCTATTATTATTTAGACAAAGCTGAAGTTCATCTTTTAGTGATCTCTGAAAGATGGGGTTAATAAATCATAAAATGGTTTGAACCCTACTTCTAGGAGAATGAACATCTCCTAAAGAACTAAATGTGCTCTAATGCCTTAGAAACACCTATTTGCCTCCAAACAACATAATCAAAGGTCATCTCCGCCAAAGCTCGTGTTTGAGTGTGCTAATTATGAATCATTCTTTCCTTTTTAATGAGGAAAACCTTGAAAAAATAAGCGCACATTTCTAGTAAAAATATAATTTAGATCACTGCTGAACAATAATTTATGCAGGAGGGTCAATTCAGGAAATAATACAATGTTTGCAAGCTATGTTTAATTATTTTCTTTTTATTCAAAACAGGATAAGGTCAATGAGAAACATTGGTATTAGTTTTCAGTCATTAAATTATTAATATTAGGGGATTGTGAAGAGAAGCAGTATGGGTTTCTATCTCCTTTATATTCTGAGACCTTTTAGATTTAATGAATTGTGTACATGTGTAATACTTCATTTTGTGCTCAAGTAGCATCCTAAATTAATGCTCACTTTACAGACGGGACAGAGAGGTTCTCAATTGTCAAGTCACATAGCGAGATGATCACAGTGCTGGGGGGATAGGGTTCATTTTATCTAGGGCTACATGTGTTACAAACTTCTCAGGTGGCTCACCGGTAAAGAATCTGCCTGCCAGTGCAGGAGATGCAGGTTTGATCCTTGGGTCAGGAAGACCCCCTGGAGGAGAAAATGTCAACCCACTCCAGTATTCTTGCCTGGAGAATCCCATGGACAGAGGAGCCTGGCAGGCTACAGTCCATGGGGTTGCACAAAGTCATATACGACTAGGCGACTGGGAACAGGTGTGTGTCACAAGCCGGGGTGGACCGGGCACTATTCTAGACAAAAAGTTGCTTTAGACACATGTGATGCAATCCCCAACTTCCCATTCGTCCATCCTGACCAAGCACATCTCTGGTCCCATCTTCACTTATAGATGCTATATTAAACTGACAATATCCTTTACATTTCTGAGCTTCAGTTTTCTCATTTGTAAAGAAGAGGCTTAGATTTGATCAACATTTTCCAAACACTGGGCTTCCCTAATAGCTCAGTTGGTAAAGAATCTGTCTGCAGTGCAGGAGACCCCGGTTCGATTCCTGGGTCAGGAAGATATCCTGAAGAAGGGAAAGGCTACCCACTCCGGTATTCTTGGGCTTCCCTTGTGGCTCAGCTAGTAAAGAATCCGCCTGCAATTCGGGAGACCTGGGTTCAATCCCTGGGTTGGGAAGATCCCCTGGAGAAGGGAAGGGCTACCCTACTTCAATATTCTGGCTTGGAAAATCCCATGGTCTGTACAGTCCATGGGGTTGCAAAGAGTGGAACACGACTGAGTGACTTTCACTTCTAAACACCATCCTTCATGTACTACCTGCAGAAATCACTCATAAGTATTCTTGGCTTGATAGGTTGCTATAATTCAATGGATGCTACCTTCCTAAATTTATTATTTAGAGGGAAACTTTTCATTGCTACTTTAAAAGGAAACCTAGCCTTATTCGTCTTAGAGGGAACAAATACTGTGAAGCAAAATAATAACAATCAACCTTCACACCTGCTATTGTGTGCTCTGCCATTGAAGAGGCCTCTCAGTTAAAAAAACAAAAAAAACAAAAAACCTATTGGCCAGTGTTAGGTGGGAAAGACATCACCTCGGAAAGGCTTTCTCCTTTAGATAACCAAATAATGAAAGGGGAAGAACTGATGCTGACGTTGAAGCTCCAATACTTTGGCCACCTGATACGAAAAGCTGCCTCACTGGAAAAGACCCTGATGCTGGGAAAGATTGAAGGCAAAAGGAAAAGAGGGCGACAGAGGATGAGATGGTTAGATAGTATCACTGACTCAAAGCAGTGAATCTGAGCAAACTGCAGGAGATAGTGGAGGACAGAGGAGCCCGGCGTGCTACAGTCTGTGGGGTCACAAAGAGTCAGATATGGCTTAGCAACTCAACAACAACAAGCAGGTGGAACTGAAAACGGAACACCTCTGCTGCTTTGTGACACAGAGTCACTTAATTCTGTCTCTGCAGCACTCAAACTTCTCTACTAGCAGTGGCCTGAGTCAGGTACTTTGAGAAACACTGTCAGGGAGATGGGTCTATCAGTGTGCTCAGCGTCTCCCATTTATCTGATTTTAAAGACCTGAACTGTAAGACCCCGGCAGGTCCCAGGGCAGCCGATGCCTGTCCTTGACAGCTTTCAGGCGCTGCAATTCTTTTCCTTCTGCAGCCCATCCTGCTGTTCTGGAAGCTCAGGTTATCTTAACCAATCCTTGGTGGAAACAGAACTGCTGTTCACAGTTGTTTCCCAAATCCCCCTCTTAGGCTTAAAAAATTGCCAGTGAGCCACCTCTTTGACTTTGCCACCTTAAACCAAATTATGTCAGGTTCTTAACTTTCTCCTCCTCCATACCGTTTGTGGTTCTCTGATTTCCAATAAATTCTACATGCATCATTTGGCTTCTTGATTTCTCCCTAGCCTCAAGTCATGGTAGAAGGACTCCTCTGGAGGTCTCACAGCTCAGCCCTCCCTTTAAGCGTGTTCCCCAGAGCAGCACTAAAGTGTCTGTAACACAGTAGCCTCTGTCCCGGGACCAGGGTGTTCTTGGCTGTCTCCTGCTTCCAGTTTCTTTCTCTAAATCTCTAGAACAGAAGTGCCAAATTGGCTACCCAGTACTGGAGCTGGTGCCTTTCATACGCTGCCCAATATTGTTCTAAGTGTGGTTCCTGGGCTGGCAGCATCAGTTTACTTGAAAACTTGTATGAAATGTACATTTTTCAATCCACTGACACCCAGATAATCAGAAACTCTTGCGATGGGGTCCTAGAATCTGCTTTTTTTTTTTTTTTTCCTTTCTTGTAATTGTCTTGTCTGACTCTTTGCTGCCTCACAGACTGCTGCCCACCAGGTTCCTCTTGTCCATGGGATTCTCTAGGCAAGAACACTAGAGTGGGTTACCATGCACTCCTCCAGGGGATTCTCTCACCCAAAGGATCGAACCCGAGTCTCTGGAGTCCATTGCATTGTCAAGCGGATTCTTTACCACTGAGCTACCTGGGGAGCTGGAATATGTTTTAACAAGGTCTCCAATTGACACTCAGGACCCCAAAACTTTGAGGTTTAACTGGGCCTCCATAACCCTTCAAACATTTTAGCATATGACTCTATCTGGAAGTGCCGGGCTTCACCTCCCTCCTGGAATCCGCATCGCCAGTGCTTCGCTCCCCTGGTCCTGCGTGGGGCTAGTCTCCACGCAGAGGTGCAGTATCGTCCGCCGGTTTTCATCATGCTCGTGTTACTGTTCTTCCTGGTGTGCAGGTAGCAGGATGTCAGATAGTTCGTGCACATATACTGCTTTCAAAAGCAGTCAAACCAAAGTCAGACCCAGAGGGCCATGTGAGCCATAGAAACGAAAAAAATTAAAAAAAAGATTTCTCAGTGAAAGTGGTCAGATTTACTTTAATCATCTATGTTGCTTTCCTAGCCCTGTAAATGTTTGAATATTGGATTCCTACTATAGATGCTAGATCTTTTTGAAATTAATTTTATTGAAATATAGTTGTTTATAATGTGCTAGTGTCTGGTGTCGGAGAAGGCAATGGCACCCCACTCCAGTACTCTTGCCTGGAGAATCCCATGGACAGAGGAGCCTGGTAGGCTGCAGTCCATGGGGTCACTGAGAATTGGACACGACTCAGTGACTTCAGTTTCACTTTTCACTTTCATGCATTGGAGAAGGAAATGGCAACCCATTCCAGTGTTCTTGCCTGGAGAATCCCAGGGACGGGGGAGCCTGGTGGGCTGCCGTCTATGGGGTCACACGGAGTCAGACATGACTGAAGTGACTTAGCAGCAGCAGCAGCAGTGTCTGGTGTACAGAAAAGTGATTCAGTTACACACACATACATCTACATTCTTTTTCATATTATTTTCCATTATGGTTTATTGCAGGATATTAAATATAGTTCCATCTGCTATATAATAGGAACTTACTGTTTATCCATTTTATATATAGTAGTTTGCATGTGCTGATCCCAAACTCTCAATCCATCCCTCCCCTACCCCTTTCCTTCATGGCAACCGTAAGTCTGTTATCTAAGTTCTAGATCTTTTTAAAAACTTATTTTATTGAAGTATAGTTGACTTGCCATGTTGTGTTAATTTCTTCTGTACAGCAAAGTGATTTAGTTATATATATATAGTGTTTTTCATATTCTTTTCTGTTATGCTTTATAAGATATTGAATACAGTGCTATAGAGTAAGACCTCACTGTTTATCCATTTTATATATACTAATTTGTGCCTGCTAATCCCAACCTCCCAATCCATCCCTCCCCCATCACTCTCCCTGTGGCACCCACAAATCTGTCTCTATGTGATGGATTTTTGATACTTGTTTGCCTTTTCCGGTAGCAGCTCTCTCCTTTGACCCTCCATATTGCTTTTCTGACCTCTACTTCCTGCCCAGACCCTCCTATCTATCCAAACCCTTGATCCTGGTCTCATTCAACCCACCCTATCCCTTTTCTATCAGCAGCAGCAAGGCATTAAGGCCACACATCACTCTCCAATTGATTAACACTCAGTCTGTTCTTGGTTTAGAATGTTGATTTGTTCAGAATGTGCTGTGCTGTGGAGCATAAAGGAAATGCCTGGATTTTGGAGACAGGAGAGCTGAGTTTGATTTCAAGTTCTGAACTTACTGGATTGCTATAATAATTAAGTGAGACATACATGGGAAGTCTCAGGCACATAGCAAACAACAAGTAAGCGATATTTATGAATAAGAGTTTAGTCCTTGCTTATTTGGTCACAACGATAACTGTGTATTTAGCACCTACATTAGGCCAAGGCTGTGCTAAGTAGATACTGTAGTACAAAGATGAAGTGAGGGAGTCAGACACATGAATGCTTGTGCTAAAGCAGTTTGTGCAAAGTGCTCTGGGATTATGGCAAGGGAGAGGTTTTGTGAGGTTTGAAGTAGGTTTCATGTAGGAGGTGGCAGACCAGCTTGACAGTCAAGGCTGAATAAAATTTTGTAAGCAGAGGAAAGAGTGACGGGCTCATAAGAGCCATTCTATATATAAATACTCAAAGATGAGATAGGACATGGTGTGTCCTATGAATGTTCTAAAAATAATGACTACTTCCATATTCCTGGATTACAGGGTCTGCAGAGAGAAAACATGAGCTCAGAAAGGTAGGTTAGGGGGAACAGTGAAGGCATCTTCCCAAGCTAGACGAGCTTAGATTTTATCTTGGAGTCAGATGTGTGTGTGTTGGAAAGGCCACGGGTACCTGAGTCACCCAGAAAAGCTTCAGTTAAATTAGACTCCATGGATCATACGAGAAGACAGAGACACAAGGAAAGAATTTGAGAGACACGTCCATCCAAAATGGCAACGTTTTTCGAAGGACTCATGTGTCAGATTTATTGGAAACTTAAAGAACTTATTCATTGCACATTTCAGTGACTTAAAGTTTTGCTGCCTCAGACGTTCAGTCAAGTCCATAGCAAGTTTGTGTTTGAAACTAAAAACGACCCTGGTTGTGACAGTCGTTATCTTGGCAACACTGGCAAAGGCCCAGTGAAGGACTATGGGTAACGGGCCAGGCTGTAGGTAAATTACTGTTTGGTCTGCTCTGGGCCAGTAAGTTAACACCACAGAAAAGCCTAGCCTGGCATTTCCTGACTTGGAAGTGCTTTAATTAGCTCGTTTTGGCAAACTATCCCCAAGGGCTTCACTCTAGGTTGGCCCTTTGTGAGGCCCATGTGTGATTTGATGGACTTTGACAGGCCTGCCTGGCCAAAAAAAATTCTTGCCAGGCCCAGCATTCCCACGCGGAGAGTTTCTTCTGTTGGTTAACACATCACTTCCAGAGAGCTCTGCCACGATGTAGATGCATTACTGGGGGAATGTGACATATTATGAGGAAAAGAGCAGAGAAAAATACAGGTAGTGTTGAAAAGAGAAACTGGATCGGCAGGCAGACCCCCTGGATTTCAGCTCTACGCTAACTCCAACACAGCCCTCTGACCTCAGCCAAGGCAGTTATTATTACTAACATTTTTATTATTGTTAGAATCTTGGTTTCATCATGTACGTGGATATAATAATATTTGTTCTCTTCATTGGTCAGTTTTAAAGGTTAAATGACATGGTAAAGGTGCCTTTGCAAACTGTAAAGTGTTATACAAAAGATAAGGGGCTATGATTGTATTTTAAATATTTCTAGGACTGAGGTCCAGGATTTAACCTTTTGATTGGAGTTGAGGAGGGAAGGGCGTGATGACTGTAATATGGGAAAAAGGACAGTGACAGAGATGATAGGAGGATAGGAGTTTTCTTGAGGTCACAGCATGACTCCCAAGTCCATGATACCACAACTGTCTCTTTGTATTTCAGCCCTCTGCCCTGTGGACCACACCATTTCTTGTTCAGGTCCTAAAAAGACTGTTCTGTTTGCCTGGATTCCCTCCCTCATCCACTTGAATCCCTCCTTCTTTTCATTGAAGATCCACCTAGACTGGTTAGAAGCTCCACTCTGAGAAATACTGAATACTTTTATGGTATTTCTGCCACACTGTGACAATTGTCTGTACATATTTCACTTTTGCACTTAGATGGTCTTGGAGACAGTATTGGGTCCTCCCCAAAATCTGTATGTTGAAAACCTAACCCTTAGAATGATTGAATATGGAAAGAGGGCCTTGAAGGAGCTAATTAAGGTTAAGTGACATCGTAAGGGTGGGGCCCTGATCCAACAGGATTGGTGTCTTTAAAAGGAGAGGAAAGGCACCATGAGCATGCACTCACCCAGGAAAGGCCACGTGAAGACACAGTAAGAAGGCTGCTTCCTACAACCTAAGGAGAGAAGCCTCATCAGATGCCAACCATGCTGACACCTTGGTCTCGGAAGTTCAGCCTCCAGAGTTGTGAGAAAATAAACATCTGTTATTTAGACCACCCTGTTGTGGTATTTTGTAATGGCAGCCCTAGCAAGCTAATATAGCTGGCAAATATCTTAAGGGTGAAGACTTTATTTAATTCATTTTTGTACAGCCAGGAACTGGCAAATAATAGATGCTGAGTAAATGTTTCTTGACTGAATGAAAAAAATTAATTAATGTAGCACCACCTTGGCCCCACTGAGAGATCAGATGAGGCCAGAAGCTGAGACCAGATATTTATTCTGGGGCAATGACTATGGAGGGATGTTATTCATGGTCATGGGGGAAAACCAAGGCCAGCAGGTGTAGAGCTGGGGGACTCCCAGGGGGCCACAGGGAGATGTGCAGGCTGGCCCTAGAAGAGATGGTGGGAAAGGTGTCCAGTATCAGGGGAGGCTGAGGTGTGGGTAATAGCCATTTAAAGCTTTCTAAGAGCTCCATCATCCACTGTGTAAGGTCCAAGCTTTCAACTTGGTCAATGAACCCAGAGTAACCCTGTGGTTAGCTGGTAGGTGTTCATCTAATGTTTGCCGCTCAAAAGCAAGGACCATGTCTTCTTACTTTTGTTTACATCTAGAACCTGGATGGGGCTTCCCAGGTGGCTCAGAGGGTAAATAATCTGCCTGTGATACAGGAGATGCAGGTTCAATCCATGGATCAGGAAGATCTTTTGGAGGAGGGCGTGACTATCCACCTCCAGTATTCCTGCCTGGAGAATTCTATGGTCAGAGGAGCCTGGTGGGCTACAGTCCATGGGGTCGCAAGGAGTTGGACACAGCTGAAGTGACTCAACACACATGCACATAGACCCTATAAGAAGGCCTGCCATATTGTAGGTGCTCAATAAATGTTTCTTTAATGAATAGGATGGGATCTAAGTAGGTGGACTGCCAGCCGCTGGGACACTTACCTGTAAGGAATGTTTCACAGTGACTGGGAGAAGGAATCAGAACAGGACTCCTTTGTAGGGCTGTGTATAGTTCCATGTGGCTGCTGTAGCTAGTTACCAGAAATTTAGTGGCTTAAAACAATAGAAATTCATTGTCTTAAATTAATCCTTCTTTCTTCCTCCAGCTTGTGGTGGCTCCAGGGGTCCCTTGGGTTGTAGCTGCCAAACTCCCATTTCTGCTTCTGACTTCACATGACCTTCTGCTCTGTGTGTTCTCTTCTGGTGTGTCTCCTCTCTCTTTGCTCTTGTAAGGACGCGTGTCTTTGGTTTCAGGGCTTGCCATTATCCAGAATGACCTTATGTCAAATCTTTAGCTTAATCACCTCTGCAAAGATTCCTTTTGAGTCACATCCAGTAAGGGTCAGTATGAAATTTTCTTTTTGGAGATCACGCTTCAACTCACACATGTCTAGAAACAAAGAATGAATCACATATATTGTTGCTCAGTCACTCAGTCATGTCCAGTTCTTTGTGACCCATGGACTGCAGCTCACCAGATTCCTCTGTCCTTCACTATCTCCTGCAGTTTTCTCAGATTCACATCCATTGAGTTGGTGATTCTATCTAACTATCTCATCCTCTGCATCTGATATATATACACACACACACATATATAGTAGTGCATCTCTATGTCCATATCTATATCTACACATATCAGGGGAGATGATTGTATAAATCTCATTCCAAGGCCTGGAGAAAATGAAATGAAATGCCCCAGCTCATACAGTGAGGCAAGGGGGAAAAAAAAAGGGGGACTTCTTCTTTCTTCTTTCTGATCTAGTCAGGCCCTCACTGTGTTGGGTGATGCCCAAACACATTGGGGAGGGTAATTCACTTTACTGAGTCATTGATTCAAACGACAGTCTCATCTGGAAACACCCTCACAGACACATTCCGAAATAATGTTTAATCTGGGCATTCCTTGGTCACACAAGTTGACATACCACAGATGATCAGAATGAATTGGGACAACATTTTGGACATCACGTATTTAAAGTTTTTTTATTTTTTAAATTTAAATTTATGTATTTTAATTGGAAGCTAATTACAGTATTGTATTGATTTTGCCACACATCAACATGAATCCACCACGGGTGCACACGTGTTCCCCATCCTGAACCCCCCTCCCACCTCCCTCCCCATACCATCCCTCTGGGTCATTCCAGTGCACCAGCCCCAAGGATCCTGTATCAAACCTGGACTGGCAGTTTGTTTCTTATATGATATTATACATGTTTCCATGACATCCCCCCAAATCATCCCACCCTCTCCCTCTCCCACAGAGTCCAAAAGACTGTTCCATACATCTGTGTCTCTTTTGTTGTCTTGCATACAGGGTTATCGTTACCATCTTTCTAAATTCCATATATATGCATTAGTATACTGTATTGGTGTTTTTCTTTCTGGCTTACTTCATTCTGTGTGATAGGCTCCAGTTTCATCCACCTCATTAGAACTGATTCAAATGTATTCTTTTTAATGGCTGAGTAATACTCCGTTGTGTATGAAATTGAAAAATAAAAGCCATATGATTATCTCAATAGATGCAGAGAAAGCCTTTGACCAAATTCAACATTGATTTATGATAAAAACTCTCCAGAAAGCAGGAATAGAAGGAACATACCTCAACATAATAAAAGCTATATATGACAAACCCCAGCAAACATTATCCTCAATGGTGAAAAATTGAAAGCATTTTCCCTAAAGTCAGGAACCAGACAAGGGTACGCACTCTCACCAGTACTATTCAACATAGTTTTGGAAGTTTTGGCCACAGCAATCAGAGTAGAAAAAGAAATAAAAGGAATCAAAATTGGAAAAGAAGAAGTAAAACTTTGACAGTTTGCAGATGACATGAACCTCTACACAGAAAACCCTAAAGACTCCACCAGAAAATTATTAGAGCTAATCAATGAATATAGTAAAGTTGCAGGATATAAAATCAACACAGAAATCCCTTGCATTCCTATACACGAATAATGAGAAAATAGAAAGAGAAATTAAGGAAACAATTCCATTCACCATTGCAACAAAAAGAATAAAATACTTAGGAATATATCTACCTAAAGAAACTAATCTAGAGCCAGACATCTTGGAAAGTGAAGTCAAGTGGGCCTTAGAAAGCATCACTATGAACAAAGCTAGTGGAGGTGATGAAATTCCAGTTGAGCTGTTCCAAATCCTGAAAGATGATGCTGTGAAAGTGCTATACTCAATATGCCAGCAAATTTGGAAAACTCAGCAGTGGCCACAGGACTGGAAAAGGTCAGTTTTAATTCCAATTCCAAAGAAAGGCAATGCCAAAGAATGCTCAAACTACCACACAATTGCACTCATCTCACACGCTAGTAAAGTAATGCTCAAAATTCCCCAAGCCAGGCTTCAGCAATACATGAACTGTGAACTCCCTGATGTTCAAGCTGGTTTTAGAAAAGGCAGAGGAACCAGAGATCAAATTGCCAACATCTGCTGGATCATGGAAAAAGCAAGAGAGTTCCAGAAAAACATCTACTTCTGCTTTATTGACTATGCCAAAGCCTTTGACTATGTGGATCACAATAAACTGTGGAAAATTCTGAAAGAGATGTGCATACCAGACCACCTGACCTGCCTCTTGAGACATCTGTATGCAGGTCAGGAAGCAACAGTTAGAACTGGACATGGAACAACAGACTGGTTCCAAATAGGAAAAGGAGTACATCAAGGCTGTATATTGTCACCCTGCTTATTTAACTTCTATGCAGAGTACATAATGAGAAACGCTGCACTGAAAGAAACACAAGCTGGAATCAAGATTGCTGGGAGAAATATCAATAACCTCAGATATGCAGATGACACTACCCTTATGGCAGAAAGTGAAGAGGAACAAAAAGCCTCTTGATGAAAGTGAAAGAGGAGAGTGAAAAAGTTGGCTTAAATCTCAACATTCAGAAAACGAAGATCATGGCATCTGGTCCCATCACTTCATGGGAAATAGATGGGGAAACAGTGGAAACAGTGTCAGACTTTAATTTTTTGGCCTCCAAAATCCCTGCAGATGGTGACAGCAGCCATGAAATTAAAAGACGCTTACTCCTTGGAAGAAAAGTTATGACTAACCTAGATAGTATATTCAAAAGCAGAGACATTACTTTGCTGACTAAGGTCCGTCTAGTCAAGGCTATAGTTTTTCCTGTGGTCATGTATGGATGTGAGAGTTGGACTGTGAAGAAGGCTGAGCGCCAAAGAATTGATGTTTTTGAACTGTGGTGTTGGAGAAGACTCTTGAGAGTCCCTTGGACTGCAAGGAGATCCAACCAGTCCATTCTGAAGGAGATCAGCCGTGGGATTTCTTTGGAAGGAATGATTCTAAAGCTGAAACTCTAGTACTTTGGCCACCTCATGTGAAGAGTTGACTCATTGGAAAAGACTGTGATGCTGGGAAGGATTGGGGGCAGGAGGAGAAGGGGACGACCGAGGATGAGATGGCTGGATGGCATCACTGACTCGCTGGACGTGAGTCTGAGTGAACTCTGGGAGATGGTGATGGACAGGGAGGCCTGGCGTGCTGCGATTCATGGGGTTGCAAAGAGTCGGACATGACTGAGCGACTGAACTGAACTGAACTGAACTGAACTGAAAGAAACTAAAGACCTATATATAGAAAACTATAAAACACTGATGAAAGCAATCAAAGGGGATGCTAATAGATGGAGAAATATACCATGTTCATGGGTTAAGTTTTTTAAAAATATACATACTCTATGTTACATCAATACTTCGAATAGTCCTGGGTTCAATCCCTGGGTTGGGAAGATCTCTTGAAGAAGGAAACAGCAACCCACTCCAGTGTTCTTGTCTGGAGAATCCCATGGACAGAGGAGCCTGGCAGGCTACCGTCCATAGAATCTCGAAGAGCTGGATATGACTTAGTGACTAAACAACAGCAGCAACAGCCGCATACACATTGCAATTGGAAAAAAAGAAAACTGGAAATAACTGGTATTTCCAGTAATAGGTGATGATTTGAATACATGGTGGCTATGCATACGACAGAAAGCCACATTCCAATTAAATAAAACAGCAGTATTGTCCAACCGTGAAAAAGAATGAAATACCGCCATTTGCAGCAATATGGATGGACCTAGAAATTCTCCATGAGAAGGCGCTGGCGACCCACTCTACTGCTCTTGCCGGAAACTCCCATGGATGGCGGAGCCTGGTGGGCTGCCGTCTATAGGGTCGCACTGAGTCAGACACGACGGACGAGACTTAGCAGCAGTAGCAGCAGCAGAGATTCTCTAAGACATGCTGAGTGAAATAAGTCAGACAGAGAAAGACTAGTATCATACGATAGCACTTACACGTAAAGTCTAAAAAAAGTGGTCCAAATAAACTTATTTACAAAACAGAAATAGAGGAGTCACAGATATAGCAAATAAATGTACAGTTACCAGGGGGTAAAGGGGTGGGATAAATTTGGAGATTGGGAATGACAGATACACACTGCTATATATAAAATAGCTAACTAACAAGGATCTGTTGTCTAGCACAGGGAACTCTACTCAATACTCTACAATGACCTATATGGGACAAGAATCTAAAAAAGAGTGGATGTATGTATGTTGATATGTGTGTGTATATATATAATTGATTCACTTTACTGTACACCAGAAACTAATACAGCATTGTAAATAAACTATATTTTAATAAAAATTGAAAACAGAAACAAAACAAAAAGCAATGATATAGTTGCAAAGTGATCCTTCATCTGAAATGATGCTCCCCTATTGTTGATTTTGAAGAAGCAGATTAAACACTGTATTAGGACTACCATGCAACTATAGTTAAATCATATTTTGCAAAATAATAGGAACATATGTACTCATATGTGAATAGTAATTATCTCCATTTGGAACAATTATTAGCAATTGCTACTTTTTCTCTTTGGGCTTTGACTACGCTAAAGCCTTTTACTGTGTGGATCACAACAAACTGTGGGAAATTCTTAAAGAGGTGGGAATATCAGACCACCTGACTTGCCTGCTGAGAAGTCTGTATGCAGATCAAGAAGCAACAGTTAGAACTAGACATGGCACAATGGAGTGGTCCCAAATAGGGAAAGGAGTACGTCAAGTCTGTATACTGTCACCTGGCTTATATAACTTACATTCAGAGTATGTCATGTGACATTCTGGGCTGGATGAATCATAGACTGGAATCAAGATTGCTGGGAGAAATATCAATCTCCTCAGACATGCAGATAATGTCACCTCAATGGTAGAAAGTGAAGAGGAACTAAAGAACCTATTGGTGAAGGTGAAAGAGGAGAGTGAAAAATCTAGCTTTAAATTCAACATTCAGAAAACTAAGATCATGGCATCTGGTCTCATCACTTCACAGCAAGTAGATGGGGAGACTGTGGTAATGGTGACAGACTTTATTTTTGGGGACTCCAAAATCACTGCAGATGGTGACTGCAGCCATGATATCAAAAGACGTTTACTCCTTGGAAGGAAAGTTATGACCAACCTAGACAGCATATTAGAAAGCAGAGACATTACTTTGCCAACAAAGGTCCGTCTAGTAAAGGCTATGGTTTTTCTGGTAGTCATGTACGGATGTGAGAATTAGACCATAAAGAAGGCTGAAACCTGAGGAATTGATGCTTTGGAACTGTGGTGTTGGAGAAGACTCTTGAGAGTCCCTCGGACTGCAAGGAGATCGAACCAGTCAATCCCAAAGGAAATCAATCCTGAATATTCATTGGAAGGACTGATGCTGAAGCTCCAATGTTTTGGCCACCTGATGTGAAGAGCCAACTCATGAAGACCCTGATGCTTGGAAAGATTGAAGGCAGGAGGAGAAGGGGATGACAGAGGATGAGATGGTGGGGTGGCATCACTGACTCAATGGTCATGAGTTTGAGCAAGCTGCAGCAGATGGTGAAGGGCAGGGAAGCCTGGCATGCTGCAGTCCACAGGGTTACAGAGCTGGACATGCAACCTCTCCAGGTGAGCCCTTTACCACTCTGCCTGAGTAGCCTCTGCCCCAACTCCACTCATCAGTCTCCAGTTCCCTACTCAAACAGGCGAGCTCATACCTCCATTTCTTGTTCATTCTGCAACCTCTGATGAGTTTCCATTTCTGCTTGTTTGCATTTCACGGTTCACCTCTGGTGTTATTTCCTTCCCGAAGCCTTTCTTGACTTCCTCTCCTAATTTGACTCTTTTTCTTTGGAGAGAATCATCAGGACTTATAAAATTATTTATTACTCTTATTGTCCATTTCCCCGCTGAATCTAGGCTCTTTTAGTGCAGGGGCCTTAACTGTATTTCTCCCACTTGATGCAAACTTCAAACACCATAGGTATTTCAGTCAGTGTGAATTAAATTCAATGAACTGAAATGGATTGAGTGGACCAGTATCACACAATCCACAAATCTAGACTGGTCAGAAGTACTGTTTTCTCCTCCTCCACCCCTGCCCACACTCAGCTCATTCTCCGTATAGACCCTGGAGGTAGCTTTTAAATGCACAAAACTTAATTATCAGACATCTACTCCTTCCACCTACTGCAGTGGTTTTCAATGTATTAAAAATGGAACCCAAACTCTTTATGTGTTAGAATTGTTCACAGTGAAGGTTCTGCCAGTAAAGCAGCTGTGCATCCAAGGCAGGACATATGCACAGTTATTGTGGAGATCCCAGACGATACTTTGTATGTTACCAGATTCCTCTCCTTAGCTTGGTCTATGATGCCACATATGAGTTGGTCTCTGTCACTTCTTCCACTTCATCTGTGTCACTTTCCAGATCTTTATCACATTCCAGTCACCCTGGTCTTCTATCACTCACTCCAAACTCAGTCCCATTTCATGGCCTTTTGAGCTTGCTGTTTTCTCCACTGGGCATGGCCCTTCTCCAGATCCCAGTGAGAGAGACCCTACTAATTCAGGGCTAGTCACAAATGTCATGCATCAGAGAAGAATACCCCGGCAAACTTATCCCCACTCCAACCACATTGGAGGACAGGGAAGTCTGGTGTGCTGTAGTCCATGGGGCTGCAAAGAGTCAGACGCGGCTGAATGACTAACTGAACAGCAACAACACCCAGTCACATTGCATTGTTGTAACTTTTGATACCACTTATCGCTATTCACAGATATCTTGTTCACTGATTTGTTTCCTCTCATCTTGTCTTATTTCTGTGCACCAGGATATCATCCTGATAGATTACTGATGTAGTTCATGTACTTTCTCTGTGTTAATTCTAAGTGTTTTTGTGAGTATTTGTATGCAGTCTTTACAAGGACTTCATTGAGGAAAGAACTATTCTAGTTCCATTTTAAAGCTTAAGAGACTGAGGCACAGAGAGGTTAAAGACTCTGTCCAATGCCTCACAGCTAGTGAGTGAACATGTGAAGATACGGAGCCAGGTAGTTCCCTGATGGCTCAGTGGGTAAGAATCCACTGCAATGAAGAAGACACAGAAGAGCCGGGTTTGATCCCTGGGCCGGGAAGATCCCCCAGAGGAGGAAATGGCAACCCACTCCAGTATTCTTGCCTGGAAAATCCAGTGGACGGAGGAGCCTGGTGGGCCACAGTCCATGGGGTTGCAAGGAGTCGGGCATGACTGAGCATATGGCACGTGACATGGCCTGAGCCGGCTCCAAAGTCAGTTCCCTTAATCACTGCGCAAGGCTGCCCTGTGGGTGGGTGTGGATCTCACAGATTTTGTTCACTGTGATATCCTTCATGCTGAAAATATCGTTTGCATCCCTGTGCCCTTGAAAATAAACGAATGATGGTACAGTATTAAGTCTGCTGCCTCCCCTGGCCTTAGTGGACAATGGTTCTACCATTTCAGTGAAATGGATCCTAGAGGCAAAGTCAAATGCTTTTTGGTGTAAGTAAATGATCTTCACACTAATTCTTTTGGCTACATTTTCCTAGACACAAGTCTAAGAACCCCACCAACAACCCCCTAAACAAGAGAAACAGCAACAAAAACCTTTATTTAAGCTAGAGTCTTGGTGGTAAGGTTCACCACATTCCTGGGAAGGCATAAAACTTCACTTTCTATGGTCCATAAAGTATCCAGAATAATTCTATGCATAGTCATTAAAGAACTCTATAAAATGCACTGAATATCAAGACCACTCAAGCGATCTGATTGCTTAATTAAATCTCTAGAAATGTTCAATATGTGCCAATTGAAACTGTATCATCCATAAAAAAGAGCTACATGCCTTTCTTCTTTTTTTTTTTTTCTTTTTCTTTTTAGTTTATAATAGCAATGCTGACCTTGGCTCTGGGCATTTCCTGAAGATTAATGACCAGCTAGGTTTAATGGCTCCCCGGCTGCCCCTCCAATGGACCATCAGCTCCTCCCAGCTTGTCATTCTTGCTCTGAAAAGTACCCCAAGTCTCACTCTGGTTTGCCAGGGGATGTCGGGATTTGTCAAAGCTGATGGGGACTGGTGTATAACTAGTGATTTGTGGATCCTTGAAACTTTTATGAGAATAACAACATCTCTAAAGAAGACAAGTTCCTCGATACACTTAGCTTATACCTAAGACAGGGAAGATGCCCTGGAGAAGAAAATGGCAGCCCACTCAAGTATCCTTGCCTGGAAAATCTCATGGACACAGGGGCCTGGTGGGCTGTGGTCCATGGGGTCGCAAAGAGTCAGGCACGGTTGAGCAACTAATACTTACTTACTTAAAACTTGCTTTCTGCCATTCCACTTTTCTGCTCAGTGTGGTTAAAGGGGCTGAGAAGAAATCTCTTTGCTGTTCAAGTTTTGTTCTCTCGTCTTCTGCTATGTGACTTTCTTAAATCTGTGTGTGGGCATGAGATGCCTTGGAATCATGGAAAGAGCTTCTTCTGAAATGAAAGATGGTGGTGGTTACATCTAAGGAAATAGTTCTGAACAGCGCACAAGACAAGCGTGCTTTAATTCCTCTACCCCATCTTGGTCAGGCTGCCACTCCTCTTGAAGAACCTACAACTGGTTGCAATTCTAATTCTACTTTTCTGGCTTCCCAACTGTCAAGAGAGACAAAAACAAATCGCTCTGTCTCCAGTTCCAGGATGTCAATGTGGCAAATCCTTAGCTACTGCTTCCCGTCTGTTCACAGGCATGTCAACGCTCTATAAGCCTGTTATTAGTGTGTTCTTGAACCACTTGTCCCACTGCAATAATAGTAAAGCTCTGACCAATTGAACAGAACCATAGAATTTACAAAGTGCTTGGGGGCTCGGGATTAATCTTGTATTTACAGAAGAAGAAGCTGGGTTCGAGAGATAAAGTGACTGGCCTCAGATCATATATCCTGTAAGTAGGGGAGGTTTTCCTGATTTTCTGACTCTAAATTCAGTCTCTTTCTCAGTCCTTTCAATTTCTCATCTGCCAACTACAGTTCATCATCCTCCTTTTTTGTCCTTTAAATCATTTCTTTTTGATGTGTCTGAACAAGTGAAGGGATCTTAAGAATTGCTACCATTCACTGAGTGTTAACTATGGACACACGTTTTACATACATCGTTTCATTTTATCTTCCCAGCTCAGTGGGGCGGGAACTATTACCAGATGACAGAGGAGGTGAATATAGTCAAAGAGGTCAAGTATCCCATCAGAGTTCCCACTGGGGCAGATTTGACTCCAAAACCTGTGCACATTGGCTATACTGCCACAGCACTCAAAGGGGGCTTGCTCTCCTTGGGACTTTCATGGTTTGGCAGTTTTTTCCTGTTGCACACTATTGAATATGGCTGTTCATTAAGCCAAGAATGAAATCTTTGAGAATTCCAGACAAATAATGCTGCTGAGCCCAGCAAGATGAAAACACCCCCACTTGGATGGCAGCCAGGATGAGATCTCTTTCATGGTGTATGGGGTGGACCTAGGTACTGCATTGAATAGGAGAGAAAGATGTAATTTGACAAATACCTGCGTATTGTTTATTTTTCCCAACTGCGACTTCAAGTGATTTATTAAGAAACAGGGGGCTAGCTGTCATATCCCTGGGCATATGTCTGTAGGTTTTGTGATTGCTATGCTTTTCATAGTAAAATAGTGAAGGACAAGGAAGCCTGGCATGCTGCAGTCCATGAGGTTTCAAAGAGTCGGACATGACGGAGCAACTGAACAACAAAAATGCTTAAATCTTAGGAGCAAATTTTAAAAAACACAACTTTTTATTTTATATTGGGGTAGTCGATGAACAATGTGGTGATAGTGCCAGGTGCACAGCAGAGGGGCTCAGCCAGCACACACACGTATCCACTCTCCCCCAAACTCCACTCCCATCCAGGCTGCCACTCAACATTGAGCAGAGTCCCCTGTGCTACACCATAGGACCTTCTGGGTTATCCCTTTTAAAATCAGTAGAGTGTACATGTCCATTCCAAACTCCCTAACTTAAGGGCATATTTTGTAGCTTCATGGAGCTATAAATTGCCAGAAGAATCATTTAATTCATCTTTTATGTTTTTGATAATAAGGAAACTAAAATGCAGGAAAGCTAGATGAGTTGCTCAAAGTCTTTAAGCAAGTATTGGTCATGTTTTCCTGTGGCAAATGGATGGTTGGTGGGATGCCTTTCTGCTGTGTGCCAAACACTATTGCAGAGACTGGGAACATAGTCAGGAATAAGACAGACCCAGGCCCTGCCCTCAGAGAACATAGGGTCGAGCAGGCAGAGGTTAGGAACTTTGCTCTGACATCACTCTATAATCACCTAAGCGTATTACTCATTTATATGTGTAGTCAAAGCTATGGTTTTCCCAGTAGTCATGTGTGGATGTGAAAACTGGACCCTAAAGAAGGCTGAGCACCAAAGAATTGGTACTTTCGAACTGTGGTGTTGGAGAAGACTCTTGAGAGTCCCTTGGACTGCAAGGAGATCAAACCAATCAATCCTAAAGAAAATCAACCCTAAATATTCATTGGAAGGACTGATGCTGAAGTTGAAGCTCCAGCATTTTGGCCACCTGATGAAAGAGCTGGCTTATTGGAAAAAGACTCTGATTCTGGGACAAATGGAAGGCAAAAGGAGAAAAGGATGGCAGAGGATAAGATGGTTAGATAGCATCACCAACTCAATGGACATAAATTTGAGCAAACTCCGGGAGATAGTGAAGGACAGGGCAACCTGGTGTGCTGCAGTCCATTTGGTCGAAAAGAGTCCGACACGGCTTAGTGACTGAGCAGCAACGTATTCCTCATTTGGGAACTATGCCTGTGCCATTTCTCCCTCATCACCCTACCCGCCCCCCCAACCCCCGCCCCAAAAAACCCCCACATTCCCACAATACAGCACAGGCAATGTCAGTTCCATGCCCACTAATCCTAGCTAGAGTTTTCTTCTTTTAACTTGATCAGCTTGGGTTAATCTTCACATAATTCCAGGCTAAAACCAGGTCTGGGGGTACCTGCCACTTTCTCCTTGCCTTCTTTTCCCTGAGAGCTTAATTCCAGGGCCAGTCTTCCGTATTAGCAAGGGATACGAAAGGACAGAGGTCACTACATCCTTCCTCCTCTGCCTGTCTGCTCCTTTTCAAGACTATTTCATTCTCTGGTGGTCCCAAGGGGCCATGTTGTTCTTCGGGTGTCCCGATAGAGATGAGAGCGCCCCCTAAAGGTTAAAGGGAGGAAGGCAGGATGTGGTCAAAAGTGCATACCAGCAGGCATTGAAGAAAATCTCCGGAAATAAGATTGCTCAGTCAGTTTTTTCGAGTTGTTCATTTATATGATGTTATTACATAGCCTCAGGAGAACACCAAAACAAACCAAACAAAAGCAAAGTCTGAAAAAAAAAAAAGCACCTTGGAACTCTGGAGTCCATGAACATTTATTTTCTTAAGAAAGTTTCTCCTCTCTGGCTCCTGACTCTAGAGAACTTGATTTGCCATCAATATTTTAAATGAAAATAAAGTAGTTCTTAAAAAATGAAGATCACTTAAAACATAGTGCTACTTGAATGTCAAGAAGCCATTATGTTTAATAGCATTTTTTAAACTATTAAAGTTGAGTGGTTACTTTTTATTTTGCATTTAGTCACTCATGGGAAACATTTATTTAGTCTTATGCGCTACAAATAGTGATGCTGTTAGTAGAGAAGATTCTCATTTTGAGTAATGGTCTCATTTATATAATGTCTCTTGGTGTAATATAGTCATACCTTACAGAGGAATGAAAATGCACAAACTTATGCCCTTAAAGCTACAGGATTGTGAAATCAAGAAATGTGATAATTATTCTGAGTTGGTTGAATGGTATAGAGATACATATTTTTTAATCTACCTATGGGGAAAGGGACAACATCAAAAACCAAGCAAGCAATCTTTAACTTCTATTTCAGTAAGTGTAGGAGGCAGTCAGTACCCCCAGTCCACTTCCACATCATGATCCAAAAGAACAAGAACCGAAAGGAAAAATATCGAGTGTAAATGAGGTACTTTTTTAACCCTAAACCTCACTTTAAGAAGCAAATTTAAATTGCCATCCTGGCTCATCTGATAGACTGGTAGTCATTTTTCAACATAAGACTGTGATTCTGTACAAAACTTGCACCTTTTTCTTTTAATTGTCCAGTCTCCTGTCCACCAGTTTCTTGTAAACCAGAGAAAACCGCAGGTTCTGGACAAAAATGGCATTACCTTTTGAATGCACATTTTTCTCCAAGGACCAAACAGAAATGTGGAAAGGACTGAAAACATGGCAGAGGGCACAGGTGTGTGTTGTAAGTCGCTAAAAACTGAATGAAGTCACTCAGTCGTATCCCGGCTGTTTGCGACCCCACGGACTGCAGCCTAACAGGCTTCTCCATCCATGGGATTTTCCAGGCCAGAGCATTGGAGTGGGTTGCCATTTCCTTCTCCAGGGGATCTTCCCAACCCAGGGATCGAACCTAGGTCTCCCACATTGCAGGCAGACGCTTTACCCTCTGAGCCACCAGGGAAGCTAATTGTTACCTAATTCTTATGAAGATGGCATCCCATCCATGAGCACTGGGAACAAGTTGTTTTGCTGGATTCCCTGTCCTGGCTGGTTCTCGTGTGAGTTGTCCCCTTTATGAAGGCAGCAACCTCCTATTGGGTGCCTATTGTATGTCAGGCATTATGTTCCATTTGTTCTTGTTGTTCAGTTACTAAGTCATGTCCGACTGTTTGCAACCCTATGGACTGTAACCCACCAGGCTCCTCTGTCCATGGAATTTTCCAGGCAAGAATAATTGAAGTGTGATGACAACCAAAAACAGCTTAAGACAAGGCCAATTGTCCTGTGGGTGATGAGGGCAAGCTAAATCTCCTTCCTTCCCTCCAATGAGAACTGCTAGGATATACGTGAAGATACCTGCCAGATATTAAAAAGCAGAGACATCACTTTGTCAACAAAGGTCTGTGCAGTCAAAGCTATGGTGTTTCCAGTAGTCACATACAGAAATGAGAGTTGAACTGTAAAAGAAGGCTGAGAGCCAAAGAATTGATACTTTCAAATTGTGGTGCTAGAGAAGACTCTTGAGAGTCCTTTAAATGGAAGATCAAACCAGTCAATCCTAAAGGAAATCAACGCTGAATATTCACTGAAAGGACTGATGGTGAAGCTGAAGCTCCAGTACTTTAGCCCCCTGATGCAAAGAGTCCACTCATTGAAAAAGACTCTGGTGCTGGGAAAGATTGACAGCAGGAGAAGGGGGCAACAGAGGATGATGGATGGCATCACCGACTCAACGGACATGAGTTTGAGCAAACTCCGGAAGATAGTGAAGGACAGGGGAGCCTGGAAGTGTGGAAACTGGACTAGCAAAGAAAAATTATAAACAAGAAAAATTACCTTATTTTCCCAACAGCTCTCTGAGGGTCAGAGAGAGTCAGCAAATTGCCCAAGGTCACACAGCTAATGAGTGGTCAAGTATACAATCATTGTGTTCTCTAATACAAAATAAATGGGTAATGAATAACATTTTAAAAAAATGTCTCTGTTATTCTTCAATGGCAGAATCGCCACGGGTTAACATAGTCTTAGGACCCAAGGAGACATGTTGTGTGTGTGTTAGTCACTCAGTCGTGTCCGACTCTTTGTGACCCCCTGGCCTGTAGCCAGCCAGGATCTCTTTCCATGGACTTCTCCAGGTAGGAATACTGGAGTGGTTTGCCATGCCCTCTCCAGAGGATCTTCCTTATCCAGGGATCAGACCCGGGTCTCCTGAATTGGCAGGCAGATTATTTACCGTCTGAGCCGCCAGGGAAGCCCAAGTGGATATGTTATACCTCCGTAATGTCAGTGATTTGCTAACCCTTTAGGGAAATAGAGTGGAGATATCTACTGGTCTAATTTAAAAATTAAAGTATGTTTCTCCACAATTATAGTATCATAAGGGGTCAAATGATATATTTAAAATAACACTGCTTTAGGGACTTCTCTGGTGGCCCAGGGGTTAAGACTCCAAGTCCCTAATTCAGGAAGGGCAAGCTTGATCCATGGTTGGGAAAGTAAGACCCCACATGCTATGCGGCACAGCCCAAAAAATAAAAATAAAATGAAACAATAACAGAAATTAAAATAATAAAATAATGCTACTTTAGTATTAACACTGTCTTTTGAGTCATGATGAGTTAAATAGGATTTTTTGCTCACTTAGAAAAGCAGCTACGATGATGAAACCGTTTCAGTGGAAGAATGTGTTCTGAACGCTCACTCGCCAGCTTCCCAGTGAACTTCTGGACTGCAGTCCATTTCTAAGCTGGAGGCTGCCTGTGTTATGAAGCTGACACTGGTCTTTGAGGTTATTCATTTCTTCTAGGAGACTTGAAGTATTTGTTCCCAGTTTCAACCTGCTGGTAGAATTCCTAATAATAATGAAATCTGTACAAGTTCCCACATTACAAACCAGAAAATGACCCAAGTCTAAGAATTTAGGAAACAATGGAAACTTCCACACTGAAACTAGAGAGATTTACCTGTCACAAGCCATCTATATTCCCATTTTTAATCACAGGTCTTTGTTAATCATATCTGGACAGGTTATAAGTCACTGTATCTTAAGAGATTTCCACTCAATATTGAGCTCACAGTTGATTTACTTGCATTAGGCGGTAAGGAAACAGGATTGTTTTCACTTCATTTTAAAACTGCCCGAATCTGTGAAAGCCGAGATCTCCGTCCTCTCGAGGGACAGCATTTTGATGTGTCTTTAGAAATGTGGTGCTTCCTGCAACATTTTCTTACCTGCCTCTCACATACATCTTCAACAATTTAACAAATACCCTTTAAATAAGCTGCCGTCTATTTCTTAACTTTTAAGCCTCTCTTTTGTATAAATTGATGTTAATTATTAAGGGGAATCCCATTACTTTAGTCAAAGTTTAACCTGATCAAGGGGCCTCTGGTGAGTTACTCTCTTCAAGATATCATGTGAAATTTTCTATTTTAAACAAAGCTAAGAGCACTACTGGAGTAATTTTTACTTTTACAAACCAGTACCTTTGGAAACAGTTCTATCAAGAGTGTTGAAGAATTGCAGAAAACAGCTGCACAGAATCTTGAGAGAAATAGATTTTTGCTTTCTATAATTTTTGCACTGTTTAAGAACTGCACTGAAGGAATTTGAAATCATGATGATTGACATCACTAAGCTTTTTTTCACGCTGCACACATGGTCTTTTTTAAAAAGAGTACTCTGCACGCAAAACATAATTGCTCTCTGCTTCTGCAAAGGTTTCCCTTCAATAAAATTGCATTTTCCTGATGTAACTGATTAAAATAAATTAAATGAACCACTCACTTATTCTTCCAGTTTGCAAACTTTGAAATTTTTCACAGGGTTTTTATACAGGCATCCATTGTGCAAGTCTACATACTATTTAGTAAAGTGTATTTAAGTGCACTTTTCAAAAGCTAGATAGCAATTCTCTCAATCAAGAGAAAAGGTGACAAAATGCCTAGCCCAGAGCCATCAAGCCTCTGCTCCTTGCCCATCAAGCAGGTGATGTCTCAAGTCAGCCAGTTCTTTTCTGCTCTGTCTAGGTCTGTTGTAAGATGGGCACTGCCTTGGGTGAAATGTTAGATTTCTGCATCATCTTCTGGTAAAAGGTGATGTGTGTGTGCATCTTCAGGCATGTCTGACTCTTTGTGACCCCATGGACTGTAGCCCACCAGGCTCCTCTGTCCATGGGATTTCCCAGGCAAGAATATTGGAGTGGGTTGACATTTCCTCCTCCAGGGGATCTTCCCAACTCAGGGATGGAACCCGCATCTCCTGCATTGGCAGATGGATTCACTGAGTTACCTGGGAAGCCCTTGGTAAAGATGTTGTGCCAAGCCACTCAGTCATGTCTGAGTCTTTGCTACCCCATGGGCTGTAGCCTGCCAGGCTTTTCTGTCCCTGGAGATTCCCCACAAAAGAATTCTGGAGTGGGTTGTCATGCCCTCCTCCAAGGGATCTTCCCAGCCTAGGGACTGAACCCAGGTCTCTCACATTGCAGATGGATTCTTCACCATCTGAGCCACCACAGAAGCCCAAGAATACTGGTGTGGGTAACCTATCCCTTCTCCAGGGGATTTTCCCAACCCAGGAATCGAACCAGGGTCTCATGCATTGCAGGCAAATTCTTTACCAGCTGAGCTACCAGGGAAGCCCTGGTAAAGAGGAGGGGAAAGTAAAGGCTTTCCAAATCTTCTAAGACTACTTTTAAGTCTTCCATGACCATCAACTTTTTTAAAAAAAAAGAGAGATACATGCACACATACATACTGCTTTATATTACATTATCTGCTGCATAGATTGTGTTGTCCTTCAGTTGCTCAGTTGTCCGACCCTTTGTGATCTGATGGACTGCAGCACGCCAGGCTTCCCTGTCCTTCACCATCTCCCAGAGCTTGTTGAGCCAGTGACGCCATCCAACCATCTCATCCTCTGTCCCCTTCTCCTCCTGCCCTCAATTTTGCAGCATCAGGGTCTTTTCCAACGAGTCGGCTCTTTGCATCAGGTGGCCAAAGCACTGGAGCTTCAGCTTCAGCATCAGTCCTTCCAATGAATATTCAGGATTGATTTCCTTTAGGATTCACTGATTTTATCTCCTTTCAGTCCAAGGGACTCTTGAGTTTTCTCCAACACCACAGTTCAAAACATCACTTCTTCAGCACTCAGCCTTCTTTTTGGTCCAACTCTCAAATCCATACACGACTACTGGAAAAATCATAGTTTTGATAATACGGACCTTTGTGGGCAAAGGAATGTCTCTGCATTTTAATATGTTGTTTAGGTTTATCATAGCTTTTCTTCCAAGGAGTAAGCGTCTTTTTATTTCATGGCTGCAGTCACCATCTGCAGTGATTTTGAAGCCCAAGAAAATAAAGTCTGTCACTGTTTCTACCATTTCCCCATCTATTAGCCATGAAGTGATGGGATCAGATGCCATGATCTTAGTTTTCTGAATGTTGAGTTTAAGCCAGCTTTTTCACTTTCCTCTTTCAGCTTCATCAAGAGGCTCTTTAGTTCCTCTTTGCTTTCTGCCATAAGGGTGGTGTCATCTGCGTATCTGAGGTTATTGATATTTCTCCCAGCAATCTTGATTCCAGCTTGTGCTTCATCCAGCCCAGCATTTCACATGATGTACACTTCATTTAAGGTAAATAAGCAGGGTGACAATACATAGCCTTGATGTACTCCTTTCCCGATTTGGAACCATGTCCAGTTCTAACTGTTGTTTCCTGGCCTGCATACAGATTTCTCAGGAGGCAAGTAAGGTAGTCTGGTATTCCCATCTCTTTAAGTATTTTGTAGTTTGTCGTGATTTACTTAGTGATAGGCTTTAGCATAGTCAATGAAGCAGAAGTAGATGTTTTTCTGGAATTCTCTTGCTTTTTCTATGATCCAACGGGTGTTGGCAATTACATGGATACTGCATCATACTACAGTATTAATTCTATTCTATGTATATGCATGTGTTACAAAGTCGGGGGCTTCCCTGGTGGTTCAGTAGTAAAGAACCTGCCTGCTAATGCAGGAGGCTCAGGTTCCAATCCCTGGCTCAGGAAGATTCCCTGAAGGAAGAAATGGCAACCCACTTCAGTATTTGTGTCCGGGTAATCCCATGGAAAAAGGAGCCTGGCAGTCTACAATCCATGAGGTGGCAAGAGAGTTGGAAGCAATTTAGAGACTAAACAACAACAGTTACAATTGCTTTAAGACTTTTTATGAAGAAACCACAACCAAGCTTTCTCATGATCTGGGCCACTTAGGAGCGCATGTATGATTTGGTGGTGAATCGACGTCACTCATACTACACAGAATGTATCTGAGTTCGGAAAAAATGTTGTGAAAAAATTGCCACTTGGCTTCACCTAACTTACTGAATATCTGGCAGGTGTTTTGAAAAAGTTTCTGAATTGAGCCGTCTAGGGACTTACGGAGTGACTCTAGACCAAAATAAGAGAGAACAGTGCAGAGTAGCAGAAGTGTGGGGACTCATCTACTCATTTTCAGTTTCCTTCTGAATTAGCCCACAGCTTGTTGGGCCTGTTGTCACCAGGCGTTATAAACCTTCAATATGTGGTTTAGTTTGTTATTTTTTCCCCCCTTAGAGAAATGTGGGGAGAGTTAAGGAGAACTGGCGAGTCAAGATTTTAAACATTCCGATCAGGTTTCCTTCAGGGTCTAGCTGCTGAAAGAATGTCTTATGGAAAAATTTCCACTCTCTCGGTGGGGAGCATTTTGCATGAACCAACTCCCAGGAGAAAATGTTATTCCATAGAACAAAGCCCAGGCAGTGACTTATATTAAACTGACCGGGGTGGGGGAGGGGAAGCCTTGACCTGGAGGGGGTAGAATGGTAGGGACACAATTTACTTTCTAAAAACTGACTATGGCTCCCTGGGAAATGAAAAAAAAAAAAAAAGCTCTGAATTCTCTGTGTTTCCTTGTGATGCTTTTATATAAAAAGTATTTGCAATGTGTCATAAGGATTTTCTAGGATGAAATGAAGATTCTTAGTCAAGGGAAGAAAAACCAAGTCTGTCTTGTAAAAAAGAGTAACAGAACTGTCTTTCTCATCTAGTTATAATATCAACCGTAATTGATAGGCGGGACATGGCTAATTTCATCATGCTATTTACTGCTCACCAGTAGAAACAAGACTTAAAAACGATGCTGACTTTAAAGGGGAGCCATTTCTTGCTTGGATTTGCATGATTTCAATGTAACACAACCTAAAAATGGATTCTTTTCACATTTGCTGAAACAACTTGAATCTGAAACGCCTTTCTTTTCCACCAAAGTTAGAGACGCACAGACCATCCCTGCCCTGATGTTTCCTATTGTTGAGAGGCAGCTTTCTCGATGAAATGATACAGCTCTGCCATTCGATCCTTTTAATTATCTTTTTTATTATTGCAACATGCACGGGGTCCTAAACTTCCGAGGATTTATTGATAAGGGCATCCTCCACTTGCACTGTCTCATTTTCTTGCTGTTTTTGTAATGGTTTCCAACTAATAAAATGTTATCTCGTTCATTTTGTTTATGTATAATAAATCAGAAGCTTTTCCTCTTCTTCTGCTATGCAGATATGGGTGTGTGCAAGCAGGGGAGATTGTCTCCGTGTGTTAAACCGATGACGTCTTTTGCATACAAATAGAAATTAGTACAAGAGCATTTAATTAAGGAGAGTATGGCTGTTTCTGTATGACCTAGGGAAAATTAATATTCTAAATACAAGGTCATGTGACTTGGGGTTTTTGCCTCTTTCCAGCAACTGAAGCTGTGAAAAGATGTCTGGAATGAAGCCTAGATTTCTTCTCGGTTCCTGTGAGCCATATTATTTCCTTGACGAAGGAAATAGATATGATGAAGAAGAAGAAACAAACAAACAACAACAACAAAAAAAACAGTGCGTGTAGATTTTAGGCAGCTTTAAATCCCTGACTGTTGTATTCATTCAACAGATATTTATTAAACCCATGGAATGTGTCAGACGCGTGTGTGAGGTGCCAGTGAACAACAGACACGGTCTCTGCCCCCACAGAGCTTATATTTTTATGGGGCCATAGATCCCACGGAAATGATTGCATCACTGAATATGTAATTTGAACTGTGATAAGGGTTGGGGAGGAAATGCCTGGTAGCTAAGAGAGTATATCACATTAAGATTCACTCACTCTTTATTTTTTTTAAATTAAAAAAATATATATTAAGGTATAATTGATCTATAATCTTTATTTATTTATTTTTTTAGAGTCACACTACCTGCTTTCGAGCACTGGCCCTGTCTCTCCTCTGTGGGGATAGGGTCGGGATCGGATCGGGGAGGCTCCAGCGCACGGATGTGCATACCCTTCATAGCGCCCCCGATGGAGATACTGGGGAACTGCAGCTCTGGCCGCACGTTGGCTGGTGGAGCGAGGTGGGAGGTGCTGAGAAACCGGTTCCTGCCTGAGTCGCCATTCTTACTAGCTTTCCAGGCGCAGGATGGGACAGGCAAAAAGCAAGGGAGTGGATGAGCAAAGCCACACCTTGGAGAAGAATGAATAGTTCTAAGAGGCGAGGACCTAGAACACAGAGTGGCTGGAGGTGAGCCTGGAAAGGCACGTCAAAGGTGAATGGTGATGGACGTTGTATTGCCGAGGCATCTGGACTTTGTTCAGAGCGTTGTGGGGAGCTTTCCTAGAAAAGGAGGAGCTACAGTGGACACAGTCAGTTGCCTGTGGAGTATCCACCCTGCCCATCACCCCTTCCGGAGTGTCCACCAGTTTACTTTCAGGGGAAGCCGAGCCTACCTGCAGATGCCCGGCTTGACGCTGTTAACGTTACCTGCCACCCCCTTATACTTCCCCAGACGTGGTTTGACCCGCAACTTTGACTGGAGCCAGTCAATTCACATCTTCATGTTGGCGACAGGGCTCCATTAGGAATGGGCAGGATCAATTACAGGCGTCCCTGGTGGCTCAGATGGTAAAGAATCTGCCTGCAATGACGGAGGCCTGGACAGGATCCCTGGGTCAGGAAGAGCACCTGGAGAAGGGCATGGCCACTCACTCCAGGATTCTTGCCTGGAGAATTCCCTGAACAGAGGAGACTGGTGCGCTACATTCCATGGGGTCACAAAGAGTTGGACATGACTGAGAGGCTAACACTTTCATTTTCCTGGACCAGTACCTGCAGATGCTAAGAGGGAGTCCATGGCAGGAGGAGGGGTGGGTTCTGGGAAAGACATTATG
Source organism: Capricornis sumatraensis (assembly GCF_032405125.1). Classification (NCBI taxonomy): domain Eukaryota; kingdom Metazoa; phylum Chordata; class Mammalia; order Artiodactyla; family Bovidae; genus Capricornis; species Capricornis sumatraensis. Next base: position 114,752,853 of record NC_091075.1, on the reverse strand, counting down.
TCTCTCTTAAGAGAAAGAGGCATTGAAAGGGATGACCTCTCTTCCCTAGGGAAGCCATGAGGTGCCAATGTGAAGCCCTGATTGCTGTACCCTGCATGATCTCCGGAGGGAAGTCAACCTTGAGTTGAACCCCCACCATAAGTAAGGTGCAGGCTGCAGAATTTGTATTCTCACTCTGCCTCCTCACCTGCCTGTGATCCTTGGCAAAGACCCAGGCTAAGCTGCAGCATCCACAGTGGAGACCGTGATCGTACTTTCCTCTTGAGGGCTTGACAGAGTGCTTGGCTCATGGTAAGGGCTTAATGAATACTAGTTATTTTTACCCAGCTATTAAATATTTACTGAGAGCTCTCTAGGGGCCAAGCACTGTGAGGCACTGAGAGATAAGTTGAACAAGAAAGACCTAGTCTTTGCCCTTGAGGAATTTTCATCACGTGACTTAGCTAGTATCTGTCTCTTGCAAGTATTTCATTACCCTCCATATTGTAGTTAGAGGTGGACGTGGGCTTTGCTACTTTAAATGTACCCTCTGATGCCTATGATAATGGTTTATATGTAGTAAGAACTCAAGGTGGCCCTGATCCAGGCTACCTTGCAATGTTCACAGAGAAGCAATATGGCGTGGTAATGAGGGGTGTGTGAATAGATTGCCACTGCATTCTGGCTCTGGTGTTGACAAGTTGTGTGACCCTGGATGGATGACTCATTCCTTGCCCTAACCACGAGGATGCTGATATTTGTCTCATTAGGGTTGTTATGTAAATGCGATAAGGAGGGTTCTATCTAGTACCTAGTGCATTTTTTGCTTGTGTACATGCTCAGCTATGTCTGACTCTTTGTCTGGAAGAAAGTAGCTGCTCAATAAATCATAGTTGTTGGTTATTGGGATATTTCACTGACAAAAAATTCATTTTTTTTCTTTCTGGGCGTTTGATTTTAGCAGATGCTATGGGCTTTAGTCATTTAGGCTGCCCAGCTTCTGAACACTTTTTTGTTGGAGCAGAAGCCCAAAGAGGGACAGATGTTTTCTATCCCCATTGGCTAGTTGGTAGAGACTGAACCAAGATGCAAGTGTGACTAGTCAGAAACTGCTGGGCTTTTATTTTGGAGGAGATGACAGAAGAGACAGAACAGTTAGACTTTATTAGTGGCAGCTATGCTAGACTCAAGAGGTTGATGCAAAGGTGAATGTCCAGGGCAACTGAGTCTAGTGTGGGGGCTTGGGGGCACGTGGTTTGTGGTGATGGGACAGGACCCTGGCTATTCTTAGTCCCCGTTAGTATCTCCTGTGCCTATTTTTCCCGCATGTATATCCAGTCCTTGAATATCTCAATGCCCTCCTATAAATTCCCTTCCTATTTACGTTGACCGGAGCTGATTTCTGTTGTCTGACCCCGTAGAACAACAAATGTTAGCGTTTTTAAATAAGAAATTGAAGTTTTATATTTTTATGGCATTGGTGGACTACTTCATGAACTGTTGAAGGTTGTTTGTGTTATTAAAAAGTACACTTGGAAAAAAAAATCAATATCAAATCTTGTGTCTTACTCTTCGTAACCATTAAAAGCCAGGTACCCAGCCATGAGGCTACCATAAAAAACAGCTTTTTATATTGCTCGAGCTTGGCTAAAATCCAGACATGATACTACTCACATAATGCTATTTTCAATGTGTCATTTTATTTCATGGCAATCTTTACTGTACGTGTAACTCAAGAAAATGTTGACTATAAGCCAGTCCATGAGGCCAAATCAAAAATCCGTCCCAACTTTTCACTTTAGCTTGCCTTGGAAATACAGTCTTGGTCATAGGTACTGTCTTAATCTTAGAGAAGGGGATCTTTTTATTGGCAATATTTAGATGACTTGTAGTTAAAACATTATTTTCCATCCGGAAGATAGGGCAGGATAACCCCGGAGTCTGGAGGCTTCCTGGTTCATTCTTATGCTGCTGCTTCCAGATGAGACTAGAAACTTTCCTTGCTCATGGTGTCTTAGTGTGCCGGCTTATATACACAGCAGGATAGACACAGTGATGGAATGTTAGAGCTTACTCAGTCTGGAGAAGTCAGAGAGACTTTCCCATGCACACCAACGTTTTAAAGATTTTATTTTAAATGGAAGGATAATTGGTTTACAATTACAGTATTGGTTTCTGCCATAAAAGTGAAAGTTGCTCAGTTGTGTCCAGCTCCTTGCAACTCCATGGACGATACAGTCCATAGAATTCTCCAGGCCAGAATACACATTGCAGGCGGATTCTTTACCAGCTGAGCCACCAGGGAAGCCCAGGCTCCAACATGAAGCAGCTATAAGTACACATCTGTCCCCCTCTTGAACTTCCCTCCCACTTTCCACCCCACTTCACCCCTCTAGGTCATTACAGAGCTCTGGTTTGAGTTCTCTGAGTCATACAGCAAATTCCCACTGGCTATCTATTTCACATATGGTAGTGTATACGTTCTGGAGAAGGCAATGGCACCCCACTCCAGTACTCTTGCCTGGAAAACCCATGGACGGAGGAGCCTCGTAGGCTGCAGTCCATGGGGTCGCTAAGAGTTGGACATGACTGAGTGCCTTCACTTTCACTTTTCACTTTCATGCACTGGAGAAGGAAATGGCAACACACTCCAGTGTTCTTGCATGGAGGATCCCAGAGACGGTGGAGCCTGGTGGGCTGCCGTCTGTGGGGTCGCACAGAGTCGGACACGACTGACGTGACTTAGCAGCAGCAGTGTATATGTTTTCATGCCACTCTCTCCACTCATTCTACCCTTTCTTTCCTCCCCACTTCCCCGTGTCTGTAAGTCTGTTCTCTGTCTGCATCTCCATTGCCGCCCTGCAAATAAGTTCATCAGTGCCATCTTTCTAGATTCCATATATGCATAAATAGACAGTATTTGATTTTCTCTTTTTGACTTACTTCACTCTATATAATAGGCTCTAGGTTTAACTAATAGGTGAGGCTGCATGGAGTGCTGTCGAGAATATTTATGAAACTGCACCCAAGTTCTGTGGGAAAGAATGCTGTGATCAATGAGTAACGTGTGTCATAGGAGTTGAATTGGAGATCGGTAGCCCATGTGCCAATTATTTGCCCAATCCCTTCATCTCACTGAGGAAGGAAGACAGAAGCCCAGGAAGGTGAGGAGGTTCTCCATGGCTTATTAGCTTGGGGTGTTCCTTTTCTCAGATGAAAGCCTCATTTGCTCAGTGATTCTTTGTAGAACATGATTTCAAGTTCCCTGACCTCACCTACTCTGCATACACCCTGCTTTGCTGTGATCCTGAAAGATGTCAAAGATGTGGTGTCAAGACACACCTGGGTTTGAATCCCAGCTTGTCTGCTCCTTAACATCCTCTGAAACATAGCTTCTCCAGCTTAAAACAAGATCAATGCTTATTCCACTCACTTTGAGTTGTAAAGTTTCATTTCCTCATTTCTCTAATATCTCTTGTGAACTCGCTATGTGTAAGGCATCGGGGATAGAATAGTGAACAAAACAGGCAAATATCTTGGCCCTCATGGAACTTTCTAATGTACCGGATGAGATTTTATTTGTGTGTGTGTGTGTGTGTGTGTGTGTGTGTGTGTGTGTGTGTGCACACCCATGTGTACAAGTGTCTGATATGTATTCATACCTAATAATCAGTACTTTCCTTCTATGTCTTGCTGGCCCTTGAGTATCCACTGCTCTGGTGTGGACTGAGGAGGCCAGAGCAGCTGAACCATCTTCATCAGGGACATGATCTAAACTTAGTTAAGAGCAGCCTCAGTTTCAGAAGAGCTTTTGGAGGCATTTTTCCTCTGCTCTGGGGGTCCTGCCAGCTTGATCGGGGTATCACTAGAATCCAGGGATGGCCACAAACCACTGCTGCCCTCTTCAAATGGTGAATCTCGGCAGAGTCCTCTGCTGCAATGAATTGGGCATGGATTTCTTTTTCTCTTTTTTCTAATATTCATTTTTATTTTATTTAGCTGTGCCTGGTCTTACTTGTGTCACACAGGATCTTTGACCTTCACTGTGGCACGCAGGATCTAGTTCCCAGACCAGGGGTCTAACTTGGGCCCCCTGCATTGGGAGCATGGATTCTTAGCCACTAGACCACCAGGGAGGTCCTGGGCATGGGTTTCTTTGTCTCTCCTTTTCCTAATTCTCTCCCTCTTCACCTCCTTCCCCCCAACACAGCAAGGAAGGGATGAAACTCAGGATGGATAAAGCTCATCAGCTCTTTGAAAACCTCTCCCTCTCTCTTTTTCTTATTTGGAGGAAGAAGGACTCCAGCTGCCCACCTCTTCTGCTTGAGCTCTAAGGGGATTCCTTTGGGAGCAAAGGTCAGGGCAGCACCTCCCTCCCTCACCAGCCCATCTTGCAGCTGTAATGTGCCTGCATGCTCAGCTGTGTCTCTTTGCAATCCCATGGACCATAGCACACCGGGCTCCTGTTTCCATGGGATTCTCCAGGCAAGAATACTGGAGTGGCTTGCCAAACCCTTATCCAGGGGACTGTGCATATCTCCTTCCAATCCCTGTCCAGCAAACTTGGGAATATCAAAGGTAGCCAAACATCAAGAAAATCTAGGTAGTTTCAGTTCTTGTTGGGAAATACGAACCTAAATACAATAAATTAAACTGACAAAAGATCTCAGTGGATGATTCCTAGAGTCTAAAGAAACAGTTCAGGTAATATGACCCAGAAATGGATGCGTCTCCTTCCCTTCTGTGTTTGCCTATTTCCCCCAGGTGGCCCCTGCTCTCATGTAGTGAAGAGCTAGATGCCAAAGGAAAATGCCGTCTCCTTCCTGCTGGTTTTGGGTGTGCCATGGAAAACAGTGCCTGTGGAAAATGGTGCTGTGTTCCGTTACCTGTGGAGGACAGCCCAAGAGAAGCCAGTTGGAAATTAGATTTCTGTTCAGCAACTGTACAGATTTTTTTTCTTCCTCCAGTGCAAAGATAATGATGCTCTTGGTGGAGGGAAGTTTCCTGGGCACAAGAGTCTGGGGGCAGGCATGATGTCTGAGAGCAGCTTTCACATTTGGTTTTCTCTTCTCAGTTGTGAAAGCAAAAAAAGCAGTAGGGCAGACACCTTTCACACCCACGATGTCTTGGATGTGTGGAAGACTTTATAAGCTTCCCATATGTTTCACCACCATCAGCTCATTTTGAATCCTGTAATGGCCTTTGGATGCAAGTGGGCAGACACTATTTTCCCGACCCCAGAATTTGAGAAAATTGAGAGACAGCAGAGCAAAGTACAGTGTTCATGCTCATGGAGTAAAACAGAGCAGGGCCAGGACCGGAACTCACAGCTCTTGCACCTAGAGCAGGTCTCACGTGGGCTTTTTTCTGCTGCCACTGGCTGCACAGGTCCAGGACTGGGAGGCCCCAAACTTCTTGACTGAGCTGTTGGTCTTAGCCTTGGGTGGTTTGCCATCCAGTCAAAGGGCTAAAAATTGGAAAGAGTTGCCAGTACTTAAAGCTGGACCAAACATGGACTTCTCTCTGTCCAACCAAGCCCCCACAAATAAAAGAAGTAATTTGGACTTTAAGTCACACACTGATCACAGGGTCATAAGACCTGGATCTTCCATTCACTAGTCTCATACAAGTCAACTTGTCGAAGTTCCAGTTCTATTATGTATGAAGTAGGGATGAGAACTGTTTGCCTCATGGGGTTGTCCCGATAACTCAGGGAGAAAATGAATGTGAAAATGCTTTGCAAAGGATAAAGTGCTGTAGGAACATAATTTATTCATGTATTACATAGCCATTACTGTGAGCCAAGCCCTGTTTCAAAATCTTTACAAATATTAGCTCAAGTAATCTTCACACTAACCCTATGAGGTAAGTTTCATCATAATAATCATCCTCATTTTGCAGATGTGGAAACTGCTTGTCCAAGTCACATGTTTGGCAAAGGGAGGGCTGGGATATGAACCAGGCAGTTGGCAGCAGACCCGAGTCTCCAGGTTTGTCACGACCCCTGCCTATGATGATTAATATCAGGATTACAGATGCAGCTAGATTGGTGTTAGCTATGAAGGGCACAGACAGATACCACTTTTTTCTCTTTTAAAAGCCTGTGAAAATTAAATTAAGCAAAGATCGAATAGAGGAATCCTGAAGATAAAAGCAGAAATGAATACATTAGAAAAGAAAAAAATGCAGAAATGATAGATACTTCAAGAACTGTTTTTTGGGGGGGAAATAAAGCACATAAAAGGAGGAAACTTCTTGAAGTCTAATGAAGAAAAAGAATAAGTAAGAGCACAATGACAAACATGAGGAATGATCAAAGATATGATCACAGGTAGGGAGAAGGCAGTATATGTGTGAGTATATCATCAGCAATTCTATAGCAAAGCGTGAGACAACAATGTTCTTAGATCAACTTCCTAAGTTAATTTTGGCAGTTTAGATCAATCGATCTAGAATTCTTTTTCACATTTTCTTGGAATAGAACAACCAGTATAATCCTTAATGATAAAACTTAAAGGGATTCTCATGAACATGAATATTTTCATTACCATCACTATATTGCAATTTTGATTTGGCAATAAGGAAAAGAAATAAAACAGAATTTTCAGAAGAGAGAAAAATGTTTGGATGACATTCTTAATAATGTAAGAATCACAGCCTAAGAACCAATTAGTAGGAATTCAGCAAGGTGGTATGTTATGTCATTGTTGTTCAGTCATGTCCAACTCTGTGACGCCGTGGACTGCAGCAGGCCAGGCTTCCCTGTCCTTCACCGTCGCCCAGAGCTTGCTCAAACTCACGTCCATTGAATTGCTGATGCCATCCAGCCATCTTGTCCTTTGTTGTCCCCTTCTCCTCCTGCCTTCGATCTTTCCCAGCATCATGGTCTTTTCCTGTGAGTCAGCTCTTCACATCAGGTGGCCAAAGTATTGGAGCTTCAGCTTCAGCATCAGTCCTTCCAATGAATATTCAGGATTGACTTCCTTTAGGATTGACTTGTTTGCTCTCCTTGCGGTCCAAGGGCCTCTCAAGAGTCTTCTCCAGCACCAGAGTTCTCCAGCACCAGAGTCTTCTTTATGGTCCACTCTCACATTCATACTTGACTACTAGAAAAACCATAGCTTTGACTATAAGGACCTTTGTCAGCAAAGTAAATATCCAAAGTTCAAGTTTCTTGCATACTGCTGTTTACTTGCTAAGTCGTGTCTGCCTCTTTGTGACCCCGTGAACTGCAGCTCCTGCAGGTTCTTCTGTCCATGGGATGGCCCAGGCACGAATACTGGAAACCCCAGTGGAGTGGGTTGCCATTTCATTCTCCAGGGATTGAACCCGGGTCTCCTGCAATGCAGGCGGATTTTTTACCACTGAGCCACCTGGGAAAACAGCAGCAAATAATTGTAAGTGACACACAAAAAGCAGCCCATTAATAATATCAGCCCAAATTTTAGAATAGTTATGAATAAGAATGAAATAAAGAAGATATGTGCACTACAAGATTAACCTATTAAAGACACTAACACTTTCCTCCATCGTGGGGGCCATAGAGGTTCTCCTCTCGGCTCTTCCTCCGCCCCTTAGAACTCCATGCCTGTGTCTGCCACGCCTCTGGCTGGATAAGTCTCCACCCGGTGGAGGCCACGCCCCCGGCCGCTCCCAGCAAATGAGCGAGCCGGGTGGGGTATCTATCCCCTTGAAAACAGCTCAAGGCTAATTGTGCCAGATGCGGGTGGCTTCTAAAGCTCAGTCCTTGCACTGAGGCCCCCTATCAGATTGAGACTTTCTGAAAGCTCTCCGGCAGTCAGAGGCTCTTTTTTACTCATTTCCTCTTCCTTCTCTGTTCGTTCTTCTCTTTTTTTAATGGGTATCAGATTTTCATTGTTGTCTGAAGCTGTTTCTGCCTTTTCCAGCTACTTCATTCTTCACGGGCTCACCTCTACCTCCCCAATCTCTTAACCTTGATTCTCTTAGCATCTGCTTCAAAGAAAAGCTAAATGAAAACCATCGACAATGATATTTTATATTTCCCTTCCCAACTTTATTTTTTCTCTTTAATTCTTACTATTTAATAAGCTCTATTGTAGTTGTTTATCTTATTTATTGTTTTTCTCTTCTTAGAATATAAGCTCCCTGAGAGCAAGGAATTCTGTTTGTTCTTTATTATGTCCTCAATATCTAGAAGGAATACTCAGCAAATACTTCTAAGTGAATTAATGGAGAAAAGACATAAAATAAGACTTGAATCTATTACTTGGAAAAATGAAAATCCTAATGGAATTTAAAAATTCAACTTGAAAAATAAATACTAAAAATAGGCAAGAAAATGTCTCAAAGAATAGCAGACTGTTACATTTATACATTACATCAATACGATATAAGATATTGAAGAATATAAAGATACAATAATAAAGGCAGCCTGATACCAGTTTTGACATTGACAGATTGGTCACTAAGATAGAAGTCCAGTCTCAAAAACTCTTCAGAACTTGGTGTATGGATAAATGTGGCATTTAAAACTTGTATGGAAAGGAAGGATTTTTCAATAAGCAGTGTTAGAAAAACCAGCCATCTGGGAAAAAAATAGATCTGAACTTTATTCCATATTCAACTTATATACCATATGGATCAGAGATTTAAATATAAAAACAAAATCATAAAGTACTAGAAAAAAAAGATGTGACTATTTATATTTGGGAGATAAAGAAGGTATTTATAACATGCTACTAGAGGCAAAACCTTAAAGAAAAACAGTAATAAATCTAATAACCTGAAAAACAACACAATCAACACATCTGTATATTAAAAAACATAAATAACAGTGGAATTTTCCCAACCAAATTAGTGTTGGAAAATGTGTACAGAGTGTACGTGGCAAAGGTTAATTTTTAATGAATGTATCATGTTTCACTAATAACTATAATTATATACTTAACAAGTGGAAAGATAACAAGAAATCAGTAAGAAAATGATTTTTTAAAAGTTCACGAAAGAGAAAATACAAATAACCTATGCAATTATGAAAATGTATGTAACTCATTGAATTGCAATCAGAAACCATAAGGCACCATTTTCATTTTTAAAAGAAAGATGACTAGATAGATAGAATATTTATGTCAAATAAATAAACCATCTACTCTTTATGCCACTGATGATTTTGCCAATACTCTTTTTTTAATAGGGTGACTTGGCACTATATTTTTAAAAAACATGTGGTCTTCCTTGGTGGCTTAGATGGTAAATAACCCCCCTGCAATGTAGAAGACCTGGGTTTGATCCCTGGGTCAGGAAGATCCCCTGGAGAAGGGAATAGCAACCCACTCCAGTATTCTTGCCTGGAAAATCCCCATGGACAGGGGAGCTTGGTGGGCTACAGTCCATGGGGGTCACAAAGAGTCAGACAGAGCTGAGTGACTAACACTTGCACTTTCGTGGTTGTGTCTTCTGAACATATAGTGGCAGCATAAGGAAATGATCATAAATATAAGCAAAATATGACTAAAAATGTGCTCCTGACAAAATTGGTTATAATTTGGAAAGAATTTAAATATTCAACTATAAGAGTCTAGTTGACTTAATCATGATAAAATATAATTCCACCTTTTAAGGCTCTTTTAGTATAATGTTTAATGTCAGAACACTGCTAAAGATTGTTTTGGTGGGGATAAACTCAATTATGCTGCAGTAACAACCCCTAAGTTTTTAATGTCTTACACAAAGACCGTATTGAGCTGGTTACTCTCAAGGGCAGCTCTTCGCCATGTGCTGACTTAGCATTTCGGGATCTTTCTGCCTCCAGGTGGCATGTGAAGCTTCAGCTTCCATTTCGTTTGCCAAAGTCAATGGCTGCATCCTATGTCAAAGGACAGAGAAGGCAGTCATCTAGAGAGTCAGAAAGCAGAGGATAACTGGATATTGATGAGTACTAGAATTGCTTACCATAAAGATGTATCGTTGAGAGTCTAAAATGACAATACAGTTTGTAAAAACTGGGTGTTTGTGTGTGAATGTGTAGATAGATGTATATGTCTATACAGATAGATATGGATAGATAGACAGATATGCAGATAGATAGAGACAAATGCAAATGTGTATCTATGGAGTCCACAGAGAGTCTCTCAGGGTGGCAAGACTATGAATAATTTAAATTTGTGTGCTTTTCCTTATCTGTGTTTTCTGAATTTTCTACCATGAGTAAATGTTATTCCAACAGCATCATTGACCTTGAAAAGAAAAGCATCAAAGAACTTGTTGGATATATTTTCTTTCCCTCAGTAAATGTATGCAATGCTCTATAGATGGAAGCCCAGATATTACAGGTCTTTTGAGACAGTCAAGTTCTTTAAATTTTACCCTATGCCATTTTTGCTTATCCCTCTCTTTCTGTACTACTTTCTTGGGTCCTTAAGTAGAAGAAATTGTTAAGCTTCCGTTGGAGATGACTGTCTTTAATTTCCACCCCATTCCAGTAGGATGGTGCTCCACTGGTGAGATGGAGCTGTGATGACAGTGGCCTCACTCCTCTTAAGGAGACACACGCAAAGAACAGATGGAGTCAAGTGCATTCTATGGCGTGCGTGTAATTGCCACTAAAGACACTGAAGATGATGACCTTTTCTCTTTTATTCTCAGCTGCGAGTGTCATTACAGGGGGAAAAAGAAAAAAAAAAAAAGACAAGGAAGAACTGTGTGCCTCTGGGCAAACATAGCTCCTGACCTCACTGTGCTTAGCAGGGATTGAACCCACGTCTCCTGCCATCTCCTGCCTTGGCAGGTGGATTCTTTACTACAGTGCCACCTCTTCCCCCCTTAGAATTAAAATGTCTGCATTTCATGAAGGTGAAAACTCTGACTTAGATCCACCTGCAGTGTAGGAGACTCAGGTTGCATCCCTAGCTCGGGAAGATCCCCTGGAGAAGGAAATGGAAACTCACTCCAGTATTTTTGCTTGGGAAATTCCATGGATGGAGGAGCCTGGAAGGCTACAGTCCATAGGGTCGCCAAGAGTCAGATGTGACTGAATACATGGCAATCGCAAAAGAAATGGCCCTAGGACTCTAGCTGAGCAGGGCCCCTTCAGAGGCTGCTGGTAATTTCTCTGAGCTTCCAGAACCGCTCTGAAGGCTGTAAGGTGGTGCCCATCGTAAAACATTAAAAATAACGTGTTGAATCTGCCTTTGAAAACAGGGTCTCCAGCATGCTTCCAGACCAGCCTACACACAGGACTGCTTATGTGTGTAAAGCAGACTCCTCAGAGAGATATATTTGGACTTTCACACATTCTGATAAGTTCCTCAGTTGCTTTCAGATTTGAGGTTCCAGAAGGAGGACTTTTTGGTACACAAGCTTGCAACTCAGTCGCTCCTGGAGAATGTTGCTAATCTATTTTGAATCCTGACTTTATGAACTTTTCTTTGGAATTTTAAAAGTAAACAGACCCTATTCAGTTTACCCAAGCAATGCCTCTGCCGTCAGTGCTTCAATCTGAGCTGACAATTTACATTCATCGATAAGGAGGTCACGGAGGAACGGAACTGATCCTGAACTCAGGTGCACATAAAAAGAGTTCCTTTAAGGATATACACAGTTTTTATTGTTTGTTGTTTAGTCGCTAAGGCGTGTCTGATTCTTTTATCACTCCATGAACTTCAGCCTGCCAGGCACCTCTGTCCATGGGATTTCCCAGGCAAGAATACTGGCGTGAGTAGCCAATGTTATGCTCAGAGTCCAAGTCCCCAAAACTGAGAGAATAAGACGTCCACAGCAATGCAAAAGCATGAAGGGGTTTTATTTCTAGCTCAAGCTAGGGCTCCCGCCACATCCAACGCAGTGGAGTGGAGCAAGGGGCCCCGAGCCCAGATTTACAGCAGTATTTATAGGTTTTTAGAACAGAGAGCTGGCAAGGGCTGATTGGCTGCAGGAGTTTCCTAGTATTTATTAATTGGCTAATCTTTATTGGCTGCCGGGGTTTCCTGGTATTTACTAATTGGCTGTTGGCTGCAGGGGGATGTCTTTTACGTCCTGATAAACTCAAACCAGGTTACGGGGAGTATGCTGATTAGACAAGTCCTGGCATCTGCAGGGATGACCTCACTGGGCAATGACTCAGCTTTTCCCGTGAGTCCTACCTTAGTCCCTGAAGCCTATCATGGTGTTTGTTAGGTCCCAACACCATTCCCCTTCACCTAGAGATCTTCCTGACCCTGGGATTGAACCCACATCTTCTGCATTGGCAGGCAGGTTTTTTATCACTGAACCTCCAAGGAAGCCTGGATATACACAGAGACAACCAAAACTTGTGTTCCAGTTCTGGAAGAGAATCCGAACGGTGTTTCTCAAGTCAGAGGACTTTGGACCCAAAGCCAAAGCTTTGGGACAGTGTAATGAATATAATTGTATCAGCTGATACCCCCAGGGGAGGATGGGAGGCACTTTTCAAATTGTGGATTTCTAGTAAATTACTGTGCAGTGAGTGTGTTATTGAGAACACTCTAGAGGTTCTTGTGGGAGGGATGCCAGTGCCCACCAATGTTCAGTCCCTTGCCTGCTCCTGGTGCGTGGGCTACTGTGCTTCTCAGCTCCTTTGCAACTAAGTGAGGCCATGTGATGTGTTCTGTTGTGGATGGAAGTGGAGTGGCACTTCTTGGTGGAGGCAGTAAAAGGACCGGGTGCCATTACCCAGTTTTGCGCTTCCCTACTGAATCAACCAAGGGGGTTGCAGAGAATGGTAGTATTTCAACAGCCTGGAATTTGAGGTCATCCCGTGGAGAATGACCTGGGCCAGAGGGCTGAATTGTTTTTGTTTTAATCAGTGAGAAATGCAGCTTTGTGGTCTCAGTCCACTCAGATCTTGGGATTGTTACCGCAGCAAAGCTAATGACCTCGATATACTCCTTCTGATCCATGGGAAAATTATAGGAATCACAAAGAGTGAGGCCCTGCGTGGATGTGAGGTACCGGCCAGGGATCTTTGTGTTTTACATTTTTGTTTATTTATTTTTGGCCTCACTGGGTCTTCACTGCTGTGCGGGCTTTCTCGAGTTGTGGCAAGGGGGAGCTGCTCTTTAGCTGTGGCTCTCACTGCCGTGGACTTCCCTGGTGGCTCAGACTGTAAAGCGTCTGCCTACAGTGCAGGAGACCTGGGTTCAATCCCTGGGTGGGGAAGATCTCCTGGAGAAGGCAATGGCACCCCACTCCAGTATTCTTGCCTGGAAAATCCCATGGATGGAGGAGCCTGGTAGGCTACAGTCCATGGGGTTGCAGAATCGGACACGACTGAGCGACTTGACTCACTCACTCACTCACTCATCGCGGTGGCTTCTCTTGTGGAGCACGGCCTCTAGTGCACGCACACTTCAGTGGCTGTGGAGTGTGGGTCTAGCAGTCGTGGCTCCTAGGCTCTAGGGCACAAGCTCAACAGTTGAGGCTCACGGGCTTAGTTGCTCCATGGCTTGTGGGATGTTCCTGGATCAAGGATCGAACCCATACCTCCTACATCTGCAGGCAGATTCCTTACCACTGAGCCACCAGGGAAGTCCTAGCAAGTCATCCTTCGAAGCTCTGTCGCCTCGCTTTCTAAGGCTGGGCCTTGAATAATCAGCTAAAGATCCACGCCATCTCCTCCAGGAAGGACGTCTGAGAGGGGCCGGGCTCCTTGGTGGTGGCCTGGAGCCGTCTCCTCTGCTTCCTCCCCTGCCTTCTCACAGAACAGGAAAAACTTGTTCCATCTTATTAGATTTCAGAGACGTGGACACAGTGCAACACTCCTGATTCAAAACTGTCAGCTAAAAAGAGAGGGCTGAAGTCCCGGGTTAGTAATTTGAAAAGATATTGAGTGAAAAGAAAATAGTTGCAAGGCCAAGGGAAAGATTCTCCAACCAGGAAGGCCTCCGTGTTTCTCACCCATTAGCCTTATTAAAAAAGAAATTGATTATGTCTCAGTACTCTCCTTGACAAGGTCACCGATGTGACTGGTTTGAATGAAACCGGCTCGGGGTTTTTCTCTGAGCAAAGAGAAAGAGGCAGATGAGGATTTTTTTTTTTTTTCTTTCACTTGAATATGAAAATCATGTAAAACCTTGATATATGAATGGACAAAGGAAACAAATGAAAAATTCACATCAGAGGAAATTTAAATCATAAACATGCTAGAGCAGGCTCATCTTGCCTTGCGTAGCCCACCCAGCAGTAGCTATGGAATGGTTAAACTGTCAGCCCCTAAGCTGTGCAGGTGGGGAGTGTTTTTAATAAAGTTTCTGGGGAAATGCCCCTGGGATTCACATTCCTACCCAGTTCAGCTTCATCTATGACTTCCCTCTCCTACCTTCCTCCTTTGGAGCTAGGATTACCTTCTTCTGGCAAGCCCCTCTGTTTCCAACCAGCTTGTCACTTGGAGCTCTCCTTTCATTGCAAATAAACTATGGTAGTACCAGCTCTCACCTGGGGCCAAATTTCATATTCTAAGCATTCCCTTTTAATTTAATTGCCACCACCACCTACACTATCAGTCTCCCCCTCCTCTTCCTCTAAACCCTCTTCCTCATCTTCGTCTGCTTTAAATAAGAAACCAAGGCATAGAGAGCAAGCCGTTTGCCTAAATTTATAGAACTGGGAAGTGCTTAAGCTGGGATTGGAAATCAGGCAGGTTTTCCCAGGCAGAAAGAATCTGCCTGCCAACGCAGGAGATGCAAGAGATGTGGGATCGATCCTTGGGTCGGGATAACCTCCTGGATTATGAAATGACAACCCACTCTAGTATTCTTATCTGGGAATCCCATGGACAGAGGAGCCCAGCGGGCGACAGTCCACGGGGTTGCCAAGAGTCAGACACGACTGAGCACCCGCTCAGGGCGAAAGCAAGGCTGGCTTTGCTGCCCACATTGTACTTCTCTATTTTTAGCCTCTACCTTTTCATTGAAATCTCTCTCTTCCTTCTTACACTAGTTCTTCTTTCTCCACTTGTCATAGGACACCTATCTTGTGAGGCTGACTTGGTATCTACCCAGGACCACGATTTGGTGGTCAAATTAATAGGAAAACATTACAACAAAAGATGTTTTGACTTTTTTTCCTGAATATTTTAGTTCGAGCAAGCTTCTCCTAGAAGGTCAGTCATGCGGTATATCTCATACTTATCTGATCATGAGCTCTTTCATTTATTTGGTTGCACGTCTCTAACACCTGCAGGATCTTCTGTTGTGCAGAGCAGGACCCCACGGTACCCCATAGCAGATGGACCCGAGAGGACATCTACTTCCTCTTTGACTGGAGGCTGAGCTATGTCCCACACCTCATGCCTCGTGGGGGCACAGGTTTGGGGGAAGTTCTCCTTGCTGCTTACAGACCATTTCTCTTTGATCTGCATGGAAATAAAAGCCTTCTTCCTTTGAAGCTAATGGCATCCATCCACACCACTCTCCACCACTTCTCATTGCCTTTATTTGCTTCACTTCTGACCTCTTTCCTTCTTCATGGAGACTTTGGCAATTACATAGCCACTTTCTTCTCCACCCTAATTCGTCCAGTTGTTGTGAGCAACATCTTTGTAGATGAGCCACCCAACAACAGCCAGACCTTGGGGCTCCTTTTCCTCTGCGACTTTCTGTGACCTTGCTTTATTGCCAGGAGTACCACACTGATAAAAATGTAAATTCTGGTAGCCCACAATGACCTAAATTCCCTCTCCTTCCAGCTTACTCCCTTCTTTGCAATGCTTTTTATTCTTCCCTCCACGACACTCACAAACCTCCCTTTGTCACATGGTCCCTCACCCCTCTTCCCAATGTTTCCCTCTCTTTCCACCCAGTTTAGATCACGTGGTTCACAGCTGCAGCTCCACTGCTGGAATCTTCAATTTTTTTCTCCATTTTGTTAGACCTTTGGAGTTCTGCTTGGTCATTCTTTCAATCCTGCTACTAAAGGTCTTCTCAGTTTAGCAAATTTTGCTGCTCGGAAGGGCAAAGGAAGATGATACTGATTACTCTATCTGTCCAAATTGGGATGATCTGCTCCTTTTCTTCCAATCTGTTCTATTTGCAGTGATTACGGCTAGCCTTCCTGCCTCTGCTCTACCCTCCCAAGGTTATCAGAAATCATCATCAATAGTTGTACCTTCTGATGCCATCAGTTTTGGGCATGAATGTTTATAATAAACTTCTTTCTGTAATCAGAATATCACAGGTTAGCACTGTCAGACTTTCTGCCTTCTTCAACAGGCTTCATATTTTCAACAAGACTTTTCATTACAGTTGGCAATGGGTTGAGCTTGTCCCTTCCGCAAGCATCTATATTGCAGAACAATCTCTGTTCCTCCTAACACCTTTTGTTGCAAGCCAATTTAGGCCAAATTAGATTTCTCCTGATGTAATTAAAATCCCTGCTGTTCAGGAGACATTTTGTGGTGTGCACCCAACCTACCCAGCAGAAATCCATGTGTGTGAGAGTGTGTATGGGGGAGAGGGAGCGATGCTCTTGTGGGTTACAGCTTCTGGGTGCTTCCACTTAACAAAAATCACACAGGATCCTCCCAGACTTGGTATCCAAACACAGAAATACCTCGATAGTCCTTTATTTTAGGATTTTACAAAGATGATAAAAAGAATAGTTGAATAGGACTAAGAACCAAATACAGCTGATACAACAGGCATGAGTACCAGGATGCTCTGATGTCAATACGCGGGTCCTCCTTTGTAAGGCTCTATGAGGAAGCCTGATCCACTGGATCAATGAAGTGTCTCTCATACTTGACTCGCTTGGACTCCTTTCTCTTCTTTTCTATCTCCTCTGGTTGATTCCTCCTGTGTGTGTCCTATATAATCTGGTCCCCATGATTTTGTTCTCAGCCATTACTTCTGTGATTCATTGCTGCTCAGTTTAAGCAAAGTCTTTTTCCATTTATTTTAATTTTAGTTTTGTTTGCCTTTGACATGCTGTCTAGAATTTTGGGTGCCTGCTCTTTCTCTAACTCCAAAGAAGGCTTTTGTTGGCTTGCTTGGTGCTTCAACCCTCTCTGTAACCTGAGTCCTGGGTCCTACCCAAGTTCACTCTCCTGGGGGCTTGCAGAGGGTAGGCATTTATTCTCATTGGCTGGGTAAGAGAGCTGTTTGAGATGGGAGCTTAGAATGGACCCTTGAATTGTTCAGGGCCAGGAGAGACACTTGCTGAGCAGGGCACTGCTCTGAATACTGTTAGTATTTTGCTTGTATCCCTCACCAGTATCTGCATCTCTGTCCCTGGGAACTTTGCCAGTCTTACTGAGACTGCAAAGTCAGGGTGAGAGGTAGCATGAAATGTCCAGAAATTGACAACCGCCAAGTTATCCCCACAAGTCAATGACATGTGTGTTTGTAGTATAAACACCCCAGCTTCCTCTCTCCTTGAGCTAGATACGTGTGTGTGGTGCATGCATGCTTCCTCTTTTCTGACTCTGCAATCCCATGGATTGTAGCCTGCTAGGCTCCTCTGTTCATCAGATTTCCCAGGCAAGTTGCCATTTCCTCCTCCAGAGGATCTTCTCAGCCTAGGAATCAAACCCACATCTGCTGAGTCTTCTACACTGAGGGTGGATTATTACCACTGAGCCATCAGCGAAGCCAGATACTTGTGAGGAGTATGTTTTGCACCATTTCTCAGAGTTTCTCCTCAGATGAAGCTCCAGGCACTCTCCAGGGTAGCTGGCTTAACTGCCCGCTCTTTGTTGACCATCTTCTCTTCTCTCTATTGTTTCCCCTGGCCCCCTACTGGGATGCCCAGAACACCCCAAAGAAGGTATCTCAATCAAATGCCTGTCTCAGGGTCTTTTTCTGAAATATCCAAAATTGAAACAAGCATTACATGTCTTTAGAGCAGCAGCAACTTTGGGAGGCTTGTACTTAACCACTTAATAGCCTCTATTGTGAGATACCCTGGCAAAGGATTTTGAATTTCACTATTTTCCCCAATGTTTTTTCTATTGTGATGAAACAGACATAACATAAAATGGACAATCCTAACATTTTAGCTGTAGAGTACAGTGGTATTAAGTACATTCATGTTATGGTACAACTATGACCACATCTATCTCCAGAACTCTTTTCCTCATAAAACTGAAAGTCTGTGCCCATTACACAATAACTCCCTATAACCATGTCCTCACCCCCTGGAAACCAATATTCTACATTTTTTCATCTCCCCCTTACTGCATGCTCTAGCCTCTGGTAACCAACATTCTACTTTATGTTACTACGAGTTCAGCTTTTTAAAAAAATTCCACATGTAAGTGAGATCATAGACGTCAAAGAAAACGTCAAAGTTTCCTGCCAAGTAGCCCAAGAACCTTTCTACCTAAGGAAGCTTTTATTTCTCTAGGTGGGTCTCAGAGTCTGCTCACCCCTCTTAAGTGGGTTTCCCAGGCCATGAAATACACAGCCATTCCTGGAATAACAAATAGTGGGTTTAATTCTTAAGAGGAAAAGGGAATCAAGAAGATTATATCCAATGATTCTGAAATTATTAAAGGAGAGTAGTGGTGTGAAATGTTTGAAATATGGTTGATTAATGCATTATAGATTTAAAACAATTCTGTTGAATTATATTCTGAGCAGCCTAAAAGTAAATGTATTCAATATAATGAGAGCAGCTTAGTGGTCCGGAAGAAGGTATTCAAATGCTTCCTGTTAATGGGGAAATTCTTCAAATGTAATCTATTCATGCATTCATTCATTTATATATTCTGCCAAAAGTATTATCAGGCACCTCCCATGAAAAGTATTAAGAATAGGAAGCATAGCAATGAAATTCAAGATTCTCTCCCCTCAAGAAGCTCAGCATCAACAGTAATGCACGCAAGAAAACAATTGCAGTTGAGAATAGAAAAACGTAGGAGGAAAGTAAAAACAGATTAGGGACTCCTTCCCAGATTGGGTATTTAGGTGGGGTTTCCTTGAACTGTGACATCCCAGCTGACCCTTGAAGGATGCATGTGAGACAGCAGATTGACGAGAAGGGAAAGACACTCCAGAAAGAAGTACCATCAAGAGGACGATCCTGCTTGGTGCCTTGTTGTAGGGACTTCAAGGACTTATTTAAGGCTGGATCCTGTGGTGTAAAGGTGGTGCCACATGAAAAAGGTAAGGGTGGAGAACAGGCCAAATGGGTTTGGATGAGCTACCAACCTGTTTGTATTTAAGTCACTTAAAAATAATTCAAGAGAGAAGCAATGCAAAGTTCTAAGCATGGGAACAAGATAAAGTTTTTTTTAATCTTTAATTTTTTATCAAAGTACAGTTGATTTGCAATGTCATGGAAGCTTCCGGCGTACAGCACAGCAGTTCAGTTACAGTCAGTCCCCTACACGTGAACCTTCAAGTCGTGAACTTTCGAAGGTGAGACGTGGGTTTGCACATCCAGTCACGTAGTTAGCTCGTGTGTCTGGTGTACCCTGTCGTGTCTAGGCATCCTCTACAAGTGGGTGCGTTTTGTACTTTACTTGTGTGTGAAAAATATGATAAACCTATTATAGTACAGTACTACATAGCTGATCATGTGAGTTAGATACCCAGGTTAACTGTTGGAATTACGAACCGAGTGGACTTATAAACATGCTTTCTGAATGGGGTTTCTTTGTATATAACAGTCTTACTATATAATATGTGTGTGTGTGTGTGTGTGTGTGTGTATACATATATATATACTGAATATATATGTAAAACTGAATATATATATAGCTTAATTATTCTTTTTCAAATTCTTTTCCCTTATGGGTTATTACATAATATTGAGTAAAAAGAAAGTTCCACGAAGCTATCTTAAGCTGTAGTGTGACAGTTGGAATTTCTTAAGGATGATTACATTGACAAAGGAAAAATGTCTTCTCTCTATGGAGAAGAGCTCAGATTTTCCACGTGCTATAAAGCCTGTGGCTGCAGAGAAAAGCAAAGCGCTATCTCCAACCACCTCTAGCTTTCTCCTTCCGCTCTCGCTCCTTTAGTCCTGGTTTTCTCAAGAGGCTGCATGTGCTGTTCCTTTTTTCTGAGATATTCCTCCTCCAGAGCCTGGCAGGGCAAGCATTCTCCATGTATGCAAATCTGCTTTCAGATGCCAATCTCCTTCTCCTATCCCTGGAGAAGGGATAGGCTACCCACTCCAGGATTCTTGGGCTTCCCTTATGGCTCAGCTGGTAAAGAATCTGTCTGCAATATGGGAGACCTGGGTTTGATCCCTGGGTTGGGAAGATTTCCTGGAGAAGGACAATGCTGCCCACTCCAGCATTCTGGCCTGGAGAATTCCATGGGCTGTATAGACCATGGGGTTGCAAAGAGTCCGACAGGACTGAGTGACTCGCTTTTACTTTGCTCAGTCAGCACCCTCCTCCCCAGCTCTCCGTCCCCTGCCCGCCTCCTTTCCTCCACTGCACTTGCCCCCAGCTGGTGCTGTTCTTCTGTCTGTTTACCAACTGGTCTTCCACCTTCTCCACTAGGGTGGGAGCTCCATGCGGGTGGGCAGGAGCTTAGTTTCTCATCACTTTACCTTCAGAACCTCTCACAGAGCTTGATACTTCTCAATATCAGTTGAATAAGTAAGTGAATAAAACCCAAGTTCTCCTCAAGCCAGAGACAAATAACTGACTAAATGGACCTGAACATTCTAGTAGAACATGCTGTTATAATTTCACCACTGTTAGCAGGACTAAGCTGGCTTGATACTGTTACAGTCACACACAGAGACACAAAAGATCACTAGCAATTTCCATAATAAACCCATTTTTCACAGACATGTGCCCTTTGCTTGGTCTTGTGGGCTGGTTACAATAGGCATAATTAAAGCAATAAATAAAAATGTCACCAACCACACGGGACCTGGAGTCAATTCCTCAGGGGATTCTGTGGGTTTTGACCCCCGTTTCACTAAATAGAGACTTCAGTAGAGGAAGGAAAGTGCTCATAAATAAGGAACGAACAGGCATGTGTCCACTGGCTGCCGTCCTCCAGAATTCAAGGCCACAGCTTGTTTGAGGTCTGAGTCCTTCTACTCCGTGCACCTGAAAATGATGTTCACAGTGATTGTTTCTAGAGACCAGAGCTACATATAACTTGTCTCTTGTATGGTTCACTCATAGCCATACAACTGGTTCATCTCTTGAATGCTGATGCAACAGAGGCTTTGGGGAAACAGTTTTCCACAGAGTTTTTGCACTTCTGCACAGCTTGCAAACAGAGGTAGTGGCAATCATTTGTTCTGAGCTCTTTTTCTGAGAAAATTTGGGTAGCAAAAGACCTTGGACGAGAAAGATAGCATCACCCCTCGGAGCAAAGTTAGTTAGGTTTGTTTACATTCTATTACAGAAAAGATGGGGCTTCCTAATCTTATGGTTCTTCTGCTATAATACAACCCACCATGATTTCAAATGTTACCTGCTTCCCTTCATATCTCTCTGGGGCAGCTGGAACTCGGAGAACTGGCACAGTAAAATCCTGCTACTCTGGCCGTTGCTCTTGCTGTTTGCATCCCAAACCCAGAAGTCTGCTATCTTTGGCCAGCATCCACGAAACAGTGGCAGGTTAACTTATTTACTTGCAAAGAGTATAAAATCTCACACCTTTACAGTCTTGGCAGTTGATACTCGGCACATTCTTGTTGACTAAGGAGGACCTGTAATGATGATATTTACAAAAGCTGGTAACCAAGATGAAGTATCAGAAAACCACCTTTCATGAAAAGCAGTTGAATGGACCCAGAGTTCAGCCCAGAG
Source organism: Capricornis sumatraensis (assembly GCF_032405125.1). Classification (NCBI taxonomy): domain Eukaryota; kingdom Metazoa; phylum Chordata; class Mammalia; order Artiodactyla; family Bovidae; genus Capricornis; species Capricornis sumatraensis. The sequence goes on along the minus strand of NC_091075.1, from coordinate 114,731,153 downwards.
AACAAAAGGCCAAGAACAGGCATGAAGATGGTCTTATACTCTGTGAAGAGCAATAGGAAAGAAAGAAGTCTCTTTGGCTGGACTGTTACAGAAGACTCAGTTCAAATCCATATAGGGAAGATACATTGAAGCAAATTTCAGCCACTGAGTAAGGGGATACACTCTTCCCTGCAAGGAGCTGCAACTGATGCACAAGGGTGAACTGGATTTAATTATAACGGCTCAGAGCTGGAATTGCTGTTGTTTAGTTGCTAAGTGTTCTTGCCTGGAGAATCCCAGGGACCGGCGAGCCTCATAGGCTGCCGTCTATGGGGTTGCACAGAGTCGCACACATCTGAAGCGACTTAGCAGTAGCAGCAGCAGTTGCTAAGTGAAAAGTGAAAGTGAAAGCACTGGAGAAGGAAATGGCAACCCACTCCAGTGTTCTTGCCTGGAGAATCCCGGGGACGGGGGAGCCTGGTGGGCTGCCGTCTATGGGGCCGCACAGAGTCGGACACGACTGAAGCGACAGCAGTAGTAGTAGTAGTTGCTAAGTTCTGTCTTTTTCTTTTGCTACCGCATGGACTGTGGCCCACTAGGCTCTTCTGTCCATGGGATTCTCTAGGCAATGATACTAGTGTGGGTTGCTCTGCCCTTCTCCAGGGGATCTTCCTGACTCAGGAACTGAACTCACATCTCCTGCATTGGCAGGTGGATTCTTTACCACTGAGCCACCAGGGAAGCCCAGACTCTAATGAGGCGTGCTCAAAAATGCAATGGGTTTCTTTAATGGGTCCTATGCTCAAAGAAATGGAAGGTTTTAAACACATCTCTGGGACCATCTTCTAATGGAAGAACCCTCTCTTCCATTCGATGACAGATGGTTTCAGATGGCATCTTAGGTTTTTTGAACAAGCTTAGATTATTGAAATTCTTGGTTCTTTCCTGCTCATGAATGCTTTCTAGACCGCAGACCCAAAGAAGTTAGATTGCCATATTCAGTGTGGACGTGCCTGGAGCTTGAAGCCATAAGATAGACTTTCCCTCCATACTGTTCTGACATCTCATAAAAGTAGAACTCCAGTGTAGAAAGGAACAATAAACAGAGATAGGAAACCTGGATCGGTTGCCAAGTCAAACTGTTGACTTAGGCCTGTGCTCATCCACCCATTGCACAATTACCTAGCATCCACTGTATCCTAAACCTTGCACTGGGTATAGAGACAGCAAAACACAGCTCCTTGACCTTGACTATTTCAGATCTAGTTGGGGACACAGATAAGTAAATCGACAACTAGAGTGTATTTTCCTGAGTGCTAAGACAGGGGTAAATCCAGACTTCTATAGGAGCAGAGACAGGGAGCACAGAAAATAGACTTCAGGAGAAAAAGAGGGTTCTGAACAGTTTCCAAGGAGAGACTACAAGTGAGCTGAATTTTGGATGACAAAAAGGGATTGAGCAAATTCAGAGGTGAGGTTGAGGTGTAATCTCCATAAGAAAGGCAGGTTGTGAGAGTCTCTAGAAGACAGACCATTCATTTCACCAACAAATTGATTTCAAGGGAAGGAGGAAAAAGAAGAGATGATGCAGGATTAGAAGCGACTAAGGACTTATCAACCAATTGCCACTTTATGTGGATATTATTTGGATCTTGAGTTAAATTTTAAAAAACAAATTCATGAGGCCATTAAAAAAAAAAAAAAAAAAAAGCAGGTTGTAAGGCACAGTAGAAGGTGTGAAACATCCCGGTGAGTTCAAGAAACAATAGTAGTATGGTCTATCCAAAGCCAGGGGGCATGTGAACAAGTGAGCAGGCTGGAAAATAAAGCAAGGGCCAGATCACAAAAGTCCTCGTGGGACAGACATGAGTTGTGACAGCTAGGCACAGCTAGACTGTCCCTTCACAGAGATGACTCTGCCTGCAATGAGCAGAGGTGGGAAGGACCTGGCGTTGGAAGAGAATCCATGAGGAGGTGGTTCCTCAGAGAGATGTTGAACTTGAACAACTGTGATGAGCTGCCCTCTCAATTACAGGCACAGAGACCTCCTGGATTTGCCTTAGACATTCCTTACGTGCCATGAGTAGTTCTAAATCCTCAGTCTTGGACTCTGCACCCTGCTCAGGTCAGGACTCCAAGACAAAACAGGCGGGGCTGGTCTATCACCTGCAACAGGCAAATCACACTGGGAGGGCCATCCCCACCCATCCTCATTCAGTTCAGTTCAGTTCAGTCGCTCAGTCGTGTCCGACTCTTTGCGACCCCATGAATCTCAGCATACCAGGCCTCCCTGTCCATCACCAACTCCCGGAGTTCACTCAGACTCACGTCCATCGAGTCCTTGATGCCATCCAGCCATCTCATCCTCTGTCGTCCCCTCCTCCTCCTGCCCCCAATCCCTCCCAGCATCAGGGTATTTTCCAATCAGTCAACCCTTTGCATCAGGTGGCCAAAGTATTGGAGTTTCAGCTTCAGCATCAGTCCTTCCAATGAACACCCAGGACTGATTTCCTTCAGAATGGACTGGTTGGATCTCCTTGCAGTCCAAGGGACTCTCAAGAGTCTTCTCCAACACCACAGTTCAAAAGCATCAATTCTTTGGTGCTCAGCTTTCTTCACAGTCCAACTCTCACATCCATATATGACCACTGGAAAAACCATAGCCTTGACTAGACGGACCTTTGTTGGCAAAGTAATATCTCTGCTTTTTAATATCCATCCTCATTACTCTGGGCTTTTCCAGTTCCTCTAAAGGCATTACGGGTGCTGGATGCATCCTTCAATGTCTATGCAGAACATTGCTAGACCCTGCGAGAAGGAAAGGGCTTGGTTGCTAGGAAACCGATGACCCATTATTAACCACACCTACAGGGCAGCTCCAGATGAAGTCCTTTCTCTTTAGAAAGGAATGTCTAATTCCTCCCTTCAGTTGCCATTGCCTACATATTAATTTCCTTTTGGGGTTCAACAGCCATCTGGCCCATTAACAAAGGGTTTCTAACTGATTATGCAAAGTGTTCAGAGCTAAAACCTGGCCAGATGGGAGTCTTTCTTTTCTGCACTCTTCCTTTGAAACCAGGAAAAAAAAAAAAGGCAGTTTTTTTTTTTTTTATTTCTTTCTTTGGGACTAAGAATAAATGACATTGTGACAGTACCGTTCAAAGTTTTTACCTGCATTTCTTTTCCTAAGTGATTTCTACTGAATACCCACCACTCCAAGCAAAGAACTGGGCTCATCATGGAGGCAGATAAGAGGGAGATTTGGACATTCCCTCCCAATACGTCATGATCTGCTGGAGAGAGAAGGTGCCAGGCAGGAAATGGGAGCAGGAGGGGTCAGGCGGTGCTGACTCTCACTCTGTGACCGAGCCCCGGCATCACTGCACAGTGCCTGGTCCTTGGTGGGCACTAAATACAGATTTGGAGCAGAAAATAAATCTCAAATCAGAACTGACAATGCCCACTCCCCCTCAGCACACGCCATGGGTTCCAAACAAAATGAACAAAAAGTCAAAGCAGTTCCACCACCGTCCAACGTCATCAGCCCCGGAAAGAAACAGGTGCTCCCAAGGGCAGCCACATGCAGGGAGCATGGCGGTGGCTTCCTGACCCGGCTCTCACCCCAAGAGTGTAACCAAGAGGTCAGCCAATCTCTCCAAGGGTTCTGGTGTGCATTGTGTCCCCTTGTCCTCCAACCCCTAGTACCTTGGGTTGTGACCTTATTTCAAGATCGCATCTTAAAAGAAGTGATTAAGTTAAAATTACAGAATTAGGTTGAGGCCATAATTGTCTCATTGTTGTTGTTTGATTAGTTGTGTCCAGCTCTTTGCAACCCCGTGGACTGCAGCACGCCAGACTTCCCTGTCCTTCACCATCTCCCAGAGTTTGCCCAGATTCATGTCCATTGAGTCAGTGACGCCATCCCAGCATCTCATCCTCTGTCGCCCCCTTCTCCTCCTGCCCTTAGTCTCTCCCAGCATCAGGGTCTTTTCCAGTGAGTTGGCTGTTCAAATCTGGTAGCCGAAGTATTGGAGCTTCAGCATCAGTCCTTCCAATGAATATTCAGAGTTGATTTCCCATAGGATGGACTGGTTTGATCTCCTTGCTGTCCAAGGGACTCTCAAGAGTCTTCATCAGCACCACCATTCAAAAGCATCAATTTTGTGTGACCTTCATAAGAGGAGGAAGATACCCCAAGAAAGCTTGTGCACAGGGAAAAGACACAGCAGGTAAACAGCCTTCTGCGGGTCAACAAGAGAAGCATCACATGACACCAACCCTGCTGGCACATCGATCTCGGACTTCTAGCCTCCAGAATGGTGAGAAAATAAACACTTGCTGTTTAAGCCACCGATTCTGTGGCTATAGCCATATGTACTGTGCTGTTATGGAAGCCCCAGCAAACGTATATAAGAATTCTTACACAGACAGTGCAAATCTAGGGAGATGTAAACTGAATATTCTCCTTTCCCTCTTCTAATTGAGAATGAATGGTGGAAACTTTTAAGGTGGGGCTAGTGAGACACAGAAATAAAGGCATCAGAGGCCGATCTGCTCTGATGAAATACAGCTCCAGTGCTGACTCAGGAATGAAGCTAAAGGTATGTCTTTTCCAACATAGAATAGCTCACTTTCATCTACCTTCCAAATAAGTGGGCCCTGGAAGAGGATGTTCAGCACAAGCTCAGAAGTAGGAACAACTGCTCCGGGTTCTGACAGGTTCTGTCTAACTGGCAGAAGTTTCCACACTAGTTGGCTGATTTCCCTTCCTCTGTATCCCTGCCCCTTCTCCTTGCCCATCACCATTCACAACCTCAGGTTTCTGAAAGTGAAAGTCACTCAGTCGTGTCCAACTCTTTGCAACCCGATGGACTGTAGTCCACGGGACTCTCCAGGCCAGAATACAGGAGTGGGTAGCCTTTCCCTTCTCAGGGGATCTTTCCAACCCAGGGATTGAACCCAGGTCTCCCTCATTGCAGGGGAATCCTTTACCAGCTGAGTTACAAGGAAAACCCAAGAATATTGGAATGGGAAGCCTGTCTCTCCTCTAGCGGATCTTCCCAACCCAGAAATCGAACCTGGGTCTCCTGCATTGCAGGCAGATTCTTTACCAACTGAGCTATCAGGGAAGCCTGAAAAGATACACTCAGGAGCTATTCTCAAAGGATGCCTTTGAGGAAGAAAATGAAAAGTCACTAGTAAAATATCAGAGCAAAAGTTCTGTCCAGAGCCAGCTTGTTTAAAAAAAAAAATTTTTTTTTTTTTTTTCTATCAATGCAGAAGACAAAGGAGACTTGGGTTCAGTCTCTGGGTTGGGAAGATCCCCTGGAGGAAGGCACAGCAACCCACTCCAGTATTATTGCTTGGAGAAATCCCATGGAGAGAGGAGCCTGGTGGACACCAGTGTATAGAGTCACAAAGAGTTAGGCATGACTGAAGCAACCTAGCAGGCACATAGCAACTATAGTGAAGTCACTCAGTTGTGTCTGACTCTTTGTAACCCCATTGACTGTTGCCTACCAGGCTCCTCTGTCCATGGGATTTTCCAGGCAAGAGTACTGGAGTGGATTGCCATTTCCTTCTCCAACTATACGAACCACATAACAAAGCAGAAAGAAAAACTCATGCAAAGGATAAACTGAGAAACCAGTCTAGAAGAAAACATAATCCAAGAAACAGAAGGCAATTGCCCACCAGTGTTCCTAGTTATTGAGGAGTCTAATGAGAGTGCGAATTCAATACAAACAAGTGTTCAAAGATGACATAATAAAGCAATAGAACATGATGAAAAGGGATGTTGTGGCCTCAAGGAAGAAAAATAGTCAAATAAAATATACTTTCATTACAGAACCAAAAAAAAAATTAAATTAAAAAAGGAAGAAAGGGAACAGACATCGTTGAAAATTCAATTACCGAAAATGTGAAAAGACTTAAAACTAACACAAGGAAGGCAGATTAAAAAGAGCAAAAAAAAAAAAAAAATCAGATAGCTGCTAACAGCTAGGGAGAGTGAAAAGGATAAACCCAACGTTCATTCATATTCACTTTACAAACATGGAGCCTGTCCATGTGGATAGTCTCTGTCTTCAGTGCATTTACAAACCATAAACAAATGAGTCAACGTGTCAGATGGGGACAGATGCTAAAGAAAGGCAGAAAACAAGGCTCAGGGTTGGAGGCTGTGGTGGTGGAGGAGTCGCTATTATGCACAGAGGATCGGAGAAGAGCCCTGGGGTAAGGTGACTCTGCAGGTGAGCCCTGACTGGAGGCAGGGAGCCAGTCCAGAGTTCTGGGGGCAGAGAACACAAGGGTGAAGACCTCAGGGTGGTTGAGAATGTGCCCAATCAGTTTGGAAGCACTCTGCGACTGCAATGGACTCATCGATGGGGGTGATGCTAGGACATGAGGCTGGAGAAGAGGTAGGAGCCAGGTATGTATTGCTTTGTTGGCCATGATGGGTATCTGCATACAGAATCCATAGGTGGGCTTGAGCGGAGGGAAACAGCATCACTCTGACTGATGTGTTGCAAATAGATTGTTATGGGGCAAGGGTAGAAGTAGGACACCAGTTCAGTGGCGACCGCCAGACCTGCAGCAAGAGGTAATGGGTTAGACCAGGGTAAAGGGAGGCTTGTAGGAAGTGGTCAGAATCTGATATATTGAAGGGGAAGATAACAGGATTTGCAGAAGGATCAGATATGGGGAACTTCCATTCTGCAAGAGAGGAACCAAGGATAACTCCAAGGCTTTTGACTTGAACATCTGGAAGGATAAATTTCCCATTTATGAGACTGGGGAAACTGTGGCAGGAGCAGGCTTGCAATGGGAGCTAGAATTTGATTTGGGGTGTGTTCAGTGTGTTTCTTAATTCAAGGGGAGATATGAACAGGTAGTTGAATATCTAATTCCAGAATGCCAAGGAGAGGTCTGATTTAAAGATATGAATGTGTGAGTTGTCTGTGTGTAGTTCTTGAGGTGGAGCACACACCAAACAGAACAGAAAAAATATTCAAGGACATAATTTTAAAAATGCATGACTCTGTAGATTAAGGGAACTCGCTCTGCTTCAAGGAAATTTGATGCAGGACATCTAAGCACAAAAAGTGTGCAATTGCAGAGACACATCCTAATTCAGTTGCTGAAATTCAAGGATAAAGAGTGAGCTTTTCAGGCACCCAGGAAGGAGAAGGAAGTCCCAGAGGAAAGAGACAGAGGCTGATCATAGCATTATTCAATAGTCAAAGGTAATAGATGAGTGTCTATATTTTCTGGAGGAAAGTGTGACTCAAGAATACCAGGCATAACCAAGACATTGTTCAAGGACAGGACAGCAGTAGTTATTCTTAGGTAACTCACATAGCTCAGAAAATATTGCACCCCTGAGTTCTTACTGGAAAAAAAAAATTACTTAAAAATGAAATCAAGTCACTTAAGAGATGAATCAAAGTATATAGAACTCAGGAATGGAGGATGTGGTAACAGTGAACATTGAGTCCAGTTATATATAGACCTGATACTAAATAGTGAGGAAATGATTCTTACAAAGTAGAATGCAAATACTATGAACATTGACAGTGTAAAAACGAGTATCTAACTAACAAAAATCAGTAGGTGGTAGGAGAGATGGTGGGAGGAAGCCTGTGAGTGCTAACGGTTTCATCATTTATGTGAATCAATCAATGCTGCTGAAAATTGCAACTTGTAGTTTAAAATCACCTAATGTCTCTAATTATGATTTTCATAATTTTAATTCTTAATACCAGAGTATTTTAAAATATCTATTATGGTAAAGACTCAAGACTAGCAAATCCTTCCATTTTGTTTTCATTTCTTTATTTTGGTAAATTTGAAAGAAAAAGACAAGTACTTTGAATGAAAAATGGTACTTTATAGTATATTTTTAGGAAAACATCTTATCATTCTATCATCTATCTATATTTCTTTATAGAAAAAAATATAGAATGACATTCCCCTAAAAATACTGACAATTAGTTTTGAGTGGGCTAATTTGATGTGATATTTTGTTTTGTGTACTTTTCTATATTGCTTGAATTCACAATAAGCATATATTATTTTTTTTCAAAAGCATACTATATTTCTTTTTTTAAAAAGGAACCATGAGAAATGGCTTGCAAGCAACTGCAACAACAAGCCAGAAAAATGATGATGGGATTGTCCTATACAAGGCTTTCTTGGGGGAGGGGCTTGAAACAGAACATTTTCCAATGGGAAAGAGCTGGTTTGCCTAAGGAAAAGAAAACCTTTAAAGCTGTGGAATCATACAGAAAAGGCTCAGACACAGGTTTTTTTTTTTAAATTCAGGGAATAATAAAGGCTTTCTTACATTCATTGCCTGCTGTGTGTTAGAACACAAATACTTATCTCCCGCAAGGTGAAGGTTATTATCCCCATGTGTGGTAAAGGGTTAACTCAAGAGACTCAGGTTGCTCAAGTCCTGCACCTACGAAAGAGAGGAACAACCCTTCACCTGCTTCCGGGGCATAATGTCTGAATCCTTGGACTATCTTACCTAGTAAGAGTGACTTTGTGTACCTGACCATAGCTCACACCAGCTCGTTTAGACAGTTTATGTTAATGGTGTGACACGTGGTGGAGCCCAGCTTTTGTTCTCCAGGACCTATTCTATATGAGCACAACCTCTGGGGAGCCTGAAGGCTTGGGGAAGGTCAGTCATGCGGGTGCACCATGACAAGTATTAGCCTTTGTGATCCAATAAAAACCCTGGACGCCAAGGCTCAGCTGAATTTCTCTGGCTGGCAATAGTTCGTCCGTGCTGTCGCATGTCACTGCTGGGATAGGTAAGGGCTGTTTGCGTGACCCCACTGCTCCTGCTTTTCCCCCTTCTATTTGCCATGAAGTGATGGAACTGGTTGCCATGTGGGGATGGGAGAGTTGGACCTTAAAGAAGGCTAAGTGCTGCAGATTGATGCTTTTAAAATATTGTTCTGGAGAAGACTCTTGAGATTCCCTTGGACTACAAGGAGATCAAACCAATCAATCAATTCTAAAGGAAATCAACCCTGAATATTCATTGGAAGGACTGTTGCTGAATGAGAGGAGCTGACTCTTTGGAAAAGACCCTGACGCTGGGAAAGACTGAAGGCAGGAGGAGAAGAGGGGACAGAGGATGAGATCGTTGGATGGTGTCACGGACTCAATGGACATAAGTTTGAGCAAACTCCTGGAGATGGTGAAAGACAGAGGAGCCTAGCATTGTGCAGTTCATGGGTTCACAAAGAGTCAGACATGACTTAGCAACTAAACACCAATAAATATGATCCGACTGCGGGGAGGGCAATAGGAACCTGCCATTGTCTCTCCTGGATTTTGTCCTTTTTCCTTTGGAGACTTTAATCTGTATCTTTTCACTCGAATAAACCATAACCACAAATATAACAGCTTTCCTGGGTTCCGTGAGTCCTTTTGGTGAACCATCAAACCCTAGGGTCATCTTGTGGATTTCAATAGGACCCCGCTTTACAGATGAGCAACTGAAATTCAGAAGATTTTATGTGACTTGCTCAAACTTACAAAGCCAGTAATCCAAAGAGCTGAGATCTAAGCCTAGGTCTTCCTGGCTAGAAAGCCTTACTTTTCTCCCTGCAACAGAAGTTTTCAAGCCATTTTTCTTTTTAGCACTTTTTAATACTTTGGGAGATATATAATGAAAATTTAACAGAACCCTCGATATGCAAATCAACTACTAAAAATAGTGTAACTTCACTGAAGTGTGGGTGGAAGGTTTCGGATTGTTTCATCTGGTCCCACACCCCCAAGCCCCTGAGGCATCTGATGCTAAGCTAGACCTCTGGGGATAAGGCTATAACCTTCACCAAGCACATTTGTTGCTTTAAGACTGACTGCCCACCTTACCCTTCTCTACCCACCTGACTTCTCTATGGTCATCTCAGGCTTCACGTCTTCCTGGAAATTTCTCCTTATCCCTTAGGTCATAGTTCAGTGGCTCAGGATGACTACCTGCTCTGGTTTGCTTGAGTCCATCTTGGTTTTAGCTCTGCATGACCTAACCATCGGGAATGTTGATAATCACCTTCAGTCTCCTGCTGCGGTGCCCCTCAAGCTTGACTGTAGACACAAATCACCTGAATCTTGTTAAAATGCAGACTCTGATTCATTAGGTCTGATGGGGCCTGAGAATCTGCATTTCTAACAAGCTCCCAGGTGCTAGTGCTGCTGGTGGTGGCCCCTCTGGAGCCAGGACCACACTTTGAGTGGCAGAGGATGGGAATATGCTTTGTTTTCTGTATCTCAGTAAGTTTTGCAATGGATGGTAATTTCCTGTTTGTTGGTTTCCTCTGCTAACCTGCGAATTCTCCAACAATAGGAACCATGTTCCAAGTCCGTGTATTCCCAGTCCTAGGAGGGTGTACAACACAGAGTCTGTGCACAAAAGGATTCCTCTTGAATGCACAGAGTGGAATTCCTGGAGAGGGTCCCAGGATTCATGCCTGAGGGCCAGCCAGAATCTAGTAACCAAAGAGTCTTGTGTGGGGCCACGAAGGAACTTGATGGTCCCTAGGAATGGGGATTCTCTAGCCTGCTGTCTGCCCAGTCTCCTCACACTGTTATACCTTGAAAGATATCATGGGCGAGGGTGACCTGAGTCTAGAAATAGGAGTACACATGCCTGAGATGGGATGAGTTAACTTCATTTAAATGCTCCACTAAAGTGGATGCTCCACAAAAGTGCCCTCTGATTGTGTCATTATGAAATACACTGGGGTGCAAACTGCTTTCTCAAGAGCAGTCTTCACACTCTGAGATGCTGCTTCGTGGAAGGTAAATGGAGCCTGGGCTACTTTGACTCTGGTTTTGTGAGACAGCCTATTGACAGAGGAGGGAAAGGGTCCGAGAAGTTGAGCACCTTGCCGAAGATCATGGCGGATGAGCTGCTCCAAGTGGATACGCTTTACTGATTCCTCGTCTAGAGCTCTTTCAACTGTAACACGTGGAATCCCAGGGCAAAAATTCACTGGGAGTGTGCCTGCCGGGGGGATGCATGATCGTGCCCCCATGATAGCATATTCAGGGAATCTGTGGAATGGCATCATTCCACTCACAAGCAGAGCTATCCAAAGTTTTAAAAATTCAACTACACAGATTCCCAAAAGAAATGGCCATTTGGCCAATGACCTCTGAATTGAGCTCTGAAATGACTCCGTAGGGGGCATTGCCTGGAGCCAGCGGGGCTGCAGCCTGACATAATTCCTCATCTGTTCAAGGGATAAATGGAATAGCAAAGTTGCCCCTTATCTGGGAATCCCCCTTATTTGGAGGATTTTGACAAGACCTTGATTTTAATTAAATTGTTTCTCAAGCTTAATGTACTATATGTAATGTTTGCTTTTTAATGACCACCAGATGGTTTTTCAATGCTAATGAGTCGGGTATAATGACTCCCAGATTCCTAGTAGAAGCTATAGAAGTCAGCATGCCATCAGCCAAATGGATGCCCTGGGCAGATTGAGCACTCCCCCAGGGCCACTGCCAGTCCAGCACCTGGGCAGTAGTGGGGAAGGGGATCTGCCACACTGGTGACATCACATCAGGCTCACAGCAATAAGGGAGTGCCCAAATGACCCTGACCTCAACGTTAGCACATGGCAGGTACTACATGGAGCGTGCTTGCAGAATAAAGTGCATCATAGTTGGGCTGTATCTCAAGAGTCCAGAGTTGTCCACCTTTCATCAGTAGGATAAGAAGTTTGTGGAAGCTTCCTGTTGCAAATGGCTGGCTATGGGGGAGTCTGGGTCTTGCTCTGATGGGTGGGGCCATGCTTGCGCTGCTGCTGTTGCTAAGTTGCTTCAGTCATGTTTGACTCTATGCAACCCCATAGACCACAGCCCACCAGGCTCCCCCACCCCTGGGATTCTCCAGGCAAGAACACTGGAGTGGGGTGCCATCGCCTTCTCCAGGGCCATGCTTAGTAAATCATTAATCCAATTTTCTGTTGATGGGTTGGGCTCTGTTCCCTCCTTGTAGTTTGTCCTGAGGCCAAACTATGGTAGGGATAATGGCAGCAATGGTGACCTCCTTTAAAAAGACTTATGCCAGCATGCCGCAGTTCCTAGAAATGTTGTATTCAGTGCCCCTGACCCCACAGCAGGCCACTGTAAACCCACACCTCCACTGGAGATTTCTGGACACTCACAGGCAAGTCTGGCTCAGTCTCTTGTGGGGTCACTTCTCCCTTCTCCTGGGTCCTGGTGCGCACAAGTTTTTGTTTGTGACCTCCAAGAGTCTTGTTTCCCCAGTCCTGTGGAAGTTCTGTAATCAAGGCCTTCAAAGTCAAATTCCCTGGGGGTCCTCAGTTCCTTTGCTGGATCCCCAGGTTGGGAAATCTGCTGTGGGCCCTAGAAGTTTTGCAACAGTGCGAGAACTTCTTTTACATAGTTGTTCTGCAGTCTGTGGGTCATCTGGTCGGAGGCTCTATGGTGGAGCTAAGAAGTCCTCTTCCAAGAGTGCTCATGCCACACGCAGCACCCCCAGGCCTGCGGCAGCCAGAGCCCCTGTCCCCGTGGCAGACCACTGCTGACCCGAGCCACCACAGGAGAGACTTAGATACACAAAGGCAGGTCAGGCTCAGTCTCTTGTGGGGTGCCTGGGCCCTGGTACGCACAAGGTTTTGTTTGTGCCCTCTGAGCATCTCTGGTGAATATGGGTTTTGATTCTAAATGTGATTTTGCCCTTCCTACCGTCTTGTTAGGGCTTCTCCTTTCACCTTGAATGTCTTTTTTTGGTGGGATCCAACATTCTCCTGTTGATGGTTGTTTAGCAGCGAGTGGCAAATTTGGAGTTCTCGCTGGAAAAGATGAGCACACATCCTTCTACTCTACCATCTTATGGCAGGATCACTTCATGGCAAATAGATGAAGAAACAGTGGAAACAGTGACAGACTTTCACTTTCTTGGGCTCCAAAATCACTGCAGATGGCAACTGCAGCCATGAAATTTAAAGACGGTTGCTCCTTGGAAGAAAAGCTATGACAAACCTAGACAGCATATTAAAAAACAGAGATATTGCTTTGCTGACAAAGGTCCATCTAGTCAAAACTTTAGTTTTTCCAGTAGTCATGTATGAATGTGAGAGTTGGACCATAAAAAAAGCTGAGCACTGAGGAACTGATGCTTTTGAACTGTGGTGTTGGAGAAGACTCTTGAGACTCCCATGGACTGCAAGGAGATCCAACTAGTCAATCCTAAAGGAAATCAGTCCTGAATATTCATTGGAAGGACTGATGCTGAAGCTCCAACACTTTGGCCTCCTGATATGAAGAACTGACTCATTAGAAAAGACCTTAATGCTGGGAAAGATTGAGGGCAGGAGGAAAAGGGGACAACTGAGGATGAAATAGTTGGATGGCATCACCAACTCAATGGACATGAGTTTGAGCATGCTGTGGGAGTTGGTGATGAACAGGGAAGCCTGGTGTGCTGCAGTCCATGGGGCTGCAAAGAATCAGAAATGACTGAGCAACTGAACTGAACTGAATCAGTGTGATAATTGTCCTTGATTGTTAAAAAAAATACCTTTTTTTAAACTTTATTATTAAAATCATGCAAAGCTTATTATTAATATCTCTCCAGAAAAATTAGGAAGTATAGATAAGGAAGAAGAAATGAGGGGGGAAGAAAGAAATGAAATAAACACACAAAAGCACAACAGATAAATAAAGAAAAAGGAAAAAAATAGATTCATTTGCCTAAATCTGGTTTGGCTAAAATACATTTGCTGAGTTATGTGTCAGTTCATGTGTTTGTTTAAAATTCAACATCTTTTGCACCTCTTTGGATCTTACTCTTTGTCTTTCCATCTTTTTGTTATTTAAGTATTTTTAACAAAAAGTTACTTCTAACTTCAGAGCAATCTTGATTTATTTTAGAGTATCTAATTAGAGTTTATCAAAATCACAGTTTTACAAATAATGAAAAGCATCTGAAAGAGGGATAATTTTAGCAAACTACTTGTAGATATTTAGAGCACTGGTCTAGGAAAATTGGTGTTAGATGAAGTGGCTCTTACCAAGCTCTTTACATGTGAGTGACCAATCTCTGCATTGGTCTGTGGCCAATTGTTTTGACATGAGTTCACTCATTACTGTAGCATAAAATAGACACACACACACACAAACACATACACGTATATATTTCATTAGATATATTAAATGTATCTTACAGGCATATTTTATATCACTATACTTAGAATGAGATTTTAATTTAAAACTGAAATGTTTACTACTCAATGAAAACTGTATGTCACTAGAAATTTTAGTATAGCATCACTTTAAATTCCTGAGTACTATTGAGAATTGGACCATAAAGAAGGCTGAGAGCCAAAGAATTGATGCTTTCAAATTGTGGTGCTAGAGAAGACTCTTGGAAGTCCCTTGGACAGCAAGGAGATCAAACCAGTCAAGCCTAAAGGAAATCAATCCTGAATATTCACCGGTAGGACTGATGCTGAAGCTCTAATATTTTGGCCACCTGATTTGAACAACCAACTGATTGGAAAAGACCCTGATGCTGGGAAAGATTGAGGGCAGGATGAGAAGGGGGTGATAGAGGAAAAGATGGTTGGATGGCATCATGGAATCAATGGACATGAGTTTGAGCAAACTCCAGAAAATAGTGAAGGACAGGGTCCCTGGTGTTCAGTCCATGGGGTCACAAAGAGTCAGACATGACTTAGTAACTGAACAGCAACAGCAACTATTGGGTTGGCCAAAAAGTTTGTTTAGCTTTTCCATATGGGAAAATCCCAAGCAAACTTTTTGCCAACCCTATATTTGTGTCTGCTGTGAAGTTAACATTGGACATGACAGTTGTTTCCACTGTTCTTCTATTACAAATGATATATTCTGTTACTGTCTTTCCTTTTTCTCTTAACAATAGAGTATCTCAAGCATCTTTTCATGACCTTATGTATAGAGGATTCTTTTGGACAGTTACTTAGTAGTCTATGAGAAGATGTTGCATAATTTTTAAAAACTATTCCTTATTCATTAGGTCTAAACTTCTGTGGATATGCGTTGCATTTCCTCCTATTTAATCCCTAGAGGTAGTATGAATGTTTTTTAAAGCTTTCAATCACATATATTACCAAATTTCCCTCTAGAAAGGAGGTGCCAGTTTATATTTCCATCAGTGGGATATAATAACAGCGATTTCCCTACAACTGCTCACAACTCTAAGTTGTTCTTTCTGCTTTCTCAATTTACTTCCAAATATAACGCATGCTCATATTAAAAACAAACACAACAAAGCAACCCAATAGTACAAATTTATAAAGAGCAAAGGTGGTGCTATCAGTAAAGACCCTGCTTGTCAGTGTGGGAGACTTAAGAGACACAGGTTCAATCCCTGCATGGAAAAGATCCCCTGGAGGAGGGCATGGCAACCCACTCCAGTTTTATTGCCTGGAGAATCCCATGGACAGAGGAGACCAGCAGGCTACAGTTCATAGGCTTGCACAGAGTCGGACATGACTCAAGTGACTTAGAACACACACACAAAAGGGACAAAGGCCCTTTTTCCTCCTGACTCTTGTATTCAATTTCCATACCAAGAAGGACCTCTGTTAAAGTTTGTTTGTGGACTTGCTTCCAGAACATGCATTTATGCATTTAAATTGCCTGCACTTGTTCCTAAGTGGAACCCACTCTATTCCCTGCATTTCTTTTTCACCTAATATATTTCAAACATCTTCCCGTGAGAGCCCCTACAGACGATTCTTTTGAACAAGCCCACAGTAGTACTCTACAGAATGCGTGTGCCACAATCTTTGAAAATTATTCTTAATTAACGAACATTGTGGCTCCATATACATATTTACTATTTCTAATGTTAAGAAAATTGGCTGATTTGATTAATAAAAATATTTTGGTTTCTTTTCTCTTAATACCCATTTCCCTGAATTCTAATTTCGATGTTTCATCTACTTATTGACCGTGTGTATTTCTCTTGAAAAACTGGTAGGTTGCATTTTGAAGCAGACACTTCTAATACATTAAGTCCCCTACATACAAACAAATTCTATTCCAAGAGTGCATTTGTAAATCCGATTTGTTTGTTAAATTCAACAATGTTAGCCTAGGTATCCAACTAACGCAATCAGCTATATATATACTACTGTACTATAATAGGTTTATAATACTTTTTGCACCAAAAAAAAAACACATAACAAAGACAAAAAAAACAACAAAAATTTTTTTTAGTCTTATAGTATAGTACTTTGAAAAATAGAGTAGTGCCAGCTACATTACGGCTGCTGTTACAGTTGCTTCTGGACACCTTGGGCTTGAAATAAAGACTCTGTCCTTCTGTACTCTACACAGGCCTGTACGGTCAGGTACACAACGACTTGCGGAAGATGCACGCAGGTGACAGTGCATGTCAGACACGTGAACTCACCGGCATGATTGGACACGCAAGCATGCGTTTGCGTCTTTGAAAGTTCCCACCTTGAAGACTTGCATGCAGGGGATGTACTGTGATGTGCCACGCTACACTTGCTAGGTGGGGCTGAGGGGCTGCTTCTTCTGGAGTAAATGTGAATGGAGAAAATGTGTATCATTCCTAGGTTGAGGCAGTTAAGAGTAGCGGTGTCCCACAGTGGGAAAAGGAGAGGATGGTGTGAACTGAGACAGTAGCATTGACATGTACACACCATCGTGTGTGTAAAACAGATAGCCAGTAGGAAGCTGCTGCATGACACATGGGGCCCAGCCTGGTGCTCTGTGACAACCTGGAGGGGTGGGGTGGGGGAGAGAAGGGAGGAGACATACGCAGAATGATGACCGGATTCGCATTGTCGGATGGGAGAAACCAACACAGCACTGTAAAGCAATGATCCTCCAATTAAAAATATGAAAAAAGGAGTAGGGCTGTCCCAGAATCCAGTGAAGCCACAGTTGAAAGGGGCTTGGGTCCCTGAAGATGCTATGGACCAGAGCCTCCCGTAGCCTCCCATGGACTGGCCTGGACTAGACACGAGGAACAAGTGAGCTCAGTGCTAAGCTGCTGAGATTGGGCTCATTTACTACGGGAATCAGCATTACTTACTGTGAAAACCATATGTGAGCTCTTTTTTTATCTTCAGAAATGATCCCTGGCCCTCAAATCACAGTGGTTTTATTTTTAGTGTTTAGGAATAAACATGTTCGAATTCCAGCAGCTCAGGGCATTTTTACTGCTGTCCCCGCTGGGAATATTCCTCCCACACAGCTGGCTGATGACTTCTCATCTCTCAGCCTCAGCTTGATCATCGCCACCTCAGAGGGGCCATCCCTGATCACCAGTTCAAGACAATAGCCTCCCGACGCCTTAGGCTTTCTCACTGAGAGATGGCTAGTTTCCTAGCATTCTCAGCACCGTTCCTTTCTACTTGGCCTATGTGTTTATGTTTGTCTCCTGTTCTCCGTGGGACGTCCATGACGGAGGTTACTGGGCACAGAGCACTTAGCAGAGGGTGTGACTAACAGTGGACATTCCGTAAACATTTGTTGAGGAATGACTGCAATTCTCCACACTCTCTTCATACATTTAAGTGGTGTCGATGAACCTATTTAAAGCCGATATAGGGACACAGGGGTAGAAGACAAACGTATGGACTCCCAGAGGGGAAGCAGGGCTGGAAGGACCTGGCAGACTGGGACTGACATATACGCACACTGTGTATAAAAGAAATGACTAATGAGAACCCACCATATAGAATGGGGACTCTGCTCCGTGCTCCGTGGTGACCTAAATGCGGAAGAAATCCAGAAAGGAGGGAATAGACATATACGTAGAGCTGATTCACTGCTTTGCCGCAGAAACTATTAATAACACAACACTATAAAGCAACTAACCTGTGCGCTTGCATGCTCGGTTGTGTGTGACACTTTGCAACCCCACGAACTGTACCCTGCTGGGCTCCTCTGTCCATGGAATTTTCCAGGCAAGAATACTGGAGTGGGTGGCTGGTTTACACTCTAGTGGGTCATTCCAGCCCAGAGATGAAACCTACATCTCCTGTATCTCCTGCACTGGCAGGTGGATTCCTTACTACTGCAATACTTGGGAAGCCCTATACTCCTATAATTAAAAAAAAAAAAAGCGCACTTCATATAAGCATAATGGTGCTTCCGAGATGGTGCCAGTGGTAAAGAACCTGCCTGCCACTGCAGGAGACATAGATGCAGGTTCAATCCCTGGGTCAGAAAGATCACCTGGAGGAGAAAATGGAAACCCACTTCCACTATTCATGCCTGGATAATCCCATGGACAGAGTCGCATGGTGGGCTACAGTCCATGGGGTCACAAAGAGTCAGGAACAACTGAAGTAATTTAGCATGCAGGCCTAGGCTTAAGTCCCCAAATGGCTGGATTTATTGATTTCTTATGGTAATTCTGTCACTTCTAGGAATTTGGGGTCCATGGTTCAAGTCCTTGCTATGATCAGAAAAATTCATTTAGCAAAGAGCAAAACTGAGACCCGGAGAGAAGTGATTTGTCCAAGGTCACCAAGAGAGTGATTGCTTAGCCATGCCCGGACTCTGGTTCTTCTAAAACCTATAGAAGTACAGAGCAGTGACTAAAATTGGCTGTGAGACACTTTACTTCAAATCCGCCCCCCCCAACACACACCAGCTCTGTCAATTACTTGTCTGATGGTCCTTGATAACTTGTCTAAGACTTTTCCCTTTGTACAAAGGGGACAATAATACCCTGGTGTCAATGGGGTTTAAATAGTTCATGTATGTGAGGTTATTATCATGGTGAAAGCGTTCCTTTCTAAAGAGGTGCTCAATAAACAATGATGATGACCATAATTTGTATTTAGGGGTGCCGGGGTCCAGCCCCGGTGGATCCAGGGTGATTTGAAGGTGGGGACGGAGTCGGCATCCTGGAAAAAACTTATTTAATTGCAGATATAGAGGGAGATTAGAAACAGATCGTGTAGCAGGAGAATTAGTGGAGAAAAGAGGCTGAATAACTGGTTTACATGGAATCCCAATCACCACCTACGTAGGCCACAGGCGTCTTTCCATTCTCCCAAAGGAGAGGAGGCACTGAGGCCTCCCCGGTCCGATCTCAGATGCCCAGGCAGAATTAGCAGGCTTGGTGAGTACCCACATTTCAGATGGGAATTCAGCCAGGAAAACGGGGAGCGAGAAAGAAATGACACGGGGGAATCAGTCTTTCCAGAAACTGATCCGATTTCTTTATTTTTCAGGTTTGTTTATATACCTTTTTGTTATACATAGGGATGAATACAGAGTCACGCGGGGGTCAGCAGACCTGACCCTTGTCACAATCAGGTGCTTCATATAAAATTATACAAAGGTCTTATGAGTTTCATCATCTTTTAGCCATGAGGTCTGCTGACATTTTATGCCCCTTTCTGATACCGGTCAGTTAACCAGAAAACTTATTTTTCCAGGGGTGATTTTTTCTTAAATCAGGCGTCACCCTCCAAATAAAGTTGCATTCCTATAGGGTGAGGGTGTAGTGAGTTACAATCAAGAAAGGAATTTACTTAACCTAAGGTTTAACATGATTAATCTTAAAGGTTAATACTTATTTCTCCTATATGCTAGTTATATTCATTATAAGGGCAGGAATATGGAGATTTAGCAGCAAATATTGGCTCAACAAATGTAAACCCTTCACCAATGTTCCCCTTAAGATCTATTTTGTCTTAAGATAGTGATAAAGTTACATTTTCGCATAGCAAGGACACAGTGATTTATAACAAAGTACAGTGGTCTATAATAAAAGAGAAAATTCATTAACTCAAAAGTCTAGTATTGCTAACATCAAAAACTACTATATTTCCTTTTCTATATTCCAAATACATTGATTAATATATTCCCAGGTGCCTAAGGATATGGAGGCCTGATGGCAATCATTGACTCATCAAAGAAAAAAGCCCTACGTTAATACTCCAAACTCTCTGTGCTGTTTATGGTTGAGAGGTTGTCACACACACACGAGCTAGTCTGTCAAGAGAGAGGTTTGAACTGAGACATCCTTGTCACACCCAGGACAGGTAATTAGCAGTAATTATTGGCATGACAAATGAAAAAACCCTTCACCAATATAATTCCTAATCAACCCACTATACTATACTAATGATCTTCTAACTTCTCAAAAGAGTCTGTATTTAGAAAGTTTTAAAACATCCCATGCCTCTCACAGTTAGGAGGCTGTAAACAATCACATGCGGCCAGACGAGCCTGATCAGGCAGGCCAGAGAACCTTCAGAGTTCATAAGTTGAAATACTCTTGTCACGCCCAGGAATTTTTATTAATCGGAGCTGCAAGTTAACTCCTTCTCTGAGAGAAATGGTTATGGGGGAGAGCTCCCCATAAAGTACTCTGGTTTTGGGGATAGATGCTCGGGAACAGGGGGATTCCTGAGGCTTGATGACGCCTTTGCGTATGCCAAGCTTCCTTCCTCATGACCTTTGCCATGGGCAGAGTTCCTCACGCTGGCTCCCAACATAGGGGACTTTACTCATTATTTATGTAGTCAAAGCTATGGTTCTTCCGTAGTCATGTATGGATGTAAGAGTTGGACCATAAAGAAGGCTTAGCCCTAAAGAATTGATACTTTTGATCTGCGGTGCTGGAGAAGACTCTTGAGAGTCCCTTGGACTGCAAGGAGATCAAACCAATCAATCCTAAAGAAAATCAACCCTAAATATTCATTGGAAGGACTGATGCTGAAGCTGAAGCTCTAATACTTTGGCCATCTGATGCAAAGAGTCAACTCATTAGAAAAGACCCTGATGCTGGGAAAGACTGAAGTCAGGAGAAGGAGACAATAACGGATGAGATGGTTGGATGGCATCACTGACTCACGGGACATCGGTGTGAGCAAAGTCTGTGAGGTGGTGAAAAGACAGGGGAGCCTGGCACGCTGCAGTCCCTGGGGTCACAAAGAGTCAGAGACAACTTAATACTTAACAACAACAATTCATCAGCCAATTTGTTTCCTCATTTCTTTATTGATCCACTTTAGTTTTATTGTCAGATTCTTACTGGATATTGGGACACCAAATACGTGTAAGACATTATCACTGCCTTTGAGAGCATCAAGGTCTGATGGCCTGAGGAAGATTAACAAGCACATGGCTTGATAATGCAGGTTGATGTCACACACAGGCACATCCAAAGGCGTGCTGGGCTCTGTGAAGGTGGGACTGTAGCGCCAAGAGAACTTGCCTTCGTTTCTGTTTCTAGACAGTGGTGCACTCTCTCTAAAAATGCATCATTTTCTAGGTGAGTGATATAAGAAACAGGAGCCCATCAAAGATGTGACAGTGTGATATTTGGAAGCAACATGAAAGTCTGAAGACTCTGATACCTCTTTTACAGACACACATGAATATACGCTCTCTTTATATCACAGCCGCAGCAAGGGGTTCACCAACTTGAGCACACATCAGAATCACCTAGAAGTCTCACTGGACACAAACCCAGGAATTTCTGACTCAGTGGGATGGGGATGCAGTTCAAGAATTTGCATTTCTCAAAACTTCCCAGGATATGCTGATGTTGCTTGTCAGGAAAGCATCACTTTGAGAACCACTAGTCTGCTATTGATACAATGACTCTCATCCTGGCTGTTCCGTGGAATCATCTGGGAAACAAACAAGCAAAAATTACGTAGCAATGCCAGAACCTGACCTCCCAAATATTTTCTTTCAGTAGATATAAGATGGAGCTCGGATGTGGGACTTTTAATCTTTTTAAATTTTTATCTGTTTAGATGCTCGGGGCTGGTGCACTGGGATGACCCAGAAGGATGTTATAGAGAGGGAGGTGGGAGGGGGGGTTCAGGATGGGGAACACGTGTACACCCATGGCAGATTCATGTTGATGTATGGCAAAACCAATATATTTTAAAAAATAAATAAGAAAAGAAAAATTGTAAACAGATTAATGAATTTTCAAAAAGGTTTTTTACTGTGGGCTATTTTTAAAGTCTTTATTAAATTTGTTACAGTATTTTTTCTATTTAATGTTTTGGTTTTTTGGCTGTAAAGCATGTGGGATCTCAGCTTCCCAAATGGGTATCAATCCACACACCTTGCATTGGAAGGTTAAGTCTTAACCATTGGACCACCAGAGAAGTCCCAGACGTGGGTAGTTTTTAAAAGCTTTCTAGGTGACCCTAACATCAGGACTGAATATTATTGTTCTACACACTAGCTCAGCTTCTTTCAGGGACACAAGCCAGGCAAGATTGGAGCCATCCATAATATTTTATCTATTCAACTCTTCTTAGTTGATTAGTTCACCCAAACTTCCCTCCTCTTTCATGCTTCTGGTCAATATGTGCAAAAAATAATACTTTTCTGTAAAGTCAAGCTTTGTGATCTCAAGCAAATCCTATCTTTTTGTCACATCTCAGGAGAAGGAAATAATCAGTGTGCTTGGATGAATCTGACAGGGCAGAGACATTGCCCTGTAGTGTGGTATCAGGGTCCTAGGACCTTAATTTCTTCTTAAAAAGATCAGGATTTGTTCTACAAGCTGGATTGTGGTGAAAAGTGAGTTGCAGGCAACTAGGCACTGCCTGATTCTTTATTTTTTCTCCTAAACATTGTGAAAGTTGCCCATTTGTGAAATTCCTGGATTCTACAAGTTTCTAATTATAACTGTAGATACTGGTGTCTAAGCTCCCATCATGTGTTGACCCCATCACCAAACCTCACCACTTGTAATAAGATATTTTCACTCCTTCTCACAGATGAAAAACTGAGACTCAAAGAAATTAACTATTTTCCAGAGTAGTGGTTGTGGAGCTGAGATTCCTTCATGCCCATCAGTGCTTCTACCTTGATTTTTGGTCCAACAGCCTTTAGACACTCCTAAGTCTCATCACAGGGTAGTTGGAAATTCCAGGCTGCATTCAAGGCTCACTGTGATTCGGGGCCACGAATTTAATGTGATATTTGTCAGTTTGGTTACAATTTTCTCTTAGTATGTTTGGCTCTCTGAGTGCAAGCTTAGAGTAGGCAAAACATTGGGTGCAACCAGCACTGAGGTTCTGCTAGGCTTAAGACAGTGAAAGGAAAGTGGGTAAGGGAGTAGAGGGGATATACAAGGAGGATAATCTAATGATGGGCTTTGATATGCAGCCTGGAAAGCCAATGTGTGAGCATGAAGAATAACAAGGAGATGGGATCAATGAATTGGAGGTTTTCATAGGGTTGAAGAGTTGTTCCTATTCATGGCTGAGCAAAGAGTTGGACACGACTGAGCGAATGAACTGAACTGAACTGAATATTCCATCACACACACACACACACATATATATATATCCATTATATATTCCAGTAATATTCCATTATATATATATATCTTACAGATTCTTTATCCATTAGAGACACAGATATAGAGAATGTATGTGCAGCCACAGGGGGAAGGGCAGGGTGGGGTGAACTGAGAGACTGGGTTTGGCGTGAGTTCAGCACCGTGTGTGAAACAGATAGCTAGTGGGAAGGGGCCGCATAGCACACAGAGATCAGCCCGGGGCTCTGTGATGACCTAGACAGGTGGGATAGGAGGGGAGCGATGGCCAAGAGGAAAGGACTTGTGCGCACATATCTCTGATTTATTTTGTTGTACAGCAGAAACTACTATGACATTGTAAAGAAACTATACTCCAATTTTAAGAAAAGAGTTGGAGTTGGAGAACTAGAGAGAATGAACTGGACAGTTAGACACAAAGGAGAATGGTATACAACATGGTGATTTTGGAGGGTGTACAATTCCTGATAAGGACAAAGTCTAGGAGGGGGGGTGAAACCAATGGCATGAGGCATTAGGTTGGGCAATTGATCACTCAAGGGGAGTAAGTCAAAGAATTCAGTGGCCATCCCAGGAAAGACTCTTCTAGAATGACAGTTCACAAACCTTGCTTGCATCACCATCACCTGGAAGTCTCCCCCACACCCTGGGTCCCCCCCACATCTGTCACAGTCCAAGAATCTGCACTCCAAACATGTTCCCGTGAGATCCTCCTGCTGCTGTTTAGGGACCACACTTGGAGAATTATTGATCTACAAGGATATTGAAATCATGGAGGATCATGTCAGGAGTAGAATCTTAACTATCAGGAAATCAATTAAAGAGCCCTTGTCGGAATACATTTTATCACCAATTAGAGAAACATATGGCCTAGAGCAATGAGCCTGAAATTTCATTGTGCATCACAGTTATCTGGGTAGCTTGTGAAAAATACGAAGTCCTGAAAAATCCCAGAGATTCTAAATCCATAAATTTACTGTGAGATTCAGAAATATGTATTTTAACAAATGTCAGAAGGGTTTCCAAATCAAGTGGTCAAAGGGCCACACTTCAGAAACACTGATGCAGAGTTAACTTTGCAGTTCAACTTTGTCCCGTGGGGTCATTTATCAACTCCTTTGAGGTGTAGATTTCTTGTCTGTCAAATGGAAATAACTAATTTGCCCACAGTGCTGTTTTGAGGGTTAAATGGAATACATGTGAAAGATTTTTTAAAACATTAATCTTTATCAACTGTCTAATACTTTAATAATATAAAGAATATTTTGTTAGAAGAATTTTCTCTATCTGGTGCATTGGTTTTAAAGGGAAGAGGGATGAAAAGAAAAAAGAAGGAATAGCTGCTGTATGTGCAGGAACTATAGTAGGCATTTTACTTG
Organism: Capricornis sumatraensis; assembly: GCF_032405125.1. NCBI lineage: Eukaryota > Metazoa > Chordata > Mammalia > Artiodactyla > Bovidae > Capricornis > Capricornis sumatraensis. The sequence continues at coordinate 114,706,448 of NC_091075.1, read as the reverse complement.
TGTTTTTAAGTTTTGTTCTCACCACAAACAAGAATCAGGTAAGGAAACTCCTGGAGTTTACAGTGGGAGTAATCAATCAAAATGTTTTTCCTTTTCAATTTTTAACCAGTTGAGAATAAACACTGAAACCACATGAGAATCAAATGCCTTAATGATAAAAATCAGACTAGAAGTAGCGATGAACTTCCTGCTTCCCACCACTATCTCTCTCTCTTTCACACACACACACACACTCATACACACCCCTTGTGCCAATTATTAGTGCTTCCTTGATGACTCAGACAATAAAGAATCTGCCTGCAATGCAGGAAACCCAGGTTCAATCCCTGGGTCAGGAAAACCCCCTGGAGAAGAGAATGGATACCACTGCAGTCTTCTTTCCTGGAAAATTCCATGGACAGAGGAGCCCGGTGGGCTACAGTTCATGGGGTCACAGTCAGACACGACTGAGCAATTGCTTTCACTTTTCACTTTCAGAGATGAACTTCCTACTTCACACTGCCTGCTCTCTCTCTCTCTAACACACACCCCTTGTGCCAGTTATATGCTATTGTCTCTTGGCTCCAAATCTACTCTTTAATACCCAGCCCTTTGGTGCTGGGGCTGGGACTCTGCATTTCTACTTTGCCAGCTGCCCCCTGTTGCTGCTGCTGCTGCTGCTGCTGTTGCTAAGTCTCTTCAGTTGTGTCTGACTCTGTGTGACCCCATAGATGGCAGCCCACCAAGTTCCCCCGTCCCTGGGATTCTCCAGGCAAGAGTACTGGATTGGGGTGCCATTGCCTTCTCCACTCTCTGTTAGGATCTGCCAATAGAGGGCACCAGAAAGAGAGAGTAGGAGGCAGGAAGGAAAAAGAAGCTCCCATCTGTTGGCTTCCTGCCTTCTTCCTATTCCTGTGAGCATCCCCCAGCCTCACTTCTTTATTCCAGCAGCGGTGGGGTCTTCCTACAGCAGCAGTTGAATCTATTTTGCAACTTTTTTAGTGTTTTCCAAAGCAGCATTATGACAGTCCCCAACCCCCACCCCTCACACACCAGTCCCCAGAACCACTAGCCTAGTAGATCCCTCCCCAGTGGTCTGGGTCCTGGCTCCACGAGCCCTCCTCCTCCAAGCTTCTAAGTTTAATAATTCCAACCTCTTCCTGCTGTTCCCCCAGCCCTATGGGTGGTAGCTGCTTCTGGCAGTTACTATCTCTGTGATACTCTTGAGTTCTCTTTTATCCTTTCAGTTTCCTAGGTAACAAGTTTATACCTAGTTAACAATTCTTTATGTTAAATTCCCTCTTTTCAAATAACTGGTGTGATTTCTGTCCCCTGTATGCACTTTGATCAACACACACACACACGCACACCAGGCGGAGCAGATAAACACATGCAGAACTCCTCCCTCTACTCCCCAAGTCCAAGGTCAAAACCTGCTCCAGAGAGCTTGCCACATGGAAGAATGTGTGCATGGGTAGGTTTAGTCCTTATTCCAAACAGGAAGTGGGAGCCAGAGAGGAACAGAACCATACACTTCCAGTTCCCTGGTGAGGACACTGCTGATGGTTTAAGTCACCCTTTCCCTGGTGATTTTCTCAGCATTGAAGTCTTCACTCAATAACACCCTTACCCCAGCCTATCATTCATTTCTTCTCTGTGAAGATGCAGTTGGCATAGAAATCATCTCCTTAGCAAAGACTTACTTAGGTTACATCACTACCTCAAGCTGCAGTCTCTCTGATGCCAAGTCCTTATTTCCCCCTTACATCGTGTGACATTTCTCCCCAGCTTAAGTTCCATGGCTGGGGACAGGAGCCAGATGTCAGCCCACATTTCAGAGGTGTCGTTTCATCCTTTAGGAAGAAGAGACTTCTCTGTGATCTGGAGAAGAACTGGATTGCCTTGTGCATCACCCACCCCAGACAGAAATACCTCCTCTTCCAGTGTTCCCATTTTACCAAGCTTTTCAAAACCAAGTTACTTCTGATTGTTCAGTGTTGGGGCTTGAGGGTAGGATTTACAGGTCATTGAGGTTGTCATCTTTTCCTCTCTCCTCCCCACCTCCCCGCTCAATATGTCCCTTTAGAGTTGTTGCTGTTCAGTGGCTAGGTCATGTCCAACTCTTTGTGACTCAATGTACTACAGGTGAAGAATTAATGCTTTTGAACTGTGGTGTTGGAGAAGACTCTTGAGAGTCCCTTGGATTGTAAGAAGATCCAACCAATCCATCCTAAAGGAAATCAGTCCTCAATATTCATTGGAAGGACTGATGCTGAAGCTGAAACTCCAATACTTTGGCCACCTGATTAGAACAGCTGACTCATTGGAAAAGACCCTGACGCTGGGAAAGATTGAGGGCAAGAGGAGAAGGGAACGACAGAGGATGAGATGGTTGGATGGCAACCCTTATGTGATGGACATGAGTTTGAGTGGCTCTGGGAGCTGGTGATGGACAAGAAAGTCTGGCGTGCTGCAGTCCATGGGGTTGCAAAGAGTCAGACATGACTGAGTGACTGAACTGAACTAAACTGTACAACAACATGCCAGGCTTCCCTGTCCTTCACTATCTCCCAGAGCTTGCTCAAATTCATGTCCATCGAGTCAGTGATGCCATCCAACAGTCTCATTCTCTGTTGTCCCCTTCTCCTCCCGCCCTCAATTTTTCCCAGCATCAGGATCTTTTCCAATGAGTTGGCATTATAATCAGGTGGCCAAAATATTGGAGCTTCAGCTTCAGCATCAGCCCATCCAATGAATATTCAGAGTTGATTTCTTTTAGAATTGACTGATTTGATCTCCTTGCAGTCCAAGGGACTCTCAAGTGTCTTCTCCAGCACCACAGTTTGAAAGCATCAATTCTTCAGTGCTTAGCCATCTTTATGAGCCAACTCTCACATCCACACATGACTACTGGAAAAACCATAGCTTTGACTATATGGATCTTTGTTGGCAAAGTGATATCTCTGCTTTTGAATATACTGTCTAGGTTTGCCACAGCTTTTCTTCCAAGGAGCAAGAGTCTTTTAATTTGGTCGCTGCAATCACCATCTGTGGTGATTTTGGAGCCCCTTCAGGGTTGATTTTTATTTTTCCCATTTTTGTAGATTTCTTGCCATACTCTTTCAGCCAGTCCAATGGAACTTGGCATCTCTTAGAATCCTTTGTTCATGTGTTTTTTTGCCTCTCAGGAGAATGAATTTCCTTGGGAGCAAGGACTGCATTTTATTCATCTGTGTATCTCTCTGCCTCAGAAGTTTCATCCAGGGTTGAAACTCATGGGGCTGGGAATTTGAAAAGAAACAGAATATGTCTTTATTTTCACTTATCTCTGACAGAAATTCAGGATGTCCTTCAATTGTGAATGTGGACACAGGCCACAATAGAATCATATAATAGTAACTGTGACTTTGCCACAGTTAGAAATCCCAGAGTGTGTTTTTCTATCATATTACAGGTTATTGCAGACATCTCAGAATACATTGGACTCATCACTGCTCTGAAACTATGGTAGCTATTCAATTGCTATTTATGCTGCAAGATTGTGTTAGGATGTTTAAATAAAGAAACATATATATTACTTGTGTTGAAATTTTTTAAAGTGTTTTGATAACTGTATTTCAATATAATTGGTTTCTTTTATAACCCTCTATTTTATTTTATGCAATTAAATACATTATTCTAAGCAAGGAATCCATAACTTGACCAGACAAACAAAAGAATCCTTGTCTTGGTGTCTAACTGTGCCTTGTTCTGTTTGGTGAATGAAGTATATAGTGAATGAAAGAATTAGACGAAATAATTTTTCTTTCAACAAAGACTATTTGATCTAAATTAGTAAGTAAATATTGGTGTTACAGATATAATTGGGCAAATCAATCCTTTGAAATTCATAGTCCTCACTGTATATTAAAACAAATTCAAGTGAATTAAATATATATCATGAATTAAATTAATTTGATTTATGTACTCTTCAGTTCATTTTTTGGATGTCTGCTACATGCCAGACACAGTTATAAGCAATAAGATACAGTAATAAATAGAAATTAATTCTTGGTCACAGTTGGTACAACTGGACTTCCATACAACTTACCCCAATCCATGTCTTGTACCACATATGATAATTAACCCCAAATGGATGACACTCATAAAATTAGATCTTAAATCTACAAACTTTTAAAAGCCATCATGGCAGAAAATCAGTGTAACTTTAAATTACAAAACAATCCACTAAAAATCTTCTAACTTGGACTTCATCAAAATTAAAAAACTTCCATTCTTTGGCAGACACCATGAAGAGAAGAAAAGAAATCACAGAGAGAAGATATTTGCAAATCTGATATCTGATAAAAGACATATCCAGAATAAAGAACTCTGAAAACTCACAAAAATAAGGAAATAAGCACCCAATAAAATTTGGCAATTAATTTAAACAGGTATCTCGCCAAAGAACACACATGGATAGGAAATATGTTCATAAAGAGACGCTCAGCACAATTTGTCATTGTGTTGTTGTCGTTCTGTCACTAAGCCACGTCCAACTCTTTGCAACCCCATGGATACAGCATGCCGTGCTCTTCTGTCCTTCACTTTCCCGCAGAGTTTGCTTAAATTCATGTCCATTGAGTCAGTAATGCCATCCAACCATCTCATCCTCTGCTGACTCCTTCCTCGGCCTTCAGTCTTTCCCAGCATCAGGGTCTTTTCTAATAAGTCAACTGTTCGCAAGACTTGGCCAAAGTATTGGAGCTTCAGTTTCATCATCAGTCTTTCCAATGAATATTCAGAGTTGATTTCCTCTAGCATCGACTGGTTGGATCTCCTTGCTGTCCAGGGGAGCCTCAAGAGTCTTCTCCAGCACCACAGTTCAAAAGCATCAAATTTGTCATCAGGGAAATGAAAACCAAAACCAGAGCAAGACACCACCATTTTCCTATTTTGATGACAAACAAAACACAAAACTGAATGTTGACGTCGGTGATCACCCAATGCTAAAGACTGGGTGAGCAACCGGAACTCTCATACATGCTGTACAGAGATGTTATGGGGAGGGAGGTGGGAGGGGGGGTTCATGTTTGGGAACACATGTAAGAATTAAAGATTTTAAAATTAAAAAAAATAAAAAATAAAAAATAATAATAAAAAAAAAGCTCAACATTCAGAAAACAAAACAAAAAAAAAGAATGTAAAATAGTCCAGAAATTCTGGAAAATAATTGGACACTTATATAATTAAGCATGTACTTTCCATATGATTTAGCAATCTCACTCCTTGGCATTTACCTAAGAGAAATGAAAGCTTATGCTTACAAATCAGTGTGTGTACAAATATTCACAACAGCAGGCCCAGTAAAAATCAACACAAATGTCCTCAAACTATGGTAAACCTACACAATGTCATAATTATTAGCATTTAAAAGACCATATTACCTACACATGCAACAACATAGATGACTCTTCATTGTACTATGTTAAATAAAACAAGCTGTAGAGGCTATAGGCTATGCAATTCCTTTTGTATGACAGCTCTGGAAAAAGTAAAACTAGGGATACAGAAAACAGATCAGTGATTGCCAGGGACTGGAGTGGGGAGAGGAGCTGGCTGCAAAGGGCACAAGGGCTTTTGCAGGGGACTGTTTTATATCTTGAGAATGGTAGTGGGTACATGACTAGGTGTTCATCGAAACTTACAGAACTCTACACTTAAAAAAGGCAGATTTTATTATACGCAAATTATACTTTAACAAAAACGAAAAAATAGGCAGAAAACTAAACAAAGTCCCAGCTTTTGTGGGGACAAATGGATTAAAAATCACACATACCGAGGTTCCTCTGGTGGCTCAGTGGTGAAGCATTCACCTGCCCATGCAGGAGACATGGGTTTGATCCCTGGTCCGGGAAGATCACACGTGCCACGGAGCGACTATCAAGCCTGTGCTCTAGAGCCAGGGAGCCGCTACTGAGGGTCCCTCCCCCTAAAGCCTGTGCTCCGCAACAAGAGAAGCCAGCATGGGGGAAAGTTCCTGCACTGCAGTTAGAGAATAGCCCCCAGGGAGCACGGCTAGAGAAAAGCCGAGCAGCAATGAAGACCCAGCACAGCCAGAGACAAATAGTAAAAAATGATAATAAATCACATTTTTAAAATTACACAAGCCGATAGAAGTCAGTTGATGCGGGAGACTGAAGAACAGAGGACCAGAAGGAGGTTAGGAAAGTGGTGGGTGTGTTTAAGTCTCCAAAGCCCAGTCAGGGGCACCCTCTCTGCTCTTGTGAGTTTAGGACAGAGACTGGAAGAGAGTTCATTGCATTTCTAAAATTGCAGAACGAGGAATGTGAATCTTTATGAAATCTCTTCAGGGGTGATGCTTTTCTAAACTCTGATGGCAGAAAAAGATAAGTAGATCCTCCTTTGTGGTGTTTAAAAAATTCTGAAAAACCCAGCCCCTTAAAACGTTGTAGAAGATTACATGCAAGGCAACTGGTGCTGGGGTGTGTGCCTTCGTGTGTGACTTAGAATCTGACCTGAGAGGGGGTCTTAGGAAGAACATGAGGAAGAGGGAAGGAGGGGGGCACTGCAGAGAAAGAAGAGCATCATGATGGGATTTTGGGAGGTCCCCTCCTGCACCCCAATTCAGAGCCCTGATCACCAGCCCCAGGGCCAGCCATCACAGCCTCCACACCCTCCTGTCTCTGATTGGAGTCTGGGAGGTTAAATGAGTCATTTCTCTTTGCAGGTGCTGTGATCAGGTGCCTTGTTCTATATATAAAACTCCGGTGCTCCTGTGCAGATATCCAGAAAGCTCGATTAATCCCAAACATCCTTTCCCACAGAGATGTCCCAAAATAAAATCTTCAGCACATGTAAAGTGGCTTAACTGTTTCCTTGATTGAATGACTGAATTTAAGTTTATGAAGGGTTTTTTGTGAGGAAGATACTGAACTTTATTCCGCAAGTTCACAGGCAGCTGAGGAAGAAGATAGGTGCTCATATTTAAGCTGAGGAGTTTGTGGCTGGACAAAAAGAAGAACTTAACCCACTGAGGACTGAAATGGAAGAACTGGCTGCATGGAGAAGTTAGGGAAGTTCCATCAACAGATGTTCAAGGAGAAAAGAGATGTGTCAGCTGTCTCATTGATACTTGTCGATAGAGCAGAAAATATACCCTATCATATTCATCTTGAAGTCTAGATGTCTAGCTTAGTGCCTGATACATGGTAGACAAGCCTGCCTGAAAAACATATTTTAAAAGGGACTAGGGGAATGAACTGGTGAAATGGTGCCGATGATGCCGCAAATACGGACAACGATAAGATGTGGTGATTCTCTGAAGCGTCTGCCTCAGTGCTCCAGGGCCACAGTAACACCGCCTAACAAACAATTCCAAAGCCTTAGGGAGGGTTAGACATTTAATTCTGCTTATGATGAGTTTGAGCAAATTCCAGGAGATAGTGAAGGACAGGGAAGCCTGGCGTGTTACAGTTTATGGGGTCACAAAGAGTCGGACACGACTTTGCGACTGAACGACAACAATGAATTAATGCATTAGCTGAGTGGCACAGCTGGTTCTGCCTTGGACCTTTCTGTCTCTGCTGGGACAAACTTTGCTCTGTAAGGTCAGCCAATCTGCCATCCTCCATGCTTGTGTTCATGGTGGACTCAAGGGCCAAAGAGAGCAGAAGTAAGAACCCCATTTCTTCTACCACATTCCTGACAAAAGTAGAAATCTAGTCCAGATTTAAGTGTTTGGAAATAGACTGGACTTCTTAATGGGAAAGTCATATTGCAAACCTTGGATGGTGGTGGGGGAGGGTTAAAAAATGGGGACTTTTTTGCAGTCGTACTTAGCACCTCCTTTCTTTTTTTATTCTCTAATTTTGTTTTTATTTACTATTTTTTTATTTTTACTTTATTTTACTTTTCTAGTCATTCTCTTCTTTTTTTTTTTTTTAAAAAGGTAAATTTTAAAATGCTATCATAACAAATTTTAAAAGTAATGGGGCATATATAAAGATGTAACTACATTGAGTTAAAAAGAAAAATTGATGTAGGAGGTGGTATAGACTGTGCCTTAAAAGATAAATGTGTTTCGCAGAGTTGAGATGAGTCAGAGACATAGCCGACAGAGGAATAAGCAGGAACGTAGGCACAAAGGCAGGAAGGAACATGAGGTACTTGGAGGTGGAGAGAAATAAGGTCCAGGGCAACAGCATAAGGGCATCAGAGGCGGGAAGAGGAGCTAGCTCGTGTCAGGCTGTACTCTGCAAATATCTGGCTTATTTACATTTATTTGCTTACGGGTCATGTTTCCTACTGCAGTGTAAGCTCCATGAAAGCAGAAACCTTGATTTTCCCAGCTTATAGCTCTGTCCAGCACATAGCAGGGCTCAGAAAGCACTTGTTGATTGAATGGATGAAGAAGAGCCTTGTCAGCCTTGTGGGGGAAGTTGGACTTTACCCCAGGAGTAGTGGGAAGGGCTCAACTGTTGATAAGCAGTGAAGACTGTGAGAAGATTTGAGTTTCAGGAGGATAGCTCTGATGCTAGAAGAAATGAAGAGGGATGGGGTTTGGAGTTTGGAGCATGGAGTCACGGTGACGTTGCTGGAGGCAAGGGCATCAGGAAACTGGCTCAGAGTTTCACAAAAGAAAGGGCTGCAGATAGATCCCTGCTTTCCGGTGTGGGCCTAACAGCTGAAGGGATAGCATGAAAGTGAAGGTGTTAGTCACTCAGTTGTGCCCGACTCTTAGCACCCGCATGGACTGTAGCTCTCCAGGCTCCTCTGTCCGTGAAAGTCACTAGACAAGAATACTGGCTGGGTAACCATTCCTTCTCTAGGGGATCTTACTGACTCAGGGATCGAATCCAGGTTTCCTGCATTGCAGGTGGATTCTTTACCTCCTGAGCAGCCATTGCTGATCCGCTCAAGACTTTATGAGAAATTCAGTGAAAACTGTTGATTTTTTTCCCTTTGTTAAATACTTATTGTTCAATGTTCAGTTTTCCTCTGGTATGATCTGGAAACTGCTGCAATACACAATTTTTATTCTTCGATCTGCAGAGATTTTGATGTGTTCATGTGTATTTTCTGGGTTAATGGTGAGCCTTATAAGCTGAATGCATGGGTATTAGAGTGTTGAAGTCAAATGACCGCATTCACATCCTGGCTTTTCTACGTGTTGGCTGTGTGACTAATGTGCTTTACCTCCAGCTTCTTCTTCCTCATTTATGAAACAGGGCTAATTGAACACATCCTGTCAACTTCAGAGGCTCATTAAAATAATCACATGGGATCCTGTAGGGAAAACACCCAGTATTTATTAAATACCAGTTACTCTGCTAAGCACTTGACAAGCATGTTCTAATGTAATCCCTATAACTGTCTACGAGGCACTAGAATACTATTATTATAGTACTATCCCCAATCTACAGATTACATGACTGAGGCTGAGACCCATTGAACTTAGTTCTGTTTCGTACACTGTAATGTGCTGTTTTAAAATGTTTCTATGGGAGAATGGCATTCTATCATGTATACTATCATGTAAGAATTGAATCGCCAGTCTATGTCTGACGCAGGATACAGCATGCTTGGGGCTGGTGCATGGGGATGACCCACAGAGATGTTATGGGGAGGGAGGTGGGAGGGGGTTTCATGTTTGGGAACACATGTAAGAATTAAAGATTTTAAAATTAAAAAAAAAATAAATAAATTTATATGGAAAAAAAATAAAAAATAATTTGACACTAAAAAAAAAATAAAAATAAAATGTTTCTATGACTGCTACCTTTTGCTTGAGGGAGAAAACATAATGAATTTTCCATATGCAGATTCCATTTCTGAGGTTTGAGTGACTGTATAAATAGCTAAACAAAATAAAACAAATAACAAATCACATCAACAACCAGGCAAAGGGAGCATTCCGGTCAGGATAAGGCCATTATCAGGTCTTGGAGCAAGAGAAAGAGTGAAACGGGAGGAGTTCAGGAAAGACATCTGTTCACAGCTGCTGCAACGGAGATGATTACTTTCAGAGAGACAGGTCATGTCCCTAGATTGTTTACCCATCTCCTGCAACCGTGGGGCAGCCAGGCTGGGCTGGAATGTGATCTGTAGATTCTCTCTATCCCTCCTTGAAATTGCTGCCAGGAGAGCCTGTGGAGGCCTCTGGAGCATAAAGGGGGAACCCTGCTCTCTGTGTTCTCCCCCTAATGAGACATGATCCCACAAGGATCTTACATCGAGCCCCAGAGAGAATGATAAGGACTCATACTGTCTGCCTTGTGTGTTAGTTATAGTTCTCTAAGAAACAGAACCAATAAGATGAATGGAAAGTAAAACTGTTCATCGCTCAATCATGTCCAACTCTTTGGGACCCCATGGACTGTAGCCCGCCAGGCTCCTCCATCCTTGGAATTCTCCAGGCAACAATGCTGGAGTGGGTTTCCATTTCCTTCTCCAAGGGGTCTTCCTGACCCATGAATCGAACTTGCGTCTCCTGCATTGCACGCAGATTCTTTACTATCTAAGCCACCAGGGAACCCATATGATATAAACAGCTAGAGAGAGAGAGAGAGATTGATTTTAAGGAATTAGCTCATGTGATTATGGAGATTAGCAAGTCCAACATCTGGAGGGTGGGGCAGCAGGCTGAAGACCCAGGGAGCTTCCAGTGCTACAGTTCAAGTCTGATGGATGCTGCTGGTGGAATTTCCTCTAGCTCAAGGAAGGTGAGTCTTTCTATTTAGGCCTTCAACTGAGCAGATGAGGCTCACCCACATTGCCCAGGACCATCTGGTTTATCCACTGATTTAAATGTTAACTCATTCAAAAACATCCTCATAGAAACAACCAGAGTAATATTTGACCAAATATCTGGACACTAAGGGCCAGTCAAGCTGACATGTAAAAATGAACCATCACACCCAGCTTTCAACCGGAATCTGCAGTTGCCACAGCGCAGTTGCTGAAAGACCAGTAGGTGCTAGGCTGCTTGCTGGGTCAGAGCAGGACTCATGGGTGGGAATGTCAACAACAGTCAATCGGCTCTCTAGAGGCTTCCCCCTCTAGAGCCTGGTCAGGGTGGAGCCTGGTGAGGGCCATGCAGAGTCCTGGCCTAGGTGACAGCAAGGCTTCACAGCATCTGGCTCTCTGACTTGAGTCTCCCTGCCTGAGCCCTTTTATTCCTCCTTCACATCCTGCTGGGAATTTTGGGCTAAAAGGTGAGTCTGCCATGTGCATGTCATGTTACTACCCTTCATGAGGACCCGGGTACATGCTACAAAGTCTACCCTAGCCCCACACCCCTCTCCAGCCTCCTCGCCGCCCTCATCCCCACCAGGCACCCTAGGAAACCCTGATGCGTGGCGGCGCCTGGCTGCTGTTCATGCTGCTTCCTCTGCTGAGCCTGGCTTTGGTCTCTCGGCAGGAACCTCCCCCAGTTCAGGGCTCACCCTGAGTGTTCCTTATTCCAAAGTCTTCTCAAATTTCCCCAGTCACCCTCCTCTGAACATACAATGAACTAGCTTTCTCCACTTTTTTGAACTTTTAATTTTCTATTGGGGTATAGCAAAGCAGAGATATTACTTGGCCAACAAAGGTCTGTCTAGTCAAACTATGATTTTTGTAGTCGTCATGTGTGGATGTGAAAATTGGACTATAAAGAAAGCTGAGGGCTGAAGAATTGATGCTTTTGAACTGTGGTGTTGGAGAAGACTCTTGAGAGTCCCTTGGACTACACGGAGATCCAACCAGTCCTTCCTAAAGGAGATCAGTCCTGGATATTCATTGGAAGGACTGATGCTGAAGCTAAAACTCCAATAATTGGCCACATGATGAGAAGAACTGACTCACTGGAAAAGATCCTGATGCTGGGAAAGATTGAGGGCAGGAGGATAGGGGGATGACAGAGAATGAGATGGTTGGATGGCATCACCAACTCGATGGACATGAATTTGAGCAAGCTCCAGGAGCTGGTGATGGACAGGGAAGCCTATTGTGCTGCAGTCTATGCGGTCTCAAAGAGTCGGACACAACTGAGCAACTGAACTGAACTGAACGGATAGCCAATTAGCAATGTTGTGATAGTTTCAGGTGGACAGCAGAGGAACTCAGCCATACATATACATGTATCCATTCTCCAAGCTTCCTTCCCATCCAGGCTGCCACATAGCATTGAGCAGAGTTCCCTGTACTACACAGTCAGTCCTTGCTGGTTATCTATTTTAAATAGCAGTGTGTACATGTCAATCCCAAACTCCCTCCCACTTATAGAATCCATGGCACTTTACAGTATTTACAGGTTTGTTGTTGCGTCTGTCCTACCTGCTGACTGAGAGTTACACTTGTCACCTTAATGGTGCCCAGTATTTGTATACTAAATGCAGAATGAAAGAATGGGCAGGAATGAATGGCGTCCAGGGTTACTGCACTTAAGGTCATAGTGCTGGGAGCTGAACGTGCATTTATTTGACTGCAAAACCTTCAAACAATTCCTCCGCGAGGATCGTCTGAAGACGGTGCTGGGATGGCTATATTTGAATCTCCAGGGCAGGTGTTTGGTAAAAATACAGGTACCCAGGAGCCTCCCACATCCAATAAATTGGATCTCTTGGTGGATTGAGTTAGAAGGGAAAGAAAAGGTGTTAGAATGCATGCTTGTTTGTTTGTTTTTATAATCCCTCTTGGACTTGTTCCTCTAGGAGTTTGTCCTCGGAAATAATACACAGATGCACGTGGACGTGGTCCATAGACACTCTTGCAATTTTATTTAAGGTAAAAAGAAAAACTTGGAACCAACCTACATTTTCATCAAAAAAGGGGGGATGGTGGCCAAATGAATTATGTTATATATGTATATATATCCTCTGGAATACCAGGGAGCCGTCAGAAGAGAATGAGTAAAATGAACCTCCTTAAAAGGATCTCTGAGCCACATCTTAACTGAAAAAGGCAGGTCAGGGAGGAAACATGTGTTACAATCTTATTTCTCTTAAAACAAACAAACAAACAAAAATCTGACACACAGGTAGCTCTTACTCACCTTTGTAAGTGCATAAATACATTAGTAAAAGTGTGGGAAAATATACACCATCTTGTTAACAGTGATTTCCTCTGTAACTTGAGGATAAAATGATTTAAAGTCAAAATCAGAATGAAAAGCTTCCCAGGCATGAGGGAATATTTTGGAGCGACATAAATGTCACACTTGGATTGTATGTACAAATTTACTAAAAATTATAGAATTGTGATCTTAACAGGAGTGCATTTTATGATAGGTAAATTATACCACAATGAAAGTTGTTTTAAAAACAAGCTTCCCAGGTGATTTTGGTGTGCATTTAATTTGGGGAAGCCCTAGCTGTAAATGCCTTTCCTTTTTCCTGAACCCTATCTTCCTTTCTTTTATGAATATGTTTACCTTTCCTTGGGAAAGGTGATAATAAAATCAAGAACACAATGAAAATCAAAATGTCATAAGTACTTCCACAGAATTTCTGCCACTTTGCATATTTGAGGAATAGTGAAATGAAAGCCCACCAAAATCAGAATCCCTAAGAGAATTCCTACTCTTCTCAAATTCAAGTTCAACAGAGGGTCTGACCTTGAACTTTACCACTGAAGTCTATGGCTAATCACCACTCTTGAAAAAACCATGCCTACAGGGCTGCATTTTGAAACATGGGACTTAATAATACCCACCTCAGAGGGCTGTGTAAGGTAAAATGAAAAAACTTTGCATTTGATAGGAATCTACGGTACTCTGTATACCTGGCCTGCCCTGGTTCCCAGTCAAGAAAGCTGACATGTGGCCAATTCATGTTGATATGTGGCAAAAAACCATCCCAATATTGTAAAGTAATTATCCTCCAAGTAAAATAAATACATTCATTTCTAAAAAAAGAAAGCTGATACTGGAATCTTCAACTCCAGACCTCAATGTATTGATCAGGGTGATACATTGGCTCATTAATAGTTGACTTAGAATTGGCAAGAGCCTGGGTGGGGGGCTTCCCAGGGGGCCCTGGTGGTAAAGAATCCCCCTGCCAATGCAGGAGACTCAAGAGACTCAGTTTGATCCCTGGGTTGGGAAGATCCCCTGGAGGAGGGCATAGGAACCCATTCCAGTGTTCTTGCCTGGAGAATCCCCATGGACAGAGGAGACTGGTAGGCTACAGTCCACGGGGTTGCAAAGAGTCAGACATGACTGAGCACACACCGCAGCAGCAAGAGCATGGGTGAGTGAGATTTAACTGCCAAGACCCGTGCTGACTCAGTGAACTAGTAAAACCTTCTTCCTAGGTGCTTAACTATGGAATCGATTCATTGCCCTCCCAGTGAAGCACCGGACTGGAGAAGGGTGCACTAGCCTCTCGGCCATGACCATCACCAGATGGCCCAGGAGAGCATTTCCCATTGTCGAGCAGTGTTCCAGCCTCCTCGTGACCTGGCTGAGCACCTCATACCTGTTCTTCATTTCCTGTGCACTTCATGGGAAGCTCCTCTTTCTGGAAACCTAACGAGACTCTGCACCTTGCAGGCAAGATGGCCTCAGTCACCCAGCCCAAGAAATGGCCCATGAAGTGTGTGTCTGCTCAGTGCCGTCCAACTCTTTGCGACCCTATGGACTGCAGCCCGCCAGGCTCCTCTGTCCATAGGACTGCCAAGGCAAGAATATGGGAGTGGGTTGCCATTTCCTTCTCCAGGGGATCTTCCCCACCCATGGATTGAATCTGCATCTCTTGCCTCTGCTGCATTGGCAGGAAGGTTCTTGACCAACTGTGCCACCTGGGAAGCCCACGTGCCCAAGAAGGGTGCTCACTACCACTGGCACTCTGTCGCTCATGCTGCCCTCTCTGTGCACCAGGCTGTTTCACACACGCCACACACATCAACTCCTTGACTCCTCCCTGCCCATCTGAAGCGGGTGCAATGTTATCGTCATTCCTATTTCAGAGATAAGGAAACTGAGACATCATTAGGTGGGTCACACAGTTAAGAGATGGGGCTGGGGTGAGAACACCTCCCTTCATCACCATTTTTTGCTGTGCCATTTTGCTCTCCATTAACAATAGCTCCCTTTTCCCTTCCAGATTTTCTTTATAACACAATCCTTAAGAGTCTTATGAGGTCAAACTAGGTCACTGCTTCATTTTTCTATTTACCTTCAAGCCCAATGATTCAAGAACCTTCACCATCGCAGATTCTGCCTTTTTCCTGCTCTCTCTTTCCCCCTGATATTTGCATAACAGAGCAGCTCACATTTTTGGTGCTTTAACTCAAGGGAGCTAAATGTGCTCAGCAGTAGAAAGAGGCGTAAAATAGAAGGGAAAGTATAGACAGAGGATAACTTCAGTATCTGACCTATTTTCTTTTTGGTGTTGGAGACAGGTATTCCTTTCAAAGTACAAAGTGTAACTTGAGGGACCATGGAAAACTTTAATCACTCTGGTACAATTTTTCTTCCAGTAGGAAATGTTTTCTTTACCTTGAACATGAACTTTTAATTTCTTTTTTAAATGTAAATGTCCTTGAAGAAGAAATGTACGTGACAATGTGAAAGAGTGTGTTTCTGGCACAAGGACCTTGGTATCTGGTCTCCGTTCTGCCATTTGCTGGCTGAATGGCTTTGGGTTTATCACGTGGATTTTCTGAGCTTCCAATTCTTCGTCTATAAGTTCCTTGTGGGACTGAGAGGGTGAGGTCCCAGGAGCATGATATTCCACCCACAGGATTGGACACCACTAGGTGGAGTCTTTTATTGCAAGCAGGAGTCATCCTATGCTCCTGGGCTTTATTCTTACATTTAGCTATACCTTACCACCAGAAGCCATGAAAGCTCTATTTGGGAGAGTGGGGGGAAATTTCACATTCTTTGGAGGATTGTTTACCAGGATTAAATAACAGTGAGGTAGAATAACTTTGGCAATCTACGTTGCCCGTAAATGTAATGGATTATGAGTTTAATACTAATCCTTCATTCCAAAGATAGTTTTGAGCAGAAAACATGCCCAAGTCAGAGAAGGCATCATGTCTGCTATGGTTGTTATTTTATTGTTGGGTTGAATGTGACAGTGGTAAGAAATGCTGGGACTTCCCTGATGGCCCAGGGGTTAAGACTCCACACTTCCACTCCAAGGAGCCCGGATTGACCCCTGGTTGGGGAACTAAGATCCTGCATGCCTTGTGGCCAAAAAAAAAAAAAAAAAAAAGAAAGCAAAAAAAAATTTCTTTAACTGAATACAAATGAAAATACAACATGTCAACTTAACTTTTTCTAATTAAAAGATAAAAAGAAATGCTAAAGACTCAAAAGAAGAAGTGAGGGTCATCACAGGCAGATGAGGGAAGCTGGAGATACAGGAGGAGAATGGACGATAGACAAAGGTGGTTGAGAGTAGACGAGTGTAGTTGGAAGTAGACAAGGAGAGACAACAGTTGCTGTTGTTGCTGTTTAGTGGCCCAGTCATGTCCGACTCTTTGTGACCCCATGGACTGTAGCCCACCAGGCTCCTCTCTCTATGGGATTCTCTAGTCAAGAATACTGAAATGGGTTGCCATGCCTTCCTCCAGGGGATCTTCCCAACCCAGAGATCGAACCCCCATCTTCTGCACAGGCAGGCAGGTTCTTTACCACCAACACACGTGGGAAGTCTAGACAAGGGTAGTGAAGGGTAACTAAGGATAGATGAACATCGTGGGGCTTCCCAGGTGGCTCAGTGGATAAAGAATCTACCTGTAATGCAGGAGGCACAGGAGACACCGGTTCGATCCCTGAAATGGGAAAATCCCCTGGAGGAGGGCGTGAGAACCCACCCCAGAATTTTTGCCAAGAGAATCCCATGGACAGAGGAACCTAGAGGGCTCCAGCCCATGGGGTCACAAAGAGTCGAACATGACTGAAGAGACGGAGCCACACGGGCACAAGCATCAGCTGAGGGAGCATTTGGAATTAAACCAGGAGCATTAGCTGGACTGGGGAGGAGACAGAGAATTGCATCATTGAGGTCATGACCTCAGTGGGGTAATGGGAGGTCAAGAGACCAGGGGACTAGCATGCGGCTGGTACTATAGACTGAATGAGCATGTCCCCCTAGATTCTTGTGTTGAAACCTAACCCCCAATGGGTTAGTATTTGGAGGCGGGGCCTTTGGGAAGTGATTCAGTCATGAGGGTGGAGTCCTCACAATTCTGATGAGTATCCATCTCTCGTCCCTCATCTCTTCTACCACGTGAAGGACCCAGCAAGAGAACAGGCACCTAGGAACCAGGAAGCGGGCTCTCACCAGACACCAGGTCTGAGGCGTCTTGATCTTGGATTTCCCAGCCTCCAGAATGGGGAGAAGTAAATGTCACTGGAGCCACCCTGTCTATGATATTCTCTCATGGCAGCCCAGACAGACCAGCACCCCAGGGACCTGCACCTGAGAACAAGGAGATTGCAAAAGCCAGAATCTATTTCTAAGCAAGGTTGTATCATGTTGCGATGCTTTGAGCACCAAAAAGGCAGCTGTTTTTTTTTCTTTTTTCCTTTAATTTAAATATTTCATACTGTTATTGATTGACCTACCTCTTGTCTGGGCTCTAAGAGGGAGGCAGATATGATTTGTCTATAAACGGCTATCTGAGCTCCTGGAATGGTGAACTGACAGCTCCCTGCAGATGAGCTGACACACAGGGCGTGGTTATGGCTGCTTCTCCTTTTATTTTTTAAGTTTTATTGTTTAAAACATGTTTATTAGCATATAATTGCTTTACAGTGTTGTGCTAGTTTCTGCTGTGGAGAAAAGTGAATCCGCTATGCGTATACACATATCGCCTCTTCTGGGGACTCTTCTCCGCTATAGCTTATCACAGACTATTGAGGAGAGCTCCCTATGCCATACAGTACGTTCTCACTGATCATCCATTTTATACGTTCGCTAAGTCACTTCAGTCGTGTCCGACTCTTTGCGACCCTATGGGCTCTAGCCTGCCAGGCCTCTCTGTCCATGGGATTCTCCAGGAAAGAATACTGGAGTGGGTTGCCATGCCCTCCTCCAAGGGATCTTCCCAACTTCCAGGGATCAAACCTACGGCTCTTGCATCTCCTGCATTGGCAGGCAGGTTCTTTACCACTAGCGCCACCTGGGAAGCTATTATTTTATACACAGTGGTGTGTTCATACATACGTCCGTCTCAATCTCCGAACTCATCCCGCCTCTGCTTTCCCACCCTGGAGTCCATAGGTTTGTTCTCTCCATCTACATCTTTATTTCTGCTTTGCAAATGTGTTCCCCTGTATCATTTTTCTAGATTCCAGATATATGCATTAATATATTTCTTTTCTCTGACTTACTTCCCTCCGTGTGACACTCTCTAGGTCCATCCACGTCTCTGCAAATGGTACAATTTAGTTCCTTTTTATGGCTGAGTAATATTTCATTATATGTGTGCGCCATATCTTCTCTACCCATTCCCCTGTTGGTGGACATTTAGGTTGCTTCCAAGTCCTGGCTGTTCTGAATAGTGCTGCAATGAGCAGTGAGGCACACACGTCTTTTGGGATTATGGTTTTCTCTAGGTATATGCCCAGGAGTGGTATTGTTGAATCATACCTTAGTTCTAACTTTAGTTTTTTGAGGAAACTTCATACTGTTCTGTATAGAGACTGCATCAATTTACATTCCTACCAACAATGTAAAAGGGCTCCCTGATGGGGATCTACCACGGAAGACATCTCCTTGATTCTGACGAGCCTCGGGCAGTGCAAAACCATATCTGAGAGAATAAGGCCAGGAGAGAAGGCTTCCTCTCTCTGAAAGTGTCTTGGCACTTCTGTCATGTACCTAGAATAGCCAATTTCCCACATTTAGAACAAATCATCTTAGAAGGGTTAATTTCCTGGAATGCTTGTTAAATTCTTGTTGTTGTTCAGCCACTAAGTCATGTCCGACTCTTTGTGACCCCATGGACTGCAGCACACCAGGCTCCTCTCTCCTTCACTATCCCAGAATTTGCTCAAATTCATGTCCATTGAATTGGTGATGCCATCTCATCCCTTATCACCCTTTTTCCTCCTGCCCTCAATCTTTCAGAATCAGTCCTTCCAAAGAATATTCAGGGTTGATGATCTTTAGGATTGACTGGTTTGATCTCCTTGCTGCCCAAGAGATTCTCAAGAGTCTTCTCCAGCACCACCTTTCAAAAGCACCAAGATTTATGCTAAAATTAAGTCTCAAAAGCGCCTTTAGGAAAAGCATAGATCTGATGATAGCACTGCCTGCTCTGAAACCTTCCTGGGCATCCCTCTGCCCATAAATAAAGTTCAAGTTCCCTAAAATAGTGTGACTTGACCCCAGACCACCTCTTTGGGTTTCTCTGCCACTCTTCACATCTCAGACTCCTAACCTGATTCCTGACTCCGTCACCATTTCCCATACACTCTGTGTGATTTCCTGCCCCATAAATTTGCTTCCCTTCTGAAGGACCATCCTCCCAGCCCTGGTGGATTGTACACCTGTCCTTTGATACATCCTTCACAGGACAGTGCCCCCCATCCCAGGGACTGCCAGTCTGTAGCAATCTGATGCCTTCATCTGCCTAGGCTCACACAGTTTTGTTAATGAGTCTTTATAAAGGCAGGTGAGTATTTGAGTTTTATACTAATTTACAACTTAAATGTTCCTGCTTTGAATAGAAAGCATTTTGAGATGACCACTGTAGATTTTTTTCTGTCAACACAGAAACCCATCTCCCTGCTGCAAGAGCACATTGCCCTTGCTGAGTTCCTGTGGTGGAGGAACTGTTAACGAGTACTGAGAGCGTCGTTATTTGATGGCCCTGCTCCTGTTTTTCACAGATATTCCTGACTGCTTCCCTCGAAGCAGCCTGCTTGCTGACTCACTGAGAAGCATGCTCAAGATGGAAGGACTCCTCCTTTTCCCACCTGCCTCACCTTTCCTGGGTTTTATTGCAGTTTCCGAGAAGGAGCCATAAATCTATGTCCTTCAGTTTGAAGAGGTGCACAAGGAATTCAGCAGCTTGGTAAGGTAGGCTAGAGAGAGGGTTTCTGAAGCAGAAAAAATGAGGCACACAGGCAAAGAATCAAGAGGAATCCACAGGGCTGATGCTTTGCGTGGTGGATTCCTGCAGCGTTTATAGACCCAGTGGTTCCATTTAGGAGACAGAGAAGCGTCTTCCTGGAATGCAGAAATAACACACGCCTATATATTTCTTATTCCAGGATAGAAGGGCAGGCAGGCTCTGCAAACGACCTGATTTCTGCTGGCTAAGCAACAGAGATAAAGGCAACGGCTGCCTCTCCCGGCTCAGATGCGCTGGGACTCAGCTCCCCGACCTCACCTTCCAGAACTGGATATGTCTCTGCATTTCCAGGGACTATCCCCCAACTTTGTTCTAGACTTCCCTTCAGCTTGTGTTTCTTTGGTAATGCTTTGTGATCCCCACCTGGGGGTTATTCTGTTGGACTGATACACAGCAGTATTGCAATTGAACCGAAATCTTTGTTCAGAGATATATCATGTTTCCATGCCAACGAACTCCAAGAGGCAACCAGTATTTCTCCCTTACTCCCTCTCTGCCGCCTTCAACCCCTCCCTCCCTCCCTTCCTTCTCTCTTTTTCTCCTTTTCTTTCTTCTTGCTTTCACCTTCTTTCTTTCTTTCTTTTTTTTTTTTTCTTTCCTTCTAAATGCTTCATGCAGTATTCAACTTTGCATGTGTGGGCGTGCTCTCAGTTCAGTTAAGTTCAGTCACTCAGTCGTGTCTGACTCTTTGTGACCCCATGGAGTGTAGCCCACCAGGCTCCTCTGTCCCTGGGATTTTCCCAGGCAAGAATACTGGAATGGGTTACCGTTTCCTTCTCCAACGATCTTCCTAATCCAGGGATGAAGCTAGCATCTCCTGCATTGGCAGTCGGATTCTTTATCACTGAGCCACCTGGAAAATCCCACTCAATTTTGTAGGCGAAGGTAAAATGCAATTGCCAGAGGAATGAGCACAAAAGAAAAGAGGAGAGAATGGATGTAAAGAGTCAAGAAAACAGTCTGTGTTCTTAAAGCAATTAGAATCCAGGCAGGTGGATTTATGCCAGATATGTGAACTAACTTACATGATTGGACATGTGAACGCATGTTTGCATCTTTGAAAATTGGAAACTGGAAGATTCATATGCAGGGGACTTACTGTAGAAAAAGTGCTTCTCTGCAATTGATTAGTTCCAGCAAAACATGCCGGGACTGAATCTGGTTGACAGGGCTTGTGCTGTTAGCTTAGGTACATATATACCTTGGAAGAAAAGCTATGACACATCCTAGACAGTGTATTAACAAGCAGACATCACTTTGCCGACAAAGGTCCCTATAGTCAAAGCTATGATTTTTCCACTAGTCATGGACAGATGTGAGAGTTGGACCATAAAGAAGGCTGAGCTCTGAAGAACTGATGGTTTCAAACTGTGGTGTTGGAGAAGACTCTTGAGAGTCCTTTGGACAGCAAGGAGATCCAACTTGTCAATCCTAAAGGAAATCAGTCCTGAATATTCATTGGAAAGGCTGGTGCTGAAGCTGAAACTCCAATGCTTTGGCCACCTGATGCAAAGAGCTGACTCAGTGGCAAAGACCCCATTGCTGGGAAGATTGAAGGCAAGAGAAGGGGGTAACAGAGGATGAGAAGGTTGGAAGGCATCACCGACTCAATGGACATGAGATTGAGTAAACTTTGGGATACGATGAAGGAGAGGGAAGCCTGGCGTACTGAAGTCCATGGAGTCACAAAACATCAGACATCACTTAGCAACCAAGCAACAACAATAATGTACCAGTCACTCTGACTGTTGAGGTAAGACACTCTTATTGTCCACACCTGAGACTTGTATGTGGCTGGAGGACAAGGAATAGGGTTAGACTGATTTTAATCCAAGGATTAAAGTGGGAGAAGGATGGTTTGGGGGTTCTGATAGGAGATGAAATGCAGAAGAATATCAAGCAGCAAAAATTGGAGTGGTACTCACCGTGGTACCTTTTCTTCCCTCCCCACAATCACCAGTGTTGGAACAGTTGAATCTTTATTTACTCAGGCCATCAAAGAGAGGGGGGGTTAAGAGAACCATCCATCCACCTGGTAGGATTTGGCTCCTCTTTTATAGTTGATGGCAACTAATGAACTTCAAAGTGGCATATCTTTGCATGTGGCCAGTTATAAGTGGCAGGCAGTTAAGCCCAAATGCTGTAATGACTAACTCAGAAAGTCCATTGTGAAACTCTCTGGTTCATTCCTTTCCAAAGATATTTATGAGCACTTAGAATGGCTGCTTCCGGGCACTGGGAGAAAACATCACCATCTTACAACGTTATGACTTTAATACCAATAAATGGGAAGGAAGCATAAATGATAATAATCTGGGAAAAGCATCCTCTTCTCATTTCCTGCCTGCTTGCCAAGCTGTTTTGATAGGAAGCAGGGGAAGCATATTCAAATCTGTTCCTCGTCTCCATCAATGCAATCCTTGCTGCGGTTTCATCCTCACCATCTCTTTCTTGGACCACTCCACTGCTCCCGACCCAGAGTCCCACCTCTCCTCTCCCCTGGTCTCAGGTCATCCTCCGCTCTGCTGCTCTTGAGATCTGTGGAGCTCAGCACCATCCACAATGCCCTGCAAGTTCTCTCCTGCCTCTCTAATAGCTCCCATGGCTAACTCTCTAGAGCAATATTCCTCACACCTCCATCATGTGCCTCCTAGCTTTGTGATTTTTTTTTTTTGCTGCATTTTTGTGTCATCTTCACAATGCTTTTCTTAATATTTTCTTTAAGTTCACTTACTAATTTTTATTTCAACTTACCCTTGTCCTGAGCAACAATCTTCATTAAATTTCCATTTCCACATTTGTGTGTGTGTGTGTTTGTGTGTGTTGCTTTTATCAAATATGAAGAAAAGTCAGAATAAGTAAAAGAGTGATTAAAAATTTTTTTCTAAAATGACCTGGTATGCCAACAAAGGTGTGTGTGTTCCCCTTTGGGAACACTAACTCTTGGGATTAAATCCAAACATAATGTGGCTTCTGATTCTTCTTAATTGGCCCCCAACTACCCTTCTGGCCCCGTGTGTCTCTGGTTGGTTCTGCAGATTCTTTGAATTCTTCACATATACACATGTGCCTTTGTACCTGCTGTTCATCTGCCTGGAATAACATCTTTCCACTTCCTTCTTTACTGGACAAACCATCTTTATCCTAAGCTATTCACCCTCTTGGTGAAACTCTGCAAGTTATTATTCCTCTGAACAGTTGGTCAGACTGTGAGGCAAACATTCTACTGCGTCTGTGGATGTGTGTGCATGCTCAATTATGTCTGACTCTTTTGCAACCCCATAGACTATAGTCCTCCAGGCTCCTCTGTCCATGGGATTCTCCAGGCAAGAATACTGGAGTGGGCTGCCATTTCCTTCTCCAGGGGATCTTCTTGACCCAGGGATCAAACCCAGGGATCTCCTGATGTGTCTGTGGATAACTTAGCCCATTTCCTGCCCTACTCCAACCATGACCTCCCACCAGGTACAGGCTGTTTTGAGTCCTATCTGTATTGGAATGCCCGGCCCAAGGACCCCCTTAGACAAGATTCTCTGGACTTGCCACAATCATACCTGTTCCATTCCTCCTCTGCCAATAGCAATGGAGATCATTTTGCTCTCAAGAACTACAGAAGAAAGTGTTTGCAAAAGGTCCATAGTACATTTTGTGGGCACTGTGTCAGCCCACAGAACCACATGAATTTAGAAAGTAGTGCTTCCTGCTTCTCTTCTGGTCAGTTATGATAGAGCATTACAGCAGAAAATATTCATCTGCTCAGGTTCCTCTATCTGGGAGAAATACGAGGCTACTCACTACAGTCTCCTATGTTCTCCTTGTAACTAATCCCATTCTCTCTCACCCAAGACAGCGAATTCCAAGTGTCAGTGAGAGGGATGTTTCCCACAAATAAAGTTGAATCCACTTTAATTCATTACTTTAAAAGAGATTCACTAGCAAATTTTAAAAATTAAGTTTCAGTTAAAAAAATTCACATATGAAACATCTCCCAATAGAGTAGGCTTTCCCCTACTAAAATATAAACTCCAAGAAATAAGGATGATATCTGCTTTGGATTTCTCCTTTTATTTTATTTTTAAAATTTCACAAGTGCGTACTCAGTACCTGGGCACAGGGCCTTCAACATAGCAGATGCATGGCACATGTTCTAAAGGAACTGTTGCACCTATGTGCTCCTGACTGTATGAGCTGCACAGCCCACTGTGCATGGGGGTGGACTGGGGCAGGTGGAGGGGGGTGGGCAACAGGGGAAGAAGACACATGCACAAAGCGCACAAACATCATCTAGAGTCTGAACAAGTCACTGAGACTCCTGCGTGACTGCATTTCCAGTGACTGCATTTGAACCTCAGCTCTGACCCTATGGATTTTCACCATCAATAAACAGTAACAAAATAACTTTTCTCTTGTGAGGTGGTATGACGTGATAATGCTATATATGATAAATCCCCTTAACATATACGATTCTTTGAATATGGGTCCACATGGTGATTATCTTTGCATGGGATAAATTATGGCTATATTTTATGGGCTTCTTTTTGACTTGCTTACATTTCTGTGATAAACAGGAGTTGCTTTAAGGATCTTTTTTCTCTTTATGGTCGAAAGTTTCCCTTTCCTTCTCTTACAAAAAAGAAGGCTATTCAGTCTGGAAAGTTTGGGGTTCCTGGTTCTAAATACATCTTCTTTGCCTCCCTCCTCCAAAAAATTTTCAGTCCCAAGAATCCTGGAACTTCATTTTCCCCAACCTCAGCCCCAAACTCCTCTTTCCTCCTCTCTGCATCCCACACCACATAGCTGATGCCAACAATAGATGGGGCGGGGTCGGAGGGGGGCGGTAGATGGTGGGGGTGGGGGAGTTTGAAATGCCATTCTGAGCACAAAATGAGAGTTAAGAGTTTGTGATCTCTTTGCCATGAGATGATGTGCTTTAAAAAAAGAAAGTTTCAGTTTTATTAAGATGTGACTCACTTACCATTCAAGTCAGTCACTGAAAGTGTACAAGTCAATAGTTTTTAGTATATTTACAAAGTTGCACCCTCACCACCACCACCGATTTTAGGATATTTTCATCACACCAGAAAGAACTCCATAACCATTAGCAGTCATTCTCCAGTCACCCCAACTCCCCAGTCCTAGGTCACCAAGAATCTATGTTCTGTCTCTAAATATATTTGCCTGTTCTGAACATTTCATATCAGTGGAATCATAGAATATGTGGCCTTTTGTGACTGACTTCTCTCACCACACATGTTTTTAAGGCTCATTCTCACTGTAACACATGTTGGTATTTTATTTCTTTTCTTGCTTAGTAATGTTCCTTGCATGGATATATTGCATTGTATTTATCCAATCATCTTTTGATGCATAGCTGTTTCCACACTTGGCTCTTGTCAATAACAAGGTGAACATCTGTGTGAAGCTTTTGTGTGGCCATAGGCTAGCATTTCTCTTGGATGTATACCTAGGAGGGGAATCACTGGGCCAGGTGGTAACTCTCTGTGTGGCCTTTTGGGAAAATGCCTGAGGGACATCTCAGCTGAGAGAGTGGGAAAGGCCTGCTTAAAGATTCTTGCTTACTGAAATCTGGGGTGAGATGGGGTCCCTAGGCGTGAGTGTAGACTTGGCCCTGTGAGGCCCCCAGAGCTGCAAATCACCCCAGAGGACTTGTTACCACTAAAGTCTGCATCTTGAGAAAGCCCTCGAAAAAAATTCAACATCCACTTATGATAAAAAACCATCCAGAAAGCAGGCACAGAAGGAACATATCTCAACATAATAAAAGCCATATATGATAAACCCACAGCAAATGTTATCCTCAATGGTGAAAAATTGAAAGCATTTCCCCTAAAGTCAAGAACAAGACAAGGATGTCCACTCTCACCACTACTATTCAACACAGTTTTGGAAGTTTTAGCCACAGCAATCAGAGAAGAAAAGAAATAAAAGGAATCCAGGTTGGAAAAGGAGAAGTAAAACTCACTGCAGAGGACATGATCCTCTACATAGAAAACCCTAGAGACTTCACCAGAAAATTACTAGAGCTAATCAATGAATACAGTAAAGTTGCAAGATATAAAATTAACATAGAGAAATCCCTTGCATTCCTGTACACTAACAATGAGAAAATAGAAAGAGAAATTAAGGAAACAATTCCATTCACCATTGCAATGAAAAAAGTAAAATACCTAAGAATAAATCTACCTAAAGAAACAAAAGACCTATGTATAAAAAACTATAAAATATGGATCAAAGAAATCAAAGATGACACAAATAGATGGAGAAATATACCATGTTCATGGATTGGAAGAATCAATATAGTGAAAATGAGTATATTACCCAAAGCAATCTATAGATTCAATGCAACCCGTATCAAGCTACCAACGGTCTTTTTCAAAGAAGTAGAACAAATAATTTCACAATTTTTATGGAAATACAAAAAACCTCGAATAGCCAAAGCAATCTTTAGAAAGAAGACTGGAACTAGAGGAATAAACCTGCCTGACTTCAGCCTATACTACAAAGCTACAGTCATCAAGAGAGTATGGTACTGGCACAAAGACAGAAATATAGATCAATGGAACAAAATAGAAAGCCCAGAGATAAATCCGCACATGTATGGACACCTTACCTTTGACAAAGGAGGCAAGAATATACAATGGAGAAAAGACAATCGCTTTAACAAGTGGTACTGGGAAAATTGGTCAACCACTTGTGAAAGAATGAAACCAGAACACTTTCTAACACTATACACAAAAGTAAACTCAAAATGGATTCAAGATCTAAATGTAAGACCAGAAACTATAAAACTCCTAGAGGAGAACATAGGCAAAACACTCTCTGACATAAATCACAGCAGGATCCTCTATGACCCACCTTCCAGAGTAATGGAAATAAAAGCAAAAATAAACAAATGAGACCTAATTAAACTTAAAAGCTTTTGCACAATAAAGGAAAGTATAAGCAAGGTGAAAAGACAATCTTAAGAATGGGAGAAAATAATAGCAAATGAAGCAACTGACAAATAATTAATCTAAAAATATACAAGCAACACCTGCAGCTCAATTCCAGAAAAATAACTGACCCAATCAAAAAACGGGCCAAAGAACTAAACAGACATGTTTCCAAAGAAGACATATAGATGGCTAACAAACACACAAAAAGATGCTTAACATTACTTATTGTCAGAGAAATGCAAATCAAAACCACAGTGAGGTACCATCTCATGCCAGTCAGAATGGCTGCTATCAAAAGTCAACAAACAATAAATGCTGGAGAGGCTGTGGAGAAAAAGGAACCCTCTTACACTGTTGGTGGGAATGCAAACTAGTACAGCCACTATGGAGAACAGTGTGGAAATTCCTTAAAAAAAAAACTGGAAATAGAACTACCATATGACCCAGCAATCCCACTGCTGGGCATACACACTGAGGAAACCACAATTGAAAGAGACACATGTGCCCCAATGTTGATCGCAGCACTGTTTGTAATAGCCAGGACATGGAAGCAACCTAAATGTCCATCGGCAGATGAATGGATAAGAAAGCTGTGGTACATATACACAATGGAATATTACTCATCTGTTAAAAAGAATGCATTTGAATCCATTCTAATGAGGTGGATGAAACTGGAGCCTGTTATACAGAGTGAAGTAAGTCAGAAAGAAAAACACCAATACAGTATATTAACACATATATATGGAATTTAGAAAGATGGTAATGATGACCCTATATGTGAGACAGCAAAAGAGACACAGATGTAAAGAACAGTCTTTTGGACTCTGTGGGAAAAGGTGAGGGTGGGATGATTTGAGAGAATAGCATTGAAACATGTATATTATCATAGGTAAAATAGATTGCCAGTCCAGGTTCAATGCATGAGACAGGGTGCTCAGGGCTGGTGCACTGGTATGGCCCTGAGGGATGAGATGGGGAGGGAGGTGGGAGTGAGGTTCAGGATGGGGAACACATGTACACCCATGGCTGATTCATGTCAATGCATGGCAAAACCACCACAATATTGCAAAGTAATTAGCCTCCAATTAAAATAAATAAATTAAAAAAAATAAATAAAGTCTGCATCTTGCCTTCAGTAAAAGTCAGGTCCTTAATGGCTTCTGAGTCAAAAATTTGAGACTCCCCAGAGAAAAGTGAAAGTGAAAGTGAAAATGAAGTTGCTCAGTCATGTCCAACTTTTTGCGACTCCATGGACTGTAGCCTACCAAGCTCCCCAGTCCATGGAATTTTCCAGGCAAGGGTACTGGAGTGGGTTGCCATTGCCTTCTCCAGGGGATCTTCCCAACCCAGGGATGGAACCGGCTCTCCCACACTACAGGCAGACGCTTTACCATCTGAGCCACCAGGGAAGCCCCAGAGAAAACACATCCTAAAGTCAAAAGCCCCAACACATCATGAAAGTGAAAGTGATAGTTGCTCAATCGTATCTGACTATTTGGGACCCCATGGACTGTAGTCTGCCATGGCATTCTCCAGGCAAGAATACTGGAGTGGGGTGCCATTTTTTTTTCTCCAGGAGATCTTCCTGACCCAGGGATCAAACTCAGGTCTCCTGATCTTCAGGCAGATTCTTTACTAACTGAGCCACCAGGGAAACCCTATGACACACCACAAAGAGTATTCCGTCCCACGAGAAAACAAACCGTGCAAAGTAGAAGACTTTGTGCTAGAACATTCAGGTCCTTCCCCAGCTGATCCAGACCTGTGTTCAGGCTGACTTCACGGACTGTCCAGACTGTGGATTCCATGTCTAACTCTAGAACAATATTCCTCTCACCTCCATCCTGTGCCTCCCAACTTTATGATTTTTGGCTGTATTTTTGTATCATCTTCACAATGCTTTTCTTAATATCTTTTTTACATTCACTTGCTTTTCAAAATTTAAACTGACCCTTGTCCTAAGCAATAATCTTCATTAAATTTCCATTTCCATGTGCCGGGTTTGTTTGTTTGTTCATTTGTTTTGTTTTCCTTAAATATGAAGGAAAATTAGAATAAGTAAATACTGACTTTAAAAGTTTTTAAAGTGACCTGGTGTGCCAACAAGGGTACATGTGCTCTCCTATGGGAACGCTGACCCTCAGGATTAAATCCAAAAAAACTGTCTAGAAATAATCCCTGCGATGTCTCACTGACTCTCTAAAGTATAATATACCCTGAGCTTGAATACCTAAACCAAGACTCCACCAGCTGAGTTTTTATAAGAATATTATTATTAAATAGTCATCAAAATTACAAGTCCACTTGTAAAGAGAAGGTCAAGCTTGCAAGGAGATATAAACAAAACAAATTAAAAGATCAAAACTTAATCATAATAATGTCAGGATCATTCCATCCTCATCACTGATTTATGCTTCCTATAAACACAGATTGGTAAGTTGAAAGCTTTCATTTGGCATTAACTGTACATTTTGGAGGGTTTGTAAATCTAGCTCTTTCCTGACGTTATGGATGCCTGGTAGGACTTTAAAATCACTTTTCTGTTGGGGTAAATCAATTTTGTTTAAGAGATGAAGCTCAGGGGCTAAAAGAAGTGAAGAAGTAAAGGGATGCAAATATGTTGAGCTTTGGATGGAAGAATGTTGTGAACAGGCCTAGTGAAAGTTACCTGCATGGATGAGTGAAGGTTTTTTCAGACTTCTCTTTTGGTGATTACAAATTTTTTTTTTTTTAATCTTGTGGACCATTTTTAAAGTCTTTATCTAATATGTTACAATATTGTTTCTATTTTATGTTTTTTTTTTTTTTTTTGGGCCATGAATCCTGCGGGATCTTACCTCCCTAACCAGGGATTGAACCTGCACCCCACCCCCCACCTCCCTCATTAGAAGGCAAAGTCTTAGCCACTGGCCACCAAGGAAGTCCCCAGATCTTAGATTATGGGTCACAAACTGACCTCCAGGGGCCAAACTACAGTCCATAAACATGTTTTGCATAGCTTGTGAAATATGCTTGAAATTTTTGGATTACTGTGATCAATGGAAGAATTCAAGCAGGAAGGGAAGTAAAAATTCTGTTTCCTAAAAAAAGAATCGGGAGTCCCTTCCACTTGGCCTGTGAGTCTTCATGACCACAGGCAGCTGGTGTGGTGGGGCCCTGGCCTCCTCCTGGGCATAAGCACCACCGCTAGCTGTTCCTGCTTGGCCTGCTCTACTCATTCACATCACCTGTGTAGGTGAGCCTTTGATCTTACAAACCCATTTTAGATATTTTGGAGCATTCCAGAATTAAGGGTGTGTAGGAAAAATCATACCAGAAAGTTACTCGTGGCTTATCTGAAACTCAGATTTAACATGGTGTCACATCGGATCACTGTACTATGGTGGACAGAATTCTGAGATGGCCCCCAGGTTTTCCAAACCCCTGATGAAGATGCTCTCCCTTGATTGTGGGCAAGGAAATGCCAACTCACTCCAGTATTCTTGCCTGGAAAATCCCATGGACAGAGGGACTTTGTAGGCTACAGTCCACAGGGTTGCAAAGAGTTGGAGATGACTAAGCAACTGAACAACAAGACTAGATACAATGGGTTTCATCCTATAAGCAGTTTACATGACATAAGTGAAGATATTTTGCAAAAGAATTTAAAATCCCAAATGGGTTGACTTTGAGTTAACCAAGAAAGAGATTGCTGTGGGTGGGTGAGACTTAAGGATGGAGCTTTTAAAAAGCTTCTTGAAAAGAAAGTTGGGGTGTGAGCAATTCTTTGGCTTGTCTTGAGGAAGTAGGCTGCCATGTTGTAAGTAGGCCTGTGGATGGGCCCAGGTGACTGTGGCCTGATAGGAAGCCCCCACTGGGAAGAAACAGGGAGGCATTCATGCAACCTCATGGAAATGAACTTGGCCACAACCAGTGAGCTGGGAAGATGGCCTGAGCCTCAGATAAAAATGAGAGGAAAAAAATGTCCTACATTAACGCATACATACGGAATCTAGAAAGATGGTACTGATGAAACTATTTGCAGGCCAGCAGTGGAGATACATAGAGAACAGATCCTGTGAACACTTCGGGGAAGGAGAGGGTGGGAAGAATTGAGAGAGTAGCTTTGAAACAAATACAGCACTGTGTGTAAAATAGATAGCCAGTGGGAATTTGCTGTGTGATACAGGAAGCTCAACCCAATGCTCTGTGACAACCTAGAGGGGTGGGATGGGATGGGAGGTAGGAGGGGGTTTCAAGGGGGGGGGCACATATGTATACCTATGGCTGATTCATGCTGATGTGTGGCAGACACCAGCACAATATTTTAAAACAATTATCCTCCAATTAAAAATAAATATTTTTTTAAAAGATAAATTTAAAAAAATGCAGCCCTTGATTTTAGCCTTGTGAGACCCTATGCAGAGAATCCAATTGACCCCACCCAGATTGCTGGCCCATTGCAACTGTGAGATAACACATTCAGGGTGTTTTAAACCACTGTGTTTTTCATAATGCATTACCCAGCAATAAAAACGAATATATGATGTCAAGTGGATAGGAACAAGAAAAAAAAAAAGATTTTGACAAAGTTTAAAATTTTAATTTTAAACAGCCCAGTTTTAAATTTTACTGTTTTTATTTCTCTGTTCTTGTCCCAAAGTGGGACATTCCCAGGGGAAAGAGGAAGATTCCACTTGGTTCCCTTAATTGTCAAAAGCCCCAGCCCAGAATCCAGAACCTCCTAACCCCTGAATTCTTACAACACTATTTCCCAGTTGATTGACACCAAGACAAGAAGACACACGTTTAATGGTTAGGGAGGTGTTTATATGATTTCAGGTGTGTGCTGTGTTTATGGTTTTGCAATAAAATGACCTTCAGGAAGAAAAAGATGAATGCACAATCTAAGTCTCAATTTCTTTGTCTTTATTTTGTTAGTTACAGTGATACTCATAAACCACTAATGAGTAAATAACAAGTTCTTTTCCTTCTTAATTAAGTGGTGTTCAAGGTTACCTTTATCCTCAGAGTTCTGTTGTTCTGACTGTCAGTGAGACCCATGCCTTTGTCTATGTGAAGGAAAATGAATGCACACATACATGTAACATGTGTGTACAATACACATGCATGCACACATACATGTGTGTGTCATCAGCTCCTACACGACGCCTCTACCCTCCTCTTCCCTTCATGGACGTTTCCTAATCTCTTGCACTTTCAACTTCTTAGGTCACTGCCAAAACTTATTTCTCCATCTTTTCAAATTTTAATTTCTAATAGACAAATCTAGTGGTACTAACAGAGCTTCCCAGATGGCTCATTGGTAAAGAATGCACCTGCCAATGCAGGAGACTCAGGTTTGATCCCTAACTCAGGGCAACCCCCGGAGAAGGAAATGGCAACTCACTCCATTGTCCTTGCCTGGAGCGTTCCAAGCACAGAGGAGTCTGGCGGGCTACAGTCCATGGGGTCATAAAGAGTTGGATAGGACTCAGTGACTGACCAACCATTATCACCACAACAGCGGGACTGACCCAAGTTTGCTTGCTGCCTAGATGATTTGGCCATGGTAATTTATTTAGAGATGGGCATTTAGTCAGACAATATTTGGGGGGATTTTATATATGGCTCCTCGAAGAAAGAGAAGGTTTGTTCCTTCTGGGCTTATAAGGAGTGAGGATGTAGTAAGTTGAAGCTGTGTACAGCCACCTTTCTGGGCCGGATGAAGGAAACCACACACAGTGGAGGAGGAAAAGACAAAAAACAAAAACACAGAGGCCAGCAGAAAAGGGGGATAAATGAAAAATGCCAACATCTGAGCCCCTGGCTTCAGCTGTGCCTAAAAGTCTCATTAACCCACAGTGACTTGGGCTGCTTTTGGACTTTGCAGTTATGGGCATCAATACATTATCTTTGGTGCTTAAATTATTCTGAAATGAGTCTTGTTTTTAACAATCAAGAGTCCTTGGATACATTTACCTATAAAAGGAAAAAAAAAAAGGACAGAGAACGAAAAAATTCTCCTACACACATACCAACATCCTTCTAGCAAACTTTAATACAAAATCACTAATAAATTCAACAAACTGGCACTTAGTTCTATTTTGTTCCAATCATTGTGCTCAACATTCTAGATGATACAAATTTTAGTAAATAACGGTGTTAGGTTGGGTTTCCTGGAGTTTGAGAGGAGAATTTCTCTGTAAGTGATTTTACTGATGGTGTGCTCTCTGGAGACCACATAAGGGAGCAAGGAAAGAAGGAGAGGGAGGAAGAAGCCCAGCAAGGTCAAGTCTAGCCTCAATCTTTTCCTAGGGGGATGTTCCAGAGGGTAATTTGCACCACAGAGTTTGTCCTTCTCTAAGGCAATGGTCTTTTGCAGCTCCTGCATCAAAAGTCATTGGCTGCTGGCTGCTGTGAGGAAGATCTAACTTTAAAGCAGTTAAAGTTGCTCAAAGGCAACGCTTTAGAGAAAATGCCAGTGCAGCCACAGTGCTGTCAGCAGCTGGGGCTTGGGCACAACCACCCACAGGGCATCCCACCAGGTCTCAGGAGGCACCAACAGTATCTGCTACAAGAATGGTCCTGGCCTCCTAAAGTACTTTCAATTTGGAAAATACTAGTAAGTTTCATACAAATAATGCAGACAGATTTTTTTTTTTTTTCAAAAAGAGGGCTTCATAGCAACACTTTGTGGGAATGCAGAAGAAGGGAAGAAATGGAAAAGGAGGGACTGAAATTTTGAGTAGAACTGTGTGTAAGACACTGGGGCATACGTATCAATCAAATGCCATATTTATTTCAGTCCTGTGCTCTTCCTATGGAGAAGGAAATGGCAACCCACTCCAGTATTCTTGCCTGGAGAACCTCATGGACAGAGGAGCCTGGCAGGCCATGGTCCATAGGGTTGCAGAGAGTGGACACAACTGAAGTGACTAAGCACATATGCACGCTCTTCCTAAGATATCCCTGTGTCTTTTATTTCTACTACACTTATGTGTCTGCTCTTAAAAAGACTTTTTTTTTTTTTTTGGCTGTACTAGCTCTTAGTTGTGACACTTGGGATCACTGATCTTCCTTGCAACATGTGTGATCTTTAATTGTGGCATGGGGGCTCAAGTTCCCCAACCAAGGATCGAACCTGTACCCACTGCCTTGGGAGTGCGGAGTCTTAGCCACTGGACCATTGAGGAAGTACCGAAAGATAGACTTTGATTAGAAAGGTTTTAGTGAACATGTTGAATTGGGCTTTTAAAAATAGGAAAGACTTCCATATCCAAAGAAAGGGGATAGAAAGAAATTGATCAGTTGCTTTGTACCATTTCTTTTTGCTGTACACCTAAAACTATTACTAACAGCACTGTAAATTAACTATATTTCAACTAAAAGATAAATTAATTTTTTAAAGAAGAAAGAAGTTGACAGGTAATGAAAGGCACTACTTAAGATAAATTACTGACGGGCAGGATTGAAGCCAGGACAAGAAGCATGGAGTATTTGAATCATGTATTTAGTAAGTGATCTTAAAATACCAAGGTGTGCCGGGTGGTGCTAGTGTTAAAGAACCCTCCTGCCAATGCCGGAGATGCAAGAGATGTGGGTTCAATCGCTGGGTTGGGAAGATCCCCTGGAGAAGGTCATGGAAACCCACTCCAGTAGTCTTGCCTGGAGAATCCCATGGACAGAGGAGCCTGAAGGGCTACAGTCCGTAGGGTCGCAAAGAGTCAGACACAACTAAAGCAATTTAGCATGCACACACTTGAAATGTCACCTGGGAAGCAGTTACATTTTCTTTCTTTATTCAAAAATAGAATAATTGATCTTCTGACAGGTGTTACCCGTGTGCACAAAATTGTACTGATTATAACCCTCAGCTCTGCCGCACTGTCATACTTGGTCCATGCGTGGATCGTGGTTGTTTATTTGTTTTCACTCTGGTATATTGTTGCTGCAGCTCCCTTTTCCTCACCATGGTCTGCACCTCCCAAGTACAGTATGATATTAGGTTCCTCCCAAGTACAGTATGATATTAGGTTCCCCAAGTAATACATAGATATCGTGCACTACTTTTTCCTGCTGGATGAAAGTGTATTTTGTGACTATACTACAGTTTATCTATTTTCTTGGCAATGAAGTGTGGAACATTTCAATTTTTTTGCTATTTTGAATAGTATTACTAGAAACATTCATGTGCACATCTCCTAGGACACATGTTAAAGATTTTCTCTTGGGTATATGCCAAGAAGGGAAATTGCTGATTGGTGGGGTAAGCAAATGTTTACCTTTAAAAGAAAATGCCACATTACTTTCTAAAATTGCTATACCAGTTTTTATTCTCAACAGCTATATACAAGAATTCCCTTTGATCCACATCTCCAAAACATGGCATTGTTTAAACTTTTAAATTTTTTTTACTGTAAATTTTCCAAAAAGAATAGACTGTTAATTAATTTGGTTTAAAATGATATTTTTACCTTGGTTTGCATTTTTCCAGTTACTGTGAAGATTGAACATCTCTTTGTATTATTTTTAGCCATTTATATTTCTGCTCCTGTTTTATCCCTATTCACACTCTTTAAATCTATTTTTTATTCAGCCTTTTTTGTCTTTTTTATCATAAATTTATGATGCCTTGAAATATCCTTATTCTAGTCATTTGTCAATTAATCCTATTGCAAATATATTCTTCAGTTGAAAATCTGTCATTTTCAATTCTTGAAGGTGTCTTGATAGATGATTTAAAACATCTTAAATGTCTTCCCAAATTTTCTATAATAAATATTCTTTAGTTTTAAAATTTTAAAAAGAAATTAAAAGCCTTGGATGAAGGATTTAGTAAAGACTTCATTAAAAAAAAATCCAAGTGCATATATGTATGTTTTTTGAAGAAACATATGCAAAAAAGTTTTAATATCTATTTTATAAACTAAGATTATAGGTATTAAATATCTTCATGTTTTTCTACTGTTAATACTGTGCAATGGAAGTTACTTTTTTTTTTTTTTTGGAAGTTACTTTTTGAAATCAATTAAGAGATCACTGACTTTCAGAAAAGTTTAAAAATCTAACACAGAAGCAAAAATGTGTTTTTAAAAAATAAAGCATTTTTTTTAAAAGTTCTTTTAAAAATAAGGTGACACCTACAGGTTCACAAAGAGAAATAAACCTCATAGTAGTAGGGCCATGGGCCATGCATTTCAAGCATGTAAATTCCCTTAATTCCTTAAAATACATAGCTTC
Source organism: Capricornis sumatraensis (assembly GCF_032405125.1). NCBI lineage: Eukaryota > Metazoa > Chordata > Mammalia > Artiodactyla > Bovidae > Capricornis > Capricornis sumatraensis. Next base: position 114,670,212 of record NC_091075.1, on the reverse strand, counting down.
AGGGGCTTCCCTGGTGTCTTAGTGGTAAAAAATCTGCCTGCCAATGCAAGAGACACAGGTTCTATTCCTGAGCCAGGAAGATCCCACCTGCCATGGGCCAAAAAAGCCTGTACACCACAACTATTGGGCCTGTGCTCTAGAGCCTGGAAGTTTCCCCTACTGAAGTCCATGCACCCCAGAGCCTGTGCTCTGAACAAGAGAGGCCATTGAAATGAGAAGCCCAACTACACAGCTAGAGAGTAGCCCCAGCTTGTCACAACCAGAGAAAAGCCACACAGCAACAAAGACCAAGGCTAGCCAACAAATCAATATTTTTAAATATATAGCTCCAGAAAAACTTAACATAACCATTATCATTCATTAGAATTACCATCACTGAACCAAAGAAGCTGAAGCTAAATAGCCCAGCTTTGTGATAGAACAAACACCCCTTCCTGAGCCCCACTGCAACAAGGCTGAGTTGAAATTTATCCAGGGCCAGACACACAGCTTATTATAGTCCACAGCTAGCAAGTTCATTACTAAATTTATATTAAAGAAATAAGTGTCTGACTCACCATTTAGAAGGATGATAGCTGATTAAAATTTGATGGTATTGGGAGAGGGTGTGTCAAACACAAATTCAGCAAAAGTTGGAATATGTTGAGTTTATCATTTGCTAAGTCGCTTCAGTCGTGTCCGACTCTGTGTGACCCCATAGATGGCAGCCCACCAGGCTCCGCCATCCCTGAGATTCTCCAGGCAAGAATGCTGGAGTGGGTTGCCATTTCATTCTCCAGTGCATGAAAGTGAAAAGTCAAAGTGAAGTCGCTCAGTCGTGTCCAACTCTTAGCGACCCCATGGACTGCAGCCTACCAGGCTGCTGCTTCCATGGGATTTTCCAGGCAAGAGTACTGGAGTGGGGTGCCATTGCCTTCTCCGGAGTTTATCATTTATGAAACTTTAAACAGTAGCTTTCACTGATTTTGTTGGTAGAAGTATAGTGTGCTGTGTTCTCAGTCACTCAGTCATGTCTGACTCTTTGCAACCCCATGGACTGTAGCCCACCAGGCTCCTCTGTCCATGGAATTTCCTGGGCAAGAGTACTGGAGAGGGTTGCCATTTCCTACTCCAGGGGACCTTCTCAACCTAGGGATTGAACCCATGTCTGATGCATCTTCAGCGTTGACAGGTGGATTCTTTAGCACCGTGCCAGCTTATATTGTCCATTAAAAACAAACAAAAACTGATGAAAGGAAAAGGCTAGATAGATAGGAGTTACAAATTTGATTTGAACTATCCTCTATGACAAGAGCTTTTGTTTATACAATCCACCAAAATTTCAAAATGGTTCCCACTTTTGCTCATTCGCCTGATCCCCGTGATAACCTTGTGTAGCACACAAGACACAAATCATTAGCTCCAACAAGGCAATCAAATCTCTGAATGTGCACACTCCCAAAGAAATATCATGGGCAAGCAATGATGCCGGGATCAAAGCCAGATTGCTTTTTTGCCAAATTCACTAATTTTTTTTTTTTTTCCCTATCACAGAATAGGACCAAGGAAATATGGCCATTCGGTAATCAATGCCAGAGTTATCTGCTTTTCCATTTCCTAGATGCAGTTGAGAAACTAATCAGTTTTGCAAGAGAAAATGCATTCCATTATGAAGTAATTAAATCAGTTCTCCTCTTCCAGGGAAAAAAAAGAAAGTGGCAGTTCGGTTACTCAAAAAAGCCACATGAGATGTGGAGGGAAATGAAAGCCAAGGAGCCAGTTGGAGAAGCCTTGAAGAGTAACACAGGTGTCAAAATAGAGACACATCAAGGGGAAAGAATGCAAGACTTCTGCCAGGCTCTGCTTCAGAAAAGCATGCGATTACACGTGGGTCTTTTGCTTGCAGGATAAGTGGAGTCCGGGGAGAAAGGCAATGTCACCAGATTAAATCTAGGGTGTCTGGTTTAACAGAGCAGGTTTGGGATGGGGTGAAGGAGGGAGTACAAATGGTGTGAGTAAAGACCTATGGTTGGATGGATCCCAGGGGCTATGTAGGGGAGTGAAGAATTGCAAGCTTTAATACAGAAAGTAACAGCCTCGAAAGATAGGAGGAGGGGCCTCATTGAAATAGATTTGTGTTAGATGTTTTTAATAGGGAATTTGAGTTGGAAAATAGGCAGTCAGAAAAACAAACAACAATAACAACACACACACACACAAAACCCACAGCGACCTTCCTCGTGGTTCAGAGGTTAAGAATCCACCTCCCAATATAGGAAACACAGGTTTGATCCCTGACCTGAGAAGATCCCACAGGCTGAAGAGCAACTAAGCTCATGCACCACAAGTCCTGAGCCCACAGACTCTAGAGCCTGTGCTCCTCAACAAGAGAAGCAGCGGCAATGAGATGCCCGTGCCCACAGCTAGAGAGTGGCTCTTGCTCGCCCCAGCTAGAGAAAGCCCATAGGCAGCGATGAGACTCAGCAGAGCCCCAAATAAATCAGCACATTTTATTTAAACATTTCTCTTAAAAAACCTGTTACACAGGACTGGAAAAGGTCAGTTTTCATTCCAATTCCAAAAAAAGGCAATGCCAGAAAATGCTCAAACTACCACACAACTGCATTCATCTCACATGCTAGTAAAGTAATGCTCAAAATTCTCCAGGCCAGGCTTCAGCAATACGTGAACCGTGAACTTCCAGATGTTCAAGCTGGTTTTAGAAAAGGCAGAGGAACCAGAGATCAAATTGCCAACATCTGCTGGATCATCAAAAAAGCAAGAGAGTTCCAGAAAAACATCTATTTCTGCTTTATTGACTATGCCAAAGCCTTTGACTATGTGGATCACAATAAACTGTGGAAAATTCTGAAAGAGATAGGAATACAAGACCACCTGACCGGTCTCTTGAGAAACCTATATGCAGGTCAGGAAGCAACAGTGAGAACTAGACATGGAACAACAGATTGGTTCCAAATAGGAAAAGGAGTGCGTCAAGGCTGTATATTGTCACCCTGCTTATTCAACGTCTATGCAGAGTACATCATGAGAAATGCTGGACTGGAAGAAGCACAAGCTGGAATCAAGATTGCTGGGAGAAATATCAGTAACCTCAGATATGCAGATGACACCACCCTTGTGGCAGAAAATGAAGAGGAACTAAAAAGCCTCTTGATGAAAGTGAAAGAGGAGAGTGAAAAAGTTGGCTTAAAGCTCAACATTCAGAAGATCATGGCATCTGGTCCCATCACTTCATGGCAAATAGATGGGGAAACAGTGGCAGATTTTTTTTTTGCAGGGGGCGGGGGGCTCCAAAATCACTGCAGATGGTGATTGCAGCCATGAAATTAAAAGACACTCGCTCCTTGGAAGGAAAGTTATGACCAACCTAGATAGCATATTAAAAAGCAGAGACATTACTTTGCCAACAAAGATTCGTCTAGTCAAGGCTATGGTTTTTCCAGTAGTCATGTATGGATGTGGGAGTTGGACTGTGAAGAAAGCTGAGCACCGAAGAATTGATGCTTTTGAACTGTGGTGTTGGAGAAGACTTGAGAGTCCCTTGGACTGCAAGGAGATCCAACCAGTCCATTCTATAGGAGATCAGTCCTGGGTGTTCTTTGGAATGCTACTAAGTTGCTTCAGTTGTGTCTGACTCTGTGCAACCACACAGACGGCAGCCCACAAGGCTCCCCCGTCTGTGGGATTCTCCAGGCAAGAATAGTGGAGTGGATTACCATTTCCTTCTCAAATGCATGAAAGTGAAAAGTGAAAGTGAAGTGACTCATCCGTGTCTGACTCTCCGCGACCCCATGGACTTCAGTCTACCAGGCTCCTCTGTCCATGGGATTTTCCAGGCAAGAATACTGGAGTGGGGTGCCATTGCCTTAAGGACTGATACTAAAGCTCCAATACTTTGGCCACCTCATGAGAAGAGTTGACTCATTGGAAAAGACTCTTCTGCTGGGAGGGATTGATGGCAGGAGGAGAAGGGGATGATAGAGGATGAGATGGCTGAATGGCATCACCACGTCAATATTGGTTACAGTACATCTTATGCCTATCCCCCACTTTAGTAGTGCTAAATACTTTGGTTTTAAAAATACAATTGAATTACAAAACAAAACCCAATCATGTATTGATAAAACAAACGCATTTAAAACAAAGAATGGGCGAAAACGAAAGAATTAGAAAAGTCATGCCCGACAAAAGCTGTTGATAGAAATAAGAGCAGAAAGTAATTCTTTCAATATATTGGTGAACTCAGAGAGAAAAGCTGAGTTTCTAAGGAAAGGGTGCAATAAGTAGATATATTTATTGGATAACTTAGGAAAGCCAGAAAGTACATTCTAATTAAACCATAAGAGGTAAATTATTACAGACAGAAAAATTATAAACTGCCTTGCTCAACACTGTGCAAATAAGTTGGAAAAGGTGAATAAAGTAAATGTAATAAATGATTATCTAGAAAAACAAATCACTAAAATTGACCCCAGAAGAAATAGAAATTCTCAGAAGACCAAAGGCCATTAGATGCAGACATATGTGTTTACATACACAAACACACACCTGTAAGATCAGAAGTGGATTCTGGTTTTTGGGGTCACAATAATTAAGCAATTTGGTCACTCTCTTTATAAAAATATGCAAGTTTCTGAAGGAAAAAAAAAAGAGGAAAGGAAGCATTTATTGGAAATGAAAAAAGGAAAAGTTAAAAACAACAAACCCAAATATTGCAAGGCTTGGATAAATAACATAAAATTTGATTTATTTGTCTATAATACATTTTCCTGTATAGTTCTACAGACTTTGTGATCTCCTCATATAGCAATGATTTTTGAGTGCCACTCTCTACAGAAAGGCAAGAAATCAATTTGTTATTTCTTCTAGCAATATTTATCTAAATTTGTTTTTTGTTATTGTCTCTTTCAATGTCTTTCAATTTCACAGCTCATTACTGAAAATATAAAAACATTTCAGGATGGTTGGAAAATTTGGGAAAACAGCTATTAAGTTTCTTTAATATACAAGATATGTGTTTCCAGGTATTTTAAAATTTCCTCTGGGGTGTTTAATCTTAAACACTGTTTGGATTGATGTTCGTCATTACCTGAAAAGTGAAAGTGAAAGTTGCTCAGTCGTGTCTGACTCTTTGTGCCTCCATGGACTATACAGCCCATGGAATTCTCTAGGCCAGAATACTGGAGTGGGTAGCCTTTCTCTAGGGGATGTTCCCAACTCAGGGATCAAAACCAGGTCTCCCACATTGAAGGTGGGTTCTTTACCAGCTGTGTCACCAGGGAAGCCCCAGAACAATTCAAATGCATTTTTAAATTACTGTTATGTTCCACTGAGCTGCATAACTGCGTAACCGAATTACTCATAAGCTAGATTCATTGACACACTGATAAGTAAGCGTAGTCTTGTCAGTAGAATGCTTTTTTTGTTCAATTTCTTCTAGTTTTTGGTGGTAATTTGGCGTGATATTTGTCTGCAACCTCCCGGCTTTGCTAAGGTGTCTTCTCACAGAAGAGAGAACCAAAATTCAGATATACTTTCTGTTTTCACTACTGCTTCTGATGTGTGTCCTACACATGAGGATCCTGGTATGTTCTGTTTCTTAACATTATTTACTTGTCTCCATCAGGTTTTAGTTGCTACACACAGGATCTTTGTGGCATGCGCTCAGGATCTGCAGTCCTCTGGGCTTAGATACTCCATGGCAAGTAGGATCTTAGCCCCCGACCAGGGATCAAACCTGTGTCCCTGCATTGGGAGGTGGATCTTAACTACCAGACCACCAGGGAAGTCCTTGGTATGTTCTATTCTGCACACTTTTTGATTCTTTTTTAAGTGTAGTACTCTTATAAATGTATATGTTACATTACCGAGTATTTTCCTCCTAGAGGAAATCTTTCATTTTGACTTGGTACTGACTGAAAAGAAATTCTTTGCTTACAAAGGTAAATGTTTGACAGGAAACTCCCACAGATGAGCTGCTGGCTTTATACAGTTCAAACTTTATTTCTTCTCCATACCAGATACTTCCAGAACAGGGTGCCGTGGGGCAAGTTCATATCTCAGGGTAATCTCTGCTGTTTTTTCATGTCGGATGCCAGGTAAGTATATCTAGTGGGAAGTGGAAGGGAATTGTAAGCCGTTTCTATACACTATATCAGCTTGTTACTGTTGTTCAGTTGCTCAGTCATGGTGACTTACGATGTCTTTCCGCAGCAGACATTACAGTGTGATATGAATTTGCCCCATGGATTGCAACATGCCATGCTTTCCTGTCCTTCACCATCTTCTGGAGCTTGCTCAACTTCATGTTCATTAAGTCAGTGACACCATCCAACCATCACACCCTCTGTCATCCCTTTCTTCTCCTGCCTTCAATCTTTCCCAGCATCAGGGTCTTTTCTAATGAGTCAGTTCCTTGCATCAGTTGGCCAAAGTATTAGAGTTTCATCTTCAGCATCAATTCTTCCAATGAACATTCAGGACTGAGTTCTCTTAGGATGGACTGGTTGGATTTCCTCGTAGTCCATGGGCCTCTCAAGAGTCTTCTCCAACACCACAGTTCAAAAGCATCAATTCTTCAGCACTCAACCTTCTTTATGGTCCAACTCTCACATCCATACCTGACTACTAGAAAAACCATACCTTTGAGTTTACAGACCTTTATAGGCAAAGTAACATCTCTGCTTTTTAAAATGCTATCTAGGTTTGCCATAGCTTTTCTTCCAAGGAGCAAGTGTCTTTTAATTTCATGGCTTCAGTCACCATCTGCAGTGATTTTGCTACCATATGAGCTAACAAGAACAAAGCAGTACACAGAGAGACTTCCCTGATGGTCCAATGATTAAGAATTTTCCTGCCAGTGCAGGGAACACAGGCTAGATCCTTGCTCTGGGAAGATTCCACATGCCTTGGAGCAACTAAACCTTCATGTCCAAACTACTGGGTCCACATGTTGAAACTACTGAAGCCCACATACTCTAGAGCTTGTGCTCTGCAACAATAGACGCCACTACAATGAGAAACCCATGCAATGCAACTAGAGAAAGCCCACAGGCAGCAAACAAAGACACAGTGCCGTCAAACACACACACACACACATACAGATAATACACAGAAGTGACTGAAGATCCATAGTGTGTGTGTGTCTCTGTATCTGTGTGGTATTCCATTAAAAACAAACTAAATGTATACTGTCACCTTGCTTATTTAACTTAGATGCAGAGTACATCATGCAAAATGCCAGACTGGATGAAGCACAAGCTGGAATCAAGATTGCCGGGAGAAATACCAAGAACCTCAGATATGCTGGTGACACCACCCTTATGGCAGACCTTATGGCAGAAAGCAAAGAAGAACTAAAGAGCCTCTTGGTGAAAGTAAAAGAGAAGAGTGAAAAAGCTGACTTAAAACTCAGCATTCAGAAACCTAGGATCATGGCTTCCAGTCCCATCACTTTATGCCAAATAGATGGGAAAACAATGGAAACGGTGACAGACTTTATTTTCTTGGGCTCCAAAATCATTGCAGAATACAATTGAAGCCATGAAATTAAGATTTGCTCCTTTGAAGAAAAGCTATGACAAACCTAGACAGCATGTTAAAAAGCAGAAACATTATTTTACTGACAAAAGTCCATCTAGTCAAAGCTATGGTTTTTCCAGTAGTTGTGTATGGATGTGAGAGTTGGACCATACAGAAAGCTGAGTGCTGAAGAACTGATGCTTTTGAACTGTGGTGTTGGGGAAGACTGTTGAGAGGCCCTTGAACTGCAAGGAGATCCAACCAGTCAATCCTGAAGGAAATCAGTCCTGAATATTCATTGGAAGGGCTGATGCTGATGATGAAACTCTAATACTCTTGCCACTTGATGCAAAGAACTGACTTACTGGAAAAGACCCTGATGCTGGGAAAGATTGAAGATGGGAGGAGAAGGGGATTACAGAGGATGAGATGGTTGGATGTCATCACTGACTGGATGGACATAAGTGTGAGCATGCTCTGGGAGTTGGTGATGGACAGGGAAGCCTGGCGTGCTGCAGTCCATCAGGTCACAGAGTCAGACACGACTGAGCAACTGAACTGACTGAAATATATACTGATTTCTACTTTCTATTTCAGATTAGATTCTTCAGGGGCAGATATTGGGAGGCAGTTAGGGGTGCAAGGTGTTCATTAGGGATAGACATCTGGAGTTGGGGGGAAGCAGGACAGCACAGAGGCTGTGATGCTGAGAGCCTTGGAGACGGCTCAGCAGTGAGCTGAGCACCTGAGCCCCTCTATGCCTCCTCACTCAGTCACTGGAGAAGAGGGCTGTCCTAGGAGAGGAGTGGTCTTGAGCAAGAAGTCTCTTTATGTCTAAAATAGACCGTGAAGGAGAAGACAGAGATTGTCTCCTGACTATGCTTTCTTGTGAGTCTTTTCTTGAAAGATGCATCTGAGTGGCACATTACCGAGGTTACCGTGTTCCCCTTAGCTAGATCCCCAAAACTGCCTGCAGCCACTCCGACATCACCTGCCAAAACCAGAAGAGTGACACAGAAATCAGCTTGGAAAGACACATTTGAAGACTTCCCCGATGGTCCAGAGGTAAAGAATCCACCTGCCAATGCAGGGGACATGGGTTTGATCCTTGGTTCAGGAAGATCTCACATGTTACAAGGCAACTAAGCCCATGAGCCTCAGCTACTGAGCCTGCCCACTGCAACTACTGAAGCCCACATGCTCGAGAGACCATGTTCTGCAAGAGAAACCAGTGCAATGAGAAGCCTACACATCGTAACTAGAGAGTGGCCCCAGTCTCTGCAGCTAGAGAAAGCCCACGTGTAGCAATGAAGACCCAGTGCAGTCAAAAATAGATAAATAAAACAAAAGTAAGAAAAAGAAAGAGGCCTTCACAAAAGGCCTTAGCCAACTGTGATTAAAAACACTACTTTGCACAAAAACCATATGACCGAGTAGATGGATTTCTAGGGTCTTTCAAGGGTTTTGCTAGGGTCCCACACATGAAGACTTAATAAAGGCTAATGAGGCATTATGCATCATTAATGCACATTAAATCTATGAGCACATTCAAAGTGCTGCTGCTGCTGCTAAGTCGCTTCAGTTGTGTCCGACTCTGTGCGACCCCATAGACGGCAGCCCCCCACGCTCCCCTGTCCCTGGGATTCTCCAGGCAAGAACACTGGAGTGGGTTGCCATTTCCTTCTCCGACATTCAAAGTGCTACACCCCCCCCCCAAACAAGCATCTCGAATGATTTCAAAGGACAATTATACCATATCTGTAAGGAAGAGGTTAATCCAATCCAACCTAAAGTGTTCTAGAACACAGAAATATAAAACCCTTTTTGAAGCTCTTTTTCTATGAGATTAGCATAATATTTAAACCTAAACCTTACAGAAAAAGAGAAAAGAAGTAAATAGCAGAGCAAACCAATTTGCATATATTGATAACTTCTATGAACTGAATTGTATCTCCCCAACATTCATAAGCTGAAGCCTTGGCTCCCAATGTGATGGTATTTAGAGGTGGGAGCTTGGGGAGGTGATCAGGTTTAGATGAGGTCATAGGGGTGGGCCTCTGTGATGGAATTTGTGCCCTGTAAGAAGAGAACACTCTCCTTCTCTCTCTCTCCTATGGGATACATAGGAAGAGGCAGCTGCCTACAAGTCTGGAGGAGGGCTGTCTCTTAAAATGAATTAACCAGCAAGCTGATCATGTTGGGCTTTACAGCCTTCGAAACTGTGAGTAATAAATGTCTGTTGTTTAAGTCACCTAGTCTTTGGCATTTTCTTATAGCTGCCCAAGTTAACTAAGACAATAATGAACAGAATCCTGCAACACCTTGAAAATATAATGCACCAACTGAAGCTTAATTCCCAAATGTTGAAAGGTTAGGAAGTCTATCCATATAATTCACCATAAAGTGAAAATGAATCAGTTGTGTCTAACTCTTTGCAACCTTATGGATTGTAGTCACCAACCTCCCTCAGGTTCCTCTGTCCATGGAAATTCTCCAGGCAAGAATACTGGAGTGGGGTGCCATTTCCTTCTCCAGGGGATCTTCCCCACCCATGGACCGAACCCGGGTCTCCTGCATTGCAGGCAGTTTCTTCATCATCTGAACCACCGGGGAAGCCCAATTCATCATAGGAATATATCAAAAGGGAAAAATTATAGGATCATCTCTAAAGATGCTAAAAGGATACTGAGTTGCATAAATAGATGTTAAAAATAGTAGCTCATCTTAATAAAAACTTGAACAAATAGAAAAACAGAGAATGTTTGCATGATATACAGCTTTATGAATACATACTTTAAATATATCCTGACCTCTAAAATAGAGCTTCCCAGGTGGCGAACCCACCTGCCAAATGCAGGAGATGAAAGACATGCAGGTTTGATCCCTGGGTCAGCAAGATCCCCTGGAAAAGGGAATGGCAACCCCCTCCAGTATTCTTGCCTGGAGAATCCCATGGACGGTGGAGCTACACAAGCAGACAGACTATAATGACATAGATCAGGAATCCCAGAATATAACTCTGAATACATATGAAAATTTAAAATATAAAAAAGGTAAAAATGATATCTAAAATGGATTTGGGGAAAATTGGATATCCATCTGAAAAAAATATGTGTAACTGGCTACTGACCATACTTCATACATCAAAGTGGACTCCATATTTTTTAAAGATTCAATACAAATTGAAACCATAACACACTAGAAGAAAATATGAAAAATCTTTACAAATCATCTTGGATAGAGGAAGTAGTTTTTTATCACAACATGAAAAACTCATAAATCTAACCACATAAATAAAAAAGTAGAACCATGGAAATAAGAAATAAAGTCAAAAACAAGCTACAAAGTAGGAGCAAAGGTTTGCAACTCATATTGCAGATGCAGAGATCCACTCTTTAGAGAGAGCCTCTACAAATCAATCAATTGGTCTCTCATGTGGCGCTAGAGGAAAAGAGCCTGCCTCTCAACGCAGGAGACATAAGAGACTTGGGTTCTATCCCTGGGTTAGAAAGATCCCCTGGAGGAGAGCATGGCAATCCACTCCAGCATTCTTGCCTGGAGAATCCCATGGACAGAGGAGCCTGGGGTGCTACAGTGCTTGGGTTGCAAAGTCAGACATGACTTCAGAGACTTAGCACACACACACACATCAATAAGAAAAGAAAAAAATCTAAAACAAAAACAGAAGATTTCAATAGAAGGCTAAAAAATAAAAAATACAATTAGTTCTTATATATGTAGAAAAATTCTCAGCCTAACAATAAAAGTAGTGCAAATTATATTGCAAGGTACCATTTTCTACCTATGGCACTGATAAAGTTAGGGACATTTACATTCCATGCCAGCAGGGAGTGCGGAGAAATAGGAATTCTGACACACTGGAACCAGAATCGCACATTTTCCTTGAAGGGTGATTTGGAAATATTGATTCATTTTATAAATGTCCATCACCTTTATTCCAGGAATTTCACTTCTAGCCATTTATCCTTTTCAAAAAAAATCAGGTTAAATCAAATGACACTATTGCTTAGGTAAACCCAAAATGATTAACTATGAGCAATTTCATATAATCCAAATCAATACTTGAAAATAGTCAGAATAATAGAAGGAGAAAAGAATACACACAACAGAAATAATCTAACTGTCAATCAGCAAGGAATTGGTTAAATCAGTTCTGATACACCCTTTCAAGAGGAGACCAAGCAACTATTTTTAAATGAAGTATTTTCATTTATACTGATAATTTAATAATAACACATTATTGTTCAGTTAGCAAAATACTATTCATAGTAGGGTAATATTTGAGTAAAATTATTAAAAAGAATATATTTATGCATATTTTCCTGCATATGCAAAAAGTGTCCCTGGTTTGAATGATATGTAAGAAAATCATTATATTGTTGACTCTAAGGGAGGATAACTATACAAGCAGAAGCAGAGATACAAAAGCATTGTGTGACTTTTGCAAACAAAAAATTGCAAAAAAGAGATAACCTAAGCTCTGAACTTTGGTGACATGGAAATTTATTTTTTTTATTAAATTGATATTTATTGAGTAGTTATACTCTATGCTAGACATAGTTTAAGTTGTCAGGTGGTAGCCATGAACAAATTCGACAAATATCCTGCTTTTTTGGTGATTTATTCTGAGGTTGTTGTTGCTGTTTAGTTGATAAGTTGTGTCTGGCTCTTTTGCCACCCCATGGACTGTAGCCCACCAGGCACCTCTGTCCCTTGGATTTCCAAGGCAGGAATACTGGAGTGGGTTGCCATTTCCTTCTCCAGGGGATCTTCCTAACCCAGGGATTGAACCCTGCATTGACAGGAGGATTGTTTACCACTGAGCCACCTGGGAAACTGTACCTTCATATAGGGGGAGAGAAACAATACGTAAGTAAGTTATAAAATATACACTTTATAACCATATAGAGAGGTGATAAGTACCATTAAGCAAAGCAGAGCAAAGTCGGGGATTAGGAAGTGTGCAAAAGTGGTGAGAGAGGGTCTGTCTAGTAATGTGACATGTGAGAAAAAGTCTCCAGGAGGTAAGGAAGCCATGGCAATCTGTGGGGGTAGACATTGGCAGGCAGAAGAGAATGATACAAGAGCCCCGGGGCATGAGTTGCCTGGTATATTTCAAGAACAGGGAGAAGAATAGTAAGACTGGAGAAGGGGGCCTGGGGGAATGAAGCAGAGGTCTTAAGGGTAGATTGTTGGTGGGCACAAATAACGTCAACCTATGAGTGCTGAGGAAAGGCACTGAATTTAACAATCATTTACATCAGGGGCCCCCAACCTCAGAATCTAATGCCTGATGACCTGAGGTGGAGCCGGTATAATAATAACAGATATAAAGTGCACAATAAATGTAATGCTCTTGAATCATCCCCAAACCACCCTCACTCACTGCCAGTCCTTGGAAAAATTGTCTTCCATGAAACCAGTCCCTGGTGCCAAAAAGGTTGGGGACCACTGATTTATATTCCAATTTCAGCCCTTGATAAGGAAAACCATTTGAAGGACAGTAAGATGCAGAGGTCAGGAAGCAACAGTTAGAACTGGACATGGAACAACAGACTGGTTCCAAATAGGAAAAGGAGTACGTCAAGGCTGTATATTGTCACCCTGCTTATTTAACTTCTATGCAGAGTACATCATGAGAAATGCTGGACTGGAAGAAACACAAGCTGGAATCAAGATTGCCGGGAGAAATATCAATAACCTCAGATATGCAGATGACACCACTCTTATGGCAGAAAGTGAAGAGGAACTAAAAAGCCTCTTGATGAAAGTGAAAGAGGAGAGTGACTCAACATTCAGAAAACAAGATCATAGCATCTGGTCCCATCACATCATGGCAAATAGATGGGGGAACAGTGGAAACAGTGTCAGACTTTATTTTTGGGGGCTCCAAAATCACTGCAGATGGTGACTGCAGCCATGAAATTAAAAGACGCTTACTCCTTGGAAGAAAAGTTATGACCAACCTAGATAGCATACTGAAAAGCAGAGACATTACTTTGCCGACTAAGGTCCATCTAGTCAAGGCTATGGTTTTTCCTGTGGTCACATATGGATGTGAGAGTTGGACTGTGAAAAGGGCTGAGCACTGAAGAATTGATGCTTTTGAACTGTGGTGTTGGAGAAGACTCCTGAGAGTCCCTTGGACTGCAAGGAGATCCAACCAGTCCATTCTGAAGGAGATCGGCCCTGGGATTTCTTTGGAAGGAATGATGCTGAAGCTGAAACTCCAGTACTTTGGCCACCTCATGCAAAGAGTTGACTCATTGGAAAAGACTCTGATGCTAGGAGAGATTGGGGGCAAGAGAAGAATGGGACAACAGAGGATGAGATGGCTGGATGGCATCACTGACTCGATGGACGTGAGTCTGAGTGAACTCTGGGAGTTGGTGATGGACAGGGAGGCCTGGCGTGCTGCAATTCATGGGGTTGCAAAGAGTCAGACATGACTGAGTAACTGAACTGAATTGAACTGAAGGTGCAGAGAGGAGCCCAGGTAGGAAGGGGAAGCAAAGCCGTGGGACAGAAGATGGGAAGAACTGGGAGCGTGAGCTGAGGGCAATGAGCATTGGTAGATCTCTCAAAGAATGAGTGAAACCCCTGATGATGGTCACCCAGGCAGTGAGAGCCTTAAGTCAGGACTCAACTTAAACATCCCAGAGTGCTTCAGGTGATCAAAGGAGGAGTTGCACACCCTTTGGGAAATCAGTCTCTACTTAAACATTCGCTTTAATGCCATGTTTTCTAGAAAACAAACTTGCCTCCAGCAAAGAGACCCTTGATGTTGACCTCCTCTGGATAATGCTGTAGCTCCTTGCGGACCTTGAGTACCACAGTTGCACAAATACTGCCCACCCTTTTGTGAATCCTCCATATTTTATTGGATAGAGTTGTGATCTTCTCAAATGTTATCAGCACACATGCAAGTTGCCTTTTTGAAGTTTGCTGATTTAAAATCCCAAACCTCTGCCTTGTTGAGCATTGAAATGTCTTATCTTCACCATCCTGGGACTTGAGGCCCCTTCTCCCTTACAGAAAACAGGGAAATATGGGAGAGGTCTTGGATGAACCAGTGGCTCCTTGGTAAAGCATCTGGGTGCAATGCAGAAGACACAGGAGACAAGAGTTTGATCCCTGGGTTGAGAAAATCCCCTGGAGGAGGAAATGGTAATCTACTCCAGTATTCTTGCCTGGGAAAACTAGGGACAGAGGAGCCTGTGACTCCATAGGGGTCACAAAGAGTCAGACTCGACCAAAGAAACTGAGCACGCACTTGGATTAAACTTGAGTATAAAAGAAAACATCTGAATTTTCATATTAAAGAATTGTGCTCTGGTGAGCCCAGACCCTAGCAGCACTGGAATCCTTCCTTTTGTGATGTAGTTTTTATAAACAGCAAAGACTTCTTAGTTTAAATGGGGAGAGTTCATAAGAGGATAAATCCACTCAGCATAAGATTCAACTTTATGACAGAACTGTTCAACAATGAGACTTGGTTCTTTAACAAGTATAGAATAGTCAAAAGGGATCTGAGTGACCACGTTCCAGAGAGGTTGAAAAAGGAACTCGTAAGTAGGTAGAACTTTGGGCTAAATATCTTTAGGTTTTTCCAACTCTGAGATCCTGGGAATGTGTCATTTTGAAATTCTGCCTTTGCTTTTGCAGTCTGTAGTTAAGGTTTTGCCTGATCCATCCAGATTCTACTCGTGGTACCAGAAACCACTCAAAGCTGCCCTCCTCACTGATGTATCTGCTGACTTAGACCCAGGCGATCTGTTCAGGGTCTCCCGAGGCAACATAAGTAGAATAAGAATCCAGATCACAGGCCCTCCCTGGTCCAGTGGCTAACAGTCAGTGCTACCGCTGCAAGTGGTGTGGTTTCTGGCCCTGGTCAGGGGGAAAAATTTTTTTCTTGAACTGAATGAAAATGAAAATACAACATATCAACTTCAAAATAATTTTAAAAATAAAGTTTTTTTTTTTTTTTTTTTTAATCTGGATCACAGAGAAAGGAAGATGAAATGAGTGTCCTAGGCTGAGTTCACCAAAAATAAGCCTGGAGATAAGCAAGCATGCCTAGAAGACGCTGATGAGGCAGGGCAGAATCGGGACCAGAAATGGCAGGAAATCAAGCAAGGATACTGTTTCAGGCAGAGTCCCAGCCTCAGCTGGATCCCATAGGGGACCTCTGAAGTGTAAAGTACTCTTTAGAGTTTGCCCCAGTTTAAGGCACAGGAATTCGAGGTTTTTATTCCCACACCAGCTAGTTGTTGGCTGAGAGCCACACAGCAAGATATCAACTCCTAGGCTCCTGAGCTTGTGGAGAAAGAGACTCCAGTCACTCAAAGGAGGACCTCCAAAGAGGAGAGTTATATATGTGGGTCCTCTCAAGTAAAAACACTCCACAATCCTGTGGAAGGACACAAGGCAAATTTAAAAGGATCCAAGTGGATCTGGGCAGAAAACAGACAAAGCCTCCTACAAAAGGTCACAGCAAGGAATATGGAATCCAACTTCAAGTTCAAATCATAAGACAGTAAAAGTAGTTAGGAGTAAATGTATCAGAAGCAAGCTTAGATTTGGGGTGCAGAAAAAAATACAAGGGGTTCAGACTGTGGAAGTCAATTCTGTGATGGTGATGGAGGTTTAAATGCATATGGTGTATCAGGCAGGGTTCTCCAGAAGAGGAAATATAATATATAACAAATGTACACATAGCACAGACAATATGTATTACATACACTGTTTGTACATATATTACCTATGTATATCTATGTATTACATAGATGTGTGTGTCTATATATTAAGAGATTTATTTTAAAGAATTGACTTCCATCATTGTTGGAGCTGGAAAGTCCAAAACATACAGGGCAGGCTGGAAACATGAAACAAATTATGTTAGTCTGGAGGCAGAATTTTTTTCTTCTCTAAAAAACTGAAGTTTTTGCTCTTAAGGCCTTCAATCAATTGGCTCAAGCCTCTCCACATTAGCAAGGGTATCTATTTTATTTAAGGTCTTCTGATTATAGATATTAGATATTAGCCACATCTGCAAAGTATCTTCATGGCAAACATAGGTTCAGTTCAGTTCAGTCGCTCAGTCATGTCCAACTCTTTGCGATCCTAGGAATCACAGCACACCAGGCCTCCCTGTCCATCACCAACTCTGGAATCTACTTAAACTCATGTCCATACAGTCGGTGATGCCATCCAGCCATCTCATCCTCTGTCGTCCCCTTCTTCTCCTGCCCCCATTCCCTCACAGCATCAGGGTCTTTTCCAATGAGTCAACTCTTCACATGAGGTGGCCAAAGTATTGGAGTTTCAGCTTCAGCATCAGTCCTTCCAATGAACACCCAGGACTGAGCTCCTTTAGGATGGACTGGTTGGATCTCCTTGCAGTCCGAGGGCCTCTCAAGAGTCTCCTCCAACACCACAGTTCCAAAGCATCAATTCTTTGGTGCTCAGCTTTCTTCACAATCCAACTCTCACATCCATACATGACCACTGGAAAAACCATAGCCTTGACTAGACGGACCTTTGTTGGCAAAGCAATGTCTCTACTTTTGAATATGCTACTTAGGTTGGTCATAACTTTTCTTCAAAGGAGTAAGTGTCTTTAGAGAACATCAGCCTGGGGTCCCTCCCCAGGCCCCCCGCCCCAGATAGCACCCGCCCAGATCTATTCCCTGTTTAGTGTGGGGAAAAAAGAGAGTAGACCAGAGTTCCACTCTCTTGCCTTGTTTCCACTTCATTTAAAGAGAAGCACCATAAAGTAAGAGATTAAGGTTTTTATGATCCCTTGTAATTCATGGGGTCGCAAAGAGTTGGACATGACTGAGTGACTGAACTGAACTGAATTGACCGAACAACTTCTTCTCTGTGCTAACACAGTAAAAATAAACATCAGTACCTTGTTATACATGAGCTTCCCTGGTGGCTCAGAGATTAAAGCATCTGCCTGTAATGTGGGAGACCTGGGATCAATCCCTGGGTCAGGAAGATCCCCTGGAGAAAGAAATGGCAACCCACTCCAGCATTCTTGCCTGGAGAATCCCATGGACGGAGGAGCCTGGTGGGCTACAGTCCGCAGAGTCGCAAAGAGTTGGACACAACTGAGCAACTTCACTTTCACCTTGTTATACATGTGATTTATCTTCAGTTCAGTTCAGTTCAGTTGCTCAGTTGTGTCGACTCTTTGTGATCCCATGAATCCCAGCACACCAGGCCTCCTTGTCCATCACCAACTCCTGGAGTTTACTCAAACTCATGTCCACAGAGTCGGTGATGCCATCCAGCCATCTCATCCTCTGTCGTCCCCTTCTCCTCCTGCCCCCAATCCCTCCCAGCATCAGGGTCTTTTCCAATGAGTCAACTCTTCACATGAGGTGGCCAAAGTACTGGAGTTTCAGCTTTAGCATCAGTCCTTGCAATGAACACCCAGGATTGATCTCCTTTAGAATGGATGAGTTGGATCTCCTTGCAGTCCAAGGGACTCTCAAGAGTCTTCTCCAACACCACAGTTCAAAAGCATCAATTCTTTGGTGCTCAACTTTCTTCACAGTTCAACTCTCACATCCATACATGACCACTGGAAAAACCATAGCCTTGACTAGACGGACCTTTGTTGGCCAAGTACTGTCTCTGCTTTTTAATATGCTATCTGCTGCTGCTGCTGCTAAGTTGCTTCAGTCGTGTCCAACTCAGTGCGACCCCATAGACAGCAGCCCACCAGGCTCCCCATCCCTGGCATTCTCCAGGTAAGAACACTGGAATGGGTTGCCATTTCCCTCTCCAATGCATCAAAGTAAAAAGTGAAAGTGAAGTCGCTCAGTCGTGTCTGACTCTTAGCAACCCCATGGACTGCAGCCTACCAGGCTCCTCTGTCCATGGGATTTTCCAGGCAAGAGTACTGGAGTGGGGTGCCATTGCCTTCTCTGAATATGCTATCTAGGTTGGTCATAACTTTCCTTCCAACGAGTAAGCGTCTTTTAATTTCATGGCTGCAATCACCCTCTGCAGTGATTTTGGAGCCCCCCAAAAATAAAGTCTGACACTGTTTCCACTGTTTCCTCATCTATTTGCCGTGAAGTGATGGGACCAGATGCCATGATCTTCGTTTTCTGAATATTGAGCTTTAAGCCAACTTTTTCACTCTCCTCTTTCACTTTCATCAAGAGGCTTTTTAGTTCCTCTTCACTTTCTGCCATAAGAGTGGTGTCATCTGCATATCTAAGGTTATTGATATTTCTGCTGGCAGTCTTGATTCCAGCTTGTGCTTCTTCCAGCACGGCGTTTCTCATGATGTACACTGCATAGATGTTAAATAAGCAGGGTGACAATATACTGTTTGGTTAAATCACTGGGTGTACAAGACTGGCCACACTGACACAGAAATCTGACCACCATAGAGAGGACTCTGCCTGTCAGGAACAGTCTTTCTTAAAGTTAAAGAGGGTTTGTGAATTTTAGCAGTGCAAGCTATAAATTTGAGAAAGTGAGTGTTTTAGCCAACATTTTGGTTGCTAAACTACTCATAATCTTGTGCAAATTGATTCAAATTTAGCCATCTGCTAATCCACACTTATTTTTCCAGGTGGCTCAGTGGTAAAGAATCTGCCTGCCAATGTATGAGGTGCGAGTCAATTCCTGGGTCAGAGGATCCCCTGGAGAAGGAAATGGCAACCCACTGCAGTACTCTTGCCTGGAAAATCCCATGGACAGAGGAGCCTGGCAGGCTAATGTCTCAGTTCAGTTCAGCTGTGCAGTCATGTCTGACTCTTTTTGACCTCATGAACTGCACCACACCAGGCCTCCCTGCCCATCACCAACTCCCAGAGTTTACTCAAACTCATGTCCTTTGAGTCAGTGATGCCATACAACCATCTCATCCTCTCTTGTCCCCTTCTCCTCCTGCCTTCAATCTTTCCCAGCATCAGAGTCTTTTCCAATGAGTCAGTTCTTCACTCAGGTGGCCAAAGTATTGGAATTTCAGCTTCAACATCAGTCCTTCCAATGAATAATCAGGACTGATTTCCTTTCAGATGGACTGGTTAGCTCCCTTTGCAGTCCAAGGAACTCTCAAGAGTCTTCTCCAACAGTAGAATTCAAAAGCATCAATTCTTTGATGCTCAGCTTTCTTTATGGTCCAACTCTCACATCCACACATGACTACTGGAAAAAGCATAGCTTTGACTAGATGGACCATAAAGTAATATCTCTGCTTTTTAATATGCTGTCTAGGTTTGTCATAGCTTTTCTTCCAAGGAGCAAACTTCTTTTAATTTCATGGCTGCAGTCACCATCTGCAGTGATTTTGGAGCCCAAGAGAATTAAGTCTCTCATGGAGTCTAAAAAGAATTGCACATGACTTAGCAGCTAAACAACAACTTCCTCACTTGGGTTAAGAATCTCGCCACAGGGCTTGGTTTCAAGCATTGCATTGAATAAACAAACACCTGATGCTATGTTTATATTAAGGAATTAAAAACAAATTAATTACTGAAAGCTCAGTTTCAGTGGTTTATGGAAGACTTTGTATCTGTCTGGGAGTTTTCATAGTGCGACAACATTGACTGAGTGATTCTGCTGCAGAAAAAGACTAGTACATCATGAGAACTTGTGGGTATTGTCATTCTTTTCCTGGCTGGCTGGCAGGTATGATTATAATAGCACACAGGAGTCTTCCATTTCCAGCAAATGATGGTTGTATTTGACAAGAGAAACTTAGCCCTGACTATGTTTAGGTTGATGGTCTTCATTTTTCCCCACCTGACATACCTGAAGGATATAACATTCTCTCATTAGCAGGAGAGGCTCTTTACAGAGTTCATGAGGGAACCATCACCCACAGCATCTCAGCATAGAGGGCAGAGGGAATTTATCTACCACAGTCTCCTCAGTGAGTCTGCCCATTGAGAATCACTCCTACAAATCACAAAACTGTGCTTAGCAAGTTGTGCTTAACGATATCTATAACACAGTAGATATTCAATACATGTGTCTAGTGTTAAAGAAATGATTTTTCTGTCACTTCTTAAAATGGTACTGCAGACCATATTTAGGACTAACATGATAGTTGTAGGGACCACTTCAGCGGGGTTGTAGTAGGTATGAGAGATCAGTTTCAAATTCAAATGCAATAAGGAAAAAAAAGGAGGGGGGCGGTGTTTAGAGCCAAGGAGCAGGATTTGGGTGAATGGGTAGAAAGTTATCAAGAGGAAACATCAGGAGCAGGGAGAAACTTGCTAAACCAACTCAAGGTGACTCTAGGTGAGAGCAGGCCAGGGTGATCAGACCTCATCGGGGGATGGTAGGAAATGTGAACATTTGATTAGGCATTGACGGGGATCAGATGTCAAGTGTGTATTCGTTATTTCCAAATTCCTAGTTTATCTCTCACCCCTCCCTGATCCCCTCTTTGGAAATCACATTTGTTTTCTATGTCTGTGATCCCTATGTCTTATTAACATCATACTTTAGTAGGAGAATTCCCCAGGCTTTGCAATTGCATGTCATTTCATAAGTGCTCAATAAATGGTTCAGTTCAGTTCAGTTCAGTCGCTCAGTCATGTCCAACTCTTTGAGACCCCATGAATTGCAGCATACCAGGCCTCCCTGTCCATCACCAACTCCCGGAGTTCACTCAGACTCACGTCCATCGAGTCCGTGATGCCATCCAGCCATCTCATCCTCTGTCATCCCCTTCTCCTCCTGCCCCCAATCCCTCCCAGCATCAGAGTCTTTTCCAATGAGTCAACTCTTTGCATGAGGTGGCCAAAGTACTGGAGTTTCAGCTTTAGCATCATTCCTTCCAAAGAAATCCCATGGTTGATCTCATACAGAATGGACTGGTTGGATCTCCTTGCAGTCCAAGGGACTCTCAAGAGTCTTCTCCAACACCACAGTTCAAAAGCATCAATTCTTTGGCGCTCAGCCACCTTCACAGTCCAACTCTCACCTCCATACAATAAATGGTAGCTATCATCATTATAGTGCAGATATTCAGGATAAGGTGCTACATTTTGGAAAAAATCAAAAGTAAGTGAAGTACAAAAAGGGCCTTATTATAAGCCGGCCTGACCCATTAAGAGTGGTCTCCCAGACAGCAATGGAAGATGCCTGGAGAGGCACTCCCTTGCAAAAGTTACCTGTTAGAAATGTCCCCCAATCTTTAGTTGTGAGTGCTACATTCACACATTTATGACGATTCATTTTATTCAACTTTCACACCTCCACAAACTTCATTCAGTGTCATTTTCCAACAGGACTCCTTTAAAAGCGGGAAGAGGGTACATTAAACAAATAAGAATTCCTAATTTTTTCCAGCCATTAGGCATTAATTTATCAGTGCTCTTGTATGTAATTAATGGTCTCTCACAGCTTGTGACAGCTGGTTTGTTACAGCCAAAACCAACCTTACTAAGTTAAGATTTGGAGGTGTGCCACCAGGCTAGTTAAACCTGTCACTAACTCCTCATTTAATATTTTAATAGGCTTTCCTGGCACGGGAGCTGTTTGCCTGGACTCACTTTCCTCTCAATGAAAAAACGTGCAAGTTCAGCTTCATCACTTTGCATGTCCTCATCTTGTCTCAAACGCTCAGAGGACAGGGTTTGAAAGGTCACATCAACACAGAAGAGAAGTTTATGTAAAAGCTCAAATAAAAACACAATGGAAGTGCACAGAGAACCACATTCAGTACTGGCAGCTCATAAAACAAAACCATGTTGTTAACATGACCAAACATCAACAAGTTCTATTCCCCAAATATGCCAAAGGGTCAAGGATTAGAAATAACGGGTAAGGGTATGGTTGTTTGTATGGACAGCAGGGTTAATCTGGTCTCTTCTGAGAAAACAATGCCAATGTATTGAGCCCCTACTATACCTTGCATCCATATCAATGATCTCATTTGTTTCTGGCAAAAAAAAAAATGTTTGCTGAGCAAAGTTGTAAGTACTGGCTTTATAGGAAAAGGAGAAACAGAGCAGATGATTGACAGGTCACACGGCACCTGCAGGCAGAGCCAGACTTTGAACTCAAGTGCCTCATTCCAAGGACTCTGGGTCTTCTTCACTCTGTGCAAGTGGATCATTCTGTCTACACAAGGAGATTTGAATCCAAGAGGTCTCTTACGTTTACATTAATGGCTACAATTCTAGTTTCAACACCAATTCTACATTCGAATGAGTTCCATTCCACGAGCACACTTCTAAGTCCAATTTGCAAGTCCAGCAGAGGAGCCCAGCAGGCTACAGTCCAGGGGATCTCAAAGAGTCAGACATGACTGGGTAACTGAGTACAAACACACCAACAAGGTTAGCCTAGATACCCCCAACTCAATCAGCTACATACCTTTGCTTTTATGCTTGCTTCCAGACGTCCTGGGCTTGCAGTAAAGAGACTGTACTCTATACAGTACTGAATAATAAAGTAAAACCACAACCACTTGCAGACAACATACACCAGACACATGAACTAACTTACATGATTGGAGATGCAAATACATGTTCACATCTTTGAAAGTTTGCCACCTGAAGGTTATATGTAGGGGACTTGAGGTATTTGCTGGGGATAGCATCAGAGTCCCTCCTCCAGAGGATCATGTTTTGTCAGAATGCTCTGCCGTGACCCGTCCATCTGGGATGGCTCTTATTTTCATTGAGTTACGCAAGCCCCTTCACCACGACAAGGCAGTGTCCAATGGCAAACCATCCCGATATATTTGCCGTGAGAACTTCATGAACTGTATAAAAGGCCAGAAAGATATGACAACAGAAGATGAGCCCCCCAGGTCAGAAGGTGTCCAATATGCTAACATGAACTTGGGCAAACTCTGGGAGATGGTGAGGAACAGGGCCACCTGGCGTGCAGCTGTTCATGGAGTCACAAAGAGTCAGGCATGACTGGGCAGCAACAACTGAACAGCAACAACAAGAGTCACAGGGTCAATCAGGTTCCACAGGTTAAACCCTTTGTCCCGTAATTCGGTACCCACTCCAGGCCAATCACAAGTCCAGGTTGTTATGTGTACTTCTGACCAACTGGGTACAAATAGAGGCTTCTGTGGCCTTCTTCTTGGGTTTGATTAATTTTGGGGGGCAGCTCCTAGAATTCAGGAAACTGGTTATATGTATCTATAGCTGGATGAAAAGATTCCTAGGGCAAAGACTCAAAGATCTCAAATGCAGGAGTTTCTGTCTCCATGGATTTTGGGCCCCAGTCTGTCAGCACAGAGATAGATATATTCTGCTTCACCAATCTGGAGGTCTCTGAACCATGACCTCTTGGGGTCTTATGGAGGCTTCTTTACTTAGGCATGATTGATTAAATCTTTGGCCTGGGGTGATGGAACTCAACCTCCAGCCTCACCTCCCTGGAGGTCTAAGGTAGGGATTGAAAGTTCAAATCTATTCACCAAAGTTTTTGTACCCCTTGGTACAAAACTCAGCAGTGGCCCCAGGGCTGGAAAAATCAGTTTTCATTCCAATCCCAAAGAAAGGCAATGCCAAAGAATGCTCAAACTACCGCACAATTTCACTCATCTCACACACTAGTAAAGTAATGCTCAAAATTCTCCAAGCCAGGCTTCAACAGTATGTGAGCTTCCAGATGTTCAAGCTGGATTTAGAAAAGGCAGAGGAACCAGAGATCAAATTGCCAACATCCATTGAATCATCGAAAAAGCAAGGGAATAGAAGAAAAACTTCTACTTCCCCTTTATTGACTATGCCAAAGGTTTGGCTGTGTGGATCACCAAAAATTGTGGAAAATTCTGAAAGAGATGGGAATACCAGACCACTTGACCTGCCTCTTGAGAAATCTGTATGCAGCTCAGGACACAACAGTTAGAACTGGACATGGAACAGACTGGTTCCAAATAGAGAAAGGAGTACATCAAGGCTGTATATTGTCACCATGCTTATTTAACCTATATACAAAGTACATCATGAGCAACACTGGGCTGGATGAAGCACAAGCTGGAATCAGGATTGTCAGGAGAAATATCAATAACCTCAGATATGCAGATGACACCACCCTTATGGCAGAAAGTGAAGAGGAACTAAAAAGCCCCTTGATGAAACTGAAAGAGGAGAGTGAAAAAGTTGGCTTAAAGCTCAACATTAAGAATACTAAGATCGTAGCATCCAGTCCCATCACTTCATGGCAAATAGATGGGGCAACAGTGGAAACAGTGTCAGACTTTATTTTGGGGGGCTCCAAAATCACTGCAGATGGTGACTGCAGCCATGAAATTAAAAGACGCTTGATCCTTGGAAGAAGAGTTATAACCAAGCTAGACAGTATATTAAAAAGCAGAGACATTACTTTACCAACAAAGGTCCATCTAGTCAAGGCTATGGTTTTTCCAGTGGTCATGTATGAATGTGAGAGTTGGACTGTGAAGAAAGCTGAGCATCAAAGAATTGATGCTTTTGAAGTATGGTGTTGGAGAAGTCTCTTGAGAGTCCCTTGGACTGCAAGGAGATCCAACCAGTCCATTCTGAAGGAGATCAGTCCTGAATATTCACTGGAAGAACTGATGCTGAAGCTGAAGCTCCAGTACTTGGGCTACCTGATGGGAAGAACTGACTCACTGGAAAAGACCCTGATGCTGGGAAAGATTGAAGGCGGGAGGAGAAGGGGACGACAGATGGTGAGATGGTTGGATGGCATCACTGATGGTTTGGACATAAGTTTGAGTAAACTCTGGGAGTTGGTGATGGACAAGGAGGACTGGTGTGCTGCAGTCCATGTGGTCAGAAAGAGCCAGACATGACTGAGAGACTAAATTGAGCTGAAACTGAACATGTACCCCTGGCAACCAGCCCTCATAGTTACCTGGGGGATTTCCCAAAGGCATCTCATTAACATAACAAAAGAGTTTTATTGCCCAATTCACTTAGAAAATTCCTAGGGTTTTTAAGATCTCTGTGCCAGGAATGGGATGACGATCAAATTCCTTATTATGGGTCACAATATCACAATGGCAAATGATACTTAATAAAGCACATACAATCATGCTATTCCTCTCTAGGCTAGTGTTGGGTGAGTGTGAAAGTGAAAGTCGCTCAGTCTTGTCCAACTCTTTGTGACCCCATAGACTAGACAGTCTGTGGAATTCTCCAGGCCAGAATACCGGAGTGGGTAGCCTTTCCCTTCTCCAGGGCATCTGCCCAACCCAGGGATCGAACCCGGGTCTCCCACAGTGCAGGCAGATTCTTTACCAGCTGAGCCACAAGGGAAGCCCAAGAATACTGGAGTGGGTAGCCTGTCTCTTCTCCAGGGGATCTTTCTGACCTAGGAGTTGAACCGGGGTCTCCTGCATGGCAGGCGGATTTTTTACAAACTGAACTATCAGGGGGGTCACCAATGAAGTCTCTCTAGTGTCACCTGTTCTGGTACCTGAGAGAAGGCTCTTTGGGGATGTGGAAATAAGCTGGACAGAAATAAATCTTCCAGTTCCTCCAGGTATCTTATTAAGTGCCTAATATTTGCAAGCAACTACGCTCGACACTCTGTAGGGAATCCTTTCATCTTTACAGCAATACCTGTAATTATTGGCACTCTCAATATTACATATCTTGAAATTAAGACTCAGAGATGTGAGACAACTTGCTCAAGGCCACATAGCAAATAAGTGGCTATTCTAGCATTGAACTCAATTCTGTTCAACTCCCAAGCCCGTGTTGCTCTGATCTTACTATATTTGCGACTTATTTCTTAGGCAACCAAGATGAATAGTTTGATCTCGCCTATCTGCGTTGACTGAAAACATACACGCAGCCTAGAAACTGAGAGTTATCTTTTTTTTGGTGGGAAGTTTTCAAGTCCCAGAGACACATTTCAAGCAAACCTAAGAGTTGGTAGGGGGTGGGGGTGGGGGGGAAGGGTCAGGCTTAATAGAAGTTTGCAACAAAAGCAGATCATCTGAACATCAAAAGATTATTGTTAATTAAGGAAAACCAGATATCTCAAGTCAAGGAATTTAGCACTTTTGTATGTATGGGCAGTTGCAAGAGTCTGGGTTTACTGAAATCATTCTCTTCATATGCATCTCAGCTATCTGGGGGACAATGTCTTGCCTGTTTTTTTTTAACATTCCCCTCTCACAGCTCCTCAGTACTCACTCTAGGAAGTGACTGTAGATAAATGGCTTCTAGATAGCAGGGCTTGTTCTTCCTGGGTACCTTTGGGGCTCAGAAATTCACATTTGGAGGGGCAGAATCACTGATGACTGTGCATCCTTGTTTACTGATAAGATAAGGAATACACATTTCTCATCTCAAAAGACACATAGAACCAACACCAGAGAGCGAGTCTATTTTTTCAAGGACACATTTCCTGAAATTTGGGCTTTGTTAGAAAGAGTTCCGATCTCCTGGATGGGGCTGCAGAAGTCTAGTTTGAGTCACAGGTGTGATCAGAAGGCAGTGCTATGGAAGCATCAGGTTCCATGGAGAATTATTCTGTGGCTCTGAGCTTTCTGGGGACAGGAGTCTTGATGGACTGCACTTCAGGTTCCAAACTCAGGAAGAGAGAGATAAAGCAAGGCAATGGTTAGTGAGCTAACAAGTCTAGCACCTTCCTTCCCCCTCCCAAATGAGCTCAATTATTGATATTTGATGGAACGTTCCATTGTTTTACCATATTTTGCTTCCTTGAGTTACAGAACTGCTTCAAATGTATATCGCTCATTATTGCATAGATTCTGCAGCAATCCTAACCCTAGGACCTCCCAGTAGGACCCAAATGTTTTGAGAGGTTAGCAGGGACCATGTGATCATAGGTTTGTGATTGGATTGCTGTTCAGTCACTAACTCGTGTCCGACTCTGTGACCCCATGGACTGAAGCACACCAGTCTCCCCTGTCCTCCACTATCTCCCAGAGTTTGCTCAAATTCACATCCATTGACTCAGTGATGCTATCTAACCATCTCATCTTCTGTTACCCCCTTCTCCTCCTGCCTTCAATCTTTCACAGCATCAGGGTCTTTTTCAATGAACTGACTCGTCACATCAGGTGGCCAAAGTTTTGGAGCTTCAGCTTCAGCATCAGTCCATCCAGTGAATATTCAGAATTGATTTTCTTTAGGGTTGACTAGTTTGATCTTCTTGCTGTACAAAGGATACTCAAGAGTCTTCTTCAGCACCTCAGTCCAAAAGCATCAATTCTTTGGCACTCAGCCTTGCTTATGGTCCAATTCTCACATCTGCACATGAGTACTGGATAAACCATAGCTTTGGCTAGACAGACCTTTGTCAGCAAAGTGATGTCTTTGCTTTTGAATACACTGTCTAGGTTTCTCAAAGCTTTCCTTCCAAGGAACAAGTGTCTTTTAATTCCATGGCTGCCTTCATGAAATCTTCATTGTGGTTGGGGTGATTAGTCTACTCAGAGCAAAAGGTTAACAGGAGACAGGGGACTAGATTCCCACCTGTGGAACTTTGGAGTGGAGGGTCCTAGTTGACAAGAAAGTGTCTGACAGACTGTTGAGATCCTAGTGTCTCTGTTGTAGCCATGTGTTCCTGGAAACAAACTCACTCAGAAGGATGATACAGAGAGTGGAGTGCAGCTTAATACACCAGTGGGCCCAAGGCAGAGTCTCCTCTTAGCCAAAGACCCCAACAATTTTTTGTGAAAACCTTATATACCCTAAGTGTACGTGCCCAAATCCACCTCCCCAACCCCTGACAATCAAAGTTAATCCATGATTCATATGCCTTAAGCCTAGTAGTTAATGGTGGGCAATTATCAATAAGCCTGTGGTCATACCCCAATAAGCATAATAGAATGTATGGCTCTATTGGGTTACACAGACAATTAGGGTATTCTTTTAGCTATGGAGAACCATGGGGCCCTTTCTTCTGGGGGCCTGCTTTTCCAGTTAGTATGTTGTTTCCATAGATTCTGGACATAGAGCTCAAAGTCCACAGTCCAGCCCAAGATGGAGTCCTGCTTTCAAGATAGAACCTGTTCTGTTTCCTCCTTCATCTCCTGAGCAGCTCTGGCCTCAGTGGGATTTGAATTTGGGTCAGCTTCCAGCCTCTGTGTGAATCAGGGAAAAAGGAAACTTTAGAAAGATGGTAATGATGACCCTATATGTGAGATAGCAAAAGAGACACAGATGTATAGAGCGGACTTTTGGACTCCGAGGGAGAGGGTGGGATGATTTGGGAGAATGGCATTGAAACATGTATACTATCATGTAAGAAGCGAATCGCCAGTCTATGTTAGATGCAGGATACAGGATGCTTGGGGCTGGTGCACGGGGATGATCCAGAGAGATGATATGGGATGGGAGGTGGGAGGGGGGTTCATGTTTGGGAACTCATGTACACCCGTGGCGGATTCATGTCAATGTATGGCAAAACCAATACAGTATTGTAAAGTAAAATAAAGTAAAAATAAAAATCAAAAAAATATATATACAAAGAAAAAAAAAGAACAGGGAACTATAGTCAATATCTTGTAATAACCCATAATGGAAAATAATCTGAAAAGTAATATATGTGTATATGTATGACTGAATCACATTACTGTACACTTGAAACACTGTAAGTCAACTATACTTCAATAAAATATACATATTAAAAGAAAAAAAAAAAGAAACTTTCCTGGGTGGATGAACAACAAAACATACTTCTTTTTCTAGATGGATATCACCCTCCATCAGGTTGCACAGTGTGGAGGGGAATTTGGGTCCCGTTTCATTTCTTAACAGAGGCATATTTGGGCAGTGCAGAAACTTGATTACTGTTCATGTCAACCCAGCCTGGACAGGAATAGGAGAAAAAAGTAGAATCCTTCTGTATTATAAAGACTATAGTAATAATAGTAACAGTAATAGTTTTTAAAGAGAATCAAAAGAGCCTGATAATATAATATGTGCATGCTCCATCTCTCAGTGGTGTCCAACTCTTTGCAATCCCACAGACTGAAGCCCACCAGGCTCCACTGTCCATGGGATTCTCCAGGCAGGAATACTGGATGGGTTGCCATTTCCTCCTCCAGGGGATCGTCCTGACCCAGGAATTGAACCTCCATCTCTTACATCTCCTGCATTAGCAGGTGGGTTTTTTTACCTAATGTAATTCTATGATTTATAGTTCCTAGCACATACTAAGTATTAAATCAGAGCTTGTTAGCGAAATAAATCCCAAACCTGGTCAGTTTGGCAGTTTCCTCCTTTACCATACATACAGGACCCCTAGAGATAGTTTTCCACTTTCATGTCTATAAGTACTCAGAGTTCACTCTTGAGAGTACAGAGATTTTCCTTGCAACTTGAAATTTCATCCGTGGCACTTAACTTTTCTTTATTACGTATTCGTCCATTATCTAATTGCTTTTTTGTGCTAGTCTTAGGATTTTATAAATCTGCGGTCATTTAGAGTCAGAAGCCCATGTACAATATCCGTCTAGTTTGAGTCTCTCCTCAAGCTTCTCTCTCAGGAGATAAGAAAAGAGTATGTTATGGTGTGATGTTGCTAGAAAAGCATCTGCCTTTTCGAATGCCTAATATCTAGGTATCTAAGTGCGTTTATCATCACAAGCCATTAGGGATGACCTTCCTTTTCATTGTGTCATCCGCCTCCTAAGTGGTCCTGGCTCCACTTCAAGCCAGTGATCTGCAGGTGCTTTGCACTCTCCACCTGTGCACCCAGGGAGCTTTATCAGATCTGCTCCCTACACTACATCACCCTTAGTTCTCACTTAAGCCACTGAAATAGTCTCCTAAAAGATCTTTTGCCACCAAATCATATTTCTCTAATCTATTTCCCCAACTGCCAGAAGGAAGTTTCTTAAATTAGAATCTTATAAAATTATTCAATGTCTCACCATTGCCTTAGGGAGACCAAAACACTCTTTACCTAATAAAGTACTTGTAGGTCTCTCCAGGGTCTGGCTCCGGTTTAGCTTCTTGACCTCATCACTACCTGCTTTCCCCTGGAGAGTCTACACTAACCCCGATGAATATATAGTTTTCTATATTGTTTCAGACCTCTGTGTCTTGGTTGATTCAAAAATATTATCACTCCTTCCCCTGCCCAAATGATGATCTACGAATGCTTCGAGGAAAGAAGCAAATGCTTCTCTCCTGGTGATGATTGATTTAGTTCTGCCACCCATCTTACTTTCTCCCTCTTGCTGTCTGTTGAAGATTGCATTCAACTCCAGGGTTGCAATTATGCATTTACACGTTTTTCTGTCCTGTTATCCATCCTAAGGTTTGTGGAGACCAGAAAGGTGCAGAATATTTTCAGCTTATCCCTCCAGATCTATTCTTCATGCTTTTCCACCCTGACCTCTGTCCAGGACTGTGTATGAACTGTATCTGCAAGATCTCTTGTCCTAAGCAGCCTGGTAGTTTCAGCCAGTGGGAAAAAGTGGTGAAAGATCTGAGGGAGAAAGCAGAGTGAGATGGGGGGTTGGCTCCCCAACCAGGCTATACATTGGCTGTATCTGCATTCCCTTCCCAGAGACCAGAGGGCTTCCCTGGTGGCTCAGATGGTAAAGAATCTGCCTGCAATGCAGGAGACCTGGGTTTGATTCCTGGGTCAGGAAGATCTCCTGGAGAACAAACCTAAACATTGTATTAAAAAGCAAAGACATCATTTTGTCGACAAAGCTGTGTATAGTCAAGTCTGTGGTCTTTCCAGGAGTCATGTATGGATGTGAGAGTTGGACAATAAAGAAGGCAGAGCACTGAAGAATTGATGCTTTTGAACTATGGTGCTGGAGAAGACTCTTGAGAGTCCCATGGACTACGAGCAGAACAAACCAGTCAACCCTAAAGGAAATCAACACTGAATATTCATTGGAAGGCTTGATGTTGAAGCTGAAGCTCCAATGCTTTGGCCACCTCATGTAAAGAGCTGACTCACTGGAAAAGCTTCTAATGCTGGGAAGGGTGGAGAAAGGCAGGAGGAGAAGAGGGTAATGAAATGGCTGGATGCATCACAGATTCAATGGACTTGAGCTTGGCAGAACTCTGAGAGATAAGGGACAGGGAGGCCAGGCTTGCTGCAGTCCCTGGGGTCTCAAAGAGTCAGATAGGACTTGGCGACTGAATAACAACAGCAACAAATGGCCGATTCATACTAATGTATGGCAGAAACCAACCCAGTATTGTAGCACAATTATCCTTCAATTAAAAATATATAATTGAAATGTTAAAAAAAAATGGAGCCATAAGTAGTAAGTGACACCAAGAAGCTCAGGAGCCAACCCAACAATGCAATGAAGAGCAGTCATCGCTGATTAAGTGACCAGTGGGCACCAGACATTCCTTCACTTAGTCTGTGTGATTTAATTCTCATGATGGTTCTGGGAGGTGGGTGTTACCATCCCTGTTTGAAAGGCTGAAGGTCAGAGAAGTTGCATTACCTGCCCAAATCATGCAGCTTGAGAGCTGGGATTCAAAGGCTTGCTTCTTTGATTGCAAACTCCTGCTTGGGATCCAGAAATATGCTAGGGAACCAGAGTAGAAGCAAGTGGACCCCAAGCCCTCTCTGGGAGCAGGGCAGCACAGCAGTTGTACAGGGCTGGAGTGAGTGGCCACTGGGTTTAAAGGTCCATGCTGCGGGCAGGTACAGGACAAGGCTGCCTTTTTGTGAGGGCTCCTTTAGCCCACCATGAAAGACAAATCCCTAAGGCTTGATTTTGTCTGTCAGCATTTCTCATTCTGCCCACGCAACATTTCTTTCGAGTCTGGAGGGAAACTAGTGCTGCTTTCCACAATCAAGTTGCTCCTGTTACCCAGAATAGCCAACCTAGCTGGGCGCACTTCCTCTGCTGTATTTCAGAGCTTTTGTGCTCAGCCTCGCCGGGCCTCTTTCCCTTCCCTCTGTAAGGTTGAATTCCCTGATGGTAATCATAATTATAAGCATATGTTGTTGCTCTCAGCTACCACTGGACTTGCAAGCTTTAGTTTTAAAGGCAAAAAAAAAAAGTCATTTTAGGAATACATTTTCTGTCAAGGGGCAGTTTCTGCGGACAGAAAAGTGATTGTCAAATGCATTCTTGGAGCAGATTTGCATACTAAGCAGGAGTTGGAACCAGGTAGCCATGTCAGGCAATTACTGCATCAGCAGAACAGTGTTTTATAGCTTCGTGTGCTGGTCACAGGATTTGAATCTCAGGGACTTGTTGGCTTACAAAATGCTAATGGGGAATTGAAAACTCCAACAAGCATCTCAACAATCTTTGCAAATCAGGCCAGGAATTATTTTAAAAGTCAGGCATTTTTGTAAACACTGTTGATTTGTTTCACTCATGGCAGCCCCCCTTTTACAAATTCCTCTCTCCTGCAATTGAGAAGCACGCGTTCAGAGGCAAGCTGTCCAGGTCTCAATGTGTTTGACCCCAGGCATCTGTGTAGGGATGGAGCAGAATGAAGTGGGTGGGAGATGAGATGGTATGTGTGTCTGTTTAGTGTGTGTGTGTTGAATGTGGTCAGCCTACCATCCCTTCTAAGGTCCCCCGACCATTGCAGAGGAAAAGGAAAGACTCTTGTTGTTCTTTAGTCACTAAGTCATGTCCGAGTGTTTGCAGCCTCCAGGACTGCAGCCCGCCAGGCTCCCCTGTCCTCCATTATCTCCTGGAGTTTGCTCAGATTCATGTGCATTGTCTTGGTGATGCCATCTAACCATCTTATCTTCTGTCACCACCTTCTCCTTTTGCCTTCAAGCTCTCCCAGCATCACGGTCTTTTCCATTGAGTTGGCCCTTCTCGTCAGGTAGCCAAAGTATTGGTGCTTCAGCTTCAGCATCAGCACTTCCAAATAATATTCTAGGCTGATTTCCTTTAGGGTTGACTGGGTTGATCTCTTTGCAGTCCAAGGGACTCTCAAGAGTATTCTCTAGCACCAAAATTTGAAAACATCAATCCTTCAGCACTCAGCTCTTTATGGTCCAACTCTCAGTTCAGTTCAGTTCAGTCACTCAGTCCTGTCCGATTCTGCGACCCCATGAATCACAGCAGGCCAGGCCTCCCTGTCCATCACCAACTCCCAGAGTTCACTCAAATTCATGTCCATCTAGTCGGTAATGCCATCCAGCCATCTCATCCTCTGTCGTCCCCTTCTCCTCCTGCTCCCAGTCCCTCCCAGCATCAGGGTCCTTTCCAATGAGTCAACTCTTCACATGAGGTGGCCAAAATTTTGGAGTTTCAGCTTCAACATCAGTCCTTCCAATGAACACCCAGGACTGATTTCCTTTAGGATGGACTGGTTGGACCTCCTTGCAGTCCAAGGGACTCTCAAGAGTCTTCTCCAACACTACAGTTCAAAAGCATCAATTCTTCGGTGCTCAGCTTTCTTCACAGTCCAATCCTCATATCCATACAGGACCACTGGAAAAACCATAGCCTTGACTAGATGGACCTTTGTTGGCAAAGTAATGTCTCTGCTTTTGAATATACTATCTAGGTTGGTCATAACTTTTCTTGCAAGGAGTAAGCGTCTTTTAATTTTATGGCTGCAATCACCATCTGCAGTGATTTTGGAGCCCCCCAAAATAAAGTCTGACACTGTTTCCACTGTTTCCCCATCTATTTCCCATGGAGTGATGGGACCAGAGGCCATGATCTTCATTTTCTGAATGTTGAGCTTTAAGCCAACTTCTTCACTCTCCTCTTTCACTTTCATCAAGAGGCTTTTTAGTTCCTCTTCACTTTCTGCCATAAGGGTGGTGTCATCTGCATATCTGAGGTTATTGATTTTTCTCTCAACAATCTTGATTCCAGCTTGTGCTTCTTCCAGCCCAGCGTTTCTCATGATGTACTCTGCATAGAAGTTAAATAAGTAGGGTGACAATATACAGTTCTCACATAATCCCAAATCCACTTCCCTCAATTTGCCATTAAAAAGAACTCAAGAGACTGGGAAGGTTGAAGAGCAGAAACCATGATTTCCTCGGGTCAGTTGCAGTAGATGTCCTCTGGAAGATGAAATTTGCAAGAGTCTTCCTACAAATTCTTGAGAACCACCTGCTTCTGTGCTTCACAACAAAGATGTCAGCAGTGGCTTCTTGTGATTTTCAGTGGTGGCTGCTCTGTCCTTCACTTCCCAGCTCTTCCAGTGGTTGTAAAACCTCTTAATTCCAATACCTGGAATCCATAGAGTAGCTCCTGGTTTACTGAATGAAGCTTGGTTTTTACGTTATGTTTTTCAGAAAAGTATAACACTTCATGAACCATCAACCTTCCAGTGTCTTCTTTTAATCACTTTGAACAGAATCGTAGCTTGTCAACCCTCAAAGAGACCTTTGAGATCATGTAAGCTAAGTTCCTCCAAATTTGATTTCATCAACAAAATTTTTAAAGTTTGTAGAACTGATATGGAAGTTGAATTTTCATTTTGCTAAAAATACGTTGATGTTTTTCAAGTTATCGACCACAGTCATTCTTAAAAGAAGGGTGTGTTTATCATCTTTTCCAACAAAGCACAGTATAACATCAGTGATAGGGACAAAATTTCTACATAAATAACCTTAGTTTTAGCAAAAGTGTGTTACAACTTTCCTTCACTCTGTGGCAGGCAATTCTAAGCTGATGTCTTTATTTCAGAGGTAAGAAAACAGAAGCCCAGATAGGTTAGGTGCCTCTTTATCAGAGAGCATATTCACAGCAGAGTTAAGACCAGGATCCAGAGCTCCTCATTTTGGATCTAGGGTTTCACACCCTAAGTGCTATTGACATTTTGCGCTAAATAATTGCTTGCTCTTGTGGAAGACTCTTGAGAGTCCCTTGGACAGCAAGGAAACCCAACCAGTTTATCCTAAAGGAAATTAGTCTTGAATATTCACTGGAAGGACTGATACTCAAGCTGAAACTTCAATACTTTGGCCACCTTATGTGAAGAACTGACTCATTTAAAAAGACCCTGATGCTGGGAAAGATTGAAGGCAGGAGAAGAAGGGGATGACAGAGGATGAGATGGTTGGATGGCATCACTGACCCAATGGACACAAGTTTGAGTGAACTCTGGGAGCTGGTGAAGGACAGGGAAGCCTGGTGTGCTGCAGTCCATGGGGTCGCAAAGAGTCGGACATGACTGAGCGACTGAATTGAACTGAACTGAATTGCTTGCTGTGTGTAGGGAGGGGCTGAGGCTGTCTTATGCATTGTAAGCTGCTTAGCAGGATCTTTGTCATCAACCCTCTAGATACCATAGTGTCCCCCAATGGTGACAACTAGCATCTCCAGGTATTGCCAAATGTCCCCTGATTGAGAATTACTGCTCTAATGTAAGATACTTATACCACCCTGTCTTGTTCTTTCTCTTTGCCAGTCCCTTCCTATCTGCAGAGCATGAAGGGTCTCACTTCTGCAGCTATCGAGAAAATGGTTCCACGGAAACACTGAACAGATGAAGGAACTGTAGCTCAGAGTGGCGAAAAGACTTGCTGAGGCTCATACTGGCAGTTAAGTGGGATCTTCCAGTCCTTCCTTCTCCCACTGAGTCCCTGGTCTGGTAGCCAATCGACATGGTATGTGTGGGGACTGATTGATGGCAGGCACCCAGCAAGGCTCATTTGGTTGGTTTGGTGTCTGCACACGTATAAAACCATATTATAAATATTGTTATCCCCTTCTTCAAATGAGAGCAGGTCTTCATTCAGTGTTGAGAGGGGACTGGGAGAGATACAAAATGTTTCTCCAAGATAGAGTTGTTGATTTCAGTACTGAAAAGCAGATGGTGCAAAATAGCTCCAAAGCTGTTGAAAATATGTGTCCGGTCAAAGGGCTCGCTAAAGGCTCAGCGTACAGCTGCAAGAGAAGGCGGAGGGAAGCAAGAGGAGGCTCCACAACCTCTCCCTCCCCCTCAGAAGATGAATCCCATTTTTTAGGGATGTGGAGGGAGGCTGAGGGGGTCAGAAGAGCCCTCTCCTTTGGGTTTGTTCAGGGCTTCTAGACAGCAGCTGAGAACAGGCACACTGGAAAGGAATTTAGGAGGGGCAGGATTCTGGTGAAAAAAGAAAAAAAAAAAAAAGCTGAGTACTCCTGAGGACTCTGGGAACGCCTCTCATGAAGGATGCTGCTGACAGCAGCGTGTGGCCTTGAGTGGCCATGGCAGTTTCAACATCACCAACCAGACGTGCGAACAGATTACCACCCCATCAGCATGTGGTTCCTATTCTCCCCTCTCAACAGGCCCATCCAGCCAAGGCTGTAGGTTCGGGGTTGAATAAAGACATTTGAAAGTAGTAGATTCCCACAGAAGACAATCTCAAGAAAAGGAGGCCTTTCTTTCACAGACTGATGAGATGTCAGAGTTGGGAAGGACTTCAGAGGTCATGGAGTTCAGTGAGGGTCTGCTCACAGATTGAACCTGGAGTGGTGGTGCTGGATGATTTCCAAGAGCATGGCCTTGAAGGTGGTCTTGGGCATAGAGGGAAGTGGTGCTGTGATGGATTAGGAATGTCTGGCCAAGGATCAGGAGTAGGAAATGGTGCGGTGATGGATTAGCAACGTCTGGCCAGGAGAAGGAAACGATGGTGTGGATCAGGTAGACCATTTGTCCTCCCTAACGGTTCAACCAACACATTCTACAAGTGAGTGAACTGAGACCCAAGAAGAGAAGTGACATTTCCAAGAGGTGATTCAAGGAACAGTGACAGAACAGGTCTTAACATTTTGATTAGTTAGCTTTCTCATCCTGAGCTCATTCATTTATTTATTCATTTAACAGACATTTGTTGGGCGTCTACTTTGTGATAGATGTTCTTATATGGAACATCTTAGCCTTTAATGGAGCTATGGGCTTAGCTACTCATCCTTTGCAAGGCATCAGTGTCTTTGGTTAAGTCCCAAGACAGATTTGTTTTAATACCCTGGACAGTGTCATCCTGTGCTTGGCCTGTAGCAAGAATTACCTCAGACACTTTGTGAGTCTGAAATAACATATGGACTCTGAAGAAAACATCATGGACATCATGGACTCTGAAGAAAAACTTTCTGGGTCCTAATCTCGCCTTTGACTTACTTGCTTCTGTTGCTAAGTTGCTTCAGTAGTGTCTGACTTTGTGTGACCCCATAGATGGCAGCCCACCAGGCTCCCCCATCCCTGGGATTCTCCAGGCAAGAACACTGGAATGGGTTGCCATTTCCTTCTCCAAGGCATGAAAGTGAAAAGTGAAAGTGAAGTCGTTCAGTCGTGTCCGATCCTCAGTGACCCCACGGACTGCAGCCTACCAGGTTCCTCCATCCATGGGATTTTCCAGGAAAGCGTACTGGAGTGGGTTGCCATTGCCGTCTCCTTAACTTACTTCAGTTCATTTCAGTTCAGTCACTCAGTCGTGTCCGACTCTTTGTGACCCCATGAATCGCAGCACGCCAGGCCTCCCTGTCCATCACCAACTCATGGAGTTCACTCAGACCCATGTCCATCGAGTCAGTGATGCCATCCAGCCATCTCATCCTCTGCCTGATATAAGCAAATTATTATCCATTTTCTCATCTGTAAAATGAGGACAACAGTACTGGTATTTAGCTCCTAATATTGTAATAATTCAATGAGTTAATCCATACAAAGCACTTAAAACAGTGTCTGGCATATAACAAGTGCTTCATAAACATAAGTTGGTAACATTTTTAAATGTAATCTTCACCGCAACCTATCAGTGAAATATTATTAACATCCCACATTATGAAACACATTGTCTGGGTTTGGATCAAGTTTCTGCCACTGGTTGGCTGGGTGATCTTGGGCCTAAAATGGATTAGTAACAAAAAAGTAAAATACTGTACCAAAGTGCTTGTTTTTGATCTTTAGTTGCTAAGTTGTGTCCAAATCTTTGCAACCACATGGACTGTAGCCCATCAAGCTGCTCTGCCCATGAGATTTTCCAGGCAAGAATACTGGAGTGGGTTGTCATTTTCTTCTTCAGGGGATCTTCCTGGACCAGCAATCAAACCCACATCTCCTGCTTTGGTAGGTGGGTTCTTTACCACTGAGCCACCAGGGAAGCCCACCAAAGTGTTTAGATTAGTCGCTCAGTCGTGTCCGACTCTTTGCAACCCCATGAATCGCAGCATGCCAGGCCTCCCTGTCCATCACCAACTCCCAGAGTTCACTCAGACTCATGTCCATCGAGTCAGTGATGCCATCCAGCCATCCCATCTTCTGTTGTCCCCTTCTCCTCCTGCCCCCAATCCCTCCCAGCATCAGAGTCTTTTCCAATGAGTCAACTCTTTGCATGAGGTGGCCAAAATACTGGAGTTTCAGCTTTAGCTTCATTCCTTCCAAAGAAATCCCATGGTCGATCTCCTTCAGAATGGACTGGTTGGATCTCCTTGCAGTCCAAGGGACTCTCAAAAGTCTTCTCCAACACCACAGTTCAAAAGCATCAATTCTTTGGTGCTCAGCCTTCTTCACAGTCCAAGTCTCACATCCATACATGACCACAGGAAAAACCATAGCCTTGACTAGACAGACCTTAGTCGGCAAAGTAATGCCTCTGCTTTTGAATATGCTATCCAGGTTAGTCATAACCTTTCTTGCAAGGAGTAAGTGTCTTTTAATTTCATGGCTGCAATCACCATCTGCAGTGATTTTGGAGCCCCAAAAAATAAACTCTGACACTGTTTCCACTGTTTCTCCATCTATTTCCCATGAAGTGATGGGACCAGATGCCATGATCTTCATTTTCTGAATGTTGAGCTTTAAGCCAACTTTTTCACTCCCCTCTTTTACTTTCATCAAGAGGCTTTTTAGCTCCTCTTCATTTTCTGCCATAATGGTGGTGTCATCTGCATATCTGAGGTGATTGATATTTCTCCCAGCAATCTTGATTCCAGCTTGTGCTTCTTCCAGCCCAGCGTTTCTCATGATGTACTCTGCATATAAGTTAAATAAGCAGGGTGACAATATACAGCCTTCACGTACTCTTTTTCCTATTTGGAACCAGTCTGTTGTTCCATGTCCAGTTCTAACTGTTGCTTCCTGGCCTGCATACAGATTTCTCAAGAGGCAGGTTAGGTGGTCTGGTATGCCCATCTCTTTCAGAATTTTCCCCAGTTTATTGTGATCCACACAGTCAAAAGCTTTGGCATAGTCAATAAAGCAGAAATAGATGTTTTTCTGGAACTCTCTTGCTTTTTCCATGATCCAGCGGGTGTTGGCAATTTGGTCTCCAGTTCCTCTGCCTTTTCTAAAACCAGCTTGAACGTCAGGAATTTCACGATTCATGTATTGCTGAAGCCTGGCCTGGAGAATTTGGAGCATTACTTTACTAACGTGTGAGATGGGTGCAAAGTGCTTAGAACAGAGTAATTCTCAATGAGTGTTACCTATGAACATCACCAACACCATCATCAACACCGTCATCACCATTACCATCACTATCATGTACAAGGGCTAAGGATGATACAGAAGAGTTACAAACCTGAAAATTTTAATATATTTGTTTGGGTCTATAGAGCTAATGGGCATTCCTCTTTTGTATCCATACATGCAGTCATTTATTCAGCCTCAGCTGATATGTCTCAAACCACTTTATTTTCAGCATTATCATAATCAGACTCCTGATTTTACCCCTCCCTGTCCTTTCTGTTTCTCCCTTGTCTCAGGGGATGGTGCTGCCTCGAGCAGTGCCATGCCCCCATGCTTACGAGGCACTCTGACCCCTCACTCTGGGGATCTGATTGCTCGCCCATATTTGTTCCCCCTTCCTTGAAACCCCCACCCCCACCAGACTTCACTGCCTTGCTTCCTCTCTAGGCCAAGTCAGCACCCCCTCTCACTGGACGCTTGCAGTAGACTTCCCAAGAGCCTTCACTGCCTTGCTCCCTCTCTAGGCCAAGCCAGCACCCCTCTCACTGGACGCTTGCAGTAGGCTTGCCAAGAGCCTTCACTGCCTTGCTCCCTCTCTAGGCCAAGCCAGCACCCCTCTCACTGGACGCTTGCAGTAGGCTTGCCAAGAGCCTTCACTGCCTTGCTCCCTCTCTAGGCCAAGCCAGCACCCCTCTCACTGGACGCTTGCAGTAGGCTTGCCAAGAGCCTTCACTGCCTTGCTCCCTCTCTAGGCCAAGCCAGCACCCCTCTCACTGGACGCTTGCAGTAGACTTCCCAAGAGCCTTCACTGCCTGCTTTGATCCTCTCCAGCACTCTCTCCATACTTCAGCCAAAGACATTTGTGTAAGATGCAGAGTTAATCATCTTACACCCCTCTTTTCTGCTCACCCCTTCCTAAGCATATACTTAATGCCTAAACAGGGTTGTTGTGGGAAAGATCACAGTCCTCAACACGGCACTCAGCAATGTCACCAGGGTCCAGGCTCTTCTTCATCTTTCCAGTTGGCCAACCCCAGTGTGTCAGCAACGCCTCCTCTTATGAAGATGTGCAAAATGGCTATAGCAAATTCACACACCCAAATCTCCAACAACAGGAAGGAGGAGAATGTTCTCTTTGTGTTTCCCTGGGGACCTGGGTCACATAGTAACTTTGAAACTAGTTTTTTGGGAGAGAGAGCACACTGGTTGTTTAAGATCAATCATCAGTCATCCCTAGGAACAGATTGCCAACTCATATCTGAAGTGATGCAAGTTCTCAGAGCAAGGAAGAATGAAATAGTGGATGCAAGTAGACAGAATTCACTGCATTGACTGAGGTTTGGAGACAGCATTGCAGAGGTGAGGGAGTGGGACCCAAGGAGCCAGAACTAGATGGATGCCCTTTGCTAGTGAAGTGGCTGAGTCTCTAACTGCTTCTAACGGGGCACTTGTCCAGATGGGGCAAACCCCTTTTTGAGAGCAAATCATAGCGCAAAACCCCAGTGTTCTTGTAACCATCAATTATTAAATCTGAAGAATTGTAAGGACTCTTACATTTTAAAATAAAGCTATTTTTTCTTTTATATACATAAAGACCTGTGTTTGCATCTAAAATTTCTAGAAATATATACAATGGTTAGCAATGATTGCCTCTGAGAAGAACTGAGAGACCGAGGGTAAGATAGAGGTCATTATCCATGCATGCCCCTCTGTATGTTTCAGTTCTGAGCGTATGATTGCCATTTTTTTTTTTCAATTACAAAGACGTTTATTTTAAAAAAAAAAAAAAATTCAAGTAATTATCTCCCATTATAAAATTTTCTCTAGCAAGGTATCCTCAATGCAGAAAATTTAGATGATATTTTTAAGTAGCTATTGTGAAATAATTGGCATTCATTTATTATTTTATTTAATCCTCGCAACAACCCTGCTTATAACCCTGTATTATTTCTGTTTTACAGATCATAAACTGAAGCCCAATGAGGTTCACAATCTTCCTCCATATCACACATGTAACTAGTGGACCTGGATTTAAAATCCATATTCAACGATATTCGTTGCCTCTTAGTAGGTGGCAGTAGAAAGAAAAGCAGAGGAGAGATATAGTCAGCGCTTATTCTTTGCTGAAGTAATGTTCTATGAAGTTGCCATTAACCCCTATTGGTGAGCACTGAACCATTGCTCCTGGAAGAAGCATAAAGGTAGTTTCCTGGGAAGCTCAGTCCGCATTGTTTAGTCAGTTAATCATCATATGGCTTTGTTTTATCTGCATTTTTGTTTAAAGACGCCTTATTTAATGTATTTGTAGATTCTTTACCGCTAGATTCAGACCACAGCAAATGAACGAAGCTCACTCTAACACATATTTCCTCCATAAGGCACTATGCTCCAGGGGCCATTTAAACAACAAATCACCAAGAATAAGCACAAAAATGCGGAAAACATTGCACTAAATGGGCCTTCTAAAGGACATTTGTTTATGATATGGAAACTAAGACAGGAAGACAGCCTTGCCTCCTTG
This sequence comes from Capricornis sumatraensis, assembly GCF_032405125.1. Taxonomy (NCBI): domain Eukaryota; kingdom Metazoa; phylum Chordata; class Mammalia; order Artiodactyla; family Bovidae; genus Capricornis; species Capricornis sumatraensis. Next base: position 114,627,867 of record NC_091075.1, on the reverse strand, counting down.
GACCTCAGCTGGAAATGCGCACACCAGGTGATGCAAAATTTTCCACATTGCAAAAATCCATGAATGACTGGGAAAGTGCTACCAGTGTTGATTTTGAAGTTACAGACACATTTTAGAAAGTAAGCAAATTCTCAGACACATTTAGGTCAATTATCTTTCAGAATTTCTGAAGTGAAAAAAATAACTAACACTCCTTCCTAACCACTTACATCAAATACAGCCTCTCCATTTGGTGGAAGCCACTGGAATAATGGCTTCTATCCAATTCTTAACACCATTCAAATTTGATATAGCAGTTATCACCTCCTGATCCATTATCTGTACAATGATATATCTCTTGCACTAGAATCTAATCTCTATGAGGACAGGCACTTTATTTTGTTCAGTCTCATATTCCCATGGCTTCTAAGAGTGCTTGTCCCAGAATAGGCCCTCAGTAATTTCATTGACTATGATAAATCCTTTGACTGTGTGGATTACAACTGTGAAAAATTCTGAAAGAGAAGGAAATACCAGACCACCTTACCTGCCTCCTGAGACACCTGTTTGAAGGGCAAGAAGCAACAGTTAGAACTGGACATGGAAAAATGGACTGGTTTCAAATTGGGAAAGAAGTGTGTCAAGGCTGTATTCTTTACCCTGCTTATTTAACTTATATGCAGAGTACATCATGAGAAACACTGGGCTGGATGAAGCACAAGTTGGAATCAAGATTGCCAGGAGAAATATCAATAACCTCAAATATACAGATGACAGCACCCTTTTGGCAAGAACTATAGAACCTCTTGATGAAGGTGAAAGAGAAGAGTGAAAAACCTGGCTTAAAACTCAACATTCAAATAACTGAGATCATGGCATCCAGTCCCATCAGTTCATGGTAAATAGGTGGGGAAACAATGGAAACATTGACAGACTTTATTTTCTTGGGCTCCAAATATCATTTCAGATGGTGACTGCAGTCGTGAAATTAAAAGACACTTGCTCCTAGGAAGAAAAGCTATGGCACATCTAGACAGCATATTCAAAAGCAGAGACATGACCTTGCCGACAAAGGCCCATCTAGTCAAAGCTATGGTTTTTCCAGCAGTCATGTATGGATGTCAGAGTTGGACCATAAAGAAGGCTGAATGCCAAAGAATTGATGATTTTTAACTGTGGTATTAGAGAAGACTTGTGATGTTAGAGAAGACTCTGGACTCCCTTGGACTGCAAGGAGACCAAAACAGTCCATCCTAAAGGAAATCAGTCCTGAATAATCATTAGAAGGACGGATGCTGAAGCTGAAGCTGAAGTTCCAGTACTTTGGCCACCTGATGTGAAGAGCCAACTCATTGGAAAAGACCTTGATGCTGGAAAAGATTGAAGGCAGGAGGAGAAGGGGATGACAGAGGATGAGATGGTTGGATGGCATTACTGACTCAATGGAACTGAGTTTGAGTAAACTCAGGAAGTTAGTGATGGACAGGGAAGCCTGGTGTGCTACAGTCCATGGGGTCGCAGAGTCAGCCATGACTAAGCGAGTGAACAACATTTTTCTTTTGCTGAATAAATGATAAATGAATGATTCTTATGTACTTGGCAATGAGTGCAATGGAGCCCCATTGCCTTATTGAAACTGCTCAAACATGTATGATGTCTCAAAGGCAATTCAATGGTGCTGCCAGAATTCTTGGCTTATCACTCTGTGTATAAAACATTCCCACCCACCGCCGCGAAGAATATCCAGCACAGGCTGTGTTTCTGAGACTCTGGCGAAAATACGTAAAGGTTAAGTTCAGTGCTAAAACCACTGACATTTGAACAGCCTCAATGAGAAAGCAAAGTGGTGGTGAGAAACATTCATGTGAGGTTTTATGATGGAAGTGTGAGCGCCCACAGTAATGACTCTGAGAGAACCGTGTAGACTTGCCGGGGATTCGGATGAGGGGCGGTGGTGGAAACGCTGTTCATTACAGTAACAACACACAGATGCTGGGGTCCTTTTAACTGAAGGTCGGTGGAGTGTAGCGAAGAGAGGGTCAAGTTTAATTACCAATGCACCATAAACAATGTTCTTTGCTGGGTAAGCTCTCTTTGCACGGAGGCACAGTTATAGCTTCTTGTCTTTACTTGGCTTCAAGAACACGCTCACACCATACCATTCTACAAGGAGCCTTCTCAAACTCCCCGGGTTGGAACCTTTTGCCCCCATGCCCTGCTGATGTTGAAGCATGCCTTACACGGATCAATTGTAGCTCACTCCATCTGCCTATGCAGGGACCCCATCCCCCACTGCATTTTAGGTTTGCTCCTACTTCCCAACAACACCTTCCTTCTCGATATCCCCAAGTTCAGTCTTGCCCCTTTCTCATCCATCTTCAAAGATCAGAGTGATCGTCCTTGGAAAGTGGATCCGACCATGTCATTTCTGTGTTTGTAACCCATCTAGCGCTCCCTGTTGATCCTTTGGGCAACCCCCCAGCTCCACCCAACTTGGCTCCCCACTCCTAGGTCCACAGAGCAAGCAACACTGGACGTGAGATGAGTGTTGGACTTGGTTGATGGGTAGAAGGGGTTCATTACAGTATTTGTTCTCCTTTTATATATGTTCAAAATCTTCAAAAAGAAAAAGAAAGCTTCCTTGGAGTAGCTGGGTTCTTAGCTGAAACTTGAGCTTGAGGTCTCCTGGGTCAAACAGGTTGGAGGACGCGCTGTGGCCTGAGGGAACAGCATTTACCAAGCCCTAAAGGTTACACTGAAACTTGTATGTGTTCGTAGACTTGACGGAGCCCTGCTCTGAAAGGCATTTATGGCTTCCTTGTCAGACCCAGCTGTGATGGTGTGCACCATTCATGCCTTCTCAAATACATCAACTTGATTATCTTCATTTATCTGATTCAGAGGGTGCTGTGCTGTGATTAGTTGCTCAGTTGTGTCCAACCCTTTGAGACCCCATGGATTGCAGCCTGCCAGGTTCCTCTGTCCATGAGGATTCTCCATGCAAGAATACTAGATAGAGTAGGTTGCTGTGCCCTCCTCCAGGGGATCTTCCCAACCCAGGGATTGAACCCACATTGCAGGCAGATTCTTTTACTAACTAAGCTACCAGGGAAGCCCAAGAACACAAGAGTGGGTATCCTATCCCTTCTCCAGAGGATCTTCCCAACCCAGGTATTGAACCGGGGTTTCCTGGATTGCAGGTGGATTCTTTACCAGTAGAGCCACCAGGGAAGCCCAATTCAGAGGTTCTCTTGAGAGACACCAGCCTGTTGGAGGCCACAGAGGGCTGGGGTGGCTGGATTGTGACACGGGAATTCTGGGAACTGCATGTGGAGAAGGAATGGGGGGGTCTATGGTGAGCATTTGATGACTATTTGATGACTGAGTGAACAAGTGTAAAGATGGGAAAAGAAATGCATGTGACATGGAAAGACTCGAAATCAGAGTTCAGTGAGGTAGAAGATGCTCAGACTGTTCAGTTCAGTTCAGTTGCTCAGTCGCGTCCGATTCTTTGTGACCCCATGAACCGCAGCACGCCAGGTCTCCCTGTCTGTCACCAACTCCTGGAGTCCACCAAAACACATGTCCATTGAGTCAGTGGTACCATCTAACCATCTCATCCTCTGTCGTCCCCTTCTCCTCCTACCCTCAATCTTTCCCAGCATCAGAGTCTTTTCCAATGAGTCAGCTCTTTGCATCAGGTGGTCAAAGTATTGGAGTTTCAGCTTCAACATCAGTCCTACCAATGAACATGCAGGACTGATCTCCTTTAGGATGGACTGGTTGGACCCCCTTGCAGTCCAAGGGACTCTCAAGAGTTTTCTCTAACACCACAGTTCAAAAGCATCAATTCTTTGGCATTCAGCTTTCTTCACAGTCTAACTCTCACATCCATACATGACCACAGGAAAAACCATAGCCTTGACTAGATGGATTGTTGACAAAGAAATGTCTCTGCTTTTTAATATGCTGTTTTGGTTGGCCATAACCTTCCTTCCAAGGAGTAAGCGTCTTTTAATTTCATGGCTGTGATCACCATCTGCAGTGACTTTGGAGCCCAGAAAAATAAAGTCAGCCACTCTTTCCACTGTTTCCCCATCTAAGAAATGACCATTAGGGTGTATCTGGCAGGAGTGATGAGGACAGTATGCTCAGAGAGGCTCACATTTGTTGGGTATCCTGTGATGTGCTGGGTGCAATCCTGGGGCCTTGACTTGAGTCTGTTCTTTCAATTTTAAGCTTAAGAAGTGTTCAGTGGGCACCAGCATAGTAAATAATGCTTTGTGGAGCACCTGGAAACTCAGATGGTCTTAAAGCATTGATTTCCATGAATGAATGAATAGGGAGAACATATAGAAACATCTGGTCTTCGCTCTCTGATTTAACCTTGACTTGACTTATCTCAAACTGGGTTCCCTCAGCCTATGGGAATGGTCAAGCTGTAGTGATTATTTCTGTTGCTCTAATAGTTCCATTGATGATTTTTCACTTGAAACATCCAGGGAAGAATTGGATTCCATGGCAAAATGTGAATCAATGGAAGATAAAATTTTCCAGAAGTTTAAAACTCAAATAACACTGGAACCAGTACAGGTAACACAGAATTCACATACCTCCTTACTGAGTTCTTTCCAGATCAAGTTTTGCAAATATGATCCCTGCAAAGAAACTCTCTCCAATAAGCTGTTCTCTTCCTTAGGAGCCTCTAAAAGCAGGCTTCTGTTTTCTTGTCATAGGAGTTCTTCACACAGATGGCTCATGTAGGAATGAGCTTCTGCAATGCTGATCTATTTAGCAGCTATTTAAGCGAAAGGTTATACCATTTATCATATAGGATTTGTTTTCTAAAGGAAGCATCAGAGATGGGAGATGAAAAAAATGTTGCCTGTGATATGTTGAGTTTAGAAAATAATAGCAAGAAAGAAAGGAAGCAAGAAAGTGGAGGAGGGAGGAAGAAGGAAGGAAGGAAAGAAGGAAGAAAGAAAGAGGAAGAGGAGGAAGAAAAAAAAAAAGGTAATTTGCCTGTTTTCCAACAGGAACCTTTAGCGTATGAGACCACATGACAGGTTAACACAAGACACGGGTTTTCCGAAAACAGGATGGGCTTTGTCATCGCAAAGACTCAGGTCTGACTCCTGGTTCCATGAGTTTGTAATGAGCTTCTGAGGTAATCTCACCTACAGTGTGTGAAAAAATCAGAGGGTGGCTGTGAAGTTGAAATGAGATTGTAGGCACAGAGTAAGTATTCACCTGATGCGAAGAACTGACTCACTGGAGAAGCCCCTGATGCTGGGAACGATGGAAGGCGGGAGGAGAAGGGGACAACAGAGGATCACGTGGTTGGATGGCATCACCGACTCGATGAACATGAGTCTGAGTAAACTCCGGGAGTTGGTGATGAACAGGGAAGCCTGGCATGCTGCGGTCCATGGGGTCGCAGAGTTGGACATGACTGAGCGGCTGAACAGAACTGAATTAAGTAAGTATTCAGCAAATGTTTTCTTTCTCCACATTCTGTTCTTCCATTCACATGATTCCTCCTAATGTGCCTCACAGGAATATATAAATCACTAAGGAAAATTCAGCTGAATTCCCGCCAAATATCATTGAATCAAATAAACATCTCAGGGCTTATAGGAAGAACAGATCTAGGTCTTAAATGTTCGAAGGTGGTTTTAGCAATGTATGTGTTTTTAACAAAATACAGGAAACCCATCAGCTGTTACTAAAAGCTTATCATAATTACCTATGTTTGTAATACTTATCTAAACCCTGTGTTTCACTTGGCATGTCTTAAAACTTATAAAATAACCTTCCTAATATCTGTGTGAAGGTCAACACTGACTGATGGTGCTTTAGATACAGAACGTGATAATGCGGATGCTCTGTGTCTGAGCACTGACCCTTGCCTCCCAGAGCTCTGCTGCCCTCTGGCCGCTGGTTGACTTTGGCCAGTGGAGGGGCTGGGTAGGGTGGAAGCTACAGGAAACAGAGTTCAAGGCATGGCCTCCCATCTCCTCCCTGTTGCAGAGCCTGAGTTCCAGCTATGGCTTGGTCCCTTTAAAGCATCTCCTGGTGGGTGGCCATCTTCACCATCCTGGTGGGTGGCCATCCTCGCAGCCCCGGTCTCACTGTCTTCTCCCCTGGGAGAGGTCCTGGCCTCGTCTGTCTCCTAGTGCTTGCAACCCACTGGCGTCACTGGTCCCTTAACCCTGCTCTGTGAGTGGACCTTTCTGTCTGCACTTGCCAGGACCCTGATGGATGCACCACCTCCCCTGACGCTAAGGCCCCACACATTGTGTCTCTCACTCTCTCAAGATGCTCCCTCCTTGCTCACCAGAATGTACTTTGCTGCAGGCTTTGGAAGCTACTGTGGCTACAGGAGACCCCACACTGTCCCTTGATTTCTCGTCATCTTTCTCGCTGTGTGTGACCACTTCCCAGGTCCCTGGTGATTTGTCTGGTCCCTCTTATCTCACCTCAGGCTGCCCCCTCCCTCAGAGCATCTGCTCTGACACCCCAGGGGGCCCAGGAGTCCCCACTGTTGCTCCCGCAGCAGCTGGCCCTCCTGACTCCCTCAGTAAATGTGGGGACCTCTGGACAGGAAGAACTTGGTCTCTGCATCCTTGTTGCCAGCTATAGGGACAGGTCTATACCAGAGGCTTAATAAATGTATTCTGAATCACAAATAATGGTGCTGACAAGCTTTGCACACAATGGTCCCTTCTAGGCACATCCAGAAAGACAGCAAGAGAAGCCAATAAAAGTCTTTGAACAATAAACAAACACTATTTTCTGCCTGAAATCTTTGAGTAGAGTCACATTTTCCAGGCACAAAGAGTAAAGAGTTAGAGGGTAGTCTGTGCCCCAATCTGAAAAGATGCAGCTGTCAGCTTCTCCTAGCTGCCAATTGCAAACCTCAGCTTTGGTCTTTAAAGAAGCTGTAGTCAGAAAAGAAAAATAAAATTGGTCCATTTCCTCTCTTCACCTATTCTCCTAACTGCTTTTCAGTGAAAACGATTTACCCATGTGAATTTTTTTGCCAGGGAACCTCAAACCATCACGGATCTATTCAATTCAAAATTATTTCTAGTCTTCTTATGGGACACACACTCTGGGCAATCCCAACACGGCAAAGTGGGAATCGAAAGAGTGGTGACAATTTCTGCAAAAACCAAAATGGAAAAGCAACAACGAACTGCTTTAAAATAAATTCTTTCTGGACACAGCATTAGAAATCTTTGTTCTTATCATTTTAGCCCAAAGAACAATAACAACAACAAAAGGTGCTCATATACTGAAAGTGGAACAATACAGGGAAGATCACTGTGGCCTGTGTGCAAGGATGATGTGCAAACTCATGAAGCATTTCATATTTTTTTTGGTTTCAGGGGAGAAGGATGGGGAGAAAGGATAGTTAGGGGGTTTGGGATGGACATGTACACATTGCTGTATTTAAAATGATAACCAACAAGGAGATAGTGTATAGCACAGAGAACCACTCAGTGCTACATGGCAGCCTAGATGGAAGGGGAGCTTGGCAGAGAATGGACGCATGTGTGCGTATGGCTAAGTCACTTGGCTGCGCACCTGAAACTATCACATTGTTAATCAGCTTTACTCCGATACGAAATGAAAGTGGTTTTTTTTTTTTCAAAGGCATTTACTGATGCCCTTATATGATATACAGATTTTTCCCACCCATACTTCATTTGAAGTTAAATCTCATTTTCCTCTCTCTGTACTATGACAGTAGGAAAGAGGATCTGGTTAGCCCGATCAGTAGAGGGTGAATTCATCAGACGTGTTCACTCTCAAAGCGCTCTTGCAGTATAACAGGAAGTGTTAGTCTGAACCATTTCCTCAGGGATGCTGAGGCCATACGAGACTTTCAAGTCTTTCTCCTAAGAGCTTTTATACAGACAACATAAAGTTTTATATTAAAAATACTTAGGCTCCCTTCTATTTCCCCAAGAAGTGGAAGAAGCCCATTCCCCAGGCTGACAAATACCCAAAAGACAAATTCCTCAATACTCAAGTTTAAAGAATTATATCCAATGGATTAAAAATCAAAGCCTCAAACCTCTCTAGCCTTTGCAGCTATTTCTTTCTTTGCTTCTATCCTGATCTTGCACCCGAAGCTTTTCTGAGCTTGGAGCAACCTTCCCTGACCCCCATTGCCCTGGCATCCCTAACACTTTCCCCTGGAGCATTGATTTGGTCATTAATCAGCAATCATCTTCTGACAATAGTGCTGATCACTATTCAGATCTGGGCTATCATTTCTCTTCCTTTTGGCCATTTCTTGTTTTTATGTCTCTGAGCATGCAGCTACTTCTACCTGAAACATTCTTCTTTCCTTCTTTCTCTGCAAACTTCAACTCAACCTCCAAAACCTATCCTAAATCTTACCTCTTCTATTGAGACCTCACCATTTTCCTCTCTACATGATTAGGCAGCTTCTTACTCTAGATTCTGGAAGATTTTTTTCTTCTCTTCATCCTTTGAACATATTTGTCACAGCAAAATTATAAACTCTGTGCTTGCTCAGTGGCTCAGTCCTGTCTGACTCTGTGATCTCTGGGGATGGTGAAGGACAGGGAAGCCTGTAGTCCATGGAGTCTCAAAGAATCGGACACGACTTAGCAACTGAACAGCAACTATATAAGAAATTGATTCTGAGAATTCTTTGTTAGTTCATTTAAAAATCATAGTAAATCATGGAAACATTTTTAGGAAAGACAGCTCTATTTTGGAAAAGAAAATGATCATGAGGACAGTGTGTTGTTTTACATTCTGAACATCTCTTTAGTGTCTGGTTTAACAGAAGCCAACTCGGTTGTTCTGTTTACTTCTGTGATCTGTTGCAACTTTACATGTCACATTGTCTCTGGGAAACTCCACTTCACACTCACAAGAGAAAGAGGTTGAAAAGGCAAATACCACGTCAGTTTCATGAAAAAAAGTGTGTGGACCTTGCAGACCCACTGAAGTGTCTTGGCAGACCCAGAGGTCACTCACCATGCATTGGGCACTGGTGATCTAGATGAAGATACATCCCATGATACTGCAGCTATTCGTTTTTGTATCTTTGTCCCTTGTATGACTATGAGCTCCCACAGGGCCAGAACTCTAACGCAGTTCTCTTTCCGTGGAGGCAAACACTCCATCAAGTCCTTGGTGGTAGTGGTTTAGTCCCTCAGTTGTGTCTGACTCTTGCAACCCCATGGACTGTAGCCCATCAGGTTCTGCTGTCCATGGGATTCTCCAGGCAAGGATACTGGAGTGGGTTGCCATTTCCTTCTCTAGGGGACCTTCCCAACCCAGGGATCAAACACGGGTCTCCTGCATTGCAGGCAGATTCTTTACCTGAGTTGTACAATAAATAAAAGAGCCTGATAAATTTTTCTTTAGAACTTAGAAATGTGATCTTTTCTTTTATCTACCTTGTTTCACTTTTTCTATTTCCTATTTAGTGCTCCCATTTATTTAATTAGTGATTTCCAATTTCTTCATCTCTTCTTTCTTTGATGTTCTTTTTTAAACCTTTATCAAGTGTAGTAGAAAAGCTTTTGTATACATACATATATATATTTTAGTAAACTTGTGAATTTTTGCTAACTAAAAAATGTATGACATTTTGATTCCACTTGTTTGACGGAGTATGAATAGAATGCTAGATTTCTAATTAAAAAAATAGATATGCACCAAACAGCGAAGGTTTACTGTATAGCACAGAGAGCTATAGTCAATATCTTGTAATAACCTATAACGGAAAATAATCTCAAAAATAATACATGTGTATATGTATAGCTGGATCCCCTTGATGTGCACCTGAAACACTGTAAGTCAACTATACTTCAATAAAATGTATATATATATATATATATATATATATGAAGCGAAAGAAAAGAACTTAGAAATGCATATGGCATAAAGAACAAAGAATGAGGAAAGGAAACCATTTGCTGTTCTGTTTTTGTTCTTCTGTCTGTAAAGTTCTGTAGGTGATTCTAGTTTTCTAAAATCTGAAGAGATAGCTTGTCTTGAGAGTTGAGCTGTCTGCAGGAAGAAAGTCAGTCGGTCCAGGGAGCTGCGGACTGAGGTTGAGCTGCGGACACAAGCGATTTGCATCCATCCTGTTCCACTGGACTCCCCCCTCCTCTCCTCTCCTGCCATCTCCGATTTTTATGCTCCTTGTCAGGACACAGGAGAACACACAGGACATATAGCATACGTTGCAAGGTCCAGGAGGGCTTCTTTCCAGGGCCAGGCACAGCCAGCATCAATTAAGTAACAAGGAAGGTAGAAACCATAGGTGCAGCTGGAACAAATCAGTTGCTCAAGCACGCGGGGTTGCGACCCATAAAAGGTCGGCAGGCAACTGGCGTGAGTAGCCACGAGTGAAGCTTTTGGCTCCATGGAACTGGAGGGAGCAAGCGATCGGGCATCCTCGCGTCCTGCTTTCCAATCAGGCAAACTGTGGATGTCGAAGACGTTGCGAAGGATGGATCGAGCTGTGCCCCGGTTACATGTTTCATCTGGCTTCTTCTCAGTTGATTTTTCCCCTGCCCTCCAGCAGGGGAGTTACTTCACCAAAGTGACAGGTTGATATTATGGGTTGGAGGCGGGCCTCAACTACTGAATGTCAGTGAGTGAGAGAAGCTAGACTCATGCATGAATTAGGAGAGTTCCTGGGAGGAGGAGCTGAGCAGCAGTGACGCCTTAAAAAAAGAAAAAGCTCACGTTTCATCTTGCTGCACGTGTGTTATAACTAGAGATCAAATCCCAGGTTAACTTCCAGCCATGGATAACGTCTCAGCAAATCAATTAGCTATCTGTTCTTCCTTAGTTCAGTAACAAGAGATCATTATTTCTTAGCCTCACTCAGTCCTCATCCTGTTTTTCTCAGAATAATTATTCCATATACATACATATATTTATAATGTTTGCTGTTTTCATCAAGGGCAAAAGTCTCAACAGATGTGTGGAGATATTTTACTGAGTCTCCTGAAAAATTAAGCTCACTCTTCCATTCTGATCAGCGCTGAGAACACAATTAGGGAAGGAGACCCCAATCCAAATGAAGGGTTTTAACTGAAAATAAAGATGTAAACATGATCCCAATGACCCCATTTGCTAAACATTCATCCTTTCATTGAATAAATTGTTATTGAACAATGGCAGGGCACTCGACTCAGATACCACAGAAATGAATAAGGAGCCTATAGGTTAGATAAAGTCATTTTAACACTGCCTGCTTGGGAAATAGGATAATGCATGGTAGGACCACAGGAGAAAGTTGACACTTTACCAGGTGTAACTTCACAGAAGGTAGAGTCTTAGAGGCCTTCGGAGGCCATTGGCTTACAGTGTACTTCCACACATGTTCAGAAGCTTAAATACCCTTGAGGTAACATTATATTATCTCGATTAGATCCAGAGATTATGCCTGGTGTTGAAGTTCAGGAAACTAGTAAGAAGTAAAGGGCAGGCTCGGATTCAGATCTTTCGGTTGTAGAACTTTTCCTCCACTATTTTTGGGGTGAGAATTTAATGAGATCATATATGTGAAAGCACTTTGGAAAGTTATACCTAAAGATCAGATATTGTCATCACTAAAATGTTCTTTGTAAAATCATGGTAGTGAGAATTGAAACAGTATAACCCCTCTCCTTTTTCACACTTTCAAACCATTTCATGCATAAGTGCCTTCCTTCCAGTTCAGTATGTAGAAAAAGAGGACATAATAAATTATCCCAGTTCATTTATGTTTGAGAATGAGCATAGCATCCATAGCATCCAAAGAGGAGGACTTCAGGGGGAAAAATAAAATCTTACAAGGAAGCAAGCAGGTGAGGAGAGTTTTGAAATAGATTCTGGAGAGAAGTTGTTTCCCTTCAGGACACGGGGAACTGGAGGTGCCTGGGGTCCTTTGGAAGGAAACATTCAGGATATGGTAACTGAGAGAAGGGAGCTGAGGGAAGAGAGGTCCCACTGGCAGATAGAGGAGGAGGTATCCTTCCCCCCGAAAAAGAATAATTTTCTGAATTTGAGGTAGCACCAAGTATGTGGAAATGTGGATTCTCACGAAGCAGGAACTCGGAACGTGTTCTGAAAACATGGCTGGATTTGCTAAGCCATGAGGTCTCTTCGTTAAATTGTTTTTTTGCTGGAGAGAAGGACACATTGTAGGTCATGGTAGTCTTCTCCCTTTGAAGTTTAAATGTTCACCAAAATAACCAAAAGTCCAAAATAACCAAAGCTACAGCACCTCTGGATTTGATATCTAGGGCAGGAGTATAAGAAAGAGCGAGACGGAAACCAAAGTTGATCATGGACAGAGCGTCTGTTAATGGAGCAGGACCTTATCGGTTCTTCCCAGGACAGACCCAGCCCCTGTATCCTCTGCTTTGGCTCCTCTCTGAAGTATCTAAATAATAGTATCTGGTGCATATTTGCTGAGTTGTTCAGATGCTGAAAAAAAACCCACCACCAAATGGAAGAAGTTAGACAGTAAGGAGATCAAACCAGTCAATCCTAAAGGAAATCAACCCTGAATATTCATTGGAAGGACTGATGCTGAAGCTCCAATACTTTGGCCACCTGATGTGAAAAGCTGGCACATTTGAAAAGACCCTGATTCTGGGAAAGATCGAAGGCAGGAGGAGAAGGGGACAACAGAGGACGAGATGGTTGGATCGCATCACTGACTCAAAGGACATGAATTTGAGCAAGCTCCAGGTGATAGTGAAGGACAGGGAGGCCTGGTGTGCTATAGTCCATGGGGTTGCAAAGAGTCAGACACGACTGAGTGGCTGAACAACCACAGCTACCGCTCCTTGATGATCATGAGATGTAGCCCCCAGAGCTTCTGGTGCCTAAGGACTGATCACCACCAACAAACCAGAGAACTGTGCACAAGTTGATCACACCTCCTGGGATGCCCCTCACTCACCTTGCCTTTAAACATGCTTTGCTGAAACTCTTCAGGGAATTCAGGGTTTTAGAGCACAAGCCACCTGTCCTTCTTATACAGGTGCCTTCACAATAAACGTTGCATTTTGCTTCACACAATCTGGCGTCGGTAGGTTGAGTAAGTGGACCGAAGTTTAGCCACTAACACATCCACACAGTGAAGTAGTGATTCAGCTCTCCATCCCCAAAAGCTTTGATGATAAAAGAATTTAGGAACATTTCAACCTGGAATAAGGAGGTCTTTTCCATCATAGTTACTGTGAGGCATAAATATGACCCTCTCTGGTGAAGACTTTCAAAGTTTGTAAAAGCTGCTTTGTGGACTGATATATTTGAAGCTTAGATAAGGGACTGAGTTTTACACTTCGTTACCTGGGGAAACAGTGGAAACAGTGTCAGACTTTATTTTTTTGGGCTCCAAAATCACTGCAGATGTTGATTGTAGCCATGAAATTAAAAGACGCTTACTCCTTGCAAGAAAAGTTGTGAACAACCTAGATAGTATGTTCAAAAGCAGAGACATTACCTTGCTGACTAAGGTCCATCTAGTCAAGGCTATGGTTTTTCCAGTAGTCATGTATGGATGTGAGAGTTGGACTGTGAAGAAGGCTGAGCACTGAAGAATTGATGCTTTTGAACTGTGGTGTTGGAGAAGACTCTTGAGAGTCCCTTGGACTGCAAGGAGATCCAACCAGTCCATTCTGAAGGAGATCGGCCCTGGGATTTCTTTGGAAGGAATGATGCTAAAGCTGAAACTCCAGTACTTTGGCCACCTCATGCAAAGAGTTGACTCATTGGAAAAGACTCTGATGCTGGGAGGGATTAGGGCCAGGAGGAGAAGGGGACGACAGAGGATGAGATGGCTGGATGGCATCACGGACTCGATGGACATGAGTCTGAGTGAACTCCGGGAGTTGGTGATGGACAGGAAGGCCTGGCGTGCTGCGATTCATGGGGTCGCGGAGTTGGACACGACTGAGCGACTGAACTGAACTGAACTGAACCTGAAGTGGAAGAAAAGAGTGAGGACAAGTATTTTGTCATGTGTTTGTAAAATTGAGAGCAGAACCACCAGTAAGAAAGGCTGTTTGACTCCTCCTCAACACACACACCTTTTAGAGTAGGCTGACAAAATGAAAAAGGCCCCAATTAGTTCAGGCAAGAAGAGGTGGCTGGGAAGAGAATGTGAGCCAGTGTTGAGTCATTGTTCTTATAAAATCAAGCTCAGGCACACCCGGAATGAAGAGAAAGGAAGAAAACCAAAGTTGGCTAAAGACAAAAAAGCTCTCCCTTTTGACAAGAGCTGGTTATCACATGGCCTGGGTGTGACCTTGGGTTTTCAGTTGTCTGAAGGGACCACTTGCTGACCTAGGAGTTCCGGAGCACCAGTCCATGCTCACAGCGTGTCCCCTGGCAGCACATTAAAACTAATTTTCACCTCAGACCTGCAGAAATCCACTCTCCCCAAGGGGATCCAGGAAGCTATTTATTTTGACAAGATCTCCAAGAAGCTTCTTTCCCTTTGACCAGAAATCTGTGATCATCCAGCAGCCCCCAGAAGCAAGGAACAGCCTTAACTCTTCTTTGAAAAGCACAAAACCTTGAGCCTTCTAGTGCAGTTTTTTTTTTTTAAGAAAAAAAAGTATTTATTTTTAATTGGAGGATAATTGCTGTACAATACTGTGTTGGTTTCTGCCTTACAACAACATGAATCAGCCATAGGTATACATAAGTCCCCTCCCTCTTGAGTTTCTCTCACCTCCCACCCCATCCCGCCTCTCTAGGTGTTCACAGAGCACTGGGTTTGAGTGCTGTGTCATACAGCAAATTCCCACTGGTTGTCCACTTTACAGATGGTAATGTTTATGTTTCAATGCTGCTCTCCCAGTTCATCCCACCCTCTCCTTCCTCCACTGTGTCAACCAAGCACTTGGTTCTTAAGAAACGTTTGAATGGCACAGCGATCCGTGAACTTGGGGTGGACATGAGGCAGGGATCATTCTCAACGTGAGAAGCAGGGCTAGGGACCACTCACATTGACAGAATGGAGTCAACCACTCCATTCTAGAGAAACAGAAGGGAGGAGCGATTTCCCTTGGCAAGGGCCAAGGAAGATGGTTCCTGGAGCTAAGAAGTCAGAGCAGCACAGAGAAGAGGCTGTGTGGGGCCGAATGCGGCTGTCATGGGCCCCACTGTGCTCATCTGGCTGCCTTGGGTCCTGGTTCGGCTGCACGGGGCTTGAGACATTGGAGCAATTCCGTCACCATCTCCCCACACTGCCCCTCCAGGGCCTCATCTTCTCTTCCAGATGACATTGTACATAGGATTGACCACAGCTCCTGGAGACCCTCCTGGTTGACTACACCAACAGGGACTTGTAACCACGAGTCCCGAGGACTTCCAGTACCTCAGTGCGACAACCGTGGATCCTGACCATGTGGGAGGAGGGAGCGGCAGCTGTGTGATGTTGAAGGAAAGGCAGTTGTACCCCACAAGTGTGAATTTCAATTGACTGCCTCAGGGGTGTCTTCAAGATGGCTGGTTGACCCATGGCGGGATGGATGGGAAAAGACATATACATAAAGACGATGGGGCTCTCCCTCTAAAGTCCTGCAGACATGGTCCTGCTCTGTGAGACCTGGTCCATCATCTCTTGATGTTAAATAAAGTCCCTTTACTCCAATCATATTTAGGAAGACAGCAGAGCTTGGTAGCTAAGGGCATGTAGGGTCAGCCCCTGAACGCCACTGTACCGAATGCCCTCTGCTGTAAAGTGAGAGAGATGCCGGTACCCACCTGATAGATACAAGGTGAAGGGTAACATTTAAAAATTCAAAGGTAGGACTTCCCTGGGGGTCCAGTGGTTAAGACTTCACTTTCCAATGTAGGGGTGTGGGTTCCTTCCCTGGTTGGGGAGTCACCTCAAGGTCAAAACACTAAACCAGGAAAAAAAAATTTGTAACAAATTCAATAAAAGCTTTTTAAAATGGTCCACATTAAAAAAAAATCATCAAAAAATAGGTTAAAAATCAAAGGTGATTAGGATAGTGCCTGACTCAATAAACACTAGCTAACACTGTTACACATGCTATTTTGCCCCAAATGATAGACAAAAAGTAGAATTAGACATTTGGGTCACAAGAGAAGTCCATGTGATGGTGCTGTAAGACCCTCCTGCAATTTACCCTCCTCCTCCTGTCCTGCAAGGTGCAAAGCGGCACCCCTGGGTGCCCCATCCAAGTCAGAGGATGGTCAGGGGATCATTCTCAGCTACCAACTGCTCAGGGCCAGCCTTCCTGTAGGAGTTTTCCAACAGAAAAGATCTTGGCTTGGACAATTCAATGCCCTCATTTGCAGATGAGGATCCTATGTGTGTGTACATCTGTGTGCTCAGTCGTGTCTGACTCTTTGTGTCCCCATGGACTGTAGCCCTCCAGGCTCTTCTGTCCTGATTTCCCAGGCAAGAATGCAAGAGTGGGTAGCCATTTCCTTTTCCAGCCTAGGAACTGAACTCGAGTCTCTTGCATCTCCTGCATTGACAGGCTGATTCTTCACCACTGCACCACCTGGGAAGTCCAAGGATCCTAGGGCACAAGTCAGCCTGACACCAAACCACAGGAGCTGAATAGACAAGTCCTGAGCCCATGAACTGCTCATGGCGTCCCAGCCAATGGAACCAGCCACGAATGCTCCAGCTCACTGGCTTTCTAGACTTCAGGGCATATTCACTTTGATGCATTGTACAAATTAATTTTGTTTCTAAAATAGGAGTGGTAAATAAGAATGACTAGGGGCATTCGTGCTTTTTATGTGCTCGGCATTTATGGAAGGATTTACAGTCTGGAGTGGCAGGATTGTGCGAGGGAGAGTGCATTTGCCATGGCAACCGAAGCCAGCCTGCGCCTTGCTTCTCTTTATTTCTGTGTTCCTGGAGGGCTCTATCCAGTGGCCTCTCAGGACTTGAAGGCGTGTCCTATCACTTGTGAGTCCGGCTCTGTCCTCTCCTCTGCATCTCCCACCTTTGGTCTGTCAAGTCACTTCCCTGTAACCCCCATCCCTGCATGGGTTTCCCAGGTGGTGCTAGTGTTAAAGAATCTCCTGCTAATGCAGGAGATGCAAGAGACATGGGTTCAATCCCTGGGTTGGGAAGATCTCTTGGAGAAGGAAACGGCAACCCACTCTAGTAGTCTTGCCTGGGAAATTCCATGGACAGAGAAGCCTGGGGGCTGCAGTCCATGTGATTGCAGAGAGGCAGGCATGACTAAGCGCACACACTGCATGGAAGGGCCACCAACCCAAGACCTCTCTCCTTTGCTGATGTGCTGGTGAGCCACTGGAGCTCACTCAGGGTTGGTGTGCTTGCATTCTGAGCTGCATTAAAAAGTACCATAAGCAGACTGGCCTAAGCCAATCCCTAAGAGGGATTTCCTGATGGCTCAAGTGGTAAAAAAAAAATCTGCCTATGATGCATGAGACATAGGAGACAACATTGGGGGAGGGTGGTCTGATCCCTGGGTCAGGAAGATCTCCTGGAGGAAGAGATGGCAACCCACTCCAGTGTTCTTGCCTGAAGAATTCCATGGATAGAGCAGCCTGGTGGGCTACAGTCCATGGGGTCGCAAAGAGCCAGACACAACTGAGCACTCCTTCATTCACTCAAGCAACAGAATTTTATCCCTCCATAGTTCTGGAGGAGAGAATTTGAAATGAAGGTGTTGGTAGGGCTGTGCTCCCTCTGAGGGCTCCAGCCAAGCATTCTTCCTCACCTGTTCCAGTTTCTGCTGGTTGCTGGCTGACCTTGCTGCATCTGTAGACCCTTCCTCCAATCTCTGCCTTCATCATCACATGATCTTTCCTGCTCATCTCTGTATGCCTTTTCTCCTTCTTATAAAGACACCTGCCATATTGGATTTAGGGCTCACCCAAGTCCATCTTCACCAAATTGATCACGCCTACAAAGGCTGTACTTCCAATTAAGGTCACAGTCTTGGGTTTCAAGTGAATTTTGGGGGCACACGACTCAACACAGTACTGCCTTGGTTTCAACAACGCTGTGGAATGGGTTCTCCAACATCTAGCCCCCCATGCCCTGTAGCTCTCAAAGTTATTTCCCAGGTGTAGAAGAGTTTGGGCTCAAAAACTTCCCAGGTTCAGTGCTTATCTATGACCTCTTGGTCCAGCTCTTTGTTTCTTAATGACCGAAATCTATTAACTTCAAAAAGGACATTTAGAGCCAAGTAACTGGAATCATGCTTGCCACTCTCTCCCTAAAGCAAATCGATCTGCAACAGATTTTCCCCCTCCACCCCCCCACCTCTACCATTCTCTGCATCTTGTGACCTCCACCTCAAACAAGAAGCACCCCCCAAATGTGTCTCCCATCCTCACCACTTAAGTCCTTTGCTCTGCTTTAAATGCCCCTTTCCCATTTCTGGCACCTCTGACATCATGGCATCTATGGATCCTGCCCCTCCTCTCTTCCTTCCATCCACATGTCATTGTTGCTGTAAAGTCGTGAAGTCATGTCTGACTCTTTTTGACCCCGTGGACTGTAGCTGCCAGGCTCCTCTGTCCGTAGGATTTCCCGGGTAAGAATACTGGAGTGGGTTGACTTTCCCTTCTCCAGGGAATCTTCCTGACCCAGGGATGGAACCTGAGTCTCCTGCATTGCAGGCATGTTCTTTACTACTGAGTCACTATTCATACTGTGATGACAGCACTCAGCACGTAATATCCACAAGATCCCTTCTGGAATCTTCTCCTTAATTAGCTGGGGCTGTCTATGAACTAGGCTTCCCTGGTGGCTCAGAAAGTAAAGAGTCTGCCTGCAGTGTGGGACACCAGATTCGATCCCTGGGTTGAGGAAATCCCCTGAGAAGAAAATGGCTACCCACTCCCGTATGCTTGCCTGGAGAATCCCATGGACAGAGGAATCTGGCAGACTACAGTCCATGGGGTCACAGAGAGTCGGACACGACTGAGCGACCCCACTTCACTTCTCCATGCGCTCCCTTGTGGACCTCTCCCGGGAGACCTCCCACCAGGAAGGGGTGCCTGAGCTTCTCTTCCTCCTCCCCCACCCCTGGCAAGAAAAAATAGTGAGTGTGGAGGATGAATCAGGTTCTAGAATTCTAATCAGATCATACTAGTGGGCGATACACTGTTGTAAAAGAATATAAAGAAATCTGAAAAAATAATGATGCCTCTCTCTCTCCCTTCTCAGTCTCTCTCTCTCCAATATTTAAATTAAAATGGTACCTGGAGCCAGTGTTCTTTAGCAAAATGTGCCATCTGCATCTCAGTGGTTCATTGTTGCCTTAAAAAATTCGTCAGCAACTAGAGGAAGGCCTCAGGGACAGGAACCCAGGAAATTCTTTTCACCCAGGCCAAGAACTCCTGATTATGCGTCATATAGGTCGGACTGCCCAGGACAGAGGGTCCACATGAGATTTACACATTGTGGCAGAGACTGCTGGAGGTCCCCCGGCATCTGTTCTTTTCCTGAATAAGACAGCATCCAACCTGAGCTGAGCTGCCCTGAATAAAGAGTTGATTTCTGACATCCCATGCCACTGGGAAAGATCACATTGAGTGAGTTATGGCAATGGGATGTAAACAGAATTGATATGCACCAATTCTTGGAAGTGTCCTCAAAGGAAAGACATATGACTTCTTCTGCTTCTCCTTCTTACAGCTGCTTGGGCTTCAGACAGGATGGCTGAGTTCAAGCAACCATTTTTAGACCATGAGGAAGGAACCAGTGCTCAAGGTCATTGTGAAGCTGCCATGTCAGTCTTGGACTCCTTCCTTCTAGGATTCATTTCTGTGACAGGAAAAGTAAGTTCTCTCCTACTGAGCCTCTTTCTAGGGGGGATTTTCTGACTCTCACAACTTAGCTGGAATGACCAAAGCCTCAGCTAGTAACAAGCTTCCTTCTTCCATGTTGGTTTTCTGTATGTGTCTCTTGAGAGCTCATGGTAGGTGATGTTGGAAGGACCATGTCTGAGGATTTAGAATTCATGTTCCTGCTGTAAAAGAAAACCTTATCATTGACTGGCTCTAACTCAATATTTCTCAGTCAATTTCTCACTGTAGACGCTTTTTAAAATTTATTTCATTTGTTTTATTTTTATTTATTTGGCTGCATGGAGTCTCAGTTGCAGTATGGGGGCATAGCTGCCTCACAGCTTGTGGGACCTTAGTCCCCTGACCAGGGATTGAACCCATGTCTCCTGCATTAGAAAGAGGATTCTTAACCACTGGATCACCAGGAAAGTCTCTCACAATTGACTCTTCAAGGACCTTTTGAAGATATTTGTTTCCTAATCAACTCCTCCCATGACATTTTAATGTCACAGACACACTGTGTATTTGTGTATGTATCATTTATATATTTGTGTTTTATACATAGAAACTGCAGAATCTTTTTATGTCACATAAAAAAACCAGTCTTTGCTTTTTGAGGGCAATCTCACCCCTGTTTAGCATATGACCTAACTACAGACATTCTGCTAACCAAGGAGCAAGTTGTAAACAAACCTATACAGACCTATAGATCGCAGGGAAAAATATCAATAACCTCAGCTATGCAGATGACACCACCCTTATGGCAGAAAGCGAAGAGGACCTGAGGAGACTCTTGAGGAAAGTGAAAGAGGAGAGTGAAAAAGCTGGCTTAAAACTCAACATTCAAAAACTAAGATTATGGCATCTGGTTCCATCCCTTCACGGCAAATAGATGGGAAAACAATGGAAACAGTGACAGACTTTATTTTCTTGGGCTTCAAAATCACTGCAGATAGTGACTGCAGACACAAAATTAAAAGACGCTTGCTCCTTGGAAGAAAAGTTATGACCAACCTAGACAGCTTATTAAAAAGCAGAGACGTTACTTTGCCAACAAAAGTCCGTCTAGCCAAAGCTATGGTTTTTCCAGTAGTCATGTGCAGATGTGAGAGTGGGACCATAAAGAAAACTGAGCACCAAAGAATTGATGCTTTTGGACTGTGGTGTTGGAAAAGACTCTTGAGAGTCCCTTGGACTGCAAGGAGACCCAACCAGTCCATCCTAAAGGAAATCAGTCCTGACCATACATTGAAAGGACTGATGCTGAAGCTGAAGCTCCAATACTTTGGCCACCACATGCGAAGAACTGATTCACTGGAAAAGACCTTGATGCCCAAAAAGACTGAAGGCAAGAGGAGAAAGGGGCAACAGAGGATGAGATGGTTGGATAGCATCACCATCTTGATGGCCATGAGTTTGAGCAAGCTCCAGGAGTTGGTGATGGACAGGGAAGCCTGGCATGCTGCAGTCCATGGGGTCGGACATGACTGAGCAACTGCACTGATCTGATACAGACCTATGGGCTCATTAAGTTCGCTTCAGGCTCCTATAACAAAATGTCACATCCTGAGTGACTTAACAGAAATTTATTTTCTCTTAGCTCTGGAGGCTGGAAGTCCAAGATCAAGGTGCCAACAGGGCTGGGTTCAACGGTGAACTATCTTCTTGGCTTGCAGGTGGTCTCACATGACAGAGAAAGGAAGCTCTGCGGCTTCCTTCTTTTGTTATTATAAAATTTGTATTTTAGGCTTTCAATTTTGGATAATTTTAAATATATACCAAGGTAGGGAAAAGGGTATGCTGTATCAGTGATCCCGAAACTTTTTGGCACCATGGACAGGTTCAATGGAAGACAATTTTTGCCCGTATTGGTTGGGGGGAGGTTTCAGATCGATTCAAATGCATTATGTTTGTTGCACACTTCACTTCCGTTGTTACTCCACTTCACTTCTTTTACAGTTCCACCTCAGATCATTAGGCATTTAGATCCCAGAGGTTGGGGGCCCCTGTGCTATATTAACTATCAACCATCTTCATCAATTATCAGCTCATGGAGACACATTTTTTTCTTTCATTGTATTGGTTTCAGGTGTAGGAGTATGTGGTCAGTTGTGTTCGTCTCTGTAACGCTATAGACTGTACCCCGCCAGGCTTCTCTGTCCATGGGATTTTCCAGGCAAGAATACTGAACTGGGTACCATTTCCTTCCCCAGGGGATCTTCCACACCCAGGGATTGAACCTGTGTCTCATGCATTTCCTGTGTTGGCGGGTGGATTCTTTACCACTGAGTCACCTGTACATGAGCTGGTTTCAGGTGTACCACAAAATGATTCAGTATATGCATGTACTACAAAATGCTCACACTAAATCTAGTTAATGGTGCCTCTTCTTATGACATAAATCCCACTCACAAAGCACCACCCTCATGACCTAATCACCTTCCAAATGTCCCACCATCTAATGCCATCACACTAGGGATTAGGTTTCAACACAGGAATTCGGGGGAGCACACACACTCAATCTAGAGTGCCCTTCAAGGTTGTCCCCACTTCCGCGCTCTGGTCATTTCTGTCCCTTCTCCTTGGAACACCTTGCCTGATCTTCAGCTGGTATGCTGCTGTCTGCCTTTCAGAACTTAACACGAGGTTGACACACCTGTTAGAGAGCTTCTGCTCACAGAAGAAAGCCCTATTTCTTGGTCCTGCATCTCTATCGCATCACTCCCCTTTATTTCTCTCTTGGTACCATTTTCTGAAGGTCTCTTGTTTACAACAGTGTTTGTCTCCACCTGGTCAGTTGTAAAGTTCCATGAAAGGCCTTCTAGTCTTGTCCACTGTTGCATCCCAAGCATATAAAATAGGACTTGACACACAGCAGGCATTTGACAAAAGTGGGACAAATGAAGAAACTGCCAGAATAAGCAGGCACCCTAGCCATTTTCTTACCTTTATCAAGCATGGAAGATCTTTAACCCTCATCGGGACACTTCACTAGAGATTACAAAGGACTTTCTTATCCAGTTTCTCATCGATGGCTCTCAGCCTCCCCGGCAGGGCAAGTATTATTGGCCCCATCTTGGGAAGACCTCAGAGTCATATATTTGGCTGGTAGAACCAAAGGCCTCCTGATGCAAGGCCAGCCTCCCTCCATTACTCTCTCTCTTTCAGGGGGAGAAACAACCCCAGCCCCAACCCCAGCAACCATCCATTACAGGGTCTCTACTTTCTAGCCTTGGACCCAAGGAAATGGCTCAGTGCCTCAGCCAACCAGGCTCCAGGTCAGATATTGACTCAGTCAATGGCCACTAAGCCTTAGGTTGCACTTAGGAGTAACTGCCAAGATCTTATCCAGCTTCGGTCTCTGAACTTTTCCCCAGCAGACCCTCGGGCTGGTCCCAGCCTCCTTCTGGGCATCACTAGCTCTCTGCTTCCATCACACCTGAAAGAATGGTCCCGGCAGGGCTCGGGCAGAGGGAGCTGCGCCCACAGCTCCTACAGTAAGAAGCGGGTCTGGTGCGGGGCAGCCCAGGGCACACTGCAGCTCGCCCTCTGAAGCTGCATAATTGACATAGTGCCTTTGGAAGAGTCCTTCCTTAGGTGAAGAAATGAGCCTTGTTCTGGGGGTTTCACGTAAGGGAACCATCCAAAATTCGCAGTGATGCGGAGTTTAGTTTTGAGGGATTATACAGCCTCCTTGTCCCACAATATGGGAATGGTTGAATAAAAGTACAACAGCTTCATGGAATGGTAACCAGCATGGGGTGTTACATAACCGCTAAGAATGATGGGTAGAAATATCTGACAGTGATCTAGAAAACACTACATACCAACACAACTATCAAATAATACCCCCAAAAAATATCCTGAGAAAAGCAGGATGCAAAATTGTGCATATATTCTAACTGCTGTAATATAAAGTAACTAGAAAAAGCCTGCAATGTAAGATACCCAGTTGTATGAGGATGAGAATGACTATATGCCCTTCATTATTTATATATGGGGTCTTTTCTTTGTTTTTATAATTTTTCTGTAATGAAGGATTTATTTTTCCTTAAAAAACTTAAATGGTATTTTTGTAATTGTGATATTAAGCACATTTAAAAAATAAATACAATCACAAAGGAAAAAGTTTGAAATGTACTGATAATATACAGGGGGGTACCCTCCTCATAATCTGTACAGGAATATAAATCTACATTCTCATAAGCAAAAGTAAAATTCCCAGGTGGTTCAGTGGTAAAGAATCCACCTGCCAGTGCTGGAAACCTGGGTTCAGTCCCTGGGTCAGAAAGATCCCCTAGAGTAGGGTATGACAACCCACTCCAGTATTCTTGCCTGGAGAATGCCATGGACACAGGAGCCTCATGGTTACAGTCCATGGAGTCACAAAGAGTCACACACAATTAAGCAACTAAAAGCAAGAAAACAAAATCAATACGGTACCTATAATTCATAGTCTTTATTTTACTCAGTGGTATTCTATGAACATTTTGACAAGTCAATATTCTCCTACAGGATTATTTTAAATTCTGCTTGGTTTGTGCTGTGTGGGTGTCTCACTCTCTATCTCCTATTTTGGGCTGCTTGCCTTCAATTTTTTGATGTTATAAACTACAATTGTGGATGCTTCTTCTGACTAATTTGTGTCACACATTCTAGATTACTTATGATAAAAATTTTTAAGTGGAATTTTTGAATGCTAAGGTATATATACATTTTTAAGCTTATATATATAATGTGTATATATACACACACACATATATATACACACATACATATATGTATATGCCAGTTTATATTTATGGAAGTTGTGTAGGAGAGAGCCTATTCCCCACAGTCTTGCCAAATTTTGATTATTTTTACAATTTTGCACATTTAGTAGCCATGAGAGGGTATGCTATTTAGGTGTCTTTCAACGGCCATTTTAAAAAACTCAACTCAAGTTGCTTAAGAAAAGAAAGCAGAAGATAGAGGAGGGAGAGACTGGTATCTTGGGTAACTCCAAAGTACCAGGAGTAGACTACAGTTTAAGAAAAGTTACTTAAGTTCAAAACCTTTGTTGTGGCTGTTCAGTCGCTCAGTGGCATCCTACTCTTTGTGACCCCATGGACTGCCGTGTGCCAGGCTTCCCTGTTCTTCATAACTTCCGGAGTTTGCTCAGACTCATGACCACTGAGTCGATGATGCTCTCTAACCATCTCATCAGTCAAAAGCATTGCGAGGCCTCATTTCTGAGCTCCGCTTCTTCTGCTCTCTGTGTGGTGTCGTCTCAGCTTCCGTGATGGAGAAAAGGAAATTGCAATGAAAACATTGGCCTTGGGAAACCTGGGAGGCCAGCCTTGCTGGCCTTGGCTGGGCCTCTCAGGACACGTGGCCCCCAGAGAACCAGCCAGAGGTGGGGCCTGGACCCTGGCACCTGCTCCTTCCCAGAAGGTTCTGGGTTACTGGCAGGCAAGAGGTAACTTCCTCAGAAACAAACCAGGGTATGTTTCAGCAAGCAGAGCAGCGGATGTTGGACTAAATATAATTGTATAGTGTAAAGGGAATTCATTGTTTCAAAAGGGAACATCAGATCATACTCGAATGTGGGTTTGTATTATTTAAATTAATTTTATTGAAATATGGTTCATTTACGATGTTGTGTTAGTTTCTGGTGTACAGCAAAGTGATTTAGATCTTGTTTTTTCATTAACATCTTACATACATACATATACATCATATACAGATATATGATACACGTGTGTGTGTGTGTGTGTGTGTATATATATATATATAATGATTGGCAGTCCCTGGTGATTCAGATGGTAAAGACTCTGCCTGCAATGCAGGAGACCTGGGTTCGATCCCTGGGTCAGAAAGATCCCCTGGAGAAGGAAACAGCAACCCACTCCAATATTCTTGTCTGGAGAATTCCATGGGCAGAGGAGCCTGGGGGACTATAGTCCATGGGGGTCACAAAGAGTCGGACACACTGAGTGACTAACACAAACATATATATCATGAAATATATGGGCTGGCCAGGTGGGCACAGTGTCAAAGAAACCAGCTGCCAATGCAGTATGCAGAAGACTTGGGTTTAATCCCTGCGTTGGGAAGATCCCCTGGAGGAGGAAATGGCAACTCACTCCAGTATTCTTGCCTGGGAAATCCCATGGACAGAGGAACTTAGTGGGCTACAGTTCATGAGGTCGCAGAGTCAGACATGACTGAGCGACTGAACACTAGCTCTCTCTCTCTCTCTCTATATATATATATATATATATATGTATGTGTGTATATATATATATATATAAGAATTTTCACTTCCTAATCCTAATGACTACCCCTGAATGTTCTTAAAATGCATTTACCCTTTCAAATTGCTTATGGGATAAAATCTTCAAGGAGGGCTTTGCCTCCCCTTCTCCCCTCACTTTTTTTTTTCATTCTCAGCTTAATAGTACTATTCTTTGATCTGGGATAAACCGTAATCTCTCTGAGCTTCAATTCTCTCATCTGTAAAATGGGGTTACTAATTCCCATGTTAACCTGATGGAATAGCAGTAAGTCATCCTAAATGAGCAGGAACGGGGATGGAGTCAGTTCAGTCGCTCAGTCATGTCTGACTCTCTACAACCCCATGGACTGCAGCAAGCCAGGCCTCCCTGTCCATCACCAACTCCCAGAGTTCCTTCAAACTTATGTCCATTGAGTAAGTGACACCATCCAACCATCTTATCCTCTGTCGCCCCCTTCTCCTCCCACCTTGAATCTTTCCCAGCATCAGAGTCTTTTTCAATGAGTCAGTTCTTTGCATCAGGTGGCCAAAGTATTGGAGCTTCAGCATCAGTCCTCCCAATGAATATTCAGGACTGATTTTCTTTAGAATGGACTGGTTGGATCTCCTCATTGTCCAAGGAACTCTCAAAAGTCTTCTCCAAAACCACAGTTCAAAAGCATCAATTCTTTGGCACTCAGCTTTCTTTACAGTCCAACTCTCACACCTATACATGACCATTGGAAAAAACATAGCCTTGACTAGATGGACCTTGGTTGGCAAAGTGATGTCTCTGCTTTTTAATAAACTATCTAGGTTGCTCATACCTTTTCTTCCAAGGAGCAAGCGTCTTTTAATTTTATGGCTGCAGTCACCATCTGCAGTGATTTTGGAGCCACGAAAATAAAGTCTGTCACTGTTTCCCCACCTATTTGCCGTGACATAATGGGACCAGATGCCATGATCTTAGTTTTCTGAATGTTGAGTTTTGAGCCAACTTTTCACTTTCCTCTTTCACTTTCATCAAGAGGCTCTTTGGTTCTTCACTTTCTGCCATAAGGGTGGTGTCATCTGCCTATCTGAGGTTATTGATATTTGTCCCGGCAATCTTGATTCCAGCGTGTGCTTCATCAAGTCCAGCATTTCTCATGATGTACTCTGTGCACAAGTTAAATAAGCAGTGTGACAATATACAACCTTGACGTACTCCTTTCCCCACTGGATGGAGTCGGTGGGGATTAAATTTTTGAACCCTTTGTAACATGAGAATCAACCGTACTTGATGTGAAGGTAGGGGTCAGGTGTTGGAGAATCTGATTGGTGTTTTTTGTAGAAAAGGAAACTGACATGAAACAAATTTACTCAGAATCAGGAGGAGGACCTGGTTTGGCAGGGAGCGTGGATAGTGAGCTTGATTTTTGACTGACTGAGCAGCAGGTGTCCCGCCCATGGAGGGAAGTCTGACAGGTCCCTGGAAATGGGTGTCCAGAACGCTGGAAGCAGATGGGCTGCACCGGGTAGGTGTCTCTAAGGCATTGCCTCTTATGTGCATGCACCTAAGTTGCTCAAGTCCTGGCTGACTCTATGCGATATGGTCCTCAGCCCGCCAAGCTCCTTTGCCCATGGAGACTCTCCAGGCATGAATACTGGAATGGGTTGCCGTGCCCTCCTCCAGGGGATCTTCCCAACCCAGGGGTGGAACCTGCGTCTCTTATGTCTACATGCATTGGCAGGTAGGTTCTGTACCACTGGCCTCTTACCTACCCAGCTACATATTACCAATCAGGGCCTCCAGTGTTTGGAAAACTTAAATAAAATCAATACCCCAAATGGGAACTTTCAGTAGTTTTAATGCAGCTTGCGTGAAAAGCAAGCAGGCTCTTCCTCTCTCAGGCTGGAACACATCAGACAGTGACAATTTGAAATTTACAACTCAGACATTTAACATGTTTCAAGGGGAACATTATCATTTGAAAACCTTGTAAAGAGAAATGTGTCTGTACTAAGAAGCGACACTATCTTCCTTTTGTAAAGAGACCCCCATCATTTACATTTTTACTTTTGCTACCCTCTTGTGTTAAATAATTCTGACATTTTCTTCAAATGCAAATTATATTTCTGAAAATTTCTCAAATGTGAGGTTTTATTTTTCAAAAAAAAAAAAAAGCAAAGGTGGGGAGAGAATTTTTTTCATGTGACAAGTATGTGACAACTCTGGCCATCTCCTGGGTCTCTAACTCCTACCAGGTCTGGTTAAAAAAAGAAATGGACTAGTTTCATCTGGTTTTTCCTGACTGGAAATGCAACTTCTATCAGAAAGTGGCTCCTTGCATCTTGACTGGCTAAGGAGCTAACTATTCAGATAAACATTGAAGTATTCAATATTAATGTATGAAACCTTAACCTTAGGATGGGAAGGACCTTCAAGGTCATCAGATGATAGCTACTCTCCTCCATTACTGAATTACCCTTAAATCTCTCCATATACTGGTACTCAGCCAGAGCTTGCATATCTCCAAAAGTATCCTCCAACTAAGATAATCAAATTAAATTTCAATTACATATAAAAGCTTCCTCCCATTGGACTTAGTTATCACTGGAGCCTTATCCTAGTTAAGAGTTAGTACTAAGTAGTTGGTCAGCTTGGGCTTTGCAGACAGACATTTTAGGGTTCAAATCCTTCACCTGATCCATGGATCATATTTTGAGCATCACATGTATCTCCTGGGAGGTCATCAGAAGTGAAGAGCATCAGGCTTCACTTCAAGCTCACTGAATCATAATCTTTTCTTTTTTATTTATATTTTTATTAATGTTTAGTTGCTTTACAATGTTGTGTTAGTTTCTGCTGTACAGCAAAGTGTATCAGCTATATTCCTTCTTTCCTGGATTTCCCTCCAATCCAGTCAACCACAGAATGTTGAGCCGAGTTCCCTGTGCTATAAAGAAGGCTCTCATTAGTTACCTATTATAGACCGTAGTGCATATATGTTGATCCCAATCTCCCAGTTCATTCCACCCCCTTACCCCCTTGGTACCCATATGTTTATTCTCTAGGTCTGTGTCTCTATCTCTGCTTTGCAAATAAGTTCATCTGTATGAATCACAATCTTTATTTTCATAAGATCCCCAGGTGATGCTCACACACGGGAAAGACTGGCAACTGCAGCTGTAGGAACTCAGTTAATCACCCACACACTCAGTTTCTTGTCTGAAAATTGAGAAAGTCTCAAAAAGTTCTCTTCACCTATAAAACATTAAAATAACAAAGACAGAATTCATAAAAATCTACTGTCAGAATATTTTAAATAAGGGAAACGTATTAATCTAGCTAGAAAGTATAGGGCAACTTTGAAATAAACTGTTATTTAGCCACTATTGAAAAATTACAACCAAATAGAAAATTCTGGAGAAAATATCAAGAAAAGATTAGGATGTGATTCCATTTAATAAACAGGAAAATATTAGAGAGATACCAAAATGTCTGCAGTGATTATATATAGGTGATATGATTCGCAGTGTTTATTTACCTATCAGTATCTCCTCCTCAACGGACATTTATTAAGTATATATGATTTAGTAACAATGGGCAAGAAACCAAGCACCTTACTTTTTGATCAACAAGCATCAAATAGAAGATGTAAAATTTTTGAGTCTTACAAGCAAATACAGAATTCGCTTTATAGTGAATGTACCAAATACGTTCTTCATCCTACAGAATACATCCTTCAGCTATTGTCTTTCAAGGCCCAACTCAAGTTCCACTTCTTTCAAGCCATCATTTTATATACTCCGAGGTCAGGGATCTTATTTGAATAAACGGTGCATCCTCTTTGACAAAGGAAGAAACACTGATTAGGTACAAAGGAAATACGAAAGGAAGGGAAGGAAGGAAGGAATGGGGGAGGGAAAGAGAGGGAGGGAGGAGGAAGGAAGAACAAAAGAGTGGAAGCACGTGCAAGACTCAGGCTTGCTGGAACTCCAGTCCGCTTGGACTCCTGCAGAGTATTTCTGAGCCAGGTCTGTCTGTTAACAAACGGCCTTGCGCTACTCCTCTTGCGTCACGGTCTTCCTTCCCCAGTGAGATTTCCAGTACCTTAAAAAGAGGAACACATATGCCTTAAAAATATGTGTTTGAATAATTCTTTCTGAAGGCAGCATAGTTTGGGAGACATATTGTTTATTCCTAGTCATGGAGAAGCAGGGTGAGACCTCAGAATGGTGAACAGTACATGCAAGTGCAAGGTGGGGCCACAGATGCTCTCCTGGGCTTTCTAAATTTACCCACATACCAGAGGATCTTGAATGTATGTGCATAATAGCAGTGCCTTCAGTGCATGAGGCACACACTGATAAACTGCAGGGGGAACCAGACAAGTTCACATCAGATTAGGAAATTTCAATATTTCTCTTTCAGTAGTTTACAGAACAACTGGACGACAAATTAAGACAGATAGAGGAAGCTTGAACAACACGTCTGGTTGCCTGACCTAACTGACCTCGATAGTACACATTACGGCAGAATTAACGTCCGAGTGCAATGCACTATTTATCAAAATACACTGTACTCTAGGTCACAAAAACTTGCAATAATTTAGATTAAATTCATGCAAAATATAATCTCTGAACATATTGTTTTTTTTTTATTGAAAGCAGCTCTTTGCCCCTTTCCTGTTGGCCCATATTTGTTCCCCTCTAACATTAAAAGAACCTAATTGTAAGAATCAGATCACCAGGCAATTTAACCTCGCCCTTGACTTATGCTCTTCTGAATGCGCACCATGCCTTGCTTAACCTGTTGATTCTTTTTGTAGATAGAGAAGTAAGAAGAAGCAGCCCCCTCGTCAGTCCTATGAGGACAAGATAACATCTGAAGAGTCACCCAGTCTGCATGCAATGGAAGAGGATGCAGAATCCAAACTCCTGCGTCAGTGATTCACTGAGACAGGCCTCCTCCCCGCCCTGCCTTATATTCCCTTTGAAAGCTGTCATGGCTGAGCAGAACCTTTGGAGCTGGTCTTGGGACACGAGGCTACTTTCTCCCCAGATTGCCAACTTTTTTAATTAAAGCAACTTCCCTTCCACTGATACTTGCCTCTTGATTTGTGGCTTTTGAGTGGTGAGCAGCCAAATCTGAGTTCACTAATAGATTAGAAACCAAAAATAGAAATATATATGAAAAAATCCTAAATAACTGGATACTAAGTAACACACTCAAGCGTCAGTGAAAGTGAAAGTTGCTCAGGCCTGTCCAACTTTTTGTGATCCCATGGACTATATGGTCCATGGACTTCTCCAGGCCAGAATACTTGAGTGGGTAGCCTATCCCTTCTCCAGCGGATCTTCCCAACCCAGGAATCGAACCGAGGTCTCCTGCATTGCAGGTGGATTCTTTACCAACTGAGCTATCAGGGAAGAGGAGAAGTAAAAAGGGAAATTAGATATTATTTTGAAATGAATGAAAATGTAAGCACCATATAATACAATTTGTGGGATGCAGCTAAAGCAGTGGTTAAATAAAAAATTTACAACACTAAACACCTATGTTAGAAAAGAAAATAGTCAAATCTTCCTATCTTAAGGAACTAAAAAGGGCAACTGATATTCAAAGTAAAATGAAATAGTAAAAACAGAACTGAAAAATCAATGAAATAAAAAAAAGAAAAGCAATTTAAAAGTCAATGCATTCAGAGTGTTTTTTTTTTTCTAGAAGAGAAGTGAATGATCAGTAAAGAAAGAAAGAAAGAGTTAATTAACAGTATTAGGAATGTGAAACATGACGTATAAATAGATTCTCTAGTAATCAGCATGATAATAAAGTTATATTAGGACTCCTCCGGGGGTTCAGCAGTAAAAAATCCACCTGCAATGCAGGAGACTCAGGAGATGGTAGTTCAATCCCTGGGTCAGGAAGATCCCCCTGGAGGAGGAAATGGCAGCCCACTTCAGTATTCTTGCAGGAAAATCCCATGGACAGAAGAGCCCACTGAACACACACACACACAAGGTGACTTAAGAAAGAAAAAGAGACAAAAAACTTTACATTTGTTAAGAAAGTTGAATTTGTAGTTAAAATCCTTCCCACAAAGAAAACAACAGGCCTGGATGGTTTCCATAATGAATCCTACCAAAGATTTAACAGAAAAATATAACAATTCTGTTCAATCTCTTTCAGAAAACTGGAAACATGTCCAACTACAATACATAGAAAATCTAAATGAGTCTATAGAAAATGTGTCTAAACTAAAAAGTTAGTTTAGGAAGTTTGTAGGATATAAGATCAATACACAAGAGTCGATTGCATTTCTATATACTAAGAAAGACCATTGGAAACTGAAATTTAAAAATTAGCATCAGTAAATATGAAACATCCTGGAGAAGGGCATGGCAACCCAGTCCACCATTCTTGCCTGAAGAATCCCGAGAACAGAAGAGCCTGAAGGCTACTGTCCATAGGGTCGAAAAGAGTCACTCATGACTGAAGTGACTTGGCACAGATATGAAACAGGGATGAGCTGGAATGAGGGTGGACTGTATGAAACACTCACCTCAGTCCCAGAACTTAAAGAAGTACCAAAAAAAAAAAAAAAACCAGACAAATGATATTATAGAGTAATCTAATGCAAAAGTTTGAAGTATCAAAAATTTTAAATGAGACAGAATGCTGTTTGGTTTGTGATTCTACATTATTGCGCAAGAGGAATAGTTTATCCCAATCAGTTGGGGGTTGCAAGACCTGTATACTGAAGATTACAAAACTGAGACAATTAAAGAGCACGTAAACAAAACTGGAAATTTGTATTGCGTTTATGGGTCAGAAGATTTTGTTTTATTAAGCAATCAGTTTTCCCCAAATTGATCTATAGATTTAACAATTATAATCAAAATCCCAATGTAATTTTCTGGTAGAACTTAAGAAGTTGATTCTAAAATTCAATGAAAAAGAACAGAATAGCTAAAACAAGTCTGAAAAAGAAGGACCGAATTGGAGGATTTTTGCTACCTGACTTCTATATGTCTTCTTGTTCTCAGGCACTCAGTCGTGTCCAACTCTTTGCGACTTTCCATGGACTGCAGCCCACCAGGCTCCTCTGTCCATGGGATTCTCCAGGCAAGAGCACTGGAGCAGGTTGCCATGCCCTCCTCCAGGTCAATGTGTCTTATTAATCCACCACAATAACAGAAACAATGGGGTAGTGCCTTCGGGACAGACAAATAGAGCAACAAACCAGGACAGAGAATCCAGAAACTGACCTATGCATATAGAATCTATTAATTTTCAGCAAAGATGCAAAGACAGCTCAGTGGAGAAATAAAACGTTTTTAACATGATTAGATACCCATTTGACAAAAATTGTATTTTTAAAATTTTTTTGATTATTTCATAATGATTCTCAAAATAGTTTGAATAAAACTCCAAATTACAAAACTTATAGAAGAAAGTCTTATGAGTTTGGGTAAGGCAAACATTTCTTAAACATAATATCTAAAGCATGATTTATAAAATAAAAATTATAAAATGGGCTTTCATCAACATTAAAAATGTTTGCTCTGTATAATATCCTGCTAAGAAAATGATAAGAGGAGCCAATGGGAGAAAATAATAGCAAATCACATATCTAATTAAGGACTGTGTTTGGGATTAGCCACTCAGTCATGCCGGACTCTTTGCGATCCCATGGATTGTAGCCATCCAGGCTCTTCTGTCCATGGGGATTCTCCAGGCAAGAATACTATGGTGGGTTGTCATACACTCCTCCAGGGGATCTTCTCAACCCAGGGATCCAACCCAGGTCTCCTGCATTGCAGGCAGATTCTTTACCATCTGAGCTACCAGGGAAGCCCAAGGACTTGTATCCCTGAATATATAAAGAACTCTCAATACCAAATAAGAAAATAAATCTCATTTTCTCAAATAGGAAACACATTTAAAATAGACACTGATATACTGACAAAAAACAAACAAGTGAAAAGAGTTTCAATACCATTAGGTATCAGAGAAATGCAAATTAAAATAAAAATTAAATGTGTGCTAGTCAGTCATGCCTGACTCTTTGTGACCCCATGGACTGTAGCCCACCAGGCTCCTCTGTCCATGGGATTTCCCAGGCAAGAAGAGTGGAGTGGATAGCCATTCCCTTTTCCAGGGGATCTTTCCAGTCCAGGGGTCAAACCTAGATCTCCTACACTACAAGTGGGCTCTTTACTGTCAGAGCCACCAGGGAAACCCCCCCACACATATATTGAAATAGCTAAAAGTAAAAAGAATAAGCATTTTAGGTTTTGGCAAGGATATACAGCAACTGGAATTCTAATATATTGCTGATGGGGATGCAAAATAATTCTACCACTTTGGAAAACAGTTTAGCCATTTCTACAAAAGACTAGCACTAACATATACCTATTTTATGTCTAATCACTAATGCCTAGGAATTTATATAAGAATGCAGGTTCAGGAACTGTCAGATATGCATTTCAGGTATTGTAAGCCAACATACTACGTATTCCACTATTTTAATTTAAAAGCAACTGCAGACGATAAGCAAATAAACACATGCAAAAGCATGGCTGAATTTGTGGAGAGTACAAAATAAGTCATTGTCTCTGGACCTCTGCAGACGTCCACGTAAAGACCTGTCCAAGAATGCTCAGAGAAGCACTCTTTGTGACACCTCCAAACTGGAAACCACCCAGAATTCCACCAGTATAAACAATTGATAGTATAGCCATGCAATGGAATAGTACTCAGGCACGAAAAATAATGAATTAAATTCATGTCCCACTAGAGTCATCAAAAATAATGAATTATTTATCAGCACAATGTGATGAATCTCCAAATTATTATGATGTATGTAAACAGCTAGAACATCCTGCCCATTAAAAAAGACAACGTATGGAATGATTTGACTTATATGTAATATTTCAGAAAATTCCAAGTAACATATAGTGACTAAAAGCAGATCAACGGTGGCTGGCAGAAACAAATGAAAGGGAAATTGGAGGAATTTCCCTTTCTTCCAAAAGGGCCCAAGGAAGCTTCTGGGGGTGATGGGATATCCATTATCTGAATTGCGGTGTTGGCTTCGTGGAAGTACACATATGTCAAGACTTGTCAAATGGTACACTTTGAATATGCTTGGTCTGTTGTATATCAACTATACCTCCACAAAGATGGCAAAAAATCAAGCATGTACCTGGTACATGGAGGGGCAGGTGGAACTGGCCTCAGCATGGAAGCCAAGGCCTTGATGCCATTAGGACTCTCTCTCTTGACTTCTCTCTAGATCAGCTTCTCTCTGTGTCTCTGTGGAGGCGCAAGGCCTCAAGCTTTAGAGGAAAGCCAAGTGATGTCCTTCGAAGGACATGGGCATAGGAGAAAGAGAGACCTGAGTGAATACGAGATCTACCACTTTCCTGCTTTGTGATTCTGGAAACGATCAAAACCTCAGTTTTTAGAATCAGGAAAACAGAGGAATTGCTTACTTTGCAAGGTTGTTGTAGGCTTTAAAGAGATGAATGGGAATCATAAAAGGACCATAAAAGGACCTTAGTGGACCTGCCAAACCCTAGATCTCTTTCTTCTTCACATACCAGCCCTGTTTGTCAGGGTTCTCCAGAGAAGCAGAACCATTCAGGTGCATTTACATAGAGAGAGACTTATTTTTATGAAACTGGCTCTTGGAGGTCAGTAAGTTTTAAATCTGTAAGACAGGCCATGGCCAAGAGACCCAGGGAAGAACTGATGTTGAAGCCTTGAGTCTGAAGGCCATCTGTTGGCAGAATTTCTTTTTCTTCAGGGACACTCAATGTTTTCTCTTAAGGGCTTTGACTGATTGGGTGAGCCCCATCCCCATTATGAAGGGTAATCTGCTTTACTCACTCTCCTGACTGAGTTATCATCCGGATATCTAACCCAGGGTGTGGCTTATCATATGCAAAACATACCCCGCAGCAATAGCTAGACTGGTGTTTGGTAACTGAGCACCATCCCCTAGCCAAGTTGACTCATAAAATTAGCAATCACAACAACACTGAACTTCAACTATTTGAAGAGGCCAATTCTGATGATTTGCACTGTTCTCTTTAAAAACTAAACATTTTTAGATACTCTTTCCCATTCCGTGGCTAGTGATTCTTCCTTTGCTTTCAGTCCTAAGCTCTTTCATGTCTTCCTTCCCAGAGACTTAGAAATTCACCCCCAACCCCACCCCACCCAGTGATATTAGATCCAAGCTCCAGCATTTATAGACTTCATTTCCTTTGCATCTTGAAGTGGCCTCACTCGTAGAGTTCAACCAATTGCCTTGCTTAAAGAACTTGAGTTTGCAATGAAGTACCAAGATTTTTTTAAGACGCAAAACTCTTTCCTTCCATTAGGGCTTGACAATTTTATGAGAGATCAGAAAACACAGGATGAGCCCTTGGGCTTCAGCTATGGGCCATATGCTATGAGCCAGACTGCATCAGAGCTAAAGAATTTTAATTCCTTCACAATAAGATTTAGTCTTAGCTTGTATGGCTGTGCCTGGGCTGGGAATTTAAACGTCTAAGAAAAGGCAAATAGGTTGCAATTTCATTGCTTCTAAACATGCGACTGCCTCAGGGGCTTCTGATTTATTTATTTTTTTTAATGGGGTGCGAGGCTATAAACCCTTCCTGCTGGCAGGCTGGCAGGCCGTGCACATTTTTAGAGGTGCACCAAGAATGGGGTTGGGAAGCTGACTGAGCCCCTGTAATTAAAACCATGCTCAGCAAATGCCTCTGATTCCAGGGGTCACATCTGATTTCATCTAAAACATTCTTTTTGGTCCCCTCTTAACCCAGTCTTGACTTTTGAGCATTCACATCATTACAGAGTGGAGGGTGGGAGGAAAAGCGGGGGGTGGGGGGTGGCAGAAGGATTCAGACCTGGGTTTTGCTTCTAATTACAATTGGACTTTTGCAGCACAGCATCCGTGAGGGGTTTTTCTTGTTGCACCGTTTCTCTCACTAACAGTTTTGTTTTGTTTCTTTCTTTCTTTTTTTTTTTTTCTTTTTCTGGGTACTTTCAAAAAGGTAGGACTAAAAATGAACTATTTTAGTGCGGTGAGTACCCCTGGTCATTCAAATCTCATATCTAACTCCTATCGTTTTCTGTCATTCTTATTTGCTTTAGCCAACACACATTTCCAAATGTCAGCAGTTTTTTGTTTT
This sequence comes from Capricornis sumatraensis, assembly GCF_032405125.1. Lineage (NCBI taxonomy): Eukaryota > Metazoa > Chordata > Mammalia > Artiodactyla > Bovidae > Capricornis > Capricornis sumatraensis. Next base: position 114,590,615 of record NC_091075.1, on the reverse strand, counting down.
TTTTTTAACTTTCAGGTATCATCTGTTGAAATTGGACTTGGCCTTTACCTAAATATTTACCGTGCAGAGTCTCACTTTGGATGAATGTTTTTGTTCGGCGCCTGAAAAGCCTGTGTAGTGGATAAAATCTTTAACTGTCCCAGCTAGGGAACCTTAGTCCAAAATAGCCCTGCAGTTCTTAGCCACACTTTGGAGATCTGGAAGGGCTCATGCTCAGTATCTAATTTGATTAGAAAAAGAGGGCACACAGAGCTTCGCTAGGTACAATATATTAGCCATTTGTTTTCTCTGTAACAACCAGTATTACATTTTCTAAGGTTTGGCACTTGTTTCTGCAAGTTCCCTTTAGTTTAGAATACAGTGAATCCCCTACATATGAGCCTTCAAGTTGCTAATGTGTTTGCATGTCCAGCCACATAAGTAAGCTCACGGATCCGGTGTGCATTGTCACACGCGTGTATCCTCTACAAGGGGCTATGCTTTTGTGTACTTTACAGTACAGTACTATAGAGTACAGAATCTTTGTTTCAAGCCCAGGATGTCCAGAACACGTGTAAAAGCAGTGGTGATACAGCTGATATTTGCCTGTTCACCCAGTTGCAGTCCCTGGATGCCAGCTGCTGTACCACACTGCCATACTTCTCAGGGTACTGTACCATAAGATGAACAATGTTTTCTTTATATTTGCTTGTTTGTTTATGTATGTCAAAAGTACTATAAACCTATTACAATACAATATTATATAGTTGATTCTGTTAGTTGGATACCTAGGCTAATTTTGTTGGACCAACAAATTGGACTTAGGAATGTGCTCTCGAAATGGAACTTGTTAGTATGTGGGGGGATTGCTGTAACTGCATTTTCTTTTACACCTTTACACACACTTTACCAACAATGGAGGAAGGAGGAGGTAACAAGTCTGAGGGTCCCTATTTTAGTTATTATGGTTGATATTTACTGGGCACCTATGGGGTGCTGATTGGCACAGTGGCACTAAAGAAGGCAGCGTAAACTCCCTTCCTCTCTCTGCCTCAGGTTCTATCTGGAAAAATATAATGCCCAGCCAGTGCGAGGCTGGTAACTGTCTCACGACAAGGCTTGGGGAAGAAACCCTGATTGTGATGTCTGCTGAACACTCCTGGTAGCTTAGCTGAAAGCATCAGCCTGCCAGTGCAGGAGCTGTAAGAGACACGGGTTCTATCCTTGGGTTAGGAAGATCCCCTGGAGAAGGAAATGGCAACCCACTCTGGTATACTTGCCTGGGAAATCCCATCGACAGAGGAGCCTGTCAGGCTACAGTCCATGGTGTCGCAGAATCAGACATGACTGAGCATGCACAGAAGACGTAAAGAATCCCACAATGGCCAACTTCGTTGAACAAAACAAGACCGCATAAAGCTGGAAAGAGGTGCTCACGGTCCCCAGGCCACCATCTCCTGCCTCCAGGACCCTGATCCACTGGGTCGAGCTCCTGCGCTGCCTTGGCTCCAGAGCCACCTCTGAGTCCTGCCGACCCTCTGCCCTCTCCCCCAACATCCATCAGGGTATCTGGGACCCCCTAGGGCACCTCACATCTCTTTGAGAAATAAGTGAATATTCAGCAGGAAATGAACACCCTGAATTTTGAACATTAGCTAAAGGCTATGTAGGCAAACACACCCGTATCTATAAACTTGCGGAATCTCCTATAAAGTGGGTAGCGGCTCCCCTCTCTCTGCGGTTCATGTACTCCCAGAAGAAGAGCAGTTCCATAATCATGCTCTCTTCCTGGAGTTTTCCTGCAAACCCACAGGCTGCCATTGGTGGTGACATGGCCTGTGGCTTTCAGCCTTGCTCTGTGGTTTCCCTACGTGAAACCTTAAACCAAGCTCTTGAAAGAAGCTACGCGGGAGGTAATGATCCTCAAAAATGAATGCATTGTACCAGCAAAGAAGACATTTAATTAGCCACCATAATAGCGTCGTTTAGGCTTCTCCTTTTCTTTTCTTTCTTTTAAAAATAAGTTCAGTGACTAACAATTGTGGGCACCGCTGCCTTAGTCCCTTTAATGCAAAGCCTGGGACAGAGCTGGGGCGTGGGGGGGGGGGGGCAGGGTGAGTCTATTCTCTACATTCTAATTTTACACATTGGCTCATCGGATTCCTTTCATGGTAATAATAGTAATAATTTTCTAAAACAGCCCCTCAAGCAGAGAGGGGAGGTTTGTCAAGGCACAGTGAAAGAGTGTAGACCTACAGGAGTGTGGGCGCTGAGAAGTATCTGGGCACAGTTCCCTGGTGGTACAGTGGTTAGGACTCATTGCTTTCACTGTAGTGACCCAGGTTCAGTCCCTGATCAGGGAACTAAGATCATGCAATAAGGGAGGGGCAGTCCCCCCCCCCCCACACACACACACGCCATCTGGGGTGCCTGCTGCCAAGTCTCTTAGCATGTTTGATTAATAGTTTCCACTCTGTGTAGTGGGACTTCCAGAGCCATGGTGGGAGGAGGCAAGGATGAGTCTGGCCAGTGGTGATGGAGAATCTCTAACTCAGAGGGACTTCAAGTCAGTTCAGTTCAGTCGCTCAGTCGTGTCTGACTCTTTGCGACCCCATGAATCGCAGCATGCCAGGCCTCCCTGTCCATCACCATCTCCCGGAGTTCACTCAGACTCACGTCCATTGAGTTTGTGATGCCATCCAGGCATCTCATCCTTGGTCGTGCCCTTCTCCTCCTGCCCCTAATCCCTCCCAGCATCACAGTCTTTTCCAATGAGTCAACTCATCTCATGAGGTGGCCAAAGTACTGGAGCTTCAGCTTTAGCATCATTCCTTCCGAAGAAATCCCAGGGCTGATCTCCTTCAGAATGGACTGGTTGGATCTCCTTGCAGTCCAAGGGACTCTCAAGAGTCTTCTCCAACACCACAGTTCAAACGCATCAATTCTTTGGTGCTCAGCCTTTTTCACAGTCCAACTCTCACATCCATACATGACCACTGGAAAAACCATAGCCTTGACTAGACGGACCTTAGTCGGCAAAGTAATGTCTCTGCTTTTGAATATACTATCTAGGTTGGTCATAACTTTTCTTCCAAGGAGTAAATGTCTTTTAATTTCATGGCTGCAGTCACCATCTGCAGCGACTTAGAGGTGGCAAAAGGGAGATCTAGCCAAGAGCGGTGTCTTTTCCTTGCAGCCCAAGTGATTTAGGGTGGTTTGGGGAGGACACACAAAGAAGTAATTCAGACCCTCGCCACTCCCAGAAGCTGCCATTTGGATCAATACTCTCTCTTCCCACAGACCCCCTTGGACTGCCCTGTTGTGACTTGTTTTCCCTTCAAGGCCACCCTTTGAGATCCATCTGTGATAAAGCAGCCTTGCTGGTATGTGTGCACACGAGGTGATTAGCAACTGCAACTTTGGGTAAGTTTTCTAATCTAACTGGGACTCAGATTCTTCCTCTGTTACATGGGGCCAGGGAAGTCCTGACCTTAGATATTGTGCGACTGTGCTGAGTTTAGCCTAGGGTACATCCATTTAGCATTTGGTTTTTCTTTGAGAAACAGTGGGGAAAGCTGGAGGCAGAAGTTCAGGGCAGGAGACTAAAGTCAGCCGTTCAGGGATGATCCCATTTGAGAGGTGTTTACATGAGCGGGGGTAGAGGAGAGCAAGGGATTTGGTGAGCATAGGAGAATGGGCAACATTTGTGGGGTTTGCAGTGCTGTGGCCCCTGGTCCCCTTCAGGCCGGAAAGATTTATGGCCCCAGCTGGGGGAAGGTTGTGACAGCTCTTCAGCTGCCAACTCTCAGCAACCAAGAGCCCCTTCACCCAAGGTGGCCCCTCTCCCTTGGGACCCCACATCCTAAGATTGACTGCCCTGGGGAACTGGAGAGCCAGCTCCTTATGCCAATTTGGGATGACTCTGAAGGGCCACCCAGCCTCTGGTTTCTGCTGAGTTAACCGAGGCCTGCACCTGTGGCATAGTAAGAACCACATGTTTGGTCTCTGCCCTCCTTCCCCTGGGCTTCCCATGTGGCACTAAGGGTAAAGAACCCTCCTACCAATGCAGGAGGCATAAGAGATGTGGGTTCGATTCCTGGATTGGAAAGATCCCCTGGAGGTGGGCATGGCAACTCACTCACTCCAGTCTTCTTGCCTGGAGAATCCCATGGACAGAGGAGCCTGGTGTGACCATCCGTAGGGTCGCACAGAGTGGGACACGACCGAAGTGACTTAGCATGCACACACACACTCCTTCCCTTGCCTCCTGGCACAGAGGTCCTGAAACCCCTGGAGTCCCTGAATGATAACTCTCTCCTGTACACTAATGAGATGCTTGGAGACTGGAGTTTCTGCAAAGAATCAGGAAGAGTGCTGGCAGCCAGGAGAACCAAGCATCAGAGCAGAGGGTTGGTATTTTCAGCCATTTTCTTTGACCTTCAGGGAGAGAAGAGAGACCAGAAGTTGAATTAATCACAGTGGCCAATGATGTAACCATTCACGACTACGTAATGACGCCTCCATAAAAATCCTCTGTGATGACATTTGGAGAGCTTCTGGGCTGATGAACACATGGAGGTTCTGGGAAGACGGTGGATCTGGAGATGGTGGTGGAAGCTTGTGTCCCATCCCCCATCCCCAGCCCTGTGCATCCAGTCCAGCTGGCCGCCCTGAGTTGTATTCTTTTATCACGAGTCAGTAAGCTAATAAGTGGGGCTTCTCTGGTGGCTCAGACAGTAAAGAATCCCTCTGCAATGTGGGAGACCCAGGTTCGATCTCTGGGTGGGAAAGGTCCCCTGAAAAAGGGAATGCCTACCCACTCCAGCATTCTTGCCTGGAGAATCCCATGGACAGAGGAGTGTGGCAGACTACAGTCCATGAGGTCGCAAAGAGTCGGACACAACTGAGGGACTGACTTTCACACTTTAAGCTAATAAGGAAACTGTTGCCCGCAGACCTCCCTGGTAGCTCAGTTGGTAAAGAATCTGCCTGCAGCACAGAAGCTCTGGGTTTGATCTCTGGGTCAGGAAGATCCCCTGTAGAAGGAAATGGCAGCCCACTCCAGTATTCTTGCCTGGAGAATCCCATGGACAGAGGAGTCTGGCAGACTACATTCCATGGGGTTGCAAGACATGAATGAGCAACTAAAGCACCTCAACCACCACAAACTGCTGCCCTAAGTTCTGTGAGCCATTTTAGCAAATTATTGGACCTGAGGAGGAGGTCCTGGGAAACTTCGACTTACAGCTGGTTGGTTACAAGTGCAGGTGACAATCGGGACTTGCAGTTGGCATCTGAAATGTTTGCAGATGGGCAGTCTTGTAGGATGGAGCCCTCAACCTTCGAGAGTCAGTGCTAGCTCCTGGTAGATAGTGTCAGAATCGAATCAAATTGTAGGGACTCCAGCTTCCTCAGTAGGAGAATTGTTTGGTACCAAAATTTCACACATTTCGTGACCAGCGGTGAAGCAATGTGCGTAGTGAAACAGAAGAAAACCAAGATTTTTCCTCACAGTTTGGAAAGCACAGAGAGAAATAAGAGCTTTCCCCCTTCAGCACCACAGGCTGCCCTTCCCCTCTGCCCACTTCTACAAGAGTCCTCCCCCATGAACTTCGTTTGAAGATTGCAGGCAGGAGGAGAAGGGCGTGACAGAGGATGAGATGGTTGGATAGCATCACTGACTCAATGGACATGTGTTTGAGCAGGCTCTGGGAAGTGGTGATGGACAGGGAAGCCTGGCATGCTACAGTCCATGAGGTCGTAAAGATTCGGACATGACTGAGTGACTGAACTGAACTGAGATGTTGTAAGAGGTTGGCTCTCATTGTCTGCTCTGAAGCTGTGGTCACGGGGCTGATGTGAAGGAAAAAAAACGGTGCCTGATTCTCCACTGGCCCCTCTGTGGAAGCCTAGAGTATGAATGCCAGGGTTCTTCAGTTGGATAAAAAAGGGGAGCTCTTTGTAAAAACATGTCTCCTCCTTCAGTAGACCCTAGACCTCTGACAGAGACAGCTTAGCTGCTTGAGGTCAACCAAACCTCAGGGTAAGTTGTTTGGATGAGCCTCAGGCTTTGCTGCCTCTGTCAATAAAACCTGAAGCCAACTGCCTTTTCATGAATGACCGTGGAGACCAGAAGCAGAGTCTACAGAGGTTGTGTGAAATGAGCTCATCTCTGCCTGCTGCAGAGAGGCAAGGTTGAGAGAAACCATGTCTGCTTGATTAGGAAACAAAGACAGTACCTTTCAGACTTGAGAAGTTGGAAGATGAGCTCTTGACTGTCTGGCTATTTTTAGGTGTCTCTGTGTCAAATTCTCCACCAACTCACCCCCACCTCTCTCCCGTGAAGTGGGTGTCATCAGTTCTAGGGTGGATATGCTGATGGTACATAATGATACACCCCTCCTCCCCTATGGCTGACTTCTCTTTTAAATGCTGGGTGCCTGTACAAGTTCAGTTAAGTTCAGCCACTCAGTCGTGTCCGACTCTTTGCGACCCTGTGAATCGCAGCACGCCAGGCCTCCCTGTCCATCACCAAATCCCGGAGTTCACTCAGACTCACGTTCATCGAGTCCATGATGCCATCCAGCCATCTGATCCTGGGTCGTCCCTTTCTCCTCCTGCCCCCAATCCCTCCTGGCATCAGAGTCTTTTCCAATGAGTCAACTCTTCACATGAGGTGGCCAAAGTACTGGAGTTTCAGCTTTAGCATCATTCCTTCCAAAGAAATCCCAGGGTTGATCTCCTTCAGAATGGACTGGTTGGATCTCCTTGCAGTCCAAGGGACCCTCAAGAGTCTTCTCCAGCACCACAGTTCAAAAGCATCAATTCTTCAGTGCTCAGCCTTCTTCACAGTCCAACTCTCACATCCATACATGACCACTGGAAAAACCATAGTCTTGACTAGATGGACCTTAGTCAGCAAAGTAATGTCTCTGTTTTTGAATATGCTATCTAGGTTGGTCATAACTTTTCTTCCAAGGAGTAAATGTCTTTTAATTTCATGGCTGCAGTCACCATCTGCAGTGATTTTGGAGCCCCCCCAAAAAAAGTCTGACACTGTTTCCCCATCTATTTCCCATGAAGTGATGGGACCAGATGCCATGATCTTCGTTTTCTGAATGTTGAGCTTTAAGCCAACTTTTTCGCTCTCCTCTTTTACTTTCATCAAGAGGCTTTTTAGCTCCTCTTCACTTTCTGCCATAAGGGGGGTGTCATCTGCATATCTGAGGTTTTTGATATTTCTCCTGGCAATCTTGATTCCAGCTTGTGTTTCTTCCAGCCCAGCATTTCTCATGATGTACTCTGCAGAGAAGTTAAATAAGCAGGGTGACAATATACAGCCTTCACGTACTCCTTTTCCTATTTGGAACCAGTCTGTTGTTCCATGTCCAGTTCTAACTGTTGCTTCCTGGCCTGCATACAGATTTCTCAAGAGGCAGGTTAAGTGGTCTGGTATTCCCATCTCTTTCAGAATTTTCTACAGTTTCTTGTGATCCACACAGTCAAAGGCTTTGGCATAGTCAAGAAGGCAGAAATAAATGTTTTTCTGGAACTCTCTTGCTTTTTCCATGATCCAGCGGATGTTGGCAATTTGATCTCTGGTTCCTCTGCCTTTTCTAAAACCAGCTTGAACATCAGGAAGTTCACGGTTCACATATTGCTGAAGGCTGGCTTGGAGAATTTTGAGCATTACTTTACTAGCATGTGAGATGAGTGCAATTGTGTGGTAGTTTGAGCATTCTTTGGCATTGCCTTTCTTTGGGATTGGAATGAAAACTGACCTTTTCCAGTCCTGTGGCCACTGCTGAGTTTTCCAAATTTGCTGGCATATTGAATGCAGGACTTTCATAGCATCACCTTTCAGGATTTGAAAGAGCTCAACTGGAATGCCATCACCTCCACTAGCTTTGTTCATAGTGATGCTTTCTAAGGCCCACTTGACTTCACTTTCCAAGATGTCTGGCTCTAGATTAGTGACCACATCATCATAATTATCTGGGTTGTGAAGATCTTTTTTGTACAGTTCTTCTGTGTATTCTTGCCACCTCTTCTTAATATCTTCTGCTTCTGTTAGGTCCAGACCATTTCTGTCCTTTATCGAGCCCATCTTTGCATGAAATGTTCCCTTGGTATCTCTCACTTTCTTGAAGAGATCTCTAGTCTTTCCCATTCTGTTGTTTTCCTCTATTTCTTTGCATGGATCGCTGAAGAAGGCTTTCTTATCTCTTCTTGCTATTCTTTGGAACTCTGCATTCAGATGCTTATGCCTTTCCTTTTCTCCTTGGCTTTTCGCCTCTCTTCTTTTCACAGCTATTTGTAAGGCCTCCCCAGACAGCCATTTTGCTTTTTTGCATTTCTTTTCCATGGGGATGGTTTGATCCTTGTCTCCTGCACAATGTCACAAACCTCATTCCATAGTTCATCAGGCACTCTATCTATCAGATCTAGGCCCTTAAATCTATTTCTCACTTCCACTGTATAATCATAAGGGATTTGATTGAGGTCATACCTGAATGGTCTAGCGGTTTTCCTTGCTTTCTTCAATTTAAGTCTGAATTTAGCAATAAGGAGTTCATGATCTGAGCCACAGTCAGCTTCCCGATCTTGTTTTTGTTGACTGTGTAGAGCTTCTCCATCTTTGGCTGCAAAGAATATAATCAGTCTGATTTCGGTGTTGACCATCTGGTGATGTCCATGTGTAGAGTCTTCTCTTGTGTTGTTGGAAGAGGGTGTTTGCTATGACCAGTGCATTTTCTTGGCAAAACTCTGTTAGTGTTTGCCCTGCTTCATTGCATATTCCAAGGCCAAATTTGCCTGTTACTCCAGTACAAACCCGCTGCTAAATATTTTGCATATCACTTCTAGTTATCCTTGTTTTATAGATAAGAAAACCAAGCCTCTAAAGCAACAGGCCAGAAGGATGGAAACTGACCATGATTTGTGCATGGCCTCAAAGGCTATTTGCTGTCTACCATGCCCACTGCCTTTCTGCTGAATTAAATACTAACACTGAAATGCTTATATAGTATGAAAGCGAAAGTCACTTTGCAACCCTGTGGACTATAGTGTCCATGGAATTCTCCAGGCCAGAACACTTGAGTGTGTAGCCTTTCCCTTCTCCAGGAGATCTTCCCAACCCAGGGATCAAAAACCCAGGTCTCCTGCATTGCGGGTGGAGTCTTTACCAGCTGCGCCACCACGGAAGCATATATAGTATGTCATAGTTTAATAACGGCTCTGCTTTTAAAACACATTAAGACACATTTCTTAGCATCAGTGACCATATTTCCAAGAAATAAAATTAGGACACTCTGATACCTGGGTCACAGCCTGCCTCGTTTAATTACATTGGGTGTGTCTGTAAGGGTGTGTCTGGATGAGATTAGCATTTGAGCCAGTAGGCTGAGAAAAGCCGACTGCCCTCCTCCATGTGGGCAGGCCTATCCAACCCTTATAAGGACAGTCTGAATAGAACCTAAAGGCTGAGAAGAAAAAGTTCACTCTCTCTCTCTGTGACATTCTTCGAGCTGGTGGCAGGAGTCCCCAGGATCAAATGCCTGATGGTCTGAGGTGGAATTGTAATAATAATAGAAATAAAATGCACAATAAATGGAATAGTCTTGAACCATCCTGAAACCACCCACCCTCCCATCCCGGGCACCGTCCATGGAAAAAATGTCTTCCACAAAACATGTCCCTGGTGACAAAAAGGTTGGGGATGGCTGGCTGGGGGGACATGGTCAGTCTTTTCTAGCCTTCAGACTCAAACCTGAAACTGTAATTCACACTATTGGTTATTCTGGCCTTTAGATTTGGACCAGAACTATGCCATTGTTCTCCCAGGTCTTCAGCTTTCTAACTGCAGATTCAGGACTTCTAACTTCCATGAATAAGAGAGCCAATTATTTATAATAAATTTCTTTATAAATATAGTATAATAATATAATTATATGCATAATATAATGGCATACATATATAAAGACATTTGCAATTATGTAACTTACAATTACATATAATATACACACATGTAATTACATATTACTATAATATAAACCCTATTGGTTCTGTTTCTCTGAACAACCCATACTGATACAACCACCATTTAATAGCACGTGGTCTGGCAGAGATGAGTTGGAAATTGACAGAAAAGTACAAGGTAAGTGATACTTTTCTTGATCTGACACCGACCCACTGCTCCGCAGCCTCATCTCTGCTCCCAGCCCTTACCTGCCATGTCCTTCCTGGCAGGGTTGCAGGCTTTTGCCTTTGCCCAGACTTCTACATTAGTGCATTTTTTTCCTGAAGGATGACATGTTTTGAAGCCAGTTTAAGAAGATACTTCTTCAAGGGAGGCTTTCCTGACATCCTCAAGAAATTTGTTTTTACTTCTTGTAATTGTACCTCTTGGAGGAGGAGAGCACAACCCACTCCAGTATTCTCACCTGGAAAATTTCTCGGACAGAGGAGACTGATGGGTTACACTCATGGGGTCAGGAGTAGGGCACGACTGAGTACAGGCACAATTGTATCTCTGCCCTAACTTCTAAATAAAGGTATACACGTTTACTTTTCTTTCCCCCTTTACACTGCGAATTTTAAAAAATGACATCTTCATCATTTTTAGCATCCTTGACATCTCGCATATAGCACACAAATTTAGAGGGTGTGTGCATGGCAACCCATGCCTGCATTCTTGCCTGGAGAGTCCCATGGACAGAGGAGCCTGGCGGGCTATGGTCCACAGGGTCACAGAGTTGGACATGACTAAAGCAACTTAGTGCGCACGCACATGTGAATGTATATCTGGTTGCTGGCTTGCTTTTCCAAATGGAAGACCAAAATGGTTAAGTTCTCTGTGTTATCCATTTCCTTCACTGTACTCAAAACCTTATACTATACAAATCAATATATTGTCGACTATTCTAGAATCCTACACAGTTCCTTTCCATGGAGCCGATAAAGCAGGGCAGAGTGAGGGTGAGAGAACAGGTTTGGGATGAGAAGTGACTGGATCTGAATCTGGCCTCTAGCCACTTGCTACTCTTAGGACTTTGAAGGACTTAACCTCCTTCAGCCCGCATCTCTTCGCTGGGATGATTAGGGTGCTTATCTCCTAGACTATTGTGAGCAGTGATGAGATAATGCACGCACGGCACCTCCACGCAGTGCTTGGCGTTCTGTGCCATCTGGTAGTGATAGCAGAAACAGAAGAAGAGGAAAATTAATAGCTTCTCGGTGTTGAGCATGGCTTTTTCACACTTCTTCCCCAGAAAAAGAAAGCATTAGGATTGCTTTCCGATTTTCAGTTATCTTAAAATACCAGAATTTGAGAATTATGCTTAATGAGAGTAGAAGTGTTAGCCGCTCAGTTTGTCCAAGTCTTTGTGAACCCATGGATTGTAGCCCGCCAGGCTCCTCTTTCCATGGAATTCTCAAGCAAGAATACTGGAGTGGGTGTCCACCTTCCTGACCCAGGGATTGAACCCAGGTCTCCTGCATTGCAGGTAGATTCTTTACCGTCTGAGACACCAGGGAAACCCATGCTTAATGAGTAAAATTTATTGTTCTTATGTTTGGATTAATCATTAGAAATGACCTTTCCAAGGGAGCACCAGCCACCTTCCGTCTTGTGAAGGAGAGCTAAGCTGAGAGACATGGGTGCCAATATTTTTCCTTATCTCCGCCGCAGCTTGTTGCTAGGGAGAGTCGCTCTAGGAGGTTAATATCTTGATCTTCGGATAAAATGAAGACATAATTCATAAGAAACAGGTTCATATATGAAACCACAGCTGAGGAGGGAACAAGGAAAGGAACTTTCAAAAATAGAGAAAATTAAGTAGAGATACAAAAACTTAACGGCATCTTATGGGCTCTGAGCCAGGGGCCTAGGATAGAGTGGTGTTGACTGAAAAAATACACCCAATGTAAAAATTGAGAGTTATGTCTTATCCAGTGGAAATCTTAGGACTTAAACCAGGGAGGCAGTGTCTCAAGTCACCCTGAGAGAACTCCTCTGAGGAGGTGAGGGGAAGAGCCAGGTTAAATAGAGGTTTTGCAACAAAGGGCAAGTAGTCTAATCATCAAAAGTTTTTTTGTAAATTGAAGAAAACCAAATATCCCAAGTTAAGGAATTTAGTGGTTTTCTATGTATCATTTCAGTTCAGTCACTCAGTCGTGTCCGACTGTTTGTGACCCCACGAACAGCAGCACGCCAGGCCTCCCTGTCCATCACCAACTCCCAGAGTCTACCCAAACCCATGTCCATTGAGTTGGTGATGCCATCCAACCATCTCATCCTCTGTCATCCTCTTCTCCTCCTGCCCTCAATCTTTCCCAGCATCAGGGTCTTTTCAAATGAGTCAGCTCTTTGCATCAGGTGGCCAAAGTATTGAAGTGTCAGCTTCAGCATCAGTCCTTCCAATGAGCACCCAGGACTGATTTCCTTCCTATGTGTGGGAAGATGCCAAAGTTTGAGCTCAGTGAAATCGTTGCTTTGATATACACCTCAGCCCTGGTGGCTCAGAGGTTAAAGCGTCTGCCTCTAATGCAGGAGACCTGGGTTTGATCTCTGGATCGGGAAGATCCCTTGGAGAAGGAAATGGCAACTCACTCCAGTATTCTTGCCTGGAGAATCCCATGGACGGAGGAGCCCAGTGGGCTACAGTCCAAGGGGTCACAAAGAGTCAGACACGACTGAGCGACTTAACTAACTAACTCAGCTATCTGGGGCCAATATCCTGCATTTTTCAGGTCCTGGGCTCCCTTGGGGCTTGTGGTAGGGAGTGGATACAGTTTGATGACTGCATTCTTTCCTTCCTGAGTTCCCTCAGGGCTCACCAGCGCAGCTTGCCTGGCGGCTGCAATAGTTGATAACTGCAGGTAGCTCAGTGATAAAGAAATCTGTCTGCAAATGCCGGAGATGTGGGTTTGATCTCTGGGTCAGGAAGATCCCCTGGAGAAGGGAATGGCAACCCATTCCAGTCTTCTTGCCTGGAGAATTCCATGCACAGAGGAACATGATGGGCTACACCCTGTGGGGTTGCAAAGAATCAGACACGACTGAGTGACTAACTTTCACACACATTCCACAGAAAGTGGAGGTGACATGTCATTCATATCTCTTTCAATACATTTACCCTGAGGTGTTTTTTTTTAAGTGGTTTCTAAAATATAAACATATTCTCTTCAGAAATAGAAAAACAAGTGCATATTAACACATAGAGGTGGAATCTAGAAAAATGGTACAGATGAATGTGTTTGCAAAGCAGAAGCAGAGACACAGATGTCAACAATAAATATATAGATGTCAAGGAGGGAAAGCAGCTTGGGATGAACTGGGAGATTGGAATTGACATATATACACTCGTATGTGCAGGTAAAAATGAAAACCTACTGTATAGAACAGGGAGCTCCTCTCAATGGAAACCTAAATGGGAAGGAACTCTAAAGAGAAGGCATGTATGTGGACATACAGTTGATTCACTCTGCTGACAGCGGACACTAACACAGCATTGTAAAGCATCTATATACTCCAATAAAACTTTTTTAAAGTTATTTTCCAAAAAAACCAAACCAAAGCAAAAAACATATTTCCCAAACCTCAAATTTAAAAATGATTATATAATATTGCACATCTAATTCTAATGGAAAATCATATTAGTTAAGTCTTTAATAGTTTTCATTTGAATTCTTTTTTTTAAAAAAAATTTAATGTGTGTTTGAAGTGGGCAAGTGTACCACTACAATTTTTTTTATGAAGCAAGGGAGGTATGCTTCCATATATTTAACTACCTTATTTAATCCTCACTAGAAACTTATCCCAGTGGCTCAGTGGTAAAGAATCCACCTTATAATGCAAGAGACACAGGAGAGGTGGGTTCAAGCCCTGGGTCAGGAAGATCCCCTGGAGGAGGAAATGAAAATTCACTCCAGTATTCTTGCCTGGAGAATCCCACGGACAGAGGAGACTGGTGGGCTATGGCCCATGGAGTCGCAAAGAATCGGATATGACTGAGCAACTAACACTATGCTTCCTAGAGGGCAAAGGGGACAGGGGGAATAAATTGGGAGACCGGGATAGACACGTTGACACTAGTTCAGTCCAGTTCAGTCGCTCAGCCATGTCCGACTCTGCGACCCCATGGACGGCAGCACACCAGGCCTCCCTGTCCAGCACCAACTCCCGGAGTCCACCCACACCCATGTCCGTCAAGTCAGGGATGCCATCCAGCCAGCTCATCCTCTGTTGTCCCCTTCTCCTCCTGCCCTCAGTCTTTCCCAGCATCAGGGTCTTTTCAAATGAGTCAGCTCTTCGCATCAGGTGGCCGAAATATTGGAGTAGCTAGCTACTAAGAACCTACTGTAGAGCACAGGAACTCTACTCAATACTCTGTAAAGGCCTGTGGGGGGAGATAATATAAAAAAGAATGGGATGTATATGCATAAAATATATTTATATGTGCATATATATGTGTGTATATATACATATGTATGCTGTGCTCAGTCACCTCAGTCTTTCAACCCCATGGACTGTAGCCCACCAAGCTCCTCTGTCCACAGAATTTTTCAGGCAAGAATACTGGAGCAGGTTGCCATATCCTACTCCAGTATGTGTGTGTGTGTGTGTGTGTATGTGTGTGTATATATGTAAAAACTGGCTGTACAGCTGAAACTAACACAATAGTGTAAATCAACTACACTTCAATAAAAATTTTAAAAAGAAAAGAATCACAGACTTGAACTCCTAAGTTGCTGTTCTATCTAAAAACAGCTGGGCCTCTCAGTTGTTCAAGGTCCCCTGGGCCATTGCACACATCAGTGGCAGAGGACATGGAAAACCCTTTCATCCTTGGCTTTAGTTCATGGAATCCACTCTCTAGACTGCAAAGTTGCTTACGCCTTCCTTCCTCCTCTCCCCAAACACCAGGAAGTAAGGACTCTCCCTTGACACTCTGCCTAGGCTCTTGGAGAAGATCTTTAAGAAAGAATCTTAGATTTCTGCATTTGAAGAATGACTATTGAAATACAAGCTGTCGATTTTGGAGGGCTACTCCCAAGGAGCTTCAAACTTCCTTTTGATATTTCTTTGCCTTCTTCTCTCCCAGTGTGTGTGTTAGTCATTCAGATTCCATCCTGTCTGACTCTTCGGGACCCATGGACTATACCTGCCAGGCTCCTCTGTCCTTGGGATTCTCCAGGCAAGAATACTGGAGTGGGTTGCCATTTCCTTCTCCCAGGGATCTTTCCAACCCAGGGATCAAAGCCGGGTCTCCTGCATTGCCGACAGATTCTTTACCATCTGAGCCACCAGGGAAGCCTCCACCTCAAAATGCTCACTTTTCCTAGAAAGTGAGGCTCTTTTCCATCAAATGCTTACAATTTATTTTCCTTCCTGATTTTCAAAAAGGAATTAGGTGTTGGGATGTCAGGGCTTCTTGACATCATTTATTGAACTCTGTTGGGGGATATTTATGGAGAATTTAGTTAACATCACTGTGGGCACTGCCAAGGAGTTTTCAGAAATGTTTTCTCTCCTAATGACACATCCTCTAACTAAGAAGGCAGGTGGAACCTTTCCTATTTTCCCAAATATGAGACTCTGCCATTAGATGAGACTGAGAAGAAGAAAAACAAGTCCCTAAGGTCATTGCAAATGGCTGTGACCAGAAAGCACACAATTTCGCTTAATGATGTTTAAGCAAAACACAGTCATAGAACATTTTAAAATATTCCTGATGCCTCATCTGAAAAGGGCAACTGCACTTACAAATTTAGCTTTTAAACCAGTGGAACCAAAATATTCTTGGCAGAATAGATTATTTCTCCCTGAACTGGACATAGGTGATCCTTTTTAAGCTGGCTGCTTCCAAACAACTGTTGAAGCAGAGTCTGAGTTTGGGTTTCAGAGAGGGCGCTGAAAAGTCACATGAACGTTTGAAGCAAGTGCTGTGTGCACTTAGTGTTTTTCTGGGAACAAATTTCAGACCTTGCACCTAATTTTTATAATGGACCTCGGCCCTAGACATTTTACACTAAATGATCTAATGCAGCATTGGAAAGAATTTTCTAGAATGAACTTGGCCTGTGCCTTTGGATGAGACCTGAGGAAGGAGGAGGGCCGAGGAAGAGCCTCATCTAAGGGTCTGCTATCAGTGGATTCAGTCAGTCAACAAACAGCCAGCCAGGAGCTTGCTCAGTGAAAGGCAGGAGATGTGATCGCCTGTCTTTAAAGGAGCGCAATCATAAATGCGATTGTTAACTTGAAATTGCCCACTCCTTTCACATCACAGGCTGCAGAATTGAAGCCTAGAGCCTCCAAATCCCCAGGGGAGACTGCATGCTGTGTGATTGGAAGTGTTCATTAGTTGATTTGTGTAAAGTGCTTTGAAGATGTGAAACAACAAAGTGTTAGAAACTGTCATCAACCTCCTTAAACTTTGTCTCTCTTTTACTTAAGGGCAATGGACAGTACCCAAACTACAGACTATGCCCCGAAGTCTCATCATTAATAAGATGTCTACTTGAATAGGGGCATGCCTTTTTTCCTGCAGAGAAGAGGACTTGCTTCCTGTAAGAGGCTAGTTTAGAACAGGTGCCTTCTCCGTGGAGCGAAGTGGCAGGTTTATGGGAAGATGCTTAAGACAAGTTAAAGCCTAGAGAGTTGGCAGTAAATTAAATAAGAGAATCTGCAGGCTGGATGTCCCAGCGCATTCGGAAGCCAGCTACCCACAGCGTGATCCGCACAGGCAACAGAAGGATCAGAATTTACAATCTAATTGGGGCAATTGTTAACAGATAAGGAAGTACACAGATAACTACAATATAAATCAGGATGTGTTCAGAGCTACAGGAAAGACTCAAACAACAGAAAGGGGTTGCAAATTGGGAGTGTCACCCTTCTTGGATTGAATCAAGAAATTTCAAGAAGAGAGTAGTTTGCGAAGAGAAACACACTAGAAGCAACATTCATTGAGTCCTCTTCATGTGTTCGTGAATTAAATTCTTTCCACGCATCATCTCATTAAATGAATCTCTTTTTTTTTAATGTTGATCATTTTTAAAGTCTTTATTGAATTTGTGACAATGTTGTTTCTGTTTTATGTTTAGGTTTTTTGTTTTTGGTGTTTTTTTGTTTTTCTTTTTGGCTGAGAGGCATATGGGATCTTAGTTTCTGGACCAGGGATTGAACTCCTATCTCCTGAAATGGAAGGTAAAGTCTTAACCACTAGACTACCACCAGGAAATCCCCATTGAATGGACTTTGACTGGCAGGTAGGGTTGTGCCTGGTGATGGTCAGGGTTGGAGGTGACGCTGCTCAAGGGAGAAGCAAGGTAACACCCGTAGCATCTGAGGCTCTTCTCTGCGGAAGCTTGCTTCTGCCTTTCACCACCCTTTCCCTGAGTGCTTATATACCCACAGTGATTTTCCCGTATGCTTCTACTCATCCTACTAACCTGGGCCAAGACCATCAAAATTGTTATCTCAATGTTTACCTAGATCTCTTTATTATAAGGGCCATGTGAGGTATCAGGGGGGAGAAGGGGATGGCACCCCATTCCAGCACTCTTGCTTGGAAAATCTGATGGACAGAGGAGCCTGGTAGGCTGCGGTCCATGGGGTCGCGAAGAGTCAGGCACGACTGAGTGACTTCACTTCCACTTTTCACTTTCATGCGTTGGAGAAGGAAATGACAACCCACTCCAGTGCTCTTGCCGGGAGAATCCCAGGGACGGGGGAGCCTGGTGGGCTCCCGTCTATGGGGTCGCACAGAGTCGGACACGATTGAAGTGACTTAGCAGCAGTAGCAGAGGCATCAGGGGAGCTCTCTAGAGGGTCCCTGTACAATGGAATTGAAGAACTTTCTGTTTACAGGGCTGTTGGGGACTTGTCTCAAAGAGGGTTTTCTTAGCCTCACACTATATTTAATTTATTGGAATTTGCCAGAGTTAGATCCCAAAGCAGAGAAAGGGCATGAATGGAACAATTGGCAGCATTTAAATTAGGGCTGTGGATTAGTATAGAGGATTGGATTAATGTCAATGTCCTAATTTTAATTATTGTATTGAATATTATGGCTACGTAAGACTGATATTTGGCAAAGCCAAATGTAAAGCATAAGATAATTCTTATTATTCTTTTGGCAACTTTTTTTATGAGTCAAATTATTTCTAAGTGAAGAGTTAAAAATAAGAAGAAATCAGAATGTTGAGGTGGATTCAAAGTGACTAGGGTGGAAGCTTGCTGGAGATGGGAGGGAAAATTGAGACAAAACCCCAGTCCCATCTTTTGGCTTTGAAGCTTCTGGAACACTTGTGGAAAGCACTGTCCCCGGCCCCAGAAACTTCAGGAAAGGAGCCTGAGGGTCCTTTTTTTTTTTTTTTTTTTCAGTTGACAACAATTCACTTACTTTTTAAAAATTAATTAATTTATTTTAATTGGAGGATAATTACTTTACAATACTGTAGTGATTTTTGCCATACATTGACATGAATCAGCCATGGGTATGCCTGTGTTTCCCATCCTGAACCCCCCTCCCTCCTCGCTCCCCATCCCATCCCTCAGGGTCATCCCAGTGCACCAGCCCTGAGCGCCCTGTCTCATGCATCGAACCCGGACTGGCAATCTGTTTCACACATGGTAATATACATGTTTCAATGCTATTCTCTCAAATCATCCCACCCTTGCCTTCTCCCACAGAGTCCAAAAGGCTGTTCTTTACATCTGTGTTTCTTTTGCTGTCTCACATATAGGGTCATCATTACCATCTTTCTAAATTCCATATAATTGCGTTAGTATACTATATTGGTGTTTTTCTTACTGGCTTACCTCACTCTGTATAATAGGCTCCAGTTTCATCCACCTCATTAGAATGGATTCAAATGTATTCTTTTTAATGGCTGAATACTATTCCATTGTGTATATGTACCACAGTTTTCTTATCCATTCATCTGCTGATGGATGTCTAGGTTGCTTCCATGTCCTGGCTGTTGTAAACAGTGCTGCGATGAACACTGGGGTACGTATGTGTCTTTTAGTTCTGGTTTCCTCGGTGTGTATGCCCAGCGGTGGGATTGCTAGGCTGTATGGCAGTTCTATTTTCAGTTTTTTAAGGAATCTCCACACTGTTCTCCATAGTGGCTGTACTAGTTTGCATTCCCACCAACAGTGTAAGAGGGTTCCCTTTTCTCCGCACCCTCTCTGGCATTTATTGTTTGGAGACTCTTTGACAGCAGCCATTCTGACCGGTGTGACATGGTCCCTCACTGTGGTTTTGATTTGCACTTCTGAGGGTCCATATCTGGAGAGACTCCTCCACTTGGTCCTTCTGAAAAAGGGAGTTTGAGAAACAGCATTATCTCGTTTGTTTCTCTAGTTCCCTTGCAAGTGATAAGCATTTCCCTAGTTGTCAGGAGGGCAGGAGAGGTAAACTGAGGTTCAAGGAGGTTATGTTGCCGGTATCAGAGGTCCAATACGTGATAAAGCTGAAATTCAGTTTCTCCCTCTTTTGAAGTCTCTGGTAAAGCTCTTCTTGGAACTCTCATCTAACCTCACTGGATGTGTATACTCACCTTTTCTGAAACTCCTGGCAGGCATTCCATCCCTGCCCCTCCCGCGGACCCTGATTTTGCTCTTCTGCATCTTTACAGCACCCAACTCCATCCTAACACACACCTGGGCTTCCCTTTATAGCCCCACTGACCTCTGCTTACCATCAAGGGTTTTTTTCTTTCTTTCTTTTTTAATGTCATTGATCATTCTGTATGTGTGTCCCACCTACTGGATACAAATTATTTTTATTTGGGAAAATTCTTGGATTTATAGTCTTTAAATTTTGAGTAATGTTTCTGTTGCGTTGCTGTTAATTTGATGTACAGAAAACACACACAAATAGGTGGAACTAAACCATTTCACTTAATGTCAAATATTAATGCAAAGGTTTGCAATATAATTTTAAGTGACTTGGGGAATGAAATAATGCCATTTGCAGCAACACAGAGGGACCTAGAAATGAACATACTACGGGAAATAAGTCAGAGAAGGACAAATATATGATATCACTTATATGCTTAATCTAAGAAAATGATACAAATGAATTTATTTACAGAACAGAAATAGATTCATAGACACAGAAAACAAACTTATGGTTACCAAAGGGGAAGAGGGGAGAGGAATAAATTAGGAGTTTGGTATTAAAATATATATAATATATGAAATATGAGTATATATAAAATAATCAACCAAGATCTACTGTAGAGTGTAGGAATATATACAATATCTTATAATAAGCTATAATCTATAATGGTAAAGAATCTAAAAAGAATATATCAGTTCAGTTCAGCCCCTCAATCATGTCTGACTCTTTGCAACCCCATGAACAGGCATGCCAGGCCTCCCTGTCTATCACCAACTGCTGGAGTTCACCCGAACCCATGTCCATCGAGTCCATGATGCCACCCAACCATCTTATCCTCTGTCGTCCCCTTCTCCTCCTGCCCTCAATCTTTCCCAGCATCAGGGTCTTTTCCAATGAGTCAGCTCTTCGCATCAGGTGGCCAAAGTATTGGAGTTTCAGCTTCAACATCAGTCCTTCCAATGAACACCCAGGATATATGAATATATATACACATCTGAAATTCACACAGCATTATAAATGAACTATATTGCATTTAAATTTTTTTAAAAATGTTAAAGAGAAGCTGGGGTTTGGGGCGGGCCTCTCTCCACAATGATTCCCACCTCTAAGTACTAACATTCTGGGCCCTTACATCCCAGGCAGTGCTTTGTCTCACCCACACTGGATTACAGGAACGGGAGAGGAAAGAGGAGCTGTGAGACTCTACTCATCGGTGCAGGAAGAGGAGGAGCCCATTTCATCCCTTAAAGGGTGTTTTGTAATAAACTAGCATTGTGTTCTGTCTGAAAAGGCCTTATTATCCTTTCCATGATAGTTTAGATGATATCCACAGGCATCATTTCCCAGTCTTATACTCCAAGATTGAAATGATGGAAGACATGGGGTTTAGAGACAGGCAGGCCTGAGTTTAGGTCTAAGCTCCATCACTCACCAGCTATGGAGCGGGATCAAGTCACTTCCCTCCTTCTGACTCGGTTTCCTCACTGGAAAAGCAGGGCCCACGGCACTGGATAGGATCTACTAGGTCCCAGGCCTCTGCGTGGTGATCAGCAGGAAGGCTCCCTCCATGCCCCGCAGTCCTTGCCCTCCTCCCTTTCAGCATCTAAACCAAGCACCCAACATTCCCTGGGTGGTCTCTGGCTAATTTGAGAGACCTCAGTTCCATGTGTTCTCAGCTACCAGGAGACCCTCTCACTCCCTCTCCCATCACATCACAATGTACCAGTCTCCCATTCCCTTCCCTGGGGACACAGCCCTCTGCTCATCCCTCGCTCCAAGAAGAGTCACGTGCTAGAGTATTCGTGGTTAATGATGGCTTCGTGCGTTATCTCTGTGGTTACGAGACTCGTCCGATGCCATGCAGTTGTGTAGCAGTAAAGGGGAGGCTGGGACTAGGGACTCCTCATTTCTAAAGCCAGTGTGGGAAGTTGTGTTCCCTCCTTCCCATTCCTTGTGGGGCCCTGGGATACTGTCCTTTAGCCCCTGTGTTTTGTTGGGGGTCCCTGCAGTGCTGGGACCCCCTTTGACAATTTGCTATTGAGAACATGCTCTAGGTTTGAGTTTCAGCTCAGAGAGACTTCTGGGATCGACATTTGAGGGCCTTGGGAGATTTTTCGTTTGTCTTTTGCTTTTTCCTTTTCCTTTTCCCTAAGCCAGCAGAATGGTTTGAAAGGGACAGCATGTCAGCAGTAGCCTGGACCTCATACCTTTAGTTTGCTCCTAGCAATGCTTTGAGAAATTGGAAAAAATGCCAATTCCTGCACTGCAATGCAACATATTGTGATAGATGCTTCTTCTGAGATCCCATATGCTTCATATTGCCGTGGAAAAAGCACTGGCATAGCAAGATTTTTTTTCTATAAATTTCCCCAGAGATTGAATTGGATTTCTGTTGGTTGCTTTTACAGCAACATTGTCTCAGCAACAGAGAGAGGGGGTAGGGAGAGAGATTGCACAATTAACAAAGGGTGTGGATTTTAATGCATACATGCTTAAAACGGCAGCTTGGAGGCCACAGTCCCAGAATGTTCCTGGTTCTCATTGCACGAGCTGCTATTCAAAGAGATTAGTACAGGAATGATGGAGAAACTGTGAATTTAGGAGAGAGAAGCCACAAGGCTTGACTTGGTCACTCACCAGCTCTCCATCTGAAATAAGTGTATCAATTAAGTTTTGCTCAGATGATTTTGAGATTCAAGCACATTGTTTTTTATTTCTCACCACCCAGTCTGGGCTGGGTCTGATAGGGTTGGACGGTGTAAGGTGACCTCAGTAATATCAGCTAGGGTGATGGGGTGCTGTGTGTCTCACCTTCCAACAGTTTACCCCAGCTCATCCCCATGGTGGAGGTCCTGGTCTAGGCAACATGGCTTTCTAAACCTCCACTTTTTGTCATATTTGCTGACACCTGACTTGGTAAAGCAAGTCACATAACTAAGCCCACATCCAAAGAGTGGAGAAATAGACTCCTGTCTTGATGAAAAGTGTCTCAAGGTCACATTGCAAGTGAGGAGACATAGACAATCTACTTCACCAAGTGAATTATACTCTGAGAGCCCGAATGTCCTCAGAGTAAAAATGGAGGACCACTGTATACCTAACCGTTCAAATTTACCAGGTCAAATATGAACTCTTGAGCCAGGGTGATTTTTCTCCATCCTTCTAAGGGCTACTGCCATTCACCGATTAGCTAAAAGCAGAAAGCTGAGAGCCACCTTTTCTTCTTCCTTTTCCATATCCCTGCTGTCTCTGATCCATCTGCAAGAAAGATCTGTGGACTTGCAAAATGATCTTGAACCTGACTGCTTCTCTCCCGGTTTCTGCCCTCACTCCATTAGCAAGGAGCCTCTTTCCTCTCTTTGTAACAATTTTCCTGTGTGTATTCATGTGGTTCCTTCTGATCTTGGCTCAAACCCACATTCTGAGTGAGGTCCTCCTTGACCGCTAGATGCCATTGTCAAGCCTGCTCTTCATGTTTCTCATCCTCTCTGGCCTTATTTTTCTCTTGTATACTTATCATTGCATCATTTATTTTTTAATCGTCTGTCTGCCCCACCAATGGGTAGGGAGATATCTGGTTGTTCCGTTCACCAGTGAATCCCCTGTGCATGTAACAGCAGAGGGAACATGATTAGCTGAATAAATAAGGTAGGAAGATTTTAAGGAGGGTACTTAATGCCACTGTCTAGATCAGTATTGACAAGTGGGCTCACCTTGAAATATCATGGCCTGTTTTCTTGTGCAAAGACCCTGAGGCATCTGATCAGTCCTGGAGAGTCAGAGAAACTCACCAGAGCAGCTAAGATCTAAGACCTTAGTACGTAGAACGTAGTAAGTAGAATGCACTTAAGTCATGTCCAACTCTTTGTGATCCCTTGGACTATACAGTCCATGGAATTCTCAGGGCCAGAATACTGGAGTGGGTAACCATTCCCTTCTCCAGGGGACCTTCCCAAACCAGTGATTGAACCCAGGTCTCCCACTTTACAGGCGAATTCTTTACCAGTTGAGCCACCAAGGAAGCCTAAGAATACTGGAATTGGTAGCCTATCCCTTCTCCAGCTAATCTTCCAGACCCAGTAATTGAACTGGGATCTCCTGAATTGTAGGCAGATTCTTTACCAGCTGAGGACCAGGGAAGTCCCCAAGACCTCAATAGAAAGTCAACATAAAAAGGTGATAAAGTAGGTGATAAAAAGAGTGAAGTGAACACATAAGTGCCCTGCTGGATATGGATCAATCCGCCATTTGTGTTCATTCTTTTTCAGAATAAAATGAACTTTACTCATTTTTAATATACTGACTAGCACTGAGGTCCTTCATAAGTCCCCAAGTGAAACAGGCAGGGGCTCTAACTGTCACTAACACGTGGACAAGAGTCCTAATGGGGAGATCCAGGGCCCTGTAGCATGCAGAACTTACTCTTTATTCGTTTTAACCATATTTTGAATATTGAGGGATTCCTGTACCTTGTTGTATCAAGAAATTATAACTAAACTAACCTTCACAAAATGGACAAGCCACTTGGGAAAACTCCTGTAAAGAAACCAACTTGTATTAAAGATAATATTATCCAAGCCAGCCTAAAGGAAGACCCAGGAGGCAGAGATGATACCTCATCTCCTCCGAATCCCATGGATAGAGGAGCCTGTTGGGCTGCAGTTCATGGGGTCGCAAAGAGTTGGACATGACTGAGCGACTTCACTTTCACTTTCACTTTCACTTTCAAAATAAGGACAATCTAAGCAGATCAGATAAGAAACTTGGGATGGGGGAAGATAAAATTGCAATGTTGAGACAATTTGAGAAGTCACTTTTCATCAATTTTTGCTAATAATTCTGAACAGATTATGCTTAAGCTATTAGCAAATCAGTGATATGAAACATGTTGAAGAAGATATGAAATATTTTTCATAGAAATTATAATCTTATTTTAGCTTCTTTTGTATCGAGGTTTTACTTACAGACAATAAATTGCACAAATCTTAATTATATGGTTCAATTAGTTTTGAGTAATTTTTATAATTGTAAAATAAACACCCCAAATAAAATATGGGATCTTTTGATCAACCCAGACAATTTCCTTATGCTCCACTTTGAGTCATTCATTTTCTAACTTTTGTCACCACAGATTAATTTTGTCTTCTTGTACTTGTAGTCATGTGTGTGTAGCTTTTTTCTGTTTTTGCTTGATATAATGTCTATAAAGTTCATCTGTGTTATTTCTATCAGTAGTCTGTTCTTTTTAATTAGTAAATTATATTTTATTATATACATTTACCACAAATTTAAAATCCATTCTCCTACTGATGGGTTTTGGGGGTGGTTCAAATTTCTAGCAGTTATGAATAAAATTGCTAGGAATATTCATGCACAAGTTTTACTGTCATTTATCTTAATTTCTTTTGTATAAATTCCCAGGAGAGATATTGTTGGATCAATGGAGAGGTGAGTTTTTACTTTGTGAATGGTGGTAGCATTTGCATTGCCGTCAGAAATGTTAACACTGTAGTTACTCTTCGCCCTAACAGCATCTCATGTTACCATCTATCTAATTTTGGTTTTTCTTGTGTGGTGGTATGTCATTATAGTTTTTATTTTCATTTATGTGCTTCACAGTGTCAGTGAAGTATTTTTTCAAATACGGGTCATTCCTGTATCTTTTTTAAGTTAAGCATTTATTTATATCTTTTGCCTATGTTAAAACTATTTTTTAATCATTGAGTTTATATAAATAGCCTGAAAGAACTCCTTCATCAGACATTCATAAGCAAATGTTTTTTCCTTGTCTCTGTCCTGACTGTTATCTTAATGGTATCTTCTGGTGAATTTGTTGTTCAGTCATGTCTGACTCTTTGCAACCCCATGGACTGTAGCATGCCAGGCTTCCTTGTCCTTCAGCATCTCCTGGAGCTTGCTCAAACTCATGTTCATTAAGTCAATGATGCCTTCCAACCATCTCATCCCCTTTTCCTCCTGCCTTCAACCTTTCCCAGCATCAGAGTCTTTTCTAATGACTTGACTCTTTGAATCAGGTGGCCAAAGTATTGGAGCTTCAGCTTCAGCATCAGTCCGTCAAATAAATATTCAGGACTGATTTCCTTTAGGATTGACTGGTTTGGTCTCTTTGCAGTTGAGGAGATTCTCAAGAGTTTTCTCCAACACCATGTTCAAAAGCATTAATTCTGTGCCCCTCACATTCTTTATGGCCCAGCTCTCACATCCATACATGACCACTGGTACAACCATAGCTTTGACGAGATGGCAAAGTAATGTCTCTGCTTTTTAATATGCTGTCTAAGTTTGTCATAGCTTTTCTTCCAAAGAGCAAGTGTTTTAATTTCATGGCTACAGTCACCATCTGCAGTGATTTTGGAGCCCAAGAAAATAAAGTTTGTCACTGTTTCCACCATTTCCCCATATATTTGCCATGAAGTGATGAGAATGGATGCCATGCTCTTTGTTTTTCAAATGTTGAGTTTTAAGCCAGCTTTTTCACTCTCCTCTTTCACCTTCATCAAGAGACTCTTCAGTTCTTCTTCACTTTCTGCCGTAAGGATGGTGTCATCTGTGTATCTGAGGTTACTGATATTTCTCCTGGCAATCTAGATTCCAGCCTGCGCTTCATCCAGCCCAGCATTTCTCATGATGTACTCTGCAATAAGTTAAACAGGGTGACAATATACAGCCTTGATGTACTCCTTTCCCAATTTGGAACCACTTCCATGTCCAGTCCTAGCTGTTGCTTCTTGACCTGCATACAAGTTTCTCAGGAGGCAGTTGAGATGGTTTGGTATTCCCATTTCTTGAAGAATTTCCCAGTTTGTTGTGATCCACACAAAAGTTTTGCCATAGTCAATGAAGCAGAAGTAGATGTTTTTCTAGAATTCTCTTACTTTTCCTATGATCCAGCGGATGTTGGCAATTTGATCTCTGGTCCCTCTGCCTTTTCTAAATCCAGCTTGAACATCTGGAAGTCCTTGGTTCACATACTGGTGGATAGAAGAGTTTAATTTGATGAAGTACAACTTACCATTTTCTTTCTTTTGTATGATTCATGATATCCACGTCCCCTCAAGGAAATGTTTTCTTACCTAAAGGCTGTGAGCAGTTTCTTTTGTGTTTTCTTCTAGACTACTTACCTTTCTGACATTTATGTTTAGAAATACAATCTTTCTCAAATTAACATTGTGTGTACTAGTATGAGGGTCTTTCCTGGTAGCTCAGCTAGTAAAAAATCTGCCTGCAACGCAGGAGACCCTGGTTTGATTCCTGGGTTGAGAAGATCCCCTAGAGAAAGGATAGACTACCCACTCCAGTATTCTTGCCTGGAGAATTCCATGAACAGAGAAGCCTGGCAGGCTACAGTCCATGGGGTCACAAAGACTTGGACTTGACTGAGTGACTAAGCACAGCACAGCACAGCATACAGGTACAAAGTAAGAATGTAAGTATTTCTTTCTATATATGGATATCTATTCATTGCAGTGCCGTTTGCTGAATAAACTTATCTTTCTCTGTTGAATTGCTTTGCACCTTTGGGGAAGTTAAACAACCACATGAAAGGATCAATTTCTGAATTTCATTCTGGTCCATTGATTGATTTGTCTCAGTCAGTTCACTTCAGTCACTCAGTCGTGTCCAACTGTTTGTGATCCCATGAATCGCAGCATGCCAGGCCACCCTGTCCATCACCAACTCCCGGAGTTCACGCAAACTCACGTCCATCGAGTCGGTGATGCCATCCAGCCATCTCATCCTCGGTCATCCCCTTCTCCTCCCGCCCCCAATCCCTCCCAGCATCAGAGTCTTTTCCAATGAGTCAACTCTTTGCATAAGGTAGCCAAAGTACTGGAGCTTCAGCTTTAGCATCAGTCCTTCCAAAGAAATCCCAGGGTTGATCTCCTTCAGAATGGACTGGTTGGATCTCCTTGCAGTCCAAGGGACTCTCAAGAGTCTTCTCCAACACCACAGTTCAAAAGCATCAATTCTTCGGCGCTCAGCCTTCTTCACAGTCCAACTCTCACATCCATACGTGACCACAGGGAAAACCATAGCCTTGACTAGATGGACCTTAGTCGGCAAAGTAATGTCTCTGCTTTTGAATATGCTATCTAGGTTGGTCATAACTTTTATTCCCAGGAGGAAGTGTCTTTTAATTTCATGGCTGCAGTGATTTTGGAGCCCAAAAAAACAAAGTTTGACACTGTTTCCACTGTTTCCCCATCTATTTCCCATGAAGTGATGGGACCGGATACCATGATCTTCGTTTTCTGGATTTTGAGCTTTAAGCCAACTTTTTCACTCTCCTCTTTCACTTTCATCAAGAGGCTTTTTAGCTCCTCTTCACTTTCTGCCATAAGGGGGGTGTCATCTGCATATCTGAGGTTTTTGATATTTCTCCTGGCAATCTTGATTCCAGCTTGTGTTTCTTCCAGTCCAGCATTTCTCATGATGTACTCTGCAGAGAAGTTAAATAAGCAGGGTGACAATATACAGCCTTGATGTACTCCTTTTCCTATTTGGAACCAGTCTGTTGTTCCATGTCCAGTTCTAACTGTTGCTTCCTGGCCTGCATACAGATTTCTCAAGAGGCAGGTCAGATGGTCTGGTATTCCCATCTCTTTCAGAATGTTCCACAGTTTATTGGGATCCACACAGTCAAAGGTTTTGGCATAGTCAAGAAAGCAGAAATAGATGTTTTTCTGGAACTCTCTTGCTTTTTCCATGATCCAGCAGATGTTGGCAATTTGATCTCTGGTTCCTCTGCCTTTTCTAAAACCAGCTTGAACATCAGGGAGTTCACGGTTCACGTATTGCTAAGCCTAGCTTGCAGAATTTTGAGCATTACTTTACTAGCATGTGAGATGAGTACAATTGTGCGATAGTTTGAGCATTCTTTGGCATTGCTTTTCTTGGGGATTGGAATGAAAACTGACCTTTTCCAGTCCTGTGGCCACTGCTGAGTTTTCCAAATTTGCTGGCATATTGAGTGCAGCACTTTCACAGCATCATCTTTCAGGATTTCAAAGAGCTCAACTGGAATTCCATCAGCTCCACTAGCTTTGTTCGTAGTGATGCTTTCTAAGGCTTACTTGACTTCACATTCCAAGATGTCTGGCTCGAGATTAGTGATCACATCATCATAATTATATGGGTCGTGAAGATCTTTTTTGTACAGTTCTTCTGTGTATTCTTGCCATCTCTTCTTAATATCTTCTGCTTCTGTTAGGTCCAGACCATTTCTGTCCTTTATCGAGCCCATCTTTGCATGAAATGTTCCCTTGGTATCTCTAGTTTTCTTGAAGAGATCTCTAGTCTTTCGCATTCTATTGTTTTCCTCTATTTCTTTGCATGGATTGCTGAAGAAGGCTTTCTGATCTCTTCTTGCTATTCTTTGGAACTCTGCATTCAGATGCTTATATCTTTCCTTTTCTCCTTTGGTTTTTGCTTCTCTTCTTTTCACAGCTATTTGTAAGGCCTCCCCAGACAGCCATTTTGCTTTTTTGCATTTCTTTTCCATGGGGATGGTCTTGATCCTTGTCTCCTGCACAATGCCACAAACCTCTGTCCATAGGTCATCAGGCACTCTATCTATCAGATCTAGGCCCTTAAATCTATTTCTGACTTCCACTGTATAATCATAAGGGATTTGATTGAGGTCATACCTGAATGGTCTAGCGGTTTTCCCTACTTTCTTCCATTTAAGTCTGAACTTGGTAATAAGGAGTTCATAATCTGCGCCACAGTCAGCTCCCAGTCTTGTTTTTGCTGACTGTATAGAGCTTCTCCATCTTTGGCTGCAGAGAATATAATCAGTCTGATTTCAGTGTTGACCATCTGATGATGTCCATGTGTAGAGTCTTCTCTTGTGTTGTTGGAAGAGGGTGTTTGCTATGACCAGTGCATTTTCTTGGCAAAACTCTATTAGTCTTTGCCCTGCTTCATTCCGCATTCCAAGGCCAAATCTGCCTGTTACTCCTGGTGTTTCTTAACTTCCTACTTTTGCGTTCCAGCCCCCTATAATGAAAAGGACATCTTTTTTGGGTGTTAGTTCTAAAAGGTCTTGTAGGTCTTCATAACACCTTTCAACTTCAGTTTCTTCAGCATTACTGGTTGGGGCATAGACTTGGATAACTGTGATATTGAATGGTTTGCCTTGGAGATGAACAGAGATCATTCTGTCATTTTTGAGATTGCATCCAAGTACTGCATTTCGGACTCTTTTGTTGACCATGATGGCTACTCCATTTCTTCTGAGGGATTCCTGCCCGCAGTAGTAGATATAATGGTCATCTGAGTTAAATTCACCCATTCTAGTCCGATTTAGTTGGCTGATTCCTAGAATGTCGACGTTCACTCTTGCCATCTCTTGTTTGAACTTCCAATTTCCCTTGATTCATGGACCTGACATTCCAGGTTCCTATGCAATATTTCTCTTTACAGCATTGGATCTTGAATTAAACAGACATTTCTCCAAAGTAGACATACAGATAGCTAACAAACACATGAAAATATGCTCAACATCACTCGTTTTCAGAGAAATGCAAATCAAAACCACAATGAGGTACCATGTCATGCTGGTCAGAATCGCTGCTATCAAAAAGTCTCCAAAATATAAATGCTGGAGAGGGTATGGAGGAAAGGGAACCCTGTTGCACTGTTGGTCGGAATGCAAACTAGTACAGCCACTATGGAGAACAGTGTGGAGATTCCTTAAAAAACTGGAAATAGAACTGCCATACAACCTAGCAAATCCACCGCTAGGCATACACACCAAGAAAACCAGAATTGAAAGAGACACGTGTACCCCAGTGTTCATCGCAGCACTGTTTATAATAGCCAGGACATGGAAGCAACCTAGATGTCCATCAGCAGACGAATGGATAAGAAAGCTGTGGTACATATACACAATGGAGTATTACTCAGCCATTAAAAAGAATACATTTGAAACTGTTCTAATGAGGTGGATGAAACTGGAGCCTATTATACAGAGTGAAGTAGCCAGAAAGAAATACACCAATACAATATACTAATGCATATATATGGAATTTAGAAAGATGGTAACGATAACCATGTATGTGAGACAGCAAAAGAGACACAGATGTATAGAACAGTCTTTTGGACTCTGTGGGAGAGGGAGAGGGTGGGATGATTTGGGAGAATGGCATTGAAACATGTGTAATATCATATATGAAATGAATCGCCAGTCCAGGTTCGAAGCATGATACAGGGTGCTTGAGGCTGGTGCACTGGGATGACCCAGAAGGATGGTACAGGGAGGGAGGTTTAGGATGGGGAACACATGTATAGCCATGGCAGATTCATGTTGACGTATGGCAAAACCAATACAATATTGTAAAGTAATTAGCCTCCAATTAAAATAAATAAATTTATAATCAAAAAATAATAAAATGCATCCACAGTAAAAAAAAAAACCCAACATATTTTGTAGATATCAGTGTTTGAAATATATTTAACTCATTTCATAGTGATTTTAAAGAACATTTTTTCTAGGTCTCATAATTGTTATCTGAAGGAAGGATATTCCAATCAAGTTTCTACCTGCATTACTTATCTATTATTGTGTAACAAATTACCACAACTTAGTACATAAAAGAACACATTTTATATCACAGTTTCTGTGTGTTAGGAACATGGCCATGGCTAAGCTAAGCTGACCAAGCCAGTCAATCCTAAAGGAAATCAACCCTGAATATTCTTTGGAAGGACTGATGCTGAAACTCCAATACTTTGGCCACCTGATACAAAAAACAATGGAAAAAAAGAATCAAATCATTGTAAAAGAACCTGATGCTGGGAAGGATTGAGAGCAGGAGGAGAAAGGGACGACAGAGGATGAGATGATTGGATGGCATCACCTACTCAGGGGGCATGAGTGTGAGCAATCTCTGGGAGACAGATAGTGAAGGACAGGGGAGCCTGGCATGTTGCAGTCCATGGGGTCACAAAGCGCCAGACACAATTCAGCACAACATCTCTTCTCATGAAGGTTCTTTCTTGTATCCTGCCTATTTGAAACTGGATTATATGCTTTCTGCGTGTGTGTATCAAGCTTGAGAGCTCTTTGTGTATTCTAAATGCTAGTCTCTCTTCAGATATATGGCTTGCAAATATTTCCTTTCAAATGTGGCTGGCCTTTTCATTCTGTAAACAGGGTCTTTCATACGGCTAAAGTTTTTAAGTTTGATGAAGTCCAAATTAATCACTTTTCCTCCTAGCCTTAAATTCCAAATATTTTCTCCTAATGTTTTTTTCTATAAGTTTCATGGTTTTACATGTAATTCCACAACCATCTTTGAGTTAATTTTCTGTATAAGATCTGAAGTTTAGGTAGAGGTGAATTTTTATGCCTATACATTTTCAACTGCTCCAGAATCATCTGTTAGAGAGGCTATTTTTCCTCTGGCATTTTTTTCCCCAAAAAGATCAGTTGATTATAATTGTGTAGGTCTATTTCTGGATTTTCTATTCTGTTCTATTGATCTTTCTGTCCATTTTCATGCCCATCCTTATCACACAGTCTTGATTACTCTAACTCTAAAGTGGTTTTGAAATCAAGTCTAATGTTTCCTTCTATTTTTCAGACTTATCTCAGCTATTGTAGTTCCTTTATTTTCCCATATACATTTTAGAATGATCTGCATCTATATGTACAAACATCCTGCTGAAACTCTGACAAGAATGCTGTTAAGCCTGTATACGGGTTTGAGAAGAACTGGCATCTCTACTATATTGTCTTCCAATCCGTGACTATAGGACATCTCCCCATTTATTCAGTGCTTTGATTTCGTTCATCAGCAGCGTAATTTTCATCATGCGAATTTGGCCCATGCTTTGTTAGATTTACATCTAAATATTTCCTTAATTTTTTATTTAATATAAGTGGAATTGTATTTTTTCATTTTGGCATCCACATGTTCGTTGGTATTATATAGCTACATAATTGGTTTTATATGCTTATTTTTTATCCTGTGATCAGACTGATCACTTATTGGTTCTAGGAAATTTTTAAATTAATTCCTGGGGTTCTTCTATATAGAAAATTATATCATTTTCAAATAGACAGTTCTATTGCTTTCCAGAAAAACCATGTGCCCTTTATTTTATTTTTCTGTGACACTGAGTAACTTCTAACATTTTGTTGAGAAGAGTAGTGAGAACAAAGATCCTTGTCTTCCTGATTTTAAGGAAAAATCATTCAGCTCTTCACCTTTAAGTATAATGATAATCGTTTTGTTTTGTTTTTCCCCTAAGATGTTCCTTATCAAATGAGGAAGTTCCTCTCTATCATAACTTTCTAAGTGTATTATCATGAAAAGATGTTGAAATTTGTTGAATATTTTTCCTGCATCAACAGATAGGATCATGTGATTTTTTTTTCTTCTTTGACTTGTTAGTGTGGTAGATTACATTGATTGATGTGAAAGTATTGAATCAACCTTGTAAAGAGCAATATTGCATAGGAACCTGGTATGTCAGGTCCATGAATCAAGGGAAATTGGAAGTGGTCAAACAAGAGATGGTAAGGGTGAACGTCGACATTCTAGGAATCAGCGAACTAAATCGGACTAGAATGGGTGAATTTAACTCAGATGACCATTATATCTACTACTGCAGGCAGGAATCCCTCAGAAGAAATGGAGTAGCCATCATGGTCAACAAAAGAGTCCGAAATGCAGTACTTGGATGCAATCTCAAAAACGACAGAATGATCTCTGTTCATCTCCAAGGCAAATCATTCAATATCACAGTTATCCAAGTCTATGCCCCAACCGGTAATGCTAAAGAAACTGAAGTTGAAAGGTGTTATGAAGACCTACAAGACCTTTTAGAACTAACACCCAAAAAAGATGTCCTTTTCATTATAGGGGGCTGGAACGCAAAAGTAGGAAGTTAAGAAACACCAGGAGTAACAGGCAGATTTGGCCTTGGAATGCGGAATGAAGCAGGGCAAAGACTAATAGAGTTTTGCCAAGAAAATGCACTGGTCATAGCAAACACCCTCTTCCAACAACACAAGAGAAGACTCTACACATGGACATCATCAGATGGTCAACACTGAAATCAGACTGATTATATTCTCTGCAGCCAAAGATGGAGAAGCTCTATACAGTCAACAAAAATAAGACCGGGAGCCAACTGTGGCTCAGATTATGAACTCCTTATTACCAAATTCAGACTTAAATTGAAGAAAGTAGGGAAAACCGCTAGACCATTCAGGTATGACCTCAATCAAATCCCTTATGATTATACAGTGGAAGTCAGAAATAGATTTAAGGGCCTAGATCTGATAGATAGAGTGCCTGATGACCTATGGATGGAGGTTCGTGACATTGTGCAGGAGACAGGGATCGAGACCATCCCCATGGAAAAGAAATGCAAAAAAGCAAAATGGCTGTCCGGGGAGGCCTTATAAATAGCTGTGAAAAGAAGAGAGGTGAAAAGCCTAGGAGAAAAGGAAAGATATAAGCATCTGAATGCAGAGTTCCAAAGAATAGCAAGAAGAGATAAGAAAGCCTTCTTCAGTGATCCATGCAAAGAAATAGAGGAAAACAACAGAATGGGAAAGACTAGAGATCTCTTCAAGAAAATTAGAGATACCAAGGGGACATTTCATGCAAAGATGGGCTTGATAACGGACAGAAATGGTCTGGACCTAACAGAAGCAGAAGATATTAAGAAGAGGTGGCAAGAATACACAGAAGAACTGTACAAAAAAGATCTTCACGACCCAGATAATCATGATGATGTGATCACTAATCTAGAGCCAGACATCTTGGAAAGTGAAGTCAAGTGGGCCTTAGAAAGCATCACTATGAACAAAGCTAGTGGAGCTGATGGAATTCCAATTGAGCTGTTCCAAATCCTGAAAGATGATGCTGTGAAAGTGCTATACTCAATATGCCAGCAAATTTGGAAAACTCAGCAGTGGCCACAGGACTGAAAAAGGTCAGTTTTCATTCCAATCCCCAAGAAAAGCAATGCCAAAGAATGCTCAAACTACCGCACAATTGTACTCATCTCACATGCTAGGAAAGTAATGCTCAAAATTCTCCAAGCCAGGCTTCAGCAATACGTGAACCGTGAACTTCCTGATATTCAAGCTAGATTCAGAAAAGGCAGTGGAACCAGAGATCAAATTGCCAACATCCGCTGGATCATGGAAAAAGCAAGAGAGTTCCAGAAAAACATTTATTTCTGCTTTCTTGACTATGTCAAAGCCTTTGACTATGTGGATCACAATAAACTGTGGAAAATTCTGAAAGAGATGGGAATACCAGACCACCTAACCTGTCTCTTGAGAAATCTGTATGCAGGTCAGGAAGCAACAGTTAGAACTGGACATGGAACAACAGACTGGTTCCAAACAGGAAAAGGAGTACGTGAAGGCTGTATATTGTCACCCTGCTTATTTA
Source organism: Capricornis sumatraensis (assembly GCF_032405125.1). Taxonomy (NCBI): domain Eukaryota; kingdom Metazoa; phylum Chordata; class Mammalia; order Artiodactyla; family Bovidae; genus Capricornis; species Capricornis sumatraensis. The sequence goes on along the minus strand of NC_091075.1, from coordinate 114,555,562 downwards.
ACTTCTATGCAGAGTTCATCATGAGAAACGTGGGACTGGAAGAAACACAAGCTGGAATCAAGATTGCCAGGAGAAATATCAAAAACCTCAGATATGCAGATGACACCCCCCTTATGGCAGAAAGTGAAGAGGAACTAAAAAGCCTCTTGATGAAAGTGAAATAGGAGAGTGAAAAGTTGGCTTAAAGCTCAATATTCAGAAAATGAAGATCATGGTATCCGGTCCCATCACTTCATGGGAAATAGATGGGGAAACAGTGGAAACAGTGTCAGACTTTATTTTTTGGGGCTCCAAAATCACTGCAGATGGTGACTGCAGCCATGAAATTAAAAGACGTTTACTCCTTGGAAGAAAAGTTATGACCAACCTGGATAGTATATTCCAAAGCAGAGACATTACTTTGCCAACTAAGGTCCGTCTAGTCAAGGCTATGGTTTTTCCTGTGGTCATGTATGGATGTGAGAGTTGGACTGTGAAGAAGGCTGAGCACCAAAGAATTGATGCTTTTGAACTTTTGTGTTGGAGAAGACTCTTGAGAGTCCCTTGGACTGCAAGGAGATCCAAGCAGTCCATTCTGAAGGAGATCGACCATGGGATTTCTTTGGAAGGAATGATGCTAAAGCTGAAACTCCAGTACTTTGGCCACCTCATGCAAAGAGTTGACTCATTGGAAAAGACTCTGATGCTGGGAGGGATTGGGGGCAGGAGGAGAAGGGGATGACAGAGGATGAGATGGCTGGATGGCATCACAGACTCGATGGACGTGAGTCTGAGTGAACTCCGGGAGTTGGTGATGGACAGGGAGGCCTGGCATGCTGCAATTCATGGGGTCGCAAAGAGTCAGACATGACTGAGAGACTGAACTGAACTTTATCACTGGAATATACCCCAGTTTAGTCATGTTGTATAATTATTTTTATATATTGCTTAATTCTCTTTGGTAATATTTTGTTAAGAATTTTTGTGCTTGTGTGCATGAGGAATACTGATCAGCAGTTTTCTGCTTTGTACTGTCTCTGGTTTTGTTAATACTAGCTTTATAAAATAAATTGAGAATTATTTCTTCCACAACTTCTGAAAGAAATTGTGTACAATTGTTGTTTATCCTTCTTTAAACATTTGGAAGAATTTTACAATAAAACCATCTGGGCTTGGTGATTTCTTTTTTGGTAGTTTTTAAATTAAATATTCAATTTTCTTAAAGTAAACCCACGCACTTATCGTCAACTAATCTATAACAAAGAAGCAAAAATATACAATGGAGAAAAGACAGTCTTTTCAATAAATAGTGCTGGACAGCTACACATTTAAAAAAATGAAATTGAGCATTCCCTAACATCATATACAAAAATAAACTCAAAATGGAATAAAGATGTAAATATAAGACCAGATACTGTAAAACTCCTCGAGGAAAGCACTGACAGAAAACTACTTTCATAGGAATTAAAAGTAAAGCCATGTGAAAATATAAATGTTCTTTTAACACTGGGACTGCTTTGTAAGTGAGTGAAATTACCATTCTATATTTTAGGATAGAATTTGTGTGGATAGGCTTCCTAGGTGGTGCTTGTGCTGAAGAATCCGCCTGCCAATACAGGACATGCAAGAGATGCTGAGTTCCATCCCTGGGTTGGGAAGATTCCCTGGAAAAAGAAATAGCAACTCACTCCAGCATTCTTGCCCAGAAATCTCCATGGACAGAAGAGCCTGTGGGGCTACAGTCCATGGGGTTGCAAAGTCTGACACAACTAAGCATGCAGCTTCTAGCCTTGAGTGGATAAAGGGGAAGAAACAGATAATTCAGATACAGCAGCAATCAAACAGTTGGACCTCTTTGCACGGCCAGCTTCCTTTCACGTCTAGGTCTCCACCAAACAGTTCCCTTCTCAGAGAGGCCTTCCCTGAATCTATAAAAGGGCCTCATCATGCTGTCCTTTATCACTACACCTGGGTTGACAGTTGCCCTCATTGCATTTATCACAGTATGAAATTCTCTCTTTATTGGTTTGCTTTCTTATTTCTTGCCTTTCTCCTTGCTGTGAATCCAGGAGACAAGAATGATGCTATCTTTCTTTCCCACTGTCTGCCCAACCCCGCTCCCAAGCACCTAGTTAGTGCTCAGTAAAGATTTTTGAATGAACAGATAAAAGAATTATTAAAACTCTCCTGGGGTCCTTAATCTGTGATGAATTTACATATTCCCCCTTCCCTGACTCAGTGCAGAAAGCTTTACAGCTTTCATCAGATTCTAAGAAATAATCCATGGAGTCAAACTATTTAGATCCCTTGATTTGGGAAACAGGATGTAAGAGAGCATCCAAAAAAGGTCAGAAAGGAAAATTCTGAGGACATGAAGATGTTCTATATGTTGATTGCAATGGGGTTATTAAGGGTATACATAGACATTTGTAAAACTCATAAAACTGCATTTTTTAAGGGCCTTTCCTGGTGGTCCAGTGGTTGAGAATTAGCCTTCCAATGCAGGGGATGCAGGTTTCATCCCTGATCAAGGAAGTAACATGCTGCAGCTAGAAAGCCTGCCTGCCACAGCTACTGAGTCCGCATGCTCTGGATTCCGTGCTCGTTTGCAAGAGAATCTCCTGGCGCACCACAACTATAGAAAGTCCATGTGCTGCAACAAAGATCCAGAACAGCCAAAATTAAAAAAAAAAAAAATACTGCACTTACAAATCTGTGCATTTCATTAAACTAACATTAATAATATTAATGGGAAAGTCCATTGACCTTGCTACATTGCATTCTTTAAGTTAAAACAAAGAAAAGGGCTCTGAAAAAGTTATACATTAATTTTAAACCCTGAAGTCTGCTCTGGCCTTCAACGTGAAGGATTTAGAGCCAGTTTAAACTCTGAATTCCTTTAGAGATCTTTTTTTTTTTTTTTTTGTCCTATTCATTCCCTTCCCATAAATCCTCTTACTTTTTTTTTTTCTGCACACACATAAGAGAAGCCAGTTTATAACTCTTAAAATCTTCACAAATACATAGAAAACTAAATAATTTCTGCCATAAAATTATAATTGATGACAGATAAGAATCAAAAACCAAAAGTTGTGGGAGGAAATGTAGTTTTTGACATCAGTTAGGAGTCAGGACACCACTCTTCTACTCTTCCTTTCTGTAAAAGAAGGAAGAAACAAATAGATATGACAGGTCCTATATACAAGAGACACTTCTTGGGTGATTGTACATAATAGATAATCAGCAAAAACCTGCCCAGGTGAGGTAAGTAGTAAAAACATCAGGGGATTGTAGAGTGCAAATCCGAGGTGCCATATGTGCCAGGGCTTTGGAAAGTAAAAGGATTACCCAGTGTGAGAGAGAGGTTTTATAATAGGAATGATAATGACGTCTTTATTTTCTGAGTTAGTTAGGTCTGGAGATTTTTGATGACATTCATTCATTCATTTTGCAAATATTTGGAAAGACCACCTTTGTGTAAGAGGCCATCTCAGGTCTAGGGGTTCATGAATGAATATGGGTTGGTGACTGTCGTGGAGGAATTTCTAGCCTAGTAAGAGACAAGGACCTGGAAAAAGAATAGTAGGACCTGGTCGGTGTTGTGATGGTGTCATGTGTGTGTGTGGGCGGAAGACCACCTGTGCCTGGGAAAACTTCACTCCGCTGGTTCATTTCAGGTAGGTTTCCAGAGTGATTTGACTGACATTTTATGTAATCCGTGTTCTAGACTTTTTGTATACATATTCTCTCGGTCAGTCCTGTAAGTTACCATCTTGGGAAGTAGTCATGTTCTCCTGAAGGAGAAATATAAGGTTTGGAACAGCAAGAAAAACATTTTGTCTCAGTATTGTAGGTGGTCAGCGGCAGAGCCAGGATTTGAATGCAGGATTTGGATAGCAAATGTATAGCCCTTTCTTCTTGCCTTCCTCTCTCCCTTTCATCTTTCCTTCTTTGCTTCCTTATTATCATTTTTTTTTCTCTGTGTCCTTCCCACCATTTCATGTTAGATATTAAAATATTAAAAGAAGGATAAAAAATAGGCAGCTGGAAAAGCTGACCAAAGGCATCTCAGTCCCCACCCCACCCCCACTCCCCAACGGCCATTGTGGACCAAAGACCCAGAGGTGTCATAACTGATTCAGGGAACAACCCAGAGATGGCAAAGTTTTCAAATTCATTTTCATTTTCTTATAATTCACCATTCTCTACTAGAATGTCCTTCCATTCCAACTCAACACCTTCCAATCACCATGTTGAGGTTTCAGCCTCTATAACACATTTTCACAGTCAACAAATATTTTTTATTTCTTATTTTTATCATATCTGTGATCTGTGATGTGATACCTCACAAATTTGGAAAGAGGGGAAATAAAATGGCCCTTAGGGCTCAAATATGAAAGTAACCACTAAAAAAAGCAGAGCAGAGATGTTTCAAGTCTCTTTGAGGAAATAGAAGGAGGTTTAAGCCATGAGCCCCGAGAGTAACTTGAAAAGTATTAAAAGCTATTAAAACTACTCTGTATTTCTTTGCATTGATCACTGAGGAAGGCTGTCTTATCACTTCTTACTATTCTCTGGAATTCTGCATTCAAATGGGTATATCTTTCCTTTTCTCCTTTGCCTTTAGCTTCTCTTCTTTTCTCAGCTATTTGTAAGACCTTCTCCAACAACCATTTTGCCTTTTTGCGTTTCTTTTTCTTGGGGATGGTCTTGATCACTGCCTCCTGTACGATGTCATGAACCTCCATTCATAGTTCTTCAAGCACTCTCTCTAATCCCTTGAATCTGTTTGTCACTTCCACTGTATAATCATAAGGGATTTGATTTATATCATACCTGAATGGTGTTGGGGTTGCAAAGAGTCAGACATGACTGAGCGACTGAACTGAACTGAACTGAACGGTGTGGTGGTTTTCCCTACTTTCTTCAATTTAAGCCTGAATTTGGGCTTCCCTGGTGGCTCAGAAGTTAAAGTGTCTTCCTGGAATACGGGAGACCCAGGTTCGATCCCTGGGTCGGGAAGATCTCCTGGAGAAGGAAATGGCAACCCACTCCAGTACTCTTGCTCGGAGAATCCCATGGAGGGAGACGCCTGGTAGGCTACAGTCCATGGGGTCGCAAAGAGTCGGACACGACTGAGCGACTTTACTTACTTTACTTACTTGGCAATAAGGAGTTCATGATCTGAGCTACAGTCAGCTCCCAGTCTTGTTTCTGCTGACCGTATAGAGCTTCTCCATTTTTGGCTGCAAAGAATATAAACAATCTGATTTTGGTATTGACCATCTGGTGATGTTCACATGTAGAATCTTCTTTTGTGTTGTTGGAAGAGGGTGTTTGCTATGACCAGTGCATTCTCTTGGAAAAACTCTGTTAGCCTTTGCCCTGCTTCATTTTGGACTTCAAGGCCAAATTTGCCTGTTACTCCAGGTATCTCTTGACTTCCTACTGTTGCATTCCAATCCCCTATAATGAAAAGGACATCTTTTTTGAGTGTTAGTTCTAGAAGGTTTTATAGGTCTTCATAGAACTGTTCAACTTCTTCAGCATTACTGGTTGGAGTATAGACTTGGATTGCTGTGATATTGAACTATTTGCCCTGGAAATGAACAGAGATCATTCTGTCATTTTTGAGATTGCATCCAACTACTGCATTTCAGGCTCTTTTGCTGATTATGAGGGCTATTCCATTTCTTCTAAGGGATTCTTGCCCACAGCAGTTGATATAATGGTCATCTGAGTTAAATTCACCCATTCCAGTCCATTTTAGTTCGCTGATTCCTAAACTGTCAATGTTCCCTCTTGCCATCTCCTGTCTGACCACTTCAATTTGCCTTGATTCACGGACCTAACATTCCGGGTTCCTATGCAATATTGCTCTTTACAGCAATGGACTTTACTTCCATCACCAGTCACATCTACAACTGGGTGTCGTTTTTACTCTGGCTCCATCTCTTCATTCTTTCTGGAGTTATTTCTCCACTGATCTCCAGTAGCATATTGGGCACCTACCAACCTGAGGAGTTCAACTTTCAGTGTCCTATATTTTTTCCTTTTCATATCGTTCATGAGGTTCTCAAGGCAAAAATACTGAAGTGGTTTGCCATTCCCTTCTCCAGTGGACCACGTTTTGTCAGAACTCTCCACCATGACCTCCATGCCACACAGCATGGCTCATAGTTTCATCGAGTTAGACAAGGCTGTGGTCCATGTGATCAGTTTGGTTAATTTTTTGTGCTTGTGGTATTCATTCTGCCTACCCTCTGATGGATAAGGATAAGAGGCTTATGGAAGCATCCTGATGAGGGAGACTGACTTGAGGGGGAAACTGGGTCTTGCTCTGATAGGTGGGGCCATGCTCAGTAAATCTTTAATCCAATTTTCTACGGATGGAGGGGCTGTGTTCCCTCCCTGTTGTTTGACCTGAGGCCAAACTGTTGTGGAGGTAATGAAGATAATGGTAACCTCCTTCAAAAGGTCCCATGCAAGCAAGCACTGCCGCACTCAGTGCCCCTACCCTGCAACAGGCCACCTCCAGCCCACACCTCCACCAGAGACTCCTGGACACTCATGGGCAAGACTGGATCATTCTCTTGTGGGGTCACTGCTCCTTTCTTCTGGGTCCTGGTGTGCACAAGATTTTGTCTGTGCCCTCCAAGAGTCTGTTTCCCAGTCCTGTGGAAGTTCTGGCAGCTCTATGGTGGGGTTAATGGTGATCTCCTCCAAGAGGGCTTATGCCATACCGAGGTCTGCTGCACCCAGAGCCCCGCCCCTGCGGCAGTCCACTGCTGACCCATATCTCCACAGGAGACAGTGAAACACACTTCTGGCTCAGTCTATGGATCTTGATGCACACAAAGTTTGTTTGAGCCCTCCGAGCATCTCTGGTGAGTATGGGGCTTGATTCTAAATGTGATTTTACCCCTCCCACCATCTTGTTGAGGCTTCTCCTTTGCCCTTGGACCTGGGATATCTTTTGGGGGTATGATCCAACATTGTCCTGTCGATGGCTGTTCAACAGCAAGTTGTAATTTTGGAGTTCTCACAGGAGAAGATGAGTGCATGTCCAGAAATAAGAAAGTCTTCCTCAGTGATTAATGCAAAGAAATACAGGAAAACAATAGAATGGGAAAGACTAGAGATCTCTTCAAGAAAATGAGAGATATCAAGGGAACATTTCATGCAAATATGGGCTCAAGAAAGGACAGAAATGGTATGGACCTAACAGAAGCAAAAGATATTAATAAGAGGAGGCAAGAATACACAGAAGAACTATACAAAAAGATCTTCATGACCCAGATAACCATGATGGTGTGATCAATCACCTAGAGCCAGACCTCCTGGAATGCAAAGTCAAGTGGGCCTTAGGGAGAATCACTACAAACAAAGCTAGTGGAGGTGATGGAATTCCAATTGAGCTACTTCAAATCCTAAAAGATGATTCTGTGAAAGTGCTGCACTCAATATGCCAACAAATTTGGAAAACTCAATAGCAGCCACAGGACTGGAAAATGTCAGTTTTCATTCCAATCCCAAAGAAAGGCAATGCCAAAGAATGTTCAAACTGCTATATAACTGCACTCATCTCACACACTAGTAAAAGTAATGCTCAAAATTCTCCAAGTCAGACTTCAACAGTATGTGAACTTCCAGATGTTCAAGCTGGATTTAGAAAAGATAGAGGAATCAGAGGTCAAATTGCCAACATCCATTGGATCATCAAAAAAACAAGGAAGTTCCAGAAAAGCATGTACTTCTGCTTTATTGACTATGCCAAAGCCTTTGGCTGTGTGGATCACAACACATTGTGGAAAATTCTTCAAGAGATGGGAATACCAGACCACGTGACCTCCCTCATGAGAAATCTGCATGCAGGTCAAGAAGCAGCAGTTAGAATTGGACATGGAACACTGGTTCCAAGTCAGGAAAGGAGTATGTCAAGGCTGTATATTGTCACCCTGCTTATTTAACTTATATGCAGAGTACATCATGTGAAATGATGGGCTGGATGAAGCACAAGCTGGAATCAAAATTGCCGGGAGAAATATCAATAATGTCCAATATACAGATGACACCACCCTTATGGCAGAAAGCAAAGAAGATCTAAAGGACCTCTTGATGGAAGTGAAAGAGGAGAGTGAAAAAACTGACTTAGAACTCAACATTCAGAAAACTAAGATCATGACATCTTGTCCCATCACTTCATGGCAGATAGATGGGGAAACAATGGAAACAGTGAGAGACTTTAGTTTTTTGGGCTCCAAAATCACTGCAGATGGTGACTGCAGCCATGAAATTAAAAGACACATGCTCCTTGGAAGAAAAGCTATGACCAACCTAGACAGCATATTCAAAAGCAGAGACATTGCTTTGCCAACAAAGGTCCATCTAGTCAAAGCTATGGTTTTTCCTGTGGTTATGTATGGATGTGAGAGTTGGACTATAAAAAAGGCTGAGTGGTGAAGAATTGATGCTTTTGAACTGTGGCATTGGAGAAAACTCTTCAGAGTCCTTTGGACCTCAAGGGGATCTAATCAGTCAATCCTGTCCTGAGTGTTCATTGGAAAGACTGATGTTGAAGCTGAAGCTCCAATAATTTGGTCACCTGACGTGAAGAGCTCATTCATTTGAAAAGACCCTGATTCTGGGAAAGATTGAAGGCAGGAGGAGAAGGGGATGACAGAGGATGAGAAGGTTGGATGACATCACTGACTCAATGGACATGAGTTTGAGTAAGTTCCTGAAGTTGTTGATGGACAGGGAGGCTTGGCGTGCTGCAGTCCATGGGGTTGCAAAAAGCTGGACAAGACTGAGTGACTGAACTGAGCTGAAAACTATTCTGTGCAAGTCATGGGGATGAATGGTCTCAGTGATAAAGACATGAGTAAAGCAAGCTTTCTGAACCTTAAGAAAGAGCTAGAGGCTGAATCAGACTTGCAAATAACTCATCTCCACACAGGACAGGATGATGTTAATGCCAAATAGCTGTTTTTCCTGGAAACGTCAAGTAGCAGATGATTCCTTTTGTCTAAGGTGGTGAAAGAGGAGAGTGAAAAAGTTGGCTTAAAGCTCAACATTCAGAAAATGAAGATCATGGCATCCGGTCCCATCACTCCATGGGAAATGGATGGGAAACAGTGGAAACAGTGTCAGACTTTATTTTTTCGGGCTCCAAAATCACTGCAGATGGTGACTGCAGCCATGAAATTAAAAGACGCTTACTCCTTGGAAGAAAAGTTACGACCAATCTAGATAGGATATTGCAAAGCAGAGACATTACTTTGCCGACTAAGGTCCGTCTAGTCAAGGCTATGGTTTTTCCTGTGGTCATGTATGGATGTGAGACTTGGACTGTGAAGAAGGCTGAGTGCCGAAGAATTGATGTGTTTGAACTGTGGTGTTGGAGAAGACTCTTGAGAGTCCCTTGGACTGCAAGGAGATCCAACCAGTCCATTCTGAAGGAGATCAACCCTGGGATTTCTTTGGAAGGAATGATGCTAAGGCTGAAACTCCAGTACTTTGGCCACCTCATGCGAAGAGTTGACTCATTGGAAAAGACTCTGATGCTGGGAGGGATTGGGGGCAGGAGGAGAAGGGGATGACAGAGGATGAGATGGCTGGATGGCATTACGGACTCGATGGACGTGAGTCTGAGTGAACTCCGGGAGATGGTGATGGACAGGGAGGCCTGGCGTGCTGCGATTCATGGGGTCGCAAAGAGTCGGATACGACTGAGTGACTGAACTGAACTGAACTGAACTGAACTGAACTGAGCTGAACTAAGGGCTCAGAATCCTTCATGGAAGAAGTGGCATTTGAGCTGTGATGATTGGTGGGTGAAAGTCTAAGAGGTAAGACTTGGCATAGAGTAAATTTCCAGTAAGTGTTGGCTGACAACGTCTGCATTTTGACTGTTCCTCCCCCAAAATCCTGCCACCTTTATGTCAGTATTGCAAAATATGATACTACTCCACCATACACACATTTTTGGCTTGCTTTTATTCTTGCTTACTACCTCCTTAATCCCCCATATTGAATCCTTGCAACTGGTGTACTGCCTGGCAATTATCAAGCATTCCAATGAACCTGATTCTGTAGTTAGGTTGTTTAGAGGTTCATTAGCAGCATCTATAATGCTCCTCCTGGGTACCCTTCAAGACTTAATGTCGAGTTGCTTCATACAGTTGGCATATAATAAATGTTGTTGATTGAAGAAAAGAAATCCACCTTTCTTGAGATTCTGAGCCTCTGTCTCTCTGAGGTAAGGCAATTACACAGACAATTAAAACTAAAAGAAACCTGTTGTTTTTGTTTGCACTGAACTACCAGGAATCTAGGTCTGCAGTGATCAGATTCTCTAGTTGATGGTTTAGCTCTCTGCCTCCCCAAGTTTTACAAAGCCAGAACATGGAACCATCCTAGAGAGCCCCAAAGAGCTTGAGTTAAAATAATGGACAAACTTCACCTTTAAGAGAAAGAAAAAGAAAAGAGAGAGATGTCATTTTTATCTTCAGAAAAATGATCACCCCACTTAACTGCATTTTGGTAAATGACAGGTAGATGCCTATTAAGATAATGACTGAAAAGCTGAATGAAATCGCAGACAGAGGTCAAGAGCAGATTGTAGGAGACAGTTATTTGGTACTTGGTGAGATAAAGGATGGCACCCACCCCCACTTTCCCCATTTATCTCTTAGGATGAGGTCTTTTCTTGTTGTTCTTGTTAGGGAACCCCTATCTACCAGATACTCAGAAGAAAATTGAAAGCTGGGGGGAGGAGTGATGCTGCTAGCTTTTGCCAGACATGTCAGAAGGAAAGGCCATCTAGAGAGGTTCACAGAAGCGTGAGGAACAGAAAACGAGGGATGAGCTGTGATCAAGCTTCCTGGGAACAAGGGGTGTCCTTGGAGCTGCAAGGGGGTGAAGATGGGCCACTGCAGCGGAGACCTCCTGTCCCCTCCAGGGGCTCCTCAATGAACTCATGCACTGAGTGAAGGAATGTGGACTCTACCTCGGGACCAAGGGGAGAAGTGACGTATTTAAACGGGGCGTGGAACTAAATTCTGCAAAGACCTTTCTGCCTGTAGAATGGACAAGGGGTGCAATGGCAAGAAGGACTTGGGGGAGGCTGGGGAGGCACCCAGGACAGAAAAATGTAAGGAGGTGCTCCTTTTCAGGGTCTTGCAAGTGCCAACATTGAAAGACCTCAAGCAGCTACAAGAAAGGATGCAAAAGGTGACAGGGAAAACCGGGCAGAAGTGGGTGGGGGATGATATTCAGCCTGGGGTTGGTTTGGAGTGAGTCTCCTTGCGGTTGACGTCTGGCCCCTTCATGCACCCTCCCGGAGCCCTGCTGCAGGTCTCTAGAATTCTCTGAACCCCAGTCCCTCTAGCAAACAAAGATGAGCATTTACTCTGAAGTTAGAGTGGGTAGCCATTCCCTTCTCCAGACGATCTTCCCGACCCACAAATTGCAGGCAGATTCATTACCATCTAAGCCACCAGGGAAGCCCGATCAAGGGAAACAGGATCTTGTCGTCTGAGGGAGGGGGATTTATACCTCTTCATTGGAGGAGGGGGGTATTTTTTCTAGGAAGCTGAGTCTGGAAATTCTCAAATCTGAGAGACCCGAGCTGAGTCAGGACACCAGATCCTGGCCTGGCCCTTTTCTAGCTGAGTGACCTTGGCTAAGTCACTTACCTCTCTGGGCTTACTTCCTTCTGCAAAATATTATGAATGGTTTACATTTCTAAGGTTCTTTTCAACTCTGAAGGAAAAAAATATATATCTGTGATTCCATGAACAGAGGAAAAAATGGAGACTAGACTAAAATGCTAGTCTTTAATGAAAGGTTCTTTCATGAAAAAGAACTTCTTACTCTGAGCTCATCACAATTCTGATGAGGTGTTTTCCTTCTTAGCCATAGGTATATCCTTATCTTCTTCAATCTTCATTGGTCTTTATTGTAAGAAACTGGGTTGAGTCTAAGGACCATGATGGTGTGATTTTATTTATTTATTAGTTAATGACTTTAAAAAATTGAAATATTGTTGACTTGCAGTGTTCCAGGTATATAGCAAAGTAATTCAGATATACATATATGTAGGTATATCTATTCTCTTTCAGATTCTTTTCCATTATAGGTTATTACAAGATGTTGAATATAGTGGCTCAGTGGTTTAGTTGCTAAGTCATATCCAAGTCTTGCAACCCCATGGACTATAACCCACCATGCTTCTCTGTCCATGAGATTCCCCAGGCAAGAATACTAGAGTGGCTTGTCATTTCCTTCTCCAGGGGATCTTCCCGACCCAGGAATCGAACCCAGGTCTCCTGCATTGCAGGCAGATTCTTTCCCAACTGAGCTACAAGGGAAGCCCTAAGGGAAGTTACTATATTGAATGTAGTAACCTATGCTAAACAGTAAATCCTTGTTGTTTATTTTTACATGCAGTCGTGTGCATTTGTAAATCCCATTTTCCTAATTTATCGCCCTCTTTCCCCTTTGATAACCGTAAGGTTGCTTTCTATGTCTATGAGTCTGTTTCTGGTTTGTAAATAAATTCATTTGTATCATTTTTTTTGTAGATTCATATACAAATGATATCATAAGATATTTATCTTTCTCTGTCTGGCTTCCTTCCCTTTAGTATGATAATCTCTAGGTCCGTCCATGCTGCTGCAATGGCATTCTTTCCTTCTTTTTATGGCTGAGTAATATTCCATAATCTATATATACAGGTGGCATGGTTTCAAGAGTCCTGGCTGAATCCTTCTGTTAAAGATCTCCACTGAAGATGCTGTCCTTCACCTTCACTGTCTATTGTTCCGTGGGAACGCAGGCTTCCTTGGCCCTGGAAAAGGGCATGGCAACCACAGTCCAGGGGGTCGCCAAGAGTCAGACATGACTGAAGCAACTTAGCACGCATGCACACTCCCTTGGAAGCCCCTATTAGAGGTAGACCTCCAGTTGACTTCTTTCCAAGGTAGCGGGCAGAGGGGGTCGCTCAGCTCTTGTTTTGCCATCCCAACCCTGGGCACTGCCCCCTAACACTGCCCTGCTGGTCACTGTGCCTGGCAGATGACACCCTGGCTTCTATGAGAAGCGCTGGCTGGCCTTCCAGATGCAGCCACAGCCCGAGCTCGTCTGTATTTCCAGAAAAGGAAGGAGAAATTCAGATCATATTCTCAAGACGAACCCATTTGATCTTTCTTCTGAGAGTTAAAGCTGAAGCCAAGGCTCATGTAACAAAGCAGATAACGCTCACGTGCAGACAATAGCTGTCGTAAAAGCGCTTGCAGAGCAGGTGACGCACTCGGCATTAGAACAGCTGGCATTGGAACTCATCTTAAGGGAGACCTGATTTATTGGGGAAAATGCCTTCGATTAACTTCTTGGGGATGAAATCCTGGGAGCCTGGATTAGCAGGAGAGAGAAAGAGAGGGAGGGAGAGAGAGCAGTCTGCCTTCCTAAAAGGAAGAAGAGTACAGGAAGGGGTAAATAGGCAAAGTGAACACGGCGGGAGTTTAGGGCCAAGTTAAGGGAGCTGGGGAACATTTTTCACACTTAACAGCAGTGATGGTCACAGCTCATTCTCCTGAGGAGCTTGTGAACAGCGGGCTCCATTTCATGGGCAAGTCACAGTTCCTTGCTGCTTTCCTCGGCTTGTATGTGAAGACCGTGCTCTGTTGTCACCTCCCAGTAAAGACAGCTACTCTCCTCTCGCTTATGGGATGCCCAGTTGCTGTTTACTAGCCTTTTAGTATGTTTGTTATTTACTCAGAAAAGCTGCCTTTAGGCTCTGCTCTCTGATATCTGTTGCATCTTTCATTTGGCACTTTTTGGCCACCTTGCGATGGAGGGACAGCGACAGGGAGGGGCAGCAAGGACAATGAGCTGCCGGTTTGTCCTGCAGGCTGTACTTATGAACCCACTGGCCTGCGTTCAAATCCCAGCCTTCCTGTATCCTGCTGTGTGACCTGGAGCAAGCCATTTGACCTCTCAGGGACTCCATTTTCCTCTGTAGTTTGAGGGTCTGCCTCCCAGGACTGCTGCAAGACTTAGAGCGGCCCCTGGCTCAGGGTCTGTGCAGGCAGTGAGTTACCTGTTGTTTCATTTCTTCCCTGCCCAGCACCACGCAGGAAAGCCAGAGGTCATACATCATGCCCAGTTCTCAGATGTGGTGACTCAGGTTTCCAAGGAAGTGGCTGATCCTTCCTTGCTGGGAAGATGCCTGTGGGGGGGGGCTTCCTGAATTCATTCCCTGGACGTGCACCCTGACTCTCTAGGGCCAGCACCATTTTTCTGCAGGGTTCTGGAACTGTACAGGTGAAGCAAAGATTCACATTATCCCGAGAGCTTTTTCATGTAGCTCACCCTGTAACTCTTGACTTAAATGAGGACTCAAGTTTACATATATTTGCTGTTGTTTAGTCACTCAGTCATGTCCGACTCTCCGCAACCCCATGGACTGCGATACACCAGGCTTCCCTGTCCTTCGTATCTCCTGGAGTATGCTCAGACTCATGTCCATTGATTCAGTGATGTCATCCAACCATCTCATCATCTGTCGTCTCCTTCTCTTCCTGCCTCAATCTTTCCTGGCATCAGGGTCTTTTCCAGTGAGTCAGTTCTTCGCATCAGGTGGCCACAGTATTGGAGCTTCAGCTTCAGCATCAGTCCTTCCAGTGAATATTCAAGGTTGATTTCCTTTAGGATGGACTGGTTTGATCTCCTTGCGGTCCAAGGGACTCGCAAGGGTCTTCTCCAGCACCACAGTCTGAAAGCATCAATTCTTCGGTGCTCAGTCTTCTTTACGGTCCAACTAACTCAGTTACAATAACACGAACATTACTCAACAAACACGGTTTGAACATTTTATGAGATTGCTAGGGCTGCTATAGCAAAATACCACAGACCAATGGAAGTTTATTTCCTCACAACTCTGGAGGCTATAAGTCCATGATCAAGGTGTGGGAAGGGTTGCTTCCTCCCGAGGCCTCTTTCCTTGGCATGTAGGGGGTCATCTTCTCCCTGTGTCCTAATCTCCTCTTCATATAAGGACACCAGTCAGATTGTCTTAGGGTCTCTCTTGATAATAACCTTGATAAAAATCCTATCTCCGAGTACTTTCTGCCATCCTGAGGGGTTAAGACTTCATCAGGGCTTCCCAGGTGGTGCTAGTGGCAAAGAATCTGCCTGCCAGTGCAGGAGACACAGACACATGGGTTTGATCCCTGGGTCAGGAAGATATCCTGGAGAAGGGAATAGCTCCCCACTCAGTTGCCTGGGGAACTTCATGGACAGAGGAGCCTGGTGGGCTACAGTCCCGGGGTCACAAAAGAGGCAGACACGACTTAGAAACTGAGCACACAGCTTACAAGATTTCAACATGTGATTTGGGGATGGGGCAGGGAAAGACACAGTTCAGACCGTGACAAGCATCTGCACGTGCCAGACATTGTTCTAAGATGCTAAAGATGTGGCAGTGAATGTAAGAAAGTAGGGGGAGTGATAATGGACGAGAATAAAGGAGAGAGAAAACACAGGGGGCATTTTCTTGGGACTCTCCTTGACTGAGGAGAGAGGTTTCTGGCAAGTCTTGCTCCTCTGATGAGTCACATAGTATGTTCCGTCCTAAAGCCTCTTTCCTATGGACCCTCCCATCCTTTGAAGACCATCATCTGTAGCCCTCTCCTCTCTGCTTCCTGATAAACAATCCCTGCCTCTTCTTCACTGTGTTTTTTATATGTCTGACTCCCCTGCCCGCTGTGAGAATACAAATGTTGTCTTATCCACTGCGGTCTGGAGCCTAACGTGGAGCCTGGCTTGTAGAAGATGCTCAATAAATGTTTGATGAACAAATGAATAAAACCAGAGCGGGCTCAGCTCGGCAGGCTTTGCTGTCAGGGGCCTGTGGGATCAGGTGATGGGTGAGATGGAATTCTAATGAGCAGCAGAAAATTCAAGAACCTGAGACATCTAAAGGCGGCTCTGCTGACTTCCCTGCCATCAGCTGCAGGGTTTCTGAAAAGCAAAGATGGATAAAAAATTTTGTGGGCTGGTTAAAATAAAATCTGGAGTGTGAACGTTTTATTTTAGTTTTTAATTGTGAGGCTTTCTGCGAGAATCGTGGAGAGATTAGCTCTGCTCACCCACAAATGGAAGCCTGAGACTATGATTTGTCATTCCTTTAATCTTAAAAGTGCAAAGCAGGAGGTATGGGGGAAGGGGTGCTAGGGGAAATAATAAAACTGCAGATTATTGAGTTCGCACTTATGTGCCTGGCACTTTGCTTGTTATGTTACATATATGATCTTATTTAACCCTTGTATCGACGGGCAATGAATACTTTCATTTCAAAGATGGGAAAGCTGCTCTAGGGTGTGAATCACCAACTCAAGGACACGCGGTCTTCAGGTCTCAGAGCCGGGATTTATCCCAGATACTCCTGATGCTCTTGACATCAGTGGCCCTGCTCTTACCCTCTCTTCTTTTTTAAACAAGATGGCTTTTATTATTTTTTTAATGTTCATTTGTTTGTGGCTGTGTCACAAGGAATCTTTCTTTTTGGCACATGAGTTCTTTGTTGCTGTGTGTGGGCTCCAAAATTGTGGCATGGGGGCTTGGTTTCCCCGAGGCACATGGAATCTTAGTTCCCTGACCAGGGATGGAACCCATGTCCCCTGATGGAGTCTTAACCACTGGACCACCAGGGAAATCCATTACCTTCTTTTCTTAGAAACTCCTTCTCCTATGTGACTGGTGATAGAAGCAAGGTCCGATGCTGTAAAGAGCAATATTGCATAGGAATCTGGTATGTCAGGTCCATGAATCAAGGTAACTGGAAGTGGTCAAACAAGAGATGGCAAGAGTGAACGTCGACATTCTTGGAATCAGTGAACTAAAATGGAGTGGAATGGGTGAATTTAACTCAGATGACTGTTATATCTACTACTGTGGGCAGGAATCCCTTAGAAGAAATGGAGTAGCCATCATGGTCAACAAAAGAGTCCGAAATGCAGTACTTGGATGCAATCTCAAAAACGACAAATGATCTCTGTTCGTCTCCAAGGCAAACCATTCAATATCACAGTTATCCAAGTCTATGCCCCAACCAGTAATGCCGAAGAAACTGAAGTTGAAAGGTTTTATGAAGACCTACAAGATCTTTTAGAACTAACACCCAAAAAAGATGTCCTTTTCATTATAGGGGACTGGAATGCAAAAGTAGGAAGTCAAGAAACACCTGGAGTAACAGGAAAATTTGGCCTTGGAATGCGCAATGAAGCAGGGCAAAGACTAATAGAGTTTTGCCAAGAAAATGCACTGGTCATAGCAAACACCCTCTTCCAACAACACAAGAGAAGACTCTACACATGGACATCACCAGATGGTCAACACCAAAATCAGATTGATTATATTCTCTGCAGCCAAAGATGGAGAAGCTCTACACAGTCAATAAAAACAAGACCAGGAGCTGACTGTGGCTCAGATCATCAACTCCTTATTGCCAAATTCAGACTTAAATTGAAGAAAGTAGGGAAAACCGTTAGACTATTCAGGTATGACCTAATTCAAATCCCTTATGATTATACAGTGGAAGTGAGAAATAGATTTAAGGGCCTAGATCTGATAGATAGAGTGCCTGATGACTTATGGAATGAGGTTTGAGACATTGTGCAGGAGACAGGGATCAAGACCATCCCCATGGAAAAGAAATGCAAAAAAGCCAAATGGCTGTCTGGGGAGGCCTTACAAATAGCTGTGAAAAGGAGAGAAGTGAAAAGCCAAGGAGAAAAGGAAAGATATAAGCATCTGAATGCAGAGTTCCAAAGAATAGCAAGAAGAGATAAGAAAGCCTTCTTCAGCGATCAATGCAAAGAAATAGAGGAAAACAATAGAATGGGAAAGACTAGAGATCTCTTCAAGAAAACTAGAGATACCAAGGGAACATTTCATGCAAAGATGGGCTCGATAAAGGACAGAAATGGTATGGACCTAACAGAAGCCGAAGATATTAAGGAGATGGCAAGAATACACGGAAGAACTGTACAAAAAAGATCTTCACGACCCAGATAATCATGATGATGTGATCACTCATCTAGAGCCAGACATCTTGGAATGTGAAGTCAAGTGGGCCTTAGAAAGCATCACTACGAACAAAGCTAGTGGAGGTGATGGCATTCCAGTTGAGCTCTTTCAAATCCTGAAAGATGATGCTGTGAAAGTGCTATACTCAATATGCCAGCAAATTTGGAAAATTCAGCAGTGGCCACAGGACTGGAAAAGGTCAGTTTTCATTCCAGTCCCAAAGAAAGGCAATGCCAAAGAATGCTCAAACTACCACACAATTGTACTTATCTCACATGCTAGGAAAGTAATGCTCAAAATTCTGCAAGCCAGGCTTCAGCAAGACATGAACTGTGAACTCCCTGATGTTCAAGCTGGTTTTAGAAAAGGCAGAGGAAACAGAGATCAAATTGCCAACATCCGCTGGCTCATGGAAAAAGCAAGAGAGTTCCAGAAAAACATCTATTTCTGCTTTCTTGACTATGCCAAAGCCTTTGACTGTGTGGATCCCAATAAACTGTGGAAAATTCTGAAAGAGATGGGAATTCTAGACCACCTAACCTGCCTCTTGAGAAATCTGTATGCAGGTCAGGAAGCAACAGTTAGAACTGGACATGGAACAACAGGCTGGTTCCAAACAGGAAAAGGAGTACGTGAAGGCTGTATATTGTCACCCTGCTTATTTAACTTCTATGCAGAGTCCATCATGAGAAACGCTGGACTGGAAGAAACACAAGCTGGAATCAAGATTGCTGGGAGAAATATCAATAACCTCAGATATGCACATGACACCACCCTTATGGCAGAAAGTGAAGAGGAACTAAAAAGCCTCTTGATGAAAGTGAAAGAGGAGAGTGAAAAAGTTGGCTTAAAGCTCAACATTCAGAAAATGAAGATCATGGCATCCAGTCCCATCGCTTCATGGGAAATAGATGGGGAAATAGCGGAAACAGTGTCAGACTTTATTTTTGGGGGCTCCAAAATCACTGCAGATGGTGACTGCAGCCATGAAATTAAAAGACGCTTACTCCTTGGAAGAAAAGTTATGACCAACCTGGACAGCATATTCAAAAGCAGAGACATTACTTTGCCGACTAAGGTCCGTCTTGTCAAGGCTATGGTTTTTCCTGTGGTCATGTATGGATGCGAGAGTTGGACTCTGAAGAAGGCTGAGTGCCAAAGAATTGATGCTTTTGAACTGTGGTGTTGGAGAAGACTCTTGAGAGTCCCTTGGACTGCAAGGAGATCCAACCAGTCCATTCTGAAGGAGATCAGCCCTGGGATTTCTTTGGAAGGAATGATGCTGAAGCTGAAACTCCAGTACTTTGGCCACCTCATGCAAAGAGTTGACTCATTGGAAAAGACTCTGATGCCGGGAGGGATTGAGGGCAGGAGGAGAAGGGGACGACCGAGGATGAAATGGCTGGATGGCATCACGGACTTAATGGACGTGAGTCTGAGTGAGCTCCAGAAGATGGTGATGGACAGGGAGGCCTGGCATGCTGCTATTCATGGGGTTACAAAGAGTCAGAATGACTGAGCGACTGCACTGAACTGAACTGAAGATGCCTCAGTTGCCTTCTCCTGTCCCTTCAATTGTTTCCTCTTCACAGTTCCTTCCTTGTATTTAAACCAAGCCCTGGGGCTCACATATCCTCAGTCAAAAGAAAACTAACCAATCTGAAGACCTATTGGTAGAGCTAAGAGGTAATATTCAGTTGCTTGCTTGTTTTCTAGGTTTTATTTTGTTTTGTTTTGTTTTGTTTGCTTTTGCAAATTTTGGCATCAAAGGAAAAAACAAGGCAATTAGCTCTCAAGAAGTCATTTCACCAAATTTTGCTCTGGGAAAGGTCAGCATGTGAATCTTTTTCTGAAGGCATAAACCCTGTCTAAATCAACTTGAGCTTCTCCAACAGAAGTCCATAAACTGGTTGGCTTACAAAATAGACTTTC
Organism: Capricornis sumatraensis; assembly: GCF_032405125.1. Taxonomy (NCBI): domain Eukaryota; kingdom Metazoa; phylum Chordata; class Mammalia; order Artiodactyla; family Bovidae; genus Capricornis; species Capricornis sumatraensis. Next base: position 114,535,558 of record NC_091075.1, on the reverse strand, counting down.
TTTCTCCTAATTCTTGGGTCCAAGAAATCCAAGATTAAGGGACTGATTGATCTGCTTCCTAGTAAGAGCTCTCTTGCTAAGGGCTGCCTTTTTGCCCTCATATGATGAAAAAAGAGGATTCTGTCTCTCCTCCCTTCTTTTCCTATAACGGGCACTAATCCCACTATGGGAGCCCCACCCTTATAACCTCATCTAAACTTAATTACCCTCAGAGGCCCTGCCTTCAAATGACATTACTATGGGGGTTAGAATTTCAATATAAGAATTTTGAGGAGACATTAACATTCAGCTCAGAATAATCCCCTTGGCTGATTTTTAATAATTTAAGCTGGATCTTGACTTACTCTTACCTTGACTTACAGAAGGCCCATTGCGGTAAGCAGGAGGCCAGTCCTGGCTTGATGTGTGACTGAATATTACTTTGATGGGTGATCTGATAGGACAAAATGCCCAGGAATTTGCTCAATTTCGCTAAAGATGTCAACTGCAAGATGTATGCCTTATTTCTCCTTGAACAGCCTGTTCTATATCGGTACCACCTCCGAAACATCTTTCTTCTACTACATTATTTGTGTTGCAAGGTTAGAAAAATAAATATTTGATAAAAGAGAGTCATTTACCCAAGTTAGGAGGCTTAAGGTGATTTTGCTTTTTGATCTGTGATCTGGCATCCCAGTGACTGTAATCACCTGGAATGTTTATGAAGGTTAGAGCACCCATCTATAAAAATACACTCAACTCTGTCATCCTCTATGTGTATCAACACCTTGAAAAATACCACCAATCAAAGAAAAGTATATTTAAAGTGAGAACATAGGAGGACAGTTCTGATTTGAAAGGCAGGGCTTTTTTCTGAGCAAAGATAGAAAACAAGTGGTTTATTCATCTGACAATTATTTTCCACTGGTCTTAAAATTTTAGTTTGGTCACAGAAGTTCTCCCCTTAGGTCCCATCCTCCCAAGATTGTGCATCGTTTTTCTTCAACAAGTCCATATCATGTGTGTCATGAGGAATATCCTTAGCAGAAAAGTCAAGAGAGAGAATGGAAGGTACCTGATGGAGCTACTTTCTCTTGTAAGGTTTAAAGAGCATTGAACCCTGGTGGGTCAGACAGTGAAGAATCCGCCTGCAATGCAGAAGGCCAGGTTCAGGAAGATCCCCTGGAGACAAGAATGACTTCCCACTCCAGTATTCTTGCCTGGAGAATCCCATACAGAGAGGAGCCTGGCGGGCAAGAGTCCATGGAGTCTCAAAAGAGTCAGACATGACTTAGCAACTAAACAACACGCAAATGATAACAGCAGAAGTTATGAGAACTTAGTATCCTAACCTGACTATTTCTGCAAGAAAACATACTAATAACCACCCTAAGTGGGATGAAGACACTCAGTAGTGGTTAGATATGCAGCCATATGAGTTTTAAAGAAGCCTTCCAAATTTTCAGAGTACTTGGGATTTCAGAGTTCTGAAGAAGGGATTGTGAAGCTGCAGTGTGTAATTAAAAGAAAAAAAGACTCTATAATCTCATTTTCAGGCCATCAGCTGTCTTGGAGAAAAATCCTGGGGAAAATTTCCAAGACTTTCTCTCCCCATCACAACATTGCTCAATTAAACACCTTAGGAATCTGTGCATTTTGGTTTAAATCTCAGGGAAATTTCTCTCCCACCTACTGCTCCGCATTTTGTTTTCTTCCTCAATTTGAAATTGTAGGAATTTAAGATATGGGGAAAAGGAGCAGATTTCTTCTTTGTGGTTTTTTAAAAATTTTATTTAGTTTATTGTTCTTTATTCTTTTTATGAAAGTCATACAAATTCATGGAAAAATTAAGTACAACAACCAAAAATAAATAAATAAATAAAAGACTTTCAAGCTCCTGACTACCCAGAGAAAATGTCTACAACATGCTATATATCTTTCTGGAGCTTTATTTTTCTAGGTGTTGAAACAATGATATTTTAGAAAAATGAGCAAATGCTATTTATACACAGTTCTCTGATGGAAGACATTTAGAAAAAGTAAGATTTTACAAATGTGGTATGTGTTTTTTCAGCAGACAGAAATTAAGAACGAAAACATCTGTAATCTCACCATGCATACTGTCAGCTGGCATTGGGCACTTTTCTTAATCCTACATTTTGCTTGGGATTTGTGTTAAAGTCTTAGGCTTGAGAATATATACATAAAACCTCTGGGAACTTCACTGTAGACCCTGAGCGTGGAGCTGTTTCTCACAAAGCATGACTGGATCTTTGGCTTCCTCCTTAAAATTTGACTTAAAACTAAAGAGAGAATTTCACAAACTTGTGTGTTAGTTGTTCAGTCGTGTCTGACTCTTTGCAGCCAAATGGACTGTAGCCCTCCAGGAGCCTCTGTTCATGGCATGGGTTGCCATTTCATCCTCTAGGGGATCTTCCCAACCCAGGGATCAGACCTAGGTCTCTTGACTGCAGTTGCATTCTTTACCATCTGAACCACCAGGGAAGCCCTCTAAAAAGTGACTTAAAACTAGAGAGACAGAGCATTTTACAGACTCTTAGAACTGCCAGGAAATGTGGAAATGAGGTTGAATGGTCAACATTCTCATTTCACAGACAGACACTAGGGCTGGTGAGGTCCACTTGCAGGCAGCAGCACTGGGTCCTGATGCCTCGATTCAAGTCTCAGAGACTCCCTTGAGAAAATCTGAGACTCTGTTTCCTGGTCAGATATGGAGTTAGTACCCTTATCCACCCCATGAAGCATCCTAGGAATGAAAAGAACTGATGCCCTTGAGGTCTAAGCCCTGTATACAGTTGCTCGTGAGGTCCCAGTAAGTTTAGTTCTGCCTGTTGGCGACAGAACAGGATGCTGGACTTAATTCTCTTTAGTCCCAGTACAGCGCTCTTCCCCTGATGTCATCCAGGGTGGACTTAGGCCAGTAGCCTGCGATGGATGGGCTTTTGAAATGGTGATGTGGGCGGAGCGGAGTAAAGGCAGGGAAAAACCACTTGATTCTTCTCTCCCCTCTCTCTTCCTTTAAAATAATCAATAAATACTATTGATCATATTTACTATTGGTGTGGGGGGAGGAGAGGGAACGAGAGCAGCTGTAGAGACAAACCTCCTTTTGTAAGTGAAGCTGGAATTGTAAGCAGAAGGCGACAGTTCTTGATGAAACTTTCAACAGAAAAATGGGGAGGGGGCGGGGCCTGGAATGCTGGGAAATGGAGTGAAGACGATCCTGGAAAGGAATCATTGCAGAGGGTGGGGGACTATCCATAAAGTAGGTTTTCCACCTAAACTAGTAAAAATTTTTTCTGAAATTAAGAGGAAATTGTAAAAGGTGTAGTCTCCATGCTGGGCAGTAATGTATAGACTCCTCAATAGTGCATGAACACTGGAGTTTAATATCAACTTGCTACTTGGGAGATGTAGAAAACACAATAAAATTGGGCTTAAACCTGATTACTGAAGAAATAGACAGAACATTAATGCGAACACGTCTGGCTGGAGGAAATATTAACTGCCTTGGATTGCTTGCGCGCGCGCACACACACAGGCACATACACACACACTAGAGTATTCTCCTAAATTTCCTGGTGACCTGATGGATTAGGGAATTGGTGGTGGACTCTTGATGCATAATTTGCTGACTGTATGATCTCTTTTCTTTGCTGAAAATCCTTTGGCTATAAGATTCATCATCTCATTTCTTTTTTTTTTTTTAAAGTGAGGCTGCCACAAAAAGGAAGCTGTGTTTGTAACATCCATGTCTTTGAATCATATTTACTATTGGATTTCAGGAAATCTTGAAAATTCTCTTAACTTGGAGGATTCAAAGCACCCAAACCTCTTGGAAGATGGTGATATATAACCTTAATTTACTTAAAAGAAAACTCTAATAGGGTCAAATAATTTGTGGCCTGATACTAATTTTCATGCAATGCTGAGATGGCCATTCATCCTTTTCCCCAAGGGGGTTCTAGGGGGAAGGTGCCAAGTCTCTCTAAATCACAAATGGAATTAGTTTGCTGGCTGGAATGGTTTTTTTTTTTTTTTTTTTTTTTTAAGAAGAAAAAATTCCACCCCATTTCTCTTCATTGCCTTCGTGTTGTTCAGAGGAGGCTGCTTGGCAATCCCTCGGGAACAGAGAAAAGAATTTAGGGTTTAAATATAGTTTGGAATCAGTAAAATGAGGAAAAGGAATCTAAGACTCAACTTCTATTTATTAGAAAATTGGAGGGGGGAGACTGAAAACATAGGAGATAAGGGAGAGACTGAATTTATCTATTTAAAGAAATGGCATCTGCATTTAACAATTAAAACTATCTTACAATCTTTGCAAGAATTAATCCATTAGGACCTTTAGAAATTTCCTCCAGCAGGAGGAAGTGTTAGTGTAAATGGGCATTTATGGGAAAAAATAGAAAATTAAATAAAAATGCAGTATTAACAGTTTCAAACTTCAATAAATCAAATCTCAAAAAAGATACAGGAAAATGTTTCCTTTTCTTTTTGCAAGAAAGATCGGGCAGACAGACTCAGTTCCTCCTCTGCTGGAAGGGAAGAAAGTCCATTCACCACATTTCAGGTCCTTTGAGAAGGGTGCTGGGAACCCAGACCAACGCCGCGTGTGCTTCTGAGCTGTTGTTTTCAATGCCCCACGTGCCTTGATGGCTGAGTTTCTGCCTGCCTTTCAGAGCCGTGCACGCGCATCTAATCCGCCCGTGAAAGTTGTCGGAGCCCTGCCCCCAGGAGGCTCTGAGCTCCTGGCAGAATCTTAGTTTTTCTGAATAAGATGGAAATTTATTAGGAGGAAATTATTCTGGTGTCTTCAGAAATACAACATTCCTGATAAGAATCTTGCTCCTGACAGCAGACTAACAAGATACATTTGTTAGTGGTTTCTGTTCCCGGGAATCCGCGGTGAATGCTCTGCCCTTTCATTGCACCATCGGAAGGAGAGGCATGCGGTGACAGGCATGATTCAAGGTTTTCATTTCACGAACATTTGAGTTGGATATTACGGGCCATGCACTCTCCTGAATACGCTCCAAGGAGAGACGAGGTTGGAGTCATGCGGTGTGTTCATCTCCAACACCATTTGCTGAGCACCTACTAAGTGCTAGGAATTGTATTTTTCACAGGGACCCCAGTGTGGGGTAGTGCCCACAACAAGGTATCATTTCCCTATTAGTTCCAGATGGGTCATTTCATCTCTTGATCTCAGTTTCCATTTCTGTCAAATAAGAATGGAATAACTACCGTAGAAAGTGTGTGTGTGTGTGTGTGTGTGTGTGTATTAAATGAGATTTCTAAGCATTTTATACAATGCTTGATACATAGTTGTTGTTCTTTAGTCTCTAAGTCATGTCGGACTCTTTGAGATCCCATAGACTGTAGCCCACCAAGCTCTTCTGTCCATGTAATTCTCCAGGCAAGAATACTAGAGTGAGTTGCCATTCCCTTCTGGAAGGGATCTTCCCAACCCAAGAAGCGAACCTGAGTTTCCTGTATTACCAGGCGGATTCTTTACCATGGAGCCACCTGGGAAGCTCCTAATACGTAATAGGAACGTATTAAATATTTACTACTTTAAGATTTATTGCTGACACAGCTCTTGCCTTCAGAGTGCTTATAGCCTGGCAGACAGACAAACAGATCATTTCAGATACTGATAATTGGTTCACTGCACCTTTGCATAACCAAGCACATGTTTTCTACTCAGATAGAAGCACTTTACTCACAAGACAGCATCTTAGAAAGCTGAGTTCTTTTTTATTTCCGAAAATATCATAAGAAGCTTGGTTTTCTGATTTCCTGTTTTGTTGTACATTAGAAATAGCCATTAAGAAGTGCTGGCTCTAGCTAACCACAGCATAGAAGCAGGAGTAGGGTGACGTATCAGGATTTCAAGAGTGAAGAAGACAAAACAATCAGAATGATCTGGCCAGAGAATTCAGACGCCACAGAGGTTCTGGGGGAGTTTGAAATAGTTGATAACTGAGTTGATATTACATCTCAATACATTATGGACATTTGAGCACACAGGTTCTACTTTACACAATCACATGTATGAGCCTCAATTACAAACAAAATGAAGACTCGAATCTGTGCAGGGTGATATATGGAAGAAGACTTAGAGTATATGATTCATTTAAGAGAAGCTGAGAGCAACATAGTAAAATGTTCAACTTTGGGGTTTTATAGTATCTGGACAACTTACTGATATGCTCTTTCCATTATCCACTCAGTCAGGTAAATACCTCACTGTATTTGAGAGAAGGAAATCCCTTCTTTAAGCATAAGGAATATTTGTAAGAAAGAGACAGGATGTTGGTTATTTTATGCCAAATTAGTTTCAGAGCTCCCTGAATACTTTGTTTTTAATTTTTAGCGTGTATCAGTTTCCTGTTGCCACTGTAACAACACAGGCTTAAGTGACTTAGGCACCACAGACATGTTGGCTTACGGTTCTGGGAGTCAGAAGTCTGCTCAGCACAAGCCAAGTGTTGGCAGGGCAGGGTCCTTGAGAAGGATCTGAGGGGAGAACCCGTTGCCTTGGCTTTTCCAGCTTCCAGCGGCCTCTGCAGTCCTTGACCCCAGGCCGCATCCTCAGTCCTTAAGCCCGCTGTACCCTATCCTCAGACCACTATACCCCATCCTCAGATCACAGTACCCCATCCTCAGACAGCTGTACCTCATCCTCAGGCTGCTGTACCCCATCCTTAGGCCATTGTACCCCATCCTCAGATCACAGTACCCCATCCTCAGACCATTGTATCCTCAGACTGCTATACCTCATCCTCAAGCTGCTGTACCCATCCTTAGGCCATTGTACCCCATCCTCAGACCGCTGTACCCCATCCTCAGGCTGCTGTACCCCATCCTTAGGCCATTGTACCCCATCTTCAGACTGCTGTACCCCATCCTCAGACCGCTGTACCCCATCCTCAGATCACAGTACCCCATCCTCAGGCTGCTGTACCCCATCCTCAGATCACAGTACCCCATCCTCAGATCACAGTACCCCATCCTCAGGCTGCTGTGCCCCATCCTCAGACCACTGTACCCCATCCTCAGGCTGCTGTGCCCCATCCTCAGACCACTGTACCCCATCCTCAGGCTGCTGTACCCCATCCTCAGATCACAGTACCCCATCCTCAGGCTGCTGTGCCCCATCTTCAGGCCGCTGTACCCATCCTCAGATCACAGTACCCCATCCTCAGGCTGCTGTGCCCCATCCTCAGGCCGCTGTACCCATCCTCAGATCACAGTACCCCATCCTCAGGCTGCTGTGCCCCATCTTCAGATCACAGTACCCCATCCTCAGATCACAGTACCCCATCCTCAGATCACAGTACCCCATCCTCAGGCTGCTGTGCCCCATCCTCAGGCTGCTGTGCCCCATCCTCAGACCGCTGTACCCTATCCTCAGCTCTCTCTCTCTCCCACTGTGTCTGTTGACACGTGGCCTTTTCTGTCTCTAACCTCCCTCTACCTCCCCAGGACACGTGATTACATTTAAGGCACATATGGGATATTTTAGGATCATCTCCCCATCTCAAGATCCTTAACTTAATCGTATCTGAAAAGCCCTTGTATAGGTTCTGGGAATTTAAGATTTGAGTATATCTGGGGACACCTACTCAGCCCACCCTAGGTAGGTAATCTTTGGAAGAGGGGGGACACTTCTCCACCTGATCTTACTTGCCCATCATCACCTTCATCTCATTCTGGCCCCTTACTCTTTCTATCCCAGCTGAGGGCAAAAAATGACTTTGTCTGGTTGGTAAGTATGAAAGGAGAAAGATGTGATCTTGGCTTAACTCCTCACATGCAATAATCCTAGCCTTAAAACCTGTGTCCCAGGGTTAGGGGATGGGGAAGGCTGGAGCCTCTGATACGAACTTCGTAGTAATGGCGATGTTATTTTGGGCCCTGTTTGCATTACTGCTTTGTCATATTTCACATTTGGTATAGGACTCAGAGAAAGGGGGCGTTCTCCCAGGAGAATATCAGTAGTATCACATTCTAGTTATTGTAATTAAAATAATACACATTTTATAATTTTATAACTTATTATAAATTATTTTATAATTATAGATTTCATAATCTTTCCCCTTAAAGATAATTGTTGTGAACAGTTTGAAGTACATAAATGAAATGCTTATGTATATTAAACAAATATAGAGCATCTGTAATCTCCTTTTTACACTCAATAATGTATTATGGTTCCCTCTTCATGTCAATATATAGATATCCACTTCATTCTTTTCAGTAGTATCATCCTATTGTCTAAATGCACTTTAATTTATTAAACTAACCATCAAATCTTTTGGGTTGTGCTCAAGTTTCTGCTATTATAAAGAAGGGTGCAATGACTTTTTATTCACAGTCCCCAAGGAAGTTTGTTAAATTTCTTAACTTCTCTAAGAAACGGTTTTCTCAGTTATAAAATGGGGATAATACCAATATCTATCTCAAAGATGTTTAGGAACTAAAACAGGTCATGAATGGAAACTGAATATCATAGTGACTAGTAGCTATTTCAATAAATATTAGCTACTGTTTCATTATTATTTTCACAATTACTACTAAGCATCTTTTCACATAATCTTTATTGATTCCTTTGGATAACTTTTTAGAAGTGAAGTTATTGGATCAAAGAGTTTGCACATTTAAAGTTTGATACATGTTGCTAAATCCCTCAGTTATGTGAAATGGTGTCTCCATACCCCTTTATCAACATGAGACAATTTTCAATCTTTGAAAATCTGATTAGATTAAAATTACATCTCATTGTTTTATTTCCATTTAGTTGATTAATACAGAAATGACGTTCCTTTTATGATCATGGCCTTTTCTGTTTTTTCATTTATGATTTTCATGCTTTTTAGGGAAAAAACATACCTTTCTTCTTTTTGATTCATAGAAGCTGTTTATGTATTAAGAGTTTTTAATCCTTGTAGTTCATCCATTTAATAAATATTTTCCCACATTTTTCTTTGGTCACCAAAACATATTTATATTGTATTTTCAACACCTCTAAGGCTTCAAAACTTTATAATGGCATATCCTTAGAGATATTATAGTAATAGGAACATTCTAAATAGTATTTTAAAACCAATAAGTAATTAAAGTAAATGTTGAGTTATTATACTGCCAAAAGTGAATGAATAGTCTTTCCTAATTCATAAAGGATAAGAAATTAGTTAGTGTAAAGATTTTCTTAGTTTTTGATTATTTTTCTTTAACTCACTAACTTATTTGTTAGTAAGGACAAACAACAGCAAACATTAAGAAAATTTGAAAACAATTATTCTTAGTTTGATAGCAGTTACTCTTTTTCATGAATATACATGCTCATTGTAGTGTTTTTATTTTGGATATTTATCTTGCAGCCTAAATACATAATATATATTCTTATAGATTATATCCTTTTTAATATTCATTTACTAGCTGATTCTATTGGTGTTCTTTGAACACCTATTGATGAGCTAGACTCATATTTGTAGTGTACATTTTTCACAGTATGGTGGATTGATCCTTGGGCTTCTGAATCCTTTCAATCACAGTTAGTTTCTTTTCCTCTTTCCAATGTTCTCTCATTACACGTCATTGTTTTTTTCCTGTTCTACACAATTTTATTACCTTCTGTCATGCGTCAAAGACTCCCTTGGGTACATTGTAAACTTCTCCAGGGCAGATAAATGCCCTACTCACCGAGGCAGCTCCACAAGGCCTAACACAGCAACTTGCTCATGCAGAGGGCTCAGTAAAAGCATTGTCACTGGGTGAACTGAAGATTTGGCATCTTGTTCTGTGATCAAGACTCTCCTGGTGGCTAAGATGGTAAAGAATCTGCCTGCAATACAGGAGACCTGGGTTCGATCCCTGGGTCAGGAAGATCCTCTGGAGAAAGGAATGGCGACTCATTCTAGTATTCTTGCCTGGGAATTCCTGTGGAGAGAGGGGGTCCTGGGGTCACAAAGAGTCGGACTGGACTGAGCCGCTAACACTTTCACTTTCTGTTGTCAGCAGTGAGACTCCCTAAATCACTGAACTGACTCTTGTTTCAGTTTCCTCATCTGTGAATTCAGGGGCGCAGTCACTGAAAAGATGGGCTCATAGTGCCTTTGGTCCTGCCATGGCTGATAAATGCATTGTGCTTTCTTGGACTGCGCGACGTGACTGGGACAGACATTGGCATTGAAAGAAGTGAAGTGAAGTGAAGTCGCTCAGTTGTGTCCGACTCTCTGCGACCCCGTGGCTGTAGCCCACCAGGCTCCTCTGTCCATGGGATTCTCCAGGCAAGAATACTGGAGTGGGGTACCATTTCCTTCTCCAGGGGATCTTCCCAACCCAGAGATCGAACCTAGGTCTCCCGCATTGAAAGAGGCAGCTATCAATTACCAACATCTGCCGTGGGGAAACAGGCAAGGAAGGGCCCAGGGCTTCCATCCAGTAAACTGGAGCAGCTCTAAGTTTCTTTCTAGTTAGATGATCCTCTATGTTCATGGGCTCTATTTATTAATCACCCTCTCCCTTTTTTTATTTGACACACACTGAGCTTGTAGAATTATTCAGATTTTGAAGTAGCTTTTTTTCCCCCTCTTGACTGTTCTGAAACTCAAAGGGATTTAAGGCCTGTGGAAACTTGCCCATTGCAAGTCAGTGACACCAGATGGTCCCCAACCAAATATACAATTGCTTCTGACTTTCGCTAACAAACCGGGCGATGAGCTCATGAAAAGGTAATTGTGAAACAGTTGTGTTCTGATGATTTTGAGAACGGCTTCTATTGTTTAGGAAATAAATAACTCTGGCACTTTTAATCAATAAAATAGGTATATACTTTTATTGCAGACTTCTTAAAAGTACATGTAATCTAAAAAAAGAGTATTTTTAAAACATTCATTATTCTACCACTCCAGGATAACTACTATTAAAGGTTCATGCTGCCATTTCAGGCTTTTGATCTACTGTGAAATGTTACATGCAAGTAAATATATGTACTTTAAACAAAACCAAAATCTCAGCACACATTCTACTTCATATTTTTTTTCTATAACAGCATATAATGATGTCATTCTATCATTCTGTATCTATTAACATGTATAAATAAACATATACCTATTGTTTTAAGCTTCTTGCATGTTATTCCATGGTATTATGCTGGAGCTTTGGGAACACCTGCAAAAGAGACAATATCTTTCCTACCTGAGCTGTGAGCTATTTGAGACCTAAGTGTCACCTCCATGCCCATGGGGGTGCTATCGGGCAAGGTGGCCAACAGTTGAAGACGGGTAGAGAATCCCAGGGGCAAGGGAGCCTGGTGGGCTGCCGTCTATGGGGCAGCACAGAGTCGGACTCGACTGAAGCGACTCAGCAGCAGCAGCAGCAGCCTTCCTTAAGGGCTTCCTGGGTGGCACTGGTGTTAAAGCACCTGCCTGTCAATGCAGAAGATGTGGGCTTGATCCCAGGTCAGGAAGATCCCCTGGAGAGGGCATGGCTACCCACTCCTCTATTCCTGCCTGGAGAATCCCATAAACAGAGGAGCCTGGTGGGCTACAGTCCATAGGGTCACAGAGAATTAGACATTACTGCTTTGTTGACTATGTCAAAGCCTTTGACTATGTGGATCACAATAAACTGTGGAAAATTCTGAAAAAGATGGGAATACCAGACCACCTGACCTGCCTCTTGAGAAATCTGTATGCAGGCCAGGAAGCAACAGTTAGAACTGGACATGGAACAACAGACTGGCTCCAAATAGGAAAAGGAGTACATCAAGGCTGTATATTGTCACCCTGCTTATTTAACTTCTATGCAGAGTACATCATGAGAAACGCTGGGCTGGAAGAAACACAAGCTGGAATCAGGATTGCTGGGAGAAATATCAATCACCTCAGATATGCAGATGACACCACCCTTATGGCAGAAAGTGAAGAGGAACTAAAAAGCCTCTTGATGAAAGTGAAAGAGGAGAGTGAAAAAGTTGGCTTAAAGCTCAACATTCAGAAAACCAAGATCATGGCATCTGGTCCCATCGCTTCATGGGAAATAGATGGGGAAATAGTGGAAACAGTGTCAGACTTTATTTTTGGGGGCTCCAAAATCACTGCAGATGGTGACTGCAGCCATGAAATTAAAAGACACTTACTCCTTGGAAGGAAAGTTATGACCAACCTAGATAGCACATTCAAGAGCAGAGACATTACTTTGCCAACAAAGGTCCGTCTAGTCAAGGCTATGGTTTTTCCAGTGGTCATGTATGGATGTGAGAGTTGGACTGTGAAGAAGGCTGAGCACCAAAGAATTGATGCTTTTGAACTGTAGTGTTGGAGAAGAAACTTGAGAGTCCCTTGGACTGCAAGGAGATCCAACCAGTCCCTTCTAAAGGAGATCAGCCCTGGGCATTCTTTGGAGGGAATGATGCTAAAGCTGAAACTCCAGTACTTTGGCCACCTCATGAGAAGAGTTGACTCATTGGAAAAGACTCTGATGCTGGGAGGGATTGAGGGCAGGAGGAGACGGGGACGACAGAGGATGAGATGGCTGGATGGCATCATGGACTCGATGGACGTGAGTCTGAGTGAACTCTGGGAGTTGGTGATGGACAGGGAGGCCTGGCGTGCTGCGATTCATGGGGTTGCAAAGAGTTAGAATGACTGAGCGACTGAACTGAACTGAACTGAAGCAACTTAGCAAGCACATACACAGCCTTCATGACATTGAACCCCAGAACAATACAGAGTCTTCTACCCAGCCCAGGCAGTGCTGGACAGGCAGGTTCTGCCTCTATGGAGATGGACTCCTATGAACATCTCATTCCTAAGAGAGGGCTGCTCGGTCTGTCCTGTCTATTCTCACCAAATCACCAGTTAGAGAATCATTCCTCCTTTCCCATGGAAGCTCGAAAAGAGGACCAAGAAGGATGGAGACTGTCCTTGTGAGCACCCTCCACATCAAAGGAAAAATCAGAAATGGAGAAGAAGATCCCCAGGTGTAGGTGCGACATAATTTTTATAATCAGCCCTTGTGGGACATTTCGCTTGTTTCCAACCATTCCATTATATCACAAATTATTTTGTCTGGACATAATTGAGGAGGGCATGGCAACTCACTCCAGTAGTCTTGCCTGCAGTATCCCAGGGACACAGGAACCTGGCAGGCTACCATCCATAGTGTCGAAAAGAATCGGACACAACTGAGCAACTTAGCATACAGGCACGGACAAGATGATTCCCCATCCTCCCTTTCCCCTGCCCCAGGAAAGGATGCTCAGCCAGTTTCCACATGTTATGCACCTCAGCCATTAGTGTTGGACCTGCACTTTGAATTCAAGTTCCCCCAAATCTGAAATCCCACAGAGACAAGGCAATTCAGAGGTCTCCCGGGCGGATACTTCAGGCTGCTATGCGAAAGCCTGGATGGCAGAGAGAGGACTTGCTGGGTCTTAAGTACAGAGTCAGAGCAACTAGAAAGTTACCCAGGTATATGACAGTCGGCCATGCATACATGGCAGGTGTGTGAACCCAACTCCAGGACGAAATTCGGTAGGCAGGATTGTATAAAGAGGGACTCGCTCTGTGTGCTGCCAGCCAGCCTGTAAACAGCAACGTGTGTCCTCGCATCGTCTCTCTAAAGGACTGCCCTGATACAGTTCCCCTGACCATGACCCCGCCTAACCTTCACTTCCCGGAAGATGTCAAGAGAAATTACAGACATGTGTCTTCAGAGCCAAGTCCCAGAGGCTAGTTACTGGAGACGTGGTCATAAACACAAAGTAGAGAAAGCAGCACCCAGGTGTCAGCAGCGAGACTCAGATGGCAGGGGCTGGCAGCCTTCCTCATAGCCTAGGAGTTGGGTCTGAAGGTAGGTGTTCCATGGACAGCAGGCACTCCTGGTGTGACACATTCCTCACTAACAGATCACCCTCATTTTCTAGTTTCTGGCCTAATGGTCTGCAGTGTGTAAATATCAGATTTTTTTTTTCTTCCTCCTCTTCTTCATGTCTCAAGGCCCTTCTATTCACTCCGACTTGAGAGATAGACACAATCTTGCATTTTTGTCAAATGTATGATGTGCTTTATTTAGCTGGGATCTGCTAAGATGCTGGAGATAATTCTTTGCCTAAGTGTCGCTTGGCTGCCTCGTTTTGTAGCAAGTGTTGATTCAGTGCTGGTAGGAGAAAAACAAAACTGCCCGGTAGAAGACAGAAGCAGATGGTTAAAGGGAGGGGAGGGGGCCTGGTGCGTGAGACCACAGGCAGACGCAGAGGAGATGAGGCTAGAGAAGGCCTGCACGGGAGTGGAGATGCTGTCCGTCTCATTCATTCATTTATTTATTCCTCCTTCCAGCCTATAGGTGATAGGTGCTTAGGATACGCAAGGCTCTGTATTAAGAGCAGCTTTATGTATTATGCTTGGATAATACAAAAAGGAACACAACATATTTCCTGTTCTCAAAGGGCTTAAAAATAAGGCAAGCACACAGCGATAAAGTGAAACAATGAGTGACTGCAGACTGTAATGGGACAGCTTGTTAGATGTTTATTTGCATCTTGTTTGCAGTCTCTTTCCCCTCTTCTCCCAGAGTAGCTCCAGGAAAGGGTTCTGTTGAGAAGAGACGTAACCTGGTGGCCAAGTACTGACCAACTTTGCTGAGATCCTACGTGTCACCGGGGATGAGACTAAACCTAGTGAATTCATTTAATGATCTGAAGGATGTTTAGTTCCAGGGCTACTTACTGAGCTGGACTTAAAGCCAAGTGTTTCATTCCCAGTTCCTGTAACCTCATTATTGGGCTTTCCCGATGGCTCAGCAGGTAGAATCCACCTGCAACACAGATAACAGAGGAGGCTTGGGTTCAGTCCCTGACAGGAAGATTCCCTTGGAGGAGGAAATGGCAATCCATTACAGCATTCTTGCCTGGAGAAGCCCATGGAGAGAGGAGCCTGGTGGGCTACATTCCAAAAGGTTGCAAAGAGTCAGACACCACTGAGCAACTAAGCAAACACTCACAACCACATTATTATTGCAGAAGTTGTCAGTAGCTTTGTCCCCATTCAAGAGGTGAGTAAACTGAGGCCCAAGGTTTAAGGAACTTGTCCCATTCGCACTGTTTAGTTAGTGGCAGAGATGGGATTTAAAGCCGTCTTTGTTTCCATTCCAGCCACTTTCTGTGGATTAAAGTTTTGGGTGTTGGGACTACAAGCAATTCTTTACATTCTACCAAGAATCTTTCAGGCTCAAGGGATATGGACTCTCTAACTTAAAGATTGGAGTCAAGCCATTCACAGCTCAGAGTGGAACAAAGGGAGCCAGGCTGGTGGAATGAAAATAAGGTGGGTGATCGGCCTTAAGCTGGAGCCCACCTGCACCTGTAACTGCTCTATAAGTTTGGGTCAGGCTTTCTCCTCTGTCTCACTCTTCTCATTTACAGTGAGGATACTGAGCTGACAAACTCTTAGATCTCTGTCCAGTAGAAACTGCACTGAAAAGAGAGTTCAAATTATATAATAAGAAAGAAATATTGCAATTCTTGAATATAAAATTCAGAAGGGTGAGTGAACATAAGACTTCAGCGTAAGACAGGACATATTGATTTCGACATACATGCTGACGTGTACCTTCAGAAGCTTGCTAGCTAGAACTGCCCAGTTTTGCAAAGTAAGTTCTCAATAAATACGTATTGACTGATATAGCTTACATTGTAAAAGTTGAAATTCAAGTCACTTAAAAAAAATGTAATTGGTATTAAAAGTGAAGTCACTCAGTTGTGTCCAACTCTTTGCGACACCGTGGACTGTAGCCTACTAGGCTCCTCTGTCCATGGGACTTTCCAGGCAATAGTACTGGAGTGGATTGCCATTTCCTTCTCCAGGGGATCTTCCCAACCCACGGATTGAACCCGGGTCTCCTGCATTGTAGACAGAAGCTTTACCATCTGAGCCACCAGGGAAGTCCCAATTGGTATGAAAGTTAAATATAAAAATAATATCTTGAAGAAAACAAGAATTTGAGTCTATTGATTCTCAAAATTAGGCAAATATACATCTATTTTGATTACAAAATTATCATTTCCCAAAGTATATCTTATAATATGCTTGTCTTCAGGATCTCGTGATTAAAGAACTGTATGATCACACAAGTTTAGTATATGGTCATTCATACCTCCTCTTAGAGATTTCGTCTATATATTAGCATATCACAGGTCCTGAGAGGTTCCACAATGAGTAGATCCATTATGAGTAGACCCAATGAGTAGATCCAAGACTTCCCATCATCACCTCCTCTTTTCTAAAAATATAATATTTATTTACATATAAAAACTTTGTGAAGCACTGAATTAAACAGCTAATCCAGGGAAAAGAAAGATAGATTAAGTAATTCCTCAAAGCCCTCTTTATAGTTGATGAAATGGCTGGATGGCATCACTGAGGCAATGGACATGAACATGGGCAAACTTCAGGAGGTAGCTGAGGGACAGGGAGGCCAGGCGTGCTGCAGTCCATGGGGTCGAAAAGAGCCAGACATGACTGGGTGGCTGACTGGGTGGCTGAAAAACAAGCAGTTGATTTACGATATTGTGTTAGCTTCAGTGATGCTTTCAAATTGTGGGGCTGGTGAAGACTCTTGAGAGTCCCTTGTACTGCAAAGAGATCAAACCAGTCAATCCTAAAGGAAATCAACCCTGAATATTCACTGGAAGGACTGATACTAAGCCTGAAGCTCCAGTACTTTGGCAAAGTGACGCAAAATGCTGACTCATTGGAAAAGACGCTGATCCTGGGAAAGAATGAAGGCAAGAGGGGAAAGGGATGACAGAGGATGAGATGGTTAGATTGTATCACTGACTCAGTGAACATGGATTTGAGCAAACTCTAGAGACAGTGAAGGACTTGGGAACCTGGTGTGCTGTAGTCCATGGAATTGCAAACAGCTGGACATGACTTAGCAACTGAACAATGACAGTTCAGTTCAGTTAAGTCGCTCAGTCATGTCCGATTCTTTGCGACCCCATGAATCGCAGCATGCCAGGCCTCCCTGTCCATCACCAGCTCCCGGAATTCACTCAAACTTACATCCATCGAGTCAGTGATGCCATCCAGCCATCTCATCCTCTGTCGTCCCCTTCTCCTCCTGCCCCCAATCCCTCCCAGCAACAGAGTCTTTTCCAATGAGTTAGCTCTTCGCATGAGGTGGCCTAAGTACTGGAGTTTCAGCTTCAGCATCATTCCTTCCAAAGAAATCCCAGGGTTGATCTCCTTCAGAATGGACTGGTTGGATCTCCTTGCAGTCCAAGGGACTCTCAAGAGTCTTCTCCAATACCACAGTTCAAACACATCAATTCTTCAGCACTCAGCTTTCTTCACAGTCCAACTCTCACATCCAAAATGACCACAGGAAAAACCATAGCCTTGACTAGCTGGACCTTAATGGCAAAGTAACGTCTCTGCTTTTGAATATACTACCAGGTTGGTCATAACTCTTCTTCCAAGGAGGAAGTGTCTTTTAATTTCATGGCTGCAGTCACCATCTGCAGTGATTTTGAAGCCCCAAAAAATAAAGTCTGACACTGTTTCCAGTGTTTCCCCATCTATTTCCCATGAAGTGATGGGACCGGACGCCAGGATCTTCATTTTCTGAATGCTGAGCTTTAAGCCAACTTTTTCGCTCTCCTCTTTCACTTTCATCAAGAGGCTTTTTAGTTCCTCTTCACTTTCTGCCATAGAGTGGTGTCATCTGCATATCTGAGGTTATTAATATTTCTCCCGGCAGCCTTGATCCCAGCTTGTGTTTCTTCCAGCCCAGCGTTTCTCATGATGTACTCTGCATAGAAGTTAAATAAGCAGGGTGACAATATACAGCCTTGCTGGACTCCTTTTCCTATTTGGAGCCAGTCTGTTGTTCCATGTCCAGTTCTAACTATTACTTCCTGAACTGCATACAGATTTCTCAAGAGGCAGGTCAAGTGGTCTGATATTCCTATCTCTTTCAGAATTTTCCACACCCAAAAAGAACTAACACCCAAAAGAGATGTGCTTTTCATTATAGGGGACTGGAATGCAAAAGTAGGAAGTCAGGAAACACCTGGAGTAACAGGAAAATTTGGCCTTGGAATGCAGAATGAAGCAGGGCAAAGACTAATAGAGTTTTGCCAAGAAAATGCACTGGTCATAGCAAACACCCTCTTCCAACAACACAAGAGAAGACTCTACACATGGACATCACCAGATGGTCAACACCAAAATCAGATTGATTATATTCTTTGCAGCCAAAGATAGAGAAGCTCTATACAGTCAGCAAAAACAAGACCAGGAGCTGACTGTGGCTCAGATCATCAACTCCTTATTACCAAATTCAGACTTAACTTAAAGAAAGTAGGGAAAACCGCTAGACCATTCAGGTATGACCTAAATCAAATCCCTTATGATTATACAGCGGAAGTGAGAAATAGATTTAAGGGCCTAGATCTGATAGATAGAGTGCCTGATGAACTATGGAATGAGGTTCATGATATTGTACAGGAGACATGAATCAAGACCATCGCCATGGAAAAGAAATGCAAAAAAGCAAAATGGCTGTCTGGAGAGGCCTTACAAATAGCTGTGAAAAGAGGAGAAGTGAAAAGCAAAGGAGAAAAGGAGAGATATAAGCATCTGAATGCAGAGTTCCAAAGAATAGCAAGAAGAGATAAGAAAGCCTTATTCAGTGATCAATGCAAAGAAATAGAGGAAAACAACAGAATGGGAAAGACTAGAGATCTCTTCAAGAAAACTAGAGATACCAAGGGAACATTTCATGCAAAGATGGGCTCGATAAAGGACAGAATTAGTCTGGACCTAACAAAAGCAGAAGATATTAATAAGAGGTGGCAAGAATACACGGAAGAACTGTACAAAAAAGAACTTCACGACCCAGATAATCATGATGATGTGATCACTCATCTAGAGCCAGACATCCTGGAATGTGAAGTCAAGTGGGCCTTAGAAAGCATCACTATGAACAAAGCTAGTGGAGGTGATGGCATTCCAGTTGAGCTGTTTCAAATCCTGAAAGATGATGCTGTGAAAGTGCTGCACTCAATATGCCAGCAAATTTGGAAAACTCAGCAGTGGCCACAGGACTGGAAAAGGTCCGTTTCCATTCCAATCCCAAAGAAAGGCAATGCCAAAGACTGCTCAAACTACCGCACAATTACACTCATCTCACATGCTAGTATAGTAATGCTCAAAATTCTCCAAGCCAGGCTTCAGCAATACGTGAACTGTGAACTTCCTGATGTTCAAGCTGGTTTTAGAAAAGGCAGAGGAACCAGAGATCAAATTGCCAACATCTGCTGGATCATGGAACAATGACAGGTATACCACAAATGATTTGGAGATATATATATATGTATATATATATATATATCAGATTCTTTTAAATATATATTCTTATTTCTGATATATATGTAAGAATCTGATATCAGTTCAGTTCAGTTCCGTCGCTCAGTGGTGTCCGACTCTTTGCGACCCCATGAATCGCAGCATGCCAGGCCTCCTTGTCCATCACCATCTCCCAGAGTTCACTCAGACTCACATCCATTGAGTCCGTGATGCCATCCAGCCATCTCATCCTCGGTCGTCCCCTTCTCCTCCTGCCCCCAATCCCTCCCAGCATCAGAGTCTTTTCCAATGAGTCAACTGTTTGCATGAGGTGGCCAAAGTGCTGGAGCTTCAGCTTTAGCATCATTCCTTCCAATGAAATCCCAGGGCTGATCTCCTTCAGAATGGACTGGTTGGATCTCCTTGCAGTCCAAGGGACTCTCAAGAGTCTTCTCCAACACCACAGTTCAAACACATCAATTCTTCAGCACTCAGCCTTCTTCACAGTCCAACTCTCACATCCATACATGACCACAGGAAAAACCATAGCCTTGACTAGATGGACCTTAGTTGGCAAAGTAATGTCTCTGCTTTTGAATACACTATCTAGGTTGGTCATAACTTTTCTTCCAAGGAGTAAGTGTCTTTTAATTTCATGGCTGTGTCACCCTCTGCAGTGATCCAATTCTTTTCCATTATAGATTATTACAAGACATTGATTATAGTTCCATGTGCTCTTTAGTAAATTCTTGTTACTTATCTATTTTGTGTATCGTAGTCTGTGTCTATTAATCCTATACTCCTACTAATTTATCCAGAAGGTTACACATCTTTAAGTTTGCCTTCTGAGTTGATCGTCTCTATGCAACCTAATAAATGGACATTGTTCGTGTATTTCTGTATGATGTTTTACTAAAGCCTAGACGACAAAGTTCAAGTTCTGACATCTCTTAACATCACTTAATAAGTTCCTACCATTCACCAGGTACTATGAGAGATGTTGGACATACGAGCGGTCAAAACCAAGCATTGACCTCAGGAGTTTGTCTTCTGAGAGAGGAGATGGTCAAGCAAGTAAAAATACTGCAGTTCAGTGTTATTAATGCAACTGTGGATTCATCTCCAAGACAGAGAGGTGGTCCCGGGAGGGCTGGATGCATTCAGTGTGGGAAAAGGGACCCAGGAAAAAGCTTCTGGCTGGTGATTTGTTAAAGAGGAAAGAGGATTTACCAGTGGGGAAGTGTAAAAACTTGCAAAATAATACACCGTTTCCTCTTTCATTTTTTATTTAATTCTACACGGGTTAGTGATATGAGGACAAAACAAAGAGGGCTGAGATCAGACAGGAGAAAAAGGCCTGGAGCCAGAAAATAGTGGGATATCAGTATCATTTTGTGGAACTTGAATTCTGCTGTGGTGGTGATATAATTACTGAAGGATTTAAAGAAGAGGAGACACACAAAGACCTTTGTTTTAAAAAGACAGAGACAGTGGCCTTCTTATATTATAAAGCATATTTTATGTTTATTTTACACACACACATATGCCTGTTTTTCTCTGTGCATGCATTTTTATGTGGTTATTTATATGTATACACTATACAAACGCCTCCACTATGATTCAGTTGAACTGCATAATATTGGAATTTTTATAGGTCAAAAATGGTCAAATGACACAATTCCAAGTGGCTTGACCTGTAATTTATAGTGCATTAGAACAGATCTTGAAATAGAAAGCTTTAGGTTTGAAACTCAAGGTCTTAGCTTGAGTTCCCTAGAACCAGATTCTGACCCAAGGACTCAAGGTCAAGGAATTTACTTGGCAGGTAAAGGATATACTTGTTGGGAAAGTGACACAGAGAAAGGAAGGCAGCCAACTCTGGTATGCCATCAAGCCAGCCACCACAGAGACCAGCGAAAGCTTAATCTCTCCGGGCAAATGAGAAAGGCTGCATCGATGCTTATCTTAGAGGTTCCCAATCAAGGGCGAGGGGGCTGGGGTATTTCTACACCTGCTCCCATCAGTAGCGGATTGAGGACTACACTTTGGGTTGCTAATTTGGAGTGCCTCTTTCTGAGAGTCAGGCAAAGTGGCCTTCCAAGCTTCAGAGAGAGTCCTCTGTGGATGAAGTTCAGGAATCAGCAGTTTGAAGTCAGCCTGGCAGCATTCAAATGATAAGGCCCAAGGGACGTTGTCCACCACACCCGTCCTTCCTACTTCCCAGTCTTGACCTCGTCCCTTAATTTCTTGAGATTTGCCTTTCTTATGAGCAACGTGGGGCGAATGCCTACTTCCTCTGATTTTATAAGCTAAATTGTATGCCCCAAAATTCATACATTGAATTCCTAACTCTCAGTATCTTAAAAGGTGACGATAGCAAGAGACAGAGTCTTTTAAGAGCTAATGAAGTTAAAATTAGGCACTATGGGCGGGCTTTAATCCAATGTGAATGGTGTCATAAGAAGAGGAGGTTAATAGACACACACAGCAGCAAGACCACATGCGTACACGGGAAGAAGACAGCCATGTTTAAGTCAAGGAGAGAGGCCTCAGAAGAAACCAGACCTGCTCACACCTTGACTGTGGACTTCCAGCCTCCAGAACTGTGAGAAAATAAGTTTCTGTTGTTTAAGCCCCGAATCTGAGGTCCCTTGATATGGCAGGCCCAGCAATCCTAGGAAGGATTAACACATTTTGCTGTGTTCTAAACAAATGTTACTAACGTCATATATTTCTAGGGCATTAAATCCCCGAATATATAGCCATCTCAAAATTGAGGAAACAAGCCCAGTTCTCACCTAGCCGTTCTTGTTAATGACCTCTCGTCCCTGTTCCCAGAGGAATCTCACAGGTACATCGATGTGAGAAAGTAAGAACCTTGAATTTAGTGGGATAAGCTCTTAGTATTGCGAAGTAACGTGGGCTTCCCAGGTGGCGCCAGTGGTAAAGAACCCACCTGCCGATGCAGGAGACATAAGAGGTACACCTTGATGCCTGGGCAGGGAAGATCCCCTGGAGGAGGGCAGAGCAACCCACTCCAGTATTCTTGCCTGGAGAATCCCGTGGACAGAGGAGCCTACTGGCTCCCTGTAATCTATAGGGTTGCAAAGAGTCTCATACGACTCAAGTGACTTAGCACACTGAGGAGTACCATACGCCTATTCACTGTGATCCTTGCAGTCAAATGCAGCCCACTTATAGCTAATAGTATCTCTGCCAGTGACGGCAATGGAGAGGTCACTTGTGCAGCCTACAGAGAAAGCTTGTGTGGTTTCCATGGTATCAGAGTAAGAATTCTGGGTCGTGACTGCATCAAGAGGAGTTCAGATCTCATTCAGATCTCAGAGGTGACCTGCTGCTCTGCACTGATGCAGAATTCAGCGAAGCAGAACTCAGATTTCTAAGGGGGTCCCACGTTCTTCCGTACCAGACACACACCTGGCAGAGAGACCCGGAAGGTGTGGCCTTCCAACATAAAATGCCTGTCTTGCTAATCTCTGAAATTCTACTACTAGCAACACATTCCTTTATGTTGGATATTTTTTTCTGTCTCTTTCTTGAAATTGAGGTATAATTATATAGGGTAAAGCACACAGATCTTATGTAGAATTTGATGAGTTTTGACAAATGTATACACCTGTGTAACCAATAGCCCACACAAGATAATAGAACATTGCTATCGCCTTAGGAAGTTCCCTCCTACCCTTGTTCATTCATCTCCCCTGACAACCATTGTTCTCACTCCTATATCCACAGACTAATTTTGCCTGAACTCGAAATTTTTAACAAAATTACTCAATATGCATCCTTTTGTATCTGGGTCCTTTTATTCAATACAGGGTTTTTAAGACTCATTTATGTACTGAGTGGGGTGCCATTGCCTTCTCCCATGTTGCATATTAACAGTTTCTTTTTCAATGCTGAGTAATATTTCATCACCTAATATGCCACTATTTCTTTATCTGTTGGTAGACTTTGGGTGGTTTTTAAAAAATATTTTTTAATTTTAATTGGAGGCTAATTACTTTACAATATTGTGGTGGTTTGTGCCATACATTGACATGAATCAGCCATGGGTGTACATGTGTTCCCCATCCTGAACCTTTCTCCCATCTCCCTCCCCATCCCATCCCTCAGGGTCATCCCAGTGCACCAGCCCTGAGCACCCTGTCTCATGCATCAAACCTGGACTGGCGATCTGTTTCACATATGATAATATACATGTTTTAATGCTATTCTCTCAAATCATCCCACCCTCGCCTTCTCCCACAGAGTCCAAAAGACTGTTCTTTACATCTGTGTCTCTTTTGCTGTCTCGCATATAGGGTCATCATTACCATCTTTCTAAATTCCATATATGTGTGTTAGTATACCGCATTGGTGTTTTTCTTTCTGACTTACTTCACTTGGTATAATAGGCTCCAGTTTCAACCACCTCATTAGACCTGATTCAAATGTATTCTTTTTAATGGCTGAGTAATATTCCATTTGTATATGTACCACTGCTTTCTTATCCATTCGTCTGCTGATTAAAAAAAATTTTTTTGCTATTGTGGATGAAGCTGCCGTGAACTTTCTTCCATAAGACCGTTTGTGCACAGAGGTTCTCATTTCGTACAGGAAAATGCCTTGGAATGTTGCTTTGAAAAGGTAGATACACAAATGTCCAGTAAGCACACGCAAAGATGTTCAACATCATCAGTCATAAACAGATGCAAATCTAATCATTACGAGATAACATCATGTCTTACTAGGATGTCTACATTGTACAAATACTCTCTTTGAACAGATAAATGAATCTAGAAAGAGCATTTTTTTAATTTTTTAATGTTCTTGTTAGAAAAGTTCTGAAACACACAAGAGTAGAAGAAAAGTATAATCAACTACCATGAGATATTATTGTTTTTCAGTCACTAAGTCATGTCCCACTATTTGTGACCCCATGGACTGAAGCACACCAGGCCCCTCTGTCCTCTACTATCTCCTAGAGTTTGCTCAAACTCAAGTCCACTGAGTTGGTGATACTATCTTACCATCTCATCCTCTGCCACCTCTTTATCTTTTTGCCTTTACTCTTTCCCAGCATCAAGATCTTTTCCAACGAGTAGGCTCTTTGCATCAAGTAGTCAAATTATTAGAGCCTCAGCTTCAGCAGTAGACCTTTGAATGAATATTCAGAGTTCATTTTCTTTAGGATTGACTGGTTTGATCTCCTTGCAGTCCAATGCACTCCCAAGAGTCTTCTCCAGCACCACAATTCAAAAACATCAGTTCCTCAGTGCTCAGCCTTCTTTATGATCTGACTTTCACATTCATACATGACTACTGGAAAAAACATAGCTTTGAATATAAGGCTGTCTATCAGCAAAGAGATGTCTCTGCTTTCTAATACACTGTCTAGGTTTGTCATAGCTTTTCTTCCAAGGAGCAAGAATTTTTAAATTTCATGTCTGCAGTCATTACCCGCAGTGATTTCAGAGCCCAACAAAATAGAATCTGTCACTGCTTCCAATTTTTCCCCTTCTATTTGCTATGAAGTGTTGGAACCAGATACCATGATCTTAGTATTTTGAATGTTGAGTTTTAAGCCAGCTTTTTCACTCTCCTCTTTCACCCTCATCAATAGGCTCTTTAGTCCCTCTTCACTTTCTGCCATTAGAATGGTATCATCTGCATATCTAAGGTTGTTGATATTTCTCCTGGAATTCTGGATTCTAGCTTGTGCTTCACCAGCCTGGCATTTCGCATGATGTACTCTGCATGTAAGTTAAATAAGCAGGGTGACAATATACAGCCTCAACGTACTCCCTTCCCAATTTTAAAACAGTTGGTTGTTCCATGTCTGGTTCTGACTATTGTCCTTTGCCCTGCATACAGGTTTCTCAGGAGACAGGTAAAGTGGTCTGGTATTCTCATTTCTCTAAAAATTGTCCACAGTTCGTTGTGATCCTCAGAGTGAAATGCTTTAGTGTAATCAATGAAGCAGATGTAGATGTTTTTTTCTGATATTCCCTTGCTTTCTTCATGATCCAACAACTGTTGGCAATTTGATCTCTGGTTCCTCTGCCTCCCAGCTTGTACATCTGGAAGTTCTTGGTTCACATACTACTTAAGCCTATCTTGAAGGATTTTGAGCATAGCCTTACTAGCATGCAAAATGAGGGCAATTTTATGATAGTTTAAACACCCTTTGGTATTGTAATCTTTGGGGCTGAAATGAAAACTGCCCTTTTTCAGTCCTGTGGCCACTGCTGAGTTTTCCAAACTTGCTGGCATATTGAGTGCAGCATTTTAACAGCATCATCTTTTAGGATTTGAAATAGCTCAGCTGGAATCCCATCACCTCCACTAGCTTTGTTTTCAGTAATGCTTCCTAAGGCCCACTTGACTTTACACTCCAGGATGTCTAACTCTAGGTGACTGATGACACCATCATGGTTATCCAAGTCATTAAGACCTTTTGTGTATAGTTCTTCTGTGTGTTCTTGCCGCCTCTTCTTAATCTCTTCTGTGTCTGTTAGGTCCTTATGGTTTCTGTCCTTTATTATGCCCATTTTTGCATGAAGTTCCCTTGATACCTCCAGTTTTCTTGACGAGCTCTCTAGTCTTTTCATTCTATTGTTTCCCTCTATTTCTTTGCATCATTCATTTAAGAAGGCCTCCTCATCTCGCCTTGCTAGTCTCTGGAAGCCCGCATTCAGTTGTGTATATCTTCCCCTTTCTCCCTTGCCTTTTGCTTCTCTTCTTTCCTCAGCTATTTGTAAAGCCTCCTCAGACAACCACTTTGGAACCGCCACGGAATTACCAAGTACCATCCCACACAAAGACAACCATTGTCAACATCTTGCCACAAGTTCCCTGTGACTCTTTCCAGCCACAATCAGGTCTCCAGCACCAACTGGGTGTCCTGCGATCCCGTTCTGACACTAACTCCCTCTAGTTAGCTCAGACTTCACAAGTCCAGGGATCGGTCCCATGGCACTGCCCCTGTTTCACACGCCAGCTGCCAATGGGATCCCTATTTCTTAAACTTCTGCCTATCTGACTGCAGCCTCAGAGGTTCCCATACCAGCCCCCATCAGGTCTGATACGTCACCAAAAGGACAAACAGAACAGGAAGGTGCCATGTTATTATGATGAATGAAGCCCCAGTGACATTCAGATGGAAATGGGACATAGGATCAAGCGGGAGAAAACAGGTGGCGCAAAGCACCCCTGCCCACTCCAAGTGTGCCACCCTTCCGGCCCCGCAGGGTGTTCACCAGCCCGAAGCTGCCTAAGCTCTGATGTTCTCGGGTTTTACATGCAGTTTCACTGGGTAAACAGGATTGATCAACTCAATGGCTATTGGGAACTGAACTCAATTTCCAACCCTTTCCCCTCCCCAAAATTTGAGGGTGGGGCGGGAAGTTCCAACTTTCTAATCATACGGTTAGTTCCTTGGGTGATATACCCCCATCCTGAAGCCAGCTGGGGTACCACCATGAATCACCTCAATAATATAAACCCAGGTGCAGCTGAAAGGGGCTCTTTATGAAAACAAAAAACAGTCCCACCACTCAGGAAGTCCGAAGTGTTCTAGGCACTCAGTGCCAGGAACCGAGGACAAAGATTAAACATATACTTTGATTATACCACACAACCCAACAATGCTTTATTTGTGTGTATGTAACTATTTGCTTATTTTGTTGTAGTATTTTAAAGAAAACCCTTTACACCTCTTTAGTCTCCCCTTGTTGCTGTTGTTCAGTCGCTAAGCCTTGCCGGACTCTTTACAAGCCCGTGGGCTTCAGCACACTAGGCTTCTGTCATTCATCCACTATCTCCCAGACTTTGCTCAAACTCATGTCCACTGAGTTGGTGATGCTATCTAACCCTCTCTTCCTCTGTCACTCCCTTCTCCTCCTGCCTTCAGTCTTCCCCAGCATCAGGGTCTTTTCCAGAGCTGGCTCCTTGCATCAAGTGGCCAAAGTACTGGAGCTTCAGCTTCAGCATCAGTCCTTCAGCTTCAGCATGAATCTGCCCTTAAACAATGACGTTTCACACGTAATCAAAATAATGCTTTCATACCGAACAAACAATAATAACTTAATATTATGTAATGTTCCCTATACTCAGATTTCCCAATCATTTCATAGATACATTTATAATAGGCTTACACCATGCATTTGACTTCACTATACATTTAAGTCTCTTTTATTCAAAGAGAACCCTATGCTATCCCTGACTTATTAAAGAAACCAGATCAGAGAAAGACAAATATCATATTATATCACATATATGTATAGCCTAAAAGAAATGATACAAATGAACGTATTTACAAAATAGAAATAGACTCTCACACATTAAAAAAATGAACTTAAGATAACCAACGGGGAAAGTGGTAGGGTGGCAGAGCAGGAGAGATAAATTGGGAGTTTGAGATTAATAGATATACACCACTGCCTATAAATAGATAACCACAAAGACCCACTTACAGCACAGGGAACTATATTCAGTATTTTATAATAACATATAATGGAAAAGGATTTGAAAATTGGGTTTCCCTGGTGGCTCAGACAGTAAAGAATCTACCTGCAATGAGGGGGACATGAGTTCCATCCCTGGATCAGGAAGATCCCCTGGAGAAGGGATTGGCTACCCACTCCAGTATTCTTGCCTGGAGAATTCCATGGACAGAGGAGCCTGGTGGGCTACAGTTCATGGGGTCACAAAGATTTGGACATGACTGAGTGATTAACACTTTCACTTCATATACATATATCATGGACAGGGAGGCCTGGCATGCTGCGATTCACGAGGTCGCAAAGAGTCAGACACGACTGAGCGACTGAACTGAACTGAACTGATATACAGATATATATATATATATAAAACTGAATCACTATCCTCTACATCTGAAACTAACGCAACATTGTCATCAAGTATACTCCAATTAAAAAGAAAGAAAAAGAAACCAAACCAACTGCCCAAGAATCGATATTACGATTGTTTCCTGATAGTGTAATTTTCCTTATTCCTCCAATGCTGACTTTTATTTCTTTATTTTTTAGCTGAAGGATAATTGCTTTACAGAATTTTGCTGTTTTCTGTCAAACCTCAACATAAATCAGCCATAGGTATACATATATCCCCTCCCTTGTGAGCCTCCCTCCCATCTCCCTCACCATCCCATGCCTCTATGTTGATACGGAGCCCCTGAGAGATTCAAATTATTGTTATTAATAAGAAGAAGCTATTAATAGATCTAGAAGGCTTAGGTTCACATTCAACACTTTGTAGGTAGTATCATTTATTTTGAAAAGTTTGGTTTTTTTTTTTTTAAGTATCTTCGATGACAGAGGATGAGATGGTTGGATGGCATCACTGACTCAATGAACATGAGTTTGAGTAAACTCCAGGAGTTGGTGATGGACAGGGAGGCCTGGTGTGCTGTGGTTCACGGGGTCACAAAGAGTCGGACACGACTGAGTGACTGAACTGAACCGAACCGAACCGAACCGAACCATGTTTTTAGCTCTGGGAGTTTCAAAGGTAAATACTATATGTCATAGCCTTGCCATTAAAGATCTTACAGCCTCGTAGGAGAGAAAGGCATGTAAACCAATGAGTGGAATGGTATAGGGGTCATGCAGGATTTGTGTGGGGATATAAATTCTGATGGGGAATCCAGGCGGCATGAGGAAGTGATGAACGAGCTGGCTCTGGAGGGAACAGTAGAGTCTGTCAACCAAAGGAGGGAGAGCGAGGCAGGCACAGTGAGCCTGGAACCCACGTGTCTAAGGAAGAGACACATAAACGCATGGGGACAGATTGTGCAGGGCCTTAGCTGCCAAATTAAGGAATTTGGACTTTGTCTTTTGAGCAATGGCAAGCCCAGGAAGGATTTGATAGAGGGAGATTTTCAGCTCTGTGTGTAGTTCTTAGCTTCTTAGCATGAAAAGTTGTCCCAGAAACTGCCCTCCCAGCCCAAAGTGGACTCTGGAAGTCCTGTGTCAAGTCCTCAGCATATGGTTCCAGACTAAAGCTTGACGTTTGTCATTTGAGAGGCCCTGATGCCATGTTTACTCTGCTCTCTGGCCCATTAAGTGGCCTTCAGAACCACGGCAGCAGGCTTTAGTTTCTCCATCTAGCAGCGTACAAAGAACAGACACGCAATAAACAGCTGCGATGTGCTCTCTGTATTATTTCCCTGCTCTGCCCAGAGAGGCTAACCAAGTTGCAGTGGAAGCAGGCCATCAGATGGTGCCAGCTGCCTCCTCTTCAGGCCCTTTTTGCTCATTAATGGTTGAAAGGGTAATTGTGGCACCTGCTCAGAGGAACCAATAAATAAAAGGCAGGTTCCCACCTCTGGGAAACTGTGCAATAGGCTCAAAGAAAGAAACTAACTGGAAGTGCTAAAACAGAGACAAGACCATCATCTGTTGCTTCCGTACAAAGCGGTGACCTTGGATTCTCTCATCTTGTTTGCACACAGAGGCCAGGAGCCAGATATAAGATGTTTACAAAATATTACCTTCCAGCCCCTACCTACATACATGTCCATCAAGGTGAGACTTAGGCACTAATTTTTCAAAATTTCCAGGAGATTCCAATGCAAATGAGTTTGCAAATATAAGAGAGGGGAGGAAAAAAAAACTCTTCTTTTCTGTATTAGGTACAGTGTCTGGGGTCTGTGAATTAAATGGAAAGAAAAGAGATTAACAGGAGAAAAGGTTAATTTTAGATGTATATGGAGACTTTAAAGATAAAAAGTGAAAACTCCAAAGAGTGGCTGGACCCAGGAATGTATATACCATTTTAACAAAAAGTAATAAAGAGTTAAGAAGAGCCCGGACAAAGGAAAAGAAATCTGGGGCTTTCAGAGAAATGGTGTTGTTCATTGCTGTTAAGTTGCTAGGTCATGACCAGCTCTGCAACCCCACAGACTGCAGCACACCAGGCTTCCCTGCCCTTCACTATCTCAGGGAGTTTGGTCAAACTCATGTTCACAGAGTCAATGATGTCATCCAACCATCTCATCCTCTGTTGCCCCCTTCTCCTTTTGCCCTCAATCTTTCCCAGCATCAGGGTTTTTTCCAATGAGCCAGCTCCTCGCATCAGGTGGCCAAAATATTGGAGCTTCAGCTTCAGCATAGGTCCTTCCAGTGAATATTCAGGGATGATTTCACTTAAGAAGTGTAGCCAACAATTTACTAGTAATAGTCAAAGATAAAGAAACCAATCAATAAATATTACTAAATACTGTGTTTATATTTCTCTGCTCTTTGATTTTTTTTCCCCAGGGCACATTTCACCATCTAACATAATTCATTTATTGATTAAGTACATTATTTACTGTTTGTCTGCTCATGCTGGAATATAAGTTCCTTTGTGTCTGTGTTTTGTGATTGTCCCAAGTCCTAGCTCAATGCCTTGCACATAGTAAGCGTCAAAACTAATTACTGAAGGAAATGCATGAATGAAAGATGAATGGTACCTGTCTTCTGGGGATCAGGTCGCATTAACAAAATGTGCTAGGGCTTGACTTACAAATCCAAATTGCAGTTTATGAATTAATCCAACCCCTTTTGGATTACTAGGAAGCACCAGAAGTTTGTTGAAAGCAGGTCCCTTCAGAGAGCAAATCAACATCGGCAGTCAGCATGGTGAGCCAAGAAGAAAACTTAGCACTTCGATATCCTTTAAAGCTAGTTTCAACTAAATGGATGCTGCAAACAGATTTTTTTTTTCCCCCACTTTGGGGATTTTTGTGTTTAGATCCTTGGAAACTATTTTACTTCATTTGCAAACTAATTCAGTGAAGGTATTATGATCCATGCATACTGGAACAGCAATTTTAGCAATTTTGAAGAAATAGTTACTTTAGACTGCAGATTTTTAACTCCTTAAGAGCAATGTCCTAGTTTTGGGGGTCTAGCACACAGAAGAAATTTTCTATTAAATACTCTCTCTCTCTCTCTATATATATATATATATGTGTGTGTGTGTGTGTGTGTGTATGTATGTATAAAATATATGCACTTGTTAAAATGGAACCAAATAACTAATCCCCAGTTCATAAATGGAGAGGTCAAAATTTGAACTAGGTCCTTTCTCTTTCCAGTGCCCAGGCTGATGATAATCATGATTCCTAAATTTTCTGAGTGTTACCCACGTACCAGGCATTGTTCTAAATACTTTGTATTTTTAAATTCAGGTTCCGGTGAGAAGGAATTTCGAAGTTCAAGCTGCCTTCCTCCGGGGCACAGCTTATCTGTGTATTTTCATGTCCCTGAGATTGGCTCTTATGCACAGAAAACACTACTCAAGAGTTGTATTTCGCCTTAAATAATTCATATTCAATTTATTAAAGTGACAGATTCACAAAATCTAATTGTCCCTTAGGATTTTAGCTTCATTCTTATAAATTTATGCTTCCTTTATAAGTCAAGCAAATCATTTATTTATTTCTGCAAAGTAATGATGACTTAATTCTTTTTATTTTGGGAAAATTTTAAACATACACAAAAATTGAATAGATAAAATAATAGATTTGCAGGAATTCATCCCTCAATTTCAAAGATCATCAGCTAATGGCCAATTTATTTCATCCATACTTTCACCCACTTCTCCCTCGGTTATTAGTATGAGCTAATCCTCAGTGTCAAAGCATTTTATATATAAATGTGCCCATATATACGTTAAAATGGTAAAAGCTCATACTCATAAACATTCAGAATTTGAAATGTGTTGAATACTGCATAGTTTATTGCTAAGAATTCATACTTCATGACTTTCGCTTTAACGTCTTCTTAGTCATAAATTTAGGCGTGTTTTCATATGCTTTTCCACCAGTAGGGATCCTCTTGCTTTAATAATTTGCTCATGTCTCTTATTTATACACTGCCATTAATATTTGTATTGATTTGAGGAAGCTTTTTGAAAGTTTTGTTCTTTGAAACCCCATGGACTGTATGTAAGCCTGCCAGGTTCTTCTGTCCATGGAATTCTCCAGGCAAGAATACTGGAGCAATTCCTTTCTTCCGGGGATCTTCCCGATCCAGCTCTTGAACTCAGATCTCCTGCATTGGAAGCAGGTTGCTTACAGTCTGAGCCATCAAGAAAGCCCTTCAACTCCTATTGCTCTAAAATAAATCATTCTAAAACTGAAAAAAAAAGTTAAAAGCACCTTTAAAAACATAGCCCTATTTTATTATTATACATGAACAAATTAGCAATAAATTACTAATATCAAGTGTCCAGTCTTATTAAATTTCAGATTATCTCATAAAATCATTTCTTTAAAAACATTTTGTTAGCCTGAGTCAGAATTTAATAATATTCATATATTACCATAGTTTGATAAGGATTTTAAACTTATTTTAACCTAAAGATTGCTTTCCTCTCTCTTTTCTACTATTAGTTTATTTTGAATAAAATGAGTCATTCATTTCATAGTCCTTCCTTCAAAGTTACGATAAAATTACAATTCACATAATTACTCAATTGCATTATTTCTCAAAGCAAATGCACAGTGTCAAAATAACGTTGCTATAGGCGACGGGGGTGGGAGGTGTAGTTCTTTATCTCCTTAGGGATGAAAAGTCAAATTACTGTGTTTACAGTCACTTGGAATACTTTCTCTCTTGTGGATTTGACACAAATTGGATACCCAGCGAAGTTCATCTGTTTCATTTTACTATGTGTTCTTCCTTACTGATTTTTAAAAGTTAAATTTTGTCTTAAATTATGTAAATTATTTGCATGGCTTGAGAGTCAAATCTACAAAAATCCCTCGTAGGTCCTCATTTTCTTCTTCCAGCATTTGCTCTTTATTAATATTAGAAGTTATATACATCTATTCATATTCCCTCTGATTAAAAACAACACTATTCACATAATTTGCCTACCTTGCCTTTTCCTATGGTATATCCTGGCTCTCACTCTGTAGTAGCACGCAGATAGATTATTCCTTGTGAGTCTATAAAGCTGCATGTTACGGCATCGTATGAATACATACAAATTTCTTCAATCAGTATCCTGTTGATGGACATTGGGTCTATTTCCTGTTTTTGCTATTACAATTAGTTTTGCAATAAATACCCTTGAAATCATAATATTGTCTTTCCTTCCTTTATTTTGCCAGTGTATCTATGGGATACATTTCTGAAAATTGGGTTGTTGAAGTCAAAGTTTAAATGCACATAAAATTTTCTTAGATGTTGCCAACTCCTCTTCTCTAAGAATAATACCATTTCCTATTTTCATAAGCAATATATGAAAGTGCTTATTTGCCTGAAAAGGCTTGTCTACAGGTTCTTCCCTGGTATCTCAGTCCAGGAAAGAATTTGCCTGCAGTACAGGAGACCTGGGTTCAATTCCTGGGTTGGGAAGATCCCCTGGAGAAGGGAATGACAACCCACTCCAGTTTTCCTGCCTAGGAAACTCATGGACAGAGGGGCCTGGTGGGCTACAGTCCTGGGATCACAGAGTCAGACACGACTTAGCTACTAAACAACCACCAGAGGATTTTTACCAAAAACTCAGAAGAAAGTTTGAATTTGCTGCCTAGTAGTCAAGAAAAGACATCTCAATCAATCTGAAGCAGATCTCTTCTTTCATGAGTGAAATTGAACATTCACATGATCGAGTCAATCCTAAAGAAAACCAACCCTGAATATTCATTGGAAGGACTGATGCTGAAGCTAAAGCTCCAATACTTTGGATCACCCGATGTGAAGAGCCGACTCATTGGAAAACACTCTGATGCTGGGAGAGACTGAGGGCAGGAAGGGAAAGGGATGGCAAGAGGATGAGATAATTAGATAGCATCACCAACTCAATGGACATGAATATAAGCAAACTCTGGGATATAGCAGAGGACAGAGGAGCCTGGCATGTTGCAGTTCACTGGGTCACAAAGAGTCGGATGTGACTTTGCAACTGAACAGCAACATGATCAAGTTATTTATGTTTATTTTTCTGTGAGTCATTTGTTTATTCTCTACCTTGTTTTCTGTAAATTGTAGGTATTTACACTTTTTTTTTTTTTTTGTAATCCTATGTATGTTAGCTGACTGGTTCAAAATTCGGAAAGGAGTACGTCAAGGCTATATATTGTCACCCTGCTTATTTAACTTATATGCAGAGTACACCATGCAAAATGCTGGGCTGGATGAAGCACAGCTGAAATCAAGATTGCCGGGAGAAATAGCAATAACCTCAGATATGCAGATGACACCACCCTTACGGCAGAAAGTGAAGAGGAACTAAAGAACCTCTTGATGAAGGTGAAAGAGGAGAGTGAAAAAGCTGGCTTAAAACCCATCTTTCAAAAAATGAAGATCATGGCATCTAGTCCCATCACTTCATGGCAAATAGATGGGGAAACAATGGAAACAGTGACAGACTTAACTTTCTTGAGCTCTAAAATCACTGCAGATGGTGACTGCAGCCATGAAATTAAAAGACACTTGCTCCTTGAAAGAAAAGTTTTGACCAACCTAGACAGCATATTAAAAAGCAGAGACATTGCTTTGCTGATAAAGGTCCATATAGTCAAAACTATGGCTTTTCTAGTAGTCATATATGGATGTGAGAGTTCTACCATAAATAAGGTCGGGCACCGGAGAATTGACGCTTTTGAACTGTGGTGTTGAAGACTCTTGAGAGTCTCTTGGACTGCAAGGAGATCCAGCCAGTCCATCCTAAAGGAAACCAATCCTGAATATTCACTGGAAGGACTCATGCTGATGCTGAAGTTCCAATACTTGGGCCACCTAATGCAAAGAGCTGACTTATTGGAAAGGACCCTGATGCTGGGAAAGATTGAAGGCAGGAGGAGAAGGGGACAACAGAAGATGAGATGGTTGGACGGCATCACTGACTCAATGCACATCAATCTGAGCAAACTCGGGGAGATGGTGGAGGACAGGGAAGCCTCGCATGTGGCAGTCCACGGGGTTGCAAGGAGTCAGACATGACTGAGCAATTCAACAACAACAAATGTATGTCAGCAATATTTATAAATATATATTTGTTGTTCTACAAGGCATTAATGATTTTTCCCTGGTAGCTCAGATGGTAAAGAATCTGCCTGCAGTGCAGTAGACATAGGTTCATTGCCTGAATCGGGAAGATCCCCTGGAGAAGGAAATGGAAAACCACTCCAATATTCCTGCCTGGAAAAATCCCATGGACAGAGGAGCCTGGAGGGCTACAGTCCATGAAATCTCAATAGTCGGACATGACTTAGCAACTAAACCATCACAACCAAGCAGTTAATATTTTCCCAACTTGACTTTTTTCCCCTTTGCTTTTGGCATCTTTAACATGAAAACACTTTTTTTTTCTTTTTATAGTTTGACATTTATTTATAGTTCTTTTGGATTTTGAATAATAAGAACATTTTTCTAACCCTACATTGTAGTGGAGTTCACTCATGGTTTTGTTTAGTGCTTGGGTTTTAATTTTTTCACACTTAAATATCTTATCCATTTGAAATCTATTCTGGTATATGGTGGAAGAAATTGATACATTTTTATCTTTTTCATCTGATTATCCAATGATCCTGATGTTACTTATCAAAAAGTCGATCTCTCCTCCACTCATTTGAGAAGATATCTGTATCACATAATAAATTTGTAGCTGTAATTTTTGTCTGTTTCTTTGTTTTCTCTCTTGCTTCATTGATTTGCCTGTCTATTCACCAATTTTAGATATACCAAATCTTGGTAGTGTGTTTCCATATATGATAGGATTATCATCCATGGAGTTCCTCAGTTCCAGGGTTTTTCTGGCTATTCTTGCTTGTTCATAGTTTCAAATGGAATCTGTAATCCACTTGTATTGTTTGAGAAAAAAAAAATCTGATATTTCTACTGGGATTGTATTATCTTTGTAAGTTGACAGGCAAAAATAGCCTCTCTATATAGGAACAGTAGAGTTTAAGTCTACTTTTGGGTCTTTGGGAATTTTATTTAAGATATTAATGGATATTAATTATATAAAGCCATTCCCCTAGAGAAGGGAATGGCTGTTCACCCCAGTATTCTTGCCTGGAGAATTCCATGGACAGAGGAGCTTGGCGGGCTACAGTCCTTGGGGTCACAAAAGAGACAGGACTGAGTGACTAGCACTTTACTCTCACGTTTTATCTTAATGCCTCTGTTATATTAATATTCTGTTTTATTATATAACTGATGTAAAAATAGCACACACGACCTTAGCAACAAAATCAGACTCTTCCACTCCTCAGGAATAAGAAGAGTGAAATGCATCACTATGTATCATTTTGTGGGAAGTATTAGTCATTGCAAATGTTACATACAATGGATTACATGAATGTATTTATATGAAGGTGATGGATATCACGCGTTTGAAGGCTAATTTTAGTGAATATCTCTGGCTTTATTATTAAGGTTATGTATGTAATTTTTGCTTCCCTGGTGACTCGGTGGTAAAGAATCTGCTTCCCAATTCAGGAGACGTGGGTTTGATCCCTGGGTTGGGAAGAACCCCTGCAGAAGGAAATGGTAACCCACTCCAGTGTTCTTGCCTGGGAAACACAGTCTACGGGGTCATAAAAAATCGGGCATGACTGAGCAACTGAATAACAACAAAAATAATTGTTACGTATGATAAGGAAATATCTAATAATTCTTCCTTGATCATTTTTTAAAATTTAAGATATCAATGTTTAAAATCTGTAAATGGATTTTGGCAATGTTCTTTCTGCATCTCTGGTATATAATCATGATTTTTCTCTCAGGTGTTTTAATTTGATGAATTTTATAAAGATAACTCTTAGTAATGAACCACTTTTACATTCCTCAAAAAATGGACACATGTTTTTAATGTATAGTTTTAATGGACTGTTTGCTAATATTTCATTGAAAATTTTTAATGTGAGTACTTATTTTTCTTTTTTGAACTTTTTGAATAATTTTATGAATTTTCAGTATCAATGTCATACTTACTTTATAAAGTGCATTTAGGACTTTTCCTTTTTTATATTTAATTCCTAGTGTCACTGGGATTGAAAAATACATATTCATTGAAGAGCAGTTTTACCATTCCAATTAACTAAGGCTGCCTATCCATTAAGGAAGGCAGATAACATTCCAGTTAACTGTATAAGAGGCTTTGGCTATGAATGAGGCTGAAAGCTTCAGGCAGCCATGTGTCACGCTCTCAAAGCTATTTTTTCTCATTTCAGAAGATTGGATAGACATAGTAAGTGCTCAAAACTATTAGATATTGTGATAAGATGACCAAAAATTCATGAGCCTAATGAAAATCATGAATCTGAAATACAAATCAACAAACACTGTCTGACGATAGGATGGAATATTTGAAACGGACTCTTCTGGAAACTCCTGGGTGTATTGTTAGGGCTTTTAGAGATGCTCAATGTTTATGTGACTTTAACATTTGCCATGTAAGAGGAGCAGAAGAAAAGGAAATGAACTAACACTCAGAGTGTTTACTAAACCTGCAGCTTTGTTCTAAGGGCTTGTCTTACTTGATACTATTGAATTCAAGGGAAGAGTCTATGGGAGTAGTTATCACTTACTGGGGCTTCCCAGGTGGCACTGGTGGTAAAGAAACTGACCCAGCAATCCCACTGCTGGGCATACACACCAAGGAAGCCAGAATTGAAAGAGACACATGTACCCCAATGTTCATCGCAGCACTGTTTATAATAGCCAGGACATGGAAACAACCTAGATGTCCATCAGCAGATGAATGGATAAGAAAGCTGTGGTACATATACACAATGGAGTATTACTCAGCCGTTAAAAAGAATTCATTTGAATCAGTTCTGATGAGATGGATGAAACTGGAGCCGATTATACAGAGTGAAGTAAGCCAGAAAGAAAAACACCAATACAGTATACTAACACATATATATGGAATCTAGAAAGATGGCAATGACGACCCTGTATGCAAGACAGGAAAAAAGACACAGCTGTGTATAACGGACTTTTGGACTCAGAGGGAGAGGGAGAGGGTGGGATGATTTGGGAGAATGGCATTCTATCATGTATACTATCATGTAAGAATTGAATCGCCAGTCCATGTCTGACGCAGGATACAGCATGCTTGGGGTTGGTGCATGGGGATGACCCACTGAGATGTTATGGGGAGGGAGGTGGGAGGGGGGTTCATGTTTGGGAACACATGTAAGAATTAAAGATTTTAAAATTAAAAATAATAATAATAATAAATAAATAAATAAAAATAAAAGGAAGAGAGATGTTTACTTCAAAAAAAAAAAAAAAAGAAACTGACCGCCAGTGCAGGAGATGCAAGACGTGAGGGTTTGATCCCTGGGTGGGCAAGATCCCCTGGAAGAGGGCCTGGCAGCCCACTCCAGAGTTCTTGCCTGGAGAATCCCATGGACGGAGGAGCCTGGCGGGCTGCAGTCTATGGGGTCTCAAAGCGTTGGACACGACTGAAGCAACGTAGCACACACGCATGCCTGGCTTATTAGTGCTCTTTTCAAGTGAAGAAACTAAAGCTTAGAGCAGCTAAGAGACTTTACATAAAATTATGAATTTCAAACATAAAAATTACAAATTATGATTCATAATTTTAGGAAGTGACAAAGAATTTTAAGAAAACATTTTTAATAGAACTCACTTTAACTACTCATGCTCATGATAAGGGATTTTTTTTTTTCATTTTTGAGATTATTGGGGTACTCTGTGTTGGTAGCAGAAAATTTAGAAAACCAAAATAAGAAAAAGAGAAATGAAAGTAGTCTGAACTGCCACCATTTAAGAAAATTAATGTGGGGTATCCAGAACATTTTCTGGTCAGAATCACTGCTATAAATATGCATATATATTCATAAATATGTATAAAAGTCCATATATATTTATACTTTTTAGTAAAAGTGGAAACATTCTACACATAGCATCTTGTTAATTTTTAGTTTTTTGACTGAACAATACATGAAGGATTTTAGAGTTTTTGATGTTCTGCTTTAAAAATGTTTAATAGCAGAAGTCTCCTTCTGGCTCAGATATCACTGCATGCTCACTTAGGCATCTCTTTTGTGGTCCCTGGTCACTCACCTCCGTTCCTCTGCCATTGCTCCTGAAGGACTTGTACATGTTTTACAAGAGAGAGCAAAAGGGCTGAAGAAGGATGGTTAAATCAGTACCTGGCAAAGGTAAAGAAAGTGAAAGTGTTAGTCACTCAGATGTGTCTGACTCTTTGTGATCCCATGGACTGCAGCCCACCAGGCTCCTCTCTCCAGGGGATTCTCCAGCCAAGAACACTGGCGTGGATTGCCATTCCCTTCTCCAGGGGATCTTTTCAACTCAGCGATTGAACCCAGGTCTCCTGCATTGTAGGCAGACTCTTCACCAACTGAGCCTCCAAGGAAGCCCTGTCAACAAATGTTTACTCATTGAATTAAAACATGCATGATGGATTACAATTCTTGAGCATGTGACTGCAATCATTTCATCCTTTTTAGTAAGTTATGAGGGATGCAGGCTTCTAGGATGGGACCGCTGCTGAGAAACAGTTGTCATTATGTGATTCTTTCAGTAGAACCGGCTCCAGTACTGAAAGGGAAAAGGGAAAGGAGCTCAGTAATCAGTGTGCGAAGAAGTAAATTTTTATGCCCTTTTTGTGTTTCTCTGAACCTCCAAATCTTTCTCAGCTAACAATCTGATGGTAGCAAAGCAGGTCACAGCCATAAACTAGCAGGTTCAGAACAGGATAAAACAGAGATGAGTAATTAACATGAAAAGTACTTAGTCTCATTCAAAGAAATGTCAATTATTATAAATTCATAAGTATGAAGTTATTGTCACATGCAGTATATATTTTGGTTCAGTTCAGTTCAGTCACTCAGTCGTGTCCGACTCTTTGCGACCCCGTGAATCACAGAACGCCAGGGCTCCCTGTCCGTCACCAACTTCCAGAGTTCACTCAGACTCACGTTCAACAAATCGCCTTTCAAAAGGCGCTACACATTTATACTCTTTTCCATGATGGCTTTCCCGGTTACTCAGATAGTGAAGAATCTACCCGCAATGCAGAAAACCTGGGTTTGATCCCTGAGTCAGGAAGATCCCCTGGAGAAGGAAATGTCACCCACTTCAATATTCCTGCCTGGGAAATCCCATGGAGAGAGGAGCCTGGCGGGCCACAGTCCATGGCGTTGCAAAGGGTTGGACACGACTGACTAACACTTTCACTCTTTTTTACCTCATAACTTTGGCCATTTCTCCATACTCACAACAGCATTGAATCTTTTTTTGTTTCACTAATCTAGTAGGAAAAAAAAAAATTCTCTGCTGATTTCCATTTTCTTGATTTTAAGTAAGGGTAAATGCCTTTCCCCATTATCATTGGCCATCTGTATGATGTAAATTGTTTGTGAAAATCTAATCTCTAGTTTCTATATTGTTTTCTTTTTCTTATTGATTTGTGAGAATGAAAACTTAAGGTTATTAATCCTTCATTATTTATGTTGCAGATATTTTCATCGAATGTTTCACTTACTGTTTATCTTGGTTTACTGTGCCATGCAAATATTTAACATTTTATTGCCAGACTTGACAACCGCTTTCTGTACCAGCTTCTGAGTCTCATATTTGACTCCGGAATACTTTTGTCATTGAAATATTTTTTCCTATTGCCATGTTATAAAAATTTTCACCTTTAAATCTCATCTCTATATGTCTTTACACGTAGCTCTTTATCTGGAGTTTACCTCTGCATGTGGGGTGAACTCAGAATCTCTAGCAAACTGTCGTTTGGATGCTATAATATGCAATGGGGGAAAAAAATCACCACAATTGATTAATTCTCTGCTGCAGATATTGGATGGAGAGTAGCAAGATTGATTCATTAATAAATGCATACTGGAGCCTTTCTCTGCTCTGTTCCAGGCACTACTATCAATTCTGGGAACACAGCTAAAAAAGAATAATCACTGTGCTTGTATGAAGCTTACATCTAAGTTGCAAAAGAGGTAATACAAGACTGAACAAGAAAATGTCAAGTATCAATGACTACCATGAAAATTCAGCTTAATGAAATATGACCACGTGATGGAGAAAGACTGGGCAACCAATTAGGGAAGATTTCTCTGAGGTCGTTGTATCTAAGCTGAAATCCGAGTGATGCGAAGAAGCTGGGCTTAAGGAATCTGAGAAAGATGCCCCCAGAGAGCAAAAAGCAAGTAGGACAGAAATTCTAAGGGTGGCTGTGATGTTTGTGGTGCTTAGTCAGTCATGTCTGATTCTCTTGCAACCCCAGCAAGGATACTGGAACGGGTTGCCATTTCCTCCTCCAGGAGATCTTCCCGTCTCAGGGATCAAACCCACATCTCTTATATCTCCTGCATTGACAGGCAGATTCTTTACCGCTAGCACCACATGCCACCCTTAGAAGGAAGGCCTGAAAGGGTAGTTGCGGTTGTAGTTCAGTCACTAAGTCATGTCTGACCCTTTGCGACTACATGGACTGCAGCGTGCTCACTTCCTGGTCCTCCGCTATTTCCCGGAGTTTACTGAAACTCACGTCCATTGAGTTGGTGATGCCATCCAACTCTCTCATCCTCTGTCATCCCCTTCTCCTCCCACCTTCAATCTTTCCCAGCATCAGGGTCTTTTCCAATGAGTCAGCTCTTCGCATCAGGTTGCCAAAGTATTGGAGCTTCAGCTTCA
This sequence comes from Capricornis sumatraensis, assembly GCF_032405125.1. Lineage (NCBI taxonomy): Eukaryota > Metazoa > Chordata > Mammalia > Artiodactyla > Bovidae > Capricornis > Capricornis sumatraensis. The sequence goes on along the minus strand of NC_091075.1, from coordinate 114,493,521 downwards.
GCATCAGTCCTTCCAATGAGTATTCAGGGCTGATCTCCTTTAGGATTGACTGGTTTGGTCTCCTTGCTGTTCAAGAGACTCCCAAGAGTCTTCTCCAGCACCACAGTTCAAAAGCATCAATTCTTTGACGCTCAGCCTTCTTAACGGTCCAGTTCTCACATCCGTACATGACTACTGGACAAACCACAGCTTTGACTATACGGACCTTTATTGGCAAAGTGGTGTCTCTGGTTTTGAATACGCTACCTAGGTTTGTTATAGCTTTTCTTCCAAGGAGCAAGCATCTTTTAATCTCACGGCTGTGATCACCGTCCATACTGATTTTGGAGCCCGAGAAAACAAAGTCTGTCACTTTCCATTTGCTCCCCATCTGTTTGCCATGAAATGATGGGAATAGATGACATGATCTTTGTGTTTTGAATGTTGAGTTTGAAGTCAGCTTTTTCACTCTCCTCTTTCACCCTCATCAAGAGGCTCTTTTGTTCCTCTTCACTTTCTGCCATTACAGTGGTATCATCTGCATATCTGAGGCTGTTGCTGTTTCTCCCAGCAACCTTGATTCCAGCTGGCGCTTCATCCAGCCCAGCATTTTGCATGATGCACTCTGTGCTAGTCTGTAATATTTGAAGTCAGAATGAAGGCGGAAGTATTGAGAGAACAAAAAAAGTAGAAGTGGTCATTGAGGTAAAGGAATCCAGAAGGTGCTTAGCCTTGCAGAGTCTGGTAAATAATGAGGCTTTATTCTAAGTGATGGAAAGATTGGAAGATTTTAAACAAGGGCACTATGCGGTGGGAATTATAATTTGCATTTGTGTACCTGCCATTCCTGAAGCTGCCACTAGAGGGAGGCAGGCAGAGTTGGGGCAGTCACAGTGCAAGCCGCCCAGTTCACATCCTTTCCCGTGAAGAACACCTTCATGAACTGCTTACAGAGGAGGAAATGTCCAGGAGAAGAGACTGTATCTGGTAAAAGAAAGAGGCCAGAAATGTCTCATTTCAAAAAGGCGGATCTTACATGGAATTTTATAGATGACTTTCAGAGATTGTTTCCAATAGCAAGTGAGAAAAGCTGTGTCCCCAGTACTGGGTTCCCAGGTGGTAAAGAACCTGTTTGCCAATGCAAGTTCGATGTAAGAGACATGGGTTCAACCCCATGGTCCCCTGCAGGAGGGCAGGGCAGGCCACTCCAGTACTCTTGCCTGGAGAATCCCATGGACAAAGGAGCCTGGAGAGCTGCAGTCCGTAGAATTGCACAAGAGTTGGACACGACTGAAGCCACTTAGCACATACGCAGGACTGGGGTGCCATGCAAAGCTCACAGGTGGCAGGGACCCTGTGAGGGGCTTCTGGTGACTTCTCCAAGGCTCTGACCAGCAAGTCTAGGCTTTCAGCATTTTTTCAGTACTCCCAAGGCAATGGAATGAGAAAGGCTGAGATTCAGCCACCTCAGGAGAGACTGGCACATAAAGGCCAGAGGAACCATGGATGAGATCGCAATCAGGACGCAGTCTTCCCGGCAGGCTTGCCCTGGCACACCCTTCCCTTAATAAAATAAAGTGTTGTGTTAGTTGCTCAGTTGCGAATGATACTTTGCAACCCCGTGGACGGTAGCCCTCCACACTCCCTGGCCATGGAATTCTCCAGGCAAGAATACTGGAGTGGGCAGCCATTCCCTTCTCCAAGGGGAATCTTCCTGACCCAGGGATCAAACCCAGGTCTTCCATATTGGAGGCAAGTTCTCTACCAGCTGAACCACCAGGGACCTGGGAGTCAAGCTGTCGCCAGCCACATGCTCGTGAGCAGAGTGTAAGTAAAAGGGAGGTGAGTGAAGAAAACAGAGAAAGTTTCATGATATAAGGCTTTGATTTTTCTTTTTTAAAAAATTGTTTACCTATGTTTGGTTGCACTGGGTCTTCACTGCTACACGCAGGCTCTCTCTAGTCACAGTGAGCAGAGGCTGTTCTTCCTTGCGGGGCACGGGCTTCTCATTGCAGTGGCTTCTCTTGCTGCAGACCACAGGCTTAGGCACGCAGGCTTCGGTGGCTGCAGCATGCAGAATCAGTGGTTGTACCACACCGGCTTAGCTGCCCAGTGGTCGGTGGAATCTTCTCGGGCCAGGGATCAGAATCATTTCCTCTTCCCTGGCAGGTGGATTCTTAAGCACTGTACCACCAGGGAAGTCCCAAACCCTTTGATCCTGAATTATTCAACTTCACCATTACCTTCAGCTGAATCCTCTAAATAGCAAAATTGTATGGCTTCAACCTCTTTATAAGAACCATGTTGGGGGAAAAAAAATGAGTAATCAAATTAGGTTCCAGTAGACAATAAACTTATTTTTTAAGCTACTGAAACTGATGCTTCAAAATTCCCATCAAGCAAAATAACTGGGATTCTTAGATGGTAATATAGCAGAAGCTGAAACAAAGAATCTGGTAAAAGGACCTTAATGGCAAAAGAGAAATGTCTTTAGGATTTTAAGCTCAGAAGAATATATGCCTCTCAAGGGAATGTGATCTGAGATCTGGGTCATTGACCACGTTGACTATTGAAGCTTGACAAAAAGGGAATTCTAAGAAAACACTGTTACCATTTATGGGGAGACTAAAAAGGGCTGCCAAAATTTTTTAATTGTCTTAAGAAACACGCTACTGTAGTAAATATACCAGAGGCAAAGTTAAAATTACTCCGTGACTGGGAGAGAAGTAACCCATACCCATGCTGGGAGAGGAAAAGTAAGTGACAACCTACAGTTTGTTCCTATGTTTGTTAAACATTGCTAGTGCTAAGTGGGTGTTTAGCCAATAAATGGCCAGTACACCAGGAGGAGTCTACATTTAAAGCACGTTGGTCAATATTTCAGCCATTTCCTTGCATGTAGAAATGTATTTTCCATTTTTAAAGTAGAAGCTTCCAAGTTAATCAGTGGAATGTGTACCAGTATCATGAGGTAATTATAGATAAACTTGCAGATACTCCAACTGTACTGCCCTCTGGCCTCTCCCCCAAATGACTGTGGTGGGCAAGAGGCAAATGACAAAGGAACCCATTTATATAAAGAACACTTAGGATGGACTTCCCTGGTGGTGTGGTGGTTAACACCCTATGGTTCCACTGCAGGGGGTACAAGTTTGATCCCTGGTTGGGGACCTAAGGGCCCACATACGACACAGCACACCACAAAAAAAGGGAAAACAAACAAGCACACACAGGACAACTCTATTAGCCTCTATCAGAACTTGGTTCTCCAGAGACCCGGTGGGACATCTGCAAGTGTAGACAGATGTAGAGTTAGAGACGGGCCCCCCCGGTGGTGCCAGTGGTGAAGAACCTGCCTGCCAACAGAGGAGACCGAAGAGACATGGGGCTCAGTTTCTACCCCTGGGTTGGAAAGATCCCCTGGAGGAGGGCATGGCTACCCACTTCGGTATTCTTGCCTGGAGAATCCCATGGACAGAGGAGCCTGGCGGGCTGCGGTCATTAGGACTGCAAAGAGTCAGACACAGCTGAAGTGACATAGCTTGTTCACATGCAGAGATAGACAGATATAGATCCCGCTCAGGCAGAAAGCGGTGCTGCTGCAGATGTAGTCCAAAGGCGGCAAGGCTACTGGAGGATTCTCTCTCACTTGCACACGCGTGTGCTAAGTCACTTCAGATGTGTCCAACTCTTGCGGCTCCATGAACTGTAGCCCACCAGGCTCCTCTGTCCATGGGATTCTCCAGGCAAGAATACTGGAGTGGGTTGCCCTGTCCTCCTCCAGCAGATTTTCCCCACCCAGGGACTGAACCCACGTCTCCTGCACTGACAAGTAGATGCTTTACCTCTGAGCCACCTAGGCCAATCTCTTGTTCTACTGAGGTCTTCAACTGATTGGACAGGGCCCACCCTGTCGTTACAGAGGGCAATCTGCCTTACTCAAAGTCCACCAGCATAAACGTTCATCTCAATTAAAAACAGCCTTACAGAAACACAGAGAATAATGTTTAATTATATATCTGGGTATCCTGTCTCCTAGGCAAGCTGAAAGATAAAATTAACCATCACAATGACCTACTTAAAAAGAACACTCTTGAGTAATAACACAGTCAGCCCAGTCTTCTGCACAGACTTCAACGTTGATGCTGATTTAGACAACTCAGCTCAGGCACCATGATGAATTTGTTGAAGAAAGATACTTTTATAGCTACTAAATTTAAGGATGTGGCTAAGGAGAAGAGCCAGAGCAAATGTTCCTTTAGTGTGAAACAGACAAGCCTGAGTCAGTTACTCAAAAGGGTGCAAATTATTTGATGTCTTGGAATGTATTTCTTCAACTTCAAAAGAAATGTCAGAATATAGGACCTGCCCTTCATCTATGGGTTTTTGGCAAGTTCAATTAGGGCTCACCATACATCTGAGAGAACATTTTAGAAGTTCTGCTTCCATAGGCCTCATATTCTTCTCCATCAGAAGGCAGACAGAATGAAAACCACAATCACAGAAAACTAACCAATCTGATCACATGGACCACAGCCTTGTCTAACTCAATGAAATTATGAGCCATTCCGTCTAGGGCCACCCAAGACGAATGAGTCATGGTGGAGAGTTCTGACCAAACGTGGTCCACTGGAGAAGGGAATGGCAAACCACTTCAGTATTCTTGCCTTGAGAGCCCCAGGAACAGTATGAAAAGGCAAAAAGATAGGACACTGAAAGATAAACTCCCCAGGTCAGTAGGGGCCCAATATACTACTGGATAAGAGTGGAGAAATAATTCCAGAAAGACTGAAGAGATAGAGTCAAAGCAAAAGCAACAATGAGTAGTGAGTGTGACTGGTGATGGAAGCAAGGTCCGATGCTGTAAAGAGCAATATTCCATAGGAACCTGGAATGTTAGGTCCATGAATCAAGGCAAATTGGAAGCGGTCAAACAGAAGATGGCAAGAGTGAACATTGACATTTTAGGAATCAATGAACTAAAATGGACTGGAATGGGTGAATTTAACTCAGATGACCATTATATCTACTTCTCTGGGCAGGAAGCCCTTAGAAGAAACGGAATAGCCATCATAGTCAACAAAAGAGTCTGAAATGCAGTACTTGGATGCAATCTCAAAAATGACAGAATGATCTCTGTTCATTTCCAAGGCAAACCATTCAATATCACGGTAATCCAAGTCTATGCCCCAACCAGTAATGCTGGAGAAGCTGAAGTTGAACGGTTCTATGAAGAACTACAAGACCTTCTAGAACTAACACCTCAAAAAAGATGTTCTTTTCATTATGGAGGACTGGAACACAAAAGTAGAAAGTCAAGAAATACCTGGAATAACAGGCAAATTTGGCCTTGGAGTCCAAAATGAAGCAGGGCAAAGTCTAATAGAGTTTTGCCAAGAGAACGCAGTGGTCATAGCAAACACCCTTTTCCAACAACACAAGAGAAGACCACACATGGACATCACCAGATGGTCAACACCAAAATCAGATTGATTATATTCTTTGTAGCCAAAGATGGAGAAGTCTGTACAGTCAGCAAAAATAAGACTGGGAGCTGGCTGTAGCTCAGATCATGAACTCCTTATTGCCAAATTCAGACTTAAATTGAAGAAAGTAGGGAAAACCACTAGACCATTCAGGATGACCTAATTCAAATTCCTTATGATTATACAGTGAAAGTGAGAAATAGATTCAAGGGACTAGATCTGATAAAGTGCCTGAAGAACTATGAACACAGGACATTGTACAGGAAGCAGGGATCAAGATCATCCCCAAGAAAAAGAAATGCAAAAAGGCAGAATGGTTGTCTGAGGAGGCCTTACAAATAGCTGTAAAAGAAGAGAGCCAAAAGCAAGGAGAAAAGGAAAAATATACCCATTTGAATGCGGAGTTCCTGAGAATAGCAACGAGAGATAAGAAAGCCTTCCTCAGTGATCAGTGCAAAGAAATAGAGAAAATCAATAGAATGGGAAAGATTGGAGATCTCTTCAAGAAAATTAGAGATACCAAGGGAACATTTCATGCAAAGATGAGCAAAATAAAGGACAGAAATCATATGGACCTAACAGAAGCAGATGATATTAAGAAAAGATGGCAAGGATAGACAGAACTATACAAAAAAAAAATCTTCACGACCCAGATCATCACGATGGTGTGATCACTCACCTAGAGCCAGACATCCTGGAATGCAAAGTCAAGTGGGCCTTAGGAAGCATCACTACAAACAAAGCTAGTGGAAATGATGGAATTCCAGTTGAGCTGTTTCAAATGCTAAAAGATGATGCTGTGAAAGTGTTAGTCATGTATGGACGTGAGAGTTGGACTATAAAGAAAACTGAGCACCAAAGCATTGATTCTTTTGAACTGTGGTGCTGGAGAAAACTCTTGAGAGTTGAGAGTCCCTTGGACTACAGGAAGATCCAGCCAGTCCATCCTAAAGGAAATCAGTCCTGAGTTTTCATTGGAAAGACTGATGCTGAAGCTGAAACTCCAATACTTTGGCCACCTGATGCAAACCACTGGGTTATTTGAAAAGACACTGATGCTGGGAAAGATTGAAGCGGGGAGGAGAAGGGGACCACAGAAGATGAGATGATTGGATGGCATCACCAACTCAATAGACATGAGTTTCAGTAAGTTCTGGGAGTTGTTGATGACCAGGGAAGCCTGGCGTGCTGCAGTCCATGGGGATGCAAAGAGTCAGACATGACTGAGCGACTGAACTGAACTGAACTCAATCACCTAGAAGGAGAAGTAGGTTGGTAATGATGGCATTCAGTTCAACAATTGTGGGCATCAGTTGCCTTTACACCCAGGATGCATTCAAATGTGTTGGAATGAATTTCTGTTGGTAAAAGTAGCTAAAGCAAAAGCATAGGTGCACAGAAGCATAGTTTGGAGCAGAAATACAGTTTGAGGCCTTTACACAGCAAGGTCTGTTATGTGGATGAGGCAAAAATTCCGCCAGGTATTGGAGAGTAAGGATTCAAATTCTATTATTATATTTATTCTTTTTAATTAAAAAATATACACTTTAAAAAGTTGCAAAAATAATGCAGAGAATTCTTATATATGCTCTACCCAGCTTCACCTAATATTAACACCTTAGAGAATCATATCGCAGTGATCTAAGCCAGGAAACTACACTGATAAAATACCATCACCTATTCTACAGACCTAATCTGAATTTTTCCAGTTTCACTACTAAAGATTTTTTTTTCCTAATATATCCAGATCCAGTTCAGGATCACATATTAATTTAGTTGTTACATCTCCTTAGTCTTCTTCAATCTCTAATGGTTCCCAGTCTTTGTTTTTCAGCTTTAAAGACTAGTGATCACTCATTCGGTAAAATGTCCTTCAGTTTAAGTCTATCTAAAATTTTCTCGTGATTTGTCTAAGGTTTTCCATTTTTTGGCAAGAACTTCGTAGAAGTGATATGCCCTTCTCAGTATATCGTATCAAGTGGTACATGATGTCAGTGAGCCTTATTACTCTTAATGCTAACTGTGGCCCCTTGATTAAGATGACACCTGCCAAGTCCACTGTAAAAATGGCTATTTTTTTCACCAGCAATTAAAATGCTTATGGTGGAGAGAGATTCTGAAAATATGCAAATGGCCTGTTCTCACCCTACCTTTACCACTAAGTTTATCTTCCACACTGGCCCCTTCTGTGATTTTCTAATTTTAACCAAAAATGGGAAAGGAGTTTAGCTTTAGTGATATTTCATGGAATTTACACTGTCACCTTATTGAATCCACAAATCAAGATAAATACATAGGGTTTAAAAGTAATAAGATGGCTGATCTGCCCAACTCCAACTATGACATTATCAAGAATGCCCATTTAAAGTATGAATGTGTGTATCTGTTATCAATAACTATAAACGTCTTCCCAAATACACATTGCATGATGTGTGCTTTTCCAAAGCAATTCTTCAGTCCTGACAACTATGATAATCAAGTCTTGAAATAATTTGAACTTAGAACCTAGTTTTCAAGAGCTGTGCCTATGTGTTACAAAATGAATCCCCCAAATAGTAAAGATTTCTCAAGCCCATCATTATCACTAAAAATTTGTATAGAATAATTTTAGGAAGATTTTTCCAAAATTATATTACTAAGAAATAAACGAGATAATTATTTGTTTTATCTTTAACCTTTTAAAACTCCTACTTTGGCATTAGTTAATGTTCAGGTATAAATTAAACACAGAGAATACATTTTTCTTAGACACCAAAGCAATTTGTTTTCCTAATAAGGTCATGTAAGCAGCAGATTTTGAAGCTCATTCTTTTTTGAATAAGTAGAATTTCAAGCATGTTTGTAAAATTGGTCAGCATTTCATTTCTTTCCTCTGAAAAAAAGAGTCCTATATTATTTATTGTCACTATCATTTACTAAAACAAATAATGTTTTAATACTGAAAGGATCAGTTCAGATCAGTTCAGTTCATTTCAGTCGCTCAGTCGTGTCCAACTCTTGAGTTGTGAGACCCCATGAATTGCAGCACACCAGGCCTCCCTGTGGAGAAGGAAATGGCAACCCACTCCAGTGTTCTTGCCTGGAGAATCTCAGGGACGGGGGAGCCTGGTGGGCTGCCGTCTATGGGGTCGCACAGAGTCGGACACGACTGAAGTGACTTAGCTTAGCTTAGCTTAGCTTAGCTTAGGCCTCCCTGTCCATCACCAACTCCCGGAGTTCACACAAACTCTTGTCCATCGGTCGGTGATGCCATCCAGCCATCTCATCCTCTGTCGTCCCCTTCTCCTCATGCCCTCAATCCCTCCCAGCATCAGAGTCTTTTCCAATGAGTCAACTCTTTGCACGAGGTGGCCAAAGTACTGGAGCTTCAGCTTTAGCATCATTCCTTCCAAAGAATACCCAGGACTGATCTCCCTTAGAATGGACTGGTTGGATCTCCTTGCAGTCCAAGGGACTCTCAAGAGTCTTCTCCAACACCACAGTTCAAAAGCATGATAGGGAGACATAATCTTAGAATACTTTAAATGGAACACATTTAGCTTTTATTTAAAACTAATGTTATTATTTTCTTCCTGTTCACTGGGAAAATTTTCTACAGTATCCCAACATTACAGGTTGAATGGTGTGCCCTGCCTCCACCTCCCAACAGAGAGAAGTTGAAGTCTTGATGGGCAGTACTTCAGAATGTGAACCTGGAAATATAAACAAAATGTCTAGAAGAAGAGAGAATGGTCAGAAGATGATGGCAAGAAATTTGCTGAGAGGTGTCAAGAACCCAACCGTAAAGGGCATCTCTGAGAAGGAAGACATGGTCCTAAAATTAGATTGTGGAGGGTTTTTTTTAATAAAAAAATATTTTGTACTCATAACTGCAGAATGTCTATCAAATAGGAAAATAATTTTTAATATTATGCAGAAAGCTTGAAATTGGGTCTACTTCTAGATTGTAGAATCCTGTTCATGGGACTGTCTCCCATGGCAGCCATGACGATGTCCTCAGCCTCTCAGCTCTCTGAATGCCAGGAGCAGAACTGATTGACAGCCCCAGCGGCCGTGCACTGAGATCCGCCATTGCTGCCCAGCCAGGCCCCGCCCCTGACCGTGGGCGCCAGCCAATGGCTGAGAGCAGCAGAGATGCATACGTAGGATGCTCCTGCAAGGAGATGGGGGACTTCTCTGCTGAACTTAGGTCCATTGTGGTGCTTCCCAGGCGGCTCCGTGGTAAAGAATCCACTGGCCAATGCAGGCAAGGCTTTGATCGCTGGGTCAAGAAGATTCCTTGGAGGAGGAAAAGGCAACGCGGTCCCATATTCTTGCCTGGAGAATCCCATGGTCAGAGGAGCTTGGCAGGCTACAATCCTTGGGGTCGCAAGAGGCGGATGCGACTTAGCGACTAAACCACTACCACCACCACCACCACCCATACTCTTGCCGGGAAAATCCCATGGACAGGGGAGCCTCCAGGCTACACAGTCTATGGGATCGCAAAGAGTTGGATACTACTGAGCACGTTCGCAGGCAAGGTCCATTGAACTTCTGGAATTTTCTTAGAACTGCGCTTCAGACTAGGCTCTTCCAGTCAACCGTCCTCCCTCCTCTCTCCTCTGCAGGAGTTAGACCTGGCTCTTGGCATAGCTCTTCCCTGCCTCCTACCAGCTCCCTCCTCATTCTCCCTCAGGCGATTCCCCTAATAAATCTCCTACATTTCTAATCCTGTCTTGTGTCTGTATCTCAGAGGACCTAGCCTAAAGGAAACCATTTAAAGGTTGAAGATTTACAATGAATACTCATCTCAGTTTTATTCAAAAAGCAAGTGATTGGAAATTTCCTAAAAATCCAGTAATAAGAAAATGTTTCAATCAATCATGATAACCCCATAAACTAGAATATTATAAGATTAGTGAATAAGAAAATACATTAATATTAATGATATACAAAAACGGTCATATATATGTGAAAAAGATATAAAATTTTATATATAATTTATCTCAATTATGCTGTGCTCTGCTGTGCTTAGTTGCTCAGTCACATCTGACTCTTTGAGACCACATAGATTGTAGCTCGCCAGTGTTTAGTCTGTCCCTGGGCTCCTCTGCCCATGGAGCTTCTCCAGGCAAGAATACTGGAGTGGGTTGCCATGCCCTTCTCCAGGGGATCTTCCCAACCCAGCAATCAAACTGAGGTCTCCTGCACTGCAGGAGGATTCTTTACCAGCTGAGCTACCAGGGAAGCCCTATCTCAGTCATATATAAATATCATCTACATGTGCATAAACAATCCCAAGAAAAAAATATGTCAAAGTGTTAGTGATTATTTCTCTGGGTGGTAGAATTACTGGTTTCCAATTTCCTCTTTATTGTTATTTAATTTTCTTAATATTTAAAATGCTCTATGTGAGATGATAAATAGCAAGGACCTACTATTTGGTTCAGGGAACTATATTTAGTATCTTGGAATGACCTATAATGGAAAAAATCTGAAAAAGAATGTATATTTGTTACGTACGTGTAACTGAACTGCTTTGCTGTATTCCTGAAACTAGCACAGCACAGTAAATCAACTATACTTCAAAATGAAAACAGTATAATACAGAGAAGAGTATACAACCCTTTAAACAAAAACAAAAGAAATACTGTAATGACCGTCACTACAATTATAATTAGAAAACTATTAAATAGCTTTAAAAGAATCCTTCAGTCTTATTTAAATATAGCGTATGTAACATAAGGCTTCCCAGGTGGCACCAGTGGTGAAGGATCTACCTGCCAATGCAGGAGACATAAGAGACGCGGGTTTGATCCCTGGGTCAGGAAGATCCCCTGGAGGAGGGCATGGTGACCCACACCAGTATTGTTGCCTGGAGCCACCCATGGACAGAGGAGCCTGATGGGCTATAGTCCCTAAGTTTGCAATGAGTCAGACATGACCAAAGTGACTTAGCACACACGCAGGCATGCATAATATGAGAAACAGCTATGAGATTTTTGTCTGCTTTTTCAGGTGATGTCTCACTTGATTCCTTTCTGCAACGCTTGGCCAGTTCTTGCGCAACTCTTCCAGGGAAAGGGAGCTGGCGTTTCAGTACAAGAAATGAGTAAGAGTGTATATCATGCTTCCAATATGAAAAGACGCACAGAGTTGTGCTAACAATTATGGGAAGACTCCCTAGTTCCCGGGGACTGGAATGAATTACTCCATCCTCCCAGTGCCCTACAATGCTATCCTGACCATTCAGTAATTCCGTTGTGCATCACCCAGCAACCTTAAGTTCCTTAAGGGCAGTCATCTTGCGACCCTAGGTGCTCAACTCTAAAAGCGAAAGTCATGTCCAACTCTTTGTGACTCCATGGACTATACAGTACATGGAATTCTCCAGGCCAGAATACTGGAGTGGGTAGCCTTTCCCTTCTTCAGGGGGGTCTTCCCAACCCAGGGATCGAACCTAGCTCTCCCGCATTGCAGGCAGATTCTTTCCCAGCTGAGCCACCAGGGAAGCCCAGGTATACTGGAGTGGGTAGCCTATCCCTTCTCCAGCGGATCTTCCCAACCCAGGAATCAAACTGGGGTCTCCTGCATTGCTTATGGATTCTTTACCAATTGAGATATGCAGGAAGCCCCTGAACACTGAAGGCATCTGATTATAGCCTGGGTCATTGAATTGAATCATCCATCACCAATAAGACATCCTGTATTTTTTTTTAAGTCAATGAAACCAGAAAGCAGTATATGATTTTAAATAATATCATTTTTCTATCATTTCTGTTATTTCATGCCAGAAACTGTATGTGAATAATGTTGTCTCCTCTGCCTCCTTGATTTTTCACTTGGGTTCTTTTGCTGTGCTCATTCTTCAGGCATTTGAAGTTTCTCATTGCCCTCTGCTGATTTTTCCTTCTGTGACTTTGCATACGTCCTTCTCTCAGGCTTGAGAGTTAGACAGCTCCTCTGTCCATGGGATTCTCCAGGCAAGAATACTGGAGTGGGTTGTCATGCCCTCCTCCAGGGGATCTTCCCAATCTGGGGTTTGAACCTGAATCTCTTATGTCTCCTGCATTGGCAGGCGGTTTCTTTACCACTACTGCCACCTGGGAAGCCCAACTGCCCAGCGGTTACAGTTGCAGTCACCACCCAGGGAACCTTACAATAAGCCATTGTTATTCCCCAAGACCCATCTGTCTTCTGCACAGACCAAATGAACAAGTGAAATGGGGATGTGTTGGGAATCCCCATCCTTATTTCTTTCTGGTCCTTGATGGTGGCTCTAATCTCCAAGAATGTAGCATTTCTTTCATTTTTACTATGTTCCTAGGCAGAGGCTGTTCTATGACTTCCACTTGGTCTTTCCCATTATGATAGCCCTCCATCCACAAGTCAGGGAAATGATGTAGGAATTTTGCTGGTAGCTGAGCAAGTCTATTTCAATTATGCATTCCAAAACTGAGGTATGGATTGGAGACCCATGGTTCCACCATGAGATGAACCTGAGCTAACATTTCATCGATCACATGACCTAAATAAGAATGCACTCTAACTAGTATAGTCAAAGCTATGGTTTTTCCAGTAGCCATGTGCAGATGTGAGAGTTGGACCACAGAGAAGGCTGAGCACTGAAGATTTGATGCTTTCGAATTACGGTGCTGAAGAAGACTCTTGAGAGTCCCTTGGACAGCAAAGAGATTAAACCAGTCAATCCTAAAAGAAATCAACCCTGAATATGCATTGGAAGGACTGATGCTGAAGCTCCAATACTTTGGCCTCTTGATGCGAGAAACCAACTCATGCTGGGAAAGATGAAAGGCGAAAGGAGAAGGGGAAGACAGAGGATGAGATGATTAGATTGCATCACTGACTCAATGGACATGAATCCGAGCAAACTCCGGGAGACAGTGACTTACCTGGTAGCTCAGCTGGAAAAGAATCCATGATAGTAAAGGACAGGGAAGCCTGGCATGCTGCAGTGCATGGGGTCACAAAGAGTCAGACACAACTCAACAACAGCAACAGCAACAGCCACTAGCTACCGGATTTTGGTAATGTTTTGGGTTCCTTGTAATTACTTCAGTTCAGTAGTCCCCTAAAAGTCTGATTATTTCCTCTTCTATAATGCACAATTACCATGAAAAAACTCACATATCCTTTTGGGGAGGTGTGGGAGAATGATTAACAATATAAATTTTGGCAGTGTACCAGGAGCCTTCCTCGAAAGGACCAATCTTAGGGATTCCAGGCCTGTCGACTGGCTCCAGTCTGGGAATTAATAAAGGGGCTGTGAGTCTCTATTTTTATGACTCAATTGATAGTTCTGTTCATTTCACCTTGAACTTTGCTGTTTATTCAGGGCAAATAAGAATTTAGTAGGTTTCCACATCACTGCTAGGAACCACGTGATCAATAGCCAACATCACAGGCTGGGTGAATTAAACTCTTCTGATTGATTGGTGTTTTGATGCCTCTGCCCATGATGGTAACCAGACGCATCTCACCTCTGGTAGTTGAATGATTCCATTTGGCCATAGGATCCTGGAGTCCAGCTACTCTCAGTGCGTTTAGATTTCCTGATTCAGGGACTGTGGTTCACACTGCGAGGTCTAGTCTAAATAGAAAAGTGATCAAAGAGAACTTCAAGGGTGCTAGAGCTGCCCCCCCTCCCCCCGCCAAACTTTACTTCTCACAGTAATTGTGAAATGTGTGTCTTCTGGACCCTCACAAGGTGAGTGGGTAGGTCTTACGTGACAAATCCAATATAACACAGCAGTTTCCCTAAACCTATCTATCTCTTTACCTACACTAAATTCAGGATGATCCAGCATTTCTAGTTTGCCCACCATTGGTCACCTTTTCCATGTCCACGTTTCAGCCAGCCAACCAACCAACAAAACTCTTAGAGTCCCTGCTAACTCCCTGAAGGGACACAGAATCCCAGATCAGTGAGCCCATCTCAATGCCTGGCCTGATCTAACTTTATGATTCTTCCACCAATAGTCCACACCGTTAATACCCTTAATTCCCTCAGATTGTGTCTATATAAGTTAGAGAACTCAAGCAGTGCTATTTATAATAGCCAGGACATGGAGGTAAGCTACATGTGCATCAATAGAGGAATGGATGAAGAAGATGTGGTGTGTATATATATATATATATATACACACACACACAGTGGAATATTACTCGGCCATAAAAAGGAATGGGATTCTGCCATTTGCAGAGATGTGGATGGATCTTGACTGTCATACAGAGCAAAGCAAGTCTGAAAGAGAAAAATATCATGTATTAACACATTCATGTGGAATCTAGAAAAATGGTATCGCTCATCTTCTCTGCAAAACAGATACGGATGCAGAGAACAATCGTATAGACACCAAGGGGGCAAAGGGGGATGGGATGAATTGGGAGACTGGTACTGACATATATACACCATTGATCCTATGTATAAAATAGATAACGAATGAGAACCTAAGTAGCGCAGGGAACTCTACTCAGTGCTCTGTGATGACCTAAGAGAGAAGGAAATCCACAAAAGAAGGGAAATAGGTATATGCATAGCTGATTCACTTTGCTTACAGCTGAAACTAACACAGCATTGTAAAGCAACTCTACTCCAATAAAAATCAATAGAGACAAGGACACTCAAGTAGTTCTTTGCAGTTCTGTGTGCTTCCTCATGGGTCATGCTTTGCGCCTCACCTTAAGGAACTTGCGGACTTGAGTCTCGTTATGGGTCTAGAAGCACGGCATAGCGGTGGGGGCTGGTTCTGAGGAGAATCAGGGCTGTCTCACATAACTGCCTCAAGGCTGGTCATTACTGTTTCCCCAGACCACGCAAGGTTACCCCCTCCGCCAGGGATGGAGAAGCAGTCCCCACGGGGATGAAGAAACCTCTTGAACTAGTGAAGAAGACTCATCAGAATTTAGGGGCACCAAGTCCCCAGCATCCTCAAGGTCTTCCCACACACCCCCGTCCCAACTTTCAGGATTCCATTTCTTCCCAGTCAGGGTCCTCACTTTAACAGTAATCCATCTACAAGGCTGAACCTCTCCTCCGATTGTAATTGGCTGGTCATTGGATGAGACTTTGGGTTTGGTTTTCCGCAATCTCAGTCCTGCAGCTACAGGAGATAAGCCTCTCCTTTGGGACACACATAGAAGGCTTTAGGTCATTTACATGGCACTTGAATGGAGAATCTGAGGCCCTGAGCTCATCTTTTTCTTTCTTCTCTTTGTCTGGTAACACTGAAAGCAACCAACCAGTCTCAATTTATTTGTTAGTTTGAAAAAAAAAAAAAAAGTTTAAAAGTATTATATGCATAGTCGCCCAGATACTCAAGTGGGTGATTAGGGGCATCCAGGGCTTCCCAGGTGGTACAAGTGGGAAAGAATGTGCCTGCCAATATGGGAGACATAAGAGACGCAGGTTCAATCCCTGGGTCAGAAAGATCCCTTAGAAGAGGGCATGCAACCCACTCCAGTATTCTAACCTGGAGAATCCCACAGACAGAGAAGCATGGTGGGCTACAGTCCATTGGGTCACAAAGAGTAGGACACGACTGAAGCAACTTAGCACGCATGCACAGGAGCATCCAAAGGTGATGTTACAAATCTCTCTTGAAATATCATGTCATGGACCATCATTATTCTCTAAATTATGGAAACAGAGTCATTAATATATGACTTGGTGACATTAATATAATGACTTGATGCTTTCAGTTTGTGGTGCTGGAAAAGACTCTTGAGAGTCCCTTGGACTGCAAGGAGATCAGACCAGTCAATCCTAAAGAAACCAACTCTGAATATTCATTGGGAGGACTGATGCCTAAGCTCAAGCTCCTCTACCTTGGCCACCTGATGCAAAGAGCTGACCCATTGAAAAAGACCCTGATGCTGGGGAAGATTGAGGGCAAGAGGAGAAAGGGATGGTAGAAGATGAGATGGTTGGATGGCATCACTGAGTCAGTGCACATAAATTTGAGCAAACTCCAGGAGATAGTGAGGGACAGGAAAGCATAGCATGCTGCAGTTCATGGGGTCACAAAGAGTCTGACATGACATGACTTAGTGACTGAACAGCAACAACCACAACAGTGACTTTATTCCCAGTCATTAGGACAGCTCGAGGAATCACGTTCCCAAAATTCAGACTATACTACAAAGCTACAGTCGTTAAAACAGTGTGGTACTAGCACAGAAGCAGACACATAGATCAGTGTCAATTCGCTTCACCCAGTCTTTGAATTCAAATATTAATCTCATCCAGAAACACCTTTACTGACACACCCAGAATAATGTTTGACCAAATATCTATGCACCCTTTAGTCCAGTCAAGTTGACATAAAATTAACCATCCCAGTCTTTGATATTCAACTAGTACCTAATGCATTGTGGTGCCAACAGACTTTTATTCAACTGAACTGAGCATACAGTTCATTGTGTATATAAAACATTGATCCACTTTGAAATTAGTTTGTAAATGATAACACCTCTCACAATATGCTATCAGTGCAGCTCAGTTCAGTCATTCAGTTGTGTCCGACTCTTTGCAACCCCATGGACTGCAGCACGCCAGGCCTTCCTGTCCATCACTAAATCCCGGAGCCTACTCAAACTCATGTCCATTGAGTCAGTGATGCCATCCAACCATCTCATCCTCTGTCATCCTCTTCTCCTCCCACCTTCAATCTTTCCCAGCATCAAAGTCTTTTCAAATGAGTCAGTTCTTTGTATTAGGTGGCCAAAGTATTAGAGTTTACTTTGGCATCAGTTTACTTTGGCACTTTAGCTTCAGCATCAGTCCTTCCAATGAATAGTCAGGACTGATTTTCTTTAGGATGGACTGGTTGGATCTCCTTGCTCTCCAAGGGACTCTCAAAATCAATTCACTTTGAAATTAGTTTGTAAATGATAACACTTCTCACAATATGCTATAGATTTTGAAATATTTACAACATACAAATAATCAATTGGGCTTCCCAATTGGCCAGTGGGTAAAGAATCTGCCTACAATGCAGGAAATGCAGGCAACATGGGTTTGATCTCTGGGTCAGGAAGATTCCCTGCAGCAGAAAGTGGCAACACAGCCCAATATTTTTGCCTGGAAAATTCCACGGACAGAGGAGCCTGGCAGACTAGAGTCCACAGGGTCACAGAGTCGGACATGACTGAGCTACTGAGCACAGTCATTGTACCCAGACCTAGTTTGTCGTGATGTGTTAAGTATAAAGTACTCTGAGGGCACTAGTTTCTATGCAGAGCTTCAGGGCCTCTTAGTCTTATTAATGAGACCAATAAAAAGCTGAAATATAGATTGGGGAGTTGAGAAATTCCCTCTAAAGAAGTGAGATTTACAACCAAGCCTGAAGGATGAATGACAGATAGTCACTGTTCTGTATTCTTATGATTGTGAAAGAGTCAGGGATTTGTCTGCCAGCCACAGTCCTGTATAGAGGATGTCCCGTTACCACCATCCCGTGGATGTGTGACAGCTGGGGGTGCTGACGCAGAGGTGACCTGCTGGGTCCTTCTGTAGGGTGTAAACAACAGAGAAAGCCAGGTACACGTCTCTTTTTCCTTCATACTTTGAAGACCTGTATGAACTTCCTTCACAAGCATCTATCATGCTTACCTCCATAATAAGTCAGAATTAGAAACTGCTGGTAACATTCTATCCCTTCTATTCATTTATAGGGCAATTTGGTAGTGAAGCGAAAGTTGCTCAGTCTTTGCGACTGTATAGTCCATGGGATTCTCCAGGCCAAAACCCTGCAGTGAGCAGCCTTTCCCTTCTGCTGCTCAATCCAGGGATTGAACCCAAGTCTTCCTCATTGCAGGCAGATTCTTTACCAGCTGGGCCACAAGGGAAGCCCAGGAATACAGGAGTGGATAGCCTTCCCTTCTCCAGCAGATCTTCCTGATCCAGGAATCAATCCGGGGTGTCTTACATTGCAGGTGGATTCTTTACCAACTGAGTTGCTAACATGTCACTAAAGGTTCATAAGGACCATACCCTTTGCCTTAAGACAATTTTATTTTTAGAATGTTGTTGTGGGTAAATGTGGGCATGCAAAAAGGTCTATAATCATTAACACCAACCAAAAGGTGTGAGGTGATAAATGTGTTAATTAACTTGATTGTGGGAATAATTTCACAATGTATACACATGTCCAATTTCCGCATTTCACTGCTCAAAGAGATACAATTATTATTGATCAGTTATACCTTCATAGGCCTGGGGGAGGGGGAAAGAATGAGAATACCCATATGAGGACTGTTACATTAGAGAAAAATGAGAAATAATGCAAGTATCAACTCTGGGGGAGCAGTGGGGTGAGTTAAAGGCCATTCACATAAGAACATCCTCCCTGACCCTTAGAAACGAAGTGTAGAAGGTTAGGCCATGGCCGTTCACTTGGGAAACAAAACAGATAAAAGCAAAAAGTGTGATGATAAAAGCAGGGGCAAGTGATGCGTCCCCAGCAGACGGCAGAGACACACAGTGCCGCTTTCAGGAGCCCAGTTGCCACCCCAAGTTACCTCGGCTGTTAAGTGCTTCAAAGGCAATGGCAAATGACAGGGGAGACCTGGCTGGGGCTGGAAAATGTACCATTATGTACAGTTATTTTCCAAAATAAATTGTTTGATCTTGGATTAGAGTAGGGCTTTTATGAAAGAAAAACATACTCACACTTCAAATGTCAGTCCCGATAATAGAAGGACTCAGAAGTCAATTCTGAGTAAGTTCAGGCCTCTGGGGTTTCTTTGTTCTAGAATGACTCTCCAGGTCCACTTTGCAGGTAGAAATCTGTCCTTGGCAGGCCTTGGGGGGCTGGGCAGCGTTGCTGTCTTCAGGGTGTTGGCAGCCAACCTGCAGTCTCTCTGGGAAGCCCATGGGTCAGGGGCACAAGGTCCATGGCTGAGATCTAGAAAAGCAAAGGGGGTTCTGGCAGTTAGGGTGGTGAAGGGGGGCACAGATGCTGTGGGGGGCAAGGAAGTGGCACTGAAAGTAAGGTCTCGGAAAACAGAGGGCAAACTTGATATCCTGGATAATAATTCTTAGTATGTTAGAAAAGAGTCTGCGTAATAGAGATTTCACCAGTGCAGGCTGTCATTCAGGCACGTGTGAAATACCTGCCACCCAGGTGGCACCAGTGGTAAAGAATCCGCCTGCAACGCAGGAGAAGCAAGAGATGCGAATTTGATCCTTGGGTTCGGAAGACTTCTTGAGGTAGGAAATGGCAGCCTGCTCTAGTATTCTTGCCTGGAAAATTCCAGGGACACAGAGGCCTGGCAGAGTACAGTCCCCGGGGTCACAGAGAGTCAGACATGACATATTGACTAAACAACAACAAAGAGTCCCAAATGATCCACTGTGTTCACGTTCACATTTATGTTTTCATTTTTTCATGGCAAAGTATGTTGCTTGTCTGTGCTACCATATACTGAAAGTGAAAGGGAAGTCGCTCAGTTGTGTCCAACTCTTTGTGACCCCATGGACTGTAGCCCACCAGGCTCCTCCATCCATGGGATTTTCCAGGCAAGAGTACTTGAGTGGGCTGACATTTCCTTCTCCAGGGGATCTTCCTGACCCACGGATAGAACCCAAGTCTTCTGCATTGCAGACAGATGCTTTGCAGACAGATGCTTTACAGTCTGAGCCACCAGGGAAGCTTTACCATATACTGGAAAAGGTCTGTTCTCTGTTTTCAAACAGTTCACAACCTAGGGTGCAGATGGACAGGAGGCTGTGGATGATATTGGCTGAGAGCCTCAACAGCGAGGACCAGAATGCCAGGGTTCAGTTCCACCCTACCCACCACGATGTGGGTTACCCTGGACTAGTTACTCAGCCTCTCTATGTCTATGCTTTCTCATCTATCAAATAAGAGGAATCCTTGTTGCAAGGACTGAATTAGTTAGTATTCATAAGTACAAGGAACAATGCCTCAAGCTTCATAAAACTTGTATAAGGGTTAGTTACTGAGTAGCAAGTGTTCTTCCTAAATTCCCATAATGGCCCCATGAAATTAGTGCTGTTATTTCTACTTTACGAATAAAGAAAACTAAAGCTAACTTTAGCGATTTAATAATTGTGTGAAATCTAATTCACACCATGAGGAAGTGCAAGACTGAATCCAAATGTCTTTGACATTTGACCACATGGTCTGGCATGGGTCAGTAGCCTCAACAGCAACTCTGAGGTCTTTTGGACAGTGGACAATTTAAGATGATGACAGAGAACCTTATGGGGTAGAGGGTTCTGAAAATGGAGTTTCTTCAGCTATCAAATTTGCCCATTTTTGTTTGGCTGGGACCTAGCATAGTAACTGACTTGTAATAAATGCCCACTAGATGCTTTCTGAGTGAGTAAATGAATGAATGAATAATAGCTTTTACACATCATTTTATAATAGCTTTTTATTTATATATTATGGATAAACTGGCCTAGAATTAAGGGATGTAAATTGCTAGGATAGCTCCTCGAATTCATTCTGATAAGTGTTTACCTATTTATTTTACAAAAATATACTGAGCACCCACAAGCAGGCAGCATGCTGAATTCTGAGCGCACATGGGTGGCTAAAACCAACATATCACCAGCACTCATGGAATTTATGATTTCATGGCAGACACAAGCAAGAGGAAAGGAAATAGCCAATACAGACATGATTACAAATAATGACAGAGACCAAAGCAACAGAATTCAGTGATAGAAAGTGATGGCCCATGGATAGGACATTTAGGTAACTGGTCATGGATGTCATGCCATGGACTTACGGAATGATGAAGTGAATACTGGGTAGTCGATGCTGTGGGGCTGGGTTTCACCATTGAGCTGTTCTCAGCAGCTACAGCCTTCTTGTGCTATGCTCTGCTGTGCTTAGTAGCTCAGTCCTGTCCAACTCTTTCTGACCGCATGGACTGTAGCCCACCAGGCTCTTCTGTCCGTGGAAGTCTCCAGGCAAGAGTACTGGAGTGGGTTGCCATTCCCTTCTCCAGGGGATCTTCCCAACCCAGGGATCAAACCCAGGTCTCCTGTATTGCAGGCAGATTCTTTACTGTCTGAGCCACCAGGGAAGCCTTCTTAGCCACTACAAATACTTAGTGAATTTAGTTTAGGGAAGAGAACGGTAGAGAACGACTGTAGACATCACAAAAAAAGGAAATCCAAGATGTCTCCAAAGTTTCGAGGTTGAGACAGATTTCCAAGTTCTTTGGGACCGTCAGCAAGGCTCTCCTGAGTTGCAGACTGACTCCACTTATAAATTTTAAATGCCTGAATCAGGACAACTGATCCAGATGAGAAGTCGGCCTTTAGGAGTTCTGTTAAGTCATCAATCATCTTAATTTCAGGTGATACCCAAAAGTAAGGAGAGAAGTTTTTCAGCATCCCTTTGGGGTATTGTTTCCTCTGTTCCAGAGAGAAATTACTTAGTAACTGTTTTAGGGATTCCTGGGGATGAAATTAACCTCCCAGAGCCTCCTTCAGGTCTTGGGTCTGAGTCCCTGTCACCCTCCTCATATCTGTATGTCCTCTCATTCAAACCAAGGGCTTATTTTGTCATTGACTGGCTCTCCAGGATCCATGCAACAGACTGCAAACTTCTTAAAATGGTACCTAAGGCCTTCTAGAGGGCATCAACATTTTTCACTATTTCTACTTTTGCAAAGTTTCTTGACTTTTCTTGATGTCATATATCTTAATTTTTTTAGTGTCCCCTCTGCTTGTCATGACTTTCTGCAGACTCTCACCTTTGTCTCTCTGACACATTCTTCAAGGATAAACACAGATGCCAACTTCTCTGTGAAGCCTTCTTTGACTTTACTAGTTTGAATAGATTCCTCCTTCCTTGAAGGCTCTTTGTACTTTATTTAGCTTTTCTTTGATAAAGTTTGAAGATACCTACCTTAAGATGCCTTAGATTTATTTCTGCCTTATCTCTAGTGTTAATGCCTACTTCCTATCTGAGCCTGTCCTTCACACTCCAGTGTCATTTTACATGTATTTCTGAGGTTGAGTAATCCCTGTAACTTTTTCTAATAATAGCAGTAGCAACTATGAACACTTACCAAGTGCCAAGCACTCTTCCAGTCAATTTATTGCATCCTAAATGTCTGTTCAGAGAACTTTTAGGGGTGATTCAATACTCAATATGCAAACTAGTATGGTTTAATTTTGCACTTTTATTGACATTTAATTCTCATAAAAACCATAGGATTGCTATTAGCCCATTTCACAGGTTAGGAAACTGAGGCACAGAGAAGTTAAGTGACTAGGATCACACAGCTAAATGCAAGATTCAAGCCAAGTCACTGAAGTTCCAAAGTGCATCCTCTAAGAGAATATTCATGTCTTTGTTTATTTTATCTGCCTGTCACATTTCAGCTGTGTTTTGCATGTATATGTTAGCTAAATGCTTATGGAATGAAGAGGCAGAAAGAGAAAGTAAAAGGCACAGATACAGGCAAGGAAAGGCAGAGAGGCAACAAAAGAGTGGGAAGAAAGCCGGCTTTCTAAAGCAAACACAGCTTAGCAGGAGGAACTGAAGCCCTTGCAACTGGATAGATTAAGGAAAGGGAAAATGACTTCAGTATCTAGATGAGTCAGACAGGCAAATGGAAATTAGGGACACAGGCTGGTGACGGCTGGGGAGTGATGGAAACCCTGGAGGATGGACAGGTGCTAACGGTCCCACTGCACGCTGCCCTGCTGGCAGAGACGGGGCCAAGGGGTGCAGAGCTTCTTTTCAGGAGAAGATGAAAATCTAGATTTTACATGAAATTCTTTGTTTTTGTAAGCTGTTGGCAAGTATTTCAAGTGAAAGGAAAAATAAACTCTCTGTGGGTTAAACCTAGGGGGACTATAGTAAGATGAAGCTGCAAACTCAAAGGTCAGGCCAGGTTTTAGGGCATCCTGAATGTCTGTTGAGAGAACTTTGGGGGCATATTCAACACTCAGCATGCAAAATTATATGCAAACTAGCATGGTTGAATTTGAGGGGTAACAGAACTGTTGCACTGGGGTTAGACGTGTTCACTCTTTTATGGTATACAAACATTGCTTCTTGAATTTCTTTATTGTTTCCCAAAAGAGTTGATTTACAGGCTTCAAATGAGCACATTTCTTTCACTTCTCGGGCTTAACCCTGTGACAGAATAAGATGAGTCATAGCTGGTCCCTTAGTCATGGGAGAAAGATAAATAAGAAGGTTGGGATTAACAGAGACACACAAATATATACATATGTGTATAACAGATACTCAACAAGGACCTACTGTATAACATGTGGAACTCTGCTCAGGACTGTGGAATAACCTATATGGGAAAAGATTCTGAAACAGAATAGAGATATGAACATGTGAGAACCCCTGGCGGCTCAGTGGTGAAGAACCCGCTTGCCAAGCAGAAGATGAGGGTTCAACCCCTTGGGTTGGGAAGATCCCTTGGGGAAGGAAATAACAACCCACTTCCAGTATTCTTGCCTGGGAAATCCCATGGACAGAGGAGCCTGGCAGGCTGCAGTCCTTGGGATTGCAGAAAGAGTTGGACACAACTGAGTAACTGAACAATGCCAACATATGCATATGTATAGCTAAATCCCTCTGCTGTACATCTGAAACTAATACCACATTGTAAATCAAATATATCCCAATATCAAATAAAAATTTTAAGAAAAGAGTAAGAAAAACCAGAAAAACAAAAGAAGCAGGGAACTGGCAAAACCAGGCAGGTAACTTGATCACGCAAAGGATTAAACATCTAACGGTGTGACTTTGAGAGTATGTGCTGGAAGATTCGGACGATGAAAAAAGCAGAAGTAGTTTGGCAAGGCTTCAGGGTAGAAGCAGGGTGGTGGGGACGATGGGTGTCTGACACTGAGCAGGACAAAAAATAAAATCCCGGTGATGAGAGCCATTTTATGCGCTTGCATTTTTTTCTAATTAATTCTGTACGCATGGCTTGGGTACCTACCCAAGGGCTCAGTACTCTGCTGGCGCTGGGGATAAAGAACAGAGAGGCTCTAAAGATGAGCAGGAGGGACTGAGGTTCAAAGTAGCAAAATGCTTAAGACTCAGGCAGACTGGTATGAGTCTTGTCACTGTCATTAATTATTTGATCTTGATGGAGTTTCTTAGCCTCTCCAAGTCCTAGTCTCCATATCTGTAAAACAGGGACAGTAATTCCATCAATCACATAGGTTTGTTGTGAGATTAGCAAAGAATGTTTGCATAAACCAGTCAACACAGTGCCTGCCACATAGTAAGGACTTCATAAAAAATAGCAATTACTACATCTATGTATAAATTCTCCAATAGAAGAAAATAGAAAATACACTTTACGCAAAGGGGGAAATTATTGAATATTTCTTATCTCTTTCATTTTTTTTTCTTTCATAGCATACACTACAATTTGAAATTATGTTTCCTAGCACAGAGAAGGAAATGGCAACCCACTCCAGTGATCTTGTCTGGAGAATCCCAGGGACGGGGGAGCCTGGTGGGCTGCCGTCTATGGGGTCGCACAGAGTCGGACACGACGGAAGTGACTTAGCAGCAGCAGCAGCACCTATGCATGTATTATGTACCTAATAGCAATATTTTTGAGCACTCATATGTGTGGGCTCTAATCCATTCTGGTGCATCATCTCATCTAATCCATTGCAGCAGTCTTATGGATTGCTACTATTATTTTTCCCAATTTAGGAATAAGGTTCCCAAGGCATACAGAGATCAAGGCACTTGGTCAAGTTCATAAGACAGGTAAGCGGTAGAACCAGGGTTGAGATGTTCTCTGGCCAGTGTTCCAGTTGTGCCAATGCCACTGAAGTCTGTGTGGAATGAACGCATCAGTGAATGGGTAATGAAAAAAAAAAAAAGGTTCACAGAGCGGGGCCACTTTAATTGGAGAGGAGGGTGAGTAGGAGTTTTTAGGAAGCAAGGGACTAAAGGGCCAATGCTTGCCAGCATGAAATGAGATTGTAACCACAGGCAGATTGGGTATAGCAAATGAGCAAACAAACTCTGTGTGTGTGTGTGTGTGTGTGTGTGTGTTTGACAGAGACACAGAGAGACAGAGATAGAAAGAGATGGAGAGGCAGAGAGAGAGAGAAAGTTTTAACAAGCTTGGGCATTACCCCACCGACAGTGGAGAAAACACTGAAGGGGAAAACGTGGGCAAGCGTACTTCCTTTTGTATAATCAACCTTCGGCTTGTAATAAGGATGAACCCCAAGTCAGAAGAGAATTGTGGATGTGTGAACAGTATCAGATATTTCCGAACTTGGAATCTTTAGGTATTAACAGGAAGATATATTTCCAATAACCGTTTGGAACCGTCTATAAGAAATAATGAGAGCAAAACTCCACCTTATTCAGAAAGGGATTCCCTAAATGGATTGTTGAGCTTTTCCCAGTTTTGATCAGTATGGGACTGCACCGGCCTGCTCGGTGTTACTTTAATTCTCCAACCGAGACAGCCACGTAAACACACACTTGGGCGGCACTGAACTCGTGGGCCGCCTTGAGTTGGGGAATTTAAACACAGGCAACGGTTAGGTTTTGCAGTGGCCATCATTCCAAAACATAAATCAAGCCAAATTTGTTTGAAATTCTGTCTTTAGAAGGTTGTGTGTTTTGACAAACCTTGCAGCAAATTTGGTCCAGCTTTTGGATTTGTAATGAAACCTGAAACCCAGCATGCTGGCCTGCCCTGGGGTCCTCTGGAAGGAAGCCTTCCAAGCAGTCTTACTGCATGTAAGGCCTTCCCTAATCTCACCCTGGCAAGAGACAGTTACTGTATTGGGTTGCACTGTAACTTTGAGGTGGACTCTGCAAATATTTTATGCAGTTATGGAGAAGGACAAATCAAGACTGCAGTTTGGAGGCATTTGGATGCCTGAGTATTCTTAAGAGTGTAAATTGCAGAATTAACAATACCTATCCCCTGTTGGCTAGTGACTTGAAGATACCCCAAGCCATGGTTGGGGCAGAAAGTTAATTAACCTGCTTATTAAAAAGAAGAAATGTCTCATTTGCATGCATTTACATTCAAATCTTACATGCATCAAGCTTTTTGGAGGTCTCTACTTTCTTTCTTTAATACCACTGACCTAGCTAGATACTCGCTCAAAACATTCATACTTTCTGTGCTTTTATATCTGGACTTTGTTTAAGGGGTAGATGTCTGGTTATCATTGGTTCCAGCAGAATTTGATTGTCTTATAGATTATTTCATCACTATAGACATCATCTCCCCTCCCGTGGGTGGTGCAGGCTTTCTTCCAGTTATCATATACCATGATTGAGAAAAGATTCATGGACATAACCCATCTTAGAAAATAAAGGTCTTGTCTCCATCAGAGTTGGACATGTTATTTGGGGATAAACCATTCAATTATTCGCAATTTCCTACTCAACTGAATTTTCCATGGACATTTTTTGCAGGAGTTTTCTCTGTCTTGCTTTTCCCATCTTACTTGGAGGTCTGCTTTGGGAGATTTTGTTTCCTTTATTCTGTCTCCTAGGGAAAGAAGACCATTGCACCATGGGTGTTTCTTGGGCATTCCACATTCCAATTATTTTGAACCTCAAAATGTTTCAGTGACCTGAATCTAGGCCCCGGGAGAGGGAGTGGGCTGGGAAGAAGGGTGACAGCCAGGGGAGTAGGGGGCTCCAAGGGAGGGATTGAAATGCAAAGACTCTGCCAAGCTCTCAAACAGCAAGGAAAACGAAAACTACAGAGGGAGCTTAGTGCAGAGGGAAGCCTGCCTGGGAGTGCACCACCAGCTCAGCTCTGGGGGACCCGGACACCCCCTGTTCTGTGTTTTATAGCCATCACCTCTCTGATCCACGACAATGGTTGTGGTGCGGGGCTGAGTGGCTCAGCTGGGAGCAGTTAAACCACCTATATGCTAACAAGCCCAGCCATCAGGTTGTGAAGGGTCCTGGCTGGAGGGGAAAGGGAAAAATAAAATAAAATCCCACCAAACCTTAGACCTCTGTCAGACTGCGAGGAGAAGGATATTTTTTGAACTAGTCTACGGTGCGGACAGGAAATGACCTCTCCACAAACTGCTTCTTTAAAAACAAGCAGTGATGCCTAAAGCCATCCAACTCCCCTCTCCCTCCCTCCCTTCCTCTCTCCCAGCCTCCCTCCCTCTCTGAAGCTCCAGCTCTCCGGCTCTCCCTCCCCTCCTTCCTCCCACCTCCCTCCTCCCACCTCCCTCCTCCCTGCCTCCGGCTCTCCGGTCTCTCGCTATAGAGGCTCCCACGGCAGTTCCCAGCCACTGTGTTCAGCCTGCCTGCCTGCCTCTGTGTGTGAGTGTGTGTGTGTGTGTGCGTGCGTGTGTGTGTGTATGCGCGCGCGCGCGTGTGTGCGAGCGTGTGCGTGCGGCTACTTTGTAGTGGGAAGAACACAGCCCATGTGCTCTGCATGGACGTTACTGATACTCTGTTTGGCTTGATTTTCGACAAGCAGGCAAGATGTCCAGCGCACCACATGACCCCTTCTATTCTTCTCCTTTCGGACCGTTCTATAGGAGACACACACCCTATATGGTTCAACCAGAATACCGAATCTATGAAATGAACAAGAGGCTGCAGTCCCGCACAGAGGTAAGGACTTCAACCTTGGGTGTGTGTTGCTGTCTTTTTTTTTTTTTTTTCTTCCCCCAAACTGTGCCCGAGCTTTCCCTGCGTGGCTGGCTGCATCCTGCGGGAAGTGTCCCGCTAGATCCTACCGCGTACGTGGAAATGAGCGCCAGGATGAAGCCACGAGTTTGAACGCTGGGTTTCTTGCACATCAACTCTTGGAAGGTGGGGACAGTTTCTGCTGGAATCTTGAGATAGACAACCCAGCACTTGATTCGCCTGTCGGGTCTCCAGAAATGCTGCTTTCCCAGAACTCTAGCGTCTTGCAGGCTCCGGGTCGGTCCCCTCTTAGTGTTTCTTGAGATAGACTTCTAAGAGATTCCATGCTCATTGGCATCCAGCAAAATATTTTTTTTAAAAAATAGCAAATCCCAGAGGAAGTCTGCTTTGACCTGTGTTTGCTTTTCAAAGTCATCAGGATTGAGGTGAAAAGGGCAGTAGAGCCACCCGTGGTACTTTTCAGAACTGGTCCTGGAGGGACGTGATTGTCTATTTCCCTGTTAAATTCAGAAACCACTTGCTGGGGGCAAGGGGTTCTTGACTCTCTCCCAGGGAGGGTAGGGGTATCTCCTGGGCTCTCCCTTCCACCAGAGCTGGCTCAGAAATCAAATCAGCTTGAGTTTTTGGCAAATTTTGTGATCTGGTGCCTGACAGAGGAGCCTCACCTCCTCACTAGCAACTCTGGGAGCCAGGAGAGACAGGACTTTGAGAACTTTGTAAATGCAAAAACTCCAGACTGCCTCCTGCGATTTAAATATTTAACGCCCGCTGACTTTTCCTCCTTGCTGGCTGAGCTGACAGGTCCTACAGCTGGGCTGCCCCTTTGCCTTTAAGTTGGGGCTTTGTGTTGAAGTGTTCTGAG
Source organism: Capricornis sumatraensis (assembly GCF_032405125.1). NCBI lineage: Eukaryota > Metazoa > Chordata > Mammalia > Artiodactyla > Bovidae > Capricornis > Capricornis sumatraensis. The sequence goes on along the minus strand of NC_091075.1, from coordinate 114,464,557 downwards.
AAGGAGTTTGTCACAGAGTCACTTTAGAAAGTAGAAATCTCTGGGAATTTTGTCCTTTCTGCAGAGTATGGATACCTGGAGGGTCGCTGGCATAGAGCTTTTGGGGACTAGCATTGGTAGAATTTTAGGTAGAAGACTGACTCTCAGTTCCAAAGAGGGAGTCAGTTAAGGTTGTATGAGAAAATAAAATACACTTCCTTGAATTGTCAACAGAGCCATAGAGAACTCCTGATGTTTAATGTATTTAATGTAGCTGACAAGATGTGACCTGCTTTCTGACTGGCTAACTGCTGGACTAGGACTGATTGAAAAAAAAAAAAGTAGCTGAGCTGTCTTTATCACTGCTGTTTTCTTTATGTGTTAATACATCATAGATCTTACGTATACTTGATACTATTGCTCTCCCCAAGAGCCAGTAGCTTTGACACAAGTGTAAACTCTTGTGCAAAGGGTGGTGAGCCTTTGGATATAAATGATATATGTGTTGTTGAGTATGTATGTTATAGTTTGTATATTTCAATGTTCATTTCGATCTTTGCAACTGTGTATTGGAATCTTCAACTCTTACCCAAACTGTTGGTTGTCACAGCCTGCTTTCTAAATTAGGAGGATAGAGAATGTCTTCTAGTTCAGGCACACATAATTGCAACACAGACTTGGGGTAAAAAAATGTCTTGAAATATGATTAGTTTTTTTAAAAAAGAGGCCAGGGGCCTTGATGGATCGATTGTTGAAGAGCAGCAGGATTTAAAAACAACCCGTGTCCATCTTATATCTTAGAAAGTTTTTGTGGAGTTACAAGAGGAGGTTTTCCTCCCAACAACCTTCTCTGTTAGGGGAGCAGGCAGATTTCTCAGACGTCTGTGTTCTCCTGTGTCCCTTAATTATCACCTGGCCAGTTCTGAGCTAGCATACTTATCTGGAAGACTTCTTTACGCTGGTTCTCATAAAACTCTGTAGGATGCAATAAGGTGCCTACATTTGTTTCACATTTGAGAGGAAACCTTTGAAAGCCCCTCATTCATAGCCTGTTTCTTAAAAATGGCACATTATCTTTTGTGAGAGCTAAACTCAGGAATTCTTAACTTTTGGATCCTGGGGTATTACTTTTAAGTAGAAAAGCTGCTTCATAGCTCGAGAAACTAGAAAAGGAAATCTTGCTATGACAGATCTTAAAGATGTTTTAAAACCTCTCTGGCTGACAAGAAAGCACGGAAAACTGTTTCTAGAACTGAATGTTCTAGAGCCTACCTTAAACATTTCTTCCCTTAGTTAGATTTTTAAAGTAATTATCCAAATAATTACTCTGACGCTTCCGTTTTGCTTTGCCAAGCAGTAAAGGATGTCATGAACCCGAGGCCATAAGTTTGCTTTCATTTCATAATGAAAAAAAGGAGAGAACCAAATAAGTACTCCTAAGATACAGAAATCTTAACATTCAGTATTAGACTGATCAAAGTTTATAATGGAAAAAAACGGGTTTAGAAAAGAATAACTCTTCTTGAAAAAGTTGCATTGTGCCTTTACCAAGGATGATTATTTATGATGAAGTTATTCTGAACCCTAGAGAGAGATGGGCTGGAATAAAGTACAGTAATATCCAGCAAGAGTTATCAGTTTATAATCACGCGCAGAAATCAAGTAGATGGTTGCCGGATCACTTTTAGAATGTAACCTGTGCATCCATCCATTTTGGGCAAGAGAGGCTGACCCCTCTTTCTTTCTCTCTTCTGGTTCCCGCTTCTACATTACTCGGTGTTATTTCATCGACTCCTTACACGTGTACACACGCACTTGCACTCACACACACACGCCTAGGTGACACGCTCGACTCTCCATTCCTTTTTGAATGTACACTTGCCTAGAAAGAAATTGTAGCACATCCCATTTGTGATGAAGAAAATTGTAACCAAGTTTGCAGAAATTTCCTGGAAACGTCCTTCTTTATGGAAAGGAAAGAAAGTCGTGAAGAAGAAGCATGGCTCCCACCTACCTTCCTGCTTTTTCTTGCCCCCCCAGAACATTCTCTTCTGGGATTGATGCATTTCTTCCAATTAAATCCAGTCAGAGCCCTTCAGGAGCTGGGTAGTCTTAAAGAACCCAGGATTGGGAGTTAATCCTGTTTCAAACTTGTTTCTTCACTTACTAACTTGTTGGCATGGATCTTGTTTCCTCATCAGCAAATCCCCTGCAAGACCCCTTAAATTTGAAAATCCAGATTCTTTCGAAGTCCAGGGTTTGGTTTCCTTCAGTATGAACAAAGTGTTGTAAACCAGAGTAATGAGCAAAGACATTATTTCTTGGCTCACGGTATTTAGTTCAGAATTGCAAATGGTAATGTGAAAACAGAGTCATAGTGGAGAAAATATTGCAGAGAGAGACCCTGGCAGTCTTGTTTAAGGCCGGCGCTGGAAGCAAGCAGTTGCTGGGACAAAGTAGGTGCACAAGAAACGTCTGTGAACACGCGATCACGCATCAGTAAATGACAGAGGAGAGAGAGTTTAGCTATGTCATTGATTCTTGACCTTCTGAGCCACCAGGGAAGCCCAGTGTCACTGAAATTGGCATCATTCCTGAGAAGTACAATTCTGATGCCTTTGGGGCTGCTGGTACCTCCTGAAGCTGCTTTAGGGACCAACTTCCCAGTGCCGTAAAACTGCGCATCTCCGCCTCTTCACATTTATTTCATCATGAGGCAATTAAGATCTGTAATCTCTGTGGCCAAGGAAAGCAAGTGTCTAAGAAATTATGGGACCTCATTTCTTTTTAAAGGAATATAAACGCTTTACAAAGCAAACGAACACAACATAAATATGTTTTCAATGCTGCCAGCTATTCTGGGAAATAAAAATTTCTTTGCAACACCAGAATCTCAGTGGAATTTCATAAAGAAATGCATGGATGTTTCCCCCCTCTTCTTAGTTGAAAATAAGAGAAACTCTGGGAGTTTTTTCTCAGTGTTGATCTGTATCCCAGCCAGTGGGAAGAGGGCTACGCTGTTTTCCATTGTGTATGTTACCATGAATTGACCTGAGGTCTTCGCAAATTCATTTACTATTTGAACGATCTTGCTGTCTCAAATGTGTTTTTGGAAGAACAGAACTGCATAATTTTTTATTTAATGCTGCACACAAAGTATAATCAGATAGGACATAAAACTATGTCCTAAAGATTTCAGAATTTATTCTGTAACAAGCTTCAATAACGATAGAAGAAGCAGTGTTATTTTCATTTCCTGAGGTCTGTGCTACAAGATAAAAAAAGTATGTACAGGTAAAATATAAGATCATCATAGTGACCTTCATTTTTAGTGAAAGGATTTCAGTAATGTCGGATTTTTATAGAATTTAAGGAACTTTAATCAAGTTATAAAAATTTTGGTTACTGTAGGTAACTTTTCTATACCTTATTTCCTCATTCAAAGACCAAAAATGTGTCTGTTCCAGTGAAGAGGTTTGTAAGTATATAGTTTTTTTTCATGTTGGCAGTATGTTGATTTTGATAAATGCCACAAGCATCAGGAAAGTGTGGGTACCATGATGTGTTTCTTTTGTTTTGAGGGCTTTTCCCCTTTTATCAGTATTACACATTCCACTCCCAAAGAGAAGACGGTGATTACAATGGGAAGCCACCGCGCACACAAGGGTTTTCTTAGAATTACGGTGTTTAGTTTTACAGGATTTAATATCAATGTCGAAAATGTTTGAAGACCTTAAAATTTAAATCTGCTGCTTTAGCCCCGCCTCAGCTCAACTCTCCAACTCCCCGGGGAGGGGGTGGAAGGGGGTGGAGGGCTCGCAGGCTTTTCTTTCAGCTGCATTTTTATATACTTTAGTCACAGAGTTTCCCTTGTAACATCATGTTTATTCATGGGCTAGCTGAGTATCATTGATGTTCAGATGGAGCCTAGTTAAAATGAGATTAGGTATTTTGGATAGGTGGGAAAAAAAAACGAAAACTGCTTTGTGATAAACTTGGATTTTTTTTCTTTTTTTCCTCTTAGAAATTTAGAAAGAAAAATGGTGCTGTTACTCTGAGGCATATGAATGATTTTCAGTGTTAACCACAGAACTTTCCAAGTTTTTCGAAGGGGGGTGGTGAGGAGTGGGGGGCGGAGAGTGGGTTAGTAGTGGTAAGGAAAGCTATTTTGAAAATGTTAAATGAAACCAAAACTGAGTTTTTTTTTTTTTAAATGAGAACTCCCAACCTCTCTTATTTTTCAAGATCTCTACAAGGCCTCAGAAAACAAATTGCAGGACTCTTGTACGGATTTTATTTTCCTGAAGTCTTTTTTTTTTTTTTTTTTCCATTTTCTTACTATGGGAACTGTTTTTAATTAAAAATTGCTGCAAACTAACTATTCGTAGGAGGCCAAGAAGAAAAAAAAAAAATCTCTCAACACCATTCAACACAGATTCTTATCAGCCTAAAATCAATGCATACTTAAATCTCCCCTCTTTTGGTGTGTAAATTATGATATAGGATTTAAACAGTATGCATCCTTTAAGCATTTAGCTTTTTGTTTGGGTTTCAGAAAGAAATTAATTTAAATTGTATGGAGATAGGGCTATAAATCTCCTTTTATTACGTTTGTCCACATTAACTCATTTTCATGTGGAACACGGAACACCCCCTTTCTGAGCAAGCAAACGCAACATAAAACAAACAATACCAGATATTCTCCAGAACAAGATTCATAAACTTACTTATTTGGATTCAGTTGGTGGGTCATGGAGTATAATTGATCTGGAAAAACAATCTTTTTGAAGGTAGCAGAAAACGAGGCTTTAAAAACATTTTCAGCTAAGGTAGGTATTACATATATCTTTGTGATTTCCCAAACAATCTATTTTCCTCTTTCCTTTTTCTTCTTCCTTCCTCTTTCTTTCTGTTCTTTCCTCCCTCCCTCCCTCTCTTCCTTTCTTTCTCTTTCTTTCCTTTTTTCTTATCAACTGAGCTTAGGTTTTCTTTTTACATTTAAATTCTGGCCACGTGCATCTGAACACAGGCAACTATTAATACTTGAGACAAACTTCAGCCATTCCTTCAAGAATTTTCCTGCTTCAGGCAATGACAGTATCAATGTCTGGAAATGCAAAGACTATTAAGACGTTTTCTATGTTTAGAAGCTTACAATTTGGTAACCAAGGGCAGAATATAAAACCCACTCTTACAGTGAAGCCCCCTGTGAGATGGTTGAATGGCATCACCAACGCAATGGACATGAGTTTGAGCAAGCTCCAGGAGTTGGTGATGGACAGGGAAGCCTGGCGTGCTGCAGTCCCTGGGGTCGCAAAGAGTCGGACTGAGCGACTGAACTGCACTGTTGGGTTAAGACATTGTGCCTTTGACTATTGAAAGATGCACAGCTTTCTGAAAAGTAGTCATGATGATAGTAACTAATATCTATGGAGGGTTCCCTATCTGAGGGCCAAGGTGCTCAGTACGTTCTGTAGGTCAACTCACGTCACCGTCATAATTACCACCTGTAATTGGAACTTCTAACCTCTGAAGCCTTACTGATGAGGAAAAACTAAGGGTTACGTAGATTATCTAAGGTCGCACGGATGGTAGTTTAGTTTTAGAAGTTATCCTCTTAACCGCGTCACTTCTCTGAGATAAGAAATACTAGTGAGGATTCTAGTTTTGCCTGTGGAAATGTATTGGTTGAATACATTTTTTCCTTGGATAGATTGACTTTGGCAGTGGCTGGAAAGTTGACCCCATCTAACTAACCTGATTGGACTACTTGCCTCTCAAATATCTGACTCATTTCAAAAGGGCCCTTGTGAAATTCCAAAGGATGGAATCAGAGCTGGAGCATATACCCTGGTTATCAAAAAAGAGACCGCAATCACATCTATCTACTGAAGAATGGATAGTTTCAGTATTCATCGAAGTGATCTTATCTGAAGAGTCACTGGAATTGTTGTGGGATACTATGTTTAGTTATCTAAGAGTTTAATTGTTTTTCAGCTTAAAATACTTAGGTTTCCATTCAGCGCTTGACTTGTCTCAGGTCTGCTCTGTGGGAGACGGTGGTTTAATTATTTTAAACATCAGTAGGATGAGTAGAAAAACTAACCCAACTTTGGTGGGATACCAGATTAGGAGAGTAAATTAGAATCTGGCATGATATTGGCTTCCTTTGCAGGTAATCAACTAAGAATCGTAGGAAAAAGAAAGGCAAAGAGAGAAGAGCCCTTCCAACTTGTGTTGGTCTCTCGCTGTCCTATTTTGATGCTAAGAGACAGTCCGTCCACATCAGAGTTCCTCGTGGAACACAAGGTTGCTTTCCTAACCCTGCAGCCTCCTTTAGCTCTCTGCGAGGCTACTGTCTGTACAGTAAATGCCTGCCCGTGACTAGCGATAAGATGGATCTCTTCCTGTGATGCACTCGCCAGCCCCAGATGCCCGTGTTCTGGTTCTCCTTTAACGAATAAGGAAGCTGAGGCTCAGAGAGGTGAAGACCAAGTCTGTGCATGGGTGTCTCCAGGTCTGGATCTTTTGACTACCCTGAGTCTGCTGGTGAAGGCTTCCTACCCGCTGATGGAACCCTGACAGCCACCCCTTGCCCGCGCTTCACTGACAGGTTTTGTTCTTACTGTTCAGTCGCTTGGTCGTGTCTGACTCTTTGTGACCCCATGGACTCCAGCACACCAGGCCTCCCTGTCCTTCACCATCTTCCGGAGTTTACTCAAACTCCTGTCCATTGAGTCAGTGATGCCATCCAACCATCTCATCCTCTGTCGTCCCCTTCTCCTCCTGCCTTCAATCTTTCCCAGCATCAGGGTCTCTTCCAATGAGTCAGCTCTTCACAGGAGGTGGTCACGGTATTGGAGCTTCAGCGTCAGCATCAGTCTTTCCAATGAATATTCCGGGTTCGTTTCCTTTAGGATTGACTGGTTTAGTCTCTTTGCAGTCCAGGGAACTCTCAAAAGTCTTCTCCAGCACCACTATGAACCAATCTAGTTTGAAGTTTCAGCCTTCCGATTAAAAACAACGCTGAGCATTAATGATGTGGTTGTTTAGCCACTCAGTCGTGTCCGACTCTTTGCCCACCCCATGGACTGCAGCACACCAGGCTTCCCAGTCCTTCACTATCTCTCAGAGTCTGTTCAAGCTCATGTCCATTGAATCAATGATGCCATCCAACCATCTCATCCACAGTTGTAGATTCCTGTGAAGAAGGGGAACCACCCCTGTTCTGGGGACACCACAGGTCCCCTTGCTCTCTTTTGAATTTGAATGATCTCCTATCCTCTCTGCTCCCTCTTCCTAATACATAATCTGTTTTCCCGTAAGCAGCCAAGGTGATATTTTTGAAACAGAAATCAGAGCACATCACTCTCCAGCTCCCCTCCCACTGGAATAAGCTCTAAAATCCACTCTTTTGCTTGAAGACTCTGTTGATCTGCTGCTTCCTGATGGATGTTCAGCAAATTCCAGCCAAAAGAGACTTATTTGGATCCATTAACATGCCAAGCTTGTCTGTACCTCAACACCCTCGCCCTTAGCAGGAGAATGCACATACAGATTTCTTTTTGGTAACACTTATAAGTATTGTCTGACTCTTTGCAGCCCCATGGACTGCAGCATGCCAGGCTTCCTGGTCCATCACCAACTCCTGGAGCTTCCTCAAACCCATGTCCATCCAGTTGGTGATGCCATCCAACCATCTCATTCTCTGCTGCCCCTTCTCCTCCTGCCTTCAATCTTTCCCAGCATCAAAGTCTTTTCCAGTGAGTCAACTCTTTGCATCAGGTGGCCAAAGTACTGGAGCTTCAGCTTCAGCATCAGTCCTTCCAATGAATATTCAGTGTTGATTTCCTTAAGGATTGACTGGTTGGATCTCCTTGCTGTCCAAGGGACTCTCAAGAGTCTTCTCTAGCACCACAATTCAAAAGCATCAATTCTTAGGCACTCGGCCTTCTTTATGGTCCAACTCTCACATCCATACATGACTACTGGAAAAACCATAGCTTTGACAATATGGACCTTTGTAAACAAAGTGATGTCTCTGCTTTTTAATATGCTGTCTAGATTTGTCTTAGCTTTTTTCCTAAGGAGCAATCATCTTTTAACTTAATGGCTGCAGTCAACCATCTGCAGTGATTTTGGAGCCCAAGAAAGTAAATTCTGTCCATTTTTTCCCCTCTATTTGCCATGAAGTGATGGGACCAAATGCCATGATCTACTTTTTTGAATGTGTGAGTATTGGGAAATCTAAATGAATTGGAATTTGGCATGGTGTTGGCCTGATTTGCAGGTAATTGATTCAATGTCCCAAAGAAAATAATGACCATGAAAGAGATTCCTAGCACTTAGTAGGCCCTTTTCAGATCAACCCCTGTCACAGAGAGACTCCCTTAATCACCTCAGTTAAAATTGCCTCTTGCCAGACATACAACCTCACTCACTTTCTATCCAATGCCCTGATCACTTTTTATGAAGGAATTATGGCAAGCTGGTATTTCCTTGCTTGTAGTTTATTTAAGTGTCTGCTTATCCTCAATAAAATGTGTACCATGTGAGGACAAAAGGCTCAGCCATCTCCTTTATAATTGTCTGCCCAATGCCTCATTGCACATAGTTGATATGCAAAATTCATCTGTTGAATAAAGAAAATTATGTTGTACTTTTGAACTGTGGTGCTGGAGAAGACTCTTGAGAATCCCTTGGACAGCAAAGAGATCAAACCAGTCAATCCTAAAGGAGATCAACCCTGCATAGTCACTGGCTAGACGAATGCTGAAGCTCCAATACTTTGGCCACCTGATGCAAAGAGCCGACTCATTGGAAAAGACCCTGATGCTGGGAAAGACTGAAGGCAGGAGAAGGGGATGACAGAGGACGAGATGGTTGGATGGCATCACTGACTCACTGGACGTGAATTTGAGCAAGCTCTGGGAGATGGTGAAGGACAGGGAAGCCTGGCGGGCTGCAGTCCATGGGGTCCCAAAAAGGTGCACACGACTGAGTGGCTGGACAGTGACATCAAGGACTTTCTACACTGACACTGGATTTTACCTTCAATCTTCCCAACAATAATCTGTAGCTCCAGTTGGAAAAGAATCTGTGAACCTAATAGCTGGGTGAAAATTCACAGAACGTTCTGCTATATCTGCCAGGGGGTAAAAAAAGGAGCCTGAAAAGAATTTCTTCTGTGAAGGCAGGCAGTGTTGAACTGAGAACTTTGCCCTCTGGGTGGTATGAATCTGTTGGGAATCTCCCGACTTCTGATGAAAAGCATTCATACTTTTCTCATTTGTTCTTTCTACCTTTCCTCTCCTTGGATCTACTGGAGGGCTCACAGCCATGAATTACGATGTGAATTGTGATAACACCTTACATTTCCTGGAGCACTTTGTGACTTGAGAAAGTGCTTTCAGGGCCATGAATTAGCTTTTTTTCAGGTGTTTAGCATAACAGAAAATATGGGAACATATTAGTGTATGTTGTGTGTGTGTTCAGTTATGTCCAACTCTTTGTGACCCAGTGGACTGTAGCCCTCCAGGCCCCTCTGTCCATGGGATTTTCTAGGCAAGAATCCTGGAGTCGGTTGCTGTTTCCTCCTCCAGGAAGCTGACCCAGGGATTGAACCTGTGTCACTTGCATTTCCTGCTTGGCAGGCAGATTCTTTACCACTGAGCTTAACTAGGACCTGTGTGATGTGTTTGGGTGTGTTTGCGTGCAACGTGGGCATGTGTATATGACAGAGTCAAAGAGGAGACGAGAGAGAGACATCCTGAACCCAATCAGATTGTGTTTGTGTACGTATGAAACTCCTGGTTAGGAAACATACACAACTTTTTTGTTTTTTCCCGTCAGCATGCTTGAAATGTAAAGATCTGTACTGATGAATGGCTTACGATAAATCAGATTTGAGCCAAACCCTGACTCTCCCTCTTGTTTGCTCTGTGGTCTTAGGGAGGTCATTTAACTGTTCTGAACCCTTGTTTCCTTAGCCTGAATTTTAAGTTGGCAGGTGAATGGCTAACGTGTGTAAAAATGCCTGGTATACAGTAAGTGCTCAATAAGTGGGAACCTTGATGATGACGGTAGGAAGGGGGATGGTGATGCTGATTATGCTGCCCTGGTTCTCTGTCCCATTTGCAAAATAAGTCATGTAAGTCATGCGAAACGTTGATTTCCTAATAGTATTTGCTTATACTTTATTAATGTATAGTTGATTGACAGACTGCGTTAGTTTCAGGTATACAGGAGAGTGATTCAGTTATATGTGTATATCTGTATCTATCCGTGGTCATGCTAGTCACTAAATCATGTCTGGCTCTTTTCTTACCCCATGGACTCCAACCACTCCACTCTCCCCCACCCCACACGGCTCCTCCGTCCATGGGATTTCCCAGGCAAGAACACTGGAGTGAGTTGGCATTTCCTTATCCAGGAGATCTTCCCAACTTAGCGACTGAACCTGGGTCTCCTGTGTTGGCAGGCAGGTTGTTTACCACTGAGCCACCTGGGAAGCATCTATATCTGCTACCTATTTATCTATCTTTTTTCATATTCTTTTCCTTCGTAAGTTACAACAAGATATTGAATATAGTTCACTGTGAAAGAGAAGTGAAAGTGAAAGTCGCTCAGTCGTGTCTGACTCTTTGCGACCCCATGGTCTGTACAATCCATGGAATTCTCCAGGCCAGAATACTGTGCTATACGGTAAATCTTTGTTGTTAATCTGTTTTATGTATAATGGTATGTATCTGTTAATCCCATACTCCTTGCCCTCTCCTGTCCCCTCTGGTGGCCATAAAGGTATCTTTAAAAAACATGTCTTACTTGGCTTACGTAAGCAGATTTCAATTTAGTAAATGAAACTTGCAGTGATACGTTATAGGATTTGTGGGCTTGGGGTTCTTATAACATGTAATGGTACCATCAGGGCACTCTACCATCGTTCACTAGTGAGAATTATCACACAGTTTCCAGTGGCCATGATTTCCCTCAAAGTCTGAGTTATAAGTATCTCTTAGACATACCGAGGGCTTCCCTGGTGGCTCAGAGGGTAAAGCGTCTGCCCGCAATGCAGGAGACCTGGGTTCGACATACCAAGTGTCAAGATTAAGAAATGACCATTGCATGGGACACATATGCACTCCTTTCTGTTGGAAAACAATCTGTGTTCAGGGTTTGCTCTAGCTAGGGACTCAGGGGGGTCAACAGGACACTGAAATATTCCCCTTCCGCAGTGCCTCTGCTGGGCCATCTCAGCAGGGGCCCCGAGGGCTGGAGAGCGCACACCTGCTGGCCTTGACTGGTCGTTCTGTCTAAAGAGGCACACTTTCTCCAAATGCAGCCTGGCCCAGACTTCTGCGAGGGAGTAATGTCAGGCGCTGGGCGAAGCCTACAGCCCCACCTGCATGTCTAGACTGGTAACAGCCCAGCCAGCTGATCCACCGGGACACCTTACGGCTTCCTCCTTAACACGGGGCGATGTACACGGGTGGAAATGGTGTTGCTGTAAACAGTATCTAAAAGATACCACGTGCGGGTATCTTTCTGGCCAGAGGGGTCATGGTGATGGGAAGTAAAGCTGCCTGCCTCCACTTTTTGCGTGAGACCGCACGTGGTCATGTGCTGATTTGTCTCATCAATTTCAGGGTCCAATCTCCCTGACTTTTCCTACTGAATTCCTTAATGTACGCATGCCTACCTTCCTACATTTCATTTCACTGACTAGGCTGCCTGTGATGTTTATGTAGAATTCCACATTAATAATCATTTGTAATTAACTTTTGAGAGAAATAGCTTGCATAGCTCGAACATTAGTGAGTGGCACTGGCTCAGTTGTGTCCAGCCCTTTGCCACCCCATGGACTGTCACCCGCCAGGCTCCTCTATCCATGGCAATCTCCAGGCAAGAATACTGGAGTGGGTAGCCATTCCCTTCTCCAAGGGATCTTCCTGACCCAGGGATCAAACCCAGGTCTCCCTGCATTGCAGGCAGATTCTTTACCATCTGAGCCACCAGGGAAGCCCAGCTTAAACATTACATTGTTTTGTATTCTAATTATATATATATATATATATGAACTAAAATGTAATTTGAATTTATATTTATTTTATATTTTTTATAGATCTTCAATTTTTTATTCCAATTCCTGTTGGTTATCTATTGACCTTCTTTATTGTGGGGAAGGGCAAATTTTTATTTTATTTATTTTTGTTTTATTTTTGGCTGTACCACACAACATGTGGGATGATCTCTGTTCCCTCACCAGGGATCTAACTGCAACAGAAAAGTGGATTCTTCACCACTGAACCTCTCTTTAGGGAAGTCCCTATATGTTATTTTTTCTAAAAGAGTAGTGCTTGTTAAATTTTACTTCCAAATATGGTTCATTTCTTAGGACTCATTAGGATTTGATCTTGAGACTCAAAATCTGTGTAGATAAGCAAAAGTTAGACGAATAAACAAGGCTAACTATTTGGCAGTACACACACACCCCTCTATGCCTTATAACATAGGCCATGATTATCCTACAGTTGGCTGAAACTTCTGCTTGAAATTAAAACTAAGCAGTTGGTGCATATCACCTGCCTTTAAAAGGTTCTTAAACAGAACAGTAGATGGGAGACTGATTTCTCAGTTGGCTGAATCCCAGAATTTCAGGGCTGGAATTAGATCCGAGTGATCATCTAGACCAACGTCTGATTGTGGAGATTGTGGGTTTTCTGAAACCAGACCCAGGATGTGCTTACCTGAACGATGATGTGCTGAGGATTCAGAAGTAGTCTCAGTTTTCTAAAGCATGACACTGGCTACCCAGGTACCACTCAGGAAGTGACCATATCAAACACTCCGACTGATCACTAAGTTGCACTTCAGCTCTATAAACACGTCTGCTTTTCAAATCCCTTTCTTCCTTTCCAGTTTTCCAATTTGTCCAAAAGCATGATGCTATTGATGTTGAAAGATACATGACTAAGCTTTATTGCTTTGAAATTAATGGCTGTCTTCCTTGCCAATTTATTTAAAGTTGAATATGTTTTAAGACATAGATCTACTTTTTCTGATTTTAAGAACTTGGTGTGTGAGGAACAGCATATCTGTAAAGTATAACAATGTACAAAGAGGTAGATAAAAATTGTCTTTAGTTTTATCACGCAAAAATTGCTGTTAACAATTTAGCATATCAGTCTAGTGCAGACACATGTATGCATCAGTCTTTATATGTTTAGGGACATACCAAGCACCCCTTTGAATCCAGCTCTTTTAATTAAAATTATGAGTGTTTCACTGTGTTCTTAAATCTTAAAATATGATTTTGAGTTGTCTGAATTATTTACACAAATGTTTCTGTTTTAAAACTGAACATGAAGACATATTTAAAAAAAAATTTTCTGGCCTCTTTGCACCTTGATTTGAACCCAAGGAAACAGTATTCTTAATAATCAATCTTGTCCCTAGTAAGATGGAGGGCTTCTGATATAAGGAAGTTAGCCATGATGACTATGGTGATTACCATGATGATTTAATACTAGTTAGAAAGCTTGCACCCAGGGCTCCCTGTCTCCTTTTAAGAAAGCTTTTCCCTCTTAGCTTGAGAGCAGATCCTTTTCCCCGTGTTTTTCTTTCTCTTGTCCAAAGGCAGTCAGCACAACCTTGTGCAATATCTGTAAATCAAAAGATTTTTGCAAAATTCCTACTGGGAAGAGGGAGGTTGAATTCATGTTAAGAGCTAGTGCTGATCTAGAACCAGCAGTTTGGCATAGAGCCAGTTAATTTATGAGACCGTTTGAAGGACAAATGTTCAATTCAAGGACAAAAGTGATATTTCATAAAGTAGGCAGTGTTATGAGATGTATGTAATGTTACCTTATTTTCCTCACTGGATCGAAGAGATCCTTGGGGTCAGGTACGACCTTGTTTGTGTTTTATCCATCTTGGCAATTGACAGACTTGGTGACCAGTAGCAGTCATTTTTTAAAGGCAGATTTCACAGTGGTCACCATTTTGTAACTAGGTTCTGAGTTATCACTGTTTTTACGTGGGTGATATGCCTTTTACGGGCTTCCCAGGTGGCTCAGATGATAGAGAATCTGCCTGCAATGCAGGAGAGCTGGGTTTGATCCCTGGTTTGGGAAGATCCCCTGGAGAAGGAAATGCCTACCCACTCTAGTATTCATGCCTGGACAATCCCATGGACAGAGGAGCCTGGCGAGCTACACTCCACGGGGTCACAGAGAGTCGGACATGACTAAGCAGCTAACATACCTGCATTTTATAGATAAGCTTTACAGGCATATGCTCTAGGACAGAGCAGCCACTAGACTACGTCCCCTACCACAGGATGAACACTGAATGATTCACTTCTGGAGTCCAGCAGACCTGTTTCCCTCCTTACTGTTTGTGTGGTCTGGAGGGAGTTAATTCACCCCTCTGTGCTCATGGGTAAGGTGGGATGGTGATACAGTCTATGTCATAGGGTTTTTATGAGACTTGGGTGAGCTAACTCTTATATAGTGATGCTCACAGTGCCTGCGGTCTCTCGGTGTTTATCACCACGATGATGCTGATTTGTTTGCTGGATGTTGAAGTCTACTGTATGTGGTATTACTGGTCTGGAGGTGGAGAGGGCAGCATGCGTGACTTGAAAGGTCCGAGTGAGGCCACAGTAGGGTTGGCAGGGCAGGAGGATCTTGGGAGGGATAAATGGGAATTTCGCTAATTTGAGAATAGTGGTGAGAAGGCTGCTTTTGGCTGAAAGAAAGGCACAGGCATAGAAAGCAAGTCTCCAAAGGCGATGGTCTGTTTGAGGAAGGGTGCGGATGTGAGCACAACTAGGGCTTAAGGTCTAGGGTATACGTGCTGTGTTCAGTCTCTCGGTTGTGTCTGACTCTTTGTGACCCCGTGGATTGCAGCACACCAGGCTTCTCTGTCCATGGAATTTTACAGGCAAGAATACTGGAGTGGGTTGCCATTTCCTTCTGCAGAGGATCTTCCTGACCCAGGGATCAGACCCACATCTCTTTTATCTCCTGCACTGGCAGACAGATTCTTCACCACTAGTACCACCTGGGAAGCCCTGGGATGTATGTATGAGTACATATGTATGTGTAGGGTGGGGTTGGACTATGGTAGGAAATAGATCTGGAGAGGAAGTGAGGGCCGATTGTGAGCTTTGTTATGTCCAGTGAGGCCCTGGTCTCTGTCCTTTGGAGACTGTCTATTGGACTTCAGCATGGTGATATGAGCAGGAGCCCGGCATGATCGTTTAATTTCTCAGTGCTTTGGTTTCCTCATTTGGAAAAGGATGCAAGAGTAGTCCCCCCTGCTAGGTTATGTTCTAGGGAATTTCACGGGATGGGAGAGCTTTAAGCTTTTAGACCAGCTGGTCCATCACATCACTACTGTGTAGGAAGGACTCCACCAACCCCGGCTTCTACCACCGGGCAAAGGGAACTGATCAAAGGTACCTTTTGGCCTGGGTGGTGAAACCGTGTGCTGCGCCCGTCGGCAGGATCACTCTGGCCACTTCGTGCAGGGCGGACTGGTGGTCTGACTGGGAGCATGTTTGTCCGCTGAGGGGCATGGATCAGCGGATGGGGAGAAATGACACGCACTTACTGGCCGGCTGAGCTATTTTTAGCCCAGTGTGTCTGAAGTAAAGGATAGATCCTCATGGCATTTTTTAAGACGCAAAATTACCATAAGCCAAGGTTATGTAACTTGCCTGGGGACACTTGATTGCCCACCAGTGAGGCTGCGGTGGGTCTACTAAACTTTCAGCAGCTGGTGGGCCCCCAAGGTCGCCAACCTTGGCTTTTCCTCCTGCCTTGACAGAATTGGAAAATTGGAAGTGATGAGCTGTGGCCCCTGGGAAAGGCACCCCCCCTCCCCCCACACACACACCCTTACCTGGCAGCCAGCTTGGCACCAGGACCCCAGAGGGAGGCAGCAGGGAGTCCAGTGAAGAGGCTGGCTGGGGAGAGAGAAGGTGCAGGAGGTTGAAATCCTTGCCCCCCCAGCCCCGCAACCCCTGCCAGGCCATGTCATATGAGTCTCTGAGCCTCAGTTTCCTTGGTGGAGGATGGGCAGAGCCAGAGGTCAACATCAAAGGAACATCTTGGAACCTCGATGAGATGGAGGAGGGACACGGCCAGGACCAGGTGGTCCTGGAAGAGGGTGTGGTGGCCCTGCCCTTCCCTATCTGCAACTTCATGCCACAGAGGGCCAAAGATTGTTCATTTCCAGAATGTTTCTTTTTAGCCTCTTCTCACGTCTTTCCTCCCTAAACTTGAGCCTGTGACCTCAGATGAATCTTCCCCTTTCCGGAGCCTGTTTCCTCTTCTGACAGTCCCGGATTCCAGGAGATATGAACCGCAAGGCGTCCTTTTCCCGCTGTTCTTACTCGGATTCCCATTAGGTGGACTCTTTGCCTCTGTGTTTAATCTCCCCCATGAAACATACAAAGGAGGTGAATCGCGTGTTGCTGACGCTTCCCACTGAGCCTCCCACCCTCTGCTCCCTGCCTCCCTCACTGGGGGGATCTTGCTGAGTCACCGAAAGACTTTTCTTGCTTTTCTGCACACACAGGCTGGAGCTGAGCTCCACTCTGCCCTCCTCACCCCCAGGACACCATTGTCTTAAAACCTGCACATGAAAGAAGGTCCAGGGATTGTTTTTTCCGGTCATCATAAAAGAACCTCAAAATGCGAATGCAGGAGTTCACTGGGGCTCTCAGTACCCGTTGGTTTTTTGGTGTCTTTTTTTTTTTTTTTTTTTTTTTAAGAAAGGTTAAAATTCATCTGAATCAAGACTGGAAAATAAAGCTTGAGGTGTTAGGTTATTCCGAAAAGACTGTTAACGCCTGTCGGCTAAGTGCATTAAACTGCTTTGAAATGAGTACTTGTGTGTACTACTTTAAAAATCGCTTGCTATGAGGGTGATTTAAACCTATTTTTTTCCAGACTCAAAACTTCACATTTGTCTGTTGAAAAATATACTGTACTTGAAACAAATAAACATTAAAGTATAGTTTATTATATTTCCAGGCGTTCATCTGAAGGGAAAATATGTCAAGACATTTATAGTCAGACACTGAAAACTCCGCCTTAATTTGCTCCACTGTATTTCCAGGGAGCCCAGCCATATATAATATCATCAGGCCTCCCAAGGCCTCCTTGAAGGGCCACCAGATACTCCTGGTACAACAGGAGATTGGGGGAGGTGGGGAGAGAAGGCTGGGGAATGGTTTCCATTCCTAATTCTATAGTTCCTGTGACTTTTTTTTTTTTTTTTAAAGAGGGTCAGGGGAAAAAGAGAGAAGAAAGGACTCTGCTGTTACTTTTAGTTTTGCTTTGATTTTAAAACAATTTTGGGCTTCCCTGGTGGCTCAGCTGGTAAAGAAACTGCCTGCAATGCGGGAGACCTGAGTTCTTCCCCTGGGTTGGGAAGATCCCCTGGAGAAGGAAAGAGCTACCCACTCCAGTATTCTGGCCTTGGAGAATTCCATGGACTGATAGTCCATGGAGTGGTAAAGAGTTGGACGCTGTTTCACTTTTAAACCATTTAAAAAGGAACATTCATGACACCCTGGGTGTGTAGGATGGGACTGCATTGGCTCATTCAACCCTCTATCACCAACTGAGTTATTATGGGCTCAGTGGCAGAGGTATACCAGCAAGCCCTGCCCTCAGGATGCACACAGCCTAGTGGGGAAGCCAGTCAGCTGAATGTCTACTTAGGAGGGGCAAGCCTGGTCTGTTGAGAGCAGTGAGGAGGAAGTCATCCTAGCAGAGACTCAGGTGCTGAGACACACACGGCCGTTCACACACCAAGTTGCTTATGTTATAGCGTCAGTGGTGACCTAAATATTCATACTTTTCGTTGTTGTTTGGAGGTAAGTGTGTATTTGTGAAACCAGCACTATAATCTATTCCATAAACATACCTTTTGCTGTTGTTATGTTAGCTGCTCAGTTGTGTTCAACTCTTTGTGACCCTCATGGTCTATCCGTGGAATTCTCTAGGCAAGAATACTGGAGTGGGTTGCCATAAACATACCTATCACCTCCAAAAGCTTCCTTTTTATTTTTTTTCTTTTTGTGATAAGAACACTTATGGTCTTAATATTTATGTTTTAATCTAGGGCACTGCTAACTTTAAGACGACACTCTGTATCCGATGATCTGTAGAAGAGCTAAGCTGCTTTGCTGTTGTTCAGTCGCTCGGTTGTGTCTGTCTCTTTGCGACCCCATGGACTGCAGCACGCCAGGCTTCCCTGTCCTTCAACATCTCCTGGAGTTTGCTCAAACTCATGTCCATTGAGTCAGTGATGCTGACTAAGCTGCTTAAAAATCCCAAGACAGGGAGATCAGTCGTGCAGCATCCATGCCCCTGTGGTGGCTGCAACCAGGTCCTTTAATCTGCTATAACCTAGACCTTGGGTGAGGAGGAAAGAAAAGGGGACTCCTCTAAGACTACTTAGAAGTCAAGATGTGCAAAAATAATCCTTTGTGGGGGGCCCTTGGCCATGAGAAATTGTATATAGGGTAGAAAATTTCATCCTTACCAAGGAGTTCACCGTAGTAATGTTTGTAATTTTTTTCTCATTTAATGAATCTTAATTAAATAAAAATCTGCTTCCTCCCACTATGAGCTAGACAATATTAAGAGACATTTAGGAAGAAAACAGATCACACAAAGCCTCGAGTGATTCAGTTCAGTTCAGTTGCTCAGTCATGTCCGACTCTCTGCGACCCCATGTATCGCAGCACGCCAGGCCTCCCTGTCCATCACCAACTCCTGGAGTTCACTCAGACTCACGCCCATCGAGTCAGTGATGCCTCCTAGGCCTAATGGCCATCTCATCCTCTGTCGTCCCCTTCTCCTCCTGCCCCCAATCCCTCCCAGCATCAGAGTCTTTTCCAATGAGTCAGCTTTTTGCATGAGGTGGCCAAAGTACTGGAGTTTCAGCTTTAGCATCATTCCTTCCAAAGAAATCCCAGGAATTCGTAGAACTGAAGGCAGGGAGCTGGATGAGAAAAAAGCAATATCTCAAAAACTCAAGATCGGGAACAGTGATGATCGCAACACGTGTTTGCTGAGTGTCTCTGCCTGTTAGCCTCCCAGCTGAGTGCTTTATCCTTACTGCCTCAATTAAGCTGCACAGCAGTGTAGTCAGTAGGGTTATTACCCCCATTTTCCAGATGAGGGAACTGAGGCTGAGAGGGGCTTTGTAATTAGCCCAGGGCTTCACAGCAAGCAAGAGTCTCACTATGGCTTGATCCTGGGTGCACCCAAGCCCAGAGGTGATCTTCACCCTCAATTCTAACTCTGTAGGTGGTGCCCCACTTTACAGGTGGGAAAACTGAGGCCCCGGCAGGTTCAAGCAAGCCTCAGGTCATAAGATGCTGCTGCTGCTGCTGCTAAGTCGCTTCAGTTGTGTCTGACTCTGTGAGACCCCATAGACAGCCTACCAGGCTCCCCCATCCCTGGGATTCTCCAGGCAAGAACACTGGAGTGGGTTGCCATTTCCTTCTCCAATGCATGAAACTGAAAAGTGAAAGTGAAGTCGCTCAGTCGTGTCTGACTCTTCAAGACCCCATGGTCTGCAGCTCACGAGGTTCCTTTATGGCATTTTCCAGGCAAGAGTGTTGGAGTGGGGTGCCATTGCCTTCTCCGGGTCGTAAGATGAGGCACAACTAAAACCTTTTCGTTGGTGATGACTTTGGGTCTTCAGTGGGAACCAGCGTATGCACAAAGAGAATCTACCATGAGTTCACATGATCCTGGCCTTCTTGAGATCAGGGACCATGCATGGCTCATGATTGTATCAGCAACACGGAACATAGGGCACTGTGCAGAAGTGATGCCGGAGAACTTTCTTGACTGGATCAAGGCCATGAGAAAAGAAGCAGGCCCAGAAGTTTAAATAGAACTGTTAATAACCGGGGGCTTCCCTGGTGGCTCAGATGGTAAAGAATCTGCCTGCAATGTGGGAGACCTGGGTTCGATCCCTGGGTTGGGAAGATCTCCTGGAGAAGGGAAAGGCTACCCACTCCAGTATTCTTCCCTGGAGAGTTACATGGACAGAGGACCCTGATGGGCTACACCCATGGGGTCCAAAGAATCGGATATGACTGAGCAGCTAACACTTTCACTTTTTATTAATAACTGAGCTCCACACCGATGAGCACAGGGCCTGTCCTCCTAGGCCTAGTGGCCTATACGTTATGTTTACATGAATTATTAAAAAGGTCTTCTCACTGGGTAAGCCTCTGTGCAAAAGGAAAACTTTCTGGTCTTCCTGGCAGACACGTGCCCCTCAGGGCTTGGCAAAGTGTTTGGAATTTCAGACCCTCCTCCTATTTCCCTGGCAAATTGCCTTTTCTGCAGTATGGAAATTGCCCAGATGTACAAATAAGACTATTTATTTAAAAAAATTTAGTCTAACATAGGACCTAAAATCTGATGGATACTCATGATACATCAACTGAACACATAAAGAATGTTTTTTAATTTGTAATTTCTTTATTTTTTCTTTCTTTTTTATTTTTAAAATTATGAATGTATGATAACACCTTTACAGGGGACTTGGAAAATACAGAGCAAGATTGCATATAGTTCCACTATATACTACAATTATTTTTTAAGTAAAGTAAGATTTTTAGTTGGAGTTTCAATATCAAAAACAAAAATTCACAGAAGAGATATACAAAAAAGTAGAAGGATATAGTAGACCTGAAAATCACCATGAACCACTTCAACATAGTTAAGATTAATACAGTTTTCACACAATAGCACGTTCTATTCCATTCAAGTTCCCATAGACTATAAACCAGGAGACACCGAAAAATATCCAGTGACGTAAAACAAGGTACAAAAGCTTCATGGTCTAAAGGTATTGAAATCATCCAGAGACTGCATGCGTATCACTGTAGAATTAGAATTTTAAAGGTAGTGCTAAAATGGTCTACTGCCATTAGAATATAATGAATACAGTAGAAAGTCTGAGCACGTATCATGGAAAAGGTTGGATCTGAACTGGTCTCATAAGGGATTCGAGGATGTGGATGTGTTGAGGAAGAGAAAGAGCATTCCAGTTGGAGGGAACAGAGGCCTGAGGTGTCGGTCTGGGGCAGGGATAGGATGTGATCGGCTGCTCTCTGCTCTGGGAAGTCTCTGCAGGCGTGCAGAGAGTTGCCTGCTTTTATTTTTAGATTTGTTTAGTTGTTGTTTTTGGCGGCCCTGGGTCTCGTTGCTGCACTCGTGGGCCTTCTCTAGTTGCGGCGAGCGGGGGTTACTGTTCATTGTGGTGCTCGGGCCTCTCAGTGGTGGCTTCTCTTGTTGTGGAGCACGAGAGTGTGTGTGTGGGGGCTCCAGTAGATATGGCACATGGTCTAGTTGTCCCGAGGCATGTGGGATCTTCCTGGACCGGGACTGAACCCGGGCCCCCTGCCTTGGCAGGCGGATTCTTTACCACTGGACCCCCAGGGAAGCCTGAGAGTTGCATCCTTAAAAGAGGCACCATTCTGTTCTCACGGTGTTCCATGCTTGGGTCCCATGCCCCCAGGATACAGTCATTCTAACGGTATTTTGAAAACATCACTCAGGTTGCTGAATGCAGAATGACTTGGGGGGGATTTAATAGCAGCTGCAAGAAGACAAGTTAGAGAAGGAAATTACAGGTTTTCAGGCAAATAATAATAATGAATTGGATCACCTTGGAGCCCATAAAGGGGTCAGATGAATGTGGAGGGACAATGGTTGGGAATGCATTGCCGATGGAAGGCGTTAGGGGAGGTCTCGAGCCTAACTCTGAGGCCCCGGGAATAAGAGTATGGACCCTTTCCAGACGTTATCTCCGCTCATTCTTGCCAATAGCGCACATCTGTGTCTTCAAGCCCCAAATCAGTGTGCAGTTCAATGATGTTCACTCTCTGTTTCCAGAATCCACGTGAAACAGCAGTAACAGCATCTGCCATGTCCATCGGTTTTGTTGAATTCCTCTGTAGCCTTCTCTGTCTCCCCTGAGGTGTGCATTTCCCAAGCCCCTTCCCTTTGCCTACTTTTGATGAGCATCTAATTTCATAGCATCTTCATCACTTATCAGTTTTTTCAACATTTGCGTTTTTTTTTTTTTTTTAAGCAAGGATTGATTAAGGGTTTCTTCTCGTCCCCATTTCTGAGTCTCATTATTTCCCTGTTTCTTCTTGGTTATTAGTGGCCCTGTTTTCTCTCAAGTGCCTCTCATCTTTGAAAAGCCCTTGTGATTCTCTTAAGCCCATTTGCCATTTTGCCAGCCTGTCTGCCTCTTCCCCATCAGCCTTAATTAGTGTCACGGTTTTCTTTCATCCCCACTTCCCTTCGCCAGGTACCACTGTAGAAACTTGACTGCCCTGAGTTTGCCAAGCTGTGTTTGACTCAACACGAAAGCTCAATAAATATTAGTTAAATTTGTTCCTTTTCTTAAATGTGCAGACTTTCACGAAACTATTTATAATGCTTCCGATATATGCTCTCTTTTATATTTCTAGAGGCCTTCCCTGTGGCTCAGTGGTAAAGAATCCGCCTGCCAGGCAGGAGTCACGGGTTCAATCCCTGGGTCAGGAAAATCCCCTGGAGGAGGAAATGGCAACCTACTCCAGTATTCTTGCCTGGAGAATTCCATGGACAGAGGAGCCTGGTGGGCTACCGTCCATGGGGTTGCAAAAGAGTTGGACACAACTTAGCAACTAAACAACAACACAACCTGAATCCAGACGTCCCCTGGGTAAACTCACAAAATAATTTATTTCTCTATGAGTCGATAGCATTGAGGTGGATTTTCACCCATGCATATGGGACTGCCTCAAAAGTATTGAGTATCCATCATGAACGTTCAGTCAGTTCTTATGTACATATTTAATTTTTAAATTAGTTGCTAGATGACTTCTGACTTTTTTGCGTAATGATTATGGATCTCAGTTTCTAAACATGTTAAGTGCAATAATCAAAGAATCAAAAAATTTAGGGTCATTTACAGAGTATGCATTTATTCCACATACGGGAACTATACTAGGTTTCAAAGATGCAAAAATGGTTAAGGCTAGGAAGGAGAACGAAAATAGGATGTTTGTTGGAACGACACCTTGAATGTCTAGGTGGAAGTCAAAGAATTGTTTGCCCTGAATTGGAACTGTCCCCTAAAGCAAGGTCATTTCTTTAAACTATATCTGGCCTGTCTCTTTTTAGGTTAAAGTTAAAGGTAAAAGGAGGTAGCATTTGAAAATGTTTTCAATAAACAGAATTACTTTATTCATTCCACACTGGGAAATTATCACTAAAATCAGTGGTTAGAAGATTTATACAACGCATGGGGCATTTGGTGAGTGAAAGGAGATTTTCAAGGATCGATACAAATAGTTATTTCTGGAAATAGCCTGTTGTTTGCTGATTACTGCTAGTTGGCATCCGTTTAATGCCTTTTCCCTTAAAGTAGCTAGAGATTTGTGATGGAATTATCTATGCAAATTGAATACTTCGAAAAAACCCTTTGCAAACCTGTATGTTATATTTATAAACTTTACATTGTACTAAAGTCAGCAAATGTCACAGAATTAAAATCAGTCAATGCAAAAGTGAAGGTTTCCATAGCAACAGTAACTAACCCACATTGCATGTAAAATAGAATGTACATCAGGATTTACATTTAATCGTCTATTAGTAGAGAAAAATACTATACAGAGCAGGTGCAATATGGTGACGTTCAGGTGACCCTAGCCGCTCTTTATCTTCTCAACTTCAGGCTTTAGCTAGTGTAGCTCTCTTGTATCTGCCTAATTTTGACTCCTTCAAGGAAAATGAGGTATGAAAAATTAGAGGTGGTGTTAGGGCAGAGGTATGCACCCTAGATTTAAATGTGGCAGAATATCATCCTTGCATAAATTATCAATCAACTCTGTAGGTGTTTCAGAGAAAGAAATAGATCTCGAATGCTAAATGTTTATGGAGTTGTTGCAGGAAGCACACTTAAGAATTTCTGTCTCCATAGTCAGTTTACCCAAATGGTCAGTGCCTCTAAAGCACAGTCATGCAAGGTGATTTTGTGGCTTTGAACTCGTGGGAAGGCCCGTTAGGAGGGTGGCAGGATTGCAGCAAAAGATAGCCCCAGCCACTGCCTCTGTGCGTCTGGCCTCCCCCAGTGAGGCCAGATGAAGCCTCAATGCAACCCTTATGTACCTGCGAAGTCCTCCTATAATGCAACCCTTATCTAACACTAAGCGTTCTCAGTGTCTCAAATTGGAGCTAGAGGAGGAGGATGTGAGGTATTCTGGGGACTTGTAACCATGTATGGATGTGAGAGCTGAACCTTAAAGAAGGCTGAGCACCAAAGAATTGATGCTTTTGAAAATTGTGGTGCTGGGGAAGACTCTTGAGAGTCCCTTGGACAGCAAGGAGCTCAAACCAGTCAATCCTAAAGGAAATCGACCCTGAATATTCATTGGAAGGACTGATGAAGCTGAAGCTCCAATCCTTTGGCCACCTGATGTGAGGAGCCGGCTCATTGGAAAAGACCCCGTACCTGAGAAAGATGGAAGGCAAAAGGAGAAGAGAGCGGCAGAGGATGGGATGGTTATGTAGCATCACCAACTCATTGGACGTGAGTTTGAAACTCAGGGAGACAGTGAAGGACAGGGAAGCCTGGCATGCTGCAATTCATGGGGTCACAAACAGTCGGACAGGACTTGGCGACAGAACATAACAACGAGCTCTTTATGTGGATGCGGGCGTGGCTACAGGGTGAGCTGCTTTCATAAGAAGCATCACTCCAAAAGCTAGACTCTGCCTCTGACTGTCTTCCCTGGGGATGGCCTGTCCTAGGCTGTGGGCTTACATGGCAGGATGTCTCCCCTCTGTGAGGCCTCCCTGATCCTTATGGTGGTAAGTTCTGAGTCACCACCAAGAACACAGGCCTCCCCCATCTCAGTCCAGATTAGGAGGTAGCTCTAGATGGAGACACTTATTGAACAAAATTTTCCTTTATAAAATTTGAAGAGATATTAGTACTGACTAAACATCTAATTCTCTCTAGAATGCAGTCAATTTTCAAAAATAACTTATAGTAAAATGAATCATAATGTTTTCCTCCATATACTTGCACAGTCTTTAGTATTTCTCAGCTTTGGTTCCCAGTTCTTTGATACAGTAGATCTGGAGGAGAGCACAGAATCTGCTTTTTATCAAGTAACCATGGTAATATCTAAAAATTTCTTTTAAAATCAGTCCATTAATTTTGTAAAGCATAAGGTGTTAAAATGAGATTATCTGGCTAGAAGGTCAGAATTTTGCCACCAGCCCGGAAACCCTGACTTTAGTCACAACCCTCTTCCTTGCATAGTGTTAATAGACATTTTTGCTTTCAGTGTTCTGGTGTTTTTTCCTATGATTTCCAGTGGGCATTTTCAAACGGGTCTGCCTCACTTTCCAGTGAATACCTGTTGGGTATTTTGGGGGCACATTTTCTGGGCCATCAGATGAGTCCTGGCTTTCTTCTGCTTCTCCTTGCCCTGATTCTGAAAACACAAATGTCCTGAGGTCACCCGTGCTCTCTTCTACCTGCTGTGTCTTGGAGTTCATGTCGCCTTTTCTTATCACATAAAACTTTCATTATATGCTCATTGAGAAAGCTCTTTCAGACTTTGCCTTGTTAAATCCAACCTCACTCGTGCATACATAAACAGGAATATAAATGAAATACATTGGTTAGATGTTCCTAAGACTGTTCATATTCAGAGTCCGGCATTTTGTTCTTTGACTCACAGCTGTCCATGGGTTTCCATGTTGTATTGTCTCTGGGCCATCAGGAACGCTGGTGAGACAGCACACTTCGAAATAACTGGTTTGAAAAAAGGCCACTGGTGCTGAGCTCTGAGCAGACTTTGCAGCACGTTGTTGTTATTGTTTAGCCTTGTCTGATTCTTTGCGACCCCATGGACTGCAACATACCAGGCTTCCCTGTCCATCACCATCTCCCGGAGCTTGCTTAAATGCATGTCCATTGAGCCGGTGATGTCGTCCAACCGTCTCATCCTCTGTCGCCTCCTTTCTCCTCCTGCCCTCAGTCCTTCCCGGCATCAAGTCTCCTCCAGTGAGTCGGCTCTTCCCATCAAGTGGTCAAAGTATGGGAGCTTCAGCTTCAGCATCAGTCCTTCAGTGACACAGAACTTGCCTTATTTTTAATTCAGTGTTCAGAAACCTAGCTCGCCTTACTGGATGCACAGTCTCCCTGGTTCTGATCTTGAACCATTTGATTCTGAGAGGTTCAAAAGTGATCCTTTTTGTCGTTCATTTTCTCCCAAGTCATTCACACCCAATCTGAAAATCTTGATGTTTCTGTTTTTGATATTGGCACATGTACAATGACAGTGATGGCTTGACAGAAACGATAAATTAAAATCTTATTCTAAAACACGCATTGAGACTTCAGAGCCCAGGGCCATTGATACTAGAAAAAAGTGAGCATCCTGGAATTAATGTAATTATATACACAGATAGAAATATTTGGGATTTTACTGCAAGCAGTATTTTGCAACCTGCTTTTTCAGCTTACAATGTGTTCTAACCATTTTTTCATTAAGTAGGATATAAAACTGGACTCTGAGACCTTCATATTCACCAAGCAATGCTTTACCATGATCCATAACCAAAGCGCTTTTGGTCTTGTTATTTAATTTTGTTGTGTTTTCCATGGGTTCTTGGTATTGCCCAACTCTGTCTGGTTTATGTGGGGAGTTGGAGATATTTTAAAATGATGCTATCATTGTTCATAAGACTCAAAAACATAAAAAGCCCAAATGTCTGTGAACTGGTGAATGGATAAATGAAATGTGATATATTCATACAATGGAATATTTTGAAGCCATAAAAAGGAATGGAATCTAATAAATCTAATATATACTATTGGCCAGGATGAACCTCAAAAATATTATGCTGAATAAGTCTGTCACCAATGACTATGTATTATATGATTATGTGGGTGGGATGGGGTGGAAACAGGAGTCTCTGCCACGGGCAGAAGAGAAGTAAGCTGGAAACGGTTATGAGGGTGAATGTCCAACTTGGTAAATATACTAAAAATGAAAACATGTGCATTTTTATGGCTTGTTGATTATACCTCAATAAAATCACTTAAAATTACCTTCCTGCCACCACTGCTGTGTTCCCAGAATATTAAGTTTAAAGACTAAACATAGACTAAAGAATATGATATAAAAAAATATTAAATTATCCTTTCATTTGCTTTTTCATTCTTTTTTTAGAAAACTTTTTTAGAACTAAAGCAATTTGGTTTATCTTTTTAAGGCATGAGGTGAAGTATTGAAAGCAGAACAAAGACGGGGTTTCGTCACAAGGTCTCCCGGTGAAGAGACTATTGACATCACCAGGGTTAACCACGTGCTGGATGTCAGATTCTCTTTTCCATCAGCCTTACCCCATTCAGCTCCTCTGCTCTCACACTTTCCATCTGGAGAAGCCCACCTCTTTTTGAGGCAATTCAACCTATTGTCTGAGGTTCCAAGTGTTGAGAAGAATAGAAAAGATTAAACTGAAGTCTTAGGTGCTTTCAATCATAAGTCATTTTCTAAGCTTGTAGAGACCAAGTTCAGTCTTCCGTAAGACAGTCCTCCACTCTCCAAATGTTGGGAGTTGAATTAGCCCACACTTCTAGGTGTTTCTCACTGCTGGGCTAAACATCCCCAGAGGCCTACAGGCACCCTTCAGGCACATGGGCCAGCCTCCTTCATGGCATTTTTACCAACCTACCTCTTGACTCATCTGACTCTCCCTAAACAGCGAGCAAGCATCTCACTGGCCTGATTGCCCTCCTTGGCCACTTGTTCCACTGTTGGTGGAACACTTAGAATGTGGCAAGTTACCCCACAGGTGATCTGGGCAACTTTGGTTCCAATACGATGGGTCATCTGCTTTCCGTGCTTTCTTATAGAAGTCATAAGAAACACATGTGTAGGCTGTGTCATCTTTTGCTGAACAATACTGACCGTAAAGTAGTAGACGCTAGTTTCACAATGGTGATCAGAAGCTGTAAAATCTTTTTCTTTCCTTATACTGATTTGCAGTCTACTTGCAAAGGATACTCTTGGCTGTAACACACGAGAGGGGTCTGGAGTGCTTATCTGCATCTGTGTGCTCAGTCGCTCAGTCGTGTCCAGCTCTTTCGCGACCCCATGGTCTGTAGCCTGCCAGGCTGCTCTGTCTATGGAATTCTCCAAGCAAGAATGCTGGAGAGGGTTGCCATGTCCTTCTCCAGGAGGTCTTCCCCACTCAAGGAGCAAACCTGTGTCTCTTGTGTCTCCTGCATTGGCAGGTGGATTCTCTACCATGATGCCATCTGAGTAGCCCTATCTACATTTACTTGTAACCAACGATGCCATGAATTTGCTTAAGAATCTGAGAAGACCTTTTGAATTCATTCATTTTTTTTCCCAAAAATATTGGTTAAGTGCCTGCTGTATGCCAGACATCTATTCTCAGTGCATGGGTTCGGGGTGAAAGAATCTGCCTGCAATGCAGGAGACCTGGGTTTGACTCCTGGGTCAGGAAGATCCCTTGGAGAAGGACATGGCAACCCACTGCAGTATTCTTGCTTGGAGAATTCCATGGACAGAGGAGCCTGGCGGGCTACAGTCCATGGAGTCACAAGAGTCGGACAAGACTGAGCAACTGAACCACCACCAGTGGGGGGAAAGAAGCAATGTCCACAGAACAAAGTGTGTTGTTTGCTGTTTTATAACTCACAGTTCAGTGGGGAAACCAGATGGCAAGCAAGTAAGCAGATCCATGCATAATACAGTAGTAAGTAGTGATAAATACTGTGGAGACAACGTGGAGCCCCTGGGGATAGCTGTGGTGGGTACAGCTAATGTGATCCGTGAAGACCTCTTCTAGAAGATAGCATTTGAGCAGGGCCCAGAGAAAGTGTAGGAGTGGCAGCCTGGTGTGCGGGTTGCTGTTTCATGACCGGTTTTCTTCTTTTAAAAAAACTTATTGACGTGTAGTTGCTTTACAACGTGGTGTTGGTTTCTGCTTTCTATAAAAGTGAACCAGCTCCAAATCTCCCCTCTTTTTTGGATTTCCTTCCCATTTAGGTCACTGCAGAGCACTGAGCTCTGTGCTATACAGCAGGTTCTCATTAGTTATTTATACATACATAGTAATGTATATCCAGAGAAGGCAATGGCACCCCACTCCAGGACTCTTGCCTGGAAAATCCCACGGATGGAGGAGCCTGGTGGGCTGCAGTCCAGGGGGTCGCTAAGAGTCGGACACGACTGAGTGATTTCACTTTCACTTTTCACTTTCATGCGTTGGAGAAGGAAATGGCAACCCACTCCAGTGTTCTTGCCTGGAGAATCCCAGGGACGGGGGAGCCTGGTGGGCTGCTGTCCACGGGGTTGCACAGAGTCGGACACGACTGAGCGGCTGAACTGAACTGAACTGAATATGCCATTATATATATGTACCACAGCTTTATGCATTCCACTGTTGATGGACATTTAGTTTGTTTCCAATGACTAGTTTTCTAAACAAAAAAAAAAAAAAGAAAAAAAGGAGGCATATGTATATATATGTATGTTTATTATAAATTAACTGATAGAAATATTTATAGTTCCCAGTTTATGAATAATAATAAAATATACAATGCTCTTTGTCATAGATTCCATAGAACCAATTAATTCTCCCAAATGCTTTCACTGGTTTGTGCTGAACTCTTGTATTCATAGCCAAGCTATAATTTTAATTGACAAGAGTGGTTTTGATATGAAAGTTGACATACACTAATGAATAAGAAGAAAGTGAAACAACAGAGATGAATATCTGAATTTCTCTTTCCTCAGTGGCATGAGTTACTTCTCTTCTGAATAAGAGTGAGTGAAAGTCACTCAGTTATGCCTGACTCTTTGTGACCCCATGGACTATCTAGTTCATGCAATTCTCCAGGCCGGAATACTGCAGTGGGTAGCCTTTCCCTTCTCCAGGGGGTCTTCCCAATCCAGGGATCAAACCCAGGTCTCCCACATTGCAGGCAGAATCCTTACCAGTGGAGCCACAACGGAAGAGGGGTTTTTAGATTCTGGAAGGATATTTCCTCAAATGTACTATTCATAGTGTAATGGCTACCAACAAGAAACACATGCTTAATCTGCACTGTCAGTGATTTATCGATCACTTTTGTAAGTCTAGACAATCAACAAAGCAAAAAAAAACCCAAGTCCTGATTTATAGCACTGACTGATTTCAGTGGTGTAAATACTCCCACTGTGGCCAATTTAAAGTTACCAATGTGCAGTCATTAAACGTGGCATTGGGAAGAGCTGCCCACATGATGGTGGGGTATCCATCATGTGGGAAGAGAACACATGAATAATCCCAAAGCTCAGTAACAGCAACATGGAAAGAAATAACTTGGAAGTTGAGAGCATTCAGTACAGTCATTTTTAATATAACGTATTTAACTGGAAATGAACCACTGTTTCACAAAATTCCTGCAGATGTTACACCAAGAGCAGTGATCTGTGCTGCCTTCAGGCCACTGCCGAGCGAAGCGTGTGTACGCTCGAGTGAAGGCCGGGAAAGTGGGGGGTGGAAAGGCCCTCAGATGGGAACCTGGGGGGTCAGGGTTGTGGATACCAAGTGGACACAAGGAGGGAGGTGGGCAGCAGAGGTAGTGTGGCCAGAACAGAAGGGGTCTTTGTGCTTGGTGGAGGAGTCGTTTTAAGGGGAGTAGGAGTGACCCACGGATGTGAGAGTTGGACCATGAAGAAGGCAGAGCACCAAAGAATTGATGCCTTCAAACTGTGGTGCTGGAGAAGACTCTTGAGAGTTCCTGGGGCTGCAAGGAGATCCACTCAGTCCATCCTGAAGGAAATCAACCCTGAATACTCACTGGAAGGACTGATGCTGAAGCTGAAGCTCCAATACTTTGGCCACCTGATGTGAAGAACTGACTCATTGGAAAAGACCCTGATGCTAGGAAGGACTGAAGGTAGGAGATGAGGGCAACAGAGGATGAAATGGTTCAATGGTATCATGACTCAATGGACATGAACTTGGGCAAACTCTGGGAGATGGTGAAGGACAGGGAAGCCTGGTGTGCTGCAGTCCATGGGGTTGCAAAGAGTTGGACATGACTTGGCGACTGAGCAACAACAAGAAGAAGTAGTGACCCACTGAGAACGATGCCCTTATGTGTGGCCACCTTCCATTGGCACACACCATCCTTCACATCCGTAAGACGTCAAGCCCCCAACCAGCTATGTGATTTTTCAGGAGCTACTCATCTCCTGGGTCATTTTTCTTACCCAGGATTAGAAAGTTGGACTAATGTGACATGCTGGCTTCCTTCTGATTCTGACTATCTCTGAATCTGGTTGTGAGACTTCCAGTCCTTTTCCTATGGTGAATGCTAGATGCCTGTCTGTGGGGAGCCTGGTCTTTCTCAGCATGTCCTTCATACTGATATGGGCATGGTTCATTTTCTCAGCACCTTGAATCCACCGCATCTTCTGCGTCTCCTCCTTTCCTCTGAATGTACGGACCTGCCCCAATAGCTGTCTTGTAAGAAATCCGTGACTTGCTTTTTCAGCTAAGCATCTAGGGATGGTAGGTAGGGGAGCAGCCCCACTCATTTCCAGTGTTGTTGCTGGTCGGCATTCCCGCTCACATCAGCTCCTGTCACTGTCTGAATGGACAAGTCCCTAAAGACTGAGATGTATGGTTGAGAAAAGGTTGCAGGTAGGGAAACAGACTCAAAGAACTTGCTGCGTGCTGTTCTAGAATCTCCGCATTAATCTTCTAGACCCCTTCTAAATTTGGAACCAAAAAGCTGTGTCTTCTTCAGATTGCTAAGATGGAGGGTGATCGAAGGTATCACTGGGGAAGGGACCGCCTTTGTATCAGTCACGACAAGCTCTACACTCAAGGGATGAAGCGCTTGGACTGCACCCCTGTGACTTAGGAACTTCCGGTCTCAGTAAGAATGATGTTTTATTAATAGAAACACTCACCGTGTAGTGGTTAAGATTCAGCCTTAGGACAAGACTGTCTGCATTTGGATTTCAGGTCAACCATCCCATGATCAGGTTACCCAACAGTCTGTTTCTTCATCTCTTCATTTCAAGATGCAAAGTGATCATGACAATGGGCTTCCCAGGTGGTGCTAGTGGTAAAGAACCCATCTATCAACGCAGGAGGCGTAAGAGATGTGGATTCTATCCCTGGGTTGAGAAGATTCCCCTGGAGGAGGGCATGGTGACCCACTCTAGTATTTTTGCCTGGAGAGTCCCATGGGCAGAGGAGCCTGGTGGGCTATAGTTCCTAAGTCACAAAGGGTTGGACACAACTGAAGTGACTTAGCACGCATGCACAATGACAATAGCTATCTTATCAGGCCTTTGTTAGAACGAGGAGGATTTATACTGTTACATAGTGCTCATATAACATGGTAGTTTTATTTTTCTATTTATTTTTCAAAGTATTTATTCTTTTGGCCGGGTCGAAACTTAGTTGCAGCATGAGGGATCTTTTGTTGTGGCACACAGGCATGATTGTCCCAAGGCGTGTGGAATCTTAGCTCCCTGTCCAGGGATTGAACCAGAGTCTCCTGCATTGGAAGGTGGATTCTTAACCACAGGATCACCAGGGAAGTCCCCCATGGTAGTTTTAGAAGCCCCATCATACCTAAGATTTCGCTTTCTCTTTATAGTTTGGGCTTCTATGACAAAAATACTACAGAGTATGTGACTTCAGCAACATATTTATTTTTCACAGATCTGGAGTCTGGGTGGTCGGCATCAAGACATTGGCAGGCCTGGTGTCTGATGAGACACTCTTCCTGACTGTGGTTAGCTGCCTTCTTGTTGTAGCTTCACACAACCGATAGAGCAGGCTCTAGTTTGGTCTCTTTCTTCCAGTGAGGTGGTGGTGGTGGTTTAGTCGCTAAGTCGTGTCCGACTCTTGTGACCCCATGGACATAGCCTGCCAGGCTCTTCTGTCCACCAGGATTCTCCAGGCAAGAATACTGGAGTGAGTTGCCATTTCCTTCTCCAAGGGATTGTCCCAACCCAGAAATCAAACCCAGGTCTCCTGCATTGCAGGCAGATTCTTTACCAGCTAAGCTATAAGGGAAGCCAGTGAGGACATTAATCCTATTGTGGGAGCTCTGCCCTCTTGACCCAATCACCTTCCCAAAGTATCTCCAAATACCACCACGTTGTGCGGTGAAGATGTCAATACACGGGTTTTGAGGGGCTACAACATGAAGCCCGCAGCAGCCCCGCTCTCTGAAGAAGCTTGGTCAATATGAGCACCTCCATTTCAGAGGGCTCAGCAGAGCATGATCCACCTTTCCCCAAACTTCAGTCATTTGTGAATTATTTTTTAGGATTTTTGCCATCTGTGTACCGGAAGTCTATCTCTGGAGCTGTCTTGCCTGAGATTAATTTCCAGTTAAGATCATATTCATACTTATGAGTGTCTTTGAGGATGTTCATTAACCTCTCCAGGCCTCAGCTTCTGCACCTAATGAAAGTATAACAGTAACAACAACAACCATAATAATATAATGATAGCTATGCCCACGTCATAGTGTGATTATGACTTAAATGAAACAATGAGGCATGGAGCATGGTGCCCGATCAATGGTGGGACCAGTTATCATCACCAACATCAGTGTCACCCATAACGTCACCATCCTCTTCTTCACGCTTATCCTTATCATCACCATCAGGACCATCGTCATCCCAGGAGAGGAAACAGGGCTTCAAAGAGGTGAAGGGACCGGGCTAAAGACAAGCATGGAGGTGGAAGGTCTTGGGCAGGCAGTGCCCCATGTGAACAAGAAATGCTTCTGTGCTACACTCTGCATGCTTATGACAGTGTTGGTCTTCATCCTCTGATGAAGGATGTGTTCCTTCTTAAAAGACTCCTTTGAAACTGTGAAACACAGGGCAGTGAAGAAGGCACTGGGCCTAGAGTCCAAGTTCTGCATTTAATTCTGTCTCCTCATTGACTAACCTTGAGTATGACCTTGAGCAATTCGCTTCCCTTTGAAGCTCAGTTTCTTCATCTGCAAATCAGGGTATTAGACTAGACAGCCTCTATGGTCTCTCCAAATGTTGCAGTGATCTTCATTTATTAGATTTAATTGATTTATGTATTTATTTATTTTCAAATGTATTCTTAAGCCTGATAAAATAATACAAAGTAGTGCACAGAATTTTGAAGAGTGAAAGAGAGCTGTCACTTATTATTGCATCCCCTAAAAGTTTTGTGTTGGCCTATTATACCCCAATCCTTGTGTCATAGTAAAGTGTGCTACTTTATAATCTGTGTCTTCATTAACCTTGCTTCAAGTGTATTTTCCATATTGATGCTGTTTTGTGTATTGATTGTTTTTAAATGGCACTTAGAAAAAAACTAAAAAATTCTGCACAGTCACTTTGCTTTCTCTGCAGCTCTTATCACCCAGTCCCCGGTAGATATCCTGTTTGGCTAGAACAACAATGATCATACTTCCATGTGGTGATAAGGCCTTTGGAGGAAAATAAAATGGGACGACTGGTTGGAGAGACTGGGGTGGGGCAGCTCACTTGGGAAGGGTGAATAGGGGAAG
This sequence comes from Capricornis sumatraensis, assembly GCF_032405125.1. Taxonomy (NCBI): domain Eukaryota; kingdom Metazoa; phylum Chordata; class Mammalia; order Artiodactyla; family Bovidae; genus Capricornis; species Capricornis sumatraensis. Next base: position 114,429,913 of record NC_091075.1, on the reverse strand, counting down.
TCTCTGAGCAGAGGCCACCTGCAGGAAGCAGAGGCCCGGACCCCGGGGAGGTCTGGGGGAAGAATACTCCAAGCAGAGAGCAGCCGGCACAAAGGTGGGGATGAGTCTGGAGTGTCGGGGGGGCAGTGAGAAGGCCAGTGTGGCTGGAAGCATGAGTGGAAGATTCCATCCTTCAGTTCTCTGGGATGCATGCCCCGGGCCTTCCCTTTTCCAAAGTCAAACTGGATCACCTCCAGTGTGACTGGAGACTGCCACGTGGTGGAATGCTGACGCATGAACCCTTAGTCAACTGCTTTTTTGGTGTGAGGCTGACTTGGGCCAAAGGGGAAGAGGGGATTTGGAGGTATTCTTCCTCCATCTGAAGTCTTTGTTTCACAGTCGTTATTGTTGTTCAGTTGCTAAACTGTGTCCGACTCTGCCACCCCATGGGCTGCAACACGCGAGGCTTCCCTGTCCTTCACCATCTCCCAGAGTTTGCTCAAACTCATGTCCGTCAAGTCAGTGATGCCATCCAACCATCTCATCCTCTGTCATCCCCTTCTCCTCCTGCCTTCAATCTTTCCCAGCATCAGGGTCTTTTCCAATGGGTCAGTTCTTTGCATCAGGCGGCCAAAGTATTGGCGCTTCAGCTTCAGTCCTTCCAGTGAATTTTCAGGGTTGATTTCCTTTAGAATTGACTGGTTTGATGGGTGAGGAGGACACATTTACTAGATGGGAACAGCCCTTCTCTTGGAGGCTGCAGTCTCTTCACCACCCTGGGGGCTGGTAGTGGAGACTCCCTGGCTGCATGTCCAGCAGGGTGTGTGGAGCTGAGCCCACCACCAGGCCAGTCCCAGGTCCCTTAACATCAGGATAATGAACGCAGTTGCTGTGCGAAACTCCTGCAACAGGGCAGGCAGCAGCAGTTTCTAAATACTGCTCAGGGCGGGGGGGGGGGGGGGGGGGAGCTCAGGGGAGAGGTTGGGGAGGGCGGGGTGGGAGGCAGTACGGAAAGCAAAGGGGTCTCAAGATGGCCAAGTGAGATCAAAGTATGGACTATTTTTTTAAAGATTTTTTTCTGATGTGGACTATTTTTAGTCTTTATTGAATTTGTTACAATATTGTTTCTGTTTTGATTTTTTTGGTGTTGGATCTCAGCTCCCTGTTCACACCCCCTGCATTGGAAGGCAAAGTCTTAACCACTGGACCACCAGGAAAGTCCCGTAGGCATGGGCCATTTTTAAAGAGATGGTTACGGTTCCCCAGTTTCTGTCTTTGTGGCAGATTTCTTTGTATTCCTGTTTGCTTTGTATCTCCTGAGAGGGGCCTTTAATCCTCTCTGCGTAATTACCTACCTTAGTCTTTAGTCCATACATTTCGCTTGAGTCTAACATTTGCTGTATTAGTTTGGCTCCAACATGAGTAGAGGTTTAAGGCATAATCTTGGATGTGCAGTGAAAGTCCAAGAGACCTCTTATATTTGAAGAAGTGTCCATTCTCATATCTGAGAGTGGGATTGGAGTTTAATGTGATGAATCACTCCTCAACTTTCTTCTGTGTTTACCAGTTTTGCCCTTAAAAACTGTGACTCAGATCTTTAGAATGAAAATTTAATATAACTGTAGAATAAGGACTTCCCTAGTGTGGCTAAGATTCTGTGCTCTCAATACATGGGGCCCGGGTTCAATCCCTAGTCAGGGAACTAGATCCTGCATGCCACAACTAAAGATCTTGCATGCTGCAACTAAGCCTTTCAGTTCAGTCACTCAGTCGTGTCCGACTCTTTGCGACCCCATGAATCGCAGCACGCCAGGCCTCCCTGTCTATCACCAACTCCCGGAGTTCACTCAGACTCACGTCTATCGAGTCTGTGATGCCATCCAGCCATCTCATCCTTGGTCATCCCCTTCTCCTCCTGCCCCCAATCCCTCCCACCATCAGAGTCTTTTCCAATGAGTCAACTCTTCGCATGAGGTGGCCAAAGTACTGGAGCTTCAGCTTTAGCATCATTCCTTCCAAAGAAATCCCGGGGTTGATCTCCTTCAGAAGGGACTGGTTGGATCTCCTTGCAGTCCAAGGGACTCTCAAGAGTCTTCTCCAACACCACAGTTCAAAAGCATCAATTCTTTGGTGCTCAGCCTTCTTCATAGTCCAACTCTCACATCCATACATGACCACAGGAAAAACCATAGCCTTGACTAGACGGACCTTAGTCGGCAAAGTGATGTCTCGGCTTTTGAATATGCTATCTAGGTTGGTCATAACTGTTCTTCCAAAGATACATCCAAATAAAAACAAGTAATTTTTTAAAATGTAGAGTAGAAAAGAGTAATGTAGATTCATCAAGAGAGACTAACTACACTAAGAAAACCTTCAAAATTCAGTGCCTTCACTAAAAAAAAAAATTTTTTTTTTCTCTCTCTCACTCCTGTGACAGTCCGCAGGGCTGGTGGGAAGAAGGATGGGAATCTGATCCTCTTGATGGTTCCAGGACCCGCCTCTTTGAGCAGCTCTACTGCCTCCCCTGCCCAAGGATTCCCTTGGGTCCTCTGCATGCAACCAGCCAACAACCATGGGGTGTGCAGATGGTAGGAGGGGTGCGAGAGCCAGGGCTGGGGCGGGGCACGTCACTTCCGTTATCCAACTGGGCAGAACACGGTCCTGTGACCGGATGTGGCGGGTGATCTGGAAGAATAAAGTTTCTCTGGTCCAGACCAAGACCTCAGGAGGCAGAACAGCTGAGCAGGGGGCCAGGGGATCTGCATGGTAATAAGCTGCTGAGCCTGGCTTTCAGAATGCCCTGATGTTTCAGATCCACCGGCTCAGAAAGGAGGGGCTGAAGTTACACAGGCGCAAACATGACACACGCTCCCTGGGTCCTTCCTTCTCTCCCTCTGGCACCTTTTCAAAGAGGAGTTAAATTAATAACTTGTTGATGTGTAACTCTTGCCCTTTAAGCATGTAAGCTCTCAGCACGCTGAATGTTGGAATCGTTAGTCCGTACATCAGTACTCTGAAGGCATCTGTTCACTTAACGAATGAAGCAAAGCCAAGGTTTGTTTTTTTTTTTTTTTTCCCCGCCGCACTGTCCTTGGCCGGCCAGGGCTGGTGCCCTCTGTGACTGGAAGCGTGCAGGCTGCCTGGGAAGGGCTGGTGATGAATGGCCCCTCAGCTCAGCTGCCCGTGACCCCACGTATCCTCTTCCCTTTCCCGATCCTCTTCCTCTTGCTGGTCACCAATCTCTGCTGGGCTTGGCATCCTTCTGAGTGTTAACACAAAGAACTTCGAGTTTGCTGGACTTGGGGGCGGAGGACTGGGGCATTGTTCCTGTCTCTCCTGTTACCGTTTGCTTTAATAATTCCCGTTTCCTTATATTCCCGTGGGAAACGGGAAGCCTTTGGAAAAAAACTCCCGTTGGTGGCAAAGAGTGTGGGCTGCAGATAGCACTGTTCTGAGAGAACTCACCCAAGGCCAGAGCTGGAGGCTCTTTGATTCACACAAGATAGGACTGTTTCTATAGTTACCCTGGAATCCAACTTGTATTCGTAGCTCCAAGTACTTAAAGGAAAAATATAATAATCCAAAGTGGGAAAAATGGAATTTCTCAAAAAAAAAAAAAAAAAAAAGACTTGAAGGTTTGCAGGTCCACTTCTGTATATTAAATATGTAAAGATTGTATAGTCCAGACAGTGGGTCCATTCTTGTCAAGCCATTTTCGAAGATTGATAAGAACAACCAGATAAAGGAACTTTTCATTGAGGACTTGTTAGGTGGCAGGCACCTGAAGTCCTTTACTTCTCATAGTGGACATGCGAGTGAGGCTTCAATGTGCCCAGCCTACAGATGAGGAAACTGAGGTCTCAGGCAGTGGGGGAGCTCGATGTAGTCCGTTGCTGTGGCAACTGAACAGGGAGTCAGTTCAATTCATTTTTCTTTTTTAATTGGAGAATGATTGCTTTACAGTGTTGTGACAGTTTCTACTGTACAACAACATGAATCGGCCATACGTATGCATGCACCCCCTCCCACCCCAACCCCATCCCAGCCTTTCGAGGCCAGCACAGAGCAACAGGCTGAGCTCTCAGTGTAATGCAGCAGCTTCCCGGGTAGAGTTCTCAAGAGCATGTATGCACAGCAGGGGTTTGGGTTTAGAAGGATGGTTCACACGGTCTCTGTCCGGAGACACAGGAACAACATTGTAGGCAGAGGAACAGATATGTTCAAGGGAGGAGAGGCGTTGCATGGTGATCCTGGCAAGTGTCTGCTGCTACCCTGTGGCAGAAATATCAATCAGGGTTGGGACTGAAGTACCATCTGGAAGGCACGCAAAGCTGTCTGTGACTTTATAACCCGTGAGGAAAAGACTTGAGAATATTAAAACAGAGGTTCAGCATGATTAGGAGAGTCGTACCCAGAAAGTTAAAAGTGGAGTCATCGGAGCCTGAGCTCGACCTCAGTCCTGAGCGCAGCTGAAGAGTTGTCACCCACCCTGAATTCTTCGAACATCTGTGGCTCTGGCTTTGACTGGGGGCTGAGTTTGCCTCACCGAGAACATTCAGGTGTCACAGCTAGAGTGTGGAACTATTGACATCTAATGGGTAGAGACCAGGGATGCTGCTAAACATCAGACTACGTACAAGACAGCGGCCACAACAGAGAGTCGTCAAGCCCCAAGTGTCAGTGGTGCCGAGGCCGAGAGACTGACTCACGGTGATTCAGGGTACAGTTGGCCGAGTGTGGACTCACTGCAGTTTCCATGATTCAGCGTCTCCACATTTTTTCTCTCTTTTGGTCAACTTAGTGAGTCAGTGCTTGAGTTTCCTTAACAGTAGAAAAAAGATCACAGCAAGAATTCAGTTGCAGGACAAGCAATTTTATGAACAGTCCAGCAGTTATTTTTAATATGTATGTTCTTTATAGACTCGTACTCACATAAGAGAGAAACCTCCTTACCCTAATGAAGGTGATTGCATGGGATGGGTGGTTCTGTTTGGTTAACATGCTCATTACCTTTAAGCTAAAAACCCTTGTTTCAAGACTAATGCCTGCTTTTTTGGGGGAAATTATTTTAGACTGATTTTTTGCAGCGTCAGTTATGCCATATCCTGGGGTATCCAGTTTTCTCTACTGGCAAGATATGGATCCAAGTGGTAAAGAACACCTGTGTTGCCAAGGTCAATCTATTGCTGGATATGAAATAAATTCACCAAGAGTGATTTGGTCTACAGATGTGGGATCGCTGCCAATATTGCTTCAGCATTATAAAGCCTCTCACTGGATAGGCTGCTCATGAAACCAGTGCCCTTTTCAATGAGCTCATTTTAGGATACTCTGTCAAGGAACCATAGAGCGTTTGGACGGAAGGGACCAGTGATTTTGTTCAGTCCACGTGTGCTTTTCCAGATGAACAAACAGGACCAGAGACATTGAGTGACTTGCTTGAGGTCACATAGCTGATGAATGATAGCCTTTAGGTCCTATTTATGTAGGTGTTTAAAAACCACTGCACCACACCAGCCATCTGTATTCAGGGATGAGCAGGTGTTGTTTCCTTTCAGGTTGAGCAGAGATGGATCAGTTTGATTGAGATTTTGGGGTCTCTTTCTAATAGATGGCCTTCCCTCATGGCTCAGCTGGTAGAGAATTCGCCTGCAATGCAGGAGACCCTGGTCCTCTTCCTGGGTTGGGAAGATCTGCTGGAGACGGGGAAGGCTACCTACTCCAGTATTCTGGCCTGGAGAATTCCATGGACTGTATAGTCCATGGGGTTGCAAAGAATTGGACACAACTGAGCAACTTGCACTTTCGTCTAATAGATGGGCTTCCTAGGTGCCTGGTGGCTCAGCTGGTAAAGAATCCATCTGCAATGCAGGAGACCATCGATCGATTCCTGGGTCGGGAAGATCTGCTGGAGAAGGGATAGGCTGCCCATTCCAGTGTTCTTGGCCTTCCCTGGTGGCTCAGCTGGTAAAGAATCTGCCTGCAATGCGGGAGGCCTGGGTTTGATTCCTGGGTTGTGAAGATCTCCTGAAGAAGGGAAAGGCTACACACTCCAGTATTCTGGCCTGGAGAATTCCATGGACTACATAGTCCTTGGGGTTGCAAAAAGCCAGACACAACTGACCCATCTAATAGATACGCTTCCTAGGTGGTGCTAGAAATAAAGAACCTGCCTGCCAATGCAGGAGACATAAGTGACTCAGGTTGGATCCCTGGGTTGGTAGGATTCCCTGGAGGAGGGCATGGTATTGTACTCAGTATTCTTGCCTGGAGAATCTCATGGACAGAGGAGCCTGGCAGGCTGTGGCCCATCGTGTTGCACAGAGTCGGACAGGACTGAAGAGACTTAGCATGCACGCACAACCTGTAAATATCCTCTGAGCTGGGAGAATCGTATATCTGCTCATAGGAGAGGGTTGTCTTTGTAACAGTGGGTCTCCTTGTGCCCAAATGATCAAGGCTTCAAATTTAGTTTAAAAGGCTTTCATGGTTTCCACCCCCCACCCCCCGCTTTTTTTTTAAATTAAAAAGTCCCATTTGCATTAAAAAAATTTTTTTTTTCACCATGTCACCTGGAATGTGGGATCTTAGTTCCCTGACCAGGAGTTGAATCCATACCCCCTGCATTGGAAACCCTGAGTCTTAACCACTGAGCCATCAAGGAAGTCCCCCTACCCGCCACCATTTGTGTTTAAATGTTACAGGAGGAATAGGGAAACGAAGGTCCCTGTGGGGATGGTGAAAAATGTTACTTCTTGGCCTCCCTCGATCCATCTATCTTTCTTAGTGTTTGTCTCAGAAGAAATCTATAGTTAAGAAGGTCCTCTGTGGCTCAATTAGGGCTTTGGAGAGTTTCATTCCGTGTGGATTCCCCCATGTTTATAGCACAGCAAGGACCATGTTGCCAGACAGGCCTGGGCCTTTGAATCTTATCTTATGACTGAGTGGTCTCTCTCAGAGGTTTTCTCACCTGCCTAGTGGGGATAATTGGAGAAGCCAATGGCGACCCACTCCGGTACTCTTGCCTGCAAAGTCCCATGGACAGAGGAGCCTGGTGGGCTGCAGTCCATGGAGTTGCGAAGTCGGGCACGACTGAACGACTTCCCTTTCACTTTTCACTTTCATGCATTGGAGAAGGAAATGGCAACCCACTCCAGTGTTCTTGCCTGGAGAATCCCAGGGACAGGGGAGCCTGGTGGGCTGCCGTCTATGGGGTCACACAGAGTCGGACACGACTGAAGTGACTTAGCAGTGGAGATAATTAGAGTACTTATCTCCAAGGTGGAGAGGGCTAAATTCTTTTAAAAAATTGCCTTAAGCATTTTGCATAGTACTTGACAGATGTTAAGAGCCTGATGTACTTGCCTGTGTGCTGTTGCTTCAATTGTGTCCAACTCTTTGCGACTCCATGGACTGTGACCTGCCAGGCTCCTCTGTCTTTGGGACTCTCCAGGCAAGAATTCTAAAGTGGGTGGACCTGCCCTCCTCCAGATCCTCCCTACCTAAGAATCAAACCCATGTCTCTTACATCTCCTGCATTGTCAGGTGGGTTCTTTACCACTAGTACCACCTGGGAAGCCCAAGAACTTGATACATATTCACTATTATTATTTTTAATATTGTTATGATTATTGTTATTTTATTATGCAATGTGCCTAACACAAGGCAGGTTTTCAAAAAAGATTGCTTTTCTTTTTGAGTAATTCCTCTGCCACCAAGTCACTATGTGGCCCAGAAAAAGGCACCCTCTCCTCTGGACCTCAGTTTCCTATTTTGAATGAAATGAAGACAGCCCCTCCCAGCTCTGCACACTCTCTATACTTGGGTCTCTAGAGTCTGCGATTCTGCGCAGCTCAAGAATCCACAGTGACAGTCAGAGGGAAAAGGGATGTGAGCGTATTGAGGATGCAAAGAACAGTTCTCACGATGCTGATTTGCTTGTAAAGGCTCATTCTGTAATCAAATCAAAATAATCAGGAAGAGAAGAAAGAAATGAAGCATTGTGGCAGCTTCAATGTTGCCATACTGCTCATGGCTTTCAAAACTCGGTTTCATTTCTGGTTAATTCGTTCTGGTACCTGGGTGAGTCACCCACACATACAACCAGTATGTTCTATGTATATAGACAGGAAGAATAGGATCCTTACTCTGTGTAGCCCTTACTCCCAGAAACCCATTGATCTCAAACTAAAGTAGCAAAATATTTCAAGGGCAAGTCACTTCTCTTATCTGAAGCATAGAGATCTGTAGTCAGACCTCCAGGGATCACAGGACACGTCTGTGACTTAGTGAGAAGGGCCATCCCATCTCTTTTCTTAACTCAGTTTCCTCATCTGTAAAATGGGAAATATTCATGGTTGCAGGGTGTGACAGGACGTTCATAAGATGATGTATCGCCTTGTGTCTGACACATTGAAATCTCAAAAAAATGCTGTTTTCTTTGTTTAAAAAATGTATAGTAGGTTAGCAAGGCTCTACTGGAAGCCTCTTTAAAAAATTTATGATTTCAGGTTTGAAGGGTTGGTTGATCACAGGGCAATTAGCAAAATCTTTTAATGGATTTCAAAAAAGGAAAAACGTGGGCAATGATACAGAAAGAATTGTCTATTGACGCAGTTTGTAGAATTCAATAAATATTGTATCAGGTCCAAGATGGAAAAAGGATGTTGCCTAAATCACTGTGATGTGATAGTCTAAAAAAATAAACCCAACAATAGGCCAGTGCGCTGGCCAGCAGGAAGCCCCAACAATACCCCCACCTTTTTCCTGTACCTTACCCGGAGTTCCTTCCAGGCCACACAGATAACCGATGGGTGATAAAAAGTCACAGACTGGGTCTGCTGCCAGCAGAAAATGGAAGAGTGAGTGTCAAATTGTTATCTGATCAGAGAACGAACGCAACAAACACCCTTCCTAGGGTGTGTTTAAAAAAGTCCCTGGTGGAGGGAAGTCCTTTTTTCACCTGAGCGGTCCCTCTGAGTCACACTGACCCACTGAGACTCAGCTCCCCCAGAGGAGGACCACCTCCATCCCCGGGGCCCTTTTAGCATCCTGCCCAGTGCCGTCGTTGCCCGTGGTGATGTGAACAGTAATTTCTTGCATTTATAGAGAGCACCGAGCTCTCAGCCTGTTGCCTTCCCTCATTCCCTTTAGCTCTGGAGGCAGCTCCTTTCTGGCTTTGACTATTCCCTCCGTGATTCATGCAGAGCTGGGAACCTGGCACGTGACTCATGCCCTCTGTGCCCCAGTTTCCTCATCTGCAAAGTGGGCGATAATGACAATTATCAGTCCAGTGAGTTGTTGTCAGGATTATGTGAGATAATGCAGGCAGGCTATTTAGCAGTGTGCCTGGCATCACTTGCTAAATTTTCATAATGAAATAAGCAGTAATTGCTATTAATAACAGTCCTATAAGGGACAGTAGTATCTCCATTTTAGAAGTAAGAAAGTTGAGGCTCATTCTATCAATATAAGTATTGAGCAGTATGTCCCATGCACTATTTTAGACTGGGCTGAAGAGAGAGCGGTTGTAAACATGCATAAAAACTAGACATGTTAGGTTCTGATAGGTGATTTGAAGAAGACAAAACTGAGGACAGGAAGAGAGGATGAAGGAGCTGGTGGAGGTGGTCTATTTGATTAGGTAGGATGAGCAGGGACCTTTGCAGCAGAGACTTCTGCAAGACAGAAGAATGGGCCTTGCCAACATTGCAGGGAAGAGCATCCAGGCAGAGGGAACAGCCTGTGCAAAGGCTCTACAGAAGAAATTTCTTTGTCAGGGGAATGGCAAGCCCCCTGGGTGCCCAAAGCAGAGTTAGCCAGGACCTCAATAGGAGATGAATTCAGGAAGTCAAGCCTTGAAGGCCCTGGTGAGGATTTGCAATTCTATGTAGTGACTAGCTGCCAGAAGCTGCTGAGTGGAGGTTTTGATCTGAATTGAACTGTGTAAAGCTCACGCTGGACACTGTGGAGGAAACAAGGCCGCAGGCAGGTAAAATAGGCTCCAATACTTTGGCCACCTGATGCGAAAAGCCGGCTTGTTGGAAAAGACCCTGATGCTGGAAAAGATGGAGGGAAGGAGGAGAATGGGACCACAGAGGATTAAACTGTTAGATAGCATCACTGACTCAAAGGACAGGGATTTGAGCAAACTCAGATAGTGAAGGACAGAGGAGCCTGGTGTGCTGTAGTTCATGGGGTCTGCAGAGTCAGACATGACTTGGCGACTGAAAAGATAGGATCAGGTACGTCAACCTGGAGACTTTTCAGCTCAGAAAAGCAATGATGGGCTTGGGCAAGAGTGGCAGCAGTTTCAATGTTATAAATTATCTACACCTCAATAAAATTACAGAAAAAAAGAAGGATAGTAACAGTGGAGTCGATAGAGAGTGACAGATGCTAAAGAATGAAAAGGGAGCCTGAGAGTGATTCATTCTTTTAAGATTTGGGGCTGTGGACCATTCTTAAAGGCTTTATTGAATGCATTACCGTATTGTTTCTGATTTATGATTTGGTCTTTTTGGCCACAAGGCATATGGGATTGTAGCCACCTGACCAGGGATCGAACCTTACCCCCTGCATTGGGAGGCATAGTCTCAACTATTAGACCATTAGGGAGGTCCCCAAGAGCCATTCATTCTTAATCCTTAAAGAACTGCTGGTCGACCAGGATATAGAAGCTAGGCTGCTGCTGCTGCTAAGTCGCTTCAGTTGTGTCCGACTCTGTGCGACCCCATAGACAGCAGCCCACCAGGCTCCCCCGTCTCTGGGATTCTCCAGGCAAGAACACTGGAGTGGGTTGCCATTGCCTTCTCTAAGAAGCTAGGCTAGGAAACAGTAGACGCCGTAAATTCCAAGGATAATGTTTCCCTCAGATTAGGAAGAACCGGAATTATGATGGCCTGGCAGTCAGTACAATGTTTAAGGAGAGCTTGGGACTTCAAATGTACTCAGAAAATTTGAATAAACCAAGAAATGAAATCAGAAATTTCATTTCACTCTATTTTGGAAGGTCTATTAAGGGGAGACACCAACCAGAACAGACATCATGTTTAACGTCTGTAAATATTTAAGTCATTTCTATTTTTTTGCTCTGCAAAATAATGTTGTGGCAACCATCCATGGATTAGCTGTGCAGCCTTAGGTGTTACATAACCATTCTGGGCCTCATTTTCCTCATCTAGGAAATAAAGAAACCAACAGGATTTACTTTGCAGAACTGTTGTGTGAATTAAATGGAATAAATGTGTAAAGTGATTAGGGCAGTATTTAGCACGTAAGAGATCCAACCAGTCCATTCTAAAGGAGATCAGTCCTGGGTGTTCTTTGGAAAGAATGATGCTAAAGCTGAAGCTCCAGTACTTTGGCTACCTCATTCAAAGAGTTGATTCATTGGAAAAGACTCTGATGCTGGGAGGGATGGGATGCAGGAGCAAAAGGGGTCGACAGAGGATGAGATGGCTGGATGGCATCACCAACTCGATGGACGTGAGTCTGAGTGAACTCTGGGAGTTGTTGATGGACAGGGAGGCCTGGCGTGCTACAATTCATGGGGTCGAAAAGAGTCAGACATGACTGAGCGACTGAACTGAACTGAACTGAACTGAAGCAGTACAAAAATGTGAGCATTTCTTTAAAGGTACTGCAGAGCAGAGTAACTGAAGCATGAGTACATACATTTTAAATATAAAAAAATCTTTAATGAGTCTACAAACAGCAAATGCTAGAAAGCGTATGGAGAAAGGGGAGCCCTTCTACACTCTTGATGGAATGTAAATTGATGCAGCCACTATGAAAAACAGTATGAAGATTCCTCAAATAACTAAAAAGAGTTGCCATATAATGCTGCAGTCCTACTCCTGGGCATATATGTGGGGGAAAAAAACTATAATTTGAAAAGATACATGCACCTTATGTTCATTGCAGCACTGTTTACAATAGTTAGGATATAGAAGCAACCTAAATGTCCTTTGACAGATGAATGGATAAGATTGTGGTATATGATATGTATATATATATATATCTCAAGCCAGTCAGTCCTAAAGGAAATCAACCCTGAATATTCATTGGAAGGATTGATGCTGAAGCTGAAGCCCCAATACTTTGGCCATCTGATTCGAAGAGCCAACTTATTGGAAAAGACTCTGGTGCTGGAAAGATTGAAGGCAGGAGGAGAAGGGGGCGACAGAGGATGCGATGGTTGAATGGCATCATTGAATCAATGGACATGAGTTTGAGCAAATGCTCGGGGAAATAGTGAATGACAGGGAAGCCTGGTGTGCCACAGTCCATGGGGTCACAAAGAGTTGGACGTGACTGGGCAACTGAATGACTATATATATATATATGCCACACACACACACATACACACACACACACACACACACACACACACACGGAATATTGCTCAGCCATAGAAGATGAAACAATGCCATTTGTAGCAACATGGATGGACCTGGAGATTATCATACTAGGTGAAATCAGAAAGAGCAACACCATACGATATCACTTATACGTGGAATCTAAAATATGACAGAAATGAACTTATCCCCAAAACAGAAACAGACTCACAGCCACAGACAACAGACTTGGGATTGCCAAGGTGCCAAGACAGAGCAAGGTGGGGGAGGAGTGAATTAGAAGTTTGGGTTAGCAAACTGCTATACCTAGGACAGAAAAACAGCCGAATCCTACCATATAGAACATGGAAATATGTTCAATATCCTGTGATAAACCATAATGAAAAAGAAAATGAAAATGAATGTGTGTGTATATATATATAATATACATCACGAATTACTTTGCTGTATAGCGCGGGCTGCAATGGCAGCCCACTCCAGCACTCTTGCCTGGAAAACCCCATGGACGGAGGAGCCTGGTGGGCTGCAGTCCATGGGGTCGCTAACAGTCAGACACGACTGAGCGACTTCACTTTCACTTTTCACTTTCATGCATTGGAGAAGGAAATGGCAACCCACTCCAGTGTTTTTGCCTGGAGAATCCCAGGGACAAGGGAGCCTGGTGGGCTGCCATCTATGGGGTCGCACAGAGTCAGACACGACTGAAGCGACTTAGTAGTAGTTGCAGTAGTAGTAGTAGATATTAGCACAACATTATAAATCAACTATACTTCAATAAAATAAATTTAAAAATATAAATAAGCTGTTAAATATAAATAAGGCTCCCCCTGCTTTTTGCTCTTCATAGAAAGTTTGCCAACCTCTAAAATAGACCTGGCCTAATTGACCTTTAAAGTAACTGTACCAATTTATAATCCATTTAGCAATCAGAGTATGAGAATATTCACTTTCTCTACCCTTACTGATGTTTATTATTATTAATTTTGACAATTTTAGCTAAGCTGATGGGTCAAAAACTGGTTTCTAAATTTAACCTTCATTTTCTTGATCAGAAGTTCTCCAGGTTTTTGTTCTCAGGGCTTCCTGACACTCTTCAAAATGTTTGAAGGCCCCTAGGAGATTTTGTATCTGTGGGTGATAGCTATCAAGATTTACCATGTGATAAATTAAAGCTGAGAAATTAAAAAAATAATTTTTATCTAAAAGTGGCAATAGTAAACCTATTACATGTTAACATGATGACATTTTTTAAATTAACGTGAGAAATGTTGGTCAGTCAGTCATGTCCAGCTTTGTGCAACCCCATGGACTGTAGCCTGCCAGGCTCCTCTGTCCATGGAATTGTCCAGGCAAGAACGTTAGCATGGGTAGCCATCCCCTTCTCTAGAGGATTTTCCCAACCCAGGGATAGAACCCTGGTCTCCTGCATTGCAGGCAAATTCTTTACAGTCTGAGTCACCAGGAGAGCCCTTCATTATTATTATTATTATTTTTTGACCAAGAGGCATGTGAAATCTTAGCTCCCTAACCACAGATTGAACTCATGTGCCCTGCACTCAAAGTGCAGAGTCTCAACCACTGGACCACCAGGGAAGTTGACATGGACGACAGCTTTTAAATAGAAGAATTACACTTTCTTGAACAAATTAGAAGTGAGAAGATGGGCATTTCTTTGCATGTTTGCAAATCTCTTGGTGTTTGCTTAATGGAATAGGCGATTTCTTACATCAGCTGCTGCGTTCAGTCAGCTGATAGGTTGTTTTAGTTGAAGGAAATATGGAGACGATCAGTGTCACATAAATATGGTTGGGAAAAGGGGGATATGCTCATAGCCTTTTGAAATAATTATTTGTTCCTATACCAAAACTCTACAAGTGGTATTGGGTTAGCCAAGAACTTTGTTTGGGTTCCTCCATACTACCTTATGGAAAAACCTGAAAGAACTTTCTGGCCAGCCTAATAGTTTTGCAACCTAATAGTTTCTTTAAAGATAGATTTCAATGTAGACTCTGAAACCCTATCATTGAACTTTGCATCTTTTTAATATTAAAATTCCTCAGTCTGTTTTGCACTCTGAATGTTGTACCCACTCGTGAATTTATGTCATGCATTGGTTATTTGGAAAATATTGGTTCACTGAATTTTGCAAATCTTCCAAATTGGTTCACTTCTCATTATGCAATGGCAAAAAAATCACGTGTGTTAATATCACCATCAATCTCATCAGAAGAGTCTTTACTAATGGAAAGCTATCAAGCTCACAGTGGCAGATATGTTTACTGTGATTTAACTTTTGCTCAAAAGTTCAAAGTTTGTCATTGGCAACAAATATCAGTCGTTTTGTTTAAAGTGATCAGTTCACTCTGTCCTTTGGGAAAATGTCTGCCTAATAGGCTTCTAAATAACTAGTTTTCAGTTGCTCTTTCACCTGAAATGGAACTGAACGAAACAAGCCACTAGTTGAGCTTACCACAGTCACACAAGTGTTCCTCCTAGAGGTAGTATTCGTCTGTCTCATTTTGTCACACAGAAAAATAGAGAGGCTGCTGTTCAATGGTAGAGATATACTACAATTTATAATTTTTATTCCTTCATCAAAAAATATTTTTTTTAACTCCAAGGGCAAGGTGGTAAAGACTATAGTTCCTCCTGTCTAGTTTGATGCTGTGCTTTGATTTTGTGTGAAGGTTCCAAGTTTTTTCCACCATTGCTATATGCTATAATTACAAATGTCAGCACAAGGGAAAAGACAAGTAAGGGAAAATATGACAAAAAGAGTTTTGATCTCATGTTTCCCCTGAAATGATCTTGGGGACTTTTTCAGGACTGCTACCCTAGGTAATACTGAGAAGGAGCATATTTTTATCTGTATTTTCTTCTGCAAACTGACTACTCCCTATGCCAATTTGTCTAGTGGGTTGTCTTTTTCTTATTGATTTTAGAAGTGAGATGTATACATATGTGTATATATGTACATACACATATATACATGCATATACACACATATACATACATATACACACATATATACATGCATATACACGCATATGCATGCATATATATGCATATATACATATGTTTATGTTTGGGTTTCTCAGGTGGCACTACTGGTAAAGAATATGCCTGCCAATGCAGGAGATACAAGGGACATGGGTTCAGTCCCTGGGTTGGGAAGATTCTCTGGAGGAGGAAAGGGCAACTCCAGTATTCTTGCTGGACAATTCCATGGACAGAGGAGCCTGGTGGACTCCAGTCCCTGGTGTCACAGAGTTGGACATGACTGAAGTGACTGAGCCCACATAGCACCTTTATGTTTATATAGGGAATAGTGATTATGCAGTGAAAGGGGTTCAGTCGTGTCCCACTCCTTGCGACCCCATGGACTATACAGTCCGTGGACTCCTCCAGGCCAGAACACTGGAGTGGGTAGCCTTTCCCTTCCCCAGGAGATCTTCCCAAACAAAGAATCAAACCCAGGTCCCCCGCATTGCAGGTGGATTCTTTTCCAGCTAAGCCTCCAGGGAAGCCCTATAAACTAATATATATATTATATATATATATATATATATATATATATAGCAAATATTTCTTCAGGAATAGGGCAAAACCTAAATAATTATGAGCCTCTGTACATTGTAAAACGTGACAGTGCATGGAATGATATATTAATAGAATGCATTGACAGAAAGTCCTGAAAGATATAGTTTATTGTAAAAAAAAATGGCACGTTTCAGAAAACATAGAGTGTATTATGGATAAATTACTGTACCAAATCAAAAACAGTTTTAAAAATATATATATAATTATATAACAGTTATATATATATATACACTTATATTTGATGCATAACTATTTTGAATATAAATCATATACATAGATGTCAAATATATTTAAAGGTGCAGGAAAATCAACAATATCTGGAAGGATTCACTCCAAAATTATATCACCAAATGATAATAATCATTATTTTAGATGGATGGGAGAACCGACAACAGGAAGTTATATCAATTGTGACTTTTGATTTATTTGACATTACATCTTTTTACAAGAAGGATATAGTTATGAATGTATTAACAAAATTAATAACTTTTAACAATTATGGAAATCTGGCTTCTTAAACCTTACAGAATCATTCACAAGAGGAAATCTTCCCATTCCATGTGCCGCGGGAAGAGTAACAGCGCCTACGTACTTGAAAAAACAAGGACAGTGTTTTCTGGAAGCTCCAGTGCTTGCTTTTGGTTTCCCCCTCCTGAGAAATGATGCCTACCTATCCTGTTATGGAACTCTGGGCCCAAGTTTTCACTAAACTTAAAGTGACCTTTCCGTTTTCCATTTTCCAAATTCTGACTAACTAATATAAATAAGCCTAATTCAATATTTATATGAAATCCAGGGTGCAGTAACCACTGTTGCTTAAAATATTTGGATCAGCTTATTTGATTTAAATATTAGTGACTGACTTTTACACTTTTGTAACTGCCTAACTTTCTTATATTTACTGTAGGAAAATAAATACGGTTAAGTTTTCAGCCCCCAGGGACCTATTTAAGGGGTTTAAAGCAAATATCACTCTAGTATTGAGTTCGTATAAGAAATGAGATCATAAAAGCTAATGTCAAAGCAGGAAAAGCTGGAGCAAGTTAATTTCCTAGGTATGATCTTTTGAAGTTATACCGACTTCATAGCCTCTCGTGATTCATACCAACAGAACATGTACTGGGTAACAACCACAGACGTCCACGTAACATCTTTTGTCCAGATGACCCTCAAGTGTTTTATGAATGGATTCCCCTCCATGCGGCTGTGTCTGGCTCAGCCCACGTGTGTGAATGTCCCCGCCTCACTACGCTGTCATTGTGTGTGCGGAGGGAGGCAAGCCCATCCTGTTTATCCCTTATGCCCTGGAAACGGCATGATTTACCCAGCAGAAGGCACATTTCCTTCCTCCCTTATGAGGAAAGAGCACAGGATATCTTTGTAATATTAGTGTAAATGCCTTACTGCCCGCAGAAAGGGAGGAAGCAAACTAAAACGGATCTGGGGTCCACCCTAGTCAGGGTGCTTTGACAGGTCCTTTACACGTTCTAGATAACTGCATCTTCATAACAGCCCCATGAGATGAGGTTATTATCATCTGCATTTTAAAGCTGTGGAGGTGAGTCTTGCCTGAGATCTCGTGATAGACTCAGGGCTTCTCCCCACTGTCTCTGATCTCAGCAGCCAAGCCTGGTCATCCCGATTTCCTTCCTGCTGGAGAGGATAACAGCAGAGCAGACAGAACGTTCCCTGAACTCTCTTCCTCTCTCTAGCACATGGCGGTGCTCTTTACCACCCTACCTTCTCCTTGGCCAGTCGACACCGGTGGCGATCGTCCTCAGCCATCTTCTGACTGCCGTACTCTCTCTAGGAGCTCATACCTCTTGGGTTGCACTCAGACAGACCCTGCACCCGCTGTCAGCCTCACTTTATGTCTCCCCTGCCTTTCCTAAGCCAGAATCTTGAAAGGCTTTTCTAGACTTGTCTCTAATCCCTTTCTATTTGTTCCCTGCCAAGCCACTGAAGCTCGGCTTCCCCTTTCCCCCTTTGCTGTTTGTACCTCTCAAGGATATGCCTCACCCACCTATTCGCAAAAGGATACTTTTGTGTTTGTTTCCTGGATCTCTCTGTTGTGATTGCAGTAGTCCCTACTGAGAGGCTCAAGACCCTCGACTTTCAGGGTACCGTCATCCTCGCTCTTCTTCTACTCCCCTGGCCATTTTCGTGTTCAGTCCTTTTTATCCCCCCCACCCCCCTCCTGCCTTGTGTGGCTCACACTCGCTTGTGAAAGTCAGTGGTTAAATCTTCAGGAACTTTGTGAGCCCCTCCGTGTCGTGTTGATAGCTTGGAATTGGCTATCTAGAGTATTCACGCCATGGAGACTGGCAACTGTTAAATATCAGCTCCCCTCCGAGAATACCAGACATTCATCAGTCCCCACTGCTTTAACTCCTGCATAATGAGGGTATTTCTTAGAATAGTCACTCTGAATTTTTTTTCTCACTTGACACATATTTTCTCCAACACACACACACACACACACACACACACACAATCTTATGGTTTTAACCGACAGCTGTACCATCGCACCTATCTGCAGACATGAACTCACTCCAGAATTTGAGACCTGCATGTTCTTCCAATCACTTCCTGAAAATGTCTATCTGGATGTTGAACAGACACCTAAAGTTCTCCACGTCCCAACCTGAACTCACCATCTGGTGCTTGACCTGTAATGGTTCCATTGTCTTACTTCCATCTATTCCCGAAATTTGCTGGGACCTCGCTCTCATCTTTTCATGCTGAGCCCAAGAAAGCATTGTCAAAAGGAGTTCTCCTTCTAGAACTAGTTCTTGGAGTGGGAACATGAAGGAAATGGTGGTTTGCGGTAACAGGGTGGTTTTCATTTGGATACTCAGACTTTTGAAATTTCTGCAGTGTGGGAAATTTGACATCTGAAATCTATGCAGTGAAAACAGAATCCTTCTCTGTGCTCAAGGAAGGGAGGAAATAAGCTCATGTACATTAAGCATCTACTGGATGCTTTTAGAAGCTTTTTCTTACATCAGTTGACTTAATCTTCTGGATATTCCTGTGACTTAGGTATTACCATAATATTTTTGCACACAGGAGAAGTTGAACCTCAGCTAAAATAAATAGCTTGTCCATAGAGCCCAGTTAGTAGGTGTAGAGCCGTGGTTCAGACAGGCCCATGGGGCTTCAAAGGCTGTGATCTTTTCATTACCACCCGGTGCCCATGGCTAGGTAGTTTTCTGTGCAAGAAACTGGCCACTCGCAACTGAAATGGCCTCTTGCCCTCACCCCAGGCAGAGCTCCAAAGGTCTTCATCCTTTCTAGCACAGCCTTCGTGTTTCCCACCTGCAAAACCTCGCCTGCCGCCCACGGTCCTAGGCAGTTCAGTCAGTTCAGCTCAGTCACTCCACCATGTCTGACTCTTTGCAGCCCCATGGACTGCAGCATGCCAAGCTTCCCCCTGTACCAACTCCCGGGGATTGCTCAAACTCATGTCCATTGAGTCCGTGGTGCCATCCCAGCCATTTCATCCTCTGTTGTCCCCTTCTCCTCCCGTCTTCAATCTTTCCCAGCATCAGGATCTTTTTCAGTGATTTTGGAATCCGCTCCCACCAAAGAAATCTCTCACTGTTTCCACTGTTTCCCCGTCTGTTTGCCATGGAATGATGGGACTGGATGGCGTGATCTTTGTTTTCTGAATGTTGAGTTTTAAGCCAACTTTTTCACTCCCCTTTTTCGCTTTCATCAAGAGGCTCTATAGTTCCTCTTCTCTTTCTGCCATAAAGGTGTTGTCATCTGCATATCTTAAGTTATTGATATTTCTCCCAGCTATCTTGATTTCAGCTTATGCTTCATCCAGCCCAGCATTTTGCAGAATGTACTCTGCATATAAGTTAAATAAGCATGGTGACAATATACAGCCTTGAAGTACTCCTTTCCCGATTTGGAACCAGTCTGTTTTTTCCATTTCCAGTTCTAACTGTTGCTTCTTGATCTGCATACAGATTTCTCAGTAGGTAGGTAAGATGGTCTGGTATTCCCATCTCTTTCAGAATTTTTCACAGTTTGTTGTGATCTACACAGTCACAGGCTTTGGCATAGTCAATAAAGCAGAAGTAGATGTTTTTCTGGAATTCTCTTGTTAAAGCTCAACATTCAGAGAACATCATGGCATCTGGTCCCATCACTTCATGGGAAATAGATGGGGAGACAGTGGAAACAGTGTCAGACTTTATTTTGGGGGCTCCAAAATCACTGCAGATGGTGACTGCAGCCATGAAATTAAAAGACGCTTACTCCTTGGAAGGAAAGTTATGACCAACCTAGATAGCACATTGAAAAGCAGAGACATTACTTTGCCAACAAAGGTCCATCTAGTCAAGGCTATGGTTTTTCCAGTGGTCATGTATGGATGTGAGAGTTGGACTCTGAAGAAAGCTGAGCACCAAAGAATTGATGCTTTTGAACTGTGGTGTTGGAGAAGACTCTTGAGAGTCCCTTGGACTGCAGGGAGATCCAACCAGTCCATTCTAAAGGAGATCAGTCCTGGGTGTTCTTTGGAAGGACTGATGCTAAAGCTGAAACTCCAATACTTTGGCCATCTCATGAGAAGAGTTGACTCATTGGAAAAGACTCTGATGCTGGGAGGCATTGGGGGCAGGAGGAGAAGGGGATGACAGAGGATGAGATGGCTGGATGGACGTGAGTCTTGAGTGAGCTCCAAGAGTTGGTGATGGACAGGGAGGCCTGGTGTGCTGCAAGTCGTGGGGTTTCAAAGAGTCGGACACGACTGAGAGACTGAACTGAACTGAACTGAACTGAATGGCTGTTGACAATTTGATCTCTGATTCCTGTGCCTTTTCAAAATCCAGCTTGAACACGTGGAAGTTCCCAGTTCATACCCCGTTGGAGCCTGACTTGCAGAATTTTGAGCGTTACTTTGCTAGAGTGTGAGATGAGCGCAACTGTGCAGTTGTTTGAACATTCTTTGGTCCTTCCTAGGTACCCTCGTGCCTAATGGAACAGCTGGGTGAGTGGAATCAAAGTTCATTCATATTTCTTGCAGTTTTTAGGCTGAAAGGGCCCTACACTCTTGGAGAACATTGTTACAAGGATGGTTTTCACACTTTTTGGAGATCACTCACCCATTTGCACATGCCCGCTATGTGACTGGCTTGTTTATTAGGTGGGATCAAATATAACATGGGGCAGGTATGGGGCTAAGAGCTTCAGGGTAGGTAGGTAGGTAGTGCCTACCTTCAGGGTGCTGACTCTCCAGTAGGAAACAGGATCCATGAAATAGTCGAAGAATGAGAAGAAGGAAATTAGGGACAAGTGTCCTCACATTCTTGATAGCTCTGCTTCAATAGCTACACTTCAAGAATGTGTTACTTTTGACAATCAGGAAATATTTGTGTCATCAAATGTCACTTAAGTATCCATCAGTCACTCTAATGTTAAATGGCTCTATTTCATGGAGTTAAAAATGCATCAATACATCATCAGTAGGGCCAGAGGGCTTGCAGGAAGTCACACGACTCTCTGGAAAGGCTTCACAGTGAGCCACTAGGTTCCTTAGAGCCTAGAGATTTTGTGTTGCTTTTTCTGTTGTGGAATTCTTGGTAAAGTGTATCTAGGCTTCTCTGGTGGCTTAGAAGTAAAGAATCCACCTGCAATGCAGAAGAATCAGGTTTGATCTCTGAGTTGGGGAGAGAGATCCCCTGGAGAAAAAAATGGCAACCCACTCTGATATTCTTGTCTGGGAAATCCCATGGATGGAGAAGCCCAGCGAACTACAGTTCATGGGATCACAAGAGTCAGACATGACTTTGTGACTAAACAACAATGACAAAAATGATATCAAACAGTCATTCCAGCTGTATTAGCTAAACACGTGCTTTATACGAAGCATTTTGAATGAAACAAAATGAATACAATTGACAAGGTCCCTCTCTTATGGAGCTTGCGTTGGGTGAAATCAATAAGAAAATATCAAGTAGTGATCTCAGTAATAAGAAGAAGAAAGAAAAGAGGCTGATGGGAGAAAATATATTAGGGACAACTTGAGATGCGGTGGTCAGGGAAGTCCCTCCTGGTGAGCTGATACTTATATTTAGGCAAAGATGTATGTGCGTAAGCCAGCCCTATGAACATCTGGCAGGGAGCATTCTAAGTGGTGGCCAAGGGCAAATACAGAAGGAAAGGGAGAGAGAAAGACAGTGAGCCAGACAAAACAGCTGAAGCACATGGCCCAAGGTTAGATTGAAGAGACACTTGCAGGCCAGATTTCATTAGGCCCCGTACACTGGGGAAAGGAGTTTTGATCTGGGACTTAATTGTGGTGTGGGAATTCTTCTGAAAGCTACAAGTGGGAGGGGTTTAAACCGACTTAATCTGTAGATATATCATTCTGGCAGTTGTACCAAGAGTGAATTTCAGGGAATAGGGGAAGAGTGTAGATAGTTAGGGGGCTCCTCCATTCTCGAAAGTAAGATGCTGGCTTGGACCAGAGTGTGGCAGGGGTGTTGGGAGAAGTGGCTGAATTTGAGATGGATTTTGCTGATGGACTGGATGTGGTTGGCAGAGGGAAGAGAAGGTCTCAATATGTATCTTCAGCACCCATGTGTGTACTGGTGCATTTACTGAGCTGGGGTTAGTGAGATGGAGGAAAGAGAAGGCTTAGGAAGGAAATGATTTTTCCTACATTCTAGCACATGGCTCTGCAGCCTCTGTTACAATCCTGTTCAAGTTAAGGAGGATTCGGCCACCCACTCCTTGGTGGGATGTCTCTAAAGGTGAATAATTCTTTCCCATGGTAATCTGGACTCTGCCTTCTAGCAACTTCCACCCGTGTGTACATTTTTATTTCTCTGGAAACACATGGAGTACATCTACTGTCTTTGCAGAAAGTCTTGCCAAATATTTGAATACCAAGATTCTTGACATTGTTTTAGCATATTAAAATTTCAAATTAGCTCTGGTAAAAAAGCCATTAATTTGATTGTCTTGTACATACATGGGCTTCTCCAGACTGGGTAATCTCTGTGTGTGGAACCATGTTATGGAGCCTTAGTTTTGAATGAAATGTTAAACTTTTAGTGGTGACTTGTCACTCAGACCCTTTACATAATTCTTTTCCGTCTCTTCTGCTTTCTATAATTTACTTTGTACTTCATTTTAATGTAGTATCTTCTTATAGAGTATAAGAAAGGAGAGGCAAGTACCTAGATTTAAAATATAAGTGCCATCCAGCATCTCATCACTCAAAGACCTTGACAGTTAAGTATTGGGCTTATTTTTTTTCAGCATTTTTCCTCTAGTTTTTCACAAGGGGACGGTGCTTGTACTATACACTTATGTCTTGCTTTCTTCATTTGCATTTGTTATAACAAATGTTTTAAAATACTGCTTTTAAAGAACTTCTCAGAGAATGTTTCTCACACTTGCTGAGTAGTTTTTTCAGTCATTAAGATGATTCCATTTATTGCTAATTTTTCTTCTTTTGCAATCAATTGTATTTATTTTATTTAGAGTAATTATATGTGGGTCCGATTCCAAGTTCCAATTACCTGCAAAAAAAAAAAAAAAAAAAAAGCCTCTGTTGAAAAATCAACTGAACCTCCAAAGACTTAAAGTTCATAGCAGCTAGAGTGAAAGGGGTAGAGGATATTCTTCCTTGTCAATGATCCTTTTTGTTTTTTTTAACTTTTTATTTTATATTGCAGTATAGGTCTTTAACAATGTTGTGATAGCTGCAGGTGGACAGTGAAGGGATGTGTATGGCTGAGTCCCCTTGTTAGAGTTGTAACAATTGCTGTTATTTTAATGGCACTATAGTGAATAGCTTCAGTTAAAAAGATTTTTTTCCCATAATTTGGATCACATCCTCAAGGGAGTTACAGTCAGTGTGGAGATTCCTGAAACTCTTCATACAGTGTGACAATTCCGAATTCCCCATAAGGTCTTGTAATTAGCTCTACTATTACAGATGGGCTTGGCCATTTGACCACACCCAGGCCTCTGTTAAATATCATTAAAAGAAAGCTTTGCTGACTTGACAAAAACCATTTGCATGAGAATTACTAATGAGGGTAATTATTTTTTCTTTATGTTGTTAATCTTTACATTTTCTTGCTTCTGAATTGTTTTTGCTTTTGCCCATTTATCAGTTAAATCTGTTATTTTTAAAACACTTTCCTGCCTGTCATATCATTATTCCTTCCCTTCTTATAAAAACATTTGTAAGAGTTTTTTTGTAAACGGGGATTCAACAATTAATAGAATGTTAACTATTCAAATTTTGGGTGAGAGGCAAATTGAAAAAAAGACATGACATATACTACACACGTAGAAAAATTCAAATAGAGTGCAGTCTTTTCTCCAGCTCTCAGTATAAAACTCATTAAAGCAAAAACTGTTTTATTTAGACATCTGGGAAATGTACTTTGACAAACATCGGCTTGATGACTGTCAGCGTCATAAAGACACTTTGATATCAAAAATTCACAGAAACTGCTGAAATAAATTATATATTTTTATGACAAAGCACTGTTTGCTCACTCATTTGCATTGTCCATGCAATGTGGCTTTAGCATCTTAATACAAAGAAGGGCTCCCTTGTCATGTAAATAGCATGGTGGAGTTGGTAAAGAGCTCTGAGGACCTACCAACTGCAAGAGCAGGATCCCTTCTACCTGCTCTGAGCAAGGCTTACACGTGGTGGCTCTTCAGTATTTTTAACATGTTTCCAAAATTTACATATTCAGTGCTGTTATAGCTCTAGAAACACTCTCACAAACTACCGCAGAAGGTAACAAAACATCCTTCAAAAAGTCTGATTTCTATGCATGTAGGCCATAAAAAACATAGAGAATCTTTAGCCCTACTGCCAATAAGTTAAAATGCAACCAGTTCTGTTAGAGACTTTGGTCTTGTGTATATCCACAGCACAAGGAAGAGCATACTTCACCTTCTGTTTATAAAACCTTCCACTACTGGCTACTAGCTGTTTGAAATTGTTAAAACTGATGAGCCATGCTGATGGACTTACCTGTTACACGAGATTTCTCATCAAACTAACTTGGCAAACCGTGTGTACTAGACAATAGGCAGAATGTCAGTAGTGGGACAGTGCGGTGTTGTAGAACAAGTATGAGAGTTGAGATCAGAAAGACAAGCCTTAAAAGCCAGTCTTGTTCCTTAGTATTGGGTCATCTCTTCTGGGGCAAACTGACTCCTCGGGCACTCAGTTGCCTCATCAGTGACCTCATAAACTAGAATTACCAATACCGACCTGGCCGGAAAGTTAAGGACTGAAAGAGACAGGATATATAAGTCACCTAGCTCCCCGCTTGGCCCGTGGTAAATTTACATAAATCCTTAAGCTAATATTATTGATGTCCTTGTTTCTGCATATAACTATTGCCATCGTTATATATCTATAGCAGTATAGAATGCTGCTGGAAGAAGAAACCGTGAATGCAGAATGACAGGTAACCGTGCATTTTGCAAACAGCCCATATGATCTTGAATACTGACAGCCACAGCAAATAGTCACTGAGCACTCGACATGTCTCAGGCCCTTGTGCCTTGTGCTAAAGGAACAGAGGGAGAAAAGTGACCCCTACTCACTGCTGTCTGGACTCCTTTGATAGGGAAAGCTGTTACTGACAAGGCTTACCCATCCACCCATGCTCAAAGGGAACAGGTGTGGCCGTAGCATCCTCACATGCAGTCAGGATCCCAAGCTCAGTGTGGCTGTGGTTACCGAAGCTGCTCTTCCTTGTGGAGGCTCGGCATGTGAACTTGAAACTAGGGGATCTGCTCATCCCAGGTACCCCACTTTCCTCCCACGAGGCCCTCTAGAGCTTCAAGAACAAATACCACTGACCTGGTACCAACTCATCTCTTGGATTTTACAGCATGGTGCAATTGAGACCCCAAATCCTAGGAAAGCACCTCTCAGCTGGGGCTGGCCAGAAACATTCACTGGATGGGTCTATTGTATAGACTCAATTTTTTAAAATTTATTTTTAATTGGAGGACAATTGCTTTACAATGTTATGTTGGTTTCTGCCATACAACAACGTGAATCAGCCATAAATATACAACTATTTCCTTCCTCTTGAGCCTCCCTCTCCCCGCCGCACTCCATCCCACTCCTCTAGATTGTCACAGAACAGTGGCTTGAGCTCCCTGTATTTATACAGCAAATTCCCACTAGCTATCTGTTTTACACATGGTAATGTCTGTGTTTCAATGTTACTCTTTCAGTTTGTCCCACCCTGTCCTTTCCCTGCTGTGTTCACAAGTTTCTCTATGTCTGCGTCTCTATTCTTGCCTTGCATCAGTACCATTTTTCTAAATTCCATATATCTGGGCTAATAGACTGTATCTGTTTCTCTCTTTCTGACTTACTTTACTCCGTATAACAGGCGCTGGATCATCTACCTCCCTGACTCAGATACAGACGGTCAACAAACACCTGGGAAGATGCTCAACATCGCTCATGATTAGAGAAATGCAAATCAAAACTACAGTGAGGTATCACCTTACACCAGTTAGAATGGCCATGTGCTCTAGAAACTCTTAAAGAGCCAGAGTGAACTGGCCCCCCTTGGCCCATGGATTCCCCTGCATCTGCTTATGGGTATTTGCTCTTGACCCACCATTAGCAGACACGACGTGACGTAGTTTTCCCCCTTGCACCTTTAGCCACAGGCCACATTCCATTTGCTTTGAATGTTTAATCTAGTATTAAGTCTGAAATTAAAGGAATGCAGGCGGAGAAGACATTAGGCAGTAGACGTCAGGGAAAAGCAATGTTTTCAGAGATTCTGGAGGATGAGAAGAGACGCTCAGCAATAAGATTAGGGAAGGAGCATTTTGAATCAGTCAGGGAGTCCTCGCCATCAAGATTCAAGTTTAGAAAGACCAGAGAAATGTTTTCTTTTCTTTCTTAAATTTTGTTTTTTGAGTAGGTTGCGTTTTACAATGTTGTGTTAGTGTCTGCTGTACAGCAACGTGAATCAGCTATGTGTGTGAGTGTGTGTGTGTGGATGTGTGTGTGTGCTTAGCCATGTCCAGCTCTTTGCAACTCCATGGACTATGGTCAGGTCCTCTGTCCATGGAACTTTTCAGGCATGGATGCTGGAGTGGGTTGCCATTTCCTCCTCCAGGGGATCTTCCCAACCCAGGGATCGAACCTGTATCTCTTGCATCTCCTACATTGGCAGGCAGATTCTTGACCACTGTACCACCTGGGAAGGTGGGTGAAAGCACCTACGTCATTGGATAAAGGTAGTTTATAGAGAATCAGCTATGTATATGTACATATATCCCCTCCCTCTTGGACCTCCCCCGACACTCGACCTCCCCATCCCATCCCTCTAGGTCATCGCAGAGCAATGAGCTAAGCTCCCTCTGCTATACAGCAGCTTCCCACTAGCCCTCTATTTTACATACTGTAGCGTGTATATGTCAAACCGACTCTGCCAATTCATCCCACCCTCTCCTTCCCCCGACGCCTTGCCCATGTCTGTTCTCTATGTCTGTGTTCCTATTCCAAGGCAGGAGGAATATTTTCTTGAATGCAACGAGTCAATCAGTTTGATTTCTTAAAAATGAAAAACTTCTGTGCCTCGAGGACTTATCCTAATTACACAATAAAAAAGCAGAATTAGGAAAAAAAAAATACTTATGAGAAAAGTAAAAGACAAACTCTTAATATCTTTACTGTATAAAGGGCCAGGAGGGAGCCACATGGGTCCTTGTGAAGTCAAGTTTTAAGGTCTCTTTTCCAGATGTGGAACTCCAGAAATGTAAATAAAGCTTGAGCAAAAGGATGTCCTTTTAGTGAAAGGATGTCATTGGCCAAAGAATTTGAAATGAGGCAGCCAGGGAAACGGAGAGGAAGAAAGGGTTTACTTTAATCTCTAGGCCTGTTGCTAGCTGACCCACTACTAATCGGTCCTCATAGAAGAGGCCAGCACCTTGGTTTTTGAAGAAATAAAATACTGGGCATTGGATGGGGGTGGGGGCAGAATTCCCTGGTGGTCTCGTGGTTAGTCCTTGATGCTTTTACTGCTGGGGCCTGAGTTCAGTCCTTAGTCAGGGAAATAAGATTCCACAAGCTGTACGGTGGGGCCAAAAATTAATAATAAAAAAATTGTAAACACAATTTTATCAGGCTTCCCTGGTGGCTTAGTGGTAAAGAATCTGCCTGCCAGTGCAAGAGACACAGGTTCCATCCCTGGTCTGGGAAGTTCCCACATGTTGCAGTCAACTAAGCTTGCATGCCACAACCACTGGGCCTGTGTTCTAGAGACTGTGAACTGCAACTACGGACGCCTAAACACCCTAGAGGCTGTGCTCCATAGCAAGAGAAGCCAGTCAACCAAGAGTAGCCGCCCGCTAGCTGCCACTAGAAAAAGGCCCACATGGCAACAAGGACCCAGCACAGCCCAGAATAAAAATAAATGATAAAATTATAAAAAAGCTTTTTTCGAAGATTTTGGTAATAAAAGTATGCCATTTGATAATGCCTTCAGTAATGTATGGAATGAAACTATTCTACAGTTGTTAATACTTGGCATTTACATTTTCATGGACGATATTTTACACTTACACCCAGTGTTTAATGTATAACGTGTTAAAGTCATTCATTCATTCGTCAGATAGTTCTTGAACCAGACTCTCTGCTAGTCTCTGGGGACTTAACAATAAAGAGGAAAGACATGATTCAAACTCTGAAGAAGCACATATATGAAACATTCATTCTTAGGAAATAGCCCAGTGTGTGGAAAATGCTAAATTCAGGAAGACATTTACTACACCATTATTTTTAAAGCTAAAATTGGAAACAACCTCGGTGTTTAAAAACGAAGGAAATGATCACTTATAAGTTTACCAGGTGTAGATATTGAACATGGCGTTTGTGAGAAAAGTGTTTATGCTCTGTTGAGAAATAGAGTACAGATTTGTATATACTGAATGGTTGCAAATATGCTAACAATGAGGAAAGGGAAAATACAGCAAAGAAGAAAAATATGCTATTTGTGTGATGTAATTATGGTAGACTTTCTTTTTTCTTTACAATATTTCCTTTTTGTTGACGTGTAATGATCACTGTTTCCTTTTATAGTAAACTTACTCGGCTAGGTTTCCTGAACTTGATATACATCTGTTCACGTACTCCTCACAACAGCTGTACGGCAGGTAAGGAAAACTGGGTGATGAGAGCTGAGAGCTTAGATTTCAGCTTGGGAGTCTAACTCTATGCCCAGCTGTCCTTTGGAGAGAGAAATTGGTATGGTTTTAAAAATATGAATCCAGGGCCTTCCTTGGTGGCTCAGTGCTAAGGAATTCCCCTGCCAGTGCAGGAGGCGCAGGGCAATTCCTGGTCTGGGAAGATCTCACATGCCACAGAGTGACTAAGCCCGTGAGCCACAGTTACTGAGCCTGTGCTCTAGAGCCTGGTATATAGAACTACTGAACCAACATGCTGCAACTGCTGAAGCCCTCAACCCCTGGAGCCCACACTCTACTGCAAGAGAAGCCACTCCAGTGAGGATCCTGCACACCGCAAGTCTGGAGTAGCCCCCACTGTCCCCAACTAGAGAAAGCACACATGCAGCAACAGAGACCCAGCACAGCCAAAAACAAACAAACAAAAAAAAATGAATCCAAGCCGTGGTCTCCAGAGTTCAAGCTCTGTGTCTTGTTACTAAGATGGATTTTTTATTTTTAAGATATTTTGCTGTTGTTGTGGACAATCTTTTAAAAGTCCTTATTGAATTTTTTGTGGTATTTCTTTGGTTTTATGTTTTTGTGTTTTGGGCTGCAAGGCATGTGGAATCTTAACTCCCTAATCAGGGATTGAACCTGCACCTCCTGCACTGAAAGATGAAGTCTTTACCACTGGACCACCAGGGAAGTCCCCAGATGGATGTCTTAATAATATTCACTACCCGAGGGCTGCTGTGTGGAGTGTCAAACATGATGATGTTTGTGAAAGGTGTTTTTTTTTTTGTACATGTTAAATTTCCACTCAAAAGTCAGTGATGTGCATATTCAGAATATTTTTGAGTATCTTAGTCAATGTGTATATTATACAACTTTAAATATGCTTTAGTGGAAGTATACAAATGTAGGTCAACTTGTTTATATATTTTAAATAGCTATGTAGAACATAATTTTTTTAATTGATGAAAAGCTGCACTGGATAAAGGTATATTTTGTAAGTTAGTTTTTTTTGCTGCTGGGTCAGCTCCTTTTTGCTGTTTCTCTCTTTATCTTTCTGACATTCTCTGTCCCACCCATTGTGTGATTTTTTTTTTCTTTTTTCTTTCATTGAACATGCATCTTCAAGGTCAAGAAACCACTCTAATTTGCACTTTGGAGGTATCTGGCAGCCAAAGGTTTAAATTCTCAACCAGCAATCGGAATTCTGGGCTTAGATTGCTTTATTATGCTTTATATCTGTTGACCAGGAGCAAAAAATAATATGTGGAGTAGAATTACAAAGGTGACTCTTCAAAAGCACGTGGAAAGATTACAGCTTTAAAGCGTGCTCACCAAAGCCATGAAAATAGACGAGTTCCCCAAGAGGGACAGAGCGATCCCCTTTTATAGACTTCCAGGATGCATATATGAATTCCATGTGGTCCTTGATGGCCTCTTGGAGAAAATGGGGAAGAGCTTTGTGTTCTAAGAGTTTATGATGTTTTGAGTTGCATCGTATGCAGCTGACATTTAATTTGAAAGTGGTCTGTTGAAAATGTCATCTGGTTTTCATTTGTGGGGGCCCACTTGAAAACAGGAGGTTGGATTCTGTGACCTCCTAGTTTCCTCTTAACTCTGAATTTTTTTTTTTTTTGAGATTGTTTGATTCAAGGATAAATATAAAGTTGATTTTCTAGCCCAACAACTGATATTTGTGCAGGGCTCAGAACTGACAAAACATGTTTCACATATTCCATGCTGTCTTCAAGAAGGGTAAAGGGAGAAAAAAAAAAAAGCCCTTGTTAAATCTAGATTAGAATATGTAATATACAACACAGTGGGTATTTTCAGTGGGTGTTGCTTGTGGTCAGAATGGAAAAGTATTACTCAAAGGTATCTAAGTGAGAATTAGAATCTTACTCACAGGCAACGTGTTCTAAAGGATTATCAAACACCTGTGAGAT
The DNA here is from genome assembly GCF_032405125.1 of Capricornis sumatraensis. Taxonomy (NCBI): domain Eukaryota; kingdom Metazoa; phylum Chordata; class Mammalia; order Artiodactyla; family Bovidae; genus Capricornis; species Capricornis sumatraensis. Next base: position 114,398,817 of record NC_091075.1, on the reverse strand, counting down.
AGTTGCACACACGATAGATAATGCCTTTGAAAAAGAAGTTTCAGCAGATGAGAGAGTTTGAATAAATCATGTCATCATCTAATTTAAATATTTGGTTCATCTGCTTTAGATATTGAGGGGGAAATAATTATTTTTTTCCCCTGGGATATTAGGACTCCACTCACATTTTCTATGTTCTAAAACAGACTTCAGTATACTGGTTGTGTTAGCTAGGCTTTCCCTGGAAAATTCAGGGCTGTTCAGAAATGTCAGGGCTAGAGCTATGGTTATGCCTGCCCTGAATTTTAAAAAATGTAATAACAGAATCTTTTTCTATCAGAGCTAAGAAAAAAAAAAAGTGGTATTCTATAATTTTCCTTAGGGACTTGGGTAGATAAGACAGGGCATATGTGGTGTACCCAATCAAAACACAATTTCACAGGTTTATGAGTTTGCATGAGATGCAGTCTGTCTTATGGAGCCTGGGTTTGAGTGTGCACGCCGAAGCCAGGGGCCACTGCTGCACCCCAGCACACCCCTGGATCCTCTTTACTGAGGCAGTATTCCTGGGACCAGTTCCTTCCTGGCTGGGTCTTTTAGGGGTTGGTCAGGGAGCTGTGAGCTGAAAAAGGAGCTAACATACCATTTCCTCAGGTGGAAGAGAAGGAGATGTCTTTGTCCATTTTTAGACAAGAAGAATGGACATATTAAGAGCTTCACATAGTGTGTGTGTGTGTGTGTGTGTGTGTCTTTATCATTTCTACTCTGCCAAGTGCTATAATCCATTTGGTAGTCTTTGTGAGTTGGGCATCTTTGTCTGAGGTGGAGGTCAGGGGTCATGGTCTAACCATTGTTCTATGCTGCTGCTGCTGCTGCTGCTGCTGCTGCTAAGTCACTTCAGTCATGTCCGACTCTGTGCCACCCAATAGACGGCAGCCCACCAGGCTCCCCCATCCCTGGGATTCTCCAGGCAAGAACACTGGAGTGGGTTGCCATTTCCTTCTCCAATGCATGAAAGTGAAAAGTGAAAGTGAAGTCGCTCAGTCGTGTCCGACTCTTTGCAACACCATGGACTGCAGCCTACCAGGCTCCTCTGTCCATGGGATTTTCCAGGCAAGAGTACTGGAGTGGATTGCCATTGCCTTCTCCGAACCACGGTTCTGTCCTATCATTCAAAATCCCAAAGTGCCTCCCTGCAAGGTTAGTAGATGTGCTACTCAAGCCGCATGGTAGGTGGGGTTAGCTCTTCGACCCTTTTCTCTCCCCAGTGTGGGCCTTCTATGAATTTTCCTCTCTTACATGTTATGTGCTTAGTGGCTCTGTCATGTCTGACTTTTCGTGACCCCATGCACTGTAGCCCACCAGGCTCCTCTGTCCATGGGGATTTTCCTAGAAACGTTCAATGGCTGGGAAAGATGAGAATTACATTTTTTGCATTAACTTGTAACCAGTCTCATTCATAATAGAATGCGTGGTGTGTGTATATTTACATCACTGCGATCATACACAGTACATATATAAACTTAGGTTGCACTTTGTCACTTGTAGTCATGTCCCTTTCAAGTTTACCACTTGGTGCTGAGGATTCACTGGGTCCAGTGCCTAACTTCTCTGTTATTATTGGTTGATGAGTTGGAGCAAGTTGCTTAACTTCTTAAATCCTTAACTCCTCAAATGTGAAGTAATTTTGTTGTCTTTCTTTAAAGAAAAAAAATTATTGAAGTATACTTGAGTTACAATGTTGCGTTCATTTCTGCATGTAGCCGAGTGACTCAATTATATGTATACATATTTTTCATAATCGTTTCCGTAATGGTTTATCCACAGGATACTGAATATAGTTCCCTGTGCTGTACAGGAGGACCTTGTTGCTTATCCATTCTGTGCATAGCTTGCATCTGCTAATCCCAGCCTCCTAATCCTTATCTACCCTAGCCTCCTCCCCCTTGGCAACCGCAAGTCTGTTCTCTCTGGTGGAAGTCTGTTTCTGTTTCATAAACAGGTTCATTGGTGTCATATTTTAGATTTCACATAAAAGATAGGATATGGCATTTGTCTTTCTCTTCCCTAAGTATGATAATCGCAAAATCCATCCATGGTGCTGCAAATGGCATTATTTCATTATTTTTTATGGCTGAGAAATGGCAACCCACTCCAGTACTTCTGCCTGGAAAATTCCATGGACTGAGGAGCCTGATGGACTTATAGCACGTGGGGTCCCAAAGAGTTGGACACAACTGAGCGACTTCACTTTCTTTCAACATTCCGTTATATATACATACCGTATCTTTCTTATCCATTCATCTGTTGACAGACATTAAGTTGCTTCCATGACTCGGCTTTTGTAAATAGTGCCTCCCTGAGCCTGAGAGTGTGTGTATCTTCTCCAGTTATAGTTTTGTCGGGATATATGCCCAGTAATAGGATTGCTGGATTGCTGGGTCTATAATATTTCCTTTATGATAGGATTGCTGGAAAGATAAAAGAGATGATTTTGCAAGTACTTTATAAATTGAAAAGGTAATATAAAGTATTAAATATACAAAGACTTAGGGGACCTTTGATATCCCTTTCAATCCAGAGAATTAGTGAGCTCCAAGAAAACATTTGTTCGTTCTTTAGTCACTAAGTAACGTCTAACTCTTTGTGACCCTGTGGACTGCAGCACGCCAGGCTTCCCTGCCCTTCCTGATCTCCTGGAGTTTGCTCAAACTCATTTCTATTGAGTCGGTGATGCCATCCAACCATCTCGTCCTCTGTTGTTCCTTTCTTCTGCCTTCAATCTTTCCCAGCATCAGGGTCTTTTCTAATGAGTCAGCCCTTCGCATCAGGTGGCCAGAGGACTGGACTTCAGCATCAGTCCTTCCAATGAATGTTCAGTGTTGATTTCCTTTAGGATTGACTCGTTTTATCTCCTTGCTGTCCAAGGGACTCTCAAGAGCCTTCTCCAGCACCACGATTCAAAAATTCTTTGGCACTCAGCCTTCTTAATGGTCCAACACTCACATCTGTACATGACTACTGGAGAAACCATAGCTTTGGCTACACACGCTGTTGTCAGCAAAGTGATGTCTCTGCTTTTTAATACTCTGTCAGGGTTTGTCACAACTTTTCTTCCAAGAAAGCAAGTGTCTTTTAATTTTAATTAATTAATTAAAAGAAAATGTTGACCACTTTCAAAAAAGTGTGTGTCTACTATTAGTGGACCTGTTCATAAGGAGCTAGATTCAGAAGAGCGGTTTCCTTATCTACAAATCAAGTCTAATAACTTCTTCATATTTAAATAAGAAAATGGACTTGAGGCTCGTAGCACAGAGTCTGGGACATAGATAACTCTCAGAAACAGTCTCTTTTTCAGTTTGTACATTTCATATAAAGAACAGAGGCTTGATTCATTTTAAATATCTGTTCTACCATTAATTAGCTGCCCACCCCCAGCTAATCCTGACAAATTCCTTAACCTGAGCAAATCGTGACACGTTCCTTAACTCAGGAAAATGACTTCGTCGACTCAGCCTCAGTTTCCCCTATGTACAATGAAGGTTATTTCCAGCCCCCGGAGGCATGGCCCAGTATCCACAGAAGCGTGAGTGGTCAGTGTCTGGAACATAAGAAGCTCAAGAAGCGTGTAGTTCTCTCTGTCTTCCATCCGCTCTGGTGGTCAGCATGGCAGTTTTGAATCCTGCCTGCAGGACACACTTGGGAAAGTTACCTGGCTCCGGCACGGGACTTTCTCACTCACAGCACAATTCCAACTCTACCGAATATCTTGTTATAACCTGCAATGGAAGTGAATGTAAAAAACAGAATACATATTCTGAATCACATTGCTGTACACCTGAAACTAACACAACATTGTCAACCAACTGCATTTCAGTAAAAACGAAAGGGATTTCTCTGACAGTCCATTGGGTAAGACCTCACCTTCCAGTGCCGGGGGTGCGGGTTTGATCCCTGATTGGGGAACTAAGATCCTGTGTACCTTGCGGCCCCAAACTCAAAACATAAAACAGAAGTAATACTGCAACAGATTCAATAAAGACTTTTAAAAATAAATAACTAAAATTTAAAAAAAAATTAAAAACAAAAAACCAACCAAGGTAAATGAAGCCTTTTGAGGCCAAGTCACTGATACAGCCATGCCTGTCAGACTTTTGGGCCAAGTTCTTCCAAAATGCATGAACTATGTTTTTGCTTTTTTTCTTCACTCAGTGCCCAGACAGCTGAACCATTTATTAGCATCAGTGGAGAACAGATTACAGTCCTCCCCCTGGAAGTTACCTGCTTGGTATGGCAGGGAGATGGTGGAGGCCAGGGTGTGACTTGAGTGTGCATTGGGGGCTTTGCAGTGAGTGCCCTTCTGCAAATACTCACCAAGAAGTGCACTCAGATTCCAAGTGTGCTTCCGAAGTCATGGTGCACAGCTCATGCTGCAGGCTTCAGTGACATGGGTCTTGTATCTTTAACGGTCAAAGGGAGCCACTGGTGTGCTCGTGAAATCAGGTTATGGCACCAGAGAATCTTAAAATGTTACGTTACATGAAAGAAGCCAGAAAAAGAAAAAGAGTATGGTTTTGCCATACATCGACATGAATTATTGTGAAGTAAAATAAAGTAAAAATAAAAATTTTAAATAATAAAATTATTTAAAAATAAAAACAAAAACAATCTAGTCTAAAAAAAAAAGAGTATGAATTATAATCCCCTTTATATGAAATTCAAAATTAGGGGAGTCTATCTATGACAATTGAGAAGAACACGGGCGACCTTTGGAGTGATGATAAGATTGACTGAAAGGGAAGTTTCTAGGGTTATATAAAGATTCACATTGTGATAGGATGGTGGCTACATGCATAGGTAAATACGTGTTCAAATCTCAAGTTGTAAACTTGCAATCTAGGTATTTCATGGCTATATACATGTGACCTTGATTGTGAAAATCAAGGATCATATTCTTAAACGTGGTGGTGATGGTTTAGTAACTAAATCGTGTCAGACTGTGACTCCCCGGACTGTAGCCCACCAGGCTCCTCTGTCCATGGGATTTCCCAGCAAGAATACTGGGGTGGGTGGCCATTTCCTGCTCCAGTTGTTAGATGTAGGAGATGCTAGAAAGAGGTGCTTCTTTATTCATTGTCACTGTGATACAGAAGCCAAGCCAACGGGCCCAAGGTTTAAATTCCATCTCTACTGTGATTTTGGGTGAGTCACTTAGCCTTTCTGAATTTCAACTTTCTCTTCTGAAATTCAGGGAGAATATAAACCTACTCATTGAAAAAGACCCTGATTCTGGGAAAGATTGAAGGCAAAAGAAGAAGAGGGGGCAGAGGATGAGATGGTTAGATAGCATCACTGACTCAATGGACATGAATTAGAGCAAACTCCAGGAGATAGGGAAGGGCAGGGATGCCTGGTGTGCTGCAGTCCATGGGGTCGCAAAGCGTCAGATACGACTTAGTAACTGAACACACACGTATTCATTTATTCATTCAGTCAGTAATCCCATTTGCCACTTGCTGTGTAGACGCGGGAAGTAGGATAGTGGACAAGACAAACCCTTCTCTTAGGGATCTTACCTTCTAGAGCTGGTGCCTTTAGGGGTTAAGACAACAGTGTTCTGAGAGCATTCTGTCACAGACTGCCTACCACTGCCCTGTGTGAAGGGAACAATCACTATTCGATTCTAATTAAGCCACATCATGTTCGCCTAATGGCCCAGTGGTACTAGATCTAATTTTGCAAGAAAGTCTGGAAATCCTGGTGGTAAAAATTTGACATTTTGTTCATTTTTTTCCCCCAAAACACATTACAAGCTAAACATTTAGGTTTGTGACCTCTTGCAAAGTTTATTCATCCATGCAGCATTTATTAATAAACCCCAGTCTGAGGTTTATCCTGTCTGATCTTTCATCACTATTTCACCTTTCTTAGCAGTGAAATAGAAGCATTCAAGTTTGAAATCATACAGTAGGTGCTCAGTTAGGTAAGTTTTCCTGAGTCCCTCACCTTACAGACTTTTTCTGCATTCCTCCAATGGTCTTGAAGCTTGGCTCTCTGGGAAGGAGAGAGGCTCTCAACCTCATTGCCATCCTAGGTCACTTATGTTCCCTTTTGTCAGCAGTGTCCATGATGCCGACCGAGACCCTCAGTTCTTATCATCTGGGTCTGGGCAATAGTCTTTCTCAGAGCATTGTAGTTAGATAATTAAAATGCTGCTCAAAAATTCAATATCAGCTCCTTATTTCTATTCTAATCAATTTCAAGCCTTAAGGCATATTATTTTGTTTCACTATGAATTTTGACCTTACAGGGTGAAACTAGAGTTAGTGTCAGCATGCTTAGCAAAAGCCAAAGTCATAAACAATTTCTTTAAAGAATGGCATAGTTTAAAAACTAGTTTTTAGTCTAGCTGAAGGAATATAACCTGAGTTCCATTACATTTCAGTGTCATTAAAGATGTCAGAATGCAGCGCCATCAGATAAGAATAACTAGGATATCCTTTCCCTGTATGTTTTCATCCGTTTGTCCTCCCCCTTCATTGGTCAAATTATAGCCGCCCTGGCTCTCCTAATTATAAGCTGGGCAAGTGATTGTAGACAGATTATGTAAGCTCTCACTGCACTAGCTTTCTTTTTATAAAATGGAGACAGTAATAGTACGTCTGTCTTGGGATCGTAAAGACAAAAGAACATGGTATGTGATGTCAAGTACTTTGCAGATTACCTGGAACCCAGCAAGCATTCAACAAACATATTAAAACTTGTCATTGGAAATTCCCTTCCCAGCGGTTAAGACTCTACACTCCCAATTCAGAAAGTGTAGATTTGATCCCTGGTCAAGGAACTGAGATCCTCACCACATGAGGTGTGGTGCAACCAAAAATAAATATATACATTAAAAAAATAAAATGATGGAGCATTTATGTGAAAAAGGTTCTCTTATCAAACAAAAAAAAATAGCTGTTGTTATTTTTATTACCCTTTGATTTAGTTCAGATTAGGGCAACTGTGAGTGATAGAATAATATGCCAAATTATAGTGTTTAAAACAAGTTGAAAGTTTAGTTATTGTCCACAGGAATGTGGGCAGTCCGGGGCTGGTGTAGACCCACCAGGATAGGTGAGGACCCAGGCTTCTTTCCTGAGAGCTGCCACCTTCAACACACAGGTCCTACTCCACCTGAGACGGCTGTTCTAGCTCTGGTCATCCTCATCAAAAGGCGGAGAGGAAGACAAAAGGAGAGGGCATGCCCCTTTCTCCAAGGACATCTGCCAAGGATGCATGATGTACTTTAACCCATTGGCCACACGGGCATACTTGTTGCCGGTGAGACTAGAATATATGGGCTGTTTTTTTTTTTTTTTTTCCCTAGGCAGTCACATGCTGAGCAGGGGGCCAGTTAGTGAGGAAGAAGGAGCCAGCTTACACCTTTGCTCTGTCACGTCCTTTATAGTAGAAACCTCTCTTGTGACATTGTCCGCAGCTACTAGGATTCCTTGGTTGTTTCTTTCCTTCTAGAACACTCAGGGACACACTCTCCTGAGTCTGACTTTTCCTGGGTTGGGTCCCACTGTCGTCACTGCCTTCATCCCTGCCTCTGGCCTCTGGATGAGGATGACTGTAGCCACCACCAAGGGGATGTCTGCTTCTGCCCACCATCCTTTCCACACAGCAGCCAGAGTAAGCGTTTGAAGACATAGGTCAGATCATGTCTGTTTTCTCTTTGGTACCTTCCAATGGCTTTTCATATTACTTCGAGGCAGAGGCAGGCGTGCATGCTTAGACTGATTCTACGTGACCCTGTGGTTGTAGCCCACCAGGCTCCTCTCTTCTTGGGGTTCTCCAGGCAAGAATACTGGAGTGGGTGGCCATTTCCTTCTCCAGGAATTCTTCCTGATCCAGAGATCGAACTCACTTCTCTTGTGTCTCCTGCATTGGCAGGCAAATTCTTTACCACTGAGCCATATTAATTACTGTGAAGAAAATCTCCAGTCTTTGCCCTTCCCTCTGAGATCTGTGGGCTTCCCAGGTGACGCTAGTGGTAAAGAACCCGCCTGCCAACGCAGGTTAGACATAAGACATGCTAGTTCAATCCCTGGGTCGGGAAGATCCCCCAGAGAAGGTAATGGCAATCCACTCCAGTATTCTTGCCTGGAGAATCCCATGGACAGAGGAGCCTGGCAGGCTACAGTCCATAGGGTCGCACAGAGTTGGACACAGCTGAAGCAACTTCTCACAGCACAGCACAGCACTGAGGTCTATAGGACCCGGCTCCTCTCTTGCTGTTGTTCAGTTGCTAAGTCTTGTCTGACTCTGCGATCCCTGGACTGCAGCATGCTGGGCTCCCCTGTCCTTCACTATCTCCCGGAGTTTGCTCTAATTCATGTCCATTGAGTGGGCGATGCCATCCAACCATCTCATCCTCTGTTGTCCCCTTTTCCTCTTGCCCTCAATCTTTTCCAGCATCAGGGTCTTTTCCATTGAGTCAGCTCTTCACATCGGGTGCCCAGAGTATTGGAGCTCATGCTCACTGTGACTTCCTCTCTCTCCCTCTCTCCGTGTACTCCAGCCATACCAGTCTCCTGGCTGCTGCTTCTCCTCCAGAGGAAGGTACTGCTGCTGCTGCTGCTAAGTCACTTCAGTCGTGTCCGACTCTGTGCGACCCCATAGACGGCAGCCCACCAGCAGTCTTTCCTTGAGGCCTTTGCACTCAAAACGGAAAAACAGGCTCAGAGAGGCTAAGCTGCCCAAGGCCATCCTGCTTAGAACTAATGGAGCCAGGCTCTAAAACCAGGTCAGGCCGCCCGCACGGTCTGTATCTTTTTATTCAACCCCATTGCAGAAATGCTTAATGACTGCTTGATTGCTCGGTAATAGATTCCATGAAGGCCATCAGTCCCTTCTGTGAAAAGACTGCTCAGCATTTCCGGGAGAGCCACGGGTCTTTCTGAGAGAGGAAACGAGGTCTTCTAGAATCTCGCTCTGCCAGAACCATTAGGAGCCCCTACCCTAGGCTCTGTCACTGAAGGAAATAATAAGCCTCGTCAGGTCTGAGGTCAGCAAAAGCTAATTGGATCAGCCATCTTCCTTTCATGGACCAAATGGAAGAATGGTCCCTGGGAGTTCCGGCTGGTTCTCCTCAGGTCCGTGGACCCTTCTCACGTTCTTTGTGCCGAATCATTTCTGTTTGACACAGACACGATTAGATTCAGTTCTTATCCCATTCACTGAGTTGCCTCTTTTGCTGAGCATTGAAATTGATTTAAAAGAAATGAAAAGGAACATACACGCCCTTAAAGACTTCATTTAGATCAATTATTTAACCTGGGGAGGGGTCCTTTTCTTTGAGCCTCAGAGAATCTGAGGGGCCTCTGAAATTACGTGTAAACTCTTATCTGTACAGATAGATGCATTTGTTTTTCCACTGAGAGGATGCAGAGCTTTCATCAAGTTCTCCTAGGGGTTTGGCACTCCAAAAATGGTGAGAACTCGTGGAAATAAAAACTTCTCTCGATGCCTATCATTTGTTTTGCAGAGAGTACACTCTGCGTCCCATTGCTCCTGTTAATCCTCAGAACAACTCGTGAGCTGGGATATTACCAGAGTAATTTCATAGATGCAAGAACTCAGGTCAGAGAGCCTCAGTTATTTTTTAATGTTACACATAGGTTTTAAACATAGGAATCATATTTTAAACCCATGTCTGTTATCCTCCCAAGAATGCATTCTATTTTCATCTTGACCCATATTTTATTCAAACAGCCTATAGACACATGGTTTTAAAAATTAAACAGTACTTTTAAAAACAGTTTTCTTCTCCTTCCTGCATTGTCTCTTTCCTTTGGGTTTTCTCCTCATTTTTTTTGGTGTTCATTTCTGCTTCATGTTGGAAGCTTTGCTTAACTCTGTGACTCCTTGGTTACCCTTTGATATTCAAAATGTTCTGCCCCCAAAGCTCATTACAAGCTCTGTGGGGCTAAGTCACTTCAGTTGTGCCCAACTCTGTGACCCATGGACTGTAGCCTGCCAGGTGGCTCTGTCCATGGAGTTTTCCAGGCAAGAATACTGGAGTGGGTTGCCATGCCCTCCTCCAGGGGATCTTCCTTACCCGATGGTCAAACCGGCATCTCTTATGTCTCCTGCATTGGCAGGCAGATTCTTTACCACTGAGCCACCAGGGAAGCCCACAAGCTCTGAGGGCAGGTAAATCTTTTTGCCTTGTGGGTCTCACCACTGAGGGATTGGGTAGCCAGCAGGCATTTTCATTGGTAACACTCACCTGAGTTTCTAGAGCTTGTTTTCCAGATCCTTTAAATTTCTCCAAACAAGAACTCTCCAGCTCCTTGCTTAGGTGATGAGATCTACTGTTGGTGGGAGCGGTTAGCAGTTCTGAGTAGGTAGAAGGGAGGATGGAGGGGGACCTGATCTTGTAAGTGCTCCGTAAGCAGAGCCCATTTCCAGTTCTAGGCTTCACCGGCCTTTTTCGTGCACACATCCAACTTCTGAGCCTCTCTGAGGATCTGTACGATAGACATCCCTCTGGTATCTCTCTCTGCAGGCTGCCATATCCCAGGTGTCTCCACTTTCAGTGAAGATATTACTGTGTCTCCATTCAATTTCTAGCTTCCAAACATCTATGAAATGATCTCACCTGTCTCACCTCTTCTGCTTCCTTTCATCCCTGAAGTTGCCCCTCCTTTATTCCTTCTCTATCTCTTAAGATAGACTTTTTTAAGAAGGCACATGGTCCTGCCACAACCCTAAAATGGAAGTTTCTAGGTTTGGTTTTTTTGTTTTTTTTTGTTTTTTCCTGCTGTCAATATATTGGGTTAACCAAAAAGTTTGAGTTTTTCCATAACATTTTATGAAAAAAAAAAAAAAGAACGATCTTTTTGTCCAACCCGGTACTACTCCCTCTCGATATCTATCACGTTCTATCCGGAGTCCGAGATGCAGGAGAAGCCTTCAAGGGATTCTGAAGTGTTGATTATTCTACCCCGTGATGAAATCACGCACGTAGACGGCACCCCTGATACGATTGTACATCAACAGGCAGGTTACAGAGTGAGGGCTGCAAGTTTGCCTGCCCAGAGGGATCCAGAAAGGTACAGAGAGTGGTGTATCTAAGACTAGGGGGAAATAGAGGCAAAATCCTAAAGGCAGGCAAGTGCAGGGGCTGAGAAAAAAAAAGTGTGTCCATCAGCTTGGCTTGAGGAAAGGAATTTGCAGAAGGAAGTATTAATATGCAGACCTTTCTCTTGCAGGTGCAGGGTGCAGGCAGGCTGGAGTGTTTGATTAGAAGTTTGGGAATGATTTTCTCTTAAGATGATGTCTTGGGCTTCTGAGGTGGTGCCGGTAGTAAACAACCCACCTGCTGACGCAGGAGACGTAAGAGATGTGAGTTTGATCCCTGGGTCGGGAAGATCCCCAGAAGGAGGACATGGCAATCCACTCCAGTATTTTTGCCTGGGGGATCCCATGGACAGAAGAGCCTGTCAAGCTGTATTAGTCCATGGGTCACGAAGAGTCAGACACAATTGAAGTGACTTAGCACATATGCCCACAAGGTGATGGCTCAGCACGGATAACCTACGAAATGATGATATAAAGAGTGTCTATCAGGGGACTTCCCTGGTGGTCCAGTGGATAGGAATCTGCCCTGCAGTGCAGGAGACTCAGATATGGAAACCAGGATTAGGAAGGTCCCCAGAGAAAGAAATGGCAACCCACTCCAGTATTCTTACCTGGAATAGCCCATGGACAGAGGAGACCAGTGGGCTACATGGGGTTGCAAGTTTCAGACATGACTTAGCAACTAAATCACCTCCACCACCGCTGGGAATTAAGATCCCACATTCTGTAAAGCAAGTAAACCTGAGAGTCAGAACTACTGAGCCCGCAGGCCACAACTAGAGAGAAGCCTGTGTGCTCCTAGAAAAGATCTGGCATGACGCAATGAAGATACCACTTGCTGCAACTAAGACCCAAGGCAGCCCAATAAATTGGAAAAATAAAAATAAAAGGAGATGGGTTTAAAAAGAAAAACTGTCTATAAGAACTAAGGGGTGTGGAGGGATTCCTAGAAGGGAAAGATTGGAGAGCAGACAGAGAGCTGGAACCATCCTTGGAAAGAGGAGAAACTAAAATCTTGGGATGGGAAGGAAAGGAAATAATTTGGCCAAAGAGGGGACTGGGGCAATGGAAAGATTCCAGGAAGAGACTGCAAGTCAAGAGTCAAAGGGAAGAAACCCAGGCATTTCTGCCTGATGGGAGAGTGTGTGTAACTTAGGACTTAAGAGACGGGAAAGTCGCTGAAGGGTCTTGAGGTCTGGACCAACCATGGCATGTCACATGGACAGGGTTACACCCCAGATGCTGATAAATCTGGGCTTTTCCCTGAATCTTTGTGATTTCTGTCTGCTCCTCCACCTGTTATCTAAGGTCAGACATAGGTGCAAAATTTTAGAATAAGAACAAAATAATCTTGATTTTGCAGTTCAGGTGAAATGTGAATATTGAATTGTGTGCAGACAAGAGCATTTTCATGATCTATTCATATTCCGGATTCTTTCTCTTTTCTTTTTTTACCTCTTTCAAAAATGAAGAATCTTCAGCATTAATCTGCTTAGCAAATCTTATGAACTAAATTGAAAGCCTTGCAGACCTGTTGCCAAGCATGTGAGAATTATAGACTTTTCTTCACCTATTATCCTGGTGTTCATTCTATTTTCTTTTTTTTTTTTTTTTCTTCCCAAGTAAGGTAGAAAAATTCTGAATATGTTGAAGAGTGAAGATAATTATTTCTTGCACGTTTTATAACTCCAAATTCCCTTTGACAACATCAGCCCCCCCACAGCCTCTCCACATTGGCCATTTTTATGCTGCCCTCCAGCTATCTGAAGGTTCCCTAGCTTGAACCCAGGTTGGATCCCTGGGTTGGGACGATCCCTGGGAGAAGGGAATGGCTACCCACTCCAATATTCATGAGCAGAGGAGCTTGGTGGGCTGCAGTCCATGGGGTCGCAGAGCGTCAGACAGGATTGAGGGACAAACACTTTCACCCGGAGTGGAGCTGCCTTCTCTGTGGACCAGGGGGATGGACCGTTCCTCTAAGGAGATTCTTTAAGCACACCTCCAGATCTGGATTCTGATTCCTGGTGGTGGGGGTTGCTGTTTTAATTTTATGGGTCCTCCTTTAAATATGGCAGGATGTAAAAATGAATAGCAAATGAGAATTCTCTAAATGCCTTTTCTGTGAATGGGTTTGTGCTTTCTTGGGTGACTCTCGCCCCCAGGAACCTTCCTGTAGGTTCCTTCTCCAGGTCAGGATTATGATTGAACCATTCCACCCATCAAGCCTAGTTCTGTATTTAATCAATCTTGAATCACCAGTCAAGTCCTTGCAGTTCAAATGTCAGGCTTCAAGCCTCCCTAACTTTTGCCATTGGCATTTAACGCAGTACTTTTTCTGTGTGTGTGTCTGTGTGTGTGTCTGTGTTTTTAATCCCTTCTCTTTTTCCTCCTATTGTCCTGACTCTTCCCAGAATGTTTACGCTTGTTGAAAAAAGCAGATTTTTCTCAAGCATTTGCAGTCAAATGAATAAGCTCATGAATCAGAAACGGGCTTAGAGAGAGAATTTTCCTGCTTCAAGGTATGCAGTAGAGTTCAGTTCTGGCAGCTGTAGGAAAGGCTTCTTGAAGAACCCTCTGCGGGAGGAGCCCTGCTCACCAGAGGGAGGCAGAAGGGATTGCTGCTCACCAGAAAGGTGATGGCCTTTTCATAAGAATGTAATCCATCCATTTGCTGCTGAATATTCATATTTTCGGGGTGGGGTAGAAGTTTCAAAATTCACAGATTTGTGGAAGTAGTAATTGTAAATCAGTGTCATCTATAAATGTAATAGGGACTTGTTTGTTTTAAAAGGCCAGGATCACCTAAACTGAGTTTAATTTTTATCCTTTTTCTTTTGTTTATACTGAAATTAAGGCTGGAAGCTTATAGATACTGAACTATTGGAAATAGATGTGCTCTGATGACTTTTATTTAATCATAAATGTGATTAAAGTCAATTTGCTCATTTCTGAGTATTGTTTTTCTCTTAATGTTATAGCTAGCTCGCTCTATCTATCTTCTTTGTACACATTTCTTTATTAAATGATAATCCATAAATAGATTAGCTAGAACATTAGAGCTAAGCTAACATTACAGATGTCAGTGATTTATATATAAATAATAATTATAATATATAATGAATATATATGTGAGCTTCATACATATACATGTCTAAAATCAGTTCTATGGGTGATTCATAAGTAAACTAAATTTGGAGTGCTTTAATTATATTAAGGCATTCTAGAGAAAATGAAAAGAAAATTGCTATTTATTAATCTCTGTGGGAAATAATTTGGCTATATAACGAAGCTCGTATATCATGTAAGTCTCGTGACAACTCCATGATGTAGATGTGAAAAAACCAAATAACAGAGGGTGAAGGCCCTTGCCTAAAATTGTGGAGCTGGGCTCAGGGCGTTTTCCTATTTTCCTAGAGAAATGTGTTTCCTCCATCTCACTACGAGGACAGAACTAGAACTGCCTCGTGTATCATCCTCATCTACTTCAGACATGAATACCTCTTCATCTCAAGGTCTTGCTTTGGCGAACATTGCATCACCCTCAAGGTCTTGCATTGGTCTTATTTTGGATACTATACGGTCACCCGAAGACCTAGGTGGATCGCAGACAGGACACGGCCAATAGATGTTCAAAGTACCACACTTGCCTTGGAGGTTTAAAGTCTCAGGGAAGATCAAGGTCTTTGAGTGCTTTTCACACTTGGCATCACTAATCTGGAGAACCCTTGCTCCTATCTCAGAGCTAATTGTCTTTTCACTCTTATTTTTTCTTTCTGGTGTAAATCTTCACTCAATGAGTGACCACATATAGGGTTCATACTTCAGAAAAATAACTGGAGTTGCATACTTCAAGTCCTGACATCTCATTATGCCACAAAGTTTTTTTTCTTTCTGTCTGGAGTGTCCTTTCCACACTACCTGTCTAGTGAACTCATCATTCTTCAAGGCTCTCTCTACAGCCACCTTCTCCAGGAAGCCTGCCCTCTCCGAACTTCCCAGACATAGTATCTCAGCTCCTACTGAGCCGCATACTTCTCTGGGGTGTGTGTCTGTGTCTGTATGTGTGTGTGCTATTCACTCAGTTGTGTCCAGCTCTTTGGGACCTCATGGACTATAGCCCACCAGGCTCCTCTGTCCATGGGATTCTCCAGGCAAGAATACCGGAGTGGGTTGCCATTGCCTTCTTCAGGGGATCTTCCTGACCCAGGGATCAATCCAGGGCTCCTGAATTGCAGGCAGGGTCTTTACCTTCTCAGCCACCAGGGACACCCCATCCCCCATACATTGCACTGTGTCTAGTCTGCCGGTGCCGGTGAGGTTCCATTGGCATGTCTTACTCTGCAGGGCAACACTTTCTTTCCTGTCTCCCTCGTGCGGTTATCAGACTGAGATAAGATCCACCTTCAGTCATATGTGCATGCTCTGGAACGCTTTAAACACTGGATGGATTAAAGATGGCAAAACTCTGGGCTGTGAGAGTACGGAGAGAGACGAAGAAGGGACTGAGACTTCGAGGCTCGGGCAAAGTTGAGACCACACAGGTTTCCTTTCACATTTCACATTGCCTCTTGGACAGAGACGCATTTCAGATTCCTCAAATTAAAAAAATGATGACGATAATACCACACTTGGTTGTTTTGTGGATGAAATAAAACAATGTTATGTGGATTAATTATGGTAGCTTCTAGGACAAGAACTCACCTCAACTTGCCCATGAAGTAATGATGTGTGATGGCTTGTTTGTCAGTATTCTAACTAGTCTTCCATGTCCAGAAGCTGGCGGTGATTAGCTTGTATCCTTCTGCTTTGTAAGAAAGTACATGTGTCCACGGGATGAGATTAATTCTCATTAGAAGGAAATGTAGTTGCTCAGTTGTGTCTGACTCTTTGTGACTCCGTGGACTATGGAATTCTCCAGGCCAGAATACCAGAGTGGATTGCTGTTTCCTTCTTCAGGGGATCTTCCCAACCCAGGGATCAAACCCAGGTCTCCTGCGTTGCAGGTGGATTCTTTATCAGCTGAGCCACCAGGGAAGCCCTAATCCTCATTAGGCTTTCATTTGTGTCTAAAAACCGAATGACAGTGGTCAGCCCTCCTTCAGATGTATTCACTAAAGCAGTGAACGATAGCATCTTGCTTTTTACATGGTGAGCAGTACGCTCATCTCTAAGTTTGGAACTCAAGTACAGCATCCCTTGACGGTGCCACCCAGTAACTGGTGTTGTGATGCGGTGTTTAAAAATAGATGTAAATAGTTAACACGTCTTTGAAAAGGAATCAAATCCTCACTTATAGCCTTTATCAACCAGCTGGTTCTTGTAAGCGTCTTCCCGATCTGTGTGCAAACATTACTTTTAAGTGATCAGCTGGCATAATTAGGTAAGATTGTACGCTGGAAGCACAATCCCGTTCTCTCTTCATCTCGGCTGGAAGAAGAAACAAACATCGCGGATGACGATGTGACGGTGCGTTAGATGTGGGAGATTTTTCAGCAGCTGCAGTACCTTGCTCATCAGCAGAGCTAGTTGTTTATTTTGTTTGTTTTTCTTTTCAAGTTCAAGGATGCGGCTTTGCAGAACCTCAGTCAGAGAGATAATTACGAAGCCAAGTACTGGGGGGTGGGGGGTACAGATAGCAGCTCAGCTGACCTGGGCTTCTGTATCGTGTCTTCTATCTGGATGCTTTTAGTATTCAGTTTAAAAAAATTCTTTAAATTCTCATTGCATTATAGATTTAAATCAGATTCAGAGAAACTGAGTTTAGACCTGATGGGGATGGAGGTGGGGGCTGTGACTTCAGAGGCAAGGTGTCAAATGAGTAGGAAGATGATATTAAGCAGGGAAACCAGCGTGGCTTGATGAAATAGCTACAAAGTGGCAGAGAGAGGAGACCACATTCTAAAGTCCGCTGTGCCCATTGGGCAATTCACTAACCCTCTCTTGACCTCATTCTCTGATCCGTGGAAATGAGGGTTTGGAAATAGTCTCCAAATGGACTGAGTGCCTGTTGCCTATCAAAATCCGAGGTGATCCTCAGCCGGTGGGGCTCAGCTGTCCAGGAAGACAGACCAGCTGGGTGCAGAACAGTGTGTGAAGGATCCCCATGGAGAGAGTGCAGGGGCCGTGGGCTAGCAAGGCCCCGTGGACTCTGGAGCCGGACCGTACAGTGTCACGGTCATCGCTGAGGCTACCAGCTGTGTGATCTCCACAAAGACACCAACACCTGTTGCAATGGGCTGTTGTGAAACATAGAGAATACTGCCTGATAGATTGTATGTGCCCAAGAAATCTAGTTGTTTACTTGGGATCACAGCACAGAGAACTAAGATTGTGTCTAGAGGATATAAGAAGATCAGACCTGAAAAAAAATCCAGTTGGTGATTGCAAGGCATCTCCCACTTGCCAAGGCTGGGTGCCCTGTTTCCTTCCTTTTGAGAAACATACGGTTGATGTACATGCTCAGTGCTAGCAGGCCACGCTATCTCAGCTTCAACCAATGTTCCACTCACTTACCAACCACCAAGCCTTCTTATACCAGATAAAAAAGCATCTCTGACCAGGGAAGACAGCCAGTATATTCAGTTCAGTCGCTCAGTCGTGTCTGACTCTTTGCGACCCCATGGACCGCAGCACCCCAGGCCTCCCTGTCCATCATCAACTCCCGGAGTTCACCCAAACCCATGTCCATTGAGTCTGTGATGCCATCCAACCATCTCATCCTCTGTCATCCCCTTCACCTCCTGCCCTCAATCTTTCCCAGCATCAGGGTATTTTCAAATAAGTCAGCACTTCGCATCCGGTGGCCAAAGTATTGGAGTTTCAGCTTTAGCATCAGTCCTTCCAGTGAATATTCAGGACTGATTTCCTTTAGGATGGACTGGTTGGATCTCGTTGAAGTCCAAGGGACTCTCAAGAGTATATTATGAAAACTTTAAATGGAGAATAACCTATAAAAATTGTAAATCAGTATGTTGTATACTTGAAACTTTTATAATACTGTACATCAACTATACCTCAATAAAATTTTTTTGACAAGAACATCTACTGTAAAAATGGTTCTTAATATTCATGGAACAGACTGGGCTTCCCTGGTGGCTCAGATGGTAAAGAATCTGCCTGCAATTCAGAAGACCTGGCTTTGAACCTTGGATCAGGAAGATCCCCCTGGAGAAGGGAATGGCAACCCACTCCAGTATTCTTGCCTGGAAAGTTCCATGGATAGAGGAGCCTGAAGGGCTGCAGTTCATGGGGTCACAAAGAGTCGAACAGGACTTAGTGACTAACACTTTCACTTTCACTGTATCCTAGGCACAGATAGTGACTCAGGTGTACGCGTACAGTAGGCCCAGATGACCTCGTTTAATCTTTCGTTTACAATCTTTTGACAAAAGAGCTCTTGAAGTAGGAGAGATTTCAGTCTGGGTCTCTTTGGGACCAAAACCACCTTATCTGAAGGCTCTTTACAGACTTATCAGATGGAGAAAGTGACCAGAACTTTGCAGAGAGAGAGAAGAACATGTCTGAAGCCTCAGAACACACTCGAATTCTAGGATGCTTTCCTTCCGGCAGTTACGTTTCATTATTTAATAAGAGTGGCCCTGAGTTTCACTGTAGAGAATGAGGTTTAAAGAGCTTAGGGGATTTGCTCAGTGATTTTTTTTTTTTTCCAGATATAATTTCCTTATCATTATTTTTGTTTGTTTGTTGGAAACATTGGAATGGTTTCCATTCTCGGGTACCAAAGATAAAAGTCTTTCAAATAGTCCACGCAAAAGGCTGTGGTCTGTGTTCAGACTCTTTGAAAAGCCCGAACCAAAGCAGCAGTCATGGTCCTGAAGCACTAAAACCCTCAGGAGAGCTAAATCAGCGCCTTCTCCAGGAACGGCCCTGCAAGTGTCTCTTTAACCGCCTCCAGCCCTTTGCTGTCCCCACAGTGCAGGGAGTGCTGATGAAGGAGGAGGGATGAGGTACCGAACTGCTAAAATATTTTGGAGAAAATCAGGTCTAGCCTCAGGCATCTTCTGTTAACAAAGGTGGCTTGGATGGTAAAGAATCTGCCTGCAATTCAGAAGACCTGGCTTTGAATCTTGGATCAGGAAGAATCCCCCTGGAGAAGGGAATGGCAACCCACTCCAGTATTCTTGCCTGGAGAATCCCCTGGACAGAGGAGCCTGGCACGCTCCAGTCCTTGGGGTCGCAAAGAGTCAGACATGACCAAGCGACACCAACAACTCTCGCTTCCAGATGTGAGCATCCTCTTTGGACAAAAAGAGTTTTTTTGTTGTTTTCTTTCTCTTTTGCAGCTGTAAAGCATTTGGTGGTTAGTCAGTCCATTTTTCAATTGTCAAATAATGATTAAGAAATTAAAACAAAACCTAAATATTTAGAGCATGACAAGATCATTGCTAATGGAAACTTGGCATCTGGAGAAATCAGGCTCAAGGGAAAGGAAAAAACAATTCTTTATACAATCACGCATGATCAGTCTGATCTTTGTCCTAAAGGGACTTTAAAAATCAGATTTCAGAACTATCAGACTAGTTCACACACTGCAGCTAGAGAGTAACCCCTCTGCTCCAGTCAGCGATGAAACCCCAGCACAGCCAAAAACAAAAGCAAAAAAGCCTGTTTTGAGTATGTACTATGCAGAAAAAAATGTGTTTTTTTCTCAGTTCCCTCTTCCCCACTCCTCAAAATATGGGACAATAGGGCTTGAAATTGGGCTTCCCTGGTGGCTCAGATTCTGGGAAAGAATCTGCCTGCCATATAGGCGATCTAGGTTTGATCCCTGGGTTGGGAAGATCCCCTGGAGAGAGGAACGGCTATCCACTCCAGAATTCTGGCTTGGAGAATTCCATGGACAGAGGAGCCTGGCGGGCTACAGTTTATGGGGTCGCAATGAGCTGGACACGGCTGAGTGACTAAGCAGGCAGTGGGTGGAGTTGGGAGGATTAAGAACGAGGTCTTTAAATGCATATATCCGCGTGGGAAGTGCTGGGTATGTGAGAGTCTTTATTCTGTGCTTGCCCATCTCTCCTGGAGAACATGCTAGGCTGTTTCCTCTTGGAGGTCTTTGTCCCAGTAAGTTCACTGCCAGGAAAACTCTGCCCTTGTGTTTTTGGGGGGTTCATTCCTTCCTGCCTATCAGGTCTGGGCTCAAATGTCACTTCCTGAGAGATTCCCTTGACCTGTGCGTCTGGTCATCTCTGATCTTCACAAGCTGTTCACGCCACCCTCCCCCTTCATAACACTTATCATAGTCTGCAATGATCTGGTTCCATTCTGTCTTCTTGTCACCCCCATCCACTAAGCTTTAAACTCCAGGGGGCCTTGTCTGGTTCTCTACTGCCCAGGGCAGAGCCTTGCACAAAGCAGGCACCCAATAAATATTTTTGAGTAAGTGAAAATAAGTGCTTTTATAAAAGTAAAGCACCCTATAAATATATTATTATGTGAACGTTGAAATCAGAAAATTTTCCCGAAAAGAATTTTAAAAATATTCGTCACTTCATTTCTAGAATTTTTTGAGTCAACATTTCCGCTGAAAGCTCGTTTTAACTTAACTCTTCATGGACTATTTACCCAAATGCCAGTTTCTAGATGCTCATTGTTGTTCAGTTGCTCAGTTATGTCTGACTCTTTGCAACCCCATGGACTGCAGCACGTCAGGCTTCCCTGTCCTCCACTATCTTCCGGAGTTTGCTCAGATTCATGCCCATTGAGTCGATGATGCTATCTAACCACCTCATTCTGTGCCACCCCCTTCTCCTTTTGCCTTCGATCTTTCCTAGCATCAGGGTCTTTTCCAATGAGTCAGCTCTTCGCATCAGATGTTTAGGAAATCAATATTTTCTAAAATAAAGTAACTTTATATTTAGAGTAAAAATGTATCTTGCTTGTTAGCTGAATATATAGGGAAGAGCCTGCATTTTTTTTTTTTTTAATATTCGTGAGAAGAAAAATGACTAGGTCGCTATCCCAGCCTACCGAATGCAACGAATCAGGGCAATCCACAGTTCATGTGTACTCAGGACTTCAGAGCCTGTGGCTGTCAATGTTCGCAGAACTGCTGAATCATGGAATTTCAGCATCAAAGGAAACTTGTGGTTCATTCACTTTACCCAGTCTGCAGATCTGATATGTGTGTCCCTAAATCATTTCTTTAATTCTGTAGGTTGTATCCTCTGCGTTAATTAAGAATTGATGTAGTATCGCTCACACTTGTGTTTTAAGATATTTTCTAGAGGTTTAATTTCTAGACATCATTTACATTGAATAAAAATTGAATTGTGCATGCTATATCCCAAATTGGAAGGATAGTTCTGATGCTTTTGAGGTAGTAAAATTTCATTTCAAAAATATTGCCTGAAATGAAAACAGAATTTATGAGCTGGGGTTTGGGAATACTTACTGTGCAGAGATTTTTGTCCTGAGGGCAGGAAGGTTGGGTGCAAGAAAGTTTTTTTTTTTGGACAAAAATTTGACCTAAGGTAGAGAATGTTCTTTGAGTTTGAACAATAATATATGAGATGATAAATACGTCAAGTCTGTTAGAACAAATAGTCATTTTATTCAAGGTCATGTTCAAAGAAAGTGGAGATATAGCCTCCGTTTTATACAAAATCATGGTTGAAATGATGCCTCCTAGAATCCTGTCTTTTTGATCTGGAAGGAATCATGAAGATCAGCTAGCCCAGTGGCTTTCAAACTTTTCTGTCTGCTGCCTACGGGGAGAAATATGTTTGGGGGGCAGCATCCCACACACACATCATGTGGATAGGCAACCACAACTGAAGCCAGAGATCCAGTATCTGCCTCCTTGCATAATATGCCTTCTGTTTTCTATTTTTATGCTGCATCATTTTAAAAAGTGTTGGTTGTGCCTTCACAGATCGAGCTCAAGAATACGAGTCTATAGATTACACATATGGGCATTCAGTCAGTTCAGTCACTCAGTCATGTCCGACCCTTTGCGACCCCATGAACCGCAGCATGCCAGGCCTCCCTGTCCATCACCAACTCCCGGAGTCCACCCAAACCCATGTCCATCGAGTTGGTGATGCCATCGAACCATCTCATCCTCTGTCATCCCCTTCTCCTCCTGCCCTTAATCTTTCCCAGCATCAGGGTCTTTTCCAGTGAGTCAGCTCTTCACATCAGGTGGCCAAAGTACTAGAGTTTCAGCTTCAGCATCAGTCCTTCCAATGAACACCCAGGACTGATTTCCTTTAGGATTGACTGGTTTGATCTCCTTGCAGTCTGAGGAACTCTCAAGAGTCTTCTCCAACACCACAGTTCTAAAGCATCAGTTCTCTGGCACTCAGCTTTCTTCACAGTCCAACTCTCACATCCATACATGACCACTGGAAAAACCATAGCCTTGACTAGACGGATTTTTGTTGGCAAAGTAATGTCTCTGCTTTTCAATATGCTGTCTAGGTTGGTCATAACTTTCCTTCCAAGGAGTAAGCGTCTTTTAATTTCATGGCTGCAGTCACCATCTGCAGTGGTTTTGGAGCCCAAAAAATAAAGTCAGCCACTGTTTCCACTGTTTCCCCATCCATTTCCCATGGAGTGATGGGACCGGATGCCATGATATTTGTTTTCTGAATGTTGAGCTTTAGGTCAACTTTTTCACTCTCCTCTTTCACTTTCATCATGAGGTTCTTTAGTTCTTCTTCACTTTCTGCCATAAGGGTGGTATCATCTGCATATCTGAGGTTATTGCTATTTCTCCTGGCAATCTTGATTCCAGCTTATGTTTCTTCCAGCCCAGCGTTTTTCATGATGTACTCTGCATATAAGTGAAATAAGCAGGGTGACAATATACAGCCTTGACACACTCCTTTTCCTATTTGGAAGCAGTCTGCTGTCACATGTCCAGTTCTAACTGTTGCTTCCTGACTTGCATACAGGTTTCTCAAGAGAATGCACGGTATTTATTGTTCTCTGTCTGACTTACTTCACTGTGTAGGATTGTCTCTAGGTCCATCCACATTCCTGAAAATGAGAGTTTCCTCCCATGTTACGGGTAAGTAATATCCTATTGTATATATGCTTATATGGCACATCTGTTCTATCCATTCTTCTGCTGAGGAATGTTTGTGTTGCTTCCACGTCCTGGCTATTGGAGACGGTGCTGCAATGAATGTTGGAGTACATGTATCTTTTGGAATTACTGTTTCTTCCTGGTTTATGCCCCAGAAGCAGAATTGCTGGGTTGTATGGTAGTTCTGTTTTTAGTTTCTTTAAAGAACCTGCATGCTGTTCTCCATAGTGGCCTCACCAATCTACATTCCTACCAACAGTGTAAGGGGGTGAAAAACGGTACAGATGAGCCTGTCTGAAAAGCAGGGATAGAGACAAAGATGTAGAGGACAAAAGTATGGACACCCCAGGGAAAGAGAGGGGAGAGTGAGACGAACTGGGAGAGTGAGACTGGCATATATACACTACTGTGCACAAAATAGATAACTCATGAGAATCTACCAGATAGCACAGAGAACTCTACTCAGTACTCTGCTGTGACCTAAATGAGAAGGAAATCCAACCAGAGGGGTATATGTATTTGCATGACTGACTCACTTTGCTGAGCCACAGAAAGTAATACAACACTGTAAAGCAACTGTACTCCAATAAAAATTTAAAAAGCAAAAAAAAGAAGTTTGGAGAATACTAACCATTCACTTTACTAATGGGAAGACAAATGCACAAAGGAGGGGGGTGGTTCATCCTCCAGCTCTTAGCAAATTCAAGGAACCCTCTTGCTAAATTGTGTGCAACACACTGCGTCTTCTCTTTCATTCCAATCAGTGAGCCCGTGAAACCATAAGAAGTTACCATTTGCTATGCTAGGCTTATCTGCTCAGTCATGTCTGACTCTGCAACCCCATGGACTGTAGCCCCCCCAGGCTCCTCTATCTATGGGATTCTCCAGACAAGAACACTGGAGTTGGTTGCCATGCCCTTCTCCAAGGGATTTTCCCAACCCAGAGATTGAACCTGGGTCTCCTGCATTGTAGGCAGATTCTTTACTCTCTGAGCCACCAGGGAGGACCATTTAGTTTAGTTAAATCAAAAGAAAACCCACATTTTTCCAGTTTAATCCCAAGTCCTCAGTGTCACGCTTCCTAACCGCTCTGAGCACTGGGCACTTGTTTCTTAAAGCGGAGCTTGAACCCTTACCATAATGAGCCAGCGTTGCTCTCTAGGATGGGTATGAGAAAACATGGGTAGAGAAACCTGATTAAAGAACTCCTGGCTCTGGTTCTACCCTACTCCCTTTCCCTCCCACGAATAATGACTTTTTGAAAAAGTATAAAAATAAAGACCAAAATATACAGTATTGTATTTTGGCTTAACCTTCTAAAAGTCAACCCTTTCGGGGATGCTGTGTTGATGAAGGTGGCCACACATTTGCTGATGGTTCTCCTGTCAGGAGGCAGGGTCTGCTTGCCCTCTGCTTGAATCCAGGCTGGCCTGTGCCTGCCTTGAACAGGCACCCACAGCAGACGTGGTGCCAGCTAGACCTGGTCTGCAGGTGAATGGTAGTTCCACCCTGGTCCCTGTTCTGAGTCTCCCTGGAGACGTGTGACTACCCAGCTAAGGGACCCTGAGAGAGGCCCTGGCACTTCAAGGAGATGGAGAGGACTCAGCAGAAACCACCTTCCAGCAGTCCCCATCTGGGGGCCAGGCAGGTAATGAAGTCTCAAGGACCTTTCAGTACGGGTTCAAACAGGGTGATATTCAGGTAGATGGACCTGACTCCAGCCCAATACCACCCTCTTTGGACCAGTTTGATCCTCCATGCAACAGAGAATCACCCAGCTAAGTCACTGACCATAAAATCATGAAATTTCATAAAATGGCTGTTGTTTTAAGGCACCAGATTTTGGGGTAACTTTTGAACGCAGCGATGGAAAACAGAACTCTTGAGTTGCTGCAGATAGTTTAAGTAAGCTGTTTCCTAGAGGCAGTATTCCCAGGTGGCACAGTGATAAAGGATCCGCTTGCCAGTGTAGGAGATGCAAGAGACGCAGAGTTGATCCCTGGGTTGGGAACATGGAAGAGGAAAATGGCAACCTGCTCCAGTATTCTTGCCTGAAAAATTCGATGGACAGAGGAGCCTGGTCCATAGGGTCACAAAGAGTCAGACACAACCAAGCATAGCACAGCACACAGGCAGTATAGCATGGTACAAATTCTGGAGCAAGAATATTTCCTCTGAATTTCCATGTGCCTCACTTTCCTTATCCATAAAATGGGGATAATAGCCACCTCATAGGAGGATTACTTGAGGATTAAAAAAAAGTTAATACCAGTATATATAAAGTCCTTGGAACAGCGTCTTGTACACAGAAAGTGCTATGTAAATATGTCTTATTATTCTAGAGCAATAAATGACAATTTGAATGCTGGTTTAGGTAACAATTCTTTTAGATTGTGACCAGGCCTTTGTGCTGGGTCTTCAGGTCTCCTAAAATCTGACTTGCAAAAATAATTCAGATTGGGCTTGGAAATGAATATCCCCATGGGACCTAAGAGAGATAAAGAATCATAAACAAAGAGCAGAAAGACATGACATTTGCTAGAGTGGCATTTAGTGACAGGTCCACTGTTCTTAAACATTGTTATTGGCCATATGAACAAGAGGTTGAACAGCACATTATTCACACCTGTACCATCAAATCAAGTAGAAGACTTGAGAAAACGGATTACATCTCCATGTCAGAAGAGAGTAGGAAGCTGTGCTGGGGAGAAAATGAAACAGCAAGATTCACTTCTGTCAAGTTCAAGATTTTGAATTGAATCTGTTGAAATATCAGTCCTTTCCCCAAAGGACGATTTGCAGCCTCTCAGTTGAACAAGTGTTTGCAGAAGGTGTGCCAGGCACCATGCCCGAAAATGTAAACTCCAAGGTAGGTAAGGCCTGCCCCTTCTTGTAAGGAACTCACAGTCTCGTAGGCGATGCAGGTAGAAACCAGTAAAAATTAGGGTGGCAGGTGCCAGAAAAAGAAAGTATGACCAGGAGGTTCCTGGAAAGACTAAAGATAGAGTTACTGTGTGACCTAGCAAGCTCAATCCTAAGCATGCATCCACAAAAGACTGATCTGAAAAGATACACACGTTCTCCATGTTCGTCGTGCAAAAGCCAGGACTTGGAAGCAACCTAAATGCCATTGGCCAAGGAATGGGTCAAGAAGGTGCTGTATATTTGTATGATGGAATACTGGTGTTCGGTCACTAAGTCATGTCCAACTCTTTGCGACCCCGTGAACTGCAGCATACCAGGCTTCCCTGTCCTTCACTATCTCCCAGAGTTTGCTCAGACTCATGTCCTTTGAGCCAATGATGTCATCCAACCATCTCATCCTCTGTCGTCCCCTTCTCCTCCTGCTCTCAATCTTTCCCAGCATCAGGGTCTTTTCTAATGAGTTGGCTCTTCACATCAGGTGGCCAAAGTATTATAGCTTCAGCTTCAGCACGAGCCCTTCCAATGAATATTCACAGTTGATTTTCTTTAGGATTGACTGGTTTGATCTTCTTGCTGTCCAAGAGACTCTTAAGAGTCTTCTCCAGCTCCGCAGCTCAAAAGTGTCAATTCTTCAGTGCTCAGCCCATGAACAGTATGAAAAGGCAAAATGATATGATGGAATACTACCCAGGCATAAAAAAGAATGAAATAATGCCATTTGTGACACCATGGACGAAACTTAGAGGTTATCATACTAAGCGAAGTAAATCAGAAAGAGAAAGACATATGACATCACTTACATGTCCAATCTAAAAAAAAAATGATACAAATGAAATTATAAAACAGAAATAGCCTCACAAACATTGAAAACAAACTTATACTTACCAAAGGGGGAAGGGGAAGGATAAATTAGGAGTTTGGAATGAATAGATACACACACTATGGGCTTTCCTGATGGTTCAGTGGGTAAAGAATCTGCCTACAATGCAGGAGACCTGTGTTTGATTCCTGAGTTGGGAAGATCCCCCTGAGAAGGGAAAGGCTACCCACTCCAGTATTCTGGCCTGGAGAGTTCCATGAACAGAGAAGCCTGGTGGGCTACAGTCCATGGGGTCACAAAACAGTCAGATACCGCTTAACTACTAAACAGAGAAGAAGAAAGAGCTATGTTCACTTGGCCATTCATTCACTGAAGCTGACACCATGGAAATAACACATAGTCAATGCTCTTCCAAAACCTGCAGGGAGAATCATTAATCCAATAATTATCACACACAACAGATCAACAGTATATAATCATAACTTTTTCACCTTATGAAGGAAAAGCAAAGAGCACTAGAGGGCAGGGTAAACCCGTTCTTTAAAAGAATGATGCTTGGGCTTGAGGCTTGAAGGATGGCATACACAGTTAAGAAGAGAAGGGGGGGACAGGGTGGTTGGGGCAGAAACTACAGTCTGTGCAAAGGTCCTGCAGAAGGAGGATCTTACAACATAGCTTTGAGGAAACAGAGGATTTGCTGGAAGGGATACTAGATATCAGTAAGTACCACATGGTCTTAAGTAGAACCATTTGGATTTATTTAACCTCAATTTAAAAGATCAGGGCTACTGTAGACTTCAGTGAAATATTTTGGATAGTGTAAATCTTTTTAAACTCAGAGAAACATCTAAAAGAGGCTAGTCTATGTCTCTTCACCCAAAATGTCACTAGTATGAGGGATACTACAGAGTTGCTTTTTTAATCTGAAATCATTATTCTACTTAGGATACTAACCAGTATAGTGCTACTATAGCGTTCAGTTGGAAACCTGGTTCTAAACCCAGGAGGATTTTACACTGTCATCCTGAAGGCAAAGAAAAACACAATACTTTGCTCTTTATTTACAATTAAAAATGTCTGTTAAAGTTCACGTTCTCCTGCTCTGTGGTAATTTTCAGGCTCAACATGAACAAATGCTAAGTAACACATTTGAACGATCTGAATATATAGAATCATATTTCCACAAATGTTCTGCTTCTCCATTAGTCACTCGTTGCCTCTTAGAAGGAAAATAAATTTGCTTTTGAATGGAGCACCAGTGATTTTTTTTTTCTTCCTAATATTAGACTCTAAATATTTGAACGGGTTGCAAAATCTGTTCATTATTTAGGACCTAGATGAAGCCCCTCCTCCAGGAAGCCTTCTTTATTTCTCTGCTTAGCTTGATCTGCATATTTTTCTGATGCCCTTCACTTTGTATCCCCGACTGTCGTACTTCATTTTATCTTTTTTTTTTTTAACTCTCTCTTAGGTGCCTGCCTTTTTTTCCCAGTTCAGTTCAGTTCAGTTCAGTCGCTCAGTCGTGTCCGACTCTTTGCGACCCCATGAATTGCAGCACGCCAGGCCTCCCTGTTCATTACCATCTCCCGGAGTTCACCCAGACTCATGTCCATCGAGTCCATGTTGCCATCCAGCCATCTCATCCTCGGTTGTCCCCTTCTCCTCCTGCCCCCAATCCCTCCCAGCATCAGAGTCTTTTCCAATGAGTCAACTCTTTGCCAGAGGTGGCCAAAGTAGTGGAGTTTCAGCTTTAGCATCATTCCTTCCAAAGAAATCCCAGGGTTGATCTCCTTCAGAATGGACTGGTTGGATCTCCTTGCAGTCCAAGGGACTCTCAAGAGTCTTCTCCAACACCTCAGTTCAAAAGCATCAGTTCTTCAGCGCTCAGCTTTCTTCATAGTCCAACTCTCACATCCATACATGACCACAGGGAAAACCATAGCCTTGACTAGCCGGACCTTAGTTGGCAAAGTAATGTCTCTGCTTTTGAATATACTATCTAGGTTGGTCATAACTTTTCTTCCAAGGAGTAAGTGTCTTTTAATTTCATGGCTGCAATCACCATCTGCAGTGATTTTGGAGCTCAAAAAAATAAAGTCTGACACTGTTTCCACTGTTTCCCCATGTATGTCCCATGAAGTAATGCCCAGTTGTATTCCAAACCATTCCTAGCATGGCAGCTGGCACTTGATAATTGTCAATATGTGTGTCTGTTGGTGGGATGGATGAGGGAAAGAAAGGGACAGTAGTGTTGCATTAGCTCAGGCTGTTACAGAAAATAGAATGTGACTCTTGTGAACCTAAGAAGACATGTATTACAGGGGTCTCTCTGAGGATGGACAGGAAGTTTGAGGAATTTGGGAGAGTTGAGAACCAGAGGACACCACAGGATACAGCAGCAGAAACGTCATGATCATAACTGCTTGCAGTCACTGGGTTGAGACCATTCTTTCTCCCAACCTTGTGTCCTGCTCTTCAAGACTCAAAGTCATAGGAGAGAGAATCCAGAACTGAATCTAGGTTTCCCTGTTGACACATGACTGCACCAGGTCAGGACAAGGAAGAGCCTACAGGACTCGCTTACTTTCTTTGGGTGGTGTGTTTACTATTCAACCAGGTCTCTGCATGTTGGCAAAAGTTAATTTTCCAGAAGAAAATCAATTAGTGCTATTAGAAAGATCAGTATGGGTAGGAAGAAAAACCTGTAGACATATCCATTGCATGTGGAAAGGACTCCACAGTAATGAAATTGGTTTTGCATTTGTCTTGAAAGAAATGGCAACCCACTCCAATATTCTTGCCTGGAGTATCCCATGGACAGAGGAGCCTGGCGGGCTGTAGTCCATATGGTCACAAAGAGTCAGACACGACTGAAGTGACTTAACACGCACACACTAACTGGCTGGTGACCTTGGGTATATCATTTATCCCCTCTGGTTCTTTGCTTTCTCACTTATTACATGAAATAACCTTGTCTTCCTGACCTCCCTGGTTGGTTGTAAGGGTCATAGAAGACAACGTATCTAAAATTAGTTTGTGAATGAGAAGTGCTCTGTAAATGCAGAGTACTCTCTTTATAGGTGTTTGGTATATTCTGCAGCAGCATTATTCAGTAGGTGCTGGTGAGCGAAACTGAGACGTTTATTTCTCTCTCGGGTGTTACGTGTCCAGAGGAAATGTGGAGGTGACTTGCTTTCACTTGCACTATGCATTCCAATAGCAGTGTAAATATCACGCATGTTTACTGAACGTTCACTATGTGTTGGGATCTCGTCTCAACCACTTTCTGTGTCCTAACTCACGTAATCCTCACAACCATCTCATATGTTAAATGATGTGAATATTCTTATCTTACAAAGAAGTAAATTGAGGTACATCTAGCCTCAGAAATGTCTCATCAACATCCCCTTCTACCCTCTAGATCCCACTGGCAGAATCTGAATATCAATTTTTACTTCTTCGCTGCCTTGCTAGATTATAAAGAAGATTAATGAGGAAATGTTGGCATAATATTTAGTGTTCATTGGAAGAAATCTTCTGGTGAAAGCTATTATTGTGGTGCATTTTCCTAATAATGAAATATGAAATATTGTAGTAGTTTTATGCTCTTCTTCTCTTGAATTAATCTTCTAATCCTAGCTCACTCTCAACTAAGTTTTCAAAGACTTCAGAATAGTTACTCTTTCTTAAGGATTTTCTTCATGATTTTATACAAATACACACACACATATATATATGTATGTAGCTATAATAAATATATGTATGTAGCTATCCATGTAAATATATATGTATATAAATATATTTACATATGTATGTTTACATGTATACATATATTTATGTAGGGGCTTCCCTGGTGACTCAGGGGTAAAGAATCTGCCTGCCAATGCAGGAGACGCAGGTTCAATCCCTGGATAAGGAAGATCCCCTGGAGAAGGAAATGGAAACCTACTTCAATATTCTTCCCTGAGAAATCTCGTGGATAGAGAAGCCTTGCAAGTTATAGTCTGTGGGGTTGCCAAAAGCACTAGACATGACTTGGCAACAAAACAACCAAGCTATATATATATTCGACTCACTATATTCAATAAAGTGTATTCATTGTATATATTCATATACAATTCACTGGTTCCAGTCTCAACTATATATTGTTTTTCCCTTGAGGGTCAGCACTCTTTTGAGTTTAAACCCTGCAAGAGTTTAAACTCTGGGTCCAAAATGGGTTGTAGCCCCTCTGGAGAGCTGATGATCAGGTTTAGACTTGGGGGAACAAAGCAAGGAAGCCTATGTTAGAACTTTAGCTGCGGCTGAAGAATCAATGCCAGCGCTTTTTAGGGTATAAAAAGGAGCCCTTCCTGGGTTTAGAGAGAAGGAAAAGGAGAGAGGGAATGAGTGTGATCTGGAAAACTTTCCCCTGACATCCTGTCACTCACCCAAATGGCTGGTGATAATTGGCACTGGAGACGTTTGTAAGATCAGATAGGGTACCGCTCCTGTAAGAAACTTCATCTGACAATGGAGTGTCAGTCACGGGGACTCTATGCCTCGCTAATGTCAATGTGCTAAACCTCAATTGTCAGGAAATGGGGTGAGAAATTATAAAAGTTGGGACAGAAGACTTTATCCAGGGGATAGAGTTTAAGACTGGGTGTGATAATCCCAAATTTCGCCATGAGCAAAATAAAGATACAGGCATATTGGGGCAAGATTGGGGGCCCAGAAGACAAATAATTGGAAAGATTTCTATAAGACCGTGAAAGAGTTCTGATAGTTTTATTAACTAAGACATTATAATATTTTTGTGTTCATTAGCCAATCTTCCAAATTCAAGAAAAGCTCCTTTACAGATCAAATATACATGTATATGGATGCCCTCGCTCTTTGTACCGGCTTTTCATAACTGCATTTTTATAGCACTCTTCCCCAATGGAGAATAAAATCTTTTACAGCAGCCCTAGATATACGTCGGCACATGTGTTTGTATTGTAATATAAATGAAATGGTTACTCTGTTAAACTTAACTTATATGTCTAAGGGAGAAGAAGTGTGCATTTAGGGATGGATTAGCTCTATTTAAAATGTGATGTAATTTTACAAAAATAACAGATTGTATCCAATTATCATTGTAGAAAATATGGTCTGATAAATGCCCTTTCTCTAAAGGACATTTTTTCAAGTTTAATTAGTATATGATAGAGACTTGTAATACACCATTGAAAAGTTTAGTCAACAGTACTATTTGAATACTTGAGTAAAAATAATACAGTGGGATAATTTAAAGGTTGTTTTACCCAGTGGTAGAAATCCCCATCAATCTATTAAAAACCATGTACTGAGGACCTGTCATAAATAAGGGGCTCGGCTTGGTAGGATGGATGAACCTTGGGGCATAGTAATGGGTCTACATGTGACTCCTGCTAAGGGCTCAATAGATGTTTGCAACATGAAAGGAGAAATGAACATAGAAACCTTAAATGACACCAACGACTTTTTGGAGTAGATATCCCGTGCACAGCACATCCCATGAATCAGTCCACTTAATCCTTACAACAGACCTGTGCTGTAATCGATAAGTCTTGAGTTGAGGTTGGTTACAATGACAGATTGAGACACTTACTTGAGGCCAGACCTCTGCAGTGCGGATAGTAAAACTGGGATTTGAACCTGGGTTCATCTGTTTGGGGAGCTCATGGATTCCTTAGACCTGCTGTGAAGCCCCTGGAAACCTTTCTCATTTGACTGTAAATTTTTCCAGAGCAACCATTAATAGCGTTCATCACCTCAGTGAGATCTATCATGGGGTCCCATGTATTCTTTCCAAATTTAAAAGGCTCATACAGGATTGGAAAACTAAGATGTAGTCGTAATAGAAAAATTTAGTGTAGGTAGTAAAATTCCCCCTAAATATTCATTGGAAGGACTGATGCTGAAGTTGAAACTCCAGTACTTTGGCCACCTGATTTGAAGAGCTGACTCACTAGAAAAGACCCTGATGCTGGGAAAAACTGAGGGCAAGAGGAGAAGGGGGCGGCAGAGAAGGAGATGGTAGGATGGCATCCCCAACTTGGTGGACATGAATTTGAGCAAACTCTGGGAGGTAGTAAAGGACAGGGGAGCCTGGTGTGCTGCAGTCCATGGCATCACAAAGAGTCAAACAGGACTGAGCAGCTGAACAACAACAATAAAGTTCAACATAGAAAGTGTGATTAATTTCCTGGAACTGTCATAGGGATGAAGTGGTAGAAACACCTGTTGGGTGGCATGATTTGGGAAGGTTTCCCTTAAGAAGGGGGCTTCCCAGGGAGCTCAGTAGTAAAGAATCTGCCTGCCAGTACAGGATACATGGGTTTGATCCCTGGGTCAGGAAGATCCCCTGGAGAAGGAAATGGCAACCCTCTCCAGTATTCTTGCCTGGGAAATCCTATGGACAGAGGAATCTGGTGGACTACCGTCCATGGGGTCGCAAAAGGTTGGACGTGATTTGGTGTCTAAACAGCAACTTTTAAGAGGAGGCATTTGAGATGAGCCTTGAAGGACAGTGCTGTGCATGTGTCAGGGAACTGGGTTCCAGCCTGGTGTGCGGCCACCAGACTCCCCTCCCTCCCCTCTCCCTTGGGGACATTTGACAGCAAGGAAGAATTAATTACCACACATTTCCCTCTGCTTAGAGCCGATTACCTGCAAGGCTGCTCCATGAACATCAGGCTGAGAATAGCAGGGAAAATGCCATTTGGAAATGTTCTGCTTGGAGCGGGTGTCCAGCTGCTCATTTAGCTCATGAACTGTTTGTCAATACTGACAATTAGTGGGCTAAAGATTGCATTGACCACATGACAAGAATCGATACGTGCAATACTTGTTAGTTATTTACCGCCGAGTGTATTAAAGCCTCTAGATTTCTTATAAATCCTTCAAAGCCATCCTGCTATGATCCTCTCAGCAACACGCATTGACACATCAATAAATCCTTTTGACAAGGGTGATCTGTGAAAATCAATACCAGTTTATCAGCGATTCCCATGTAGTTCTTTTTTTTTTTTTTTGACAGGCCAATAGAGATTAAAGATCATTTCCCAAAGCTGAGAACCTACACGGTTCAGGTACAAGGCTTGTTGTCATTGTGCCTGCAAGGCACTGACCTTGATCACTGCTCTTTGCTCAAAGAGTCTTTGTAAATCCCACAGGAGAGAGACAGAGACCCACTCCCTAATAATGGTGATGACTGCAGCCTCTTTCAGAAGTGGGGAGTTGAAGGTCTTAGCGCATAGCTGTCTGCGGCTGTGCCTAACCCGCCTTCAGCTCCTCTCTGTCTCGGAGAACGCTAGAGACCTTTCCAGCAGCTACTCACCCTGATTCTTCATCAGCCTTTAGCACTGGTGCTCAATAATGTCTGCTTGTTGAATGGATTTGCCTTACATTTTTTATTATATGAGCTGAGTTAAACCTTCATGCTAAACAAAAATGCAGTTCAAGTTTATATACACAAATAGTGCATTAGTTAGCATAAGACGAGCTGCTGTAACAAAGCAAAAGAAAAGTGAAAGTCTCTTAGTTGTGTCCGACTCTGTGACACCGTGGACTGTTACCTGCCAAGCTCCTCTGTCCGGGGAATTCTCCAGGCAAGGATACTGGCGTGGATTGCCATTTCCTTCTCCAGGTGATCTTCCTGACCCAGGCATCGAACCCAGGTCTTCTGCATTGCAGGCAGATTCTTTACCCATCTGAGCCACCAGGGAACCCCAGTTCAGTTCAGTTCAGTCGCTCAGTTGTGTCCGACTCTTTGCGACCCCATGAATCACAGCACACAAGGCCTCCCTGTCCATTACCAACTCCCAGAGTTCACTCAGACTCACGTCCGTTGAGTCCGTGATGCCATCCAGCCATCTCATCCTCGGTCGTCCCCTTCTCCTCCTGCCCATAATCCCTCCCAGCATCAGAGTCTTTTCCAATGAGACAACTCTTCGCATGAAGTGGCCGAAGTATTGGAGTTTCAGCTTTAGCATCATTCCTTCCAAAGAAATCCCAGGGCTGATCTCCTTCAGAATGGACTGGTTGCATCTCCTTGCAGTCCAAGGGACTCTCAAGAGTCTTCTCCAACACCACTCTTCAAGAGCATCAATTCTTTGGTGCTCAGCCTTCTTCACAGTCCAACTCTCACATCAAGCAACCTCAAAATGCCAATTTCTGTATTACAGCAGGTTCAGTGCCGCTGCATGCTGGACATGAGGATTCAGAGACCCCGGGTCCTTCCATCTGTGGTTCTGCTGTCCTCTAGTATCTGAGTAATCTCAGCCTGAACATGTAGAAACCCAAGAGAGAAAGAGAAACCCATCCATTGAAAAAAAAATCCTGACCTGGAAAAGACACATTTCATGGGCTTCTGTTCTGTGGAGAAGAACTTGAATCAGGGTGACACGATGCAAAAGGGATTTGTCAGTTTAGTGTTAGATGGACAGTCACATCCGAGGGACAATCCCATACTGCAGAAAGAGCACGGATTTTCTGGGGAGAGCTGGCCAGAGATGCCAACTAGGACGGGCTATATCTGTGGCTTCAAGGGCCTGCGCTACAGACATGGAAAATACACCATTCAAATGCTTCACAAAGTATGCTGGCAACTGGGGGAGAGAGTCCGTCTTCCTGAAACCAGCAGATTGTATGCAAATATTCTTCACCTTCTTGCTAATCTCCGTGGTCAAAGCCTCCAAATACTGATAGCCTTTATTTTTCGGGGGTTCCATAGGCCTTGGCTTCTGGCATAGCAGTTGCTACATCAAAACTGAATCTTAAGTCTCTTGTTTGAAAGTTCTGTTGGCAGCAGCTTTAAAGGATAATGAAAGATGAAGTGTTCATAATCATCTCATGTTCTGTCTCTGAAATGTAATCTCAAAAGAAGCAACTGGACTATAGTTTAGACTCCCAGGTTCCGCTGGTTCCTCATAAAATCTGCCCCCAGTCAGGGCTTTCTTGCTTCTCTCTGCCTTTTTGCTGAACTGCCATGTCTCTGTGTTGCTGAAACTAATAAAATTCTATCTATGACTCTTTTGGGGATCTCTAGCCAGAGTCATATTTGAGATCCAAAGACAAAGAGAAGTTTCTGCTGGTATTTTGCTGTAATTAAAGATACAGGAGTTTCCTAGAGGAGCGTTTCTAAGGAAAGAGATGTCCACTAGCTTGGGGATCTTGAGGGTTTTTTTTTTCCCTTCTCTTTTCTTTTCTTCCTTCCTTTTACTTCTCTTCCTCTTCTTCCTCTTCCTGAATCTTCTGCTCTTTCTTCCTTTTCATTTTTCTTTTTAAATGACTATACCAACTACATTGGATATTTAAAGTTATCTGTTTTCTCACTTTTTTAAGCATAGGAACTCATTTGACATATGGAACTTAATAAGAAAGATGCTTTGGAGAAAGCCTACCTTCCCTTTGTATAGGTTCACTGAAATATCTAAATTCTGGAGGAAAGTTCCCCATTGATAAGGCCTATACTTCCTGAGTAGTCTTTAGTTTTTTGCTATATATTCAATTCTTCAGCAATTTCTTTTGTGCTAGGGTGACAGATAAGTGAATATTTGGAAAGACGTGGGTAAAACAAGACTGGAAGTGGGAGAAGAGAAAGCTGATCTTTGTGTCTTATATTTTTAGCTGTCCGCATTTCTCTAAATGCAATATTTAAAGAATACAGCAGTGGAGGTTGGGGGCGTTCTGTTCCTCTCTAGCTCGGTCCGCCATGAGAATCAGGATGAAAGATTGGGTGGTTTTCTACAGTGTAGCAAATGAAATAGCCCATTAGCTGTAAGCAGCCAATAATCTGTCGTGATTCACCAAGAGCTACTATTCCTCAGGGAAATTTATGCTAGGCAAGGCAGGAATGGTGAGAGAGCCAGAAGAAAGAGGGTGAAGGAAGCAAGCAAAGTATGAGTGAAAGCATGCTTCCCGTCCTTGCAGAAGGCTGTTTCTGATACACTAAGAGACTTTTTTTTGCTGTATTTCACCTTTGTGTAGAGATTATTTTTAGCATCCAGCATTATTCCTGGTTAGAAGGATGACTTTGAGTATTATCCATGATTAATTAAGGCCACATGGCTCTTGAAACATTCTCTACTTGTGGATATAATAATGAATAAGACCATAACTGTTTACATTCTTTCAAGACATGATCGCAATACATTTTAACCCCATGAAGTACGCAGGCAGGAATTCACTCCCGGTCTGCAGATGGAATGATGAAATGACTCACATATCTTAGGTTTACATTGCAGGGGTGAAAACTGAAAACAGGGCCACAGCCCCATGTAAGAGGGACTCGTCGATGCCATCCCAGGATGGGACAGATTCAGGCCCAAAACTAGTTTTTTGAACTGCCAATCCTTGTTGCACTGAGGAAATTTGAAATAGTAATAGGCTAGTGATAGTTGACTTGTATGAAGCATTTGTTAAATGTGTTTCATATATTGACTCATTTGTTCTTCAAAGCAGTACTGTGGTATAGTCCTGTTACTAACACTCTTTTTTGTCCTTTTTTTCTTTTTAAAATTGTGATATGATTATTATTATGGTATTTTATTTTTTGAAATATGATAACACACTTACAGGAGACTTGGAAAATACAGAACCAAGTTACATATAGTTTCACTATGTATTTTTATTATTTTTTAAGTAGATATATTAGGCTTTTTAGTTGGAGTTTCAATATCAAACTCTCAAAAATTAATAGAATGAAGAGACATAAACGTGGAAGGATATAGTAAACCTGAAAAGCACTATGAACCAATTCAACATAATTAAGATTTATCCAATTTTCATACAACAGCAGGATACAAATTCTATCCAAGTTCCCATAGACTGTAAACTAGGAGATACTGGAACATATCCAGGGACATACAACAAGGTGCAAGAATTTCATGATCAAAAGGTATTGAAATCATGCAGAGTCTGTTCTCTTTTCACTGTGGAATTATGTTAGAAATCAGTATCAAAAGACATTTGAAAATAACCCACATATTTTCAAGATTAGCACTCTTATAGATGAGAAACTGGGGACCAGGAAAGGTGAAGCCGCTTATTCTTAGTGACTCAAGTCATAGAGGAGGAGGCTGGGAGTACAATCCAGGCAATTTGTCTGCTGACCCCAAGTTAGGAAACTCCACGCAGGGCTTCCTTTCCACACCAAAGAGCTGCAAGCTCCAACAGCTGTGCAAGATTCTCAAAGGCTTCCCATGTCCTTGAGGATCCAGAGTTTGGATACAAGACTTAGCTGTCTTTGCTCCCGAGTCCTGATAAACTGCCATAGAAAGAGTTTTCATATAAATTGGGGATGGAAATCACCCATAAAGTGGTTCCTCTGCCACAGTCCCTTCCCTTAAAGCAGGGGGAGCTGCACAGACCATCTGTGTCCTGAGATCCCTCTTGGTGTACAGAACTCAGACCAGTCTGATGACCATGTATTCACACCTTCTTCTGTTGGGTACTGAATGTGTATTGTGAGCTACGGAAGCCACAAAGATGGAGACGCTCTGCTCTTGGTCCTCAAGGAGATCAGAGTCTCCAGGGGAGACAAGGATGTGGAATCAGATGGTTATTATACACAGTGAGTGCTACCAAGGACATAGAGGCAACGTTCTCCTTGAGCCAGAGATGGGTGGGACATCTTTGGGCCAAAGAAATAGAAGGGGTCAAGGCAGAAGGGATTCACCTGCTGCTCAGGGACTAAAATCCACCATCTCTGGGTTCAAGTCATGGCTAGGCCAATGGGAAATATTAGGAAAGTTATTTTTCTTTACTGTGGCTCAGTTTCTTATCCTGACAAATCAAAATGGTAATGTCCCTTGTGGGGTTACAAAGAAGATTATGGAGAGATCTAAAGAAAACAGATCCCATAGTATGTGTTTGGGGAAGATGATGATAGCGATAATAATCATCTCGAGAGCTTCACAGAGGCTGTGACACCTGGTGACCGCATCGCAGGCAATGTGAAGCAGGTTGTTGGGGCAGAGAAGTGTCTGAGCGTCAGGAGGGCAGTTTCCATGCTGGAAATCAGCACACGTGAACAAAGCCTGGAATAATCGCTCCTCATAGCACAGCCCTAAGAATATTGTCTGGCACAATATTCCTCCTGCCTTTTCTCTCTGTAGGCTTTTCTGATTCTAGTTGATCCTACATATAGTTGAACATTGCCTTAATTGCTGCCACACCATTTTCCCTCCTGAGAATGAGGCAATGGCTCCCAACTGCCTCTTGAATCAGCCTGAATCAAAGTGAATGTGAGTTTCCAGCCCACCTCATCCCCATCCCTCATCTCATCTCTCGCCATACCTGGGCTTTTGCTCCACTCCAATCAAGGAAACTAGCTGGTCTTGAGTCTCCACATTATTTTCCATCTCTCCCTCTTCAGGAAAGGGTGGACTCCCTGCATATGGGTTTGACAAAATTCCCAAAGTGGGTGGTGTATGACTGTGGTGTGTGTGTGTGCGTGTGTGTGTGTGTGTGTGTGTGTGTGTGTGTGTGTGCATGGGTGAGTATTGTGATTCCAGTGATACAACATGGAGAAGCTTGGATGGTGGAATTTTGTTGTTCAGTCACTAAGTCGTCCAACTCTTCATGACCCCATGGACTGTAGCACACCAGGCTCCTCTGTCCTCCACTATCTCCTGGTGTTTGCTCAAATTCATGTCCATTGAGCCAGTGATGCCATCCAGCCATCTCATTCTCTGTCATCCCCTTCTCCTTCTGCCCTCAATCTTCCCCAGCATCAGGGTCTTTTCCAGTGAGTCAGCTCTTTGCATGAGGCAGCCAAAATATTGGAGCTTCAGCTTCAGCATCAGTCCTTTTAATGAATATTCAGGGTTGATTTCCTTTAGGATTGACTGGTTTAATCTCCTTGCAGTCCAAAGGACTCTCAAAAATCCAGTCCTACAATTCAAAAGCATCAGTGGCTTTGAGTCAGACAGGCATTTGCTGATGTAGAATGAATTTTGTTGGTCTAGCCAGTGTTTAGAAATATTCAAATACAGTATTATGGACTAAACGTGTCTCTCCCTCTCCTAAATTAATATGTTGAAGTCTTCATGCTAATTTGATGGTACTCAGAGATGGGACCTTGGGGGGGCAATTAGGCTTAGATGAGGTGGAAAAAGGGGCCCCTCATGGTGAGGTTAGTGTCCTTCTAGAAGACTCTCCAGGGATCTCCCCTTCCATCTTCACCATGTGAGGACACAGTGGGTGGTCGTCGACAAGCCAGGGAAGGAGCCCTCACCTCAGCCGGACCAAGCCGGCGCCCTGACTTTGGAGTTCCAGCCTCCAGAACCATGAGAAAATCCATTTCTATGAAGCCTCCACATTGACCATACTTTGTTATGATAGCCAGAGCTGACTAATACTTCTAGGTTTACAGCTTCAAAACAAAAAGTAGAAAGAACAAAGAAAAACATGAACAACAAACAAAATAAAACAAAACAGAAAGACTCAACGAAGACCCGAGTCTCCTCCCACCTGGCCAGAATCGCGTGGAGGCCACCTTCTTTCCATGGGAAGCTCCAGTTTCCCACAGTCCTCAGCGGTTTCTATTGCTTCCCGCTGCTGCCCTGGCCCCGGTATGCTAAGGGTGGCCATTGAGCTTTCTCTTCCTGCTTTTGAATCATTCTTCATTATTGGAGCACACCTCTTTGAAGACCAACCACTGCTTTTATTGCATAAGTGAAACAATGAAGTAGTGTTTGTGTGTGCAGAATCAACCTCAATAATCTGAGTCAGCAGTGAGGTGCAAAGGGTAACTTGGGGAACTTGGTTCTTCCGTACTTGTTATTTGACATCTTGTCCACTCCTGGGCAGAGCATTTGCAAAGGTCTGTTTATCTCTGTCTCTTTCCCTTTGTTTCACCCTTTCTTTCCCTTTGGGCTTCCCAGGTGGCTCAGTGGGTAAAGAATCCACCTGCAGTGCAAGAGATACAGGAGGCATGGGTTCCATCCCTGGGTCAGAAAGATCCCCTGGAGGAAGAAATGGCAATCCACTCCAGTAGTGTTGTCTGAACAGAGGAGCCTGTCGAGCTACAGTCCATAGGGTCACAAAGAGCCAGACAGTACTGAAGTGGCTAAGCACACGCACCCTCTTTCTCTGCCTCTGTGTGTACATACATGTACATATCTATATGTATGTGTTCAAGTAGGTATACTATACATTATGTAAAATATGTAACATCTAATTCTATAAAAATATATATCTTCTCAATTTTCACATTTACATAGATCAATAAAAAGTTACCAACTGTCTCTAAGATGCAACTTGTAATTATATTCTAGGTGTACTCAATCAAATGATGAAATCAATTCAGTCTTCAGGAGTCTACTTGCTTCCTCCAGTAACCTTGACAATTCTCAAAGGTTAGCAGACTGTAGATTCTGTGTGACTGATGCAAAAACTATTTCAGACCTGTGTTACTTAGTAAAAGAAATCAAAAGAACAGCAAGCGTTGTATCTTAACAACTAAGTATTTCTTAAGCAACTGCCCTATGCCCAGCACTGTGCTAAGAAAGTGACTGCTCTCTTCATCTCATTTAGGACATGAACAAACCTAAAATAAACAGGGTTATTTCCTTTTTACAGATGAGGAAGTTGCAATGCAGTTGAGTCAAGAAACAATAAGATTTAACCACAGAGTCATAATCCAGACTTTCAACTTCAGCCCAGTCCTTCTTCCATTTTTGCCCTATTTTTCATGACCCTGGGGTTGAGACATTATTAGTTATACGTGAGGGCTTCGGAACCATAGCAATTTGGTAGATTTACACACCTAGCTAAATGTGTACTGGTTTGATTTAATTTAAAAATAAGAAGGAACTTTGCCCTGAGGTCAAACCCTCCTTTATAATTTTAACTCTGAACTATTTTTTTTTAATGATACAAATTTACACTTGCTCCAACTCTTCCCCCAAATCCTCCTTTCCTGGAAAGTCAGCTTTCTTCTAGATTATCAGGAGCCATCATATTCTTCTATGTGATTCCCAAGAAATTGATTTCAATTATCTGAGTCAATGACTTAATGCAGACTTGGGAACTTTTAAACCGAAAATGGGGTTGGAGATGGGTCAGGAATGAAAGGGTTCACTGATTTTTGAATCAAGACTAAGTGATATTCCTCAGTTTCAGTTCAGTTCAGTCGCTCAGTCATGTCCGACTCTTTGCGACCCCATGAATTGCAGCACGCCAGGCCTCCCTGTTCATCACCATCTCCCGGAGTTCACTTAGACTCACATCCATCGAGTCCGTGATGCCATCCAGCCATCTCATCCTCAGTCGTCCCTTTCTCCTCCTGCCTCCAAACCCTCCCAGCATCAGAGTCTTTGCCAATGAATCAACTCTTTGCATGAGGTGGCCAAAGTACTGGAGTTTCAG
Organism: Capricornis sumatraensis; assembly: GCF_032405125.1. NCBI lineage: Eukaryota > Metazoa > Chordata > Mammalia > Artiodactyla > Bovidae > Capricornis > Capricornis sumatraensis. The sequence goes on along the minus strand of NC_091075.1, from coordinate 114,356,530 downwards.
CTTTAGCATCATTCCTTCCAAAGAAATCCCAGGGTTGATCTCCTTCAGAATGGACTGGTTGGATCTCCTTGCAGTCCAAGGGACTCTCAAGAGTCTTCTCCAACACCTCAGTTCAAACGCATCAATTCTTCAGTGCTCAGCCTTCTTCACAGTCCAACTCTCACATCCATACATGATCACAGCTGAAACCATAGCCTTGACTAGCCGGACCTTAGTTGGCAAAGTAATGTCTCTGCTTTTGAATATACTATCTAGGTTGGTCATAACTTTCCTTCCAAGGAGGAAGCGTCTGTTAATTTCATGGCTGCAGTCACCATCTGCAGTGATTTTGGAGCCCCCAAAATAAAGTCTGACACTGTTTCCTCTATTTCCCATGAAGTGATGGGACCAGATGCCATGATCTTCGTTTTCTGAATGTTGAGATTTGAGCCAACTTTTTCACTCTCCTCTTTCATTTTCATCAAGAGGCTTTTTAGTTCTTCTTCACTTTCTGCCATAAGGGTGGTGTCACCTGCATATCTGAGGTGACTGATATTTCTCCTGGCAATCTTGATTCCAGCTTGTGTTTCTTCCAGCCCAGCATTTCTCATGATGGACTCTGCATAGAAGTTAAATAAGCAGGGTGACAATATACAGCCTTGACGCACTCCTTTTCCTATTTGGAACCAGTCTGTTGTTCCATGTCCAGTTCTAACTGTTGCTTCCTGACCTGCATACAGATTTCTCAAGAGGCAGGTTAGGTGGTCTGGTGTTCCCATCTCTTTCAGAATTTTCCACAGTTTATTGCGATCCACACAGTCAAAGGCTTTGGCATAGTCAAGAAGGCAGAAATAGATGTTTTTCTGGAACTCTCTTGCTTTTTCCATGATCCAGCGGATGTTGACAATTTGATCTCTGGTTCCTCTGCCTTTTCTAAAACCAGCTTGAACATCAGGGAGTTCACAGTTCATGTATTGCTGAAGCCTTGCTTGGAGAATTTTGAGCATTACTTTACTAGCATGTGAGATGAGTGCAATTGTGCAGTAGTTTGAGCATTCTTTGGCATTGCCTTTCTTGGGGATTGGAATGAAAACTGACCTTTTCCAGTCCTGTGGCCACTGCTGAGTTTTCCAAATTTGCTGGCATATTGAGTGCAGCACTTTCACAGCATCATCTTTCAGGATTTGAAAGAGCTCAACTGGAATGCCATCACCTCCACTAGCTTTGTTCGTAGTGATGCTTGCTAAGGCCCACTTGACTTCACTTTCCAAGATGTCTGACTCTAGATTAGTGATCACATCATCATGATTATCTGGGTCATGAAGATCTTTTTTGTACAGTTCTTCCGTGTATTCTTGCCACCTCTTCTTAATATCTTCTGCTTCTGTTAGGTCCAAACCATTTCTGTCCTTTATCGATCCCATCCTTGCATGAAATGTTCCCTTGGCCTCTCTACTTTTCTTGAAGAAATCTCTAGTCTTTCCCATTCTGTTGTTTTCCTCTATTTCTTTGCAAGTCTTTCCCATTCTGTTGTTTTCCTCTATTTCTTTGCATGGATCGCTGAAGAAGGCTTTCTTATCTCTTCTTGCTATGCTTTGGAACTCTGCATTCAGATGCTTATATCTTTCCTTTTCTCCTTTGCTTTTCACCTCTCTTCTTTTCACAGCTATTTGTAAGCCCTCCCCAGACAGCCATTTTGCTTTTTTGCATTTCTTTTCCATGGGGATGGTCTTGATCCCTGTCTCCCATACAGTGTCACGAACCTCATTCCATAGTACATCAGGCACTCTATCTATCAGATCTAGTCCCTTAAATCTATTTCTCACTTCCACTGTATAATCATAAGGGATTTGATTTAGGTCATACCTGAATGGTCTAGCAGTTTTCCCTACTTTCTTCAATTTAAGTCTGAATTTGGTAATAAGGAGTTCATGATCTGAGCCACAGTCAGCTCCCGGTCTTGTTTTTGTTGACTGTATAGAACTTCTCCATCTTTGGCTGCATAGAATATAATCAATCTGATTTCAGTGTTGACCATCTGGTGATGTCCATGTGTAGAGTCTTCTCTTGTGTTGTTGGAAGAGGGTGTTTGCTATGACCAGTGCATTTTCTTGGCAAAACTCTATTAGTCCTTGCCCTGCTTCATTGCGCATTCCAAGGCCAAATCTGCCTGTTACTCCAGGTGTTTCTTGACTTCCTACTTTTGCATTCCAGTCCCCTATAATGAAAAGGACATCTTTTTTGGGTGTTAGTTCTAAAAGGTCTAGTAGGTCTTCATAAAACCGTTCAACTTCAGCTTCTTCAGCATTACTGGTTGGGGCATAGACTTGGATAACTGTGATATTGAATGGTTTGCCTTGGAGACGAACAGAGATCATTCTGTCATTTTTGAGATTGCATCCAAGTACTGCATTTCGGACTCTTTTGTTGACCATGATGGCTACTCCATTTCTTCTGAGGGATTCCTGCCCGCAGTAGTAGATATAATGGTCATCTGAGTTAAATTCACCCATTCCAGTCCACTTTAGTTCGCTGATTCCTAGAATGTTGACGTTCACTCTTGCCATCTCTTGTTTGACCACTTCCAATTTGCCTTGATTCATGGACCTGACATTCCGGGTTCCTATGCAATATTGCTCTTTACAGCATCAGATCTTGTTTCTATCACCAGTCACATCCACAACTGGGTATTGCTTTTACTTTGGCTCCATCCCTTCATTCTTTCTGGAGTTATTTCTCCACTGAACTCCAGTAGCATATTGGGCACCTAATGACCTGGGGAATTCCTCTTTTGGTATCCTATCATTTCGCCTTTTCATACTGTTCATGGGGTTCTCAAGGCAAGAGTACTGAAGTGGCTTGCCATTCTGTTCTCCAGTGGACCACGCTCTGTCAGACCTCTCCACCATGACTCGCCCATCTTGGGTTGCCCTGCAGGCATGGCTTGGTTTCATTGAGTTAGACAAGGCTGTGGTCCTAGTGTGATTAGACTGACTAGTTTTCTGTGAGTATGGTTTCAGTGTGTCTGCCCTCTGATGCCCTCTTGCAACACCTACCATCTTACTTGGGTTTCTCTTACCTTGGGCGTGGGGTCAACACAGAGTAGTTCCTTTTATTCCTGGTGTGAATCAACAGGCAGGATCCTCAGATATAACTGCTTCAAAGCTGATGTTTTTGGGGCTGCGCTGCTGCGTGACTTGCAGGATCTTAGTTCCCTGACCAGGGATCAAACCCCAGTAGTGAAATTGCAGTCCTAACCACTGAGCTGCCAGGGAAGTCCCTGAGATATAAGTGCTTCAAACCATCTCGCTAGGATACCAGTCTTACACTGCCTTTCCTTTAAGCCATGAGACACAAAATGTATTTTTTTCCAATGCCATTGGTGAAGGGGACCTTTAGGCCAAGTGACTGCCTCCTGACTGTTTCATAACTCAGTTTCAGTCTCAGGAAAGCATGCAAAGATCATCTTATTTAAGGTTCCTGAAGCTCAGAGGTTTTCCCCTTAAAACCTTGGCCTGAGCTGAATGCTCTTGGACATCAGGAGTTCACACCAGCCCTGGACCCTCTTCCTTGGAGTCCTTGTCCACCCTTACCATCCATGCCCATTGCAGTTCCACCAGCAACTGGCCACAGGCAAACCTCTATTCAAATCCACTCCTTCATTTTCTAGCAGCCATGTGACCTGTGGCAAGTTCCTTATATTCCTTATTCTTTTTGAGGGAATTGACTACTTTAGAATATTATCAGAAGATCAATGAGATGGCAGAAATAAAATCTGTAGTACCAAATTTCCAAACAAATACAACAGCTTAATTGTTAAGAGTTGGAAAGAAATTGTGTCTGACTCTTTGCTCCTCTGTCCCTGGAATTCTCCAGGCCAGAATATTGGAGTGGGTGGGTGTTCCCTTCTCCAGAGTCGGGGGTCCCATCATTTGGTTTGATAGAACAGGGTTGCTGCCACCGTCTTGTTATAAGACCATGGGGAAGTTTCAAAACATCTTTGTGACACTTTCTTCATTTCTCAAATGAGGATGACAGTTGTTCCTGCCGTATACGCCTGGCCAGGAGGGGATAAGAGGACGTGGAGAGAGCACTTAACAGGGTGCTGGGCATGTGATAAGCCCTCAGGATCTTTTAACTCTTGTTCGTTGATAGAACTCTTCCTGTACTTGAGTGTGCCTCTTGAAACAGACCTGCCTTGTGTTCTGAAAGGTGGGTGTTAGAGTCACGGGGAGTGCAAGTCACCGGTGAGAGCTGCCAATGGGATGCACACACACCCTACCATCTCCTGCTCCCCACAGCTGGGTATCACCCCAAGTTCTCCCTCCAGAAGGACCAAACCCACATTGTGACTCCAGCTTACCCTTTGGCTGTTTGGGGGAGAGGGTTCTTTGGGCCCAGGTTTTGTTCGTTGATATAGGAACAGGGGACAGTAGCTGTTGAATGACCACTGATCACTAGGCATGTGCTGTGACTTGTCCAGAGAGAAGTACAGGTCAGAGAGAGCCTCCAACACCTGGTCGCAGCTCGCTTTCTCCATAGAAAGGAATCAGCTTGTATCCACAGGGGAAATGGCATGGTTGGTGGTGGGGGTGGTGGGTGATAGAGAAGGGCCATCTTTAATGTTCTCTGAGACTCAGATCTCTGCAGTAAACACCATCTAGCTAATTCACCAGCATGAGGCTGTCCAGGGAGGGACTCTTGCAGATGGAATGCACAGCCTCCAGAGAGGGCGCACTTTGGAAGAGAGGGCTGGAAATCAGGTTATCTCTGGGGAATGGTGAGACATTGCAGGAATCTGACATTCTATGGAAGCTTTTAATTGGTAACTGAAGGAAGAGATGGGATGACACATTAGACAAGACTTAGGAGTTTGCATTTTCCCCGGGAGCACCTTTCCTAAATGGACTGGCTTTTTTCCAGACTGTGGCCACTTGAGGTTCAGAAATGTATTTTTTCTTTCATCTTTTCAAATAGGGAAATTTTTTTTTTTTAAGAAATACTAGAAAACACAGAAGTTTTAGGTGCACAATTTTATAATTCAGTTTCATAGGAAGAGTCATAAAAATTGCTATGCTATGATGTCAACTAATGTAGTAATTAGTTCTGTGTAGTCAGATAGAGAGAAGGAAACGGCAATCCAATCCAGTGTTCTTGCCTGGAGAATCCCAGGGATGGGGGAGCCTGGTGGGCTGCCGTGTATGGGGTCGCACAGAGTCAGACACAACTGAAGTGACTTAGCAGTCAGATAGAAGGGAATCCTTGGGTAAGAGTGGATCAGTACCTGGGGTGGCGGGGGACAAGGGGATTAGTGATTTGTCCCCTAAAGTGTTTTTTCTAGGGAAATAAAGCTGATGTGAATCTGCTTGTCTTCGTCCTGTATTTCTTATTCCCTCAGCTTACTTCTCTTCTGTGTGTCAGTGATTCTATTATGCTCTTAGCGCCATTTATTCACTTAGCATTTTTTATTTTTTTTGAGTGTCTCTGTGAGTCAAGCCCCTCTGCCTGGAATTGGTAATGCACAAGTAAACAAACCAAAGCAGGTTCTGGACCCTCCCCTCACAAAGTGCTGTCGAACGCAGGCTACAGACAGTTAAGCAGTCATTGCAATGCACTGAGAAAAGCGTGATGGCTGTGGAGCCCCCAGGATGGGCATCCATCTAAATCAGGCTGACAGGGGTCGGGAGAACTGGAGGCGGTCTCATAATGGGGGTGGGAGAGAGTCCTGCCACACACAAAGGCCAGGGGTCGGGGGACACGGAGCACCGCCCCCAGGATGGGGAGTTTTGGCTTCATCCTTGGGGCCATGTCTCCAAAGCCACGAAGAAGTTTTCCGGGGAATGATGCCATCAGATTTACTTTTCAAGATGCATTCTCTTCTGTTCCTCTCCACCTAGTCCCCTTGTAAGAATTATCATTTTTTTTAAATTTATTTTTAATTGGGGAAAAATTGCTTTATAATGTTACGATGGTTTCTGCCATAAAACAATGCAAAGTAGCCGTTGTTGTTGGGTCGCTAAGTCGTGTCCGAGTCTCTGCAATCCCGTGGACTGCAGCACGCCAGGCTCCCCTGTCCTTCACTATCTCACCAAGTTTGCCCAAACTCAATGTTCACTGAGTCGGTGATGCCATCCAACCATCTCATTCTCTGTTGTCCCCTTCTCCTCCTGTCTTCAATCTTTCCCAGCATCAGGGTCTTTTCCAATAAGTTAGCTCTTCGCATCAGGTGGCCAAAGTACTGGAGCTTCAGGTTCAGCATCAGTCTTTCTGATGACTATTCAGAGTTGATCTCCTTTAGGATGGACTGGTTGATCTCCTTGCAGTCCAAGGGACTCTCAAGAGTCTTCTCTAACACCACATTTTGAAGGACTCAATTCTTTGGCGCTCAGCCTTTTTTTATGATCCAGCTCTCACATCTGTACATGATCACTGGAAAAGCCATAGCTTTGACTAGCTGGACCTTTGTAGGCAAAGTAATGTCTCTGCTTTTTAATATGCTGTCTCGGTTTGTCATAGCTTCTCTTCCAAAGAGCAAATGTCTTTTAATTTCATGGCTGCAGTCACCACCTGCAATGATTTTGGAGCCCAAGAAAATAAAGTCTGTCACTGTTTTCATTGTTTCCCCATCTATTTGCCATGAAGGGATGGGAGCGGATGCCACGATCTTCGGTTTTTGCATGAGTTTTAAGGCAGCTTTTTCACTCTCTCACCTTCATCAGGAGGCTCTTTAGCTCCTCTTTAAATCAGCCATAATTTTACATGTATCACCTCCCTCTCTTCGCACATCCCAGCCCCTTAGGTCATCACAGGAGCCGGGCTCTGTGCTCTGCGTGTTACACTGCAGCTTCTCACCAGCTCTTTGTTCCACACCTGATGGCGTGTATGTGTCAGTCTTGGTACTTTCGGTTCTAGTGAGGTGCATGAACCTAATGCCTGTTACACAGAGGGAAGTAAGTCAGAAAGAGAAAAGCACATATCGTACATTAGCACATGTATATGGGATCTGGAAAAATGGTGCTGATGAACCTATTTGCAGGGAAGGAATGGAGACACAGATGTAGAAAATGGAGGCATGGACGCAGGGTGGAAAGGAGAGGGTGTGACGAAAGAAATGACCATTTAAGCTTCTTTCCAGACTCACTGTCCAGAGAAGAATGTCGCTGCAGAAGAATAACTTTTTATAACAGGTAAAATAGTGAATCTTATAAATATGAAATATGCATGCCAAATAATAATGGTAAAGATTAATTTAACTCATTAGTAAATGAGGGAACTGGTAAGATGTTATGACCAGTTCAAAGAAGAGTTGAAAGAACTACATGTTTAAGTGTACTGAAGGAACTCTGATGTCAGCTTATACATAGATGCAGAGCTGGGTCTGTCCATAGCACAATAAGTAACCTCACGCAAGTGAAGCTGAAACTCCAATGCTTTGGCTACCTGATGTGAAAAGCCAACTCACTGGAAAGGCCCTGATACTGGGGAAGACTGAGGACAGGAGAAGGGGATAGCAGAGGATAAAATGGTTAGATAACAATCCTGACTCAATGGACATGAGTCTGAGCAAACTCCTGGACATAGTGAAGGACAGGGGAGCCGGGGCATACTGCTGTCTGTGGGGTTGCAAAGAGTCGGACACAACTTGGTGGCTAAATAACAACAACAGAACTAGAATTACTCAGAGATGGAGAGAACCCGGACGGACAGGAAACCCCTGAATCCTTCTGGTCCATCTCAAAGTTTTTCACAATTATTTTCTGACAGGTTCTGGAAGCCTGAATTCATTTCTGAGATTTGCCATTCTAATTTGAACCCCAGAAGTCCAGCCACTTCCTCTTCTGGACCTCAATCTTTCTATTTTAATTTATTCATACACAGGGCATTTAATTTACTCATACACTATTCATACGCTGTGTGTAATACTATTTAAACAAAGCAAGCCAATGAAACACAATTTATATTCTTTGTAGGGCTGCCAGATTTCACAAATAAAAAATACCGAATGCCCAGTTAAAATTGAATTTCAGATAAACATCGAGTACTTTTTTAGCATATGCACATCTCAAATGTTGCATGGGATACTTAGACAAAAACAAATCTTAATTTGTCTGAAATTCCAGTTTAATCCAATATCCCATGTTTTATCTGACAACTCTACCTGTATGCCAAGGACTAAGCGAGGGGTGTACACCGTAGTACTGAGCTCACAAGAGAACGTGGTCAATTCATACTGCTTATAGGCAGAATCTAAAATATGATACTAATGAATTTATTTACAAAACATGTAAAAAAGAATCTTATGTTTACCAGGGAGGAAAAGGAGGGGTGGGATAAATTGGGAGACTGGGTTTGGCGTGTGCACACTGCTATATAAAATAGATAAGGAATAAGAACCTGCTGTATAGACTACAGTGTCCAGCATCCCAGGGCAGAAGCAGAGGAAGAAAAGTGTCCTGGGATCCTTCTATGTTCTAGTGGGGAACTGGACATTCAGGAGCAAATTCTGTCTTTACAGAGAATGCTGGACAGAGAAAGGTCTACTGGGCACTGGTCCCTAGGATATGTGGGGAGAGAGCGGTATTTATGGTTTTATCCGAGGTGGTCTGTCTACCAAGTTTTCCTGGCAATTATTAATAACAACCAGGAAAGTGTTTATAAAATTGCAGAGTTTCAACCAAGGGTAGTTTTGATGCTGTGTCCTTATGTTCTTAGATTCCTGCTCTTAGCCCCTGGACCTTCCTCCCATTCCCAAAATCTCATCACTCAGGGTCCTAGGAGTTGCTTCTTTCCAAGATCCTGAGTCTTGGACCTCCTCCCAGATGGTTCTGACTCTATTGTCTTCTTACTGTGAGTTCTGGGCCAGTTACTCTATAAAATGATAGCAGTTACGACCACACATGATCATATTTGCTATGTAGAGAAATAACGGCCGCAAAGCCTTCAAGAAGCCTCAAGGGTACCACGTGGAGCAGTTTACTTTGCACCAACCATGGAGTCATCCCTATACACACATTGAATTCTCATAATAACCCTGTGATGAGGGAGCATAATTAATCCCACTTTACAACTAAGGAAACGAAGATACAATTAAATCAATTCGCCTAAGATTGGACAGCTTTTAAGTGCTGATGCTAATATGTGAATAGGAAGCCTGGCACACGGGACTACAGTATTAACCAGGATGCTTAGAGGCTCTCAAAAAATATTAGTAGTATTATTACAGTTATTATTATTATTCCTAACTATTCAAGAGAACACTAGAGCCCAGGAGAGTCTAACAGCTATTCAGTTTCCCAGTCACACTCATTGGGGAAGGTTCATAGTGTTTCCTAACATATTGAAGTATCTGAAAAGTCAGATAGTAAAAAAAAGTGAACTTGCTCAGTCGTGTCTGACTCTTTGCGACCCCGTGGACTGTAGCTCGCCAGGCTCCTCTGTCCATGGGATGCTCCAGGCAAGAATACTGGAGTGGGTTGCCACTTCCTTTTGTTGCTGTTCAGTTGCTCAATCATGTCCAACTCTTTGCAACCCCATGGACTTCAGCACGCCAGGCTTCCCTGTTATTCACCATCTCCCAGAGTTTGCTTAAACTCATGTCCATTGAGTCAATGATGCCATCCAACCATCTGATCCTCTGTCAGCCCCTTCTCCTCCTGTCTTCAATCTTTCCCAGCATCAGGGTCTTTTCCAGTGAGTCAGCTATTCACATCAGTTGGCCAAAGTATTGCAGCTTCAGCTTCAGCATCAGACTTTACAATGTATATTCAGGGTTGATTTCCTTTATGATTGATTGGTTTGATCTAGCTAAGATCATTGTACATTTAGTATGTGTTTTAAGTTCTTTACATATAGTAACTCATTATTGATGCTGTCAGTCCAGTTAGGCAAATGCTCCTATTATTTACATTTGGCCAATGAAACTACTGAGGCACAGAGAAGTTAAGTAACAGGCCTAGGACCACACAGCCCAGTAGGAAACCTAGGTCAGCCCAGAATGTCTACTTTAGAACCCTGAACTCTGAGTCAATATCCTGAAAGCAAGGAGGACAAGGAACACGGAGGGGCATTACAGAAGGTATGAGAAGATGAGATGTGCATTTTCCATAAAAGAGAGTTTGTTGAGCAGATTGACGTCTATAAGGAGTGGCAGCCAACTTGAGATGGTCGTCCTGAAATTAGCAGTTTCTTTTCACTTCTTCCCTTAGATAGGGCATCTCCCCACTCCCTCTTTCTGCCACCCAAGGTACCTTCAGCATGTGCAGACTTCAGCTTGGGATTTCAAGGGATTAAAGCCAAACCATGTCAAGTCTGCCCAGGGCATCAACGTCACCCTGCCTAATCCACTGGAGGCCACATGTTTGTTTTGCTTGCCGTGGGCTTTAAGGTCTTTAGTGGGTTCTAAAAGGGCTGTTTTCTCTGCTGCTTTTTGCTAAGACTCTTCTCCCGAAAGTTTTCCAGGGGATTTTGGATATGGTCATATTTATTGAAAGAGGCAGCAGTGGTGTTTGGCTGTTGCAACTAAGAATTTATTGAGATTGTGAGGAAAGGAGACTCAGGTCCCAGACAAGTGCTTTTGGTGCTCTTATCATCCTGTGGAGCTTTTCAAGGCCTCAGTGAGCTTCCACGTCTGTAAAATGGGAGTATGACTCGCCTCCTCCATTGAGCCCCACCCCTCTGCATCTCCAGTCCACTGGTGGTCCTCCTCCACACTGGTTCACACTGATACTTCACAGAGTCTTGCTCCAAAAGCATGTTACGTATCCTGTCTGCCCCGACAGAGTGACCTAATCTGCAAACACAGGTCAAGAAGAGCAGCCATTACAAATCTCTTCGTAATCATTTGTGAATTATTTACATGGAAGATTGAGATCTATTCAGATGTCTTTACTTCCATGAGTAAGACATGCTACTTTTTGCGTGCATTTATGAGTGCTTACACGCAAAAATCCCCTTAACCTGAAGAAAATCACATCCTGGGTAAAGACTCAAGTGATGAAAAGTAAGAAGCTTGATGGCTCCTTACAAACTGATGGCTTGGTCGTTTGGGCTTCAAATGGAATTCCACCCACAGAACCTTTACGTTTAATTAAGCACAAAACACCACCTGAAGGAACTCTGAGGATTTGATGTACGCCTGCAGAAGCCAGAAGATTCAGAACTGAAGCTCTAAAGTCACCAGGCTCATCCTGCCCTGCCTGGTTAGAGGGCGCTTTGATAATGTTTTTGCTCTTGGGAGGGGGCAGGGGGCAGGAGTGGGGATGGCAGGGCAGGAGCAGCATTTAATCTCCTAAACCACAAGGACCAGGAAAAGGGGAACAAAAGCTCAAATTAAAGGCAAAGTGTGTGCCAATTTTCAGCTGCTTTCCTTTTGTCATCTGAAGGAAACCTAGAGATTCTATCGAGCACATTTAGAAATGAAGTTTCCTGATTTGGAAAATCAAACGCTTGAACCGTGCAGAGAAAATAGCCACCTCCACCCTCTACTCATATAACCCTAAAACCTATCACAGTGACACACATCGGCCAAGGGGCGCTGTTGCTTTGGGGCCCAGCTCCTTCCATTTGGGGTGAGCAAGGCTTGCTTTCCAAGACCCCTCAGAGAGGCGGACGTGTCCCTCCTGCACGTATGGGAAGTATTTTACTCCCTAGCAAATAAATGACAAGATAAATGTTAGCCCCCCTCGGAGGCAGCAAAATGGGACAGAATGGGTGTCCTGGGTGGAAATCAGCCCAGTCTGGTAAACCCATAAAATAGAATCAGAGGACATATGTACACCTATGGCTGATTCATGTTGATGTATGGCGGAAATCAAACCAATATTGTAAAGCAATCAGCCTTCTATTAAAAATAAATAAATAAATAAAATAGGAACAGACCATCCCTCCTAGGACTTCAGAGAATGTCTTTTAAAAAAACAAAACAGGACACTTACCCATTAATACATAGACCTTACAGTAGCAGATTGTCCTGGAAAGACAAAATAGGTTAATACACATGGAAAGAGGAGCAAGAGAAGGAACACCCAATGTTTATGAAGTGGCCACGATGGAACATTATACTTATGTTGTAACCCCATAATTTAATTTTACTTCATTTTGGGAAAAATCTTTGGAGTACATTTTCTACAGATGAGGTGACAGCCCAGAGACATTAAGTAACTCACTCACATTCACACAGCAAGTATGGGGCAGAGCTGAGATTTAAACCCTGAAAACCATGTTTATTTCTACCAGAGCAAGGGGAAAATGCCTTCAAAGTACAGTCATAGAATGTGCTGTAGCATTCTTTCTTGCTTTTCTCTCAACAAAGCTTCTTGCAAGAGTTTTCATAAATTCTGCCTGCAGTGCTAAGCAGAGAGAACTTTTTTCAAAAGAGTGTTTTTCCTCTGCTGTATGTTTTTATATATAATTTTATGTATTTATTTATTTGGCTTCCCAGGTGGGTCAGTGGTAAAAAAAAAAAAAACAAGTCTGCCTGCCAAGCAGGAGATGGGGTGTTTAATCCCTAGGTAGGAAAAAATCCCCTGAAGGAGGAAATGGCAACTCACGCCAGTATTCTTGCCTGGAGAATCCCATGGGCAGAGGAGCCTGGTGGGCTGCAGTCCATGGGGTCACAACAAGTTGGACGTTTTTGTTGTTCAGTCGCTCAGTTGTTTCTGACTCTTTGTGACCCCATGGACTGCAGCACAACAGACTTCCCTTCCTTCACCATCTCTCAGAGCTTGCTCAGACTCATGTCTATTGAGTCAGTGACGCCATCCAACCATCTCACCATCTCATCCTTTGTCGTCTCCTCCTCCTCCTGCCTTCAATCTTTCCCTGTGTCAGCGTGTTTTCTAATGAGTCGGCTAAAATAGCCAGACACTATTTGGTGACTAAACAACAACATTTACTTGTTTATTGCTTTTGACTGTACACTGGGTCTTCAGTGCCACACATGGGCTCTCCATAGCAGCGTGGAGGCTTTCTCTAGTTGTGTTATGAGAACTCCAGAACTTGCAGGCTTTAGAAGTTGCAGTGGGTGGGCTGAGTCGCTCCATAGCATGTGGGATCTTAATTTCCAGACCAGGGATCAAACCCATGTTCCCTGCATTGGCTGGTGTGTTCTTAGCCATTGGACCACCAGGAAGCCCCTAAGCAGAGAGAATTTTAAGTTGAATTGATGGTCATGGTAACCAAGAGGGAACAGGAATATGATGACCAGGAGTAATGCTAGGTTTCCAGATTTCTCTGCCTAGATTGGCAGGGAATGTCTGCGGGCTCTGTCTTTCCCAGAATCACGATGCATCTTTTGAAAGGAAATGAGATGTTGGTCAGAAAGAGTAATTATAATTGGTTTTGGGGAAAGGGACTTGCTAGACCAGGAGCAGTTTTCAACTCCATGACACTTTCAATCCACTTTAGAATGTGAAATAGTTCTGAGAAATTCATCCTGTGTGGTGTTATGAATATTTCTTTCCTACATGTTAGAGAGAAATAGAAGCTCATGGCTGGGACTCAAGTCAGATCAGATTTAAAGGAAAAAAAAAAAATGTAAGGTGCAAATCAGTACCTATCTCATTGGGCTGTTGCTGCTGCTGCTGCTGCTAAGTCACTTCAGTCGTGTCCGACTCTGTGTGACCCCATAGATGGCAGCTTACCAGGCTGAGGATTAAATAGTGATAAAGCAGTTAGAGCCTGGCACGCAGTAGGTATTTGCTAAGTAAAAGTCATTGGGTCGCCTTATTGTTCTTGCTAAGACGTGCGTTCCAAGGGTAGTATACATTCCTGTTATTCAGTAAATACTCGTTAAAGTTTAGTGGATGAAAAGCCCAGAGTGACCATAATGGTCTCAAAATACATGAAATTCTCAAATCCATGCCTATTTTGTTTCTTATTTAGCATGTATGTTTCTCATTAGTGTGGGAGTATAAGAAATTATAGTATCAAGACTGTTCAACTGACTTTCCTCCTCCAATATTGGGAATTCATCTACATAAGTCTCTTAAGATTCTCACACCCTAGTGTTCATTGCAGCACTATTTACCATGGCCTAGACATGCAAACAAACTAAATATTCATTGGCAGCAGAATGGATAAGGAAGATGAGAGATATGTATAGGAACAGTGAAGTACTACTCAGCCACAGAAAAGAATGGAGCGATGCTGTTTGCAGCAACATGGGTGGACCCAGAAAGTGTCAGACTGAGTGAAGTGGGCCAGACAGAGAAGGACAAATACTATATGACATCACTTATATGTGGAATCTAAAAAGAAGAAAAAGATACAAGAGCACTTATATACAAAACAGAAACAGACCCGAGACATAGAAAACAAACGTATGGTTACCAAAGGCGGAGAATGGGGAGGGATAAATTATAAGTTTGAGATGCACATATACACACTACTATATGTATTTTGTTGGCCAAAAAAGTCTATTTGGGTTTTCCCAAAACATCTTATGAAAAACTCAGATGAATTTTTTGTCTAACCCAACAAAGTAGATAAACAAGGACCTACTGTATAGCACAGGAAGCTATAATCAGTATTTTGTGATGCTTTTGAACTGTGGTGTTGGAGAAGACTCTTGAGAGTCCCTTGGACTGCAAGGAGATCCAACCAGTCCATCCTAAAGGAGATCAGTCCTGGGTGTTCATTGGAAGGAATGATGCTAAAGCTGAAACTGCAGTACTTTGGCCACCTCATGCGAAGAGTTGACTCATTGGAAAAGACTCTGATGCTGGGAGGGATTGAGGGCAGGAGGAGAAGGGAACGACAGAGGATGAGATGGCTGGATGGCATCACTGACTCGATGGACGTGAGTCTGAGTGAACTCCGGGAGTTGGTGATAGACAGGGAGGCCTGGCATGCTGCGATTCATGGGGTCGCAAAGAGTCGGACATGACAGAGTGACTGAACTGAACTGAACTGATAAGGGGAAAGAATATGAAAAGAATGTATATGTATATACATATATATATAACAGAATCACTTTGCTATACACCTGAAACTAAGACAATATTGTCAATCAGCTAAACTTCAATAAAAAACAAAAAACAAAAATTAAAAAAAATTTTTTTTATTGCCTCTGGTAATAAAAAAATATAAAAAGACTCAGACACATTACATGTAAAAATGTTTGCAGCCTCAGCTTTTAGCCATGCAAGTGGATACCGTTCCATGTGACTGAAATGCCCACGTTGGTCGGTGAAATGAATGTACACAAGTTATTACAGGTGAGCACTTCAGGGCACCTAAAGGGTCCGTTTGTAATCTTCAATGAAGTGTCGGCTTATCCGTATGCAACTCCCAACCCCCTCTGCAACAGCAAGAAGGAGGAAAGTACTACAACAAATTCCTTCATTAGCTATTTGTCAAAATTAAGTTGGTTCTGATCTGGATGTTGAAAAAAAAAAAAAAAAGAAAACCTAAGGCCTGGGGAAGATTACAGTGTTTATAAATCAAAACCAGCTGCTTCTATTTGTCATGGCATTTTGTTTAAAACAATCTTGATTGGACAATCCCCCTTTCAGGTTTGCTTTCCCTGCAAGTGTGAAAAACAGGCAAGGTATTAAAGCACAAAGAACAGGTTTTGTCATGAAAATTCTGCACTGCCCTTCCCCGTGGTGGTGTGTGAGGTGTCTGCTTGGCCATCCATCAGAGAGGGCTACCCCAGCAGCTGATGATGACAGGTAGTTATGTAAATGGATTTCACGAGCCAGGCAGTGGGGTTTCCACAGAGAAGAGAAGTCCACTGAGCAGTAAGGATGCTAAGAAAAGGCTGGCATGAAGCTGTACAGAGCTCTCATTTACACACAGTGCTGAGAGCTGAGTTGCCTGCTTATGTCTCCACGAAGGATGTGCAATTTAACAAGAGACCCCTTTCATAATGGCCACATTGCTTTGGGTTCAAGGCATTTTTGTTTCTGGTTCATTCCCAAAAGCAACTTTGTAAGAGTGCTGAGTTTAGATCTGGATTAGCTGGGACAAAAGACAGCTCAAAGGGCCATCATCTCATGCGTTCTTCTCCAGTGAGTGAGTCAGTGGATGGGGACTTGAGGACGTTCTAACACCTGAAACTTTCCTCCTGGTTATCAAGGAAAATACAGGCTCGTGCCATCAGACTGCTTTGTGTTATGTTCTAGGGAGGCCAAAAGATTGCAGGGTCACACAGCCATAAGTCTGAATGCTGCCTTCACCCCTTCCTAGTTATTTCATGTAGCAGGTAAGTCAAGTCAGTGAGGCTGTCAGCCTGTAGGACATGGCTGGTAAGCGCTGACAGGAGAGCCATGCGGCCAGGCTTCTGCCTGCTCTTTAGTGGGGGCTTTAATCACTGGCTGTTATTCTTGATTGTACATCTTTGAAAATGACATCAGGGGGCAACATTGCATTTGAGGTCACACAGATGTGTGTCTTCCAGCAGATAAGGTACAGACCTCTCTGAGCCTCGGTTTCCTCATCTGTAAAACAGGAATAACTGTACCCATATCACTGGGTTTTTATGAGGATTAAATGAAACTTTCAGTGAATGTCTTGGAGTAGGAAATGGCAACCCACTCCACTATCCTTGCCAGGAAAATTCCATGGACATGGGAGCCTGGCAGGCTACAGTCCATGGGGTCGCAAAGACTGTCTAGACTGTAGTAAACATTGAGTAAGCAAATTAATAGTAGTTGTTTATTAGTGTTTTATTGCTGGTTGAAACTGCTACTGTAAATAAAAACAAAATAGGGCTGTCCTTTCCTATC
The DNA here is from genome assembly GCF_032405125.1 of Capricornis sumatraensis. Taxonomy (NCBI): domain Eukaryota; kingdom Metazoa; phylum Chordata; class Mammalia; order Artiodactyla; family Bovidae; genus Capricornis; species Capricornis sumatraensis. The sequence continues at coordinate 114,339,824 of NC_091075.1, read as the reverse complement.
ACTTGTTATTAATACAGTGGTTTCCTAGCATTGAAAAGGTTTGCTTAACTTTTTGCTGGTGTCTTGTCTCACTTCCCTCCTAGAATAAGTTTAGGAGGTCAGGGAGTCTTGATTTGTAGAGTTCACTGCAATTTCCTCCATCTCCTAGTTTGACGTCTGACTCATCGTGGGCTCTCAGTAAATACCGGCAGGGTGAAGGAATGAATGAATGAATGAATGAATGGGGCTCTAGGTGGAACACCACTTGCTCTGCCCCTTTGGGACCCCTGGGCCCCTGTGCAGTGGGGCTGGCTGCCTGATGCTTGGTTGATTGGCCTGTTGCTGTGAGTGAGCATCTTCCTCCAAGAAGATCCTCCCCGCCTCCTGGCATCTTCTGCGGCCACCTCCTCCCCCTGCCTGCTGCCCCTCCCCCCAGCCAGTGTATGCTCAGGGAATGCAAACTAATTTAACCAAAGCCAAACATAATTAGGAGCGTAAATCTGCTGCTGCAGTGGCTGGAACAGCAGAAAGAAAAAAGAAAAAATCTTACAGTACGTTTCAAAATGAAACCCAGTCTGGCTGCTCTTTGGACCCCACCTCCTGTTAGCATAAAGGCTCTGCCTCTGTGGGCTTCCCCCCCATCCCAGGCCAGGAGGGAAAGAGTTAATTGCATCCAGTAGTGTCAGGATGACATCCATCCTATGCATGTGCCCCGGCTTCAGGACTGACTGTTCTTGTCGTTTGACCCCAGACAGCGCCAGATCCCAGGTGCTTCTTCCCTTTTCTCACACACTCATTCCTGTGCCCACTCACCCACCCATCCACCAGTGCTTAGCCTGCATCTGCCATCGTGCCGGGCACTGTGCTGAGTGTCTGAGTTACAGAAGAGAGCGGGAAGCTGACCCAGAACCAGGGTGTGTGGGGGCGGGGGAGAGGGTGGTTTGGGGAAGACTAGTCTAGGATCCAAGGTGCCCCTTGGGGTCTCCTGGTTTCTTGGAGACTAGAATAGAGCTCATTCCATAGATCTCCCAGGGACAGGAAGGCTCAGCGTTTGAAGAATTAGCACAGGGACTTCCCTGGTGGTCCAGTGGCTAAGACTTGGCACTCTCAATACAGACGGCCCCGGTTCCATCCCTGGTCAGGGAGCTAGATCCCACACGCTGCAGCTAGAGATCCCACATGCCACCATGAAGATTCTGCAGGCTGCAGCTGAGACCTGGTGTAGCCAAATAAGTAAATAAGTCTTTAAAAAAAAATGTAGCAGAGCAAGCACTTTCCTCTGACTTTGATTTTACATCAATTTGGGTTGATTGAGGTGGAGGAACCCACCTCTGAAATCTCTTTAGCCATTCCTTGGATCATGCCCCCATGGTAATTATAATCTCACGTTAACAGGATTGCACACAGCTCCTTAAGCATGCTCAGCACAGGAGAAAGGCTGTTGGGGAACCTCTTGGGACATGTTGAGGCCAGATGGCACACGTCTGTCTGGGTCTCCATTCCTGATCCCCACCCCGGTGTCCAGACTTCACCACCGTACATGCACGTGTGCTCGGCCACTTCGGTCGTGTGCGACTCTTTGCGGCCCCGTGGGCGGTAGCTCCTCTGGCCATGGGATTCTCCGCAAGAACACTGGAGTGGGTTGCCATTTCCTTGTCCAGTAGATCTTCCTGACCCAGGGTTCGGACTACATATCCTTCGTTAGCAAACAGGTTCTTTGCCACTAGTGCCACCTGGGAAGCCCTCACTGTACAGGGAACTCCAGTCAGGAGCCAAGGAAGGCAGCACCCCAAGGGCGAGGAAGAAGGATGATGAAACATCCGTATCCGAGCTTAGTTACACTCAGTCCTAAATGACCTTGACCTTGCGCCTGTGTGCTCAGTTGTGTCCGACTCCTTGTGACCCCATGGGCTGTAGCCCTCCAGGCTCCTCTGGCCATAGAGTTTTCAGACAAGATTACTGGAGTCATTTTCCATTTCCTCCTCCAGGGGATCTTCCCAACTCAGGGATCGAACCTATGTCTCTTGCATCTCCTGCATCGGCAGGTGGATTCTTTACTACTTGCGCCATCTGGAAAGCCCTAAAGAGGGGTCACTGTGGCTGTATGGGCCGGCAAGCAACCCGGGGCCTCCCGCGTGGCAGGCGAGAATTCTACCACTGAGCCACCCATGCACCCAATCCTAAATGGCGGGAAGCAAATCTGAAGGCAGGTCCTGACATCCCCTTGTCTGATATGATTGTTTACGATGTAGTGAGTGCTTGCAGTAGGTCTTGAACTTTGCTGAGCACTTTGTACACGGAAGCATGCTGAGCCCTTACAGCAGTCTTGCTCGGCAGTGAAAGCATTCCCCTTTTTGAGTCTTGAGATCACAGCTTGACAATGGCTGATGGCCTGCCGGTGTCATAGGCCTCCTAAGTGGCAAAAGTAGGGTTTGAAGGAAGGCTTGCCCATATTTTGCTTCTGCGGCACCCTCTGCTTTGCTTATAATAAAATCTTGTTGCACCCTAAGATTAGTACCTATTTGCTCTTCTGTGTTCTCTCTTGACCAGACTTTTTTTCAGGTGTTAAAAAAATTTTTTTTATTGCAAGATATTTGCTTTACAGTATTGGACCAGATACTTTTTGAGGCAGGGCTGTGTCTTTAGGTTCCCTCTGTGTCCCCAGCTCTTAGCACAGTCCCTCACGTAGCATAGCTGTTCCATACATATTTATGGACTAAAACAGGGAACACGTGAATGAATGCCGCTTCCCCACCTGGCACTTCTTCTGTCCTCCACAGCAGCCTTGAAAATGATCAAGCTGTCTTACACAGAAGATTTTCATTTCTGTCTTGTGACTTACTTGATTTAAATATCAACAGTGGGTTCCGTCCCTTTCAGCACCTGTAAGACAACCCCACCTCTGAGGCAAGACAGCTGAGAAGGAGGGGTCCTGGGCATCAGTCCGCATCCGCCAGGGATGGGATCTCGCAGGACCGAGGGCCTGCAGGACTTGGGGTCCAGTTGGTGTGGGAGGAAAGGCAGGGGCCTCCAGTTTTTCTGGTGTGTGTGTGCATGCGTGTTCAGTTGTTCACTGTGTCTGACTCATTTTGACCCTATGGACTGTGCCCACCAGACTCCTCTATCCATGGGATTTCCCAGGCAAGAATACTGGAGTGGATTGCCATTTTCTTCTCCAGGGGATCTTCCTGACTTAAGGATTGAACCCATGTCTCCTGCACTGATGGGCAGATTCTTTACCACTGAGCCACTAGGGAAGTCAAGTGAAGGTTAACAATATGCAAACCAAAAGTATTCTCCCCAAGACATATGATCTTACCAAGACAAACCTTACAAAAATACGCCGAGAATTTTTTACCAAACCAAGCATATTCCTTCCCCATCTAAATTTTCTAAGCACTGCTAAGCATTATTTCTCTGTTTGAGTGTGTGTTTATACGTGCATGGTCATCTAGCCAGAGAGACCAAAAATTTATTCCTGGTGGGACCTGTTTGCATCCCCAGGCTCCAGTTCCTCAATACATGAGAGGGTCAACCTGTAGGGGAGGAGAACTATATTTTTCCTTTATTTATTTTAGGTTGTCAGGCAGAGGCCTTGCAAATGGAACAGATTTACTAGAGAAACATTGATGAGAGAAAAGTAGGAGTTTATTCAGTGTGTACCCTGCATACACACAGGACCATTCAGGGATGACTAACTCAAAGAGGTGGTTAGAACTTGGGCTTATATAGTATCTTAATATAGAGCATACATTTGTAGAGAATTGACAAGACAAAGGAAAAGAACTTTGAATTTCTGGGAGCAGAAAATTATGGGAAGGTAAATGTATGGAGATCCAACCAGTCCATTCTAAAGGAGATCAGCCTGGGGTGTTCTTTGGAAGGAATGATGCTAAAGCTGAAACTCCAGTACTTTGGCCACCTCATGCGAAGAGTTGACTCATTGGAAAAGACCCTGTTGTTGGGAGGCATTGGGGGCAGGAGGAAAAGGGGACGACAGAGGATGAGATGGCTGGATGGCATCACCGACTCGATGGACGTGAGTTTGAGTAAACTCCAGGAGTTGGTGATGGACAAGGAGGCCTGGCGTGCTGCGATTCATGGGGTCGCAAAGAGTCGGACACGACTGAGCGACTGAACGGAACTGAACTGAAATATATGGAGATGGTGAAGGACGAGAAGGCCTGGCATGCTGCAGTTCATGGGCTCACAAAGAGTCAGACGTGACTGAGTGACTGAACGACAACAAATATATGGAAACTCATGGAAGAGAAGAGCCAGTTAGCAGCTTATTACGTAGATTCCTCGAGTACTAATACGGGTCTAGAGTTGTATTTGGTGCTTAAGTTCTGTCCTTTCTGGAAGACAGGAGAGGGGGAAACCTTCACACATTTATGTCCTTCTGTCTATGTATTTATTCTTGGCTGTGCCGGCCCTTTGTTGCGACATGGGGGACCTTGTGTTTTGGCACATGGTCTCAGCGGTTACAGTGCAGGCTTAGTTGCCCCAAGGCGTGTGGGATCTTAGTTCCCCAAGCACGGATCGCCTGCACTGGAAGGCAGATTCTCAACCACAGGTAGGTCTGACTTTTAAGCAGATAGGAGGAGGACAGAAAGCTTTCCTATATCCGCTTCTTCTCAGTTGCCTTCAGTTCTAAATAACCCTTGTGCCAAAGTGTCATATTTTGGGGTGCCGTATTTGGTCCCCTTCAATAGTCAGCCGGTATGTATTAGAGGCCCACAAGTGCTGGGAAGCTGAAGGTTACAGACAAAAATGTCTGCTTTGTTGAGCTCACATTCTAGTTGGGGGTAAGACAGACAATAAACAAATAAATACATGTAGGAGGGCAGATGCCCCAAACTTTCGTGGTGGATAATGATGCCGACTGCAGCATTTGCAGCTCCACTCATGAGTCTCCCTGGAAACCTGAGTGGTTGATAAGAGTATTAAGAACCTAGAAAAGTCCTACTTAGTAGACTGGCCGACTTACGAGTTATAGAAGCCTGTGGGTCATGATGAAGACAGGCTTCTGTCAATTGCATTCTGGCTGAGAAGAAATTCAATTAAAATGTATATGTTGAAACTTCCTTCTTACGATATTTGTTCCAGAAATCAGAGCTCCCTTTTAGTGGTTGTTAATTTCAGGAAATAAATATCCGATTACATTTTTCAAAGGCGAGTCCCTTAGCAGCAAGTGGAATCTCATTATATCATAGCTTCTGCATAATTCATGTTGGGGAAAGTCCCTTGAGTTTTGCTTTCAAAACTTGAGGAGACAAATGAAGCTCCTTTAGGGGTCATTCAGAGTTCTTAACCTTTCAGGATAAGCAAAAATATCTAGTGTGGTTCCAGGAACAGACCCTGAAATGTGGATTTCTTGAGAAACGACAGAGGAGCTAGGCCATTCTCTCTCTCTTCTGGGGTGAGAGTGGAGGGCGGAGGCCAGGGAGTGTTCCAAAAAGCCAACCAGCAAGTGTGTTTTCCACGCTGTCTTGTTTATCCATCCTGCCTTTTGCAGAGACCGCGTCACATGCTTGGCTAGTTCATTATCATCAGAGGAACATTGCAGAAAACTGTTGTCTTTGCCTTTACCTGGTCCAGGGGCAGCCCCGCCACCGGAACCGACATAGGTGATGCTTGTACACTGCTTTCTGGCCTGTCTGTGGAGCTGGGGTGGGCCCCTGCTGCTGTGTGTTATGGTGACGTGTGCTCTCTCACCACACGGCCCTTCGTGTCTCAGCAGAGCACGAGGGGTTCTCCTGGGAGCTGGCCCTGCCCTCTTCTGCTCCGCTATGGCCCATGGTGGAACTGAGACCCAGGAAGTGGCTGAAAGAAAGTTGCATTTCGTTTGCACTTTCTCTGGTCCTGACACACTCTGAACACCGGGGACAACTATGGCCTGGGGTCCTTGGGAGTCTTGGATGCAGCCGTGTTTTTCATGCCAACAGACATTTTCTTTGTGTTACCTTTAATTTAGCCAACCAGAGAATTTCTTCCAGGCTTTCAAAAAATAAATATATTTGTGCAAAATCGAGCTCATTACATATGTACATGTATAACTTTACATAATGCTTATTTCATTCACTATTGGGTCTTAGGATCTTTCTATGATATTAACAACTGGATAATAACCCTTTCCCTCAATTGTCCACTTGGGCAGCTGTAACAAAATACCATAAGCCTTAGTTCAGTTCAGTTCAGTCGCTCAGTTGTGTCCGACTCTTTGCGACCCGATGAATCGCAGCACGCCAGGCCTCCCTGTCCATCACCAACTCCCGGAGTTCACTCAGACTCACGTCCATCAAGTCCGCGATGCCATCCAGCCATCTCATCCTCGGTTGTCCCCTTCTCCTCCTGCCCCCAGTCCCTCCCAGCATCAGAGTCTTTTCCAATGAGTCAACTCTTTGCATGAGGTGTCCAAAGTACTGGAGCTTCAGCTTTAGCATCATTCCTTCCAATGAAATCCCAGGACTGATCTCCTTCAGAATGGACTGGTTGGATCTCCTTGCAGTCCAAGGGACTCTCAAGAGTCTTCTCCAACACCACAGTACAAACACATCAATTCTTCGGTGCTCAGCCTTCTTCACAGTCCCACTCTCACATCCATAGATGCCCACAGGAAAAACCATAGCCTTGACTAGACGGACCTTAGTCGGCAAAGTAATGTCTCTGCTTTTGAATATGCTGTCTAGGTTGGTCATAACTTTTCTTCCAAAAGCCTAGTGGCCTAAAAACAAAAGAAGTTTACTTTTCATGACACTGGAGGCTGGAAGATCAAGATCAGGGTGCTAGCATGGCCAGGTCCTGGGGAGGGCTCTCTCCCAGTTGCAAAGTACTGTCTTTTCATTTTGACTAAACCCATTCACGAGGACTCCATCGTCATGACCTACGCAACTCTCACAGGCCCTGCCTCCATGATGTTGGGCATCAGGTTTTAATATATGAGTTTGGGAGGACATTCAGATCACAGCACCCATTTACTGCAGAAAATCAGACAGCATAGGGGACTGGAGTGTATCTGAGGATGACAGGGCCGAGGGGCGTGGCAGTCTATGCCCAGGGAGCCAGACCTTCAACACTGCTTTAGTGTAAAAGCAAGGAAAGTTGTGGGGAGAGAAATGGATGTTTCTGTCACTGCTTTGGGGAGAATAAAAACCAGTGCAGAAGTGTGTGAAGCATACCGCAGGCTGGGATAGAGGCGTTGGGAGGAATCCGAAGGAAAGATTGGTGGGATTCCCTGGCAGATTGAGATGAGACCCCAGAGAGCCTTGGATAGCACACTGAGGAATTTGAACTTTGTTTTCTGAGTAGGGGGTTCTGTTCAAGGCTTTGACAAGTAGAGAGAAGGATCAGGCATGGGCTTAAGGAAACAGTATTCTTGTTTTGCACAGCCTCTGGCTACCTGTGCCTCTGAAGCAGTTCCTGGGTCCTGAGCCACTCCTCGTCATGGAGGAAAGAAGCAAACATTCTGAGGTGGTTGTTGTTGCCGATCTGAAGGCAGGGACCAGCCTCTGGGACCCTAGAAAGGGAAATGCACCTTGTGTCCCTCTAAGGCTGGGTAGGGGTCTGCAAGACTGGAAGGCTGGCATGATACGCTCCTTTGGAAATCACTTCTGCTGGTGCCAAACCCCACAATTCTGCAGGTCCAAAACTGAGGTCCAGGCAGTGCAGCAAATTAGAGAGACATGGCAGTGATTATCAAGGCAGGTCTTTATGGTGAGTTGTCTCTCCAAGCCTCGGTGACTTCATCTGTAAAATGGGGTGATAGAGAACGAGCCTCACATTGCTGTTGACTGGATTCAATGACACAAAGCATGTGAAGTATTTGGCACTGGTGCTTGGCCCCTGTTACAGTAACAGCAACCACTCAGGTGACAGTAACTATTATCATTGTCAGCAGTCGTGTCGCCATCCCCGTCCCTGCTACTGTTCCTGGAGTGGAGGTACTGTGGCATTTTGTTGTTCAGTCGGTAATTTGCGTCCGACTCTGTGACCCCATGAACTGCAGCACGCCAGGCTCCTTTGTTCTCCAGTATCTCCCAGAGTTGGCTCAAATTCATGTCCATTGAGTCGGTGATGCCATCCAACCATCTCATCCTCTGCCGCCCCTTCTCCTGCCTTCAGTCTTTCCCAGCATCAGGGTTTTTCCCAGTGAGTTGACTCTTCACATCGGGTGGCCAAATTATTGGAGCTTCAGTGTCAGCAGAAGCCCTTCCAGTGAATATTCAGGGTTGAGTTCCTTTAGGATTGACTCGATTGATCTCCTTGCTGTCCAAGGGACCCTCAAGAGTTTTCTCCAGCACCGCAGTGTACATGAGTGATTGATAAACTTTCTATCGATATACGATAATTGGTTTCCTCTTTCTGACTTTCTTCACTCTGTAGGACAGACTCTAGGTTCATGCACATCTCTACAAATGACAAATTTTGTGCGTCTTTAAACGGTTGAGTAATATTCCTTTGTATATTTGCACCACATCTTCTTTATCCATTCAGCTATTTTGGGGCATTTATGTTCTTTCCACGTCCTTGCTATTGTAGGTAGCGCGGCAGCAAGCACTGGGGCACATGCGTCCTTGTGAATCATGATGTTCTCAGGGTATATGACCAAGATTGGCATTGCTGGGTATTCCACTTTTTAGTTTTTAAGGAACCTCCATAAATGACACACATGGACGTATTTCCAGGGCAGGAATAGAGACGAGATGTAGAAAAAGGACTTGTAGACACGAAGTGAAGGGCTTGAGGGGACGGGGAGGGTGGAACAAATCAAGAGAGTGCACTAACTTATACACACCACCGCGTGTGAAATGGATAGCCAGTGGGAGACTGCTGTATGGTCCACAGCTCAGCTCGGAGCTCTGAGATAAGCTTGAGTGGTGGGGTTTGGGGGTGGAGGTGAGGGTGGGAGGCCCAAGAGGGAGGGGATATATGTCTACATAGAGCTGATTCGCTTCACTGTACTGCAGAAAATAGCACAGCATGGTAAAGTGATTATCCTCCAATTAAAAAAAAAAAGCACAACCTAATGTCACGCGGCTGGCAAAAGGCAGATCTTAAGGCATGTTTGCTGCAAGCACTGGTCGAGGCACAAGGCCTGAAGAGTATCTCCCCATCTGCTGGTGATCTGCCTAGATTCACATTTTTAATCACAAGGGCCTTAAAGACAAGTTAAAAAAAAAAATCCACTTTCAGATCCATGACTGTGAAGGCGTGGGGATCCACTGATTGGGTTCCGATGAAGAAGAGCTCTTGCCTGCTGTGCCCTCTGTGTTACTGAAGTGGATTTAACCTCTTGGTTTCTCCCAGCCTCAGGTAGAGGCACGTAGACGCTCTTTGCTGTGACTTTGTTTCAAGCCAAACTGGAATAGGGCTCCCATCCAACTCTGCCTCTTCCCCCATTCTTCCAGCTGCTCCAGGGTGGGTGACAAGCACGTCCCACGCAGAGCCTACCCAGAGGCTGGGCCCTGGCGCCCTGTGCTTCCAGCAGCCTGGCCTCTCTGCTGAACACTTTCTGAGTCAGTGATTGGCACAGCAGCCTTGAACAGGCACAAGGCCCTCCCTCACCTCCTGCCTGAATCACAGGCAGGAGGTGATGGACACTTGGCTGGGGAGGAAGGAAAAATACGAAGATTTAACACTGTCAGAGACGTGCTTTGCTCTTTTACTTTATTCATTCACTCACGTGTTGTGACGGAGAAGGCAATGGCACCCCGCTCCAGTACTTTTGCCTGGAAAATCCCATGGACGGAGGAGCCTGGTAGGCTGCAGTCCGTGGGGTTGCTAGAGTCGGACACGACTGAAGCGACTTAGCAGCAGCAGCAGCAGCAGCAGCAGCATGTGTCATGAGGTTGTTCAGTTACGTTCCTCACTCAGTTGTGTCCGACTCTTTGCGACCTCATGGACTGGACCACGCCAGGCCTCCTTGTCCATCACCAACTCCCAGAGTTTACCCACGTCCATTGAGTCGGTGATGCCATCCAGCCATCTCATCCTCTGTCGTCCCCTTCTCCTCCTGCCTTCAATCTTTCCCAGCTTCAGGGTCTTTTCCAATGAGTCAGCTCTTCGCATCAGGTGGCCAACGTATTGGAGTTTCAGCTTCAACATCAGTCCTTCCAATGAACACCCAGGACTGATCTCCTTTCGGGTTAGGGTTGAGTGCTCGATAAATGTTTGGGGGCTTAAGTCACATGATAAGTGTTTTGGGGTCTCTACCCCATGTGTGTATGAGAGAGTGCTGCATTAAGCAGGTTCCACGGGGGCTGAGTTCCTTCCTCTCTGGGTGGGGCTGCCCGCTTGACCTCTGCTGTGCAAGAGAGGAGAGGAGATGGTGTTTCTGGCTCACATGTGCCTGCTGGACAAGTAGAAGATGGAAAACCTGGGCCTAGAGGGACACTAGACAAATGTGTGTCCCTCATATTCTAGTGACTTTGGGATCTGAACCCATATTGAGAAAGTATGAGCAAATTTGGCATTCCATGGAGAGTAGAACCCCAAATCTGTGTTGAGAGTAGAACCTTCTGAAGCCAGCCAGGCTTGGATCTGAGTCCTGGATGTGCTTTAATGCTCTTGGCCTCAGTTTTCTTATCTGTAAAATGGGACGAGTGGTGCTTTGTCTTGAAATTTTATGAGGGTTACATATGAAGTGGGCAGACTGCTGATATCATATATCAGCTAGGCAGACTAGCAGCTAGTAATTGTTCACTAAATTGCTTTTGTTGTTTCTTTCTTGCCTGCAGAGAGAGGTAAAGTTCTAAGGGTTAGGTGATATTCTTATTTCCATTTTATGGGTGAAGGAGTTGAAACGCAGACGGCAGGTTAAATTGGCAACACTGAACACTAAGTGAGTGGCCAAGTTGGGATTCAAATCCAGGCTTCTGATCCTCAGTCCCATATTCTAGATCATTGGTCTACTCTGCCTTTTACAGGAAGGCTGCTGGTTTAAAGGTATTGAGGTGGCCTGGACTTAGTGTGTCTAAGGCATGGGGCTGGCCCGAGTGGAGTGACTGCAGAAAGGAGTGTGAGGGGGGAGGCCAGAGGGAGGCAGGCAGCTGGCTGTTTGGGGGTTGTGGGCTATTCTAACGTCTGCCTTTTCCTCTGCATCGATTGAGAAGTTCCTGGGGGCATTTAAGCAGAGATGAGACATGATTTGTGTCTTGAACACCTATATTTTAACTCCCTCTCTTCTTAGGAATTGCTAGCATTTATGGAACGCTTACTGCCTGCATCCTTATGCTAAGTGCTCTTTCTTATTTAATTCTCAAGCCAGATTTGCAAGGCAGAAATTACCAGCCCCAGTCTACAGATGAGGAAACCGAGGCTTAGAGAGTTTCACAGCTCGATCAAAGGTTCCATAGTTTGTCAAGAGTACAATCCAGTTTGGTTAAAACAGTATAATCCTGCTTAGTTCTGAAACCAGTATTTATGTTTTTCTCTCTCATCTCCAAAGAGTGTGTCTGCTTTTGCATGCTGGGCCATAGACTTCATTCCAGATGATCCCCGGGAACTGTGACATGGCAGGCGGTAATTATTCAATAAATTCCATTTGTCCTTATTTCTTCTTGTCTACACAGAGAATTTAAGTTCGTGAGATAGGTAATGTTATTGACTCCATCCTACAGATGAGGAAGTTAAAACACAGATGTTAAGTTACTTGCCAGCATCGGACACTAAGTAAGTGGCCAAGCTGAGTTAGGACTCCATTGCAGACTCATCAACAGTTAGGAGAGGGAACTTTTCTTAATGCACCTGCTGTTATATCGCCTGGGCTTTCCAGGTGGCGCTAGTGGTAAAGAACCTGCCTGCCAATGCAGGAGGTGTAAGAGACCTGAGTTCGATCCCTAGATTGGGAAGATCATCTGGAGGAGGGCATGGCAACCCACTCCAGTATTCTTGCCTGGAGAATCCCACGGACAGAGGAACCTGGCTGGCTTCAGTCCATGGGATCGCAAGTGTCAGACATGACTGAAGTGATGACTTAGCCCACATGCATTATTTCTCACTAAGCTTCCCTCGTGGTACAGCTGGCAAGGGTGAGATGGTCACGGTGACACTCGTGAAAAGTAGAAATCTGTGAGCTCTTTGACCTAAATTCTAGTTTCATGTGAACCAGCAACTAGCTGTGTGATCTTAAGCCCCAGTGCTCATCTAACTATAATCAACAGTGTCTGTGAATTTGTGTTTTAACGTCTGTCTTCCCAGAAGCCTTCAGGAGGATAAAGTCAGGGATTATCTCATTTCTTGCTGTATCCTCATTACTTGAAGCAGTGTTTGACACATAGCACAAAGCCAATCACTATTTGAATGAAAAATAATAATAGCTGGCTATTATGGAGTGCTTTCTCCCTATCCAGCACGTTACATACATTTTCCAATGTCACTGAATCGTGACAGCTATATGTTTTTGCTGTTGTTCAGTCACTAAGTCATGTCCGACTCTTTGCAACCCCATGGTCTGCATCACGCCAGGCCCCCCTGCCCTCCACTATCTCCTGGAGTTTGTTCAAATTCATATCCATTGAGTCAGTGATGCCCTCCAACCATCTCATCCTCTGTCGTCTCCTTCTCCTCCTGCCCTCAATCTTTCCCAGCACCAGGGTCTTTTCCAGTGAGTCAACTCTGCATCAGGTGGCCGAATTATTGGAGCTTCAGCTTCAGCATCAATTCTTCCAGTGAATATTCAGGGTTGATATCCTTTAGGATTGACTGGTTTGCTCTCCTTGCTGTTGAAGGAGCTCTCAAGAGTCTTTTGAAATAATATGATCATCATCTCCACTTTACAGATTAGGAAACTGAGGCCAGCAAGTCCTAGCAACTCATTCAAGATCACATGAATCAATACATAATGAAGGTGTCTTCAGTGTCAATGACCTCAGATGGGAAATGAGAGACTTGAATTAGCTCACAGCTGTGGGTCCTTCCCATTGTAAAATCAGACCTAAAGAACCTGACTCCAGGCTAAAGCTTTTTCATCCCCATCTCATTGTGTCCCTGTAACTCAGAGGAGGGAACATTTAGGACAAATGTATGGCTTTCACAAAGCTCATTTTATATCTTTCTTTGTGTTTCGTTTTTTCAGGGAAACACATCGGGACGGATGAATTAGCCTGGCCATCTAGCCGTGGGGGGTAGTGAGCTGGAGAGGAGTCTCTTTGCAGAACTTGGCTTAGGTGGCCCAGGGATTTGAACCTGGGCCACTGCTGGCAGGATTCCTCACCGCTGCTCAGATGAGCCGCGGTTATGCAATTTGCTTTCCCTCCGCAAGTGCACCACAGGATGCCTGGGCTTCTTGAAATCGCTCTCATTTAAGAATCTGTCGTTTTTAAAGCAAATGTGTCATCTGAAACCTTTTATGGCTTTATGGAAATCTAAATGCACTTTCGAAGCACAGATGGCCCGGATTTACCTGCCTGTTTCTTTCACGCAGACTGTTAGCACATAGGAAGGCAGCTGGGTGGCAAGTTACATATCTGTTTGACTTCAGCCCCACCACCCTGGAGGATGAGAGGAAATGAAGCTCTGTCCTTTGAGAAAGAGTTGGAAGTCTCAAGGTGATTAGTTTGGAGATGAGGAAGGGCCGTGGGGGCCATGACTGTGTCCTCAAATGTTTGAAGGCCATTTTTTTTAAGAGACATATTTAGGACATTCAGGTGCTGAGTAGCCAAGGAAAAGGGGTGACTGGGGCAAGCTAATATTGCTGTCACTTCCTTCTCTCCCCCCACTTCAGTTCAGTTACTAAACAAACCGCCAGAAGTGTCTCAGAATTTCAGGCATCAGTTGAATTTAGTCTAGATTATATATTAATACAAGTTTCCTACTATTCTTAACCTGCTTCGAATAATCCCACGAGTAGAAATTAAATGTGAAATTCTTCTGCCTTCTTTCATTTTCTTCTGCAAATTGCACAGTTCTCTCCCATGTCTTTTTAAAACAGTTAAAACGATGAAACGAAGGCAGGATCTCCATTTGCTGTCCCAGGATTTAATTTATTTCCTTGTTCATTCTTGTGACAAATGTCGCTGGGCGTGTTGCCCTATGCGAGGCACCGGGATTAGGGAAAAAGCTAGAGCCAGAGACAGACAATAAACACAGGAGCAAATAAAACAGATACCATTATTTGTATGAAGGGGATGAGGAAGACGGACTGAGTCTAGAGGAGAGGTGTCCTCTTGCAGGTAAACCTGGTTTGGCAAGGCCTCTCTGAGAAGGGAACATTTAAGTTACTTGAAGAATGGGGAGGCACCAGCCACGGAGGAAAACTGAACGTGTATATCCACGAAAATACAGGTCTTTCTTTCTAGACCTCAATCCAGTATATTTTCTCTCTCCTGTAACTGTATTAGCTCTATATCAGATCTTTCGATTTTCTTCATGCAACTCAAAAAACATTTATTGAGTACATCGCATGAGTCTTAAAGACAGTGAAGTCGCTCAGTTGTGTCCGACTCTTTGCGACCCCGTGGACTATAGCCCACCAGGCTCCTCTGTCCATGGGATTCTCCAGGCAAGAACATTGGAGTGGGTTGCCATTTCCTTCCCCAGGGGATCTTCCCGACCCAGGGATCGAACCCAGGTCTCTCTCAGTGCAGGCAGACATTTTCACCTCTGAGCCACCAGGGAAGCCCCATTGTGTCTTGAACTGTGCTGTATGCATCATTATTTTAAAACGTAATATATACTTTAATCCCCATTTGGTAGGAATCGACATCCATGAGGCAGTGGCCACTAGGAAGGTTAAGCCGTTGCTCCAGAGCGAGATGCTTAATGAAGATCAGGGCTCAGATTTGGACTGTGGGCTGTTGGATTCCTGCGTGTCGTCTCTCTACTGAGCCTCACTTTGGGGCCGTTCAGGGGCACGTCTGGGACGCGGGTTGCCTCGAAGTGGCTGCGATCCTCTCCAATGAGGGGACCAGTTAGCTGTCTCCAGACTGGGGCCTTCTGTTTGGGTTTCAGGGACCTCAGTCTCCATCCCTGAGAAGAGCTAAGGTGATGACTTGGAAAGGAAGTGGAGCAGGAAGACAGAAGCGACAGCTTGGGAGCCGGGCCACGTTTATACCAGGAGGGACAGCAGAGAGGCCAGGCTGGGATCGCAAGGGCCGCACAGAAGCAGCGCTAATCGGTGGCAGTTTCCTCAGCGTCCCCGAGGGCTTCACAGTGGCTCCTTCCTGTCAAATGTCCCCCAAAAGCCCCCACCCCCTTGGCCAAACCCAGACCGAGAGACGAAGCAGAAGTGGAGGCGACGGAGCCCTCGGCTGAGGGAGGCCGCGAGGGGGACGCGTCGCCAGGGCGGCATGCAGCCCCTGGCCTACTTCGCCCTCTTCCGTCCAGTAGGCTGGCTCCATCAGAGGCAGAAGAAGAATGTGGGCCACCCCTCACACTTTGGCAGACCCGTGTGCTCAGCGGAGAGTGAAATCCTGTCACACTAAATCCATCAGACAAACGGTGCTCGTGAAAGGCGTTCTCTTGCCCAGAATCAAAGGCTAAGGAAGGTGTAGCCAGCAGCCCTGGGCTGAAGACTGTGTTCTCCTTGAACTCGTCTTTGCCACATCCCGGAATCTCAGAACGTGAGCTTTTGGCAATAGGGTCTCTGAAGATGTACCTAGTTAAGACAAGGTCACACTGGATTCGGGTGGGTTTACATCCCAGCGTCTGGTGTCCTCATGAGACACGGAGACAGACACATAGGGAGATAGCCATGTGAAGGCAGAGGCAGAAATCAGAGTGACGTGCCTGCAAACCAAGGATGCCAAGGGTTGCTGGCCACCTCCAGAATCTAGGAGAGAAACATGGAGCAGATGCTTCCTGATGGTTTGGAAGGAACCAAGTCTGCTGACACCTTGATTCAAGAATTCTGGACTTGAGAACTGTGGAAGAACAAGTCTCCGCGGTCTTAGGCTACCAGTGTGTGGACATTGGTTACAGCAGTCACAAGAAATTAACATGCCCACCTGCTTAATGCTACTTTACACTTTTTCATTATTAAAAAGCAGAAACATCACTTTTCTGACATAGGTCCATATACAAAACTATGGTTTTTCCAGTGGTCATGTATAGATGTGAGAGGTGGACCATAAAGAAGGCCGAGTGCCAAAGAATTGATGCTTTTGAACTGTGGTGTTGGAGACGACTCTTGAGAGGCCCTTGGACTGCAGGGAGATCCAACCAGTCCATCCTAAAGGAAATCAGTCCTGGGTGTTCATTGGAAGGACTGACGCTGAAGATGAAGCTCCAATACTTTGGCCACCTGATGCGAAGAACTGACTCATTGGAAAAGACCCTGATGCTGGGAGAGATTGAGGGCAGGAGGAGAAGGGGACGACAGAGGATGAGATGGTTGGAGGGCATCACCGATTCAAACCACGTGAGTTTGAGCAAAGTTTGGGAGATGGTGAAGGACAGGAGAGCCTAAAGTGCTGCAGTCCAGGGAGCTGTGAAGAGTTGGACACGGCTGAGCAGCTGAACAACAACAACAAACCTACTTCACAGCAAGGACCTCTGAAATTCCATTCCTCAGGCCAGGTGACATTACCCCTGGCCCAGTGCCAGCCCCTTCTTGGTGCCCTGACACGTTCTCCTCCTCACGTCCTGCTGCGGTAGCCTGCCTCCTCTTCCTTCTCTTCATCTCCATTCCTAACTCCTTGTGGGCAAAGACCCATATTTAAATCCTTGCTGTAACCCTAGTTCCTGGAACATACTTGTACTCAACAGATATTGAAAGAATGGATTCATATGAATGAATAAATTAGATGCTTCTTGGCTAAAGCTGTGCTTCCCCAAATTCGGAAACTCCAAACAGCACACCATTTTATGCATTCATTGTACTGATGGTATTAAGTGCCTGCTGTCTGCCAGGGACTGTGCTGGGAGTGGGGAATATGATGGCAAAGAGATAAATGATCAACACTTCTGCTTTCTCATGGTTTATGATCTAGAGGAGACATTGGTCAAGGGGGGCAGGTTAAATCAGGAAGTACACTGATGAGTTAATAGCAGAGGTTCTGGATGGTGATAAGTGCTCAAAAAAAAAAAAAATCAGACATGATAATGTGTAGAATAAGTGGAGGATTCAAGTTTGGAGAGCTGGAAGACCAGCCCCATCGGCAGAGGGAACATCCAGAAACAAGACTGGAAACAGGTATTAGCATAAGATGTTGGGAGCTGAGGGAAAAAGCCACAGAGCAAGGTCCAGGGGCTCCGGGAGAGGGAATGGTGTCAGTGAGATAAACTTGTCTCCTTTTTCATCGCCTGAAGCCAAAAGAGTTCCAGTTCACAGGAAAGTGACTTATGTATGCTTCTGTGTAAGGGAAATGGCTTAAAGTCAAAATTACTTTGGGTGTTTATGGCTGGCGAAGGGGAGCCTCAAGGATGATCACATTCTGCTAAGGAATGGGGCCAGCTGTGCACCAAGGCCAGAGCGGGGCGGGGGGAGGGGGGAGCTGTGGGGGGCGGTGTGGAGCCAGACCCCACATGCATTTTCTCCTCTTGAGAGCCCTGGTCTCAAAGGCCACCCGCGGAGGAGGCTTGGTGCAGTTACGCTTGGTCTTTGTTTTGCTTAAAGCTCTGTTTCCTTTGTGTTCCAGCAAATGGCAGACTGGACTTTGGGGGATTGTGACGCAGGCTGATCTGAGGCTTGTGTCACTGGTACCAGCTTTCGGCCATTCTCCGTCCTACAGTTTGGTGGCAGGGGTTTGAGAAGTAGCCTCATGTTATGAAGTTGTTTTATTTGTCCTCGGTTTTCGCATTTTCATTAAATCATAGATGTCTTTAATTGCTTCCATGTGGCCGAAATGCCCCTTGATTGGAATTCTATGGAAAATAGAGTTTGCTTTATTAAATAGTGTTTCTTGAGGGATTTGAGTGCTCTTCGGTTTTCTTCCTCTCCCTCCCCTCTTTTTCTCTGAGTTTTTAATTTGTTGCAATGTGTAATCGCTTGCTTCAGTGCTGGAATTGCTCTCCAAGCTTCCACAACTGTGTATTATAATTCCCTTTATTACTGCAGAATCATTTTTAGCCTTCAGTTAAGATGACTGGACAAGAATCAGATGAAATGGAATTAGTATCTATTTTTCATGGTGCGTTGCTCCTGAAGCCAGCAGTCCCCCCTGCTTGCTAACTTTTGTGTGTGTGTGTGTGTGTGATTTGGGGATGAATGAAATTGGAAATAATCAATTCCTGATCTGTTTTAAGCCTCATGGCTTATGGGGGGCCTAGGTGTATATCATCCACGTTCTTCCTCCGTAGAGAGGTCATCTGACTTTTCCACGGTCATCCATGCAGGGTGTGTCAGAGCGTCAATGCCCACCATGCTCCTAGAAATCCAAAACCATTTCTCAGATCCCTTCCACAGTGTGATTTTCTAAAATATAAGAGAGCAGGGGGAAAACCTGCTTCTGAGATGTTGGAACAAAGCAAATTACATCTAGTGAAATGTGTTAGTGAGTCCCTTGCTGCAACCTATTGATAATTAATGCTTCTTCACCACCTGGAATAAAAGGAATCCTATTTCTACTTAATAGAGAGAATGGAAACATACCAGGGCTTAGGTGCATACCAGCATATTAGTCAGGGATCTCCAGAGACACAGAACCAATACGATATATGTATGCATAGAAAGAGATTTATTACAAGAAATTGGCTCATGCAGCTATGGAGGCTGACAAGCCCCAAGATCTGCATGGTGAATTGACAGGCGGAAGACCAAGGAAAGCTAAACCAGGAAAGCTCTTGTCTGAGTCTAAAGGCCTGAGAAACAGGGTAGCCAGAAATTCAAGCTCCAGTCTGAGAGCAGGCGGTGACTGATGGCCGAGCTCAGGCTGGTGAAATTCCCTCTTAGCCTTTCCGTTCCATTTATGTCTTCAACTGGTTGGATAGGGCCCACCCGTTGGGAGAGCAATCTGCTTTACTCAATCTCATCCAGAATCACCTTTACAGAAACACCCAGAATAGAGTGTAGCCAAATATCTGGGCACTCAGTGCCCATTCAAATTGACATACAAAATTAACGTCGCAACTGCCTAGATTTGAATTTTACCTTTATCATTCACTGATGAAGTGGCCTTGGTCAAAAGTCTTACTTTCTTCATCGGTCAGTTGGAAACAATAATACCTATCTCAGGAATGTTGTAAGAATTTAATGAGTTAGTTTTGTAGTAGTCATGTACAGATGTGACAGTTGGACCATAAAGAAGGCTGAGTGCTGAAGAATTGATGCTTTGAGAGTCCCTGGGACAGCAAGGAGATCAAACCAGTCAATCCTAAAGGAAATCAACCTGGAATATTCATTGGAAGGACTGATGATGAAGCTGAAGCTCTAATACTTTGACAATCTGATGCAAAGAGCTGATTCATTCGAAAACCCCCTGATCCTGGGGAAAAAAAGGCAAAAAGGAGGAGAGGGAAGCAGAGGATGAGATGGTTAGATAGCATCTCTGACTCAATGGACGTGAATTTGAGCAAACTCTGGAAGATACTGAAGGACAGAGGAGCCTGACGTGCTGCAGTCCACAGGGTCACAAAGAGTCAGACATGACTTAGTGACTGAACAACAGCAACAGTTCTGTAAAGTGCCCAGCACACTGCCTGTCCAGATGAAGTGTTCAGTGATTGCTAGGTATTTATATTTTTGCTACTATTACCATGGTGCTATTGATGACAACAAGTCCAGGAACACACAGGCAGTACTTTTGCATATATACTTACGCTGCATATTTTGAGTCTAAACATTTTAAAGTTTTGGCAAATACCGATTTTATTTAAAATACAAGTCTAGCCTCTGGAAGTTAGAAGATTCGTATGTAGCTAACGGTTTTGATATTTGCTTTCTGGGAAACTTGGAGCACATTGTTGGCTTGCTCATATACAAAACACCTGTGTTATTAGTATTACTGTCTTGGTATGAGAATCACATGAGATACAGTATGTGACATCACTGAATTTGCGTCAGCCCCTCCAGAGGATGCTGACTGGGCTAGAGAGGAGTCACTCTCTCCTCGGTGTTAGGCTCTATGCGGGTGCTGGTATCCAAGTTAAGAGGGATGGAATTACTGCTGCTGCAGAGAGTGGGCGAGCAGAGGGTTTGGGGGCAGGAGGGTTGGGAAGGACAACTCTTTCAGTTGTCCACTGGTGGAAATACTCTGGACCATGAATTGGGGGAAAATAATTGATAGGTAGAAGCATCATGTAAACACTATATGGCTGATAAGAAGCAGTAAAGGAAATTCCTTGGTCATCCAGTGGTTAGTACACTGTGCTTCCACCGCTGGGGGTGCAGGTTTGATCCCTGGTCAAGGAACAATGATCTTACAAGTTGCAAAGTGCGGCCAAAAATGGAAAGACAGTAGGATACTGTCATTAGGTGGGGGAGGGGGTGGTTTGATGACCCCCAGAGGTGACAGTTGATTGGTTTAGAAGCCGTTCTCAAGGTAGAACTGAGAGTCATACTTATAGGAGGCCTTACAGTATTTACGGAAATAGAAGGCCTCTTTAACATTGGTTTTCAAACGGAAGTATTTGCCCCAATAAAAACTATTGATAGAAAATTTGCAGCCCAGGTGTGCAGAGAAGCTGGTAAGTAGGTGGCGCCATAGAAGCAGAAACACAGGGTCCTAGGGGCAGAGGCCTGAGGGCAGGGGTGGGGGCCAGGGAAGGGCGGGGATGGGAGGGTGGGTGTGAAAGCTAAACCTGAGAATCCCCTGGTGGTCCAGTGGTTAAGACTGCTTCCAATGCAGGGGGCATGGGTTCGATCCTGGCTCTGGGAACTAAGATCCCACATGCCACACAGCATGGCCAAAAATATTTAAAAAAAAAGAAAGCTATACCTACAATAAATTTCACTGGATCTTGGTAAGCTTCCAAGAGAAAGGGAAGCAAAGAAGAGCTGTTATTTGTTTAAGGAGCGTGCTCTTCATCAAGGCTAAGATTATGATCAAGTGTGCATTGCCTTCTAGACAGGGTTCTAAATGCTTTGCTTAGATTCTCTTCTTTGATAATACCTCACAGCAAACCTGTGAAGCAGCTACTCATGTTGCCCCCATTCCCAATTTTGCAGATGAGAAAACTGAGGCCCCGTGTAGCAAAGGAATTCACCCAGGGCCACATAGCTATTCAGGAGTGACGGTCATTGGTCTTTTCATAGGAGGTTCTTGGAATCTAAATTGATCGTGACTCTTTCCTGCTTAAAACTTTCCTAGGAGGTCTTGCCAGAGAAGGCAATGGCACCTCACTCCAGTACTCTTGCCTGGAGAATCCTATGGACGGAGGAACCTAGTAAGCTGCAGTCCATGGGGTCGCTAAGAGTCAGACATGATTGAGCGACTTCACTTTCACTTTTCACTTTCATGCATTGGAGAAGGCAATGGCACCCCACTCCAGTGTTCTTGCCTGGAGAATCCCAGGGACTGGGGAACCTGGTGGGCTGCCATCTATGGGGTCGCACAGAGTGGGACACGACTGAGCGGCTTAGCAGCAGCAGCAGCAGGAGGTCTTGCTTGGAGGAAGAGATCCCGCGCCCTCACCAGGCTTCTCTTCGGCCTCTCTCCTGCTCTCAGCCCTTGGCTACGATGCCTCCCTTTTAGTTTCTTAAGCACAGCACCGTCTCCTGGCCTCGTGGGTGGCGGACTTCTGTCTCCTCACTTCTGTGGACCAAGACCTCTCTCTCTTTTTTTTTAATTATAATTTTTTATTGAAGTATAGTTGATATACAATATTGTATATTACTGGTGTACAGTATAGTGGTTTATAATTTTAAGAAGTTATACTACATTTATGTGATGCATGCTTTGTGTCTAAATCGTGTCTGACTCTGTTGAGACCCCGGTTACCGTAGCCCAGGCAAGAATACTGGAGAGGGCTGCCATGCCCTCCTCCGGAGAATCTTCCCAACCCAGGGTGGAACCCATGTGTCCTGTGTCTCCTGCACTGGCAGGCGGGTTCTTTGCCACCAGCACCTCCTAGGAAGCTCATACTCTGTTTATAGTTATAAAATATTGGCTGTATTCCCCGTGTTGCATAATGTATCTTTGTAGCTTATTTTATTTTACTTTATCTTATCTTCTTTTACTTATTTAAAAAAAGAAGAGAACTCTCTTAAGAACAAGTATACGTGAGAAGATATTTGTTTGATGTAAGTTGGCTGTGATGGGGGGAGAAGGGAGAATCCATCTTTTTCACCCCTCTGTCTCCGGTGCCTGACCCGGGATCCTTCTAGACCTCTGCATGGCTCTTTCTCACTCTTCCTTCAGGTTTTTACTCTAAACCAGTGCTATTGAACCTGGAGGACATCTGGCAATATCTGGAGACATTGTTGGTTGTCGCATTAAGGGGCATGTTGGCATCTCTTGCATAGGGACCAGGGATGCTGTCAAACACCCTACAATGCACAGGACAGCCCCCTCCCCAACTAGGAGCTTCCAGTCCAGGGTCAGTAGTGCTGAGGTTAATAAACCTGGCTGTGAAGAGACCTTCCCTGGTGACTGTATCCACTTACATTCCCACCAACAGAACAAGAGGGTTGCCTTTTCTCTGCACCTCTCTAGCATTTATCGTTAGTAGATTTTGTGATGATGGCCATTCAGTGGAATATTACTCAGCCATGAAAAGGAATGAAGTTGGGTCATTAAGTAGAGATGTGGGTGGACCTATGGTCTCTCATAGAGAGTGAAGTAAGTCAGAAAGAGAAATACAAATATTTGTATATTAATGCAGAGGATGAGATGGTGGGATGGCATCAGTAACTGAATGGACATGAGTTTGAGCAAACTCAGGGAGATAGTGAAGGACAGGGAAGCCTGGCGTGCTGCTGCAGTTCATGGGATCACAAAGAGCTGGACACGACTCACGACTGAGCAACAGTAATAAATGCATATACATGGAATCTCGAAAACTGGCACAGATGAACCTATCTGTAGGGCAGGAATAGAGACGCAGACGGAGAGAATGAACACGGGGGACTCAGGCGTGAGGGCAGGGTGGGAAGAACTGGGAGAATGGCGAGGGGGACCCTGCTGTTTGGCACAGGGACCTCAGCTTGGTGCTCTCTGATGACCCAGAGAGCGGGATGGGGGTGGCAGGGAGGTCCAAATGGGAGGGATATACACAGAATTGATTCACTTTGTGGTACCATGGAAACTCATGCTATAACCCAATTTCATTAAAAGAGAGGGACATGCCAGCAAGCCTATGCATGATTGCCCCCTCTAAAGTCTCACGGCCCCTTCCTCACCTCACACTCTGTTCCCATTTCCTGCTTTCTTATTTTCCTTCTGTGCACTGGTCGCTTATTTATATGTCACTTATTTATCTTGCTTATTGTGTGTCATCCACTGCTGGATATACAGATATATATCTATACATATACATGAATTTGAACAAACTCTGGGAGATGGTGAAGGACAGGGGAGCCTGGCATGCTGCAGTCTACGGGGTCTCAAAGGTTTGGATACAACTAAACAACGAACAGCAGCAATGGTTTATGCTCTCCCAGGACAGAGATTTACGTCCTTTTTGCTCACTGCTTTCTCATGAATGCCTCGGACATTGCCTCGCCCACAGTAAGTTCTCAACAAATATCTGTTGCATGTGAGAATGGATTCAGAGTCCTCGTGAACAGTAACCCATTCATCAGAGGCCACTTGGGTTAAAATCCATTTGCCATCCTTATGGGGACTATTCTTGGACCCTGGGAGGTGGTGGAAATCGTCCCTTTATACACCCTTTGGTGACGATGTTGCCTTTACTATAGCCCTGACTATGATACCCCAAAAATGTTTTCCCTGAAAGCAAGAGTAGGGAAGGTGGGCAGGTTCATTTGGTGAAAAACAAATCCCTGAGGAAGTGAGTGTTCTGGCAGGATGCCTTTGGAAGGATCCTTAGATCCTCATATTTGACAGACAGAAAAAGGGAGGTCCGAGCACATCCTCCAGGGACATTTGGAAGACTTAAGATTCTTTGATTTGTACTTGTGTGAAGTCACCCAACGAAGAATTACTGGCATCAGAACTAGAACCCAGTTTTCTGTCTTCCATGGAGATGGAAGGAGAAAATGAAAGATCCTGAAGGCCCCAAATCAGGGTGCTGGCAGGCAAGCCACTGTTCCCTAAAGCTCCCTTTTGCCTTGCAAGTTGTGATATCCTGTTGACAAGGGAACAAACTGAGTAGCTAAATGCAGAGCCTTCTGAGATGCCGAGATGCAAATTAGCCTGAACCACATGCAAGTGTAGATTTGAGGCTGGCGTGCAAGGCAAGAGCTGCTCTCCCTTCAATCTGCATTGAAAACTCACTTTGGTGGATAGCACATAATTGCTCTTTCCCAGGCAGGCATTGTGCAAGGCACAAGGGAGATGGTGAAAAACAAAGGATCGATCCCACCCTTGTAGACTTGGCAGGCTGAAGAGGGAGACAGCCAGAGAAGGGCATTCTTGTGTGCATATGTGGTCAGTGGCGATGCCGGGACAGCTGGGTTATTGGATAATACATTTTCTGAAGCTAGAGATCTCTATCTTGGGTGTCTTTAATGCCACCTAACACTGATGGCAGAAACAGTAATGAGAGAATGAGAGGTAAAAAATAGCAAAACTAAAACACGTCTCGTGTGCCAGGCACTGTGCTAAGCTCATCAGTGTGCCTGCTTCAGTTGCTCAGTCTTGTCCAACTCTTTGTGACCCCATGGACTACAGCCCGCCAGGCTCCTCTGTCCATGAGATTTCCCAGGCAAGAATACTGGAGCCGGTTGTTAGTTCCTTCTCCAGGGCATCTTCCCGACCCAGGGATCAAGCCTACATCTCCCACGTCTGCATTGCAGGCAGATTCTTTACCACCGAGCCACTAGGGAAGCCCAAGCACATCAATGTATCAGTGTGTTTAATCTTCACAACAGCACTACAAGGTGCCGAGACCATCCTCATTCTCATCTTCACAGCAAAGGCAACTGAGATTGAATTACCTGCCTAGAGTTATAGAACATAGACACGCTGGCATTGGAATCCAGCCCCTGGACGTCAGGTTGTAAAGTGTGTGGTCTCTTATGTAAGATACACTGCTGATATTTATTATTTAATATTCACCCAACCCTGACCTTGGGACTTTCTCTACCACTTAGTAATAGTGCCCATAATTGGGCATTACTCCGGTCATCGGTCCATGTATTATCTAGTGTAATCTTCCCAGTGAGAATGATGAATTATTATATCTATTTTACACTCAATGAGGCAGAAGCACAGAGAGCTTATATAATTTGTCTGAGATCACACAGCTAGTGAGTAGCAGAGCTGGGATTATGGATATTTCATCCAAATGGAATCGTTCAATATGTGGCATTTTGTGTCTGGCTTCTTTCTCTTTGTATAATGTTTTTGTGGTCCATATTCAAGCACTTAGCAATATTTAAATCCTTTCATTGCTAACAGTATTCCATTATATGGTGATACCACTCTGTTTATCCATTCATCAGCTGATGGACATTTGGATGGTTTCCATTTCTGGCTGATTGTGAATGGTGAAGCAATGGACATTCATGCACGAGTCTTACATGTGACTTATCACTGATATTTTCTCTCATATCAGTGAAAAGAAATGAGTTCTGGAACTGCAACATGGCTTTGATCACTGATACGAACATTTGTGTGACTGGGAAAACTGAGTAACTTTTCTGAGCTTTTTTCTTGTTGTTCATTTGTAAAAGGAGAATAATAGTAGGTATCTGATCGTGCTCCAAAGCCTGAAACAGATAATGCACAGTGTTTGGTTCATAATTAAACATATAATAAATGTGTGCGAGGTAAGCAATGGAAAGCACAGACCAACCCAAAGTATTTGATGTCTCTATTCATGGACTTCCCTTGTGGCTCAGTTGAATCCACCTGCAATGCAGGAGACCTTGGTTCAATTCCTGGGTTAGGAAGATTCCCTGGAAAAGGGATAGGCTACCTGCTCCAGTATTCTCTGGCTTCTTTTGTGGCTCAGCTGGTAAAGAATCTACCTGCAATACAGGAGACCTGGGTTCGATCCCTGGGTTGGGAAGATCCCCTGGAGAAGGGAAAGGCTACCCACTCCAGTATTCTGGCCTGGAGACTTCCATGGAGTGTATAATCCATGGGGTTGCAAAGAGTCCGACACGACTGAGCGACTTTCACTTCACATCCATGGACTTGCGAGTCATTGAGACGTGACTGCAATAACGAGGCGTCATGAGAAACAAAATCAAAGTACTGTACTACAGGTTCTGTCAGCATGAGGCTCACAGTCATTGGAAATTTTGTTTCTCAGCCTAGAAAACAGAGACTTTTCTATAGTTTGGAAATCCTGGTGAGTTTCAGGATGGAGGCCAGACTTGGTGGATGTTGAATGAGTCAAGATAGTTGGAAAATGGTGGAAGGGTGGTGTGAGCCGAGTGTTGCAAGTGAAGGGATGGAAGGGTGAAGGGCAAGTCCATCCAGGAGGGCCGTATGTGCTGAGCGGGCGGGATGCAGGCATCTGTTCACTTCATGCATTGGGGCTTTCAGACCCTGAGAAGTGACCTCAGCGTATGAGAATCCCTATTTCCACAGCTCTCCAGGGACGTGTGGTATCGTTCAATTTTTTAACTTTCTTTTTTTTTTTTACACAATCTCATGGATGTTCAAGGACTTAGATTTAATTTACCTTTTCTTGGCTACAAGCGAAATAGAACAGCTTTTCATTGCTTTATTTATTTTCTGGGAATGGTACTTTCATAACTTTTTTCCTCTTTTATATTTTATTGATTCTTGATTTCTGACAGTTTGTTGTGTATTCTAGTGGCTAATCTTCATCCAGGTCATACTTACATTGTGGCCTGTTTATAACGTCTTTTGTCCCATGAAATGTTCATCGCAGGAAATGTTGATGGATTCAAATGGATTGCCTGCTTCTCATACAGTTTGTCCTTGTGTTTGTTTACCAATTCCCCCCCCCGTGTTTTGAGGCCATACAAAATAGTCCCTCTTTGCTTCTAATGGTTTGAAAACTTTGTTTTTCTTTTTATATGGTTGATCCATTTGGAATTTATATTTGATTATGTGTTGTTGTTCATCACTAAATCATATCCAGCTCTTTGCAACCCCATGGACTGCGGCACGCCAGGCTTCCCTGTTCTTCACTGTCTCCCGAAGTTTGCTCAAACTCATGTCCATTGATTCGGTGATGCCATCCAACCCTCTCATCCTCTGTCACCCCTGTCTCTTCTTGCCCCTCAGTTTTTCCCAGCATCAGGATCTTTCCCAGTGAGTTGGCTCTTTGCATCAGGTGGCCAAATTATTGATAATGTGAAGTGGAATCAAATTTAATTTTACATATGAAAAGTCAACACTACTTATCCAATGGTCACCCTTCCCTTTCTCCCCAGCAAGGCCATCTCTTTCACAGACTCAGGCCCCAGGCCCACTTCTGCATCTTTGTCACCTCCATGCGGCCACACAGCTCTGTGTATCCATCATCCTGTCTCGATTTTACATTATAACCTAAGCATACCTTTGTATTATTATAAACCATGAGCAAACGTTATGTTTAAAGATTCCTAATTTTTTTCTAGCGGCCAAATCATGATTTCTGGTATCATTTCTCCCTCATAAGGCAGCATATCGTTCCTAGGTTTTGGTTATTTTTCTATTATGAAGGCTCCTATGGTGAATACTTTTGCATATAAAGCATTTACATATTTTTGGATTATGTTCTTTGGATGGGTTCCCAGAAATAGAATTACCTAGTCAAAGGGCATGAATGCTTTTTAATGCTTTTAATTCATGGCATATATTTATTTTAAAAATTAAAGGGAATAAAGATTCTGGTAAGTTTCTAGGACTCTATTATGTTGTTGAAGCCAACTGGGTTGTGACAAGCCTGGGTCTGGGAATAGTTGCCCTTTGGAAATTCAAGCAGTTGATTTCTTTGATAGATTTTTCTTTTTTCTTGCTTAACACATTTTTTTTCATATATTCATTTATTCAAGCTGTCATCTATTAAGCACCTGCTAGCTATCAGTGTTAGTTGCTCAGTCATGTCCAACTATTTGCAAACCCATGGACTGTAGCCCACCAGGCTCCTCTGTCCATGGAATTCTGTGGGCAAGAATAGTGGAGTGGGTTGCCATTTCCTTCTCCAGAAGATCTTCCCGACCCAAGGATCAAACCCGGATCTCCTGCACTGCAGACAGATTCTTCACCAGGGGAGCCCCCAGGCAAAGCACTAGGTGTCATGGTCTACAGCAAAGTGGGCAACAGGATTCCATTCTCCCAAGGAGCTTACGTTTTCCAGTAGCTAGGAAGACAACAAGCAAATAGACACAAGCAAGTAATAAGGACTTCGCAGAGAAAACCACTGACAGATTTGGGTTTTTTAAGGTTAGCTCCTATGGATCATTGCTGCTGTTGTTTAGCTGCTCAGTTGTGTCCGACTCTTTTGCAACCCCGTGGAC
This sequence comes from Capricornis sumatraensis, assembly GCF_032405125.1. Lineage (NCBI taxonomy): Eukaryota > Metazoa > Chordata > Mammalia > Artiodactyla > Bovidae > Capricornis > Capricornis sumatraensis. The sequence continues at coordinate 114,311,422 of NC_091075.1, read as the reverse complement.
CGTATTCCACCAGGCTCCTCTGTCCATGGGATTCTCCAGGAAAGAATACTTGAGTGCCTTGCCATTTTCTTCTCCAGGAGATCTTCCTGACCCAGGGGTCGAACTCGCGTCTCCTGCATTGGCAGGCAGATTCTTAAGTGACACAAGACTTGAGATTTGAATGACGAGGAAGAGAAAGACACGTCAAGTAGAGGAAAGGTGTCCACTTGTGGATGGAAGAGCGATTGCAGAGGGCTCTGTGGTGGCCAAGAGTGTGGTCCCGGGTCAGAAGGAACATTTCTGTGGCAAGAGCCCAGATCTGTGAGCCGTGTTCAGTGAGGTGAACTGAGCCCAGGGGGAAGGACCAAGTCCGAGTCATGCAGGGCAGGGTGCGCTACGGCAATAAGCAGCCACGGGATTCCACGAGAGGCTTTCAGCAGGAAGTGATGTAATCTCTTGGGCGTCTTTCAAATATCAGGCTTCTTTGTAGAGCACAGGTCCAGTAAATCCCTTACATACGAACCTTCAAATTTTGAACTTTCAAAGATCTGAACACGTGTTTGTATCTCCAACCATGTAAGTTAGTTCTCGCGTCTGGCGTACATTGTCACGTGCGTGCATCCCCTGCAAGTGGGTGTACTTTTGTGTATTTCACTGTTCTGGGCAGTTCTGTATAGAGGACAGTAGTCAGTGTCTTTTACTTCAAGCCCAGGATGTCCGCAAGCAAGCATGACTGCAGCGGTGATGTAGCTGGTACTCCTGTACTTTTCAGGGTACTGTACTGTAAGATGAACGATGCTTCCTTTATTGTTTGTGTTTGCCTTTTGTGTGTTATTTGTGTGAAAAGTATTGTAAACCTATTTCTGGACAGTACTATAGAACCCACTGGGTTAGTCGGGTGCCTCAGCTAACTTTGTTGCACTTACAAAGTGGACTTAGGAACGCGCTCTCGGGATGGAACTCATTTGTATGTAGGGGGCTTACTGTACAGGGAAACAGGCTTTTGGCAGAAAGAAGGATTCGGAAGCCAGCACTGCTGTGCAGGCTGGAGGGACTGGAGATCCAGGTGAGGAGCAGGGGTGGAGGACGAGGACAGCCCTGTTACAGGCTGGAGACAGATGCACGGGAACCGCTGATGGGTCGGAGGTGTGGGCTTAGGAAAAGAGAGGGATCAAGAATATGTCCTATTTTGTTCCGTTTGTCACTGACTTGTTAAATAAACTTCAATCAGAGTATCCTGGATGAAAGAGAGATAAAGAAAAAGAACATGTCCTAAAAGTTTGGGCTAAAAGCAGATTGATATTGAGAATAGCAATCTGGAGTGACATTATTGAGTTGGACAAGAGTGGGGAGAATAGGTTTGGATTGTGGAGAAAATAGGGGCGGGTCTGGCTTTGGTTAACAGATGGGGAAGTCGGTGAGGCAGGTGGAATTAGAGGAGCCCCAAGGAGAAGCTGGGAGCTGTGATCAGATACAGCCTCTAAGGGCTCTAAGGCCCCAATAAACAGATGGGTAAACTGAGAACAGCGTGGAGGCCTTCGACCACTGTCCAGAGAAACCTAATGTCCTCCTTCTCAGTTTTGAGATTATGTTCATCTTTGTGAACAAAAGTCCTTTTTTTTTCCCCTGTTCCCAAGGAAGGAGAGGGGAAAACACCAGTTTTCTTTCCTCACTTCAGTCCCAGCATGAGCTTCCAGTTTTCAGTGGGGACTCTAGGAGTGATCCCTGTCATTTGATTCCGATGCAATTGGGCAGGTCACAAAAACAAGCTTTTGTATCTCGCAGGCTTTTCCAGAAATGTTCTCTTGCTGTCTGCTGTGTTTAGGTTGGGACAGAAAATCTGTGCCTGATTTTGTGGTGTGCCTTTCTCAAGATACACGAGTCGCTGCCTCATCAGATCGCCCTGCCACTCAGGACCTCTCACACCTAGAGGGTGTGATGTAATGTGAGCTCGCTGCCCAATCTGTCCCCAGCGAGACCCAGGCTTCCAGAGTAATTCTTCATGACGTCATCGGCAAAATGAGCTTGCTCTGACATATTTTTGATATGTCAGAGTGCACGTTTCCAGGTTGGCGTCTAATAGAGAAAATTTAATTATGACGAAAAGACTAGTCCTTCACACCAGAATAATAGAGATGAGAACAAGGCAATGAAGCTTTGCAAATAGAAACACACATTTAAGAATCACAGTGTCCAGGCATTAAATCCCAGGGCTGCCTCTTCCTCAGTCTCTGGCCTTGGGTACATATCTTTTAAAATATTTGATTACTTATTTTTATTTACTTGACTGCACCAGGTCTTAGTTGAGGCAGGCAGGATCTTTAGTTGAAGCAGGTAAACTTTTAGTTGGGCCACGTGGAGTCTAATTCCCTGACCAGGGATCGAACCCAGGCCCCCAGCTTTGGGCGTTGGGAGTTCAGAGTCTTAGACACTGGATCATCAGAGAAGTCCAGTGGGGATATATCTTAATCTCCTGGGCCTTCAGTTTCCCCATTTAAATTGAGGTAGTAAAAGTACCAACTTGATAGGGATACTGTGAGGACTAGAATGTAATTCCTTGTGAAACTCTTTAGCCCTCGCATTGTCACTCTTTGAAGATTTAACACACCCCACCTATTAATAACAGACGTGTGAACCAAAAAAGAGAACAGATATGTTCAACCATCATGAAGATACGATTGTGCTTCTTTGGGGTTTTGAGAATATGCTGGCTTTAAATTAAACAAGTATTTGTTTGTTAAAAGAAACAATTTAAATAATCAAGTAATCGAATACTTATCTGTTGCTTGCCTGCCAGATGTTAGCAAATGCACTGATACAGGTAGTGTTCCTGCCCTCATAAAGCTGATAGGAATTTCAATGCATGAGACAGGGCGCTCAGGGCTGGTGCACTGGGATGACCCTGAGGGATGGGATGGGGAGGGAGGGGGAGGGGGGTTCAGGATGGGGAACACATGTACACCCACGGCTGATTCATGTCAATGTATGGCAAAAACCACCACAATACTGTAAAGTAATTAGTCTCCAATTAAAATAAATTAATTAATTTAAAAAGATTATTAAAAACAATTAATGAAAAGTGAAGTGGAAGTGTTAATCGCTCATACATGTCTGACTCTTTGTGACCCCATGGACTGTAGCTTACCAAGGTCATCTGTCCATGGAATTTTCCAGGCAAGAATACCTGACCCAGGGACTGAACCTTGGTCTCTGGCATTGCAGGCAGATTCTTTACTGTCTGAGCCATCAGGATTTTATAATAATTGCAAGAAGTACAAAGCTTATTTCTGGTACCTCAACTGTATACATTTTACTCATTATTTTTAGATTATTGTAAATAGCCTTTCTCTTTGGACTCTTTACGATTAATTAATGCTTTTGTAGGTCAAGGATGGAGACTGAAATACATGGATTTTCCAGATGTTTGGGTCGAGGGGAGGCATTGATGTAGCTACAGCTATAGAATCATTTCTGCCAGATGCCAAGTTCTGTCTCTCTGCCTATTTTAATACATATCTTTCCCAAGTGAAATGCAGGAGGTACTTTCTAAAAAGGAAGCCTTGAATTGTGAGTGAAACCCCGACATGCGATTTACTCTCTTGGTAACATGCTGCCGTTTTAGAATTTCTCTGTTAAAATGATAGCTAACGTTTACTGGTAAATAAAATACAGTTTAATTGAGAATAAACAAATCCTAGTTGACCATGAGAGAAAAAGCAAATCAAAACTACAACCCCAGGGACATGAGATTTTTTAAAAATCCATAACATTAAATAAAAAAGAGGGACTTAAAATTCTGTGTGTCCATTACTTGCTTGTGCAATTAGCAGCTGGTGAGAGCAAGGGATCTTGCTGCCTTTATCCCTGCTTCAATGTAGAATTCCATCGATGTGGTGGAAAACTTCGCTTTGGGCTGTCTGTTCACAAGATGAAGCCTCAAACATTCAGTGCATTAATTGGATATGGGAACAATTAAGATGACAGTAGAAATTTTGAAGAACAGTATTCTGGACAAAGGAATAGCGGAATAGCAGAGTGGTTATATGAGCCTCAACTCAAGAGCCCGAGTTTGGAATCTCTCCGTTACTCGTCAGCTTTGCAATCTTAAGCAGATATTTAGCTTCTCTGTGCCTCAGTTTTCTCATCTGTAAAATGGAATGAATAGTAGGACTTATCTGCTAGGCTCACTGTGAGGTTTCAAGGAATTTATGTTTTTCAGTTGGCTCAGAATGGTGGCCAGCTTGCAATAACTGCGATGGAACTGTTTATTGTTATTTAAAAAAATTTTTTTTTTTTGGAGTACAGTTGCTTCACAATGATGTGTGATTTTCTGCTGTACAGTCAAGTGAATCAGCTGTATGTATACATATGTCCCCTGATTTGGATTTCCTTCCCATTTGAGTCACCACAGAGCACTGTAGAGATTTCCCTGTGCTATCCAGAAGGTTCTCATTGGTTATCTATGTAGTATCCGCCGTGTCTAAAGGTCAATCCCAATCTCCCAGTGCATCCCACCCACTGCTTTCCCTCCTTGGTGTCCATACTTTGTTCTCTGTGGCTGTGTCTTTATTCCTGTCCTGCAAATAGGTCCATCCGTACCATCTTTCGAAATTCCATGTACATATGTTAATATACAACGTTGGTTGGTTTTTTTCTTTCTGACTTACCTCACTCTGTATGACCATCTTATTAAATGTAGCTAATTTGACATAAACATGGTTTGATACAAGACTCCTACGCTTAGAGAAACTGATGGAAGCAAGACCTTATTGATGGAGAAAATAAAAGACATGCACCCCTCTTCAGTCCGAGGGGAGACTCCTCTAGAAAGGGAAAAGCAGGAGATTTGGGATTGTCAAGGTCTTCTGTCTCAAAACATGCCTGTGACGGGCAGAGACATTTAGAGAAAGCAAGTCTGGCCAAGCGTGTGTCCGCTTCGGTCGTGGAGTCACATGAAAGAAGCTAGCTGACATGTGTCCGATGGGAGTGACCACAGTGGTCAGAGGCAAATGAATAGTGTGCTGTCTGCGTGTGCCTCTGTGCAAGACGGTAGGGCTGCGGGATGAGGGATCATCATTTTCTAGAGTCTCAAGGTACAGAAGAAAGCCGTTGCCCTCCTCTTCCCCCTGTGACCAGACCCCTTCATACCCTGTTCTCCACTTTGACCTGTTTAAGTTTATTTTCATAAAAAACAAAATGCAAAAAAAAAAAAAAAACCACCCTACAATTTTCAAGCAACAGCTTTATGTATAGTTCATTCTTCCGAGGGGGTGTATGTGTGCCACGTGACAAGTGGTTGCCATGGTAATTTCTCATTATTGTTGAATTGAAAAATAATTACTCTGGCAAAAATCCCACATAACCTGTCAGTACTGAAGTTAGAGTTGCCCGGGGGGCAACCCTGGTAGCCGGATCCTGTTTTTGGCGGAGAGAGACACGGACGGGAGTGGACGCCGATCCGGGATGGGAGCAAAACGCGTTTGTGGATTTTTGAATCTAATTAAGACACTCTTCTGCTATTTGACCCGAGTGCATCTCTCCTCCTGGTATATGATCTGGCTGCTGGGGCTACGTGGGCTCACCTGTGAGATGAGACAGAAGGACCGGGGGCTTTCGTCGCAGAAATGCATATGGGGGATTATTTAGAGTGGAGAAGCGCCACTGGTATTTTTACCTAATTAAAATGTACAGGGATTGTCAGCACCAGGCTCCATGCCTGAGCTCAGGCTGAGTTAATTTCGTCTTTCTTTACCTGGAGGCTGCACTCTGCTATTGTGACTTTCCAGCTTAGGGAAAAGAATCCACTCTTTACTTTTTAATATTCACTAACTAGTAAATAAGCACTGCTCAGATACTAAGCAACAGCAAGGTCTGAAAGGCCCTCTCTGTTTGGAAAAGGGAGGTGTGACCTCCATGAGAAGCCGGGTGGTAGGGCATATGGAGTTAGCTGCCCCCCCCATTCCCCACTTCTGTGCCCACATGTTGGGGTCTTTGGTCCTCACTCATCCTGTCTCATGAGCCATTTTGGAAGACCCTAGCAACTGTGCTTCCTTTCTTGTGTTGTGGCAAGAAACCCTCCTTCTGGCTAATGAAGCCCTCTGATACACTCTGCCTTTAAGAGAATGATAAGCAAAGTTTTATAAGTGCTGGTATTTGATCACCGCATCTTCTTTGGATGTTTGGATGCTCACCCTTCTCCTAGCAGAGCCGGACTCTGTTTAGTGATTATGGTAATACTGCTGTTAGATGCCACTGAAATGCATCACTTAGAAATGCTCTTTGCTTCAACTCTACCTGTGCGAGTTCAGACCACAAGTGTCCAATCGGGAAGCGCAGGGATCTGCTAATGGGAAAGCACACGCTCTACGCCTAGGTGTGGCAACTTCACCCCGGAGACGTTCTTAGGCATTAGCACAGCGGGACGCGCAAAGATACTGCCTGCAGCATTGTTGTGATGGCAAAATATTAGAAACTGTCTAGAGGTCATTAGTAGCAAAATGCTTAAATAAAATATATTCTGTTCATTCAGGGTGCTACCATGTAGCTTATATAAGAAAAGAAGAGACTCTAATATATAAAATAGAGAGGTCTCCAAAACACAGTGTTGAAAAAAAGCAAGTTTACAAAAGGAAACATAATGTATGACATCATTTAAACGAAATATTAAAAACAGAAAACAGGACTGCATGTGAATGGAGTTATGTATTATGTGTGTGATATACATATATATACACAAAGGATGGGCTTCCCTGGTGGCTCAGCTGGTAGAGAACCCACCTGCAATGCAGGAGACCTGGTTTCGATCCCTGGGTTGGAAAGATTCCCTGGAGAAGGGAAAGGTTACCCACTCCAGTATTCTGACCTGGAGAATTTCATGGACCATATAGTCCATAGGGTTGCAAAGAGTCAGACATCACTGGGCGAATTTCAGTTTCACACAAAAGATGGACTATGAAGGGCTATATGATTTGCATGAGACGTTGTTTATGGGAGCCTTAGAAAAGGCAAAGGAACCAGAGATCAAATTGCCAACATCCGCTGGATCATGGAAAAAGCAAGAGAGTTCCAGAAACATCTATTTATGCTTTATTGACTATGCCAAAGCCTTTGACTGTATGGATCACAATAAACTGTGGAAAATTCTGAAAGAGATGGGAATACCAGACCACCTGACCTGCCTCTTGAGAAATCTGTATGCAGGTCAGGAAGCAACAGTTAGAACTGGACATGGCACAACAGGCTGGTTCCAAATAGGAAAAGGAGTACGTCGAGGCTGTATATTGTCACCCTGCTTATTTAACTTATATGCAGAGTACATTATGAGAAACACTGGACTGGAAGAAACACAAGCTGGAATCAAGATTGCTGGGAGAAATACCAATAACCTCAGATATGCAGATGACACCACCTTTATGGCAGAAAGTGAAGAGGAGCTAAAAAGCCTCTTGATGAAAGTGAAAGAGGAGAGCGAAAAAGTTGGCTTAAAGCTCAACATTCAGAAAACAAAGATCATGGCATCCGGTCCCATCACTTCATGGGAAATAGATGGGGAAACAGTGGAAACAGTGTCAGACTTTATTTTTTTGGGCTCCAAAATCACTGCAGACTGTGACTGCAGCCATGAAATTAGAAGACGCTTACTCCTTGGAAGAAAAGTTATGACCAACCTAGATAGTATATTCAAAAGCAGAGACATTACTTTGCCGACTAAGGTCTGTCTAGTCAAGGCTATGGTTTTTCCTGTGGTCATGTATGGATGTGAGAGTTGGACTGTGAAGAAGGCTGAGCACTGAAGAATTGATGCTTTAGAACTGTGGTGTTGGAGAAGACTCTTGAGAGTCCCTTGGATTGCAAGGAGATTCAACCAGTCCATTCTGAAGGAGATGAACCCTGGGATTTCTTTGGAAGGAATGATGCTAAAGCTGAAACTCCAGTACTTTGGCCACCTCATGTGAAGAGTTGACTCATTGGAAAAGACTCTGATGCTGGGAGGGATTGAGGGCAGGAGGAGAAGGGGACGACAGAGGATGAAATGGCTGGATGGCATCATGGACTCGATGGACATGAATCTGAGTGAACTCCGGGAGTTGGTGATGGACAGGGAGGCCTGGCATGCTGTGATTCATGGGGTCTCAAAGAGTCGGACACAACTGAGCGACTGAACTGAACTGAACTGGGGGAAGGGAGAGAAAAACAGAGCTGGCTCTGGATTCCTGGGACATCAATTTTTATTTATAATTTTTCATTCCTTTTAAAAAGGAAAAAAGATATTATTTTAATAATGATTAATTATTAAACTATTATTTAAATTATCAAACCACCTGGATAATGGGCCCATGGGTCTTCATCATATTATCCTCTATTCTCTGTTTTTAAAAATAGATAAAATAAAAAGTGTCTTATTTACGTTACAATCAATGAAGTGTATTCGCTTAATGAACATTTCACTGAAAAGAGCAAGAAAAATGCCCACAGGTGGTTCAGTGGAGCAGCAGCATGAGTGAGAAGTCCTACCTGCCTCTGTATGAGCGAGTCACATGCATGGGTGGTGCGTCCACTGATAACCAGGGGGGCAGCAGTGATGTGACGCAGAAAGGCCCTCTTGTATGAGGTCCTGGGCCCCTTGCCACGTAGTTTAGATTCAAGATTCCCTCCAGTCTTCGAGGAAGAGTCTTACTCACGATGCGGGTATGGCCTCTCCGTTTCTTCTACTCCTTACCTGTAGATGGGAGACCTGTTGAGGATGGAGAGACTCTTAATACCAGGTCCTTTGTTTTCCCTGGTGGCTCAGATGGTAAAGCATCTGCCTGCAGTGTGGGAGACCCGGGTTCCATCCCTGGGTTGGGAAGATCCCCTCGAGAAGGAAATGGCAACCCACTCCAGTACTCTTGCCTGGAAAATTCCATGGACTGAGGAGCCTGGTAGGCTACAGTCCATGGGGTTGCAAAGAGTCAGACACGACTGAGCAACTTCACTTTCACTTTTCCTTAGGTATCTAGTACGGCAGTCACAAGGTTAGATAAACGCATTGGGTTGCCCCAAAAGTACGTTCTGGTTTTTCTGTACCATCCGAAGGAAAAACTTGAGCGAACTTTTTGGCCAAGCCAGTATATTTCAAGGCAGTGATTCAATTATAATTTAATCCACACTCTTAACTGGGTAGAGGTGTCGAGCTTTTCTAGCACAGAAGACAGGGAAAAAGGAATCCAAGGACTGAGACTTGGTCTTTGCTGGACATGCCCGTCCAAAAGAACAATATATGCAAAGATTGGGGGGGGGCAGGAAATGGTTAATAAGGGACCCTTGGTTTGAAAAGCTAAGCTGCTAGGTCCTTTGACTCCGTAGAGGCCAACTCCTCACTATGCTGGTCCCCAGAAGGATAATAATGACTTTTCTCTGGATTGCCTGATGGTTCGACAATAAAGAATCTGCCTGCAATGCAGGAGAGGCAGAAGATGTGGGTTCAGTTCCTGGATCGGGAAGATCTCCTGGAGAAGCGGATGGCTACCCACTCCAGTTGTTCTTGCCTGAATAATCCCAAGGACAGAGAAGCCTGGAGGGCTATGACTGAGTCTCAAAGAGTCGGACAGGTCTAAGGAACTGAATACACTTGGATAGGATGTGTTTTACAATATATCCACCAAATATTGCATCTGTTGTCTATCTGGCAGTACCTGGTGTGCGCGGCCACCCCCACACACCCCAGAACAAAACCTCCGGCTCTTGGTTTGTTTTTCAGGGTATTTGTCATAACCTTCACCGCTGAATCTTGCGAGGTTGATCTTGACCCACTGGTGAGTCTCAAGGCCCTTCCTGGTTAATCTCCATATTGGTTTGAATTAAGGGGTTGCCTTCATGGAGAGTTGGCAGCATCCTGCCTGCCCTCACCTCTAAGGGGAAACCAGGCTTTGCAAGCTCCTCTGTGGAATCCTTGCTGCTAAAAGGCCCTTGGACATTTTCCACATGCAGCCTCTTGCTGGTCAGCTGACTGGACTTGGCCATGCAGCCTGCTCCAAATGGAACTTCCTGGATCATTCATTTCTCTGCTGATGGAGGCAGCACGTTTGCAATCAGGAGACAGAAGTGCTAGCCTGTGGGTAGAAAGGCAGAATCGTGACCAGTCACTTTCTGTTGCCTTTCCTTGGTCTCTTTCACATGTGGGCAAGCAGAGCCCTGTTGCCTTTGTCTGCAAGGCTCACGCCATCTAGATGACTGACATCTAGAAATCGAAGATGGAAGCACTGATTTTTTTACCATTGCCCACAGCTCGTGAGATTGTTAGCTCAGCTCTGTGGCTGAGAACTGAGATTCCACCTGTCACATTGCGAGATTTTCTGCTAGAAATTTCACATTTGGTTCAGCATGGGTTTTTATAGTTGTATTTCAGCTGCTCCCTGGACTCCTGGCCTAGCTACTATGCAGATTTCTTCCATAAAATTGCCTCACTGATCACAGGAACTATACTAGCCAGTGAATGGTAGGAGGGGGTGTTTAAAGAGGAGGTCTATCTTCAGAAAAAAAAAACACATGAAGGTGGGAGAAGGGGGCAAAATCTGGAAGAACTGGAAGAGATCCACTCAAGCAAAATTTCCTGCAGCCAATGCCAGCCTCTTCTACTCTTGCTTGTTGTCTTCAGTCTAAGGTGAAAATCACTTTTTGAACAGAACTGTTTGGTAAAAAATATAGGCTGGTCAGTTCATCAATTATACAAATCCACATGAGTTTGAGTGAACTCTAGGAGTTGGTGACAGACAGGGAGGCCTGGCATGCTGCAGTTCTTGGGGTTGCAAAGAGTGGGACTCAACTGAGCGACTGAACTGAACTGCTATAGTGAGCGAGGCTCTGCATGTATGTGAGCAAGGAGGTGTGGGAATCTTCTGTACTTTCCTCTTAATTTTGCTGTGAACCTAAAACTACTCTAAAAAGATTAAAACCATTAAAAAAAAAAAAGGCTAGAATTAGCAGACTTTCATCAGCTACAAAGTGGTGAAGCTAAAGTTCCCATGTTGTTGTGTGTGTGTGGACCAGGGAAAGCACAGCATGGGAACTTTGGCTTCACCACTTTCTAGCTGATGATCTTGACTGAGAAGTTTAAGTTTTTCAAAATTCAGATTCTCTACTCACAGATATCTTAAGGTCAAAGAAGACTATAATAAGTATTAATAGCTGCCATTTATTGAGCAACAATTATGCACCGGACAGTTACTCCCTAGGCTCCACAGTCCACTGCAATAATTGTTCCCGGTTTGCAAATGAATAAATAGAAGCAAGGAAGTTGAGGTTTTGACTTAGGTCATCAGTGAATAAGAGGCAGAATTTATATGTTGAAGCCAATGTAACATAGAGGTCAAAGGTATAAATTCTCTCTAAAGACTGCTTGTTCTGCCCCTTGGGAACAACTAGGGCAGTTGTGAATATAAGATGGTTCAATTCATGGAAAAAAAAACACTTAGAAACTACTGAGTTACAGGTGGTACTACTAACCCAGTGCTCCTGCCCCTCCCCCTCCACCTACCGCGGCTATGTATGTTCTTTCCATGATCCGCTTCCTTCAGAAAAAGAGCCAAGCTAAGCCTGGATTGTATTTGACATTTACTAATTTTTTTCCTAAAAATACTACTTTTTAATTCCCCCTTTCCATCAGAATTTTTCTCTCATAACTAAGAACTCATTTAAAATCTTTATAAATGTGTGTTGGGGGGGCAGTTGACAACTAGAGCTTAAAAATAGTGTCCAAACATTTTTTTGGTGCCAGTTTGAAAATACTGACTGACAGCTAAAGTAGGATCGGCCATCCTAACCTCACAAAAACGTGTGCGTGACTTTCTTGAGTTGGGCTGCCTTTGATGGCACAAAAAAGAAGTCCCGTTTCTCATCTGTTCATTCTATCAGCCCACATGGGCGTATATTCTATTATGTACCTGTGATGTGTCTGGTCCTGTGAAACTATGTATTTTTTTTTTTTTTTTGGAATGTTCTCCCAAGATCTGTGACCAAAGCTAACTGATTTTGTGTATGTGTGTATAGTCATTCGATGTAGCCTTCTCCTACCAAAGCTGTCCTGACATTTCCCGAGACACTGAGTCATCTCATGTTGCATCACAGTTGGTTTGAATCAAACGTCATCCTCCACCTCTGGGGTCTTCACTCTCCCCTTGACTTCTGCCAGCATTCCCTTGTCTGGGTCCCACAGAAACGGTATGGCTGCTCATAGACAGTCCTCCCGCCTCCTGACAGCCTGGATCCTTTCTTTCTTCCTAGTGACTTCAGATCAGCCTGGGTGCCCCCTGGGCTTTTATCTTCCACTGGTCTACTTTCTACCAAAAGGGCTAGAGACCCAGAGTGAGATGACAGGAGGAAGGAGCTGGAGGAACTGACTTAGTCACTGGGTCTTTGAACAATTAGCAAGGGAAAGAGAGTTGGTTAATTTCTTTCTTTTTTTTAATTGAAGGATAATTGTTTTGCAATGTTGTGTTGGCTTCTGCCATACAACATCGTGAATCAGCCACCAGTGCGCAAGTGTTCTGTCCCCTCCCTCTTGAACCTCCCCCCACTCCCCTGCATCCCACCCCTCTAGGTTGTCACAGAGCACCGGGGTGAGTTCCCTGTGCCCATACAGCAGCTTCCTGCTGACTGTCTATTTTACAGATGGTAGCATTTATATGCGGAGAAGGCAATGGCACCCCACTCCAGTACTCTTGCCTGGAAAACCCCACGGATGGAGGCGCCTGGAAGGCTGCAGTCCATGGGGTCGCTGAGAGTCAGACACGACTGAGGACTTCACTTTCACTCTTTACTTTCATGCATTGGAGAAGGAAATGGCAACACACTCCAGTGTTCTTGCCTGGAGAATCCCAGGGACGGGGAAGCCTGGTGGGCTGCCGTCTATGGGGTCACACAGATTTGACTTAGCAGCAGCAGCAGCAGCATTTATACGGGCTTCCAGGTGGTGCTAGTGATAAAGAACCTGCCTGTCAATGGATGAGACAAAAGAGACATGGGTTCGATCCTAAGGTTGGGAAGATCCCCTGCAGGAGGGCATGGCAACCCACTCCAGTGTTCTTGCCTGGACAACCCCATGGACAGAGGAGCCTGGTGGGTTACAGTCCATAGGGTTGCAAAGAGTTGGACACGACTGAAGCGACTTAGCATGCAGGAGTGTATATATCTCAAGGCTACTCTCTCAATTCGTCCCATTGTGTCCAAAGTCTGTTCTCTAGGTCTGTGTCTCTAGTCCTGCCCTGCAAATAGGTTCATCCATCCCATTTTTCTAGATTCCTTATATTTGTGTTCATTTATGAAATTTGTTTTTCTCTTTCTGACTTACTTCACTCTGTATAACAGGCTCTAGGTTTATCCACCTCACTAGAACTGACTCAAGTATGTTCCTTTTCATGGATGAGTAATATTCCATCACATATATGTATGTACCACAACACTTTATCCATTCATAAGTTTCCACTATGTCACAGACAGGTATTGTTGCCAAGAAATGGGTTACAGACAAAGTGATTTGGAAACATACTCAATTTGGAAACAGTTTTGATGTAGAGTTAGTTCTTCAGAACATGAAATGCTTCATCCCTTAGAATTTATATTAAAGATGGTAGATAGGTGAAAGGGGCATTGCATTGATCTTCACTGTGTTCCCAGCACTCTGCTAGGCATGTTATAGCCACTGACTTACTGAAATGCCACATCTTCTGTGCAAGATTATTAATATAACTGTGGTTGTACCTTCTGGTTGAGATATGTATTACTGTTGTCATTATCATTATCCTTAATTTCCAATAAGGAAATAGGCTCATGGGGGTAAAATAAGCTGTTCAAGTTCACATAGCTTGTGTCAGGATGTGCCTGCTCCGAGGACTGTGCACAGGACGGACCCACCAATGATGTATTAATAATACCACCCGCCCTACTGGATGGTTTGAACCTCCTCCTGAGCATGAGTCCTGACCATGGAGCAGTAGAGTGAAGGGCTTGAAAAGAAACCAGACTGAGACAAAATATGACCCTTTCCATCACCCTTCCCTCTTCCTGAACCCTAGTCCTTGCTTTCCCAAAGATGCAGAAAAAATGAGTTGGGCAGGGGGTGGGGTGGGAGGAATTGGGAGGTTGGGATTGACACATACTGGCGTTCAGTTGCTCAGTTGTGTCCAACTTTTTGCGACCCCATGGACTGCAGCACACCAGGCTTCTCTCTCCTCCACTATCTCCCTTGAGTCAGTGATGCCATCTAACAGTCTCATCCTCTGTTGCCCCCTTCTCCTTTTGCCTTCAATCTTTCCCAGCATCAGGATCTTTTCCAATGAGTTGGCTTTTCATATCAGGTGACAAAAGTACATATATACATGTGTGTGTGTGTACACGCAAATGCACGCATATGTGTACACTCAGTCTTGTCCAACTATTTTCAACCGCTCAGACCATAGCCCACCAGGCTCCTCTGCCCATGGGATTTTCCAGGCAAGAATACTGAAAGGGGTTGCTCTTTCCTCCTCCAGGGGATCTTCCTGACCCAGTCATTGAACCCACATCTCCTGCATTGACAGGCAGATTCTTTACCACCAAGCCACCTGGGAAGCCTCATGTTGCTGTTGGTGTTCAGGCACTAAATTGTGTCCGACTCTTTGTGAGCCCATGGACTACAACATGCCAGACTTCCCTGTCCTTCACTATCTCCTGAGTTTTCTCAGACTCATGTCCACTGAGTTGGTGATGCCATCCAACTCTCATCTTCTGTCATCCCCTTCTCCTCCTGCCTTCAATATTTCACTGCATCAGTGCCTTTTCCAATGAGCCAGCCCTTTGCATCAAGTGGCCAAATTATTGGAGCTTCAGCTTCAGCTTCAGCATCAGTCTTTCCAATAAATATTCAGGGTTGATTTCCTTTAGGATTGACTGGTTTGATCTTCTTGCTGTCCAAGGGACTCTCAAGAATCTTCTCCAGCAGCACAATTGAAAGTATCAACTATTCAGCACTCATATATGTCTATATATACATGTGTATACGTACATATTATTCATGCTAGGTACAAAGTAGATAACTAATGAGAACCTACCATATAGCACAGGGAACTTGACTCAGTTCTCTGTGGCAACTTAAATGGGAGGGAAATCCTAAACAGAGAAGATATATCTATACGTGTAGCTGATTCACTTTGCCGCACAGCAGAAACTAACACAGTATTGTGAAGCAACTATCCTTCAATAAAAATGGATTAACAAAAATTAAAATTAAAAAATAATTTGGGAGTAAATCGAGCACTATACAGAGAATGAGGCACAGGTTGGACCCCCCCCCCTGTTTTAAACACAACACTATCCCCCCAGTTCCCTGTTAGGGAAGCCCTTCTCTTGCCCTTGAAGATTTGCAGTGACATTAACGGTCAAGTTCAAAGTATTTTCTGGATGAACAAGGGAAACTCTCAACCCAAGACAAACAAGCAGAGTTCCTATGGAATGGTTTGCATTCCGCTGAACTGTTCTGGTTTTAATGACTGGTCTAATAACAAGCTAGTGATTGCCTGTCATCTTAAACCAGTCCTCGAGAATACTCCACATGTATGTGACGTCTGCCTGTGCACACACTCATCTTTCTACATAAATCCAGGCAGCAATACCTGTGTCTTTCATAGGGATGTTTACATAGAGGAACGCCACAAGCCACACACAGTCTTTTCTTTTTCTTTAAATAAATTATCTTAAAAAAAAAATGTAGTCTCCTTAACCTGGTTGTAATATTGTGGTTTCTGTTTGTAAGTCGGGCTCTTAAAAGAGCAAAGTGAAAGAAAGAGAAAAAAGGCTGAGTACATTTTACATTATATGCAAACCCTTTTCTTAAAAACTTTCACAGTATTCCAAAATACGTTTATTAAATCTCCCCAAATATGTCCCCCAGAATTAATTTTCACTTGCTTTGCATTAACTTGTTTATCGAATTGGAATTCGGTCCCCATTTGAGGCAATTAATTTGAAGAGTGACCACACACCCACCCACACTCCTTCCAGAACACCCACACACATATGCCGAGTCCCAAGCCACTGGTAACTGAGTTTTTCGGCCTTTTTCCCTTTCTCAGCTCCTCTCTGAGCTATGTTCTGCTCTTGCCTGCTAAATAAATGATCTGTCTCTTTGCAGGACAGCGACAACCTCTGGTGGGATGCGTTTGCCACCGAGTTTTTTGAAGATGATGCCACATTAACCCTTTCATTTTGTTTGGAAGATGGACCAAAGCGATACAGTAAGCAGTTTATTTTCTCTAATATTTCCTCTTTTTTTTTTTTTTTTGCGCCCGAAAGAAAACCACAGGGGTCTTCAGAGAATAGAATGGTGCTGACAGGCTGACAGTATTCCCTGCCCTCCTGCCTCTGATCAAGGCATTGTCACCGGGCGGCAGCCTGACTCAGAGGTGGCGAGATGTTTCCTTTGCAGCTTAGGATGTCTAGGCATTTGCCTGCTTTGAGAGCGAGACAGATGTGAACCAAGTTCCCCAGTGATAGGTGGGAGCTGAACTGTGGACAGTTGTCACCCCTCACTTCCCTGCAAACCTTCTTTATCCTTGACAACTCATACTTCACATGTACCGTTTTGCTTCTGAAGTTTCCTTTAAAAAAAAAGTCTTACAGTCACGGTATCAGCCGCATCCTTCTAATCCCCTCTTATCAATTATCTCAAGTATTTATTTGACAAGTGCTATGTTTTCTTGCGGGCGGGGGAGGCCCCAGCTGCTTGGAACACACACTTTGGGATTCCTGTTGACAGAATTTATAGTTCCTTGTCTTTCCGGCGAGTGATAACTCTGTAAAGAACCACAAATTACAGCCCGTGGCACCTTGGGTAACAGCTGATCTGTCCTGATTAGGTTCAGCCAACTTGTCAGAGATGAGATTTGCTAGGTATGCTGGAAGACTGAAAGGCATAGATACATCAGCACAAAAGCAATTAATGTCCGGTTAGATCAGGAGAGATGCGTTTTCAGAAATCGGCATTGCGCAGTAGGAAAGGATCTGTCTGTCAGAGGGTAAAACATCCCAAATGTCACAAACACGGGGCTGATAATGGCAGCAGCCACAGTATGTACAAACAGGTTGGTTCAGATCATTGGGTAATTGATAGGTGATAGCAGTCTTGATGAACACCATGAAAAGATCTAACGGCTTCTAAATGTATTGCAAAGCAATTAGTGTACAATAAGTGTATTTTTTTTCTTAATGTTACAGGGCTTCAGATAACTTAGTATTTGGATCTGTTGCGAGAAGAGTTGATTAATTATGCCAATACATGCATGGTGATTTTGAAAAAGTGGCAAACTGGTGGGGAGCAGGACAGCTTGCTCGACAGAAATTCAGAGCCAGGAGCGTCTCTTCAGATTTGTATATTGCAGGCTTTTAGAGGTGGGGGACATGATCAATACATGTTTTGTATGAGAGGGGCAGCTACTGTGCCAGACAAGGGGCTGTTCTGGAATGTCTTTACATTCGACATAAGGACACTTGTTGCAAGTGCCAGCAGACCCACTTCACTGGGGTCCTAATGAGTTCACTAGCTTTTCTGTGCATGGGTGCTCCCAACCTCCTCACACCCCAGAGAGTGGGAGAGTCGAAGCTACTATCTCAGAATTCCCTGGGAGATGAATGAACTCAGCAATCTAACAGTTTCTCTCTCCCCAAAAGCCTGCCTGATCAATGATGAATAATTGCAAACCGAGCAGTCATCTATCCTCCGAGCCTTATTTTTTTTCTGAGGCATAAGCTCAGATAACTTCAAGTTATCATTGTTTCATGTTCCTGTGCTTATTTGTGTGTGTGAATCCATCAGGCTCTGCTCGAGGAACTAGAATTACTAATAAAACAGATTCTCAATCTTCCATCTGTCCACCCTTGACCCCAACATCATCTGCGGGGGGGTGAGGCATGATCAGGGCTCGTTGAAGCTCTTATATTCACGTACAGGAGTGCCTGCCTGACAACGAGCCATTGTTGCCCAGGCTTCTTTGTTTCTCTGAGCCAAAATATTTCCCGAGCGGCAGAGAGAAACAAAAATGATTGACAGTCTGGAGCCGAGTCTCATCAGCTGCTTTGCTGACAGTCGGGTGATGTGCACACGCTTGCTGATGTGCGGGCTAGTGACAGCTGATTGACAGCCGAGGACTGGGAGATAGGGAAGATGAAGGATGCTTGGAGCGTCTGACACGCGCTGTTTATGCAGCGCTCCAAGCATCTCGCAGCTACCTTAACCCATTGGCGGTCCAGGCACACTGTGCCGGCTGGGCAGGGAAAACGCACGCTGGCCCCGTGCTGGGGGCTGCAGCCTTTTCTTGACACCTTGCAGGGAGCTGAGAGCTGTGTATTTCTGAGGGAGAAAGTAGGACTTGGCTATTACATTTATATATGTAAGACATTTCTGCAAATTACTTTCGTTCTAAGTACCAAGGAATATTCCAGGTGAGGTTTACTTAACCCTTACTAGAAAAAAACTATTCCTTCTCCCTCCCTATCTCTGTGTTTTCAGAGGGTCTCTCAGCTCTAATAGATCATATCTTGAAGCTACCGTAAATCCTGTAATTTGTGTTTACTTGTTTATTTGTTGCTTGTCATCCTGTATTAGAATGTTTTCTCTCTGTGCACCAGGGCTTTGTTTTATTTATTGCTAAGTTATCAAGTTAATACAGAAACTGGCACAAGACAAGTGCTCAATAAATACTCATTGAATGACTATATGAATGACATATAAGGGGAAAATTTTATACCACCAAACAGAATGCTGGCAACACCATCCCTTGACCGAGGTCTTTGCACTTCTTTAAATGGGGAGAACTCAAACCAAAGTGCTCTGCTTGGTTTTCAAATAAGTTTTAGGGTGTGGTTGGCTCTATTTTAAGTTGCACAGTTGGGAGGGGAATGAAATGGTTGGGTGGCATCACTGACTGAATGGATATGAGTTTGAGCAAGCTCTGGTAGTTGGTGATGGACAGCCTGGTGTGTTGCAGTCCATGGGGTCTCAAAGTCGGTCACGACTGAACAAGTGAACTGAACTGCACTGGGAGGGGCAAACCTAATCATATAACAATTCAGGAAGTAATTATGTTTGGGAAGATACACTACTCTTCCATTTATTATTTAGTTTTTGGCTGTGTGGCCTCCAGGATCTTAGTTCTCTGACCAGGGATCAAACCCCTGTCTCCTGCACTGGAAGTGAGGAGTCCTAACCACTGGCCTGCTGGCCAAGTCCCACTGCTCTGCCTTTTAGAAAGCCCCTGTTGTTCCATCCACCTGGGTCCCTACTCTCCTGATGGGAGTGGGCTCCCTCCCCAGGTCGGGTATGATCAGGACTGCCGATGGAGACTGCTGCGGTCTTCCTAGAAGACTGGGGTGTAGTTGATGAGGAGAGGACCCAGAGGAACAGAGTTACTGGAAAACGTCTGCCATTGGGCTGTGCAGCGCCTAAGGTTATGTGCTTGCTGCTGCCTCGTGAGCCATCCTGAAGGTATTTTCCCAGCAGCTGGAGAAACCCACAGTCCAGGGAGGTGGTTTCTCTTTGGGTGAGGTGGACTCTCGAATGGGGAAGAGGCCCAGGAGGAAGAGATTCCCTCTCGCTCAGCAAGTCCATAGTTAAAGATCAGGAGAGCTGAAGAGTGTCTCTTCTGGAAGTGGACCCTTCCTCGGCCCCCAGAGCCCCAGCTGGTGAGTCATGAGGCCTCAGGCCGACCACCTCCAAAGTCAGAGTCAGGACACCCCGCCCCGCCCCATACTACCCTTTCATCTCCTACTGCAAAGAGGGAAGAAGTACGTGTCAATTCACACATTTCTGAAAACAGCAGTTGCAAATAATAATGTGTCTTATTTGACAGAGAAGACAAGTGAGAAGAGGAAGGGGATGGCAGAGCCCTCTCCACGCTCGTTTTGCAATTTTAAGGTGGTGTGTGATTTTCTCCTCCATCTTGTATGGAAGTGACTGTTCTTAGGTTGCCTGCTCATTGTCAGCATCAAGCGAGGGTTGGTTTTCTTTTGCACATTTTCTGGGCACAGAGCCAAACTGTGGGCACAGTGTCCCCAGCTCCTGGTGACCAGC
Source organism: Capricornis sumatraensis (assembly GCF_032405125.1). Lineage (NCBI taxonomy): Eukaryota > Metazoa > Chordata > Mammalia > Artiodactyla > Bovidae > Capricornis > Capricornis sumatraensis. The sequence continues at coordinate 114,291,366 of NC_091075.1, read as the reverse complement.
ACAGACACTTTTGGTAAAGACACTGGTTAACCCCCTAAAGAGACCTAGGCTAATGGCCAGGGTCACGATGGCTATATTCTTCATCTATAGGAAATACGTGATTCCCAGTTCATTCAGGAAAGGGTTCTCTGCTGGGAGAGATGCATGGAGAAAGTTCTGTGTTCCGTGGAGACAGTGGAGAGGCTGGGAGGCAGTTGGATATATTCAACAATAGAAAGCACATGAGAGTTCAATGTGAACATTCTTGGGTCTTAACTTATACCTTGATTATTAAAGAGAACCTCTATTTCCTCATCTGTAAAATGGACTCAATACTACCATCACTGGCTTATGATGAAAGACGATCAAAGATCCTTGGAGCATTTGAACAACTTGGCAGTCATCACTATTATTCTTTTTACTATTTATTTATTTATTTAGGGCTTCTTTTGTGGCTCAAAGGGTAAAAAATCTGCCTGCAGTGCAGGAGACCTGGGTTCCATCCCTGGGTTGGGAAGATCACCTGGAGAAGGAATTGCTAACCCACGCCAGTTTTCTTGGCTGGAGCATTCCATGGACAGAAGAGCCTGGCGGGGTTGCAAAGAGTCGGACCTGACTGAGCCACGAGCACTTTCACTTTATTTGTTTCTTTGGGTGCATCAAGTCTTAACTGTGACATCCAGCATCTTTCATTGTGGCGTGCGGGCTTCCCTAGATGTGGCGCGAGAGCTCCGGAGAGTGGTGGCTCAGTAGTGGAAGCCTATGGGCTTAGTTGCCCCGTGACATGTGGGGTCTTAGTTCCCAGACCAGAGATCAAACCCATGTCTCCTGCATTGTAAGGCGGATTCTTAATCACTGGACTGCCAGGGAAGTCCCCACTACTGTTATTGATAACAGTACACAGCCTGGGCTTCAGTGCAGTTTCTGTGCATTGGAGAGGCTTGCTGTGGTCAAGTCCTTATTAAGTACCTAGAGCTTGCTGGGCAGCAGGGAGCCCACAGACAGCTTTGCTGGGCAATTCCTGCTGAAATGCAGCATTGAAGTGACCACCTCCTCCCAGGCTTTCCACTGCAGAAAACCCAGTCGTCACTGGTGAGTGAAGTGGGAGAGGAAGTGAAGAGTGACTCAATGTGTGTGGGCTCTGGCCTTTGGGGGCTGAAGACTCCCAACTCTACACTATGTCCAGGTTGGCCCTGCTCTGGAAATTTGGCCTTGCTCTGGCCTTGCTCTGGGGAAGGCTGATACAAATAGTAAAATGCCATCTTATTTGTGGGCACTTCTCATTGGCCCCCAATTTAAAAAAAAAATTTTATCCCCCTCATTATTTTTAGGGAGAGGTGTGTGGTTCAGGCAGGAGTTCTGGGTCCGATACCTGGATTCAGACCCACCTTTGTCTTTTGCTTGATTGCTATCAAGCTACTTGATCCCAGCTTCAACTCATTTGGACAGAGATCATGCCTGTATGCCCTGTCATGTCCGACTCTGGGACCCCATGGACTGTAGCCTGCCAGGCTCCCCTGTCCATGGAATTTTCCAGGCGAGAATACTGAAGTGGCTTGTCATTTCCTTTTCCAGGGGAATCTTCCCAATACAGGGATCAAACCCACGTCCCCAGCGTCTCCTGCCTTGGCAGGCGGATTCTTTACCACTGAGCCATCCTGTCTTTTACTACCTGTGTGATTTGGTCCAAGTCACTTTTGAAGCATCAGCAGCCTCCTTTGCAAAGTGAGGGCTTGATGAGATGACGCATGTAAATTTCTTAGCAGAGTTTCCAGCACACAGAAAACAGCTCCATAAACAGCTGTTGTTTCTCAATTGAATTCTGACGAGCGTAACTCGGCCTCTAGATTGAGATCGAGGGCAACTCAGATAACACAGTTGTCACTAATCCTTTAAATATTGTTAGTAATTTGAGGGTGACGGGTCCCAGTAATTTGCCGTCTTACAACCTTTACTAGGCTGAGTCCCACGTTCCTTCCAGAGTAAAGGTTTCTGGCAGGACCGCACACCTTTATAGTCACATGAGCCCGAAGACTATTTTTGTTTCCTCTGTGGCTTCTGGGGGTTCATTTATTTTACCTTCCAAAAGCAGAAAGTTGTTTGGGGACGTGCCATCACTCTCCATGCTGTTTCCTTAGTCGTCAGATCCCACTAGATGTTTGAAGACCTGCGCATCGGCCCCTCTGTGGAGCAGTTTCCACACACCTTACCTCTCTTTTACATTTTTTTTTTCCTGTTTCCCTTTTATTCTGAAAATTCTGATGGCGCTGCGATATTGATGCAGTTCTTCAGTTTCATCATTGTAATATGTGCTTTCTGTGCAGTGTATTTGAATGTGTGCCCTTAAGGTAGAGAAATTCTATGAGGCCCGAGGAGCTTGCCCATCTCTGGTTGCTATTTTTTTTTCCTGGTTTATATTGGTTCACCTTGTCCAGCTGTGTTTTTATTCTGCTTGCTATATCGGAATTCTGAAAACATTTCCCCCCACTTTCTTTTTCTCCCTGCAATATCACCTTACACGATTAAAAATATGTTTCTGGGAAAATGATTCCTTGAATTAGCATTTTGAGACCACACTTAATAACTATTAGGATATGAGCATGGGTAAGTTTTTTTAATAGTGCACCTATATATTTTCTTTCCGGTTTTTATTCTTCAACTAAAGAATATTTTATTAAAAAAAATTTTTTTTACAACGTTGTGTTGGTTTCTGCCATACAACAGTGTGCATCAGCCATGATTACACACACGTTGCCTCCCTCCCTAAGCTCCCTCCCCTCTCCCCATCCCATCCCTCCAGGTCATCAGAAAGTGCAAGGTTGGGCTCCCTGCACTGCACAGCAGCTTCTCACTAGCTATCCATCTTACACCTGAGAGCGTAGGTTCTCCGTTTGTCCAACCCTCTCCCTCCCGCGCTGTATTCGCAAGTCCAATCTCTACATCTGTCTCCATCCCTTTCCTGTGAATAGGTCCATCAACACCATTTTTCTAGATTCTATATATTCCATATTTTCTATATATACCTCATCCTCTGTCACCCCCTTTCTCTTCCTGCCCTCAGTCTTTCCCAGCATCAGGGTCTTTTCCAATGAGTCGACTCTTTGCATCAGGTGGCCAAACTATTGGAGTTTCAGCTCCAGCATCAGTCCTTCCAATGAATATTCAGGGTTTATTTCCTTTAGGACTGACTAATTTCATCTCCTGGCTGTCCAAGGAACTCTCAAGAGTCTTCTCCAGCACCACAATTTGAAAGCATCAGTTCTTTGGTGCTCAGCCTTCTGTATGGTCCAACTCTCACATCCGTACATGACTACTGGAAACACCATAGCTTTGACTATATGGAGCTTTGTCAACAAACTGACATCTCTGTTTTTTAATACACTATCTAGGTTTGTCATACTTTTCTTCCAAGGAGAAAGCATCTTTTAATTTCGTGGCTGCAGTCACCATCTGCAGTGATTTTGGAGCCCAAGAAAACATAATTTGTCACAGGATTGTGTAGCTAGCATTTAGAGACCTGTAGCTTCCTTGAGAGACATGTGCCAATTAGTCCAGGGGTTTTTCCTCTGTGAAGTGATTTTGTTCTTCTGAAAATTCTTCATTCCTTTTCTTTCTTTCTTTCTTTTTTTTTCATTTAAGGAGACAGAGTTCAAAATCCCTGACTCTGGGTCCTTTTGAGCTTCGGCTCCACCAGAGCTGTGTGAAATTAGGTGTGTGAGGTAGTGAACCTCAGTTTCTTTATACATAACATCAAGGTGATCAGAATCCAACATCATAGGGTCCTTGTGAAGACTGAGAGTGAGTTGAAAGTGACAGTTGCTCAGTCGTGTCCAACTCTTTTTAACCACATAGACTATACAGTCCATGGAATTCTCCAGGCCAGAATACAGGAGTGGGTAGCCTATCCCTTCCCCAGGGAAATCTTCCCAACACAGGGATAGAACTATGTCTCTGGCATTGCAGGTGGATTCTTTACCTGCTGAGCTCTAAGGGAAGCCCAAGAATACTGGAGTGGGTAGCCTATCCCCTCTCCAGAGGATCTTTCCAACCCAGGAATTGAACCAAGGCATCCTGCATTGCAGGCAGATTGTTTACCAACTGAGCCACCAGGGATTAAATAAGATTAAGTAACACACACCTTAATCTTCAATCACTTCTCCCTGGTGATCTCCCCGGTGATGGACAGGGAGGCCTGGCGTGCTGCAGTTCATGGGGTCGAAAAGGGTCAGACATGACTGAGCAACTGAACTGAACTGAACTGAACACATACCTTAGCTTAGTGCTGTCCATGAAAAACACACAGCAAATGTTTATTGCTTGTATAAATGAATGGATGGATGAAGAAGAGAATGAGGTGAACCTATGATATGCCAGTCACTTGGCAGTAATACTACTTCCCTGGCAGCTCAGCTGGTAAAGAATCTGCCTGCAATGCAGGAGACCCCAGTTCAATTCCTGGGTTGGGAAGATCCCCTGGAGAAGGGAACAGCTACCTACTCAAGTATTCTGGCCTGGAGAATTCCATGGACTATACAGTCCACGGGATTGCAAAAAGTTGGACACTACTGAGAAACTTTCACTTTCACTTTGGTGTACATATAAAGGATAGTTCCCTTTATTTTTTTCATCATTTAACACACAGTAGGAAAATCTCTGGCTCTGGGCAAAGCTTGATCAAATTTGTCTGCCACAGGGAAACCTTGAGAATTTAATGACCAACTGGGAGAAAAGTTGATACTAATGGAAGATGGTGACTTAAATAAACAAGTGCCAAACTATTACAATGATGCCACTTGTCCAATAGAAGGTAAAGTTTCCACCCCTTATTTTGCTCGGAGATCAAGGAGTGCCATCCTGTTCTAGGCACTTTGGGGTTCTATATCTTGTTTGCTGAGGACCAGATGAAAGGAAGGGAACTGTGCTTTCAAAATTTAATCCGAGAAGAAGGAATGCACTTCTTCAGAGTGGGCCCTGATGGTTCATTACTGGATGATTGTGGTGCTTCCGTTACATAAGGACATCATTGTCTTTGCTTCAGGTAACTCAGAAAAATGCTATTCTCTGATGGAGCTGCACTATAGGGTTTCTGGAAAGGTCTAGTATTTGAAATTGTAATTCTAGTGTGTTATCCTTTTCAACAGAAGTCTTTATTGGGCTGGCAAGATTTGGAGTAAATTAAGTTCATTTACTTAAGCAGGCATTCATTTAAGTTCATTTTTCTCTTCACTCGTTCATTGATTCACGCATTCAGAATGCACTGAATTCTTGCTTTTCACCAGGCATTGTCATCATGGGGTAGTTAGTCTTGAGAGGAAGGCAGTTCATCACTATTTTTTTCATTGACTTTTAATTTCATTTAGTGAAAAGCTCTTGCCTTAAATTAACACAATCTGCTAAGTAGCACAAAGAGAAAATATTCTCATAATGTTAATGCAAAATCTAGGAATAGTTATATATTTAAAAAAAAAAAAGACCTGAGAGAAAGCCTACAACTGATGAAGGGATAAACAGACTTCTGAAGGGAAAGATGAGCCTGAATCTTTTCTCATCTGTGGTTTCAAACTGATGATATCAAGAAAAGCAAACTGGCCATAGCAATAGATTCAGCATATCTCCCATTCACTCATCTGCTAATAAATACCACACTAACGATCAAATGACCTAATGGGCAGAAAAATGTTACATAAAGTGCTATTTAGGTTGAAAGCATAATTATCCTCACATTTGTAATTGACCTTTTGGATTTGGTGACTTTATTTTCCCTTTATAAGTCAAGCAGTTAGGAAATCTGGGAGGAGTGTTGGATCTTTTCTTATGGGGACAAAATTCACTGACAATATTATACAGCTTAAGCAAGTCAGACTTATAACTATTCTCAAGAGCTTGGTTGAGAGGTCTAAATGAGGTTCTAGCCAAGAAATGGACAAGGATGTCTCACTTTTGAGACTGTGTGACTATGATATCTACGGAGTACTGGTATGTACATTTCTTGACTCTTGGTTTCATGGGTATATTCCTATTCTCATTTGCTTCCCTATGGTTTTCAAACCAATATGGCAGTACCTCATGGTGGGTAACAGGATGAATGTAGCCAACTTTTCACTATCACAATGATAGGTGATGCTACTGGCATTTATTGTCAGGGAGCTGGAGAAGATAAATGTTCTACTCAATTAAGAAACATCTTACCTGGCCCTCTTCCCATCCAATTTACTCCTCATCTTGAAGGTAGTGTCGCTAGATAAAATCTAAGTATACAAATGCAATACATGGGACATAATTAATACTACAAAATCACTTGTTGTTTATCTAACAATCTGAGTTAACTAGAAGCCCCGTGTCTTTCTTTTTTAAAGCTGGCAGCCCTACCAAAGGACCCCAGTTCATGCTCAAATATGAAATCTAGACAATTCCAGAGCAGTTCCAATGGAGTGTGAACACTATACATTATATGGGAAAATCTCTAAGAGTGTTACTTGGCCCTGTTATGCGCAAGAGTCTTGCCTCTGCTTACATACAGCAGCTGTTCTCATGAGTCTTGCTGCTGCTGCTAAGTCACGTCAGTCGTGTCCGACTCTGTGTGACCCCATAGACGGCAGCCCACCAGGCTCCCCCGTCCCTGGGATTCTCCAGGCAAGAATACTGGAGTGGGTTGCCATTTCCTTCTCCAGTGCATGAAAGTGGAAAGTGAAAGGGAAGTCGCTCAGTCGTGTCCAACTCGTAGCGACCCCATGGACTGCAGCCTACCAGGCTCCTCCATCCATGGGATTTTCCAGGCAAGAGTACTGGAGTGGGGTGCCATTGCCTTCTCCGTCTCGTGAGTCTTACCTAAAGAATAAAACACCTCAGCAGTGGGAGCATGGTGTAGGGTGGTGGTGGGGGGGGGGGGGGGCAGTAGGCTAAAGCCTGCCTGATTTTGAATCCAAGTCCATATTGCAGGCCTTCCACAGTTGACTGCTGCACTTGAGCAGGTACTGAGCACACAGGAGTACTATCACCTGCCTGAAAGGAGCTTACAGTTTAACAAGGGAAATGGAGATAAGCAATTAAGTCCAGTGCAATAATATCCCCACAATGGAAGGGTAAGGCTAACAAAGTCCTTGGGGCATAAAGAAGAAGGTGATCAAATCTGCTTCCAGGAGAGAAAGACTCAGACTGGTAAAGGGGTCTTTCCAACCTTCTAAAACCTTTGGTTATTTGAAGCCATGACAGAAAGCACGCTACCAGGATATCTTGCAAAGATTAAGTTTTCAATAGACGTTTGTGGATTAGACAGATGATAGAGCAAGGGTGTGCGCCTGCTCGGTTGCTCAGGTATGTCTGATTCTTTGCAATAGCATGGACTATAGCTTGCCAGGCTCCTCTATCCCTGGGATTTCCCAGGCAAGAATACTGGAGCAGGTTGCCATTTCCTTCTCCAGGGTACCTCCCTAACTTAGGGATCAAACCCATGGGCTCCTGCATTGCAGTCAAACTTTTTACTGCTGAGCCACCAGAAAGTCCATAAATAGTATCAATATGATCCATGGGAACTGATTATTTAACCCACAGGCACGTTAACTGCATGTACAGTTTTTCTCATGTTTTAATACATTTCTTCCATCACAATCTCTAGCTGTAGTGACTCTTTTGTATTGTAGAGTAACAGAAATGTCACAGAGCAATTTGGAAGTTTGTCCATAAACAGAACTGAGACTTAGACTTAACATTTTAAACAACAAATGAAAATCATATCTACCCATAAAAAAGATGTGGTACATATACCCAATGGAATATTACCCAGCCACATAAGGGAACCTAATTGTGCCATGTGCAGACATCAGGATGGACCTAGAGACAGTCATGCAGAGTGAAAGAAGTCAGAGTGAGAAAAACAAATATCACATATTAACACATGTATATGGAATCCAGAAAAATGATCTTAGTTCAGTTCAGTTCAGTTGCTCAGTCCTGTCCAACTCTTTGTGACCCCATGAATCACAGCACGCCAGGCCTCCCTGTCCATCACCAACTCCCGGAGTTCACTCAAACTCATGTCCACCGAGTCAGTAATACCATCCAGCCATCTCATCCTCTGTTGTCCCCGTCTCCTCCTGCCCCCAATCCCTCCCAGCATCAGGGTCTTTTCCAGTGAGTCAACTCTTCGCATGAGGTGGCCAAAGTACTGGAGTTTCAGCTTCAGCATCATTCCCTCCAAAGAACACCCAGGACTGATCTCCTTTAGAATGGACTGGTTGGATCTTCCTGCAGTCCGAGGAACTCTCAAGAATCCTCTCCAACACCACAGTTCAAAAGCATCAATTCTTCGGCACTCAGCCTTCTTCACAGTCCAACTCTCACATCCATACATGACCACTGGAAAAACCATAGCCTTGACTAAACGGTCCTTTGTTGGCAAAGCAATATGATAGGCGAAGAAAAATGATATAGATGATCTTATTTGCAAAAGAGAAATAGAGACACAGATGTAGAGAACAGACATATGATACCAGCAGAGGGAAATGGGGCTTGGGATGAATTGAAGATTGGGATTTCCATATATACACAACTGATACTATGTATAAAATAAATAACTAATGAGAAACCTATGGTGTAGCTTAGGGAATGCTCCTCAATGCTCTACGGTGACCTAAATGGAAAGGAAATCCAAAAAAGAGGGATATACGTATCGGTATAGCTGATTCACTTTGCTGTAAGCAGAAACTAATGCAACATTATAACTATACTCCAATAAAAATTAATTTTAAAAATATCTACCCAACCTAAAATACTAGGATCAATTGTGTGTGTGTGTGTGTGTGTGTGTTTCCCTTTAATGCTTTGGGCCACAGATTAGTGGAGTATTTCAGTACACAATCTGCTAACCTTCCTGGTAAGTCTGATTGTGTCATCAAATTTCATAGAATAAGTAGTCCTCAACAACTGTACTTAAATCTCCTTATTGAAAGGGTCTTTCTGGACACAGTTGCAGTTGAAATACCTATTTATTTATTTAACTTTTCTCAAGGACTTTCCACGTGTCACCTACCTGTGCCCTTGTGATAAGAAGATGGATGAGCAAAAGTTCTTGTCTGGGAGGAGCTGAAAGTCTAGTGAGCTATTGCTTCTAAGATTTGACTATTAGCAGATCTTAGCTAGATTTTTTTTCTTGTTGCTGCCCTATGCCTCTGTTTATTAACCTGTTCTTAAAAAAAAAAAAAAACTAATGAATTAATTTGTGGCTGCACTGGGTCTTCACTGTTGCATGAGGGCATTTCTCTAGCTGTGGCCCGTGGGCTTAGTTGGTGCATAGCATGTGGGATCTTCCCAGACTAGGGCTCGGACCAGTGTTCTCTGCACTGCAAGGTAGATTCTTAACCACTGCACCACCAGGGAAGCCCTATAAACCTGTTCTTATTAATGTTCACCATCACATTTTTAGATTCTACATCTAAATGTAGCATTGATATTATTTTCAACATAAAACATTTTGAAAACTCAGTGTTAAGCTGGAATGTACGCAGTATTTCCTTGGTACAATACTGGTGCTTGAAGCTCTTATTTAGTGACATGAGCCAACTTGAAGCACCCTCCCCCACAAACCAGTGTGTAGTTTCCTCTTCACTATTGTGTTATGTTTGCAGGTTGTGAGGGCACCTTATTTATGCAAATGGGATAAAATAAAGCATTTGTTGAAGTCAGGTTAAATTAGCATTCTTCTACAACTGTATTAAACAATGTTCATGTGTATTTTATTATGAATATAGAGGTTCCATGACAAAATCACCCATCGAGGTGTGTTTCATTATTTACTGTTCAATCAAGGTGGTTGTTTTGGAATACTTAAATTCAGGAGCTTACAGAACTTAGTGCCTACTTGTGTTTTGCTTTTATTATTCATTCCAAGAGAATTCACTTCACATAACCATTATAATGTGCTTATTTATTTTTATGAAGTTGGTCCTTTCCCAGTTGGTGCTGCCTTTAATGTATTCTTTGATGAGAACTTCCCTGATGCAGCATTATCTTTGGGTTTTCAATAAGTCAGGAGGACTTGAAATTGACAGCAATCAACTTTAATAATCATTCTGAAGATCTGTAGAAGGAGGAAGAAGGTCACCTGGGAGCCTGGTGATAAAGCCACTCCCTTTTCATGTGACAAAGTCCCCATATTATATACAGCAATCAAATCATTGCATTACTTTTTAAAGACTTTTCTCAAAATATATGTGTCTTACTTAATCCTGCCTTTGAATAATCTGATTTGGAATTTGATTGTCTTTTTTTTTTTAACTTTGAAAAACACATCATTTGCTATGCGAGAATGGGTTACTTATACTGAGGACAGTGGAAAGACAGAAGTTCTAAAATCAAATTATGGGGAAGCTTAGTCAGTAATGCTTGAGAGGATATTGCCTCACAGACATATATGCTATCTCCATGTTGCTCTCATATTCCAGATAAAAATCAACCACTTAAGATGTTTCTCAATAAAAGGCTATTTGTGTGTTGTTTCAGAATTAATGCAAACTTTGAATATATTCCGAAGATTGAAGTTAGTTACCTGAGAGATGTATTTGCTCAAGAAACACTTCCCTTGGAAATCCTTGTCACATGATACGTGTGAAGGAATGCTAGCTTTCGATAAAGTCAATAGCACTTATTCAGTTTTCAACTGAGGCATTTAGGACACTTCAACTTTCAAGCTTTAAAATAATAATAATTATCAACTTTTTCCAGGTTGCCTGCCTGTTAGTGGTAATTGCTCAGTTGTGTCCGACTCTTTGCAACCCCATGGTCTCTAACCCACCTGGCTCCTCTGTCCTGGAATTCTCCAGGCAAGAATACTGGAGTGGGTAAGCCATTCCCTTCTCCAGGGGAACTTCCTGACCTAACTTAATGTTCCCACACTTATTTGCTTCTTTTCAATAGGACCATAAGAGAAATGATATAGGGTGTTTGACTGATTATGTAAATAAACTGCTAATTACATCTTTAATAGTTCCCCGTACTTCTAGACACTGTACCTGAATGTATTTCCTATAAAATGCTTTAGTACATAGAGCTCTATTATTTTTTTAAAAAGATGGGCCCAAAATCAGTAATTATGAGCTTTATTATTCAGGTTCACAGCAGTGCGGCTGCTATTCTTCACTTGATAATTACCTTGTTAAACTAATGCCAGACCAGTGCCATACCTTAGTTAAGAAAATGGCCCACTAGCTCCATGCCAGCAGGCCCAGCTGTGAAAATATTAAAAGATCCATTAAATCCAGACTCCTCTTCAACATTGCCGCAGTGACATTAGTTACGGAAGTTCTGATAAGTCGCGTATTTCTCAGTAGATGTTCGTAATTTATTTACTGAGGTCCCATGGCATCTGTTGACAGTTGATGCTTCTAACTGTATTTCTCCATTCTCAACTCTGGGCTTTGTTGCCAACCATGTGTGTGTGTGTGTGTGTGTGTGTGTTTGCATGTGTGCGCGCACACACACACACGCACGCTCTAATATCCAATTCTTTGTGACCCCATGTACTATATAGCCCGTCGGGTTTCTGTGCCCATGGGATTTCCCAGGCAAGAATACTGGAGCAGGTTACCATTTCCTACTCCAAGGGATCTTCCTGACCCATGGATGCAACCCATGTCTCCTGCATCTCCTGCACTGGCAGGAGAATTCATTACACACACTGTGCCACCTGAGAAGTCCAACCGGGCACTGCTTAATTGGCACCATCCCCGCTCAGAACCTCCAGGGAGCAAAGAGAAGACCCAACCCCAGGGAAAGGAGAAATGTGTATGAGACCATTTCTCGTCCTACTTTCCCTGGTTTTACATTCCAGTTTTATTTATTACTTCTTTCCCTTTGGAAAGGGGAAAAAAATCAAGATCTTCCAATATTAGCTGTGGTTTTGCTTAAAAAAGAAGACAGTTATCAATTCCAATTTTTATGCCAAAGTAATTCTAGCTCTGATCTTCTAATTTGCTAAAAAGGAAAGAGAGAGAGAGATACTTCGTGGATTCTTGCCTTGATGTTTTTCAAAGGTGGCCAACAGTAACCTCCTGCGTTGGTGGATGAGTTCGAATGACAAGTGTTCTGATCGTGGTTTGCAGTTTATAAATGCATTTCATAAATCAGGAGCATCTGAAATCTCATGGAGGGAAAAGACTGGACCATGGTCTCCTCTGCACCCTCAGGGCCTGTGGCTGTAAGCGAGAAAGAGGGGGACCATGGCTCATATTTGCTGAGTGGGATTGGATGGCAGTACCTCATTCCATCCTTGCTATGAGCCCGGAAAAAGGTATTATACTGACTGTACTGTAGAAATGAACTGAACTCACTTGCTGTCAGTGTCCATATTGAGGTCCATTTTTATCCCCATTGCTCAGCATCTTTTTTAAACAGTAGAGAATTTTTAAATGCTGCTGCTGCTGTTGTTGTTCAATTGCTCGGTTTTGTCCATTTCTTTGTGATCCCATGGACTGCAGCATGCCAGGCTCCCCTGTCCTTCACCATCTCCCAGAGTTTGCTCAAACTCATGTCCATTGAGTCGGTGATGCTATCTAACCATCTCACCCTCTGTCATCTCCTTCTCCTCCTGCCCTCAATCTTTCCCAACATCAAGGTCTTTTCCAGTGAGTCAGCTCTTCGCATCAGGTGGTCAAAGTATTGGAGCTTCAGCTTCAGCATCAGTCCTTCCAATGTGTATTCAGGGTTGATTTCCTTTAGTATTGGCAAGTTTGGTCTCCTTTCTGTCCAAGGGACTTTCAAGAGTCTCCTTCAACACTACAGTTTGAAAGCATCAATTCTTTGGTGCTCAGGCTTCTTTTTGGTCCAACTATCACATCCGTACACGACTACTGGAAAAACCATAGCTTTGACTGTATGGACCTTTGTCAGCAAAACGATGTCTCTGCTTTTTAATACGATGTCTAGGTTTGTCGTAGCTTTTCTTCCAAGGGTGAAGCATCTTTTAATTTCATGGCTGCAGTCACCATCTATAGTGATTTTAGAGCCCAAGAAAATTAAGTCTGTTAAATGTTACTTGTTTTGATTTAAAAACAAAAACAAAAAAACTAACCTCTTGCTCTGAATTCTGGAGTCTTCTCCTCTGTCCTCATCGCTCCTCCCAGAAACAGCACAGGTTAAGAAGAATTCTTTCTTCATGGGAACATATACTTCCAGCATAATTTTGCTCATCAGAGTTAAGTGCGGAGCACTTCAATCCTTCCAACGTTGCTGCCTCAAAGCTGACATTTATAAATTTTCTTTTTCAGCACAGTATGGGATCCTCCATATGTCTTCCATAATAACTATCTATGTTTTCAGGGAATCTAAAGATTTATTTCCTTCCAACTCCTTGTTGCTGGCATTTTCTCCAAGCCTCCAAAACTGCCAAGAGATGAACTTCAATTTAGAGGAACTGTTACATTTGTCATTGTGAATTTGCTAAACTTTGGATAAATTTGAAGATTTATGCTTATTCCCAAATGGGCCCTGAGAATATCTTTGAAGCTCAGAAAGTTCATGCTTGACTTCCTTTCCGTTGTTCTCAGTAAACAGGTCTTTAAATCTGTGCAGTCTCCCTGCCTGGGCACTGGGTTTATGTCATTGTCTAAACCTGGACACGTTTGCACTGCCAGAAACTCAGATGTGACTCATTTCTAGGTGTGAGGGAGGAGTCTTCTCGGGGCCTTATGCTGTGGAAATCACGTTATGTCTGTATCTCTAGAATGATCCAATTGGAGAGGTCATTCAGTAGCTCAGTCATGTCCGACTCTTTGTGACCACATGGACTGTGGCCTACCAGGTTCCTCAATCCATGGAATTTTCCAGGCAAGAGTACTGGAGTGAGCTGCCATTTCCTTCTCCTGGGAATCTTTCCAACCCAGGTATCAAACCTGGGTCTCCCGCATTGCAGGCAGACGCTTTACTGTCTGAGCCACAAGGGAAGCCCCTACTGGAGAGGGTAGCCTTTCCCTTTCCAACCCAGGGATCGAACCTAGGTCTCCCGCATTGCAGATTCTTTACCAGCTGAGCCACAAGGGAAGCCCCAAAATACTGCAGTGGGTAGCCTATCCCTTCTCCAGCAGATCTTCCTGACCCAGGAACTGAACCAACGTCTCCTGCATTGCAGGTGGATTGTTTACCAAATGAGCTATCAGGGAAGCCCCACATGGAGAAGGTCTTACATTAACTCCTCACTTTAATAGCCCAGACCTGTGAGACAGAGAGCCTCCAAATTATGACCTTAGGCAGTAACCCATAACCTTGGTTATTATACCCAATCTCTCCGAACCTCACTATTTTCATCTATAAAATGACCATAAAGTATATCTGGCTATGGCAGGTTGGTATTTGTAAATGGAATACATGCAGCCCCTGATGCATGAGGATTTACCAACAGTATCAGTTCAGTTCAGTCACCCTGTAGTGTCTGACTCTTTACGACCCCGTGGACTGCAGCAGGCCAGGCCTCCCGGCCATCACCAACTCCTGGAGCTTGCTCCAACTCAGTGTCTATCAAGTCAGTGATGCCATCCAACCATCTCATCCTCTGTCGTCCCCTTCTCCTCCTGCTGTCAATCTTTCCTATCATCAGGGTCTTTTCCAATTAGTCAGTTCTTCACATCAGGTGGCCAAAGTATTGGAGCTTCAGCTTCAGCACCTCCAATGAATACAAGTAGCTATTTTAATAGTGACAGATAACCTACCAAGAAGTTGACTTGGCTTTGACTTATTCAAGGCAATTGGCTATTTGGTGATAGAGCCAGGATCAAATTCACATCTCTCGACTCTTTACAAAACACAAGATTCCACTTAGTGTCCAGCTAACAGCTCTTCATGGTTTATAAACATGGTTTATAGGGACCAGGTATAATTTAATTTTGTTCTTTGGATCATCTTCAAAATAGTTCAGAGCCAAGTACAATATAAAATGTCCCTAAATTCTTTGAATTCAATGGTGTGCCAAAAATTAGAATCAAACGGGTGTTTCATTTGTCTGCTGCAGCATATCAAATGACCACAAACTTAGCAGCTTAAAATACACATTTGCTGTTTCACCTTTTCTGAGGGTCGGAAGTCCAGGCCCTGGCTAACCGGATCCTCTGCCCAGGGTCTCATAGGGTGGAAACTGACGTCAGTTGGAACTGTGACCCCTTCTGAGACTCAGGACTATTGGCTGAATTCAGTTCTCTTGCGGTTGTAGGACTGAAGGTCCCCCATTCTTGCTGGCTGTTATTAGAGAGTATTCAGAGGTCCTAAATGTGTCCCCTGCACGACATGGAGACTTGCTCTTTCAGATCATCAGGAGACTCTCTCCCTTCTGACATGAGGGATTCACCTGATTAGGTCAGGCCCACCAAAAAGAGTCTCTTTTCTGATAACTTAATCTGTTTAAGGACTTAATTAACCTCTGCACAATCCCTCTGTGATCTCATGTGTCATAATCATGGAGCAACATCTCATCACTATCATAATTGCTATTCACACATGGAGTGGAAGGTGGAGGGAGATAATGGAGGGTGTGCCCACCAGGGGGTGAGAATCTTGAGAGTCATCCGAGAAGTCTGCCCGTCAGGGAAACGAGACAAGTTCATAGCTGTGATATACCACTTTCTGGCAAATATCATCAAAGAAGTATTATGTGCCAGGTGAAGCCCAAGAAGAGAGGTGATTTCCTGCCTTGGGGCTTGAGAGGCATGACAGCAACAGGGGGCAGAGTTCAGGTGGACAGAGGTCAAGGCGAGCAAGGACAGTGAGGAAGGAAGAGAGTGGAAGGATCACATCCTGACCGAGGCAAAGTAGGGGATGGAGGTGTTTACTCACTAAGTCGTGTCCGACCCTTCAGTGACCCCACAGGTAGTAGCCCGCCAGGCTCCCCTTTCCATGGGATTTACAGACAAGAATACTGGAGTGGGTTGCTATTTCCTTCTCTAGGGGATCTTCCTGACCCAGGGATCCAGCCTTTGTCTCCTGCTTGGCAGGTGAATTCTTTACCACTGAGGCACCTGGGAAGCCCAAATGAACTGAGACTTGGCTCTCAGGAGTTTCTCTGTGGTTTTTAAAAGGTTATCAGGTTTTTGAGCAAATGAAAGAAAGAAAGAAAGTGAAGTTGCTCAGTCGTGTCTGACTCTTTTCTACCCCATGAACTGTAGCTCACCAGGCTCCTCTGTCCATGGAATTTTCCAGGCAAGAATACTAGAGTGGGTTGCCATTTCCTTCTCCAGGAGATCTTCCTGACCCAGGGATCAAACCCAGGTCTCCTGCATTGCAGGCAGACGTTTTCCTATACAAAATGTGATGAGAACTGATTCCATTATTATCCTTTGCTGCTTTGTTTTTTTTTACAGTCTTTATTGAATTTGTTACAATATTACTTCTGTCTTATGTTTTGGCCTGTTTGTCATAATCCTTGTAGGATTTTAGTTCCCCAACCAGGGACTGAACCCAAACCCCCTGCATTGGAAGGCAGAGTCTTAAACCATCGGCCCGCCAGGGAAGTCCCTATGCCTTGCTTCTTAATGCACCGGCTCATCGAGAAGGGAAGATTCTGGCCACGTGTCCTCTGTCTGTAAGGTTCGGAATCCTCCTTCTGCTGACCCTTCAGGACCTGGCAGAAGTGGCTTCTTCTGCAAGTTCAATTCTGTAAGCTATAGGCGACACCAGCTGGAGCTAAAGGACCCCAAGGCTGTGACATGTAGCAATCAGTGCACTTACTCATCATGCGTTTGTTGACTAAGCATGTTACCACGTCCCTTGGTGCCTCTCCTTCTGCTCTGCTCCGGAGACGCAGTAAATGAGACTGTCTTGGTTCCTGCCCGTATGAGGTTTATAATCTAAATCCAAGACAATTCTAGATCATTCAGGCTTTAGATTCTCAAGGTATAGAGAGCTAAGGAAGAAACACTCATTATGAATACATTTCAACTGCAGTAAGTGCTACAGGCAAAATATCAGGAATGCTGTGAGAGCAATATCAGAGGCTGAAACCAATCTCTGTAGGAGTGACATCAAATTAAACCTCTCTGAGCAAGTTAGAAAGGATGAATAAAATCTCTTGGGAGAAGAGACAAATTAAAGTGAACACAGAGTTGTCACGTGTCGTGAACACGTGTCTCTCAGGCAAACAGCAGGTACATCATTTTGCCAACAAAGATCTGTCTAGTCAAAGTTATGATTTTTCCAGTAGTCATGTGAGAGTTGGACCATCAAGAAGGCTGAGTGCCAAAGAATTGATGCTTTTGAGCCGTGGTGTTGGAGAAGACTCTTGAGAGTCCCTTGGAGATGCAACCAGTCCATCCTAAAGGAGATCAGTCCTGAATATTCACTGGAAGGACTGATGCCGAAGCTGAATCTCCATTGGCCATCTAATGGGTAGAGCCAGCTCGCTGGAAAAGACCCTGATGCTGGGAAAGATGAAAGGTGGGAGGAGAAGGGGACAACAGAGGATGAGATGGTTGGATGGCATCACCGACTCAATGGACATGGGTTTGAACAAGCTCTGGGAGCTGGTGATGGACAGGGAAGTCTGGCGTGCTGCAGTTCATGGGGTCGCAAAGAGTCGGACACGACTGAGCCACTGAACCACAACAGAAAGGATCCGCTTGGATGTGTTTCTTGTCTTTCCTGCCTGGGCACCGGTGCTCTCCCCTCGAGCCTGCCTCTCTCCCTAGTTCCCTCCAGAGGGTCGATCGCCCCCTTCTGTACGTGCTGGTGCCATGTGGCCCTTTCCTCCATCACTTGGCCTTCAGTCACCTATTGCCCAAGGTTCGGCTAGAAGCTCACAGCCGATGTCCTCAGATGGTGACTGTGGCTGCTTTATCTTTTCATCTCCATTATCCACTGCTTCCCCTGAGGACACAGTTCGTGCAGGATAGTATTTGTTGGGCTTCCCTGGTGGCTAGAAAATAACAAATCCGCCCACAGTGCGGGAGACCTGGGTTGGGTAGATCCCCTGGAGGAGGGCATGGCAACCCACTCCAGTATTCTTGCCTGGAGAATCCTATGGACAGAGGAGCCTGGCAGGCTAAAGTCCATGGGGTCACAAAGGGTGGAACATGACTGAGTAACTAAGCACAACACAGCATAGTATTTGTTGGGTGAATAAACCAGAACTAGTTGGATATAAACCAGAACTAGTTGAATGAATAATTTAGAACTAGAGATGAAAGTAACACACTGACCAGCCACCAGACTTTAAAAGGAAGATCTTGAAAAAGAAAAAAAAATCAGTTTTCCAAAGTGAAAAGTTCTGTCTCAGAATAGAGGTGGAACTCACCTTCCCTGGAGGGGACAGAAGACCCATGAGTTTGTGTATATGAATCTGATCTGAAATAGAATTAGAAAAACTTGATTATGTCTACTATCAATTATCAAAGTATGCTTTTGATCTTGATAATTTGAGAGAGTTGATACTTTTTGCTTTTGAAGTATGAGACTCCTTTTATTTTTGTCTCTCTCTTTTTTCGGCCATACCGCCTGGTTTGTGGGATCTAGTTCCTCAACCAGCTGTTGAGCCCAGCCCCACAGCAGCGAGAGGGCAGAGTCCTATCCACTGGCCTGCCAGGGAATTCCCATGATGCGTTTTTTAAAGGACTGAATTGAGGTCCAGCCCTTCCTGATAGGGAGAGTCTTGCATAACCGGGCATTTCTCAGATGTGCCAGGCATTTTAGACTTGTTACAGAATGTTACATTTAAGAATAGGAAGATAACGGTTTTTTTAAGTATAGATACAGCACAGAGATAACATTAAAGAGATAGTCCAAGTCATCAATAGGACTAAAATGTCTATCAAACTATGAATGAAAAACGCCTCTAGGACAGATGGACAGACGACGACATCTCTTTCTATAGAGGCAAAATGCCTGTTTGTATACATCAGTAAATGTCCTGGAGGATATAGTTCTCCAAAGGCAGAGACAAGCCCAAGGAGGGGTTGTGCCTGAGAGGTCCCTCAGTGGTTTTAGACAAGCACAGCATTAGCATGAGACAAAACTCAGACTGATGCTGAAAGCTCGGGAGTCTGTCCCTAGCGTGCTGATTTGAGCAGCAGGAAAGGCAAGGGATACGGAAGGACAATCAAAAGAACAGCTCACACTACTGGCGCCCTGGTGGGACTGATCCGTGGGCAAGGAACAAAGGATGCGCAATGTAGCTAAGCGGCTGATAGCAGAGTACGCGTCGCTCGAGACACCTCCAAGCCTCCAGGGCTCACAAGTGACCTGTTTAGGGCAGTGTAAGAGGGAATATAACCAAAGGCAACAAGACAAAAGAGGAATTTAAACAGCTGGGTGTCTGCCAGCAGAAGAAACGATGAAAACTGCTTTTTTAGAGACTCAAAAACAAAGCTGATTTCTTTCAAATGTTAGATGTCCCGGTTTAGTGCTCATGAGACCAAACCAAGAAATATTTATTGAGACTGTACCGTGAAATCTCTGCCAGCCCTTTCCTGTCTCCAATTCCAACTTTAACATTTTAAACGTTTTGTTTCCACTAATCACACATGTCAAACCGCGGTATCCCATGAATCTTTAATTTCATGTTCCTCGTTTAATCCAAGTAATGAACACATCAGTTCATTTTAATTTTAATGTTTAAAGGCAGGAAAGTTTGTATTCAGATATAAAATGCAATCAACTTAATTGAAAAATAGGATTTTTTGTTTATTTTTTTTGTTGAAGAATACTTGGCATGCAATAGTATATTCATAAAAAACAGAGCATATATGTTTCAGGTGTATAACATAGTGAATTAATAGCTCTATATGTTACAAATAAATCACCATGCTAAGTATAGTAACCATCTGTCACCACACGAAGTTATAGCAATATTATTAATCGTACTCCTTAGGCTGTGTATGACATCACCATTACATCACCATGACTTACTTATTCTATAACTGGACATTTATATTTTTTCATCCCCTTCACCTGTTTCACCCATTGCCGCCTGGATCTAGTGACCACACATTTGTTCCCTGTATCTATGAGTCTGTTTCTGTTTTGTTTTGTTTGCTCATTTGCTTTGTCTTTTAGATTCTATATATATGAAGTTACACCGTATTTGTCTTTTTCTGACTTATTTTACTTACCACTAGTTCAGTTCAGTTCATTCGCCCAGTCATTCCGACTCTTTGCAACCCCATGAACCGCAGCACGCCAGGCCTCCCTGTCCATCACTAACTCCCGCAGTCCATCCAAACCTATGTCCATTGAGTCGGTGATGCCATCCAACCATCTCATCCTCTGTCACCCACTTCTCTTCCTGCCTTCAATGTTTCCCAGCATCAAGGTCTTTTCCAATGAGTCAGCTCTTTGCATGAGGTGGCCAAAGTATTGGAGTTTTAGCTTCAACATCAGTCCTTCCAATGAATACCCAGGACTGATCTCCTTTAGGATGGACTGGTTGCATCTCCTTGCAGTCCAAGGGACTCTCAAGAGTCTTCTCCAACACCAAAGTTCAAAAGCATCAATTCTTCTGCACTTAGCTTTCTTTATAGTCCAACTCTCACATCCATACATGACCACTGGAAAAACCATAGCCTTGAAAAGACGGACCTTTGTTGACAAAGTAATGTCTCTGCTTTTTAATATGCTGTCTAGGTTGGTTATAACTTTCCTTCTAAGGAGTAAGCATCTTTTAATTTCATGGCTGCAATCACCATCTGCAGTGATTTTGGAGCCCAGAAAATTACAGTCAGCCACTGTTTCCCCATCTATTTGCCATGAAGTGATGGGACCAGATGCCATGATCTTAGTTTTCTGAATGTCACTCTCCTCCTTTTCACTCTCCTCTTTCACTTTCATCAAGTTCTTTAGTTCTTCTTCACTTTCTGCCACTTACCATAATGCCCTCTATTTTCAATGGTAAGATTTCCTTTTGTGTTGTAGCCAATGGTAAGATTTCCTTTTTTGTTGCTGAGTAATATTATTTTGAAAGTGTTAGTTGCTCAGTCATGTCCAGCTTTTTGTAACTCCATGGACTGTAGCCCACCAGGTTCCTCTGTCCATAGAATTCTCGAGGCAAGAAGAATACTGGAATAGGTAGCCATTCTTTTCTTCAGGATATCTTGCCAACCCAGGGACTGAGCCCAGATCTCCTACAGATACTTTACCATCTGAACCACGAGGAAGTCTATACATGTATATATGTATATTACAGTACACCTTCTTTATCCATTCATCCACTGGTGGACACTTTGGCATCTTCCGTATTTTCCCTCTTATGAATAGTGCTATGCTTTAGTGTATTTTAAAACAATAACAATTTCATTTCTGCTCTGCACTTGTTGAAAAAAAAAAAAACTTCTTCAAAAAAATTACCTGTGATAGAACATTTAAAATATTAATATCCTCAAAGGAGTTTCCGAAACTGATGGAGTGGGCAAAATTCAACATTCTAAAGGACGATTACTTGGGTGGTCCCTTAGATTGGTGTAATTAAAGAGACCCCATAGGAAAGTTTCATTTGGGAAAACTGGAAGGCAGCCTGTCTCTTTCAGTCTCTCTATCTCTTTATCTTTCTCTCTCTCTCTCTCCTTTTAAAAATTAATTTTTAATTTCTTCTATCACAAAATTTTGGGGACAGATGCCCCAAGTGATAAGGATTTTCCAGTTTAGAAGAATTGGATCCAGAATATGTAATTACTCCCCTCCATCAAAGAACCCCAAATTACTAGAACTGTCCCAACCTGCATGGAGAAGATTTGCATATCCTATGGGTAAACAATCCGTGATAAGAATTTATTCAATATGGGACCACAAATGTTAACTTCATCTCTTCACATATTCATTCGTTCTATACTTAACACTCCTAACATTTGTTCATTAATTTGCCAAATGTTCTGTGTCTCCTTGTACTTAATACATACAAGACAGATTTTCAGTTTTCTCTGAGGACACTGGTAGCCATACAAAGTTTTCATTGATAGTTTCTGAAAACGAAAGTGCCTTTCCATTTGATACAAGTAAGTGTGGATTTGTGCAGCAAGGTACAAATTAATTTTATGTCCTGCAGGAAAAAATATCAGAAGTCATAAAGTCCGCCTGAGAGCTTCTAGTCTCGAGCAATGAGTTCTATGAAGGCTGAAGAAAATCATTTCCTGTGTTGGCTCCTCTGTGTATGTTTCGTCCTTAAGCACCACCCCCTTGCCTGCCCCTCCACTCTGTGTCTTCTTCCTCTTCTTCATTTTTAACAATATGGCAGCATTGTCGGTACATTGGTCTGAGGATAATGAAAATTGAGCCATTCCCTCTGGTGAGAAGCTAGGTGAGGGGTGGTGGTGTACCCAGCAACAGAGCCTATGAAATCCCTAATCTTTGTTTTCCCTGATATACATTCTGAGCGACAGGTCCCATTTGTAGATTCCTTCCAAACAATTTGCCACATCAGACCATTGATACCATGGGCAGGATATTCTAAAAGGAGCCCCAAATCCTCCCTCTAGACCTCTGAACTTAATGACTAATCTTCCTTTTTAACTGGAGTGTAGCTGATTTACAATATTCTTTTTCTGCTGTACAGCAAGGTAAATCAGTTATGTGTGTGTATGCATGCTAAGTTGTTTCAGTCGTGTCTGACTCTTTGCAACCCACTGGGCTACAGCCCACCAGGCTCCTCTGTCCATGAGCTTTCCCAGGCAAGAATACTGAAGTGGGCTGCCATGTCCTCCTCCAGGGGATCTTCCCAACCCAGGGGTTGAAACCGTGTCTCTTAAGTCCCTGGCATTGGCAGGTGAGTTCTTGAGCACCACCTGGGAAATCCTATATATGCGTGTATATATATCCTCTGCGTTTTGGATTTCCTTCCCATTTAGGTCACAACAGATATGGAATAACATTCCCTGTGCTATACAGTTAGCTATTTATCTTATAAATAGTAGTGTATGTTTGGGGTTTTCCTGGTGGCTCAGTGGTAAAGAATCTTCCTGTCAATGCAAGAGACGTGCATTTGATCTCTGGTCTGGGAAGATCCCCTGGAGAAGGGAATGGCAACCACTCCAGTATTCTTGCCTGGAGAACCCCTTGGACAGAGGAGCCTGGCGGGCTACAGTCCATGGGAGTGCAGACTCAACATGACTTGGCTGACTGAACAAAAACAACAAGTGTATATATGTCAACAACTAATCTTAACCATTAAATTAAACTGAGTGTGAGCTGGGATAGAAATAAACTCATTTAAATGATTACAGGAACTAGCTGTTTATAAGCATTATTGAATCATGGGAAGACATAAATCCTTATTCTAAAATCCTTTTCTGGGTAGCATAAATTGTTCAAAAAATAACCACAAGCAATTTATGCTTATTGATGACAATTCTGAAATACAGAAAAAGAAAAAGAAGAAAAAAGAAAGAAAAAAATAGAAATTATTATAACTCAGAAGCAAATTACTTAATATTTAGCTTATGTTTCCAGTCTTTGTCATGTGTGTTCAAATGCTTTTTCTTTACAACATTGGAATGGTAAGGGCATGAACTTTTTGTAAGTTGTCTTTCCCTTGGCTCAATATAAACAATCAGCATCTTTTTAACATAAAATTTTCGTTTATGATATCCCTTTTAATGCCTGTGTAATATTCTGTTTTATATGTGAGTTTCATATGATTAACTGATGTTTGTTATTGACTATTTAGCATGTTTTAATTTTTTTGTACTGTTTGTCTTACCAAATATCTTGTCACTAAATCTTTGTGAATAAACGTAGATTTTTTTCCCCTTGGAATTTATTCACAAAAGAAAAATTGCTGGATAGAAGCAATATAGACTTTTAAAATTTTTTTTATATTTAAAGACTTTTAATAGATATGGCCAAAGTTTGATCCTTAAAATTGGTATCAGTTTACACTCCTATCAGCAATAGATTGGGAAGTCCATGTTCCTGCACTCTTAGCTGCACTAGTTATTATTGCAAAAATTACAGTTTAATTTCTACTTTTACTCTTATTAAAATGTCTATATTGCCAAGGTTTATATTTAAAATTGACTCCAAGCATAAATTGGTTGGGGCTTCCCAGGTGGCACTAGCGGTAAAGAACCTGCCTGCCAATTCAGGAGACATGACAGAGATGTGGGCTTCATCCCTGAGTCAGGAAGATCCCTTAGAGGAGGGTGTGTAACCCACTCCAGTATGCTTGGCTGGAGAATCCCATAGACGGAGGACACTGGCCAGCTACAGTCCATGGAGTTAGAAAGAGTCGAGTCGGACAAGACTGAAGCAAATTAGCACCCATGGATGCATAAATTGGTTAACAAATTTTTTTTGTTACTCCAGTTTTAAGGGATTAAATCAAAATTAAGATCTCATAGAAACACCCAACAATTTTTGGTTCGGGGTTTTTTTTTTTTAATGGAAATATTTGATAGCAAATATTTTTGTGTAGAGGTCTGTTGATGTGAGTTTCTGACCTATTTTATATTACTTCCTAAAGACAAAAGGAGGCAAATTCTAGAGGTTTGGGGGTTTGTTTGTTAGTTCATTGGCTGGTTTTGTTTCCTTTAAAAAAACAAAACAAAACTGAAGAACACACTGTCAGTGTTTCAGAATTTAAAGGTAAAGTATAGATTAAGTTCCCAAACTTGCACAGTGGATATCTTGGCTTCAGGAAGATTCTGTGTCTTGCCCGGATCCTCTTATCCTTACTTCTGTGTGTTTCTTTTTACCTTCTACTAAAGGTGTGAACATCCCCTCCTGGTCAGTGCCCCATTTATTCAATGCAAAGTGCTGCAGAAATATTACATAAGATCAAGTATGGATATAAGCATCCCATCAAAGCTGAGGGTGGAGTGAGCCTTTAAAACACATAGGCAAATAGACGATGTCAAAGTCGGACTCTGGCTTTCTGTGTGGACAGACTCTGGAATACTGTGTGGGGAGTATTAACTTTTCCATCTGGAAGGATTTTATTTGATTGCCTTTGATCTGTGAAGTCCTTGGAGAAGGTTGGAATGTTCCAGAACAATGCATGTGAGAGGTGTGCAGGCCTGAGGCCAGAGAGGGCGGGTGGGTAGTGGGGACACCTCCTGCCCAGAGCGGAGGTTCAGGGTGCCTGGTGGGAGGGAGAAGCTGGAGGTGGGGGCCGGCCTCCTGCTGTGGAGTCTCTGGCCCTTGCCTGCACCTGCCTAGATCCAGCTCCCTAGACACCCGCCCATCTCTTAAAAGGAGGAAAGGAAGGTAGAGGGGAGGGGTGGCTCCCTGTATCTGGCCCCCGGGGTGGGGGACAGCAGCCGCTTCATCTGGGGAGTCAGTTTGAGGCTGTCTTCTCACAGGTCCTCCAGGACCATTTAACTCCACGCCCTACCTTCCACCACGTCAGAGCAGAGAAGAATGACCTGGAGCGCGAAGGACAGGAATGACTGTAAGCTGTGTCATTGTTTGGTGTCCCCCAGGTGCATGCTGTTGTGGTCGTTCAGTTGCTAAGTTGCGTCTGACTCTTTGCAACCCCACGGACTGTAGCACGCCAGGCTTCCCTGTCCTTCACCATCTCCCAGAGTTTACTCAGACTCGTGCCCGTTAGTCACTGATGCAGTCATTCTCTGCCGTCCCCTTCTTCTTTTGCCTTCAGTCTTTACCAGATCAGCATCTTTTGTGATGAATCAGCTCTTTGCAGGTCTTCAGTTCAGTTCAGTTGAGTTGCTCAGTCGTATCCGACTCTTTGCGACCCCATGGACTGCAGCACGCCAGGCCTCCCTGTCCGTCACCAATCCTTTAAGCTAGGCTTCAGCAGTATGTGAACTGAGAACTTCCAGATGTGCAAGCTGGGTTTAGAAATGGCAGAGGAACCCGAGATCAAATTGCCAATGTTTGCTGGATCATAGAGAAAGCAAGAGAATTCCAGAAAAACATCTACTTTTTCTTCATTGACTGCCGCTAAAGCCTTCACGTGGATCACAGCAAATCAGGTACCTGACCAGCCCTTAAATTGGGGGAATGATGAACTCATCTCATTCTTTCGTACCCATATGACAGCAGCTCACTGCACAGCTAAGTCCTTATAAAGAGCGACCAGCTCTTCCTTATCTTTGGTGCAAACTGAGAAGAGGGTGCATCGCACAGTGTGGGCAATACCAGAGGAAAGGCCCCTGATGACAGACAGAAGTAAGGTGGGTGGGTAGGCTAGGGCTGCGTGGGGATAAATACTTCCAGAAAGTGTAAGTCACTTATTCATGTCCAACTTTTTGCGACCTCTGGACTACACAGTCCATGGAGTTCTCCAGGCCAGAATACTGGAGTGGGTAGCCGTTCCCTTCTCCAGGGGATCTTCCCAACCCAGGGATCGAACCCAGGTCTCCCGCACTGCAGGCAGATTCTTTACCAGCTGAGCCAGCAGGGAAGACCACGTAGAATGAGGTAAGGGCAAATGGCCAGGAAAGGGTGCTCCACAGTGTAACAATGTTCGTTGGGAAATGTTTTTTGTTTTTACTTTTTTAATATTAATAATTTTATTGTTTTTAATTAATTTTTATTGGAGTATAGTCGCCCATTGGGGAATACTTTTTAATTTCTTCATTTTTAATTGAAGGATAATTGCTTTACAATAGTATATTGGTTTCTGCCATACGTTAACATGAATCAGCCATAGATATATATATGCCCCTTGCTCTTGAACCTCCCTCCCACCTTCCACCTCCCACCTCGCACCCCATCCTATTCCTCCAGTTTGACACAGAGCCCCGGTTTGAGTTCCCAGAGACATACAGCAAATTCCTTTGGGGAATATTTTTAAATGTTTTATTTAACTCCCTCCAACAAATTCTGAGTACTAGGCACTGTTTTTCGGGACCAGTGGTTCAACGCCTGAATTGTTTAGTGATGAGCAATGTCAGCTATATTCCTTAAATCATTGTCTTCCTTGTATTCATTCATCTGTTTGCTCACTCACTCCTTAATTGACTTAATTAGCATGATTGAATATACTGTAGTTGGATGAATTACCCTAGTGTGTGAATTTTCACACATCTTGCTTCAAAGATCTGACCTAACGAACCGCTTTTATTAGTCATCGTCATTATCATTACAGCCATTTAAGGAGAACCTCTGGGCCACAAACTTGGTTACAGTATCACGTAAAGCATCTCATCTCTCTAATCCACCCAACAACTCTGTAAAGGTCAGTATCATTAGTCTCATTTATCAGATGAGAAAACAAAGGCCAAGTCAACATTTCAACTCAGGTTGTTTTTCCTGAATCCAATTCTGTTCTCCTCTCCCTGCGCCTGGCTGCCTCTGACACATAACAAATTGTTTCTGCGGCTTCATTTTGCCCAGACATGGAGATTTTATTTATTTTATCTGTTACCACTAATAACAATATTTTTTAAAAAAAAATAAGCCAATATGTGATGAGAGTGTGAAGAGTAAACATGGTAATTAGGCAACTTCAAAATGAAGTTAATTACTGCCTTGATGACTAGGGCGGTTTGTGTACAATAGGTAAGACAGCGTAAGCGTCATATCAGGACACGGTACTTCTGCCAGTCTGCCACGTCACAAGGCCAGGCTTGTCGTAAGAGTGGGTCGCTGGAAAGCGAGCAGATTCTGGGTTCACTGGTGCCACACAAATAATTTTTACCCATGGCTGCTATCTCACACGGCTTTCTCTTCTATTATTCCATCATATCCCAAAGCTTCCCTTTGAGGCAGACGTAGTAAACCCCGAGGTGTCAATGTTTGGGTTTATAATTCAGCGCCATTGCTTGATCTGTCAACAGCCGGATTCCCCACTCCAAGCCAATTCCTGATGGTATTCATGGCATCTTGTGTTTGTCGAGAACTTCCAGAACAGCTCAAGAAGCAGACACCAAGTTTTCCTGTACAATAATTGGATATTTGTTTAGGTTCGTTTGAATTTTGCTGCTCACATCGTCTGCCGCTCCAGGGCACCTGATAACCATGAAGGACTAGGTCACACCCCTCTTCATCCCTGCCTGACGTTACTATTGTTCTTGTCGTTCAGTCACTAAGTCGTGTCCGACTCTTCTGCAACCCCGTGGACTGCAGCCCATCAGGCTCCTCTGTGCAAGGAGTTACCCAGGGAGGAATTACTGGAGTGGGTTGTCATCTCCTCCAGGGGATCTTCACAACCCAGGGATCAACCCGTGTCTCCTCCATCGCAGGTGGAATTTTTTTTTTTAACCACTGAGCCACCAGGGTAGTCCAGCATGAATATTAAACATAGGAAATATGTACATACCTCCAGGTAAATTCATTTGATTTGGGGCCATTTTTTGCTGTTGTTGTGCTGTTCCATTGCATCTGAATGCTCCACTACGCAGTGGCCTGAGTTTGATGCTTGTCCTACTTCACAGTTTTACTCTTTTTGTTCCGGTGGTTTTTTAAAAATCTCGTGTATCTGGTTCCAATCCAGGCTAGTTTCCTTGACAGTGATTTTCTGTAACCTCAGCACCTAACCCAGAGGATTACAAACGTCCCCCTGTGCCTTTGTCCCCAGACTGAAAAAGTTCGCCAGTGCAGAGAAACAAGAGCTAGGTAAAAGTGGATGGATTTGCATAATTTGGTTTTCCAAGGGCAGAGTGTTAATTTTTAGCTTACATTGGTTTTGCTTTGTTGACAAACCCCTTTTCAGGGAAAAATGCATCCCTTATTCCTATCCCTGCCTCCACCCCCGCTCCATTCTGGTCCCTAACAGCTGATTCTTCAGATGTGTATATTTGTTCATCCAAACAGATGAGAAAGCATCCTCCCAGTTTTCTCCTATCAAAATACAGCTCTTGTGTTAGGCAGTTTCTCATATTTTCCAGTTTGACTTCTGTATAGAACTGTAGCCGCAGATGGTAATGACTTTGCTGCAGCAGTCTCAGGCTTCTGTACTCTACAAATCCTGTTCTGTCCATGCACAATAATTACGGTTATTAACGAGGGACCGGGTTTAGTAGGAAAACAGTATACTGAGCCACTCCGATTTGCTTGATGTAGGTTAATAATTATATATTATACAGCATTTGCGACCTCCTTGGGTTTCAGAATAGAAGCTATGGTGGCAAAGAGCATTGTGATCAAATCCACACTAATGAAGTAACATTTGGAGCTTGGCGGGGCAGGAAAAGGGAGGCATTGTTATTGTGAGTGCTGTGGTATTGTCCTTTACCATTTGGGGATGTATTGAAATGCATAAGTAATAATTGTATTTGCATTTATGTAAAAAGGCTCCAGCCAAGTATCAATCCTTCGAAAAGGCATGGCTGGGAGGTAACAATCTTAAATCCGGGTGTCCCGAAACAACATTCTTTGTGGAAGGAGACTTTTTTTTCTCTGTGCAGCAGGTTCAAATCCATAATGAGAGAGAGAATCTGAGCAACTCAAGGTTGATAGCCTAAATGACGAGTGCTTGCTCTA
This sequence comes from Capricornis sumatraensis, assembly GCF_032405125.1. Classification (NCBI taxonomy): domain Eukaryota; kingdom Metazoa; phylum Chordata; class Mammalia; order Artiodactyla; family Bovidae; genus Capricornis; species Capricornis sumatraensis. The sequence goes on along the minus strand of NC_091075.1, from coordinate 114,262,047 downwards.
TGGTGCCTGACTCTTTGCAACCCCGAGGACTATAGCCCACCAGGCTCCTCTGTCCATGGACTTCTCCAGGCAAGAATACTAGACTGGGTTGCCATTCCCCCCTCCAGGGGATCTTCCCAACCCAGGGATCAAACCTGTGTCTCCCTTTGGCTCCTGTATTGGCAGGCGGTTTCTTTACCACTGCACCGCCGGGTAGGCTGAATAGTTCAGACTAAATTGCTTTGAAGAATCGGATCTACCTTTCAAGGCAAGGCTTCTGAATTCCTGTTAGAACATCCTGCAAATCCCACCCACAGCTTGAAAGGCCACCTATGTGAGGTTTTTTTTTTTTTTTTAATTAGAGGATAATTACTTAAGAGCATTGTGATGGTTTTTGCTATACATCAACATGCACCGACCATAGGTATACGTATGTCCCTCCCTCGGGAGCCCTCCCTCCCCCCTTCTTCCTCATCCCCCTCTTCTAAGTTTTCACAGAGCACCGGTTTGGGGTTCTCTCTGCCTCTTACATCATGTGAGTTTTGAAAAAGGAGTTTGTATTTGCCTCAGGTAGCTTTGGATTTGTATTTCTTTTTAAGCTTATCTTTTAATCGGAGGATAATTGCTTTATGATGTTGCATTCGTTTCTGCTGTAAAATAACTGGATTCAGCTATATGCACATAGCCCTTCCCTCTTATATTGGTTTGCTTTCCTGAGACTGACTGCTTTAGAATGGAAGCAAGCAGGCCCAATGGGCAAAAGAAACCTTCTCAGCGAATGTTACAAGCTGAAGACAGCCTAGGCCAGGATGAGGGTTTTGGAAATGGAAGCAGGCTGAGGGGGCTCACAAAGACTTTTGGGAAAATGTGAGTGTTTTGGTCAACTTGGGGTGCTACAGTGAAATATCATGTTGGCCAAAATTTTCTTTTGGGTTTTACTATGCTGTCTTCTGGAAAAGTCCAAAGGATTTTGATTTTTTTGGCCAACCCAATACTACAGCCTGGGTGCTTTCAACAATAGAAATTAATGTTCTCACAGTTCTAGAGGTTAGCAAGTTCAAGATCAAAGTTCTAGGCAATCTGATTCCTGACTTCTGATTTCTGAGCTCTCTTCCTGGCTACCATCTTGCCTCATGGTCACATGACCTCTCCTTTGCATACACCCAGCAGGGGGGAAAGGGCATGCAAGTTTTCTAATGCATCTTCTAATAAGGGCACTAATCCTGTTATGAGGGCCCCACCCTCTTGATCTCTTCTAATCCTAATTATCTCCTGAAGGTCTTCAAATATCATCACATCAAGGGTGATGAAGCCCTGGTTAGGGCTTCCACATATGAATTTTGGGGGACACAATTCAGTTCACAGCAATGAGTAAATCTATGTGTCAAGGGCTTCCCAGGTGGCTCAGTGGTAAAGAATCTGTCTGCCAATACAGGGGATGCGAGAGACACAGGTTCAATCCTTGGGTCAGGAAGATCTCTGGAGGAGGAAATGATGATCCACTCCAGCATTCTTGCCTGGGAAATCCCATGGACAGAGCGAGCCTGTTGTGCTACAGCCCATGGGGCTGCAAGAGTGACTGCACACGCCCACAGATGCGCCAGGTGCAAAGTTGGTCACGTGTTTTAGTCCGCTTCAAATCAGTCTGCTCCACCTCATTCTACCTCCACCCATTCTCTTCTGCACTAATCCACTCTATTCCATTCCATTCCAGGTTCAACAAATGCCTGAGTCCTACCTGTGAACCCTACAGCCGGCTTTATTTGACTCCCTCTACTTCCCTTCTGCCATTTTCCTCCCTGTCTGATTCCTTTTGATGGCCAAGAGCAGCTCCTGTTTTTGTTTTCTCCCTAGTTTCCCTCCCTCCCTCCAATTCCAGCTCCCCTGGGGGAGCGCTGGGAAAGCTTTGCCCAACAGACAGGACTTTAAGCTTGGCTTCTGACATTCCCTACTACGCCAGAGGACTCACTTGAACTCCAGGTTGCCGTGCTCCTGACAATCAGAGGGGATGAGGACAGTGACAATTTTTCATGAACAGGATAGTTGTATGCCTGAAGGATGTCTCAGAACAAAGAGCTTAGTACCTAGAGCCAAGGTTTCAGTACTATTTACCCTGAAGTGTAGACTTGACTCTCCTATGCTGAGGATTTCTTGGTGGGAGTCTAGGGGGTCAGCCCTGGGGCTCTGAAGGCAACCTGTGTGAATTTAAATGCTGACTCTATCTCATGCTTTCGTATCTGGGCAAATGACTTAGCCTCTCTAAGCCTCCATCTGAAAAACAGGATGATATTAGTCACTGTTTTATGGAGTTGGAGAGAGGAGTAAGTGGGATTAATGTATGTAAAGTACTTGGTTTGGAGTGTACATACTCTGTCAATATTAGCTAGCATTATTATGAAAAAATCTGTAATGGGGTAAGTGATACAGTTATTGAGTGTTTCTCACACCCAGCTCATGAGGCTGGGCACAGAGTATCAAAGATGAGTAAGAGTCTCTGCTTTCATGGAATTCAGTGTTAGGGAGCAAAGATTAGACAGTATACACTTGTAACCGTGGAAATGACCCTGAAGCAGAGATTTCTGACACTATGGCACTGTGTGAAGCAGGCACTGAGATTTGGGTAGGGGTCCCAGATTTAGAGCAGATCTTCAAAAGAGACAGACACTGGCTACCTTAGGATCTCCCACCGCCCCCAGCCCCTGCTCAATTTGCCAGCAATCAGGGGGAAAGTCAGGAGCAAAAAAAAAAAAAAAAAGCCACGAGGGATCTGTTACATTCCAATGTTGCTGTTCAGAAATTGAAATTCATTATAAACAGCAAAAAAAAAGTGAAAACAAAACAGCCTAGACCTCAAGTACTTGCATGATACCTTGCAAGCGTGGTTTTCAGCCCAAGAGGAATTTGCTTCTCCAGGAAAAAACTCGATCAGGAGAGCAAATATTAGAAGATAGTCTTGGTTATGCCCTGGTATTAAACAGTTACACTAACCACTGTTCACTTTCCTCCCAAGGTGTTAAAAATCGATGCTAATGATGAAACACTTTGTGCAGTGGTGATCTGAGAAAATCCCTACTGAAAACAAATGCAGAGGCAAAGTGTGCTCTGTGCCAGATTTGTGTGCTCCTTGGAAAGATGATCTAGTCCCTGCAGAGAAGGGAAAGAATTAGAAATGATAACCGCTTTTTAAATACATCAGCTTGCTCATGTGTCAGTGGTAGTGTATTTTTTTTTTTATCAGCTTTTCAGCCAAAGCTTCATTTGATTTGTTCAGGGAGGTGTATAATAGGGGAGGCCAGTGAGCTGATTTTTATAGAGTCCGTTTGTAGCTTAAACAAAGATGGGGGATTTGGAGGATAAAGGCAGCCTGAAATATAGCAGATTATGCGGCTTTATTTTTCAGAGATTTGCTAATTCCCCTCCTCCCCATCCTGCTCCCTGACTGAGCTGATGGTTTTGTATTTTCTTCTTTTAGTTGTCATTCAAAGAGAAAATGGTAAGTTTTCAACTTGAATTGTGGACTGAATTCCATGTAGCCCAGCTCTGTTACCTTGGCCAATCCTCTGTAAACACATACATGTTACCTTTAAACAATGTAGCCTTATAATAAATGAGGAGATAAATCAAGGCTGGACTTATAAAAACCTCTTTTAACATGAGAAAGAGAATTCACAGCGTGAGCAGAGAGGGCTAGAGGGTTTGTGTTTGTGTTCTTAATGTGAAAGATGAAGTTGCTTTGAAAGCTGAAATCATCTGAAATACAGTACGAAAAGGAAAATGCTTTAATTTTCAGCAAGTTGACGACTTTTGCCTTTTCTGTGTAATTCAGGGAATTTTCTGTATTTTTAGGATCTGGCTACTGATGACAGACCAGCTTTCACGCATTAACAGACCATCGATCTAAATACAAGTCTTTCCAATAAAAAAAGGATCTCATTTGATTTTTTTTTAAAATGTGGCTTTAATTTCTTGGTGGAGTTTAGCGCTTTATTTGCATGCACGCTGCTAAGGCAAAAAGTCCTGCAGAGCCTTGTTTGAGAATTCTTCCTTCTCTCCTCAACTTGTCCGTGAGATCATCACAGTCTCTCCTTTTTTTAGCAAATATTTATTGTGCTCTCATCTTGCTCAAAGCCTTGACTGTACCCGTTGAGGGATACAGGGATGCCAGTGATCATGTGATCAGTGGCCCTCCAAAGGAGGCCATTCCGTGGTACCCCTTGGAGACAGAGGTACTGGGGTATTTTCATGTTGTGTCAGCTAGAAATTACATGAATACGAGGGATAGGCATGTTACATTAGTTATTGTGCTATGTGACAATGACGCATTGTAAATACAGCATTGACTACTGATTATGCCATCAATGTATGTATAGTCTATGTATAGATTTCTAATTATATATATATATATATATATATATATATATCAGAGAAGGCAATGGCGCCCCACTCCAGTAGTCTTGCCTGGAAAATCCCATGGATGGAGGAGCCTGGTGGGCTGCAGTCCATGGGGTCGTCTAAGGGTTGCACACGACTGAGTGACTTCCCTTTCACTTTTCACTTTCATGCATTGGAGAAGGGAATGCCAACCCACTCCAGTGTTCTTGCCTGGAGAGTCCCAGGGATGGGGGAGCCTGGTGGGCTGCCGTCTGTGGGGTCACACAGAGTCGGACACGACTGAAGTGACTTAGATATATTTGACTGACTTGAAGGTATTCATAATGCTTTTTTTCCCCTCTTACCTTGCTAGGTTTTGAGTACTTAATCCTACTTGATGTTGATATCCATGCTCTGTCTGACAATATCCTGAACTGTTTAATTCAGGCTCGATCCCTGGGTCAGGAAGATCCCCTGGAGGAGGGCATAGCAACCCACTCCAGGATTCTTGCCCATGGGCAGAGAAGCCTGGTGCGCTTCAGTCTGTGGGGTTGCAAAGAGCTGAACACGACTTAGCAACAGAGCACACTCACGCACCTCTCTTCTTAACGTGAAACACCCTCATTCCCCCAGTGAGGGTGCATCTTCATTTTTAACTTCTTTGTTTTGTTTTTCAAAATGAGAGCAAATCCTATTTAGTAAACTGCATGAACATGTAATAAGAGGATGTTAATGTGAGAAGGAGCTCCCACTGTTATTATTATTACCTAGCCCAAATTTTACAGAGAAGTACATGACATGGGAGCTCAGGAAAGTTTATTTCTAAAGAATCTCGGCCATAGAAGGGGCCACTGACAAGAAATGCCTGTCTTATGAAATCCCACTAGAGAAAAAGCAAAGATTTCCCCGGGGGAATCAAGCCCTCTATGGACATCTGAAAGTCGTGTTTATTGCTTACTTCTGCACATGAGGATGAAGGCGTTTAATGAAAGGGGAAAAAAGATGGGGGGAGAGAAGGAAAAGAAGCATGGCAAAATATGGGGGGGGGTGGGGGGCAAGGAATAAACTATCAGCTTTCTTTGAATGGGGAAGCCAGAGAAAACTTGGCGGTGGATACAGCATCTTCGTGCAGGAAGACATATGAGAGATGGCATCTGCACTCTAGATAGAAAATTGGCCTGCAGGAAATATAAGAGACCATGGGTATTGGTAGGGCAAAACAAAGATTTCACGAGATGGTGTACTGGTGTCTCTTCTTTAGAAGCAGAAAGGTATCTCTTGTGTTTGAAGAACTGAGGAGGTTCTATTGGTGAGGAGTGCCTGGGGCAGAGGGTCCTGAGCCACCCCTGCCTGCTTTCCCACATCCTGGTGGTCCACGTTCATGGAGAGGGACGTGGCGTGCACGCCAACCTGCACGCAGGCTGCGTGAACAGAGACAGCCTCTGGCCTGGCTTTCTATCTGTATCACCCCGGGATGCCAGCTTCTTGCTTTGGAAACTGCCAAGGCGGTTTCTTTCTCTCTGCAGAATAGAACTTCTGCTCTTCCTCCCCCCGGGCACTGTCTATAGCATCACCCTTTTTGTTTCAATTTCTGGTGGCCTGGCAGTCTTCTTTGAGTCAATGAATTAGGAATCCGTGCCCCTGGTTGCATCTGTCTTCGTAGTTCTGTGTCTATGTTCCCCCAAGAGAAAACTGAGCAGCCTTGCCTGTCGTTTAAATGCATTTCGGTTGATTCATCAATCTGTGCAGTTACTTATGAAATAACCTACCAGCAAACTACCACAGGTGCAGTGGGAAAGAACCTGCCTGCCGATGCAGGTGACACAAGAGACGTAGGTTTGGTCCCTGGGCCAGGAAGATCCCCTGGAGAAGGGAATGGCTGTCCACTCCAGTATTCTTGCCTGGAGAATTCCATGGAGAGAGGAGCCTGGTGAACTATAATCCATGGGGTCACGAAGAGTTGGACACAATGGAGCAACTGAGCACAGAGAAACTACCATTATTATGCTATTTTTCTAAAGCAAGCTGACCCACATTATCATGAACATTGTTAAAAAATAATTACATGTGTACACCTATAATATATGTACACAATTTCTGTGTTCCAGATTTCTTACTGTTAGGGGCTATTTAAGGCTTTTGAAAGAGAGCCAGTCTTTTCTGGAAGGTGTCCAAGGATGGATTTAGGACTGTTTTGTCATCTGATGAATATTTTTTCTTTATTTGCTTTAATTCTAAGCGACATTCAAAAACACCTTAAATAGGCATTGAACACATGTTACCAGTAATGACAGTTTGGTTGTAAATGACCCTCAGGCTGGTCCTCCTTCTGCTTAAAGCCTTCCTTGTACATAATATCATGTGATTCATCTGATGTGGTTTAAATAGCTTCTCATTGTCAGCACTTTACTTCATTTAAATGAACATTTCCTGGCTGCTGCGTAGTTGACCAATGGTGGACTCCACATACTAATTTAGATTTGAACAAATTCAAGGAACTTCATTCTGATGCTGCAGTTTTTTCATAACTTCCTGTTATTTTGTGTTTGTTAGAATATACATGCATTCATTGAGCATTCGCTTTTGCCTGGTGTTTTCATAGGTACCCTGCAATGTCGTCTTCACCATCACCCTACTAGTTTGGAATTGTAGGAATTCAGCAGATGAGAATCCTGCTGACTCAGGTGAGACTCAGAGAGGTTAGATCACTTGTCCTGGTCCACAGAGCAGGTGCGTGTTAGAACTGAGTTCAAACACAAGGCTTTTTACCCCTGAACTCAGTGTTTACTCAGCTAAGCTACATACACTAAATAATTGGCAGTATGTGACATGTTTTCAGGTGGTAACTGAATCAAGAGATTTAACTTAACAAACATTTAGTACTGATTAGAAAATTACTAGTTTATCACTGTTTAAGATAGAAGTGTGAAAGTGCACTTTAAAAAGAAATTTAAAGTTTTCTAGAGAATAGATTTAAAGAAAAATATTAGACAAACAATAGTTCACTGGTTATGTGGGAAATATATCCATATATATATATGAATAAAATTATATGTGTGTGTTTACATACGTATATATATATGGGCTTCCCTTGTGACTCAGTTGGTAAAGAATCCACCTGCAATGCAGGAGACCCAGGTTCAATCCCTGGGTGGGGAAGATCCCCTGGAGAAGGAAATGGCAACCGCCTCCAGTATTCCTGCCCAGAAAAGTCCCAGGGACAAAGGAGCGTGGTGGGCTGCAGTCCATGGAGTTGCAAAAAGTTGGCCTAGTAACTAAACCACCAGCGTATATCTGTATATGGTCAGGCCAAAAGCTGATTCAGGTTTTTCCATCATTTGTTATGGACAAACCCAAATTAACTATTCAGCCAACCCAATATATCTATATATCGGCCAAATGAGAAAAGCAAAGGATGTTGATTCAAAGCCTGCTCCAGTAACGGAATCAGTCACCAGCACCTGAGTTCTGGTAGAGAATCAAAGGCAAGCAGAGGCGTGGGAAACCTTTCTAGTGGGAAACAGAAGGCTTCCTGTCAGCCCTGATTGGAGGCTCGTGCCCTAGGGAAGCTGGAGGTGGTCATCCCAAGTTGGTTGGGGGTGCCTGTTTGGCTTTCTCATGCTGGATCCTAAGTTGGAAGCGGGGACAAAATGTAATCAGCAATCAAGTAGTCAGTTTTAATTGAGTCCTGGCCAGTTTAAACCGATTGTTCTAGAAGTTATTGTTTCGCTTTCTTAGATTGTCACTAGAAAGAGCAATCAGGCTTCCTGCAAGTCTGGCTTGTAGCAGGCTCACTGCCTGGGTTGTTCATTGTAGAGAAGGGTTGGGTTCCCAGGCAGGTTGCTTCAGGTTGTGGGTGAGTTTTATATAGAGTCTGGCCATTGTTCATTTGTATATTGTTTCTCCCTCTCTACCTCCCTGCCTCCCTCCTCCCTTCTATATCTATCTGTTAGATATTTTATATAGTAGTTGCTTCCCATCACTAATAACTCAAGTGCATGCCAGTGACTAGGTAGTGGTAACCTTGAATTCTCCAAGAAGCCATTCTGCTTCTCCTCCATGTGGACAAGCAGTGGCAAAAGACAGAGCAGGACAAGTCCTTATTGAAATCGGAGGCTTTGATTTCTCAGGCGGAGTAAATAGACCTCAGACTTCTGATTCTTCCAAAGACACGTGGTGTTACCACCTGCGGATCATTTTAGATTTCTGGATTTCCCCTCCTGTTCCTCTAGAATAAAGCTCCTAATGTCTGTCAGCTCAGGAAGTGACAAGAACATGTACGTGCATTGAGCAGTCTTGATCTGGAAGAGTCAGCAACCAAATAGGTAAAAAGGACGAGCTGGTGATAGTGCACGTGGTGTGATGAGAGCCACAGCTGAGACTGAGGGCAGTGTTCATCTCACAGAGGCTACACTGTGCCATGCGCCTCGGGGGCAGAGGAGATAATATTCCATCTGGGTTTTGAAGGAGACATATTTCTGGAAATGGACATCCCCTCCGAGGCTAGCCCTTTCAAATTGTTTATTTAATAGATATTTTGCTCTGTTGTAGAATCACAGAATATAAGAGCTAAAGGATCCGGAGGGAACACCTAATTTAACTCTCATGTTTTCTGACAGAGAGGCGGTGCAGCATGATGGTTAAGCGTGTGGGTTGGAATCTGATTTGACCTCACTACATACGCCTGCCTTGGACACATTACTTTCTATGCCTTTCTTTTGCTCATCCCACCTAACTTATAAGGTTGTTGAGTTAGTTGCAAAAGTGATTTTTATTTTTTATTTTTTATTTTTTTTTTTTTTAATTTTAAAATCTTTAATTCTTACATGTGTTCCCAAACATGAAACCCCCTCCCACCTCCCTCCCCATAACATCTCTGTGGGTGATCCCCATGCACCAGCCCCAAGCATGCTGTATCCTGTGTCAGACATAGACTGGCGATTCAATTCTTACATGATAGTATACATGATAGAATTAAAAAAGTTACCAAGACATCGTAAGATAGCTTTCCACAAGTAGTAGCTGTTGCTATGATACAGAAACTGGGAAACAGAGAAGTTGAGTGATTTGCCTACCGTCTCAGGTAATTACTGGCAGACTTGGATGAACATCTCTGCCTTCCACTTTCTAGTCCAGGACACAGCATTTCATTCTGTCTTGAACTGGTTTATGTTGTTTTAACTATTTACTGAAACAAAACAGAAATGAAGGTAAGCTTTTTCTCCCTTTGCTGAGCCATGGTTTGCAATGCAGGAAATGGATGCAATGAATTCCCTACTTTATCTTCAATTCCTCAGACTTCTTTGAAGCTACCTCTAAGGCCACTGTGCCTTCACTCTCTAGCCTTCTGGCTTAGACCGTCTAGAAACTGACTGTCCTGCAGCCTAACCATGTCAAGGGAGCAAATGCAAAGTTTCAGGGGCAAGGTAAGATGAAAAATCTTCCCCGGTGAATAGGTTCGGTGTGAGCTGTATTTAGGATGTAAGGTGTCTTATCACTGACAAAGTAAGACGCTGCACAGTTTAGGTTTGCTAATCCGTATACTGGGCTTCCCAGGTGGTGCTAATGGATAAAGAAGCTGTGGTACACATATAGAGTGGAATACGACGCAGCCATAAACAGGAATGTGTTTGAGTCACTTCCAATGAAGTGAACGAACCTAGAGCCTATTACACAGAGTGAAGTAAGTCAGAAAGAGAAAGAAAAATATCATATACTAATACATATATATGGCATCTAGAAAGATGGTACTGATGAAATTATTTTCAGGGCAGCAGTGGAGAAACAGACATAGAGACCAGACCTGTGGACACGGTGGGAGGGGCAGGGGGAGAGGGTAACGTATATGGAGAGAGTAACATGGGAATTTACAATACCACATCTAAAATAGATAGCCAGTGGGAATTTGCTGTGTGACTCAGGGACTTCAAACAGGGACTCTGTGACCATCTAGAAGGGCAGTATGGTGAAGGAGATGGGAGGGCAGTTCAGGAGGGAGGGTGTACCCATGGCTGATTCTTGTTGATGTATGACAGAATACCACAAAATACTATAAAGCAATGATCCTTCAATTAAAAAAAAAAAAAAAAAGGAACCCGCCTGCCAATGCAGGAGACATAAGAGATGTGGGTTAGATGTCTGGGTCATAGCAGTGCTGTTTTAAAACAGCCAGAACATGGAAACAGCCTAAATGGATAGAGAAGATATGGTTGATATATGCAATGGAATATTACTCAGCCACAAAAGAATGAAATGATGCTGCTGGCAGTAACGTGGATGCAACCAGGGATTATCGCACTAAGTGAGTCGGAAAGACAAATAGATGATCTCCCTTGCACGTGGAATCTAAAATATGGCACAAATGAACCTGCCTACAAAATAGAAGCAGACTCATAGAGGTAGTGGAGAAGGAAGTGGCAACCCACTCCAGTACCCTTGCTCAGATTCCCAGGGGTAGAGGAGCAAGGTGGGAGACTTGGCCTGCAATGCCGGAGACTCAGGTGTGATCCCTGGCTTGGGAAGACCCCCTGAAGGAGGAAATGGCAACCCACTCCATTGTTCTTGCCTGGAGAATCCCATGGACAGAGGAGCCTGGCGGGATATAGTCCATGGGGTCGCAAAGAGTCGGACTCGACTGAGCGACTGACACTCACTCACTCCACAGGTATAGAGAACAGACTTGGGGTCTCCAGGGAAATCGAGGGGAGGGAGAGGGCTGGACTGGGGGTCTGAAGTTGTAAACTGTTACATTTAGAATGGATAAAAAGCAAGGTCCTAATGTATAGCACTGGAGAAGGAAATGGCAACCCACTCCAGTGTTCTTGCCTGGAGAATCCCAGGGACAGGGGAGCCTGGTGGGCTCACAGAGTTGGACACAACTGAAGCGACTTCGCAGCAGCAGCAGCAGCAGCAATGTATAACATAGGGAACTATATAGACACCGTTAACAGCAAGGGATATACAAAAAGAATGTCTATATATCTATTACTGAATCACTTTGCTGTGCAGCAGAGATTGGCACATTGTAAAGTAACAATATTTCAATTCAAACATTAAAAAAATAAAAATAAGGGAAGCAAAATTCTACCAAGGCAGTGGATGTTTTGTTTTTTTTTTTCCAGCAAAAGTCACCTCTTAATCATGGAGCAGTAGAGTGCAGGATTTAAAAATCAAATGTAAAAAAGTTTGCCACTGATTGCTGATTTGGAATATCTGTCCATTTACTCTATCAATGTGGATAATTGAGAACTGACTCTGGTTTAATTTGCATTTTTGTTCAGTGCCTGTTTATGGATCTTTGCAGACACCCTTATTGGGGGAGGCTACTAAAGTAGAGATAAGGTTCACTGATTTAATTTTGCCAGAAATTCAAGCCTGCACGTACTCAGTCTTTGAGGACAGTTTTATCACCAATTTAAAAATAATGTTATGCAGGCTTAGTATGTAAATGGCCAGAGGACAGAGTTTTTGCAATAAGGGAGCTTACAGTTTGTCATCTTTAGCTACCATTCAATGCCAGATTCCCTCCCTAACTTGCAAAATGCCTTGAATCTGAGTTTCCAGACCTTGACAGATGGAAAGCTTCCCACCTCTCAAATCAGCCCAGGTTTGATTTTATGCTTAGAAAATTTGTCCTTGTATTGAGTAGGATCCCACCTCTCTGTCTCCATGAAATAAGATTATGACTTTGCTGGAAAGTGGTACTTCCTTAGTAAATGTTAATTTACTATTACTATTTGTGTACTATTACTAGTACAAGAAAGATAGCATTTCTACAACTTAAAGAACGGTTGTATTACTTATTCCTGGTGGGTCTTGTTAAAGCTGCTTAATCAAGCCAATAGGGTTCTGATAAAACCAAGACCTCTCTGACCAAGACGAGCTGAGTTTTAACGGTTGGCAGTGGTGTGTGCGCTCAGTCGTGTCCGGCTTTGCAACATCATGAACTGAAGCCCGCCAGGCTCTACTGTGCGTGGAATTTTCCAGGCAAGAATACTGGAGTGCGTTGCCATTTTCTTCTGCAGGGGATCTTCCTGACCCAGGGATCAAACCCACGTCTCCTGCACTGGCAGGTGGATTCTTTACTACTGAGCCACCAGGGAAGCCCTCATAATTAAGTCAATAGGCCAAGACCTCCTTGATTGAGATAAGCTGAGTTTTGATGGTTACCATGATGCTAATAGTTCAGAGCTGAACTGTCTCTGGACACAGAGATTTGGGTCTTAATCCAAGTGTTTCAACTAGAGAAACAGAACCAGTAGCAGATACACATTAGGAGATTCATTGTAAGGAATTGTCTTATGTGAGTGTGGGGGCTGGCTTGGGATTCCAAAAATTACAGGGTGGGCCCCCTGGGAAGGGCAGGCTGGCACTGACAGGTGTGAGCTGATGCTGTAGCCCTAAGTAGGCTTTTTTCTTCCTTGAGGGCTATGATTTCTGCTCTTCGGGACTTTCAGTTAATACAGTTCGGCCCATCCAGACTAGGACAGTCTCCCTGACTTAAAGTCAACTGATGATGGCCTTTTCTCACATTGAGGAAGGAACTTCCCAAGGACACTTAAATTAGTCTTAGCTTGAATTACTAACCACATTAACACAGAAAACTGGCCATCACCCCAGGCTCCACTTTTGACTCCATATAACCTTGAAGGAGCTGCTGAACTCCTCCGCTCTTGAATTTTCTCATTGTAACAGTTGGAGTTTAACGAGTTATAAGACAATAAGTATTTAAATTGACCTTGGATCATGCATAAAACAATTGAGGATCTGGCTGCTTTATGCTTCAAGCTGTTTTGTGTCACTGATCTTCAGTTTTCTCATCCATAAAATGGGACGAACAATACTATCTACTCGATAATGTTGTGAGGAGTGAAAGAGGAATTGAATTTCAAATTGCTGGCAAATTATAACTACAGCCAGCACGCAGGGGATCTTTACACGGGCCAGATGCTGTTACAAGTCCATTACTTGCGTTACCACATTTAAGACCACGATAAACACTACTCACAGTAACAATAACTGTAAACATGAAAATCTATTTAGTGGAGAGAATTTACTAAATTTACTAAACTATCGATAGGTCAGGAGCAGGGAGGGTAGAATTGTGAGACACACTGGCGTTTTCAAGCAGATCAATTGTATGAGTAATGGAGAATGTACCTGTGCTCAGTTGCTAAGTTAAATCCGACTCTTTGAGATCTTATGGCCTATATTCCATCAGGCTCCTCTGTCCATGGGATTTCCCAAGCAAGAATATTGGAGGGGTTGCCATTTCCTTCTCCAGGGAATCTTCCCAACCCAAGGATCGAACCTGCATCTCCTGTGTCTCCTGCATTGGCAGGCAGATTTTTAACTGCTGAGCCACCTGGGAAGGCCAATGGCAAATATGTATATCCATAAAATTTACTTATTTTTATGTACAAAGATATATATTTGGTGCATACCCTATCTTTTTGCGTCAATCTATTTCCTTTTTTAAGCTGCTTTATTGAGATATGATTGATATCTAGAACGCTGTATGTAATTAATATATACGATTTGATGACTTTGGAGGAAAGGATACGCCCATGAAACCATCATTATAATCTATGCCATAAACATATCTGTCACCTCCAAATGCTTTCTCCTGTCTCTTTATATTTTATTATTTTTAGTCATTTGGGAGGATAAGAATGCTTCATATAAGACCCACCTTCTCAGCAAACTTTTAAATGTAGGATTCAGTTCTGTTAACTGCGGGCCCCGAGCTGTACCCTAGAGCTCTAGCGCTTACTCATGTTGCAAAGCCGAAACCTAGGACCCTGTGAGAAGCAGATTTTTTTTTAAGTGATTTTTCTTGTGCTACAGAAGGCCTTATCGAAGAACAAAAGGCCAAAGTCATACTCACTCTCTGTAGAACTAACATCGTGGAAATAAGGTTATTTTGGCTTACTTTATTGATCTTTCGACTAGATTCTTATCAAGCTACGGAGCTCCCCATGCTTCTCTGCAGGCACTTGTTTTGTAGTTGAAAGGCATGGCTTCCTTTAGCTGGCCATGTGTGCTGCTTTCTCTGAAGGAATCATCTGCAACTTGAAACTAACAAAGCTATCATGAAAGAATGGACTAAAACAATTGGACCATGTTTATGTCGAGAAGAAAGGAACAAGGAAAACCAAGCAGATCATAAAGCCTCTTTAACTACAGATTGGCTGTTGTGTATAAAATCTTTTTATTTTTTCCTTTTGCATTTACTCATAACCTTTCATACTGCAGGTTATTCCCTCTAACACACCTACTTACTTTGAGGTTCAATCGTCACAGTTTTCTTCAATATATAAACATTAGTTTCTGCAAATGCACACGGCAGGATATGACAGTTTAATCTCTGGAAGGTGTCTCTGGGATCAACAGTACAAGCAGGCTACAGATATTCTTTTAAGAGCAGTAGATACATGTTTGTTATCTATTACTGCAGTATTTCTGAGAGAATGTTCTGGAATGCCAATTAATAGGTGCTACACAAGGAATTCTATCCATGAGGAGGCAAGTCTGGGAAAGTCTGGTGTTCATAAATTATACTAGGTTCTTTGATGCAATACCTCACCTAGGTTTTCGTATGTGGATTTGTTATGAATCTCTAAGATGGAGAAAAAATATTCAATGATTTCCCAGTTAAGTTGGTCATGCCTCCCTCCCCATCCTCATTTTTTTTTTTTTTTCCCCTCAAGGGATGATGAGCTATAGGATATACTCGGAGAAATTATAGCACGGCCATTAGGTCAATGACTACACTACTATCCAGACTGGCTGCCTTGAATATGCAAATCGCAATGTTTGCCCATGTGTCTTGTGTCTAAAGATAGCAGTGAGAGTAAAAGTTGTCAGAATAGCATTTGGTTTAAAGCCATTTAAAATTCTTAGACTCAATCTTATCTTGAAAATTCTGTTAAACTTTTTTCGTTTTTCCTTTTCATTGCATTAGACAGCTTATTAAATGGATTGAAGAATATACACACGTGCATATATGTAAAATCATATCTGTTACATATATACAAATAGTTACATAATTAAAAAATTCCCCGTCTAGATTGGCAATCCCCTGAGGACAGGATCCATGTTCTGTGTCCCTCCCTTTCTTCTATTTCCCTGGTAGCTGGGACAATGCTCAGCACCCAAAGCAGACTGAATACATAATTCTCCAGGAGGTAGATGACCTGCACCGTTACCAACCACTGCCCGCGCACCCCGCCCCCCCCCATGAAACTCACATGCATCAGTTGCTTTTTGTTTTTTTTTCCCTCTCAGAAAGAATGATGTTGCTAATTTATTTGCATTTTTAAACTTACCTGGATATCTTTATTAATCCCCCACTGGGTTCCACATTTCATATGATTTTTGTCTACCAAACTGCATTTATTACATAACAAAGAACTTGTTTTCCCATTGTCTGCCGTTGAAAGATGGAGCTTCTGATTGTAGCAGATAAGCACTGTTATCACTGTTTCTAAATCCCTGCTTAAAGCAAAGGAACTTGATACTTTAGTTAATCTTGGCAGTCCTATTTGGGGGGTAAAATAGAGCCTGGGATGCTGCAGCCTATGGGGTCGAAAAGAGTCAGACAGGACTTAGGGACTGAACAACAGCAAAAAGGATCTTCTGAGTGCTTTGAGCCTTGGGGGCCCCCATTACCACTTTCAGGAATACTTAAAAGGGACAAATGTACATGCCGTGTCACTGGCAGAGTAATTTGGGCAAAGTATCAAGCAACACAATCCATTCATCAAAGGGGGAAGTGATTATTGAGTAATATATTTGGATATAATAGACACAAGGTAGTAAATGAATGTCAGATAATCATATGTATTCTTTGCTCACTTGCAGGATCGCAGGGTAGTAAACACATAGACTTGGAAAAAACACAGAATGCTTTTTGCTATGATTATTAAGATTCTTAAAGTATGAGTTTTAATCGTAGTTTGGAATTATTTTTCTTCCCCTGGGGAAACTTCCCTGCCAATGGAAGCTAGGCAGTGAGTAATGGCAATATGCAGCTATTTGCATCCCCTTACAGAATGCATTTCACGTGCACAGTGGGGTCAGGGTATGCTTGGTATTCAAGGTAGCGATCCAGTTTTCTCCATCAACACCCAATTAACCAGGGCTGCCTTTTCCAACTTGTAGAATAAGCAGAGCTATTGTTTCTTATGCTGAGTCATCGTCTCTTAATCACCTATTTCTAGTCCCAGTGGAAAGGGAAGTGGAAAAGAGAGAGAAATGAAGTTAGTCATCATCTCTATTGTTATCATTATTATTTACCACCAGTTCAGGCAAAAAATGAAGCAAATAAAGTTATTAACTATGATTTGGTCTTACCTTTAGCCTTTCTTTTTTCCAAACTAACCTAACCATCCATGACTTTGAATAGTTAAGAAACATCTAGTATATACGTGTAAGCAAAGAGGGGAAGGCAGAGAACTTTGCTTGGATCTGCTTCTTCTCACTTGCCTTTAGTTCTAATTAATCCGTATGTTAGTATTAGCCAGTGTTAGTCACTCACCTGTGTTCCACTCTTTGCAATCCCATGGACGGTAGCCTGCCAGGCTCCTCTGTCCATGGGATTCTCCAGGCAAGAATCCTGGAGTGGGTTGCCATGCCCTTCTCCAGGGGATCTTCCCAACCCAGGGGTCGAACCCATGTCTTTGCGACCCTGTGGTCTGCACCACACCAAGCTTCCCTGTCCATCACCAACTCCTGGAGCTTGCTCAAACTCCTGTCCATCACGCCGGTGATGCCATCAAACCATCTCATTCTCCTCCTGCCTTCAATCTTTCCCAGCATCAGGGTCTTTTCCTGTGAGTCAGTTCTTCGCATCAGGTGGCCAAAGTATTGGAGCTTCAGCTTCAGTATCAGTCCTTCCAATGAATATTGTGGACTGACTCCTGAATTCCAGTTCCTTTAGGATTGACTGGTTTGATCTCCTTGCAGTCCAGTGGACTCTCAAAGAATTAGGTCTAGCTCGAGTCATTTCTTTTTTCTTTTTTTTTAAATTTATTTTTTATTGAAGTATAGTTGCTGTACAGCAGGCTTCCCTGGTGGCTCAGATGGTAAAGAATCTGCCTGCAATGCAGGAGACCTGGGTTTTATCCCTGGGTTGGAAAGATCCCCTGGGGAAGGAAATGGCAACCCACTCCAGTGTTCTTGCCTAGAATATAAGTTACAGGTGTACAATATGGGGATTCACAATGTTTAAAGGTTACAGTCTTTATAGTTATTGTAAAATGTTCGCTGCATTCCCCACATTGTACCATACATCCTTTGTCTTATACCTAATAATTTGTATCTCTTAGTTCCCCAGCCGTGTATTGCCCCCCACCTTCCCTCTTCCCACCGGTGACCACTAGTTTTTTCTCTGTATCTGTGAGTCTTCTTTTGTGTTGCGGTCACTGGTTTGTCGTATGTCTTTAGGATCCACACGTGAGTGATGGCATATAGCCATTGTCTTTCTCTCTCTGACGCATTTCACTTAGCATAACACCCTCCAAGTCCACCCCTGTTGCTGCAAATGGCAAAATGTCATTCTTTTATGCCTAGAAAGCCATTTCTGATTTTTGCCAGATCCTATTGCAGTCTTGTTGACATCTCTACCCCAGTGTCCAATACAAAGTCTGTGGCATTGCAGGCATTTATTTAATCAAGAAGTATATATTAAGCGCCTCCTGTGTTGTTTGCTAAGAAACAAATGAATGAGATCTGATGTTCCCTATAATCTACATGAAACTGGCACTTTGTCTCGTTGTGCCTCTGTGGGAGGCAGCATCAAGACCTTGTTTGCATGGGTGCTCCAGAAGCATTCTACATGCCTTTCTGAATAGTGGATTTCGGAAAGGAAAACTTTTTCCTTCTGTACCTCTGGGCTCTTTGGCTGGTCTCATAACTCAGACCAGTTTAATCTGCTATGCACAGAGGCTGCACAAAGACATGTGCTCCTCCTGGAAGTCAGGTGACTGAGGCTTGTACACCACCCTGGGCTAAGGAGGAGGGGACAAGGGCCCAGGGTCTCAAAGGCAAGACACAGAAGTCTCAAGATGAGATGTTTGGTGAACCACTGTTTTCTATGCCATGTGGATAAGACTTTCTGGTATAAAAAATTATCTTTGGTATTAGCTCTCTTCCTGATGAAAGCCCTCAATCTGAATTTATATTAGGCAGTTAAGGGAGAGGTTAAAAATAAACACTTCCCCTGAGTCTGCTAGGCCTAAACTGCCCCCAGGTTAAAACAACCCATATGGCAAAGTGGCAGATTTGGGGGTGGTGTCTTTTGTCCTCCTCCTCTCTGAGTGACATGGACCAGTTAGTCAGTCTCTTAGCAACCTCATTTATAAGATGTGTGTAACTTTTTATTGGCTTCCCAGGTAGATCAGTAATAAAGAATCTGCCTGTCAAGGCAGGAGATGCAGGAGACTCCGGTTTGATCCCCGGGTCGGGAAGATCCCCTGGAGAAGGAAATGGCCACCCACTCCAGTGCTCTTGCCTGGAGAATCCCAAGGACAGAGGAGCCTGGCGGTCTACGGTCCACGGCATCACAAAGAGTCAGACTCAGATGAGCAGGAACCATCACCACCAAGGTTTGTGTGGTATGGAATAAATGCAGTTATGCCTCTGAAGCCCCTTGAGACACATAGGGTCCATATAAAATCTCACTAAGTGTTAGCGATTTGTCAGCAGAGTGATTCTGTACCCCTAAAAGATATGCTCAAGGCCTAAGCCCCAGCACCTGTGCATGTGACCTGATTTGGAAATTAGGTCGTTGCATGTGTGCGTGCTCAGTTATGTCCAACTCTTTGCGACCCTGTGAACTGTAGCCCACCAGGCTCCTCTATGGGAATCTCCAGGGAAGAATACTGGAGTGGGTTGCCATTTCCTTCTCCAGGGGATCTTCCCCACCTAGGGATCGAACCTGCGTCTCTTCCATCTCCTGAGTTGCAGGCGGATTCTTTACCGCTTGAGACACCTGGGAGGCCCCTTGAAGTTTTGCAGATGTAATTAAAGATCTCAAAGATGGACTCCTGGATTTAGTGAGTGTCCTAAATCTTATGACAGGTGTTCCCAGGAGCGAAAGGAGCAGGGGGTTTGAGACACAGAGGGGAGGACCCCAGGGAAGCCCTGTGAAGACAGAGGCAAAGGTTCCAGCTAGATGCCTCTGAGCCAAAGAGCCCCAAGGTCTGCAGCAGCCCCAGAGGCTGGAGAAAGGCCTGAAATGCATTCTTCCCCAGAGTCCGCAGAAGGAACTGGCCCTGAGGAGATCAGGATTTTGGACTTGTGGCCTCGATGGCTGGGAATGAAAAAATCTGTCTCCAGCCACCCAGTTTGTGGTAATATGTGACAGCAGCCAGCCACGGGAAACCAACACACTATTCTAACCATAGGGGAAGAGTCAGGCTTTATATTGTTATTTTTTCCTGCACTGGAGCGTCGAGGACACCCCCCAGTTAACAGGCTGGTCTGTTTCAGACTCTACATTGGGAAAAGAACTTTTGAGCTTGAAGAGACCTTGGCATCCATCTGCCGCAGTCTTCTCCTTCTCTGCGCAGAAAGGTGATGGTGCTCAGCCAAGGACACACAGAAAGATGGGCCGGCAGTGGAAGTGGACAAAAGGCCTCTGGGGAGTCAGCTGGTCTCCGCTAGGCACTGCCCACACCACGATGCCCTCCCTGGAGAGATGTGCCTGGACCGTGTGTTGGAGTCCAGCTACACGGCCATCTCAAACCTGCCTGGGGTGAGCAGGCAGGCAAGGCTTGCTTGTTCATTCCTTGCACAAGTAAAATTTCTGCTGAAGAAACACGGCAGCCTGGTATTTATTCCTCTCCAGTTCATCTTCCAGCTGCTGAGTACCCAGGTTGGACTAGTCACCAAAGAAAAGCCAGTTTCTCAAGGTGAAACTTCTTAGCACGAGACAGATAGGAGATGGCTTCCTGCTTCCTGCCCAGAGGAAGCCGTGTTCCACCCTGTGAACTTTTCCATGGCAATTTCTGGCTGCTTGTCAGGAGGAAGCTGTTAATTGCCTTTTAAATATCTTCTCAGTAGTGGATGAGTCCTAACTGCTCTTAATTTCTCTCTGGCTGTTGGCCTGGCCTTACCGTTTGGCATTTCTGATGATCTCAGGCAGAGATGAACATCCCTACAGAAGGCAATGGCAAAGCTGGGATAGATTTGCTCCGGCCAGAATCCACAGCCAGAAAAGAAGAGCTGTACGTGTTCCCCGCCATGTGGATCAAGATCACTGTGTGGATAACCTGTGGAAATAAAGGGTTACCAAGCGTTATAAGGAATTCCCTGGGTGGCCTGCGAACTTGACCCTTCTTCTAGTCGCAGATAGTGTCACCGGATCACCACTTACTGTGTGACTTTCAGAAAACCTCTTAACCTCTCTATGCCTCGGCAGAGTTTTTTCATATATAAAGCATGGATAATAATGGGCTCAGTGTTTAATCATGTCTGGCTCTTCGCAACTCCTTGTACTGTAGTTCAGCAGGCTCCACTCTCCTTGGGATTTTCCTGTCAAGGTTACTGGAGTGGGTTGCCATTTCATCCTCTAAGGGATCTTCCCTATCCAGGGATCAAACCTGCATCTTCAGGCAGGCAGATTCTTTACCACTGACCCACCTGGGAATCCCATGGGTAATAATAGTCCCAACCGAATAAGGTTTCTACAAAAACCATGCAGTGATTCATATTAGACCCATAACAGTGTCTGGAACATAACAATTGCTCAATTAAGTTGATCCATCAGTATCATCCTTGTTTTCAATCTTTCAGTCCTAGAATTTTTTTTTCCTGCCACACACTTTTATATCTCTTTCGTTTCCAAGTTCAAATTCTGCTGATGCTATTTTTTTTTATTGTTGGTTCACATCACGTTCCTCCATTCTTCATCGTCTTTTTTTAATGTCTTTACTGTTTATTTTATGCATACCATAAACTTGACCCATGTTAAGTATACAACTCAATATTTTTAAAATGATGCTTACATAGCTGTTTGAGCAGAACCAAAATCCAGTTTCAGAACACTTCCACCACCCCCAATAATACCACCGTTTAAGAAATGTGCACACTCTGCATTGCTGCCTGTTAGTTCAGTTCAGTTCAGTTCAGTCGCTCAGCAGTGTCCGACACTTTGCAACCCCATGAATTACAGCACTCCCGGCCTCCCTGTTCATCACCAACTCCCAGAGTTCACTCAAACTCATGTGCATCAAGTCGGTGATGCCATCCAGCCATCTCATCCCCTGTTGTCCCCTTCTCCTCCTGCCCCCAGTCCCGCTCAGCATCAGATCTTTTCCAATGAGTCAACTCTTCGCATGAGGGCCAAAGTATTGAAATTTCAGCTCTAGCATCAGTCCTTCCAGAGAACACCCAGGACTGATCTCCTTTAGGATGGACTGGTTGAATCTCCTTGCAGTCCAAGGGACTCTCAAGAGTCTTCTCCAACACCACAGTTCAAAAGCATCAATTCTTCAGTACTCAGCTTTCTTCACAGTCCAACTCTTGCATCCACACATGACCACTGGAAAAACCATAGCCTTGACAAAACAGACTTTTGTTGGCAAAGTAATATCTCTGCTTTTCAATATGCTATCTAGGTTGGTCATAACTTTTCTTCCAAGGAGTAAGTGTCTTTTAATTTCATGGCTGCAATCACCATCTGCAGTGATTTGGGAGCTCCCCAAAATAAAGAGAGCCACTCTTTCCACTGTTTCCCCATCTATTTCCCATGAAGTGATGGGAACAGATGCCATGATCTTCGTTTTCTGAATGTTGAGCTTTAAGCCAACTTTTTCACTCTCCTCTTTCACTTTCTTCAAGAGGCTTTTTGGTTCTTCTTCACTTTCTGCCATAAGGGTGGTGTCATCTGCATATCTGAGGTTATTGATATTTCTCCCAGCAGTCTTGATTCCAGCTTGTACTTCTTCCAGCCCAGCATTTCTCATGATGTACTCTGCATAGTAGTTAAATAAACAGGGTGACAATATACAGCCTTGACGTACTCCTTTTCCTTTCTGTCTCTAAAGGTTTACTTTTTTCCTGTACATTTTTCTATGGCATTGTGCAATATGTGGTCTTTTATGTCTAGCGTCTTTCATTTAACAATATTTTTTGGGATTCATTCATGTTGTAGGATGTATTAATATCAAGACTTCATTCATTTGTGTTGCCAAACAGCATTCCATTGTATAAATTCACTGTGTGGATACACTGCGATTTGTAGGTTCATTCATCAGTTGTAGACTTTGGGGTCATTTCCACTCTTTGACTATTGTAAATAATGATGCTGCGAAGATGTGTGTATAAATCTTTGTGTAGATACATATATATATATATATATATATATATGTTTACATAGATGCGTAAATGTAGAATTACTGGGTCATATGGTAATTTTATGTTTGACATTTTGAGAAACTGCCAGACTGTTTTTGTATCACTTTTTGTTTCCGTTAGCAAAGTGTAAGGGTTCTGATAGCTCTACATTCTCTCCAACATTTGTGATTTTTTTTCTGACTACACTCATCCTAGTGGGTGTGGTGTGTATATCTCTAGTGACTGAATGTTGCTTTCATCTGCTTATTGGCTATTGATAGATTATGGTGAACGATGTCAGATTCCTGATCTCCAAAGAAGATTTAGCTTCGGGACCAGGAACCAGGCCTGATCACTCAAGAGCTTTTGTGTAGCAGAGCTTTATTAAAACATAAAAATGGACAGAGAAAGCTTCTGAAACAAACATCAGAAAGGGAGGTGGAGAGTGCCTCCTTCGCTAGTGTTAGCAAGGGAATTACATCCTTTTTAATTGGTTATTACAATAAATCAAAAGACTGTCTCAAGGTTGTAAAGATCTTACTCAGTTCAGTTCAGTCACTCAGTCATGTCCAACTCTTTGTGACCCCATGAATTGCAGCACGCCAGGCTTCCCTGTCCATCACCAACTCCCGGAGTCCAAACTAAGAGTTGGTGATGCCATCCAGCTATCACATCCTCTGTCATCCCCTTCTCCGACTGTCCCCAATCCCGCCCAGCATCAGAGTCTTTTCCAATGAGTCAACTCTTCATATGAAGGCCAAAGTACTGGAGTTTCAGCTTTAGCATCAGTCCTTCCAATGAACACCCAGGACTGATTTCCTTTAGAATGGACTGGTTGGATCTGTCAGTCCAAGGGACTCTCAAGAGTCTTCTCCAACACCACAGTTCAAAAGCATCAATTCTTTGGTGCTCAGCTTTCTTCACAGTCCAACTCTCACATCCATACATGACTACTGGAAAAACCATAGCCTTGACTAAATGGACCTTTGTTGGCAAAGTAATGTCTCTGCTTTTCAATATGCTATCTAGGTTGGTCATAACTATCATCCAAAGAGTAAGTGTCTTCTAATTTCATGGCTGCAGTCACCATCTGCAGTGATTTGGGAATCCCTCCAAAAAAAGTCAGCCACTGTTTTCACTGTTTCTCCGTCTATTTCCCATGAAGTGATGGGACCGGATGACATAATCTTAGTTTTCTGAATGTTGAGCTTTAAGCCAACTTTTTCACTCTCCTCTTTCATTTTCATCAAGAGGCTTTTTAGTTCCTCTTCACTTTCTGCCATAAGGGTGGTGTCATCTGCATATCTGAGGTTATTGATATTTCTCCCGGCAATCTTGATTCCACCTTGTGCTTCTTCCAGCCCAGCATTTCTCATGATGTACTCTGCATATAAGTTAAATAAGCAGGGTGACAATATACAGCCTTGACATACTCCTGTTCCTATTTGGAACCAGTCTGTTGTTCCATGTCCAGTTCTAACTGTTGCTTCCTGACCTGCATACAGATTTCTCAAGAGGCAGGTCAGGTGGTCTGGTATTCCCATCTCTTTCAGAATTTTCCACAGTTTATTGTGATCCACACAGTCAAAGGCTTTGGCATAGTCAATAAAGCAGAAATAGATGTTTTTCTGGAACTCTCTTGCTTTTTTGATGATCCAGCGGATGTTGGCAATTTGATCTCTGGTTCCTCTGCCTTTTCTAAATCCAGCTTGAACATCTGGAAGTTCACGTTTTGCATATTGCTGAAGCCTGGCTTGGAGAATGTTGAGCATTACTTTACTAGCGTGTGAGATGAGTGCAATTGTGCGGTAGTTTGAGCATTCTTTGGCATTGCCTTTCTTTGGGATTGAAATGAAAACTGACATTTTCCAGTCCTGTGGCCACTGCTGAGTTTTCCAAATTTGCTGGCATATTGAGTGCAGCACTTTCACAGCATCATCTTTCAGGATTTGAAATAACTCTCCTGGAATTCCATCACCTCCACTAGCTTTGTTCATAGTGATACTTTCTAACGCCCACCTGACTTCACATTCCAGGATGTCTGGCTCTAGGTGAGTGATCACACCATCATGATTATCTGGGTCGTGAAGATCTTTTTTGTACAGTTCTTCTGTGTATTCTTGCCACCTCTTCTTAATATCTTCTTCTTCTCTTAGGTCCATACCATTTCTGTCCTTTAATGTGCCCATCTTTGCATGAAATGTTGCCTTGGTGTCTCTACTTTTCTTGAAAAGATCTCTAGTCTTTCCCATTCTGTTGCTTTGCTCTATTTCTTTGCATTCATCACTGAAGAAGGCTTTCTTATCTCTCCTTGCTATTCTTTGGAACCCTGACTTCCCTTGTGGCTCAGACGGTAAAGCGTCTGTCTACAATGCAGGAGACTCGAGTTCGATCCCTGGGGCAGGAAGATCCCCTGGAGAAGGAAATGGCAATCCACTCCAGTACTATTCCCTGGAAAATCCCATAGACAGAGGAGCCTGGGAGGCTATTGTCCATGGGGTTGCAAAGAGTCGGACATGACTGAGCCACTTCACTTCACTTCACTTCTGCATTCATATGCTTATATCTGTCCTTTTCTCCTTTGCTTTTCGCTTCTGTTCTCTTCACAGCTATTTGTAAAGCCTCCTCAGACAGGCATTTTGCTTTTTTGCATTTCTTTTCCATGGGGATGGTCTTGATCCCTGTCCAGATCTTACTGCTGCTGCTATTGCTAAGTCGCTTCAGTCGTGTCTGACTTCGTGCGACCCCATAGATGGCAGCCCACCAGGCTCCCCCGTCCCTGGGATTCTCCACTCAAATAATTTTAAGATAAAAGGACTAACCAGAAAGTTTTCAGGAAGGAGAGACTCTCCTCAAGCAGGATACATTGTTGTTATATAATCCTTAGGACAGAGTTTAAACTGAGTTGTTTGTTGAGTAATCATCAGTTCCAGGCTTAAAGGAAAAAAACGTTTTATGTGACTAATACTAAGGAGTGTAAAGGGGAAAAAAAAAAGCAAGACATTTTTCCTTTCCTCCTGCTTGAAAATTCCAGACCCCTATCTCCTTTTTGGGAGCCCCAGATGCCCCTCTCCTCCTCCGGGACCCTGGACTTCCTATCTACCTGCCTAGGAACTGACTCTCTCACTATTCACATATCTTCTTTGGAGAAGTGTGTACTCAATCTTTTGCCCATTATCAAATGTGTTACTAGTCTTTTCTATTGTTGAGATACAAGAGTTACTTACATATTCAGGGTAAAAGTCCTTTGTTGAACATACAATTTAAGATACTTTCTCCATGTATCTGGGTTGTCTTTCACTTTTTAGATAATTTCTTTTGAAGTTCAAAAATTTGTAATCTGATGAGGTGCAAATCCTTGATTTTTTGTGGGATGTACTTTTGATATTATATTTAAAGAATCTTTTTTTTTAACTTTCAAAAATTTTTATTGGAATCTAGTTGCTTTACAACTAGTTTCTGCTACACAGCAAAGTGAGTCAGCTGTATGTGTGCATCCGTCCCCTCTGTTTTGGATTTCCTTCCCATTTAGGTCACCACAGACCGCTATGTATATAGTCAGTTCCCATTAGCGATCCTTTCATGCAGAGCAGTGTACATGCCAGTTCCAGTCTCCCAGTTCATCATGTCCCTCCTACCTTCTTGGTGTCTATGTCTTTTCTCTCTGTCTGTGTCTCTATTTCTGGTTTGCAAATAAGTCCATCTGTACCAGAGATTCCACATCTATGCATTAGTGTACTATATTTATTTTTCTCTGACTCACTTCATTCTGTATGACAGTCTTTAGCTCTAGCCACTTCTCTACAAAGGTTACAATTTTGTTCCTTTTTTTTTTGACTGAGTAATATGCCATTATATATATATATACACCACATCTTCTTTATCCATTCCTATGTTGATGTACATTTAGACTGCTTCTATGTCCAGGCTATTGTAAATAGTACTATAATGAATATAGGGGTGTATGCATCTTTTTGAATTATGGCTTTCTCAGGATATATGCCCAATAATTGGATTGTTGCTATTGGTAGCTCTATTTTTAGTTTTTCAAGGAACTTTCATATTGGTCTCCAAAGTGGTTGTATCAATTTACATTTCCACCAACAATGTAAGAGGGTTTCCTTTACTCTACATTCTCTCTGTCATTTATTGTTTGTAGACATTTTTATGATGGCCATTCTGACTGGTATGAAGTGATACCTCATGGTTTTTTTGATTTACAGTCCTCTAATGATTAGCTCAACATTCAGAAAATGAAGATCATGGCATCTGGTCCCATCACTTCATGGGAAATAGATGGGGAAACAGTGGAAACAGTGTCAGACTTTATTTTGGGGGCTCCAAAATCACTGCAGATGGTGACTGCAGCCATGAAATTAAAAGATGCTTACTCCTTGGAAGGAAAGTTATGATCAACCTAGATAGCATATTCAAAAGCAGAGACATTACTTTGCCAACAAAGGTCCATCTAGTCAAGGCTATGGTTTCTCCAGTAGTCATGTATGGATGTAAGAGTTGGACTGTGAAGAAAGCTGAGCACTGAAGAATTGATGCTTTTGAACTGTGGTGTTGGGGAAGACTCTTGAGAGTCCCTTGGAATGCAAGGAGATCCAACCAGTCCATCCTAAAGGAGATCAGCCCTAGATGTTCATTGGAAGGACTGATGCTAAAGCTGAAACTCCAATACTTTGGCCACCTCATGCGAAGAGTTGACTCATTGGAAAAGACTCTGATGCTGGGAGGGATTGGGGGAAGGAGGAGAAGGGGTGACAGAGGATGACATGGCTGGATGGCATCACTAACTCGATGGACGTGAGTTTGAGTGAACTCTGGGAGTTGCTGATTGACAGGGAAGCCTGGTGTGCTGCGATTCATGGGATCACAAAGAGTCGGACACAACTGAGTGACAGAACTGAACTGAAGTGAATAATTAGTGATACTGAGCAACTTTTCATTTGTTTGTAGGCCATCTGTATGTCTTCTTTGGAGAAATGTCTATTTAGGTCTTTTGCTCAAGCTATGACAGAACTATTGAAAGAAGAGATATCACTTTGAGAGCAAAGGTTCGTATAGTCAAAGCTATGGTTTTTCCAGTAGTCATGTACAGATGTGAGAGTTGGACCGTAAGGAAGGCTGAGCACCAAAGAATTGATGCTTTTGAACTGTGGTGTTGGAGCAGCCTCTTGAGAGTCCCTTGGACTTCAAGGAGATCCAACATGTCCATCCTAAAGGTAATTAGTCCTGAATATTCATTGGAAAGACTGATGCTGAAGCTGAAGCTCCAATACTTTGGCCACCTGATGTGAAGAGCCGACTCACTGGAAAAGACCCTGATATGGAGAAAGAAGGCAAAGGAGAAGAGGGCAGCAGAGGATGAAATGGTTGGATGGCATCACTGACTCAATGGACATGAATTTGAGCAAATTCTGGGAGACAGTGAAGGACAGGGAAGCCTAGCATGCTGCTTCCATAGGTTCACAAAGAGTCAGGCATGACTTAGCGAGTGAACAACCTATTTTTTGACTGGGTTGTTTATTTGATATTGAACTGCCTGAGCGGTTTGTATATTTTGGACATTAATCCCATGTCGGTTGCTTTGCTTGCAAATATTTTACTCTATTCTGAGTTCTTTTAACTTTTAGTCTAGTTTACGGTGTTCTTTGCTCAAGCTTTTAATTGGGTCTCATTTGCTTATTTTTGTTTTTATTTTCATTACTTTAGGAAGTGGGTCAAAAAGATCTTGTTGCGATTTATATTTGCTTAGACCAAAGTCTTATGTTATCTTCTAAATTTTTCTGTTTTGGGTCTGTGATTCATTTTGAGCTCATTATGATGTTTGGTATGATTTAAGGGTTCAAACTCATTCTTTTGTATGTGAATATCCAGTTAACCTAGCACCATTTGTTGAAAATACATCTTTCCCAACTGAATTGTCTCTACTACTTCATTTAAAGTCCATTGACAGTAAATGTGAAGATTTATTTCTGTACTTTCAACTCTAGTCAGTTGATCTATATGTTTATCCTTATACCAGAACCATATTGTCTTTATTACTGTAGCTTTATGGTGAATTTTGAAATCAAATCCTTATCTGTTCTCACCTGAATGACTGGACCGTCTTCCTAATTGGTCTCTTGCCCCTAGTCTCTGCCTTTTGCAGTCCATTCTCTATACAGCACTCAGAGAGATCTTTCTAAAACCCTATCTGGCTTGTCATCTTTTTATTTCTAATAAATAAAGTTATTTATTAAGGGAAGGTGCCCCTGCCTATCCGTTCATCGTCATCCCATCACATCGCCACTCAAGGTTGTTCATTTCAACATCCCTGGGCTGCCCAAAGAAGCTGTATGCTTTCAACACCTTCAAGCACCAGAGCCTAGCACACTGGCAAGCACGGTGCCTGGAAAAAGTAGATATCTGTTATATAAGATGGGCTTCCCTGGTGGCTCAGATGCTAGAGAATTTGTCTGCAATGAGGGAGACCTGGGTTGGATCCCTGGGTTGGGAAGATCCCCTGGAGGAGAGCATGGCAACCCACTCCAGTATTCGTGCCTGGAGAATCCCCATGGACAGAGAAGCCTGCTGGGCTACAGTCTGTGGGGTCTCAAAGAGTCGGGTATGACTGAGCGACTAAGGATAGTACATTATATAAGATGAACAAACCAGGGATACCCATGATCATTTCTTGGGCACCATTTTTTCTTTCTTTTTTACCTGGTAAACTGCTCCTAGAAGTTTTCCCTTGGCCAAATACTCCCTTGTTTCCATGTACTTTAGGTGCCCTGGAAATAATCCTAGCCTACCAGTTATCATATTTCAATATGAGTGTTGGTTTATATGTATATACCTTCTCCTAGGTTGTAAGACCTTCAGTATTGACCTTCATGGGACCTGGTACCCAGTAACATTGTTGAATGAATGGATAGGTGAATGCATGTTTTGAAATTTATTTTTTAGGGTTTTTCAGAAAGCACCTACACAGCCAGGGATACTTCACAAGATTGCTGGAGTCTAGATGCCCGGCTGTGTGCAGTGAGATTGTTGCCCAGCCTCTGGCAGTAAGGGCAGAGTCAGTTGCCTTTTTGGCCCTTTCTTGAGCCCACTGCTCTCCACCCTCAGTTTTGCGTCTTTCCCTGTTGACTCAGCCTATTATGTTGAGATGGTTCTGGGCCAATAAACAGTGGATTAGAAACAAAAAGAGGGAAAAAATTAAACAAGAACAACTCTTGGCATCATGATAAAGCTCAGCTTGAATATTGCTTAAGGATAAGTTGCTGAGACTTTTGTCCTAATTCAAATCCAATAAAATATCCTTGGAAACACAGTTTTGGTTTTTTTTGTTTGTTTGTTTATTTTTTTTTCTTGTTTTCTTAAAAGAGCCTTCAAGAAAACCATCTTGTCAACCATTAGGGAATGGCTTTCTGAGCTTGCTTTCTACTTGGGTGTCTGTTTTTTTTCCATCTGGATCGCTAGTATTTATCTTCCATGCCACCTTCTAGTGTTCTACCCACACATAAATGACTCCAGATTTCTCAGGAAGCCAGGATTCTCTTCAGACTCGCAACAATTTTCACTTCATTATGTTACTGACAGGTCGAACCCAAAGGAGAAGGATTTGACTCTCGGACGCCAAACTCTGATTGCAACCACTCCACGTTTGGAGGTGTCGGTGGATCTCACTGTTAAACCAGGCGTCCTTCTAGCATTTTCTAGACTGTCTGTAGTCACGGCTGTCCCTTCTCCTCCCCACAGGCCAGCAGGGAGCACGTGGAGAACAAGTTAACGCACCCCACCCTGTTTGCAGCTTACTTGGCTGGTTGGAGAGTATTTTGAGTTTTATTTGTAAAGGCAGAGAGCTTTTTAAAAGTGATTTTTCTTCCCATCCCATCACTCTCCATTTTAAACTCTGTTAGAAAATAGCTAAAGGATTTAAACTATAAATTATTAAGAATCAAAGAGCACCTTAGGGCACCTAATCGCGAATGATCTCTCTTGCTTCTCCTCTAATACACTTGTTTAGATCAGAGTCGCAGAACCAAAAACTTCTGGGGTGTATGGATGCATGAGGCCAGCCAGGTGTGGCCCACCATGAGGTAGCGAGTTTACGCCCCACTCAAACAAGATGGGAGCTTTCTAAATAAATGGCTCCTGGCTTTATTCCCACTAGCGCTATTTCCAGATTCTCTCTCATATTTTCTCAAAAATATAAAGGTTAATTTTTTTTTAATGTCAGATATTTTCCTATTGTCAAATTCTCCATGTTGGTAAACAATTCAAAATTTAGAGAAACAAGCTTAAGGTCCAACAGAACACATCTGCAGGCCACTAGCTGGTGCCTTCTTGCACAGAAACCCTTAACAAACAAAAATGTCTTATAAGTCCCAAGTTTATTTTAGCTCCTTCATTTAATATGTTCAGCAAGTATTATGAGCACCATTTGGTGCTAAGTAACAGAGATTCAGCAGTGGATAAGATAGACCCCATGGAATGCTCGTGAAATGGGCATTCTAGTCAGGTGTTTGGGACCATGGCCCCTTATTGATGGACAGTTGGTTCTCAACTGGTAGTTCAAGTTCCCTTTGGCCTTGAAGCAGACTCATGATAAATTCAGAACTTCTTTCTGTTCTTATGCCCTCCAGAATAGTTTCATGTGGTCACAAGTTTCTACTCAAACATCATCTACCGTATTGGTAGATATTATAATGTTAAAAACAATTCATTAATTTAACACATTATTTATTCATTTAGTATGTTCAAGAAGTATTTATTGAGCATCTTTATGAAGGAGGCACTGATCAAGTAAATGAGAAATTGGTGATGGATATAATAGCTGCTTATCATAGAACTGGCTTCCCAGGTGGTGCTAGTGGTAAAGAAGCCACCTGCCAGTACAGGAGACATAAGAGATGTGGGTTTGATCTCTGGACCAGGAAGATCCCCTGGAGGAGGGCAGGGCAATCCACTCTAGTATTCTTGCCTCAATCATATGGACAGAGGAGCCTGGTGGGCTATGGTCACACAGCATCAGGCAGGACTGAAGTGACTTAGCATGCATATCATGGAATGCCTTCTGTACAAGGGCCTGGATCCAGACCAAGCATGTGTTCCAAGGAAGAGCTGCCATTTAATCCAGACCTGTAGTTTGGGAGCAAATGGCCAGCTCTTGCCTTCAAGATGTTGGAGGTGCTAGGGCAGGAAGAGGTGGCCTGCAGAGTGAGTTTTTGTAGAGCATGTTGCTATTTTCACACGTTCCCTTCCCATGGAGACCAAGGTCATGCCTGTCTCACCCTCCCATTCCGGAGGAAAGCAAGTGTGGTGGAGGGACAGAGCTTCCAGAGAGAACAAAGGAGACCTGAGGGGGGAGGAGAGGCCCCCCCCCCTTCTTACAGTCTCTACTGTCCCGAGTGGAGGATGTTGATGGCTTTACCATGTAGCAAGTGCCCTACATATGAATGAGCTCTGTCCCAAAAGCACATGCATAAGTCCACTTTGTTTGGAAATCCAACAAAGTGAGCCTAGGTACCCAGCGAACATGATCAGCTATATAGTACGATACTTGCATAGGTTTATAATAATTTTCACACAAGTAATACATAAAAACAAACTAAAAAATAAAGAGCTCATTTGTCATCCTATAGCACAGTACCTTGAAAAGTCCGGTACAACAGCTGGCATATAAGGGGCTGGCATCGAGTGAACAGGCAAGAAGAGATACTGAAAGGGAGAGGGTAAGAGGTCGGAGACAGTGGAGCTGAAGGATCGTCAGCAACAGAAGACCAGGGCAAGTGGCAAGTTGGCTCTACTTGATGGTGATGACACAGGTCCTGGTTCCTTGGTGGATTCAGTCCTATCTACCATCTTAAAAAAACGATCCAGTGACGCCTGGGTAGTGCTGTGGCAGCGCCATTGCTGCTTCTTTCATGCCTGTTTCTGGGCATCTTGTCTTGAAATAAAGACACGATACTCTACACAGTGCTGTACAGTAAAGTACACAAACGCACCGTCTCTGGTGGAGGACGCGTACACGTGTGACAATGTGCGCCAGACATGTCAGCTGACTTCCATGATGGGGCATGTGTACACGTGTTTGGCTCTTTGAAAGTCCACAGCTTTAAGGTTCATACGTAGGGGACTTACTGTCATTACTGTCTTTCCTGTCGACTCTATTCTTCGTGAAACAGACACCATTTCTATTTTGTCCAGTAATGGATCTCCAGCACAAGGCCCAGAATCTGGTACCTACTAGGTGCATAGTAAATGCTGCTGACTGAGGAGGGAGACGGCATGAAAAGGGGGAGAGCTGCAGAGGAGGGAAATGGTAGGTAGTTCAGTTCAGTTCACTCGCTCAGTTGTGTCTGACTCTTTGTGACCCCATGAATCGCAGCATGCCAGGCCTCCCTGTCCATCACCATCTCCCGGAGTTCACCCAGACTCATGTCCATCGAGTCCGTGATGCCATCCAGTCATCTCATCCTCGGTCGTCCCCTTCTCCTCCTGCCCCCAATGCCTCCCAGCATCAGAGTCTTTTCCAATGAGTCAACTCTTCGCATGAGGTGGCCAAAGTACTGGAGCTTCAGCTTTAGCATCATTCCTTCCAAAGAAATCCCAGGGCTGATCTCCTTCAGAATGGACTGGTTGGATCTCCTTGCAGTCCAAGGGACTCTGAAGAGTCTTCTCCAACACCACAGTTCAAAAGCATTGATTCTTCGGCGCTCAGCTTTCTTCACAGTCCAACTCTCACATCCATACATGACCACTGGAAAAACCATAGCCGTGACTAGATGGACCTTAATCGGCAAAGTAATGCCTCTGCTTTTGAATATATTATCTAGGTTGGTCATAACTTTCCTTCCAAGGAGTAAGTGTCTTTTAATTTCATGGCTGCAGTCACCATCTGCAGTGATTTTGGAGCCCCCCAAAATAAAGTCTGACACTGTTTCCACTGTTTCCCCATCTATTTCCCATGAAGTGATGGGACCAGATGCCATAATCTTAGTTTTCTGAATGTTGAGCTTTAAGCCAACTTTTTCACTCTCCTCTTTCACTTTCATCAAGAGGCTTTTTAGCTCCTCTTCACTTTCTGCCATAAGGGTGGTGTCATCTGCATATCTGAGGTTACTGATATTTCTCCTGGCAATCTTGATTCCAGCTTTTGTTTCTTCCAGTCCGGCATTTCTCATGATGTACTCTGCATAGAAGTTAAATAAGCAGGGTGACAATATACACCCTTGACATACTCCTTTTCCTATTTGGAACCAGTCTGTTGTTCCATGTCCAATTCTAACTGTTGCTTCCTGACGTGCATACAGATTTCTCAGGAGGCAGGTTAGGTGGTCTGGTATTCCCATCTCTTTCAGAATTTTCCACAGTTTATTGTGATCCACACAGTCAAAGGCTTTGGCATAGTCAATAAAGCAGAAATAGATGTTTTTCTGGAACTCTCTTGCTTTTTTGATGATCCAGCAGATGTTGGCAGTTTGATCTCTGGTTCCTCTGCCTTTTCTAAAACCAGCTTGAACATCAGGGAGTTCACGGTTCGTAGTAAATGGTAGGTGAATTCCTGAAGGACAGAGGTAGAAAGCAGGAGCAGGGAGGGTCCAAGGTAGGAAAATGTCAGTGAGGCGGAGGCTCAGCGGCCCTGGAGGAATGTTGACCTGGTACGTGGTCAGGTCGACAGTAAGAAGGTCGAACAGTGGCTGACCATTCTGTAGAACTTTCTAAAGTTGACTGGAAGTCAAGGAGACCTGCGCTGAGGTTCTCAGTGAAAGATGGGTTACCACCAATAGGGCAAAGTTAAAGGAACCAGGTTTCTAAATTAGACGAAACTCACTTTGTTAAGCACAAAAGTTCCCATAGCCATCCAAGCTCACCACATGTCAGTCAGCCCTGGAAATCGCTCTTTTGAGGCACACGCTTGAATCATTCTCATTCTACATTACCTAAGTTTGCATGTCGAGTTCCCCACTTTCCAGCCACGAGTCATCTGGACCTCTGTGAAGGTTAGTGTATAATGATACAATATCTTGTGTGATGACATTTTTCACTATGTATTTTCCTACTCAAGATTTCTAAAAATCAATCATTCTATTTTTAAGCACTTTTTTTTTCTTCTGAGCTGAACCTGAGCAGCTGGATGTTGGAATTTGCCATCAAACCATTCACCCATCCCTAACCTTTAAATGTTTGGAGAGGAAAATAAAAAAAGACCAGTGTAAAATAATTTAGTAACCCACAGAATTCATTTAGTTTAATTTATGCTAATTACAGCATATTGGTGTACTGGCAGATAAAAATAAAGCTGGTGGAGAAGATTGCATTGAATAAACTGAGACAATTAACCCTCAAAATTATCGGGTGAAATGATTTGAGCTTCCTACTGAAAATAACAGGCCCTACCAATTGTCTTAACTGGTGATGATTAAAAAGCTCATTAAATTCCAGGATTTATTTTACATTATCCCTGCATCCATTGGTCATTTTGTATAATATTTTAATTATAGGGTTTTTTTTCCTTCCTCTAAATGGTTAGAGCACAGAATTAGAATTTTATTTTATTATCATGCTCAGTTATTTGGCCAAATGTAAATAATAGAAAGATAGTGGTCCTCTTATATGTCACGAATGTTAAGTTGAAAATTCTCAGTGACATAAGATGACACACAGCATTGTCTTTTGAGTTGTGAGATAATTCACAAAATATCAAATTTTTGTCTCATCCAATTAGTTCCTAGACTTCCATCTGCAGCTTCTGCCCCCTATAATAAGTACAATAGGATTATCATTAATTTTATGATGGAGGGCAAATAAATAAAAATTGTGAATATTTTGTCTAAACCCAGGTGGTTCAGTGGTAACATATCTGCCTGCCGATATAGGAGATGCTGGAGATTCAGTTTCAGTCCCTGGGTTGGGAAGATCCCCTGGAGAAGGAAATGGTACCCTATTCCAGTATTCTTGTGGAGAATCCCAAGGACAGAGAATCCTGGTGGGCTACAGTCCACAGGGTCACAAAGAGCTGGACACAACTGAGAAACTGCACACACATGCACACTTTGCAGACTTTGCTTTATTCCAGAGAACTTGCCAAAGTAAAAGATACAGTCATTTTCCCAGAGGGCTGGGGGATATGGAGAAGATAGAATCATAGCCAGTGAAGGCAGACAGAACCAACCTTGTGCTCAAACTGCGAACTTTGGAGGAATAAGCTGCTTCCTAACCAAGCCATCCTTGTTACCCTGCTGGCCATGATGTCTCTGAGAAGAGATGCTGTCAATTTTATTTTATCTTTTCCAATTTTATTATTCACTCAACTGTCTCTTTCTCATCCTTTAAAATTCAATCAGCTCAACCTGCTTCAAGAGGTCTCCTGATTTTCCCCAGGTCCTAGTTAGATGCTTCTTCTTTTATAGCCCCCTGGAGAGAACCCTCTATCTAGCCAAATACTTGATGCACTAAAGTTGAGATGTCCAGGGAATTGTGTCTCCCAGGACAGTATAAAGGACTTCAGGCCAAGAACCACGAGCTTGCTTTTCCTACCTCAAGGAGATAATATGGCGCTTTGTTGCTGTTCAGTCTCTAATTCATGTCCTTTGAGACTCTTTTTGACTCCATAAACTGCAGCACGCCAGGCTTCCCTGTCCATCACCATCTCCCGGAGTTTGCTCAAACTCATGTCCATTGAGTCAGTGATGCCATCCAACCATCTCATCCTCTGTCATCCCCTTCTCCTCCTGTCCTCAATCTTCCCCAGCATCAGGATCTTTGCAGAAAGTCAGTTTTGTGTCAAAAGGCTTATTCCATGAATAAAGGAATACACAAATTCAGAATTATTTTGACTGGCATTATTGGACCCTCCACCATTCAAAACTGCAGTAAATATGTTCTCCTTCAGCTTTGCTTTGGTTTAGTTTTTTGACCACACCATGTTGCACGGGGAACTTCTCTGACCAAAGATTGAACCTGCATTCTCACTGCGGTGAGAGTCTTAACTCCTGGACCACCAGGGAATTTCTCGAACAGTGCGTAACGTGACACCAGAGCTTTTGTTCATAAGATCCGCCTGTTTATTTGGTTCACTTAAAAAAAAATTGATTCTACAGTTACTGGGAAAAATGGAAGAACATCCCATATGTATTATGTCTGCCAGTTTTAATGTAGGGTCACTTATTTCTCTTAAACTCACGTCTTATCGTGACAGAGGACTGGAGTAATACAATAAGCTCATGCGATAGACTCCTAGACCATTAAATATGATGTGTTACACACTGTCCTAAAGAGCGCAGGGAACACCAATGGACCAGACCCCGACGTTAACTTTGCAGATTTATAGTCATTCAAGGAATCATATAATGTGCGCTAAAGGCTAATGATATATTGTTCAGCTATATCAGCCTATTGTTGTGCAACATCAAAATCCAGTGACTTGAAGCACCAACTGTTTACTTTTTGCTTCCTGGGTCTGCAGTAGGGTAGGGCAGCCCTATGTCAGGCTCGGCTCAGCCAGGCTTGGCTGCAGGCCCACCTACTGGGCATTAATGTGCCTCATCCTCCTTGGAACAGCAGCTTTGGGTCAGTGGTTCTCATAGCACATTATCAGAGGTCAAGGAGAGAGGGGAACTTGCTCTGTCCTCGAGATTTCACAGTCACTATCTGTTGGCCAAGGGTGTTACAGGGTCATGCCCGATCTTAAAGGGTGGGAAAATATACCCCACTCAACTCCAGTAGGAGACCCAGCAAGTCAGATGCCACATGGATGTGTGATTCTAACACAGGGAAGATGTGAAGGGTGTGGACATTGATTCAGTCTCCTGTGGGGAGGCAGAAAAGTCACAAGACTGGTTCTAGTCTTTTTAAAAAAAAAAAGGTGTTTACTTATTTCTTTTTGGCTGTGCTGGTCTTCCTTGCTGCACGGGCTTCTTTCTAGTTGTGGCAAGAGGGGGTTACTCTCCAGGTGCAGAGCACGGGTTTCTCGTTGAAGTGACTTCTTCTGTTATGGAGCATGGGCTTTGGGCTCTCAGGCTTCAGTAACTGTGGCGAAGGGACTTACTTCCTCGGAGGCATGTGGAATCTTTCCAGACCAGGAACTGAAGCCATGTCCCCTGCGTTGGCAGGCGGATTCTTTACTGTTGAGCCACTGGAAAAGTCCATATATAGTTGTATGTATATGTGAGTCCCAAACTCTTAATGAATCTCTCTCTGCCCACTAATATTTGATCAGAGATTTTTCTTTATGTGACTGTCATTGACCTTGAAGCTAGACATTAAATCAGAAGCCCAGTATATTATTTGTAAATTTTTTCTTGCTTTGAACCTTATCCAGGACTTAGTCTTTACCTATAAATTATACAAGCTATGTAAACATGTGTGTGTATATATATATATATATATATATATATATATATAGAGAGAGAGAGAGAGAGAGAGAGAGAGAGAGAGAGAGCAGGTGTGGGCATAAATGTGAAAGTGAATAGAGATGTATGCGGCTTGCCTTTGATTTAGTATATACTGCCAATTTACATAGGAAATTTCTGTTCTGGTTATAGCATCAGAAATAATCATCATAATAATGTTAATTAAACCCTCTTTTCTAATAATCGTAATAACAGTAGCAGTCATAATCGTAATAACAGTAAGATAGCTATATGGATAGGTTATAGTTTGGGGTTGCAAACAAAAGAAAATAACCCTGGTTAATTTAACCAAAAGGGAAATTTTCTTCCCTTTCATGGGAAAACTTTCTCATAAAGTTTCTCATGTGTAACTGCCCTCTGCCCATCCAGTGACCAGAAAATGTAAACTGGCCATGACAGTCATTTTACTGAGACACAAACAGACCACTAATATTCTCTAGGAAAATCTCTGTCCTTCCCACACATCACACCCATTCTACCCTAGCATGTTTACACAGCACCTACACCTGGGTTTCTCCTATGGCCCAGGGGTAAAGAATCCATCTGCCACTGTAGGAGACATTGGTTCAATCCCTGGGTTGGGAAGATCCCCTGGAGAAGGGAAAGGGTACTCCATTCTGGCCTGGGTAATAAAGAGTCAAACATGGGAGAGCTTAGCACACAGAAGATGCCCAATGAATGTGGGTTCTCTGATACTCAGCAAATAAAAAATACACAGGGAGAAAAAGGAATCCAGAATGTTTTTGTGATTGAGAATGGCTTTCTAGAAGGTTCCATGTTTAAACTTAACCATTCAGGATAAGTGGAGGGAAGGAGATTTCCATATGGAAGAATTATTTGCATTAGACCATGGAGAAGGCACACTGGACATCCAAGGACTGGGAGAAATCGAGGATGGCACAGTGGGAGGGACAGGGCTTAGAAGGTCGTCAAGAGCAGACTCAGCAAGCCTCTTAAGTCACAGGAAGGAAGGAAGCCGCAGTCACGTTGCTAGTCTTCCTTCGGGGGCATGTGTGTGTGCAAAAACCCCTCTGGGACTGGGTTCACACCTCAGTCCCCGTGCAGACCAAGAAGGCATCTAGACCTCATCAGCCATTTCTTTCATCTCCAGAATGAAGTAGAGACACAAAGGATGGTGCTAACCTGCCTCCCAGGGTCTGCTGGCAAGGAAGCAGATCTTGCTTGGAAAAGAAGATAAAATCCAACAATGCCTAAAACACAATAGAAGCTTCTCTCACCTTCACTTTGTCCTTACTTACCTCTTGAGAGTACCCTGAAAGAGAGGACCTGGAGGAAGGGGAACAGGCGGAAGCTTTAGTGCTATTAGAACCATGCATGCAGGCTTGTTCAGGCAGTTCAGGGTGGTGTGTCACGTGGCTACTGGGCGCGTTTCAGACGTCTAATCCACTCTCCTCTCGTCATCTCCTTTGCTTCATGCCCAGGAGCCTAATGGGTGGTGAGGCTGGTCCTCAGAGAAACGTGATGCTTGTCAGCTGGCAGGCTGTCTACTGAGCAGTTAGGTCTTCACCGTGGAGGCTGAGGCTGCCAGTGTGGATTCTGATATAATCAGAATAAGACCTCTGGGGAGGCCATTAGATGTGGTCCACATGGCTATTCTGTTTTGTCACTCTGTTTTGTCTTTCCCTTGTCAGATAATCTGAGGAACAAGCCGCCTCATAGAAAGCAAGCATCCATCCCATTCTCTGCCTTGCTTTGAATTTCATCTGG
Source organism: Capricornis sumatraensis (assembly GCF_032405125.1). Classification (NCBI taxonomy): domain Eukaryota; kingdom Metazoa; phylum Chordata; class Mammalia; order Artiodactyla; family Bovidae; genus Capricornis; species Capricornis sumatraensis. The sequence continues at coordinate 114,222,220 of NC_091075.1, read as the reverse complement.
GCCACTTGCAGGTGGGGTAACCTGGGGTCATGATTTAACTCTTCTGTGAGTTAGACTTCTCTGCAGTAAAGTGGAAATAATAAGAGTTCTTCCCTTATGGGACTGTTCTAAGTAACAAATGAGTTAATATATAGAAAACACACTTCAGGCGAAATGAGAGCTATTTATATTAGCATTGTTCGATATTGGCTGTGATTTTCTCACTCATTTGTCCCTTTACTTGGTGGAAGCTGATGAGGACATTTATTCGTATATATTCAGCAGAGGGCTTTAACTTTTTTTTATGAAGGCATTATCTAGATTGCTTCTATATTCAAACTGGTCCAGGGGAAGTCAGAAATGATTGCTGTAGTTAACAATTCAATGAGGTTTTGTTTTCACCTCAAGTCTTTCCACTTCGTATGGGCTTCCTAGGTGACTCAGTGGTAAAGAATCTGCCTGCCAATGCAGGAGATGAAGGATTCTCGGGTTGGATCCCTGGGTCAGAAAGATCCCCTGGAGGAGGAAATGGCAACCCACTCCAGGGTTCTTGCCTGGGAAATCCCATGGACACAGGAGCCTGGAGTGCTTCAGTCCATGGAGGTGGACACGGTTTAGCGACTACACAACAACCGCTTCCCACTTTGTCACTGATAAGAGGTTTCCATGGACTTCTCACTACATAGTCTGGCTTCTCCCCAGCATAACGTGTTGCTCTCCAACTCACGACCATCTTTGCATGCATGATGTGATTGAATACAAATTGCCACTAGGAACAGAACAAATACAGTGATCTTTTTTAATCCACTGGAAGTTTCCAGGTGGAAAGCATGTGGTAATTGTTCCTCAGATCAGAATATGTTTATATACAAATGAAATATGTGGTTAGGTTTTTTCCCCCAAGACGTTTGGAACTTCTCAGGACAAGAATGTCTTCTTACACAGCAACCAAGTGTTTTTAACAGATAATATAAAGACCTTGTAAATTTGGAGTTACCCCAGTGACCATCTTTATAGAATGTGGAGTTCACAAAATAAAAACAAGTTTACCACTCATGAGGGTTGCCAGGTCAAATGTAGGGCACATTTGCAATATTTGTGACATTTTTACTCTAAAAATTAGCCATTATTTATCTGAAAGTCTAATTTAACTGCATGTCTTGCATTTTTCCTTGTTGAATCCTGCATACATATGTGTATTTTATATGTATATATGGCATGCTGCATAGCATGTGGTATTTTAGTTCCCTGAACAGGGATCAAACCAGTGCCCCCTGTAATGGAAGCACAGTCTTAATTACTGGACTGCAGGGTGAGTCCCCTTTATCTGCTGAATCTGGCAGCCTTGCATCCATGTGTTACCAGTGGATGCAGCTTCAGCCACCTTGGGAATAGAGTGCGTCATGGGAATTCCAGCCTCTCGGATTTCTCCTGATTTTCCTCCCAGAGAAGAGAGAAGTGAGCAATGAAAGACTGAAGTTTATCTTCGGAATAATGATCATTTTAAGCTATAAGTCTATCTTTGGCCTTTTCTTCATTGTGTCTCTTCTCTATAGCTTTTATTTCTGAAGGTTGGAGTTATTACCTTGGTTCTCTCCCAGTTGTTAGACAAGGAACCACGTTAGTGCAGTGTCTATTTCTAGGTTTTCCTTAGACTTCTCCATCTCAAACATTCTCCAGGAGAACATAGGTTCCTTTGCATAATGGATGTTGATACCAGGCCACCATATATCTAATTACATGAAGAAATTAAGTGGACAGTGGTATTGATATTCAGAACTTAATTTTACAGGCAAACTCATACATGAACTATTCCCATGAACTGTTAAAAAACAACAACAACAACAACAAAAACCTATTACTTGATAATATCAGTGCAGAGTGACATCTGTATCAGGATTCACTATGCCATTAGTTAGTAACGATCCTTATCAGGGAGTGTTGGTTTGATTTTTGCAGCATGGACTGCAAAGATTGGCAGAATCTGTTATTTCAAATGGGTTCACTTTATTACAAAGTCATGATCAGTCAGCAGGAGACAGTATTGGGCTTCGTATTAGGAGGAACTAGCCCACATCAAAGCTGAAGGATGAGCAGCCCCCAAAGATGCTGTCACCTCCTGTGCTTGACCTCTGTGTACCCTGCTCCTCTGCCTGGACCACGATTCCTCTACCTCTTATCTGAACAAATGGATAAGAAGTTGTTTAACACTATAAAGGGCTGCCTCTTAAAACAGGAAATTTAATACCTATGGCGATTGAAGGAGAAACTGACCAATTTTTCATCAGAGACATCAAGAAGGAGATTTCATCATCGACTGGAAAGACTTCCTTAGTTTTCTGTGAAAGTGAAAGTGAAGTTGATCAGTCGTGTCTGACTCTTTGCGACCCCATGGACACCAGGCTCCTCTGTCCGTGGGATTTTCTAGGCAATAGTACTGGAGTGGGTTGCCATTTCCTTCTCCAGGGATTCTTCCTGACCCAGGGATCAAACCCAGGTCTCCCGCATTGTAGACAGACGCTTTACCATCTGAGCCATGAGGGAAGTCCAGTGCCTTTAATTGCCAACTCTAGGAATTCTGTTTTTAACATAACTACTATAGACTGAAGGTTTTTGGCCTTCCAAATCATGTGTTAAAAGCTAATCCCCAGTGTGATGGAATTAGGTGGTAGGGATTTATTGGAGTTGATTAGGTCACAAGGGTGCAGCCCTCATGAATTGAGTTAGTGCCTTGTAAGAGGAATAAGAGAGAGCTCCCATGTCCTTTCCACCAAATGAAGACACAGGGAGAAGATGTCTCTCTATGAATTAGAAAGGGGGTTCTCACCAGACATTGAATCTGCCGGTGCCTTGATATTGGACTCCTAGGCTGCAGAACTGGAAGAAATAAGTTTCTGCAGTTTAAAGCCCAGTCTGTGGCTTTTTGTCTACTAGGACTAGGAAAATGGGCTAGGACAATGACTTCATTCGTGAAGAGACACTAAGATCCTTACTACAAAAAGCAATCATTGCCAAGGAACCATGAAAGAATATAGCATGTTTGCATTTATACAAATAAAAAACTTTCTCATAGGGCAAATAAAAATACAGTAATAAATAAATAAAAATAAACGTGAAAGGAAAAATGACAAATGTGAAAGAAACTTTCATAATATGAATCATAAATCAAATTAATTTACAAAGAATCCACAGAAAGGAATAAGAAAAGAGGTGAACAACTTAAGAATAAAGGGCAAAGGATATATGAAAAGACAGTTCAGAAAGGAGTGCAAATAGCCCATAAACATATGGAAAGATGCTCAGGCTCATTCATAATTCAGTTCAGTTCAGTCACACAGTCGTGTCTGACAATTTGCAACCCCATGGACTGGAGCATGCCAGGCCTCCCTGTCCATTATCAATTCCCAGAGTTTACTCAAACTCATGTCCATTGAGTCGGTGATGCCATCCAACCATCTCATCCTCTGTCATCGCCTTCTTCTCTTGCCTTCAATCTTTCCCAGCATCAGGGTCTTTTCAAATGAGTCAGCTCTTTGCATCAGGTGGCCAAACTTTGGAGTTTTAGCTTCAACATCAGTCCTTCCAATAAACATTCAGGACTGATTTCCTTTCGGATGGACTGGTTGGATCTCCTTGCAGTCCAAGGGACTCTCAAGAGTCTTCTCCAACACCACATTTCAAAAGCATCAATTCATAATTAAAGAAATCCAAGTCAAATGGAACAAGCAGACATCTATCAGACTGACAACTAAAAGTCTGACAATAGCGGGGCCCTGTGAAGTATATGGAAGCACCATTATTGTTGTACACTGGGAGTGTATGGGCATTCAAATGGCAATATTTTTGATCAAAACTATATGGCTTATATTCTTTTGACCCAATAATTTCGCCCCCTAGGAATGTCCTTCACTAATGTGGTGCCCAGTGAATCAAGATATATATTCATAATGTTCGGTGAAATGATGTTTCAAATTACCAAAAAAAAAAAGAGGAAAAAAAACAAGAAATGATCTATCACCAGGATTCAATTGGATGAAAACAGTAAATAATAGGGTAGATCTGTATGAACTTATGAGAAAAACTGTCTGAGATATATCATCCACAGCAAAACGTAGAACATCGGACAGCACATAGATTATAATCCTTTTTGTGTTAGCATTAAAAAAAGGGTGCACATGATAATATCTAAAGTAGACAGCCATCAGCGACACACTGCAGAGCACAGGGAACTCTGCTCAGTGTTCTATAACCACCTCCATGGGAGAAGAATTTGAAAACCAACAGATACTTGCTTACGTATAACTGAATCTCTTTGCTGTACACCTGAAGCTAACATAGTATCAACTACACTCCAATATAAAATAAATTCTTTTATAAAAAATGTGCATACACAAAGAGGAATCCAATTTTAACTAACATTTACTTAACACCTCCAGTGTTCCAAGGACCTTTATAGGTGCTGCAGTGGCGCCCCACTCCAGTACTCTTGCCTGGAAAACCCCATGGGCGGAGGAGCCTGGTGGGCTGCAGTCCATGGGGTCGCGAAGAGTCAGACACGACTGAGCGGCTTCACTTTCGCTTTTCACTTTCCTGCATTGGAGAAGGAAACGGCAACCCACTCCAATGTTCTTGCCTGGAGAATCCCAGGGATGGATTAGCCTGGTGGGCTGCCGTCTATGGGGTCGCACAGAGTCGGACACGACTGAAGCGACTTAGCAGCAGCAGCACTACAATGGCGAGGGAATTTTGGTCACATCCTTTTGTTTTATTTTCTTTACATTACGTGGCACTGCTCAGGTCAGTCTTACTTGTGTATTTCTTGTTTCCTCTCTGTCTGCTCCCACTAGAATGTCAGATGGATGAGAACAGGAGCACTGTCGATCTCTCCTACCAGGCTATTCCCAAAACTGGGCTGGGGGCACCAGGAAGCCTCGCTGCGGAGGTCCTAGAGCCAGGGAGGCAAACAGACCCAGCGCCAGAGCTGTCAGGGTTCAGGCGGAGGGAGGCAAGTGCAGGGTCCCTGTGGCGGGTGGACAGGTGGTGGATTTGAGACGAGAGTGGAGAAGAGAAGCGAGGTGATGCTGATAGCATCAGACAGGTGGGCAGAGGTTGGGTCTCATGAAGCCTCAGAGGCCATGGTGGGGCGTGGGAGCCATCCCTTTAAGTTTAATAGGAAGTCATAGGAAGGTTTTAAGCAAAGAAGTATCTTGATTTGATTTCTGTTTTTCCAAAGTCCTTCCAGCTGCTCTGAGGAATGCACAGGATGAGGCAGGAGAAAGCAGGCAGAACCTCCTGCTCTGGTCCAAGGGGAGATGCTGGCGGCCCTGGGAGGCCTCCCCGAGCATCCAGTCGTCGAGCTGATTTATTTGCAGGTGGAGGAGGCTGGATCAATCCAGGCTGAGGGAACCACATAGATCTAGCCTTGAGGTGCAGAGCATCCCGGAAATGTAATTAGAAACTTCTGCTCAGCAGCCAAAAGTGGAAAAAAGCACCTGTGAAGTCACAGGTGGAGGCCACAGGTCACTATTAGCCACACGTATAGTTTGTGCTCAGCAAAGGCTTTCTGGTGGTTGAACTGAAAGTGACATATCTGGGGGAAAAGGATGAATGTATGAATATATTTGGGGAGGGTAGCGATCTGCTGGGGCAGACAGATATTTTGAAAGCTTGCACTTCGTTGTTACTAAAGATGGAAAACACTTGGTAGTCTTCGAAGCTCGTTCTGGGCTTGGGTGCCATGATGTCCGTGGAGACTGTAACGGCCTTTTCCACACCCCCTCCCCACTTCCTGAAGAAGCTGGCCTTGTGGTTCACTGGAGAAGTGAGCTCAAACCTGACTGGTAGTTTGTGCGCTTAGGTGCTTGGGGAAAAAATATCAAAAGAAGAAAAGTATTTCCTAACACTTGAAAGTCATATGCAACTCGCAGTTCAGTGTCCGTCCGTGAAGCCTTATCAGCACACAGCCGTGCCCGGTCATTGTGTTTGTCTGTGCCTGCTTCCCCCTGCGAGGGCAGATTGGAGCCGTCTTCATAGCGACCTTGTGGCCAGCCTGAAATATTTTCTGTTTGGCCCTTTGTAGAAAACATTTGCCAGTCTCTGATCTACTTGTTTCTGATCGTGCTTGTACTAAAAACTCTGTTGTTCAGTCACTCAGTCGTGTTCAAATTTGCGGCCCCATGGACTGCAGGATGCCAGGCTTCCCTGTCCATCAACAACTCCCAGAGTTTGCTCAAACTCATGTCCGTCGAGTCGGTGATGCCATCCACCATCTCATCCTCCGTTGTCCCCTTCTCTTCCTGCCTTCAATCTTTCCCAGCATCAGGGTCTTTTTCAATGAGTCAACATCCTAGATATAGTTTAAAGCACTATGAATTTTTGGTCTGACTTTTCTTTTGGTGAGGCTTTTTTTGTTTGGGGGGTTTCTTTTTTTTAATTTATTTCTTTATTGAAGGATAATTGCTTTACAGAATTTTGTTGTTTCCTGTCAAACTTCAACATGAGTCAGACATAGGTATACATGTAACCCCTCCCTTTTGAACCTCCCTCCCATTTGGTGAGGTTTTATAAGGCTGTCCATTCTTTCACAGGCTTTGAGAACTGTTTTCTTACTAAACCTGTCACCTTCCCTGATGTGTCTCTAGTTCCATGAGGACCCCTGATCACTGTAGAGAGGTTGGAATGTTGACGGTCCCCGGCGCCCCCCCGGAACATGACTGCATCAGTTCCTGTACAAGCATACATATTTTCTATCTTTCTGCTGAGGTTCATGTTCCCGTGCTGACACTAACCAGGGCAAGGTGCAATTATAGGAGGTGACGTGACACACCAGCCTTTTCTCTCCCTCCCAAGGCAGCAGTCTGAGATGCAAATGGACGGGAATTACCTCAAGCCGCCCGCAATCCGTACACAGAATGAATCATTCTGCTGGTCACTGAGTCAGCAAAAGCTGAAAAACTACAGCTCCATGGACCACTCCTGGGGTAACCCGTCTAAGCGGTGATGCATTTTCTTTTATTCTGCCCTAAAGCTGCAGAGCTTAGCGCAGTGCCCACACTGTGAGGAAGCTTCTTTAGCCAGGATTTGGTCTGCACATTTGGGATAACCTACTGGAAGGATTTTAATGGATTTCTGACCCCGATAGTCACTTGTGAAAACAGCATTTTACAAACATGTTGCCATATTTACTCTCACATTCACACTTTTGCTCTGATTTTGAGAAGAAACTCAGGAGAGATGTTCTCTGTATCCACTGCCTCCTTATCTCCAGCCTTTTTCTCTCTGTTTTAAGAACATGGACCCATAGATTGACATGCACACATGGCTATATTTGACGTGGAAATCCAACAAGGACCTACTGTATAGTACAGGGAACTCTGTTATGTGGCAGCCTCGATGGGAAGGGAGTTTGGGGGAGAATGGATACATCAGTATGTATGTCTGAGTCCCTTTGCTGTCCACCTGAAACTAACGACATTGTTAATCAGCTGGCTACACCCCAGTACAAAATAAAAAGTAAAAAAAAGAAGAAGAACATGGACCCATAACAGCTGGTGCTATAACATCTGACTGAGAGAAGACTCATTGCATAATGAAAAGTATCATTGTGGTTCATGTTTATTTTAATGTAGGGTGAAAGTGAAGTCACTCAGTCTTGTTGACTCTTTGTGACCCCATAGCCCACCAGGCTCTTCTGTCCATGGAATTCTCCAGGCAAGAGTACTGGAGTGGATTGCCATTTCCTTCTCCAGGGCATCTTCCAGACCCCGGGATCGAACCTGGGTTTCCGACATTGTAGGCAGATGCCTTTACTGTCTGAGCCACCAGGAAAGTCCCTAATGAAGGGTGCTTCTTGTGAAAAAAGCAAAACACTAAATTAGACATCTGGCAATGAGCTACTGCGATAGCTTATGCGTTACCGCCTGCAAGACATTTCTCCTGTTCGTCCAAAACTTAGGAGGACACACCTGGCTTAAAACTTCTAATGGGATATGTGTTGTAAGCTCCGACATGAAGACAAAACCCAGCACAAACACTGATAGCAACTTAGTTATCCTGGAGGGTCTAGCATCATACAGCCTAGATGCATAGCCTTTATCTGTCTATTCTATGCTGCTCACATGTATGAAGGACCTATAGCCTGAGAAGACTTAGAGTACTGGTACAGCTAACACTCAGGACGATGCCAGGAATATGATCATTATTCAACAAATGTTGTTTGTTGTTCAGTTGCTAAGTCATGTTTGACCGCATGGACTATAGCATGGCAGCCTCCCCTGTCCTCCACTGTCTCCTGGAGTTTCCCAGAATCCCTCCTCTGAGTCGGTGATGCCATCCAACCATCCCATCCTCTGTCACCCGCTTCACTTCCTGCCCTCAATCTTTCCCAGCATCAGAGTCTTTCAATGAGTTGGCTCTTCACATCAAATGGTGGAAGTATTGGAGCTTCAGCTTCATGATTATGACTCTTATTTTTTACCCATGCTTGAAATTCATGGCTTTTTGGTAGGGAACAAAAAATTCCTTGTTTAGGAATTTCTAGACTTACTTTTTCCATTTTTTCCCCCATAATCTCCTTCCCAACTCATTATTAATTATTATTATTATTATTATTATTTTACAAGTAGTGCTTAGTAATTAGCTTTGATTATGTCATAGATTTTGCTAGAATGGATTTATAACTTAAGGTCCAAAACTTATAACTTCAGGAGTCCATCAGTGGCTTGAACACATAATCAGTTCAGTTGAGTCGCTCAGTCGTGTCTGACTCTTTGTGACCCCATGGACTGCAGCGTGCCAGGCTTCCCTGTCCATCATCAACTAACAGAGCTTGCTCAAACTCATGGCCATTGAGTGGGTGATGCCATCCAACCATCTCACCCTCTACTGTCCCCTTCTCATGCCTTCGGTCTTTCCCAGCATCAGGGTCTTTTCCAATGAGTCAGCTCTTCACATCAGGTGGCCAAAGTATTGGAGTTTCAGCTTCAGCATCAGTCCTTTCAATGAATATTTAGGACTAATTTCCTTTAGGATTGACTGGTTTGATCTCCTTTCAGTCCAAGGGACTCTCAAGAGTCTTCTCCAACACCACAGTTCAAAAGCATCAATTCTTTGGTGCTCAGTTACTTTATGGTCCATCTCTCACATCCATACATGACTACTGGAAAAACCACAGCTTTGATAGAAAGACCTTTGTAGGCAAAGTGATATCTCTGCTTTTTAATGTGATGTCTAGTTTTTTCACAGCTTTTCTTCCAAGGAGCATGTTTTCATGGCTGCAGTCACCATCTGCAATGATTTTGGAGCCCAAGAAAATAAAGTCTGTCACTATTTCCATTGTTTCCCATTTATTTGTCATGAAGTGATGAGACCGGATGCCATGATCTTAGTTTTTTGAATAAGTTTTTAACTAGATTTTTCACTCTCCTCTTTCACTTTCATCAAGAGGCTTTTCAGTTCCTCGTTGCTTTCTGCCATAAGGGTGGTGTCATCTGCATATCTGAAGTTAATAATATTTCTCCCGGCATCTTGATTCCAGCTTGTGCTTCATCCAGCCTGGCATTTCACATGATGTACTCTGCATATAAGTTAAATAAGCAGGTTGACAATATACAGCCTTGATGTACTCCTTTCCCGATTTGGAACCAGTCTGTTGTTCCATGTCCAGTTCTAACTGTTGCTCCTTGACTTGAAACAAGTTTCGCTGGAGACAGGTAAGGTGGTCTGGTATTCCCATCTCTTTAAAAGGTTTCTATAGTTTGTTGTGATCCACACAGTCAAAGGCTTTAGTGTAATCAATGAAGCAGAAGTAGATGTTTTTCTGGAATTCACTTCCTTTTTCTATGATCCAGCAGATGTTGGCAATTTGATCTCTGGCTCCTCTGCCTTTTCTAAATCCAGCTTGAACATCTGGAAGTTCTCAGTTCATGTACTGTTGAAGCCTGGCTTCGAGAATTTTGAGCATTACTTTACTAGCATGTGAGATGAGTGCAATTGTGCGGTAGTTTGAGCATTCTTTGACATTGCCGTTCTTTGGGATTGAAATGAAAACTGTCCTTTTCCAGTCCTGTGGCCACTGCTGAGTTTTCCAAATTTGCTGGCATGCTGAGTGTAGCACTTTCACAGCAGCATCTTTTAGGAATTGAAATAGCTCCCCTAGCTATTCCATCACCTCCCCTAGCTTTGTTTGTAGTGACGCTTCCTAAGTCCCTTTTGACTTTGCATGCCAGGATGTCTGCCTCTAGATGAGTGATCACACCATCTAGGTTATCTGGGTCATTAAGATCTTTTTTGTACAGTTCTTCTATGTATTCTTGCCACCTCTTCTTAAAATCTGCTTCTGTTAGGTCCTTACCATTTCTGTCCTTTATTGTACCCATCTTTGCATGAAATGTTCCCTTGGTATCTATAATTTTCCTGAAGAAAGCTCTAGTATTTTCCATTCTATTGCTTTTCTCTATTTCTTTGCATTGATCACTCAGGAAGGCTTTCTTATCTCTCCTTGCTATTCTCTGGAACTCTGCATTCAGATGGGTACATCTTTCCTTTTCTCTTTTGCCATTTGCTTCTCTTTTTTTCTCAGCTATTTGTAAGGCCTCCTCAGACAACAATTTTGCCTTTTTGCCTTTCTTTTCCTTGGGGATGGTTTTGATCACTGCCTCCTATACAGTGTCACAAGCCTCGATACATAGTTCTTCAGGCACTCTGTCTGTCAGATCTAATCCCCTGAATCTGTCACTTCCACTGTGTAATTGTAAGGGATTTGATTTAGGTCATACCTAAATGGTCTAGTGTTTTTCCCTACTTTCTTCAATTTAAGTCTGAATTTTGCAATAAGGACTTCGTAGTCAGAGACACAGTCAGCTCCCAGTCTTGTCCTTGTGACTGTATAGAGCTTCTCCTTCTTCAGCTGCAAAAAATATAATCAATCTAATTTCAGTATTGACCATCTGATGATGTACATGCATAGATTCGTCTCTTGTGTTGTTGGAAGAGGATGTTTACTATGACCAGTGCATTCTCTTGGCAAAACTCTGTTAGCCTTTGCCCTGCTTCATTTTATACTCCAAGGCAAAACTTGCCTGTTACTCTAGGTATCTCTTAACTTTCTACTTTTGCATTCCAGTCCCCTGCGATGAAAGGGCTATCTTTTTTTTTTTTTTTTTGGTGTTTCTTCTAGAAGGTCTTGTAGGTCATCATAGAACTGTTCAAATTCAGCTTCTTCAGCATTAGTGGTTGGGGCATAGGCTTGCATTACTGTGATATTGAATGATTTGCCTTGGATGGGAACAGAGATCATTCTGTCGTTTTTGAGATTGCACCCAAGTACTGCATTTCAGACTCTTCTGTTGACTCTGAGGGCTACTCCATTTCCTCTAAGGAATTCCTGCCCACAGTAGTAGATACAATGGTCATCTGAATTAAATTCTGCCATTCCGATCTATTTTAGTTCACTGATTCCTAAAATGTTGATGTTCACTCTTGCCATCTCCTGTTTGACCACTTCCAATTTACCTTGATTCATGGACCTGACATTCCAGGTGCCTTTGCAGTATTGTCTTTACAGAATCAGACTTTACTTCCATCAACAGTCACATCCACAGCTGGGCTTTGTTTCACTTTGGCTCCATCTCTTCATTCTTTCTAGAGCTACTTCTCCACTCCTCCAGTAGCATATTGGGCACCTACCAACCTGAGGAGTTCATCTTTCAGTGTCATACCGTTTTTCCTTTTCATACTGTTCTCAAGGCAAGAATACTGAAGTGGCTTGCCATTCCCTTCTCCAGTGGACTGTGTTTTGTCAGAACTCTCCACCATGCCCCGTCTGTCTGGGTGGCCCCACGTGGCATGGCTCATAGTTCCACTGACTTAGACCAGGCTGTGGTCCACGTGATCAGTTTGGTCAGTTTTCTGTGACTGTGATTTTCATTCTGTCTGCCCTTGGATGGAGAAAGATGAGAGGCTTGTGGAATCTTCCTGATGGGAGGGACTAGCTGTGGGGAAATCTGGGTCTTATTGTGATGGTGGGGCCATGCACAGTAGATCTTTAATCCTATTTTCTGTTGATGGGCTGTGTTCCCTCCCTATTGTTTGGCCATGGCCAAACTATGGTAGGGGTAACAGCAACCCCCTTCAAAAGGACTTATGCCAGCACTGTTCTATTCAGGCCCCTGACCCTGCAGCAGGCCACTGTAAACCCACACCTCCACCGGAGACTCCTGGACACTCCCAGGCAAGTCTGGCTCAGTCTCTCGTGGGGTCACTGCTCCTTTCTCCTGGGTTCTGGTGCATACAACGTTTTGTTTTTGCCCTCCAAGAGTCTGTTTCCCCAGGCCTGTGGAAGTTCTGTAATCAGATCACACTGGCCTCCAAAGTCAAATTCCCTGGGGTTTCTCAGTCCCTTTGTTGGATCCCAAGAGTTAGAAATCTGTTGTGAGTCCTAGAACTTTCATAACAGTGTGAGAATGTCTTTGGTAAAATTGTTCTCCAGTTTGTGGGTCTATAGTGGGGCTAATGGCGACCTCCCCCAAGATGGCTTATGCCACGTGCCATGCCTCCCAGATCTGCTGCACCCATAGCCCCTGTCCCTGCCATGCCCACTGCTGACCCGTGCCTCTGCTGACCCATGCCCACTGCTGACCCATGCCTCTGCTGACCTGTGCCCAGTGCTGACCCATGCCCACTGCTGACCCATGCCTCTGCTGACCTGTGCCCAGTGCTGACCCATGCCCAGTGCTGACCCATGCCTCTGCTGACCTGTGCCCAGTGCTGACCCATGCCCACTGCTGACCCATGCCTCTGCTGACCTGTGCCCAGTGCTGACCCATGCCTCTGCTGACCCGTGCCTCTGCAGGAGACAGGCAAACACACACAGGCAGGTCTGACTCAGTCTCTGTGGGGTCTCTGGGCACACAAGGGTTTTTTTGAGGCCTCTGAGAGTCTCTGGTGGATATGGGGTTTGATTCTAAACATGACTGCATCCCTCCTACCATATTATTGGGGCTTCTCCTTTTCCTTTGGATGTGGGATGTCTTTAATTGGGGGGTGGGATCCAACAGTCTCCTGTTCAGCAGCAAGTTGCAATCTTGGAGTTCTCACCAGAGCAGATGAGCTCACATCCTTCTACTCCACCTTCTTAGCACTAACTGCTTTGTAATATGTATTACTAATGAGCTAAGATTTGTGTTATAAAAATAGAATACAAATTTTTAAACATTTGTATTAGTATGTCTGTGAATTTTTCTAAGTCCAGTGACTATAGATTTTTGTCAGTGTCAAAGGGGTGCAGGCCACAAAAAGGTCCCTGGATCTTCTTGCTAAAGATTCCTTAGGTCCCCAGATTGATGAGTCTCAAATAAAATCATGTCATCAATAGTCAGATCTTTGGTTTTTCTCTGGGACTCATTCCCTGTGTGTCTCATGCGATGGCAGCCTCCCTGCCAGTGTCCTGCAATAAGCCAAGTCAAGGTCCCCGAAATCTATTTACCCACTTTCCTTGAGAATTACAGGGTGTCTGGCCCGGAGAATTACGTAATTCTCAGTGTAAAAATTAATGGGGCTTGGAGGTGAGGAGAGGAAATTTGGAGAGTACATACTTTTATACTAATTCTACCCCAGGGAAGAGAAGAACTGATGCCAGTGCTCACAGTGAGGAACAGTTATCTTTGATTTCTAGGGCAGACATCAGTCTCATATTTTCATACGTCTGTGTAAGAACTTGGTGGCTCAGATGGTAAAGAATCTGCCTGAAATGCAGGGTTTGATCCCTGGATTGGGAGGATGCCCTGGAGCAGGGAGTGGCTACTCACTTCAGTATTCTTGCCTGGAGAATTCCACGGACAGAAGAGCCTGGCGGGCTACAGTCCATGGGGTCCCAAAGAGGCAGACCTGACTGAGTAACTAACATTCAGGACCACTTTGTGTATCCATGAAGAATGCAAAAGGGACTCAGACATGCTCACCAGCTTAGCACAGGCTCAGCATCAGGCTTGAGGACCCAGAAACATCTCTGAAGTGCACCAACTGACAAATCTTCATCTCTGTGCCTCTTTCTGGCTCTATGTCCTCGCTATGCTCTCTAACTAGACTGATGGGGGCAGTGGAAAATCCCAAATGGACGAGGTTCTTTTTTTCCCTTCCTCCTGCTGTGCTGAGCTTTACCAAGAGAGAGAGAGAGAGAGAGAAAAGTAGATTTCTGTCTTTCCACAGCAAAGAAGAAAAAAATTAAAGTTGTATAGCATTATAAATATTACATGCTCAGAGCACCAGTTCCTGCGTATCTCCACGTTCGGAGGCTGCATTAGAGGTAACCCCTTTCCTTGATGCTGTTGGATTTAGACTTGATATATCCCTAAGGACAAGATTGTACCCAGCTTTTTATTTATTTGTGTATTAGCAAGAGAATTGATAGGAAGACATCAACTGTGGCAATTCTGAGGGTCTCAGCAATTAACGGAAGATTGTTTTCTCCTTTATATCCTCCAGGCATGAGTCAATGTATTTACATTCAACTTCTGCTTTATCAAATTAGGACGTGTAACTACAGAAGTTTATAGACACCGAGATATCTTGATGTTTTGATAACACATAAGGCTTCTTTCCTTATAAGAGTTCTCCCCCCAAATACATGTTTCTGGGTCTCATGATGAAGCAAAAGGTAATTCTTTCACATAATAGTTAGAATACTTAGATCCTGTGATTCTCAGAACGTCACCAAGGCCATGGTCAGGTCACTGGAATATCAAAGAGAAAAGGTCAGGAACTTAACTCTTTGTAACCACAGCAGTGTTGATAACTAGCAGGCAGGGGAAAGAGACAAAGCTCAGGACAGGAAACAGCTTCTCGAAGGATCCTTAACTTAAGGAGAGAGGGGGTCCCTAACAGAAGGAATGGAAACCTGAATTTGTCAGACACCTAAACTCTTTTCGATGATCTTCATCACGAGAAGGAAATGGGTTAACTTCTCCCTTTCATTTTAGAACGATAAAATCGGAAGATCAGAGTGTAGAAGGTGGTTGTGGTTCAGTCACTCAGTCATGTCTGACTCTTTGTGACCCCATGGACTGTGGCATGCCAGGCTTCCCTGTCCTTCACTATCTCCCAGAGCTTGCTCAAACTCATGTCCATTGAGTCAGTGATGCCATCTCATCCTCTATTGTCCCCTTCTTCTCCTACCTTCAGTCTTTCCCAGCATCAGGGTCTTTTCTGATGAGTCCACACTTTGAATCAGGTGGCCATAGTACTGGAGCTTCAGCTTCAGTGTTGGTCCTTCTAATGAACATTCAGGGTTGATTTCCTTTAGGACTGACTGGTTTGATCTCCTTGTTGTCCAAGGGACTCTCAGGAGTCCTCTCTAGCACCACAGTTTGAAGCATCAATTCTTTGGCACTCAGCTTTCTTTATGGTCCAACTCTCACATCCGTGGAGAAGGCAATGGCAACCCACTCCAGTGTTCTTGCCTGGAGAATCCCAGGGACAGAGGAGCCTGGTGGGCTGCTGTCTATGGGATCACACAGAGTCAGACATGGCTGAAGCAACTTAGCAGCAGCAGCAGCAGCTCACATCCATACATGATCACTGGGAAAAAAATGAAGGTGGTGAACTGCCTCTATTCCCCAAAGAAGGCCTGAAACAAAATGCTGCCAAAGCCCACTCACCAAGTTGAGACTGAGCTCAGATGGGCCACGCAGAGTTCTCAGTCTTGAAATCAGATATCGTGTTGTTCCTACATGAAGGACCCTACCGTGTGTGTTCTTATATCCCTGATCCCATTGCCTTCTTTCTATCTTATGGTTAAAACGTCTCCTCTACTACCCAATGGGTAGCATCATTTAAATACTTATATTTGCACACAGGGATTACATCACAGACTCAATGGACACAAATTTAAGCAAACTCCAGGGGATAGTGGAGGACAGAGGAGCCTGGTGTACTGCAGTCCATGGGGCCACAGAGAGTCGAACACAACTAAGTGACTGAACAACAGCAAGCACGCACAGTCCTTAGTCGCAGAAGAGTCTCCTTCCCTTCAGGACAGGGAGCGTGCACTTACTGCGGTGACTTACATTTGCACAGCTGTTCACCCCATGCTTATTCTTGGTGTTTCAGAGCCCAGTACTGTTCCATATACACGGTTAGCCTTCATTAGCTATTTGCTTAAGGAATGAATGAATGATTGCATAATATTTTCTCACAGAAGAGACATAGCATTGTCCATTGGGAAAAGCATGCACAACCGGAAAGCTGAGAATTGTGTTTTATTCCTCAAAATTTCTGAGGGCATAAGCCCGGAAGAGGGCTTCACTGGTGGCTCAGACAGTAAAGAATCTGCCTGCAATGCAGGAGGTGTGGGTCCGATCCCTGAAATGGGAAGATCCCTTGGAGAAAGGGACAGCTACTGACTCCAGTATTCCTGCCTGGAGAATCCCATGGACAGAGGAGCCAGGTGGGCTGCAGTCCATGAAGTTGCAAAGAGTCAAACATGACTGAGCCGAATACTAAGCCCAAATGACAGCCTCTTGGATTGCTCTGAGGGACTGTCCCAAAGAAGTAAGGGAGGAACCCGAATATATAGGTTTTTGTTTTTCAACAAAATACTCGATAGTTGGAACACCTTAAGCTAACTCCTAATTAAAGAAAACCAGATGTCTGAAGTTAATTAATTTAACCCTTTGCTATGTATGGGAAAATGTAAGAATCTGGGCTCACCGAAATCATCACTCTAATATGCACCTTCAGTATCTGGGTTCAGTGTCCTGCTTTCCTCCATCCTGAATCCCCTCAGGGTGCACAGCCGGGAGTGGCTGCTGTCTTGACAGCAGTGATGGCCTTTGTTTGCTGATGTGGCAGGTGACATTCTTCTTCCACACGTGGTCCAGCTGAAAGAGGAAGGACCTTAGACCTTAGAGATGAACAGCCTGGGTTGGATTCACACTTCTGCTACGTGAAAGCTGTTTGACCTTGGATGACCCACCTAATGGAGAAGGAAATGGCACCCACTCCAGTACTCTTGCCTGGAAAATCCCATGGATGGAGGAGCCTGATAGACTGCAGTCCGTGGGGTCTTGAAGAGTCGGACACGACTGAGCGACTTCACTTTTCACTTTCATGCGCTGGAGAATGAAATGGCAACCCACGCCAGTGTTCTTGCCTGGAGAATCCAGGGACAGTGGAGCCTGGTGAGCTTCCATCTATGGGGTCATACAGAGTTGGACACGACTGAAGCAACTTAGCAGCAGCAGCAGACCCACCTAAGTTCTCTCACCTTGGTGTTCTCATCTCTAAGATTTAGATAACAATGCCTATCCTGCAGTTATGCCTCAAGACTTGGAAATCCTTAATGGAAATGATTTGCCTATTGTGTGGATTAATAAATAGCAGTGAAGGTGCTTATATTTAAGAGGCATAAGAGGAAATCTAAGATAACTGCTTTTCCACCTGGGGGAAACTGGCCATCTGACTCAAGCTTCTTTCTGGACAAGTACAGAGTGGTTTTAAACTATATTTAAAGCATCTCTAGAATCCCACTGTGTAAAATTTTAGGAAGTTTAACCCAATATGATCTCTCAATAACTGTGTCTCTCTCCCATAAGTTTCTCAGGCCTCAATTCTCAGGCTGAAGTTTCTAATCAGACTTCATTGCTAGCATCTACATTTGTTTGACCTCTTTCCCCTGAGCCTGAAGGCTGTCCTCACTTAGGAGGACCCATCCCAGCTCCCAAGATGATCACAGCAGGTGCAAAAAACCATAGCTCTTCCAAGTACATTTTGATACTTGATGAGGAAATCTTGGCAGTAGCTGGTGTGGCATTGTTTATAACACCCAACCTTGTGATGAGTTAGAGAGTGAAGACAGCCTGTCCTTGTTTTAAGAGCACTTGGCCACGGAGGTTAGCCCAACCATCTTTGTTTATTTGGTTGGGTAACTGAAGTTGATGAATTGCACAGATGGGTTTCACCCAATTTGGGCCAGCCCCTTCTGCAGCCTCCTTCGGAAGCTGCTTTCTACTGTTAATTTCTCAGGAGGGATGGCTTTAAGGAAGATGAACTCTGCAAATAGATTTTCATATTTACAACATCAAGGCCTAACTGCTCTTAGAACTTTCCGCCCAGACACAGTCCATTCCATTAGGTTGTACGATATACAGTGAGTGATTAAGGGAGATGAACAAATAGAAACCATTAGCTCTCCGAATGCATCATAATTTATCTGCAACCCAGAGAAGCCTGCACTATAGTAAGAAGCTACTCATTTCCTGAGTGCAGGGAGGCTTAAGCCATGTTTCAGTATTTCATCTTTGTGCTGTCCCTACGTGGATGAGTTTTTTCCTCCCATATTATAGATGAGAAAACTGAGCCAGACATAGTAATTTAACAAGAGTCAGAAATCTTATAAGTGGGAGAGCCAGGATTTGAACCCAGGTCGATCAAGCTTGTACCTGTTACATCTAAGACTTGGGGCAACCACTAGACTCCTGGCTGGTGCTTGCCTTTGAGGCTCACAGGCTATTCTGCGTATGTGACTGTAATGTCTGGCTGATGCAGACATTGTTTGTGGCAGAGGCTGAATCTCTTCTATGAGTTGGTTCTTCTGGAATTGCCCTTCCCTCCATATCACAGGTCAAGAGTGGTTCCTGCTCCTACCAGGAGACCTTGCATCCAGAACTCCTGCCTTCCTCTGTAGCCTCAGAGCTCAGGTGGGCTGAAACCATCCATGCATCTCAGATGGGACTCAAACCCACATGCCAGGGCTTGAACTCAGCCAGAATCCAAACTGGGACTTGAACCCATATCTTTTAACTGAGACCATGCACCAGGTCTTAGAATGTAGTGAAGCTCAAGTTCTTGATGTCTTGTCACAGAAAGAATTTAGAGACAAAGTGATAGGTGAGAAGTGGTTTGATTTAGAGAGACACACACTTCACAGGCAAACTGTGGGTCATATCAGAAGGTGAGAGGTCTCGGCATATGATGTGGTTAGTTCTTATGGGCTAGGCAATACTAAAGGCTAATGGGTGGGATGTGTGTGTGTGTGTGTTTAGTCATGTCCGACTCTTTGTGACCCCATGGACTGAAGTTCACTAGGCTCCTCTGTCCATGGGATTCTCCAGGCAAGAATAGTGGAGGGGATTGCCATTCCCTTCTCCAGAGGATCTTCCTGATCCAGGGATCAAACCCAAGTCTCTTGGGTCTCCTGCATTGGCAGGTAGGTTCTTTACCACTGTGCCACCTGGGGCTTCCCTTGTGGCTAAAGAATCTGCCTGCAATGTGGGAAACCTGGGTTCAATCCCTGGGTTGGGAAGATTCCCTGGAGAAGGGAACAGCTACCCACTCCAGTATTCTGTCCTGGAAAATTCCATGGACTGTATAGTCCAAAGAGTTGGGTCGCAAAAAGTTGGACACAGCTGAGCGACTTTCACTTTCACCTGAGAAGCCAGGTGGGAGGATTATGCCAATTTTTCCAGGAAAGGGGTGGTGATTTCCAGGAATTGGACCACTGTCCACTTTTTGACCTATTGTGGTTAACCTTGGGACTGTCATTTGGCCAATGTATTACAGTGAGTGTATAAAGAGGCTCAAGGTCCGCTGGAAGTCAAATCTTCCGCCGTCTCGGACCTAACTGGTTCTGCCCAGCTTTTGTCACGTCCTATGGCTATGCCATGTTTTTAAAGACTGGGCCGTGCCCCCTTCCCTCCTGTTTCACTCCTCCCTTAGAGATCTTACTCTTGTATTTTTACGGGAAGCAGACGGGCTATAGTCCTGCTGTGGGTAATTTCTAGATCACTCTCTGCCCCTGAGTTGTTGTCTCCGCTCCTCTGTCATCTGTGAGGACAATGCCTGTGCTGGACTCCCTCTGCTTGGGATTCCTAAAGTGGGTTTTGTTTCTGTGACTTGACCTTGCCTGATGCAGAATCCAAAGCTAGACATCTGATATATTGTTTCTCATTTTTAAAAAGCCACAAAAATAACATATCAAGACTTGAAGATGTGTATGTTAGGAGGAAAAAAGGATTGCTAGGGGCAAGAAGAGGGGGCAGAGATTCTGAGTTTAGGCTCTGAGACCCTGTTGTTCTAACATTGCGCCTGCAGACTTGGAGCAGAGAACTTTACATAGAGCACATACCTCATTGAAATGCAGCCCATTCTCTGTTTTGAACACAACCGGATTGAAAAGGCCCCACACTCTGTCTTCTGGGCAAATCGCTAAAGATGCTGAGAGAAGCGAAACTACGTTATCATTTTTTAAAATTATTATCAGATCTCGTATTCTAATCGAGTCCTGTAAAGTCATTATAGCTACAGAGTAAAATGCTCGTCTGTGCTTTTTTAAGAAAATGGAATAAAAGGAAAAACAAGAACCTACAGTTTCCTACCCGTCCGGTGCTTGGGCAGTGGCGGCAACTCCTGCGGCCTCTGCCACTCTCTGCATTTAAGTGGCCTTAACTCTAACATGGCCCTTCACGTCCAGTGGGGTCTCCTCCATGGCGCCAAGGTGATCGCGCCTTCCCACCATCTCTGAGGGTAATGGGGAAACCTCTCTCCAGCCTTGCTCAAAAGGGATGCAATTTTCCTCGATTTCCTCTTATGGATCTAAAGCGAGCCTTCCCCTTTCTTCATAATTTCCCCAGGAATTACTTACCCATCATCCTCGCATCGAGTCCCTCCTTGGTCTGCCTCTCCTCCTCTTCCCCAAAGAAATCCGTAAACCAGGTTAATCTAGCCCCCATCCACAGAGTCCATAGTGAGCAGCCTGTGCGGTTGGAAAAGGCCCCACGTGGACTCTCGGCAAACAAGCTCATGGGCTGCTCAACTTGCTTTTCCTGGCCTTGGGAAGGTGCCCGCACCTGTTGGCTGGTCTGCCCTCACCCATGCACATCTCCTTGTCAATGTCTGAATGGGCTCTTCCAATTCAGAACTTCTTAGACACAAACATTAGTAAAGAGAAATTGTATCTACAGCCTACTGCAGTGTGTGTGTGTGTGTGTGTGTACATAGACAAAGCCACAGTTGTCGTTCTGTTGCCAAGCTGTGTCCAACCCTTTGCGACCTTGTGGACTGCAGCACACCAGGCCTCCCTGTCTCTCACGATCTCCCAGAGTTTGCCCAAGTTCATGTCCATTGAGTCAGGGATGCCATCCAACCATCTCATCCTCCACAAAAGTAGCATGTGCATTAACTCCAATCCTTCCCTAAACATTTTTATGAATTCCTCTGGTCTCGTCTGGACCCTTTGGCTTCTCCTGTTCTCTGTGGGTTCCATTCTGCTCCTGGTCCCAGGTCATGTCCCACCTGGAATTCTGCTCCCCAAAACCGCAGAGACTATTTGTGAACATCTGGGTTGGTGTTGTCGGTTGCATGTAGTTACCAGGTTTAGAGATTAAAGATTAAGAATGCAGGTTTTACTTTTGGACACAGTGAGGGAAGGAGCGGATGGGATGAACTGGGAGAGCAGCATTGAAACGTATACAGCCCCATTTGTAAAATAGATAGCCAGTGGGAATTCGCTATTTGATGCAGGGAGCTCAAACTGATGCTCTGTGACAACCTAGAAGGGTGGCATGGGGTGGGAGGTGGAAGGGAGGTTCAAGAGGGAGGGGACATGTGTATACCTGTGACTGATTCATGTGGAAGTATGGCAGAATCCAACATAGTGTTGTAAAGCACTCATCTTCCAGTTAAAAATAATAATAAAATTAAAAAAAAAAAATGAGTGCAGATTTTGGTAGGAGGCAAAGCCAGGCTCGCCTCCTAACTTCACTAGCAATCAAATTGTGGACCTTGGAAAGTAGACTCCTAAGCAACCCTTTCCTCATTTATTAACAATAAACTCAAAATGAGAATAATAGTACCTCCTCCAAGGGTTATAGGAGTGAAACAAAATTATGTAGGCAGAGAGCTTATCAAAGCTCCACATGACTGGTCCATGCTAAATGCTTACTAAAGGCAGGCGCCTGTCCTAATACTCAGTGACAGCAACGGGTGTGCTACCCTTCAGCCAGCTGGGTGATTGCTGCAGCCCCAGGATCCCGCGAGCTCCGCAGTGATGCAGGGCTTCCTAGGGCTGTGGGGCCTGAGGCAGCTGCCCTGCGGAGCTGGCGGCTGCATAAACACCTGCCTGAATTTGGTGGGATGGGGGATCTCTGAGCCAATACCTACTTGATGGAAAAAACATTTGTTCGGTGGGTATTTCCTTTGTCCTCTTACCAAGTTCCCGTATTCAGCTCCCAGGGAACCGCTCTTTTCCTGCAGCACAGAGATCACTCCTGGATGCAGAGCAACAGGGGGTTTCGAGGCCCCAAGGACTGGAGTTCAAACCCCCTTTCTTGCCCTTCCACACCTTGTAACTTGGAATAATTCAGTTTAGTCTTGATGACTCATTTTTACAATCTGTCTCATAAAGTCTGAGTCTGCAGCTAAAATTTAATATAAACACATCCAGCCCAGTGCCTAACACTTACTGGATGCTGAACAAGCATGAGACTCTTTCCAGTATTTATATCTGCAATATGAGTTGAATTGAAGAAGGTCTCCCACTCAATTGTTTATTCCCCATGTTTTTGTTTAAGATGAACAAGGTTAATTCCACGCTTAACTTGCCTATCCTGAAAACACCTGAGTCAGTTCCTAGAGTCACATATTCTCACATTTTAACTTTTTCCGCGGTCTCCTTTTTAATCCAGGCTCAGTATAGCACCCTGAACAAAGGAAATAATGGGGGAAAAAAGAAACTCCTTGAATGAATGAGTGAGCATTTTTTGGCAAGGGTGGATATATTTCCCAATAGTGTCTGTTATTGTTTGGTTTCTAAAGAAATCCAGGGTTAGTTTATGTATGTCTTAAGTCACCATCTTCCTTATTATTATTATTCCCGTGACTGAAAATAGGACACTAAATAAGAAGCACATGGTGTTGCGTTAATGAACTCATGTTTCTTTTTAAGTTTATAAAGTCATAGGATTTAAATGTATATAAAAACAAAAAGCCCTTCCTCTCACCCAGTATTCTACCAGTGGGGGGGAAAAAGAGAAGAAAATCTGAGGCTTTCTTTCTGAAAGCATTTGGGATGAAGATGAAGGACAGTGGGGAAGAAAAGTAGGAGGCCAAAGAAAATAGAAGGTCAGGCTTCCAAAGGCTGAAATCTGGATGAATAAGGACAGAAAAATGTGATTTGTGGCAAAGAGCTAGGACATGTGCTAAAAACAAAAACAGAACAGGCAGCACAAGATTTATTTTATCCATGCACCAGTATGGTGCTGGCAACGTAAATATAAACCAGTCCTTCATTGACTCATTCGTTCATTCAAAACCATGTAGAGCTCACGTGCAGTGTGCATAGCTCTGCTCCAGGGTCAAGAACAGACTGATCCTCCTGACTTACATTCTGATTGTCTTCCTGTCTTATCCATCTTCTAGAAGAGAGTCCCGTGGTTTGGGGAAGCAGACCCTGGTTTTCAGGCTCACTGGGAAGTTTGGTTTCAGACATCCTGCCTCACTTATTCAGATCCACCCAAAGATTTTTAACTTCTCTTGAGATTTGGGCCCAAGAACAAAAGCACAGTCTCTGTGGAATCGAACAATCCTCCCTGCAGGCTTTGTTTTTGGAAAGTTATTTAAGCCCGTGCCTCCTCAGCCTCTCAGCATCAGTGAGAATGAGAAGCGTCATGCCAACTGCAGAGAAAGGCTGTAAATGTACAGTGAGAAAAATGCCCGCGGAGGCCAGCACAGTGCCTGGCACAAGGGAGGTAATCAGCTTTCACCCGTGCGTGGCTCAGTGCTCTCAAGCTGCGGGATCTGGGCTCGGGCTGTGATGAAGGAACAGCCGCAAGGAAGGGAGAAGCTGGACTCTAGGTCTCCGAGCGTCTAGCGAAGGGACTGGGGGCATCCCCGTTCACGGCTGCTCCTGCGTTAGAACTTTCTGCCCCATGGAAATTACATCCTTGAGGGATCAGCCGCATTTACATTTTTTAATTATTTGATTTTGATTATCACTTCCAGGAAAATGCTTCTAGATTCTAAGGGATTGGGGCAGCTTTGATGGTCACATTAGGATAACTGAAGTGAAGGAAATTTCCTTAAATTAGCCATGGATTTGAATTCGACTCACATTGCAGTCATGAAATTAAAAGACACTTGCTCCTTGGGAGAAAAGCTATGACAAACCTAGACAGTGCATTAAAAAATTAAGACATCACTTTGGTTACAAAGGTCCATATTAGTCAAAACTATGGTTTTTCCAGTAGTCATGTATAAATGTGAGAGTTGGACCATAAAGAAAGCTGAGCACTGAAGAACTGATGCTTTCGAACCGTGGTGCTGGAGAAGTCTCTTGAGAGTCCCTTGGACTGCAAGTAGGTCAAACCAGTCCAACCCTCTATATTCGTTGGAAGGACTGATGCTGAAGCTGAAGTTCCAATACTTTGGCCACCTGATGTGAAGAGCCGACTCATTGGAAAAGACCCTGATGCTGGGAAACACTGAAGGCTCTCCTGCCTTCAAAAAGGGTACAACAGAGGACGAGATGGTTAGATAGCTTCACTGACTCAATGGACTTGAATCTGAGCAAACTCCGGGAGAGAGCGAAGGACAGGGGAGCCTGGCATGCTTTCCATGGGGTTGCACAGAGTCAGACACAACTTAGGGATGGAACGCCACCACCACACTGGACCATCAAGATCCGGGTGTGGCCCTGCCACTCATCCTCACATGTGTATCCCACTTCATCCTGTCAGATAAAGTGTACTAGGCTCATCGAACAG
Source organism: Capricornis sumatraensis (assembly GCF_032405125.1). Taxonomy (NCBI): domain Eukaryota; kingdom Metazoa; phylum Chordata; class Mammalia; order Artiodactyla; family Bovidae; genus Capricornis; species Capricornis sumatraensis. The sequence goes on along the minus strand of NC_091075.1, from coordinate 114,197,489 downwards.
TTGGAGAAGCTAGACTTAGAGTGTTTAAGTAGCTCATCCCAGATGGCATACCTGGCAAGACATAGGACTGTGCCCTCTGGGTCCAAGTCTGACATTTTCTCCAGCACAGTTAGCTTTTCAGTCTAAAAAGAACCTGAGAGATGTAAAGGGTATTCCAGGTAATCTCGCCCGACTCCCTCATTTTAGGGAAGCAGAAACAAAGGCCTATTGAAGTTAAATGAGGCAAGTGAGATCACATCCATACTGGCACAACCAAAATTAGAACTTGGTCTTTTGGGTGTCAAACTTTGTTCATTAGCAGCTGGCAAATGTCCTTCCCTTTCATCACCTGTTTACCATAGAGACAGTATTTGTTTTATTTTTTATTTTATCTTTTTTCTATTAAAATATAATTGCTGTACAATATTATGTAAGTTACAGGTATACAATATAGTAACTCCTAATGTTTAATTATACTCCATTATTAATTATACTCCAGTATTAATTAATTAGATTATACTCCAGTTATAGTCATTATGAAATATTGACTGTATTCCCTGTGTTGCACAATATGTCCTTGTAGCTTATCTTATGTCTAATAATTTGCATCTCTTAATCCTCTGTGCATGCATGTGTGCTAAGTTGCTTCAGTCTTGTCTGACTCTTTGAAACTCCATGGACTGTAGCCTGCCAGGCTCCTCTGTCCACAGGATAGGATTCTCCAGCAAAAATACTGAGTGGGTTACCATTCCCTCCTCCAGGGGATCTTCTCAACCCAGGAATCAAGCCTGAGTCTCTTACGTCTCCTGTGTTGGCAGGTCGGTTCTTTGCACAATCTGAGAAGCCCCCTTAATCCTCTGCACCTGTAGTCCTCCTTCCTCTCCCTACTGGTAACCACTAGTTTCTCCTCTGTATCTGAGTCTGCTTCTTTTTTGTCATATTTACTGGTTTGTTGTATTTTTTAGATTCTAAATAGAAGAAATATCATATAGTATCATTCTTTGTCTCTCTGATTTATTTCACCTTGTACAATGCTCTCCATGTCTTCCCATGTTGCTGCAAGAGGCAAGAGTTTGTTCTTTTTTATGGCTGAGTAATATTCCACTGCACATATACACCATATCTTCTTTATCTGTTTATCTGCTGATGGAAAAGCATTATCTATTTTATATAGGAAGTTCCAAACAAACTAGGAACATTTAAGTCCAAAGTGGAAGAGGAAGACAGGCCGCCTGCCAGCCACGAGTGAGGATGTTTTCCACTTTGGACTTTCTACCACCATGTCTTTATTTTAGGGGCCAGTAAGTTATAGCCTGGGGCGTCAGAGGCAGTTCATCATCTATTTTTGTAAATAAAGTTTTATTGGAACACAGCCATGTCTATTTCCATCTCATCTATGGCTGCTTTCTGCCTCCCTGCTACAATAGCAAGGTTCTTTTTTCTTTTTTTTCCTAAGACAGAAACTAAATGGCCTTTGAAACCCAAAGTATTTGCCTTTTGGCCCATTACAGAAAAAAAAAATTTTTTTTCAACTTTTGCTTCAGTTAATATTTGTTGTTGGCCTAGAAGTATGAAATCATATTTTTAATAAGCTTTTCTCAATTATCAGTGATAATGTATGGTGGAGATGTTATTAAACCCCAAACCCAAGGGTTCAGTTGCCTCTACTGGACTCAAACCTGCATTGACTCAATTTACACTTTTCTTTGCCTTGGAGAGCAAATTTAAAAGAAAGTTCAGCTACCTTAAATAATAACATGACGCTTTTTCAAAGTGTTTTTCCCCCACACAAAACAAGAAATATAACTCTGTCAGCAGCTCAATAAGCCAAACTATGATGAATGGGCAATCAAGGAATAAATACATATTTTGTAGAATATTCTTGATGAGTTGAATTCTACCTGAATCCAGCCATTCTTCATGTGTTCGTTCTTATTACAGTTGGACAGACATAACAGCAGTCACGTTTTCTCTCCTCATAGTCATCTGACTTGTATTTCTGCTCACACGCATTGAAAACGAAAACGGTACACGGAGCAAAACACACGCTCCATTTCAGCTGAGCTGAGCTTGCTTTTCATCGTGAATGGTGCTGTTTTATTTGGCACATTTGTGTTGCATAATTAAAACCAGATAAAGCAGAGATCAGTTGCTAACAGGCAAGTTGCCATGAAGAATAGAAGGTTTATATCTGTGACGAGCACATCACATTAACTGCGAAAGATGCAGCCATTGTTTCCCGAAGATGACTCTCAGTTTCTGTGGAAGAGAGTTCCTGCTGCAAAGTGCATACCCCACCAGGAACTAGAATTCCTTACCCCCTTTCTTTATATCTAGGCAAGGCCTTCCTGGCAGCTCAGTGGTAAGGAACCGGGCCCCTTAACCTCAGCCGAGTCGGGCCTTAAGCGAGCCTCGCTGGATCTGATCGTGCTGGCTCCCCGCACTGCAGGAGATGGGACTTTCATCTCTGGGTTGGGAAGATCCCCTGGAGAAGGAAATGGCAACTCACTCCAGTGTCCTTGCCTGGGAACTCCCATGGACAGAGGAGCCTGTCAGGCCACAGTCCATGGGGTCGCAAAGAGTTGGACAGGGCTGAAGCTACTTACCAGGCAAGGCCTTATGACCCATTGCTGCCAACAGAATGTGAGAGAAGTGATGTGTGTTATTTCCGAGCTGAATGGTAGGAAGGGATGTACCTTCTTCACTGAATTTCACTTCAACTCTGGAAGGAATTGATGAACTAGAGGGCTGAGGGTTATGGGGCCACAAGACAGGAGTTGGGGTCCTCAGTGAGCAAGAAACTCATTTCTGTTGTGCTAAACCACTGAAATCTGGGGCTTTCTCTGTTACAGTGGCTAACGTTAATTAATACACTCATCCATAATTCTGCTTTATTCTATCATGGCACCTCCCTAATGTGAACAATTCCCAGTGACTGTGATATTCACCCTCTTCTCCAGGGGACCCTTCCCCACCTTTCTGATTAATTCTACTCATGTGTTCTTTGTTAATTAGAGCCAGGAGGCACTTGGGAGATTACAGTCCAACCAACTGCCTTTACAGGTTAGTTAACTGAAGTTTATAAATGATATCAAGCAATTCAGTCAAGATCGCATTGCTCATCAGTGGTTCAGTGTCCTCATGCCCCCAGAATTCAGTGTGTTTTTGGTTTTGTTTTTGTTTTAACCTCACCATAGTATACATTTGTAATCTATTAGTTTATACTTGAAACTACTTACGTTAGCTCTTAGGGATGGGGAAAGCATACTATTACTGTTGAGGCAGGAAGTAGCCCTATGTGACATTGTCCGGCTATACAGTTATCTCAAGTGGAATTTTCCAAAAGAGAAATATATTTGGAGATAAATGCATTGTTGCTTTTGTAATGGATTATTTAAAGTGACATATTATTATCTCCTGGACCCCGTAAGCATTTATTTAAGTTTACTTCTCATTTATCTTTGGAATGTAGAGCTTCCAGGTTGGGTGAGTTTGTTAGATAGAAAAAACAAAAACTGCTTAATGTAATTTATGAGAGAGATTTGCAACTAAAACTGAACACCCACCAAGGCAAACGGTCTAGAAGCATAGTAGCTCAATCACGAACCTCAAAATAAAACAGAGATGAGTTACAGTGTTTGGGGTAGTGATTGGGAGTTCAGAACAGAAAATCCAATAACAAGTGTCCTATTTCCCATCTTGGTTCTAAACAAGTAGGAAAATAGAGCATTAAAGAATAGGCTGAAGTATCACCTTTCTGATTAAGAGGTCAGATTGGAGGGCTTGTCATGAGGTACATTGTCCAAGTGGGCTCTTTATTCTGAGCCCTAGAACCAGGTGCAGTAAGGCTAGACTTTTGCAAACCTCCTATAGAAGCTGAGTTGGTCCCTGGAGGATCAGCTGACTTCCTTTTGTTTGTTTGTTGTCTGTTTTTTCATTGAGGTATAGTTGATTTACAATGTCGTGTTAATTACTGGGGTACAGCAAAGTGGTTCAATTATACGTAAATACACATTCACTTTTTGTAGTCTTTAACACTATGGTTTCTCGTGGGATATTGAACGTAGTTCAATGTGCTGTACAGTAGGACTTCATTCATCCATTCTACATATGAAAACTTACATCTGCCAGCGCCAACTCCCACTCCATCCTGTCCCCACCCTGCACCCCCTCCCCACCTTTGGTGACCATCTCTTTGTTCTCCATGTCCATAATTCTGTTTCTGCGTCTCAGACAGATTTATCTGTGCTATGTTCTGCATGTAAGTGACATCATGGGGTATCTTTCTTTCTCCTTCCGACTTACTTCCGTTAGTATGATAATCTCTAGGCTCATCCATATTGCTGCAAATGGCGTATCCCGTTCTTTCTATTGGCCAAGTAATATTCCATTGTATGCACCACGTGTCTTTTATCCATTGATCTGACCATGGGCTTTAGATTGTTTCTGTGTCCTGGCTACTGTGAATAGTGCTGCTGTGAGCATAGCGGTACGTGTATCTTTTCATATTAGAGTTTGCCTGGATATGTGCCCAGGAATGAGGTCACTGGGTCAAACAGTGACTATGATTTTGGTCTCTGAAGAACCTCCATACCGTTTCCCACAGCGGCTGAGCCAACTTACACTCCCACCAACAGTGGAAGAGGGTTTCCTTTTCTCCACACCCTCTCCAGCATTTGCTATTTGCAGACTTCTTAATGATGACTGTTCTGACCAGTGTTGACTTCTTGAAGGAGGTGGGGTGGAGACGCGCTGAGCGTGCCTGGAGTCTTGAGCTAGCTGAGCTGCTGCCACGGGAAAGAAACATCAGGAGCGGGAAGCAGCATCTCCAGCTCACCAGGAGGTTGTCCATAGGGGCAGGGATAGACATTCACTGAGCATCTGTCCACAGTTGTTACTGTTCTAAATGCTTTATAAAATATTGGCTGTCCTGATAGCCATCTCATGATGAGGCTCAATGGTCAGTGAGAAGGCGGAGCTTCAGGTGATCAGTGAGGGAGGAGCCACCGGGCAGATCCTGGTCCTCCCTTCCCTTCTGCATCATTGCACCCATTTCCTCATCTCTGACTCTCATCCTCAGAGAAATAGCCAGATTTCAGGGCTGACAGAACCTAAACTGAGACCTCACTTCTTATTACTTTTTAACCCATTTCTAAGGCTTTTCTTTTTTCCTGACAGATTAAAACACATTGTGGTGTGGGAACAAACACTTTTTACTTCTTTAAGACTCAAATCCCATCAACTATCTTACACAATTGTCTTCTTGCTCTCTATATAAAATAAACATGTTGACGAGCAATGTTCAAAATGACATTAAAACTTTTTTGAAAAGAAACCGTCTGGGAAATAAATTAGTCTGCATGTTACTGTAAGTCTTCATTTATAAACAGGCAGCTGTCTCTTATGTTTCTAGATGGTTAAACTTAATGTGGCTAAAAGTAGGAAAGGTTTCCCCAGTTCTCAGGTTTGCAGAACTGGGATGCACATATTTTATTAAAATGAGGAACACTGTGCACTTCAATAATAAATGTTATCACAGCAAAATTCTTATATTCTTTTTTTCATTTATATTTTTGCTGTGTAACAAATTACAACAAACAATGGTTTAATGTAGAAGTGAAGTCGCTCAGTCGTGTCCAACTCTTTTCGACCCCATAGGCTGTAGCCTACCACACTCCTCCATCCATGGGATTTTCCAAGCAAGAGTACTGAAGTGGGTTGCTATTTCCTTCACATCTATTACACCTTGGTTTTATAAGGCACCCATCAGATGGGTTCAACTTAGGGTCTCACAAGACCCAAGTCAAGGTATCAGCTGGGTTAGGCTCCTAGCTCATTCAGGTTGTTAGAACAATTTGACTTCTTGTGGCTTTAGGGCTTTTTGCTGTTCAGTTGCTCAATTGTGTCTGACTCTGCAACGCAATGGACTGCAGCACACCAGGCTTCCCTGTCCTTCACTATCTCTTGGAGTTTGCTCAACCTCGTATCCATTGAGTCGGTGATGCCATCCAACCATCTTATCCTCTGTTGCCCTCGTCTCCTCCTGCCTTCAACCTTTCCCAGCGAAGGATCTTTTTCAATGAGTTGGCTCTAGCATCAGGTGGCCAAAGAATTGGAGCTTCCACTGCACCATCAGTCCTTCCAATGAATATTCAGGGTTGATTTCATTTAGGATAGACTGGTATGATCTCCTTGCTGTCCCAGGGACTCTCAGCTTTTTCCTCTTCTGTGACCAGCCAGAGAATATTCTCTGTTTTTAACAGGCTCATGAGATTGGGTCAAGCCCACTTGGATACCCTCCATATCTTAGGCTGATTAACTGGGATTTCAGTTACATCTGCAGAATCTCTTTGCAGCTGCACCTGGATTAGTACTGTATTGATGGGCAGGGACCAGCATCCTGTGGCACATCTGAGAATTCTGCCCACCAAAGGTCTATTTTCTTGTGACCTTTCATCTTAATGGTAGGTTCTCAGGTTTACTACATAACTGAACTGTGAGTGGCTGTTTCTGCCCTCTTTGGCTGTAAATAGTCAGGGACTGTTGATTCTAAGGAATAAAATAGGAGATGGCTAGTACGTTGGATTGCATGAGGGTCTTTCTCTCTCTCTCTCTCTCTTTTTTTTTTCCTTTTGCATTTGCCCTCCCCCCACTCTTCTATATCCTCTGCCACTTGTGGAAACAGTGGCGAAAAGCTAAGTGTTCAATAAGGGACAAGAGCATGGCTTTGGAGGAGTGACCAGGATTCCAATCCGTGCCTCTCTACCTACTTGCGTGCAGCACTGGGCATGCTCCCTAGCCTTTCTGAGTCTCATCTCCTACCTCTAAACGAGAAACAAACCTTCCCAAGTGCTCTCTGTTGTCGGCAAGTAAGTCCTCTGTGTAGCCTCCCAGCGTGTTGTCTGGATCCTGTAAATGGTGACTAGTTTAGTTGTTTACACAGTAAAGTGTTTTTTTTTTTTTTTTTTTAATTTGGCCCAACTATGTGGCATGTAGGATCTTAGTTCCCCAACCAGGGATGGAGCCTGTGCCCCCTGCATTGAAAGTGCAGAGTCTGAACCACGGACCACCAGGGAAGCCCCCCACAGTAAAGTTCCAAGAAGCCGAATATCAGCCCTCATTCCTAGAGGCGATTTTTGAACACAGTTGGCAAAAGAAAGACAAACCAGGAGCAGATATGGTGTTTCCCTGCCTCCACGTCACTGAGTCTAGAAGGTGGAAGTTAAGATCAGCTTTGATTGAGGGAAAGGGACAAGAAAGAGAGCATGCAAGTAGAGAAGGGACGGTCTGTGTCCTTAGAAGATGGGCTGTGCTCAGTCGCTCAGTCGTGTCCGACTCTCTGCCACCCCGTGGACTGTAGCCTGCCAGGCTCAGAGTGGCAGGGGCCGACCTTCCAGTCTGGTCAGGCTGGTTGGCAGGTGTCCTGGGGAAGGGTCTTTGCCTGCCCCACCTCTGGCCCTTTATCCTCATCAGCTGTTCCTTCTGGATCACTCTCACGCCCCTCCTCCTTCTCACACTTCCTTGCCTGACCACCCTGCTCCGTGGCCGCAGAGTGCAAAGGTTTAGAAGCATGTGGCTGGACTGGAGGCAGCCCAGGGACACTCACTTCTTGCCGCTTGAAGGTCACGTGGACTGCCAAAAGGTCGCTTAACTTCTGTCTGCCTCATTTGGCTCCTCTTTGAAATTGACATGAAAGACAATAGTATCGACCTTACAGCACTGTTGTGAGGATTAAATGAGTTCATGAAGGTAGAAGATTAGTGCGTGGCCATAGAAAATGCTTGAGAAGTGTTATGCTCAGCATTATTAATTGTCATCATCATTATTCTCTTTCAGCCTAGAAAAGTGCCCTTCTCTCTCCCCCACCTTCATCCCCAACTCTCTCCTTCTCTCTGTTATTTCTTTACTACACAATGTCATAGCATCCACAATTAAAAGAAGCATTCAACCGCAGTCACTCCCCTAAACTCACTTTGTTTTGTGCATTGTTTTTCAGTTCTTGGCCATATGAATGAAAAGGATGAAAGAGGAAAGGTCTAAAAAAATCACCTTAGTGCCCTTAACATTTCTGCAAGGCACTGAAATAATGCAATGTTTTATTTCATATCTTTCAATTTTCTAAGTTTGTGTGTATGTATGTGTGTGTGTATATGTTTTCCTGCCCCAACCTGGTGATAAGCTCAGACCCTGTTTTATATTTCTTAGATTTCCCACCACTGAGATTTGGAAAAGCCTAATAAACATCATGTTCTTCTCTATACTTGTTTGACAATAAAGAGAATTCAAGGAGATGGATGGTAAAGAATCCACCTGCAATGCAGGAGACCCAGGTTCGACCTCTGGGTCAGAGAGATCTCCTGGAGAATGGAATGGCAACCAACTCCAGTATTCTTACCTGGAGAATCCCATGGATAGAGGACCTGGTGGGCTACAGTCCAAGGGGGTAGCAAAAAGTCACATGAGTGACTTTCACTTTCAAGAAGATGGAAATAAAAAATTGCTAGTGTTAATGCCTTAAAGATGAAATCTAGTTTAGAAAATGGGACTTCAGGCCCATGAATCAACTGGAATCTCTCCTAGGGTCCTCAGAGAAGACACTTACCCATCCCATGTGAGCAGGGCTATCATTTCCTAATCCTTCTATCCATCTCTCTCCCAGGCCCTCCTGAAAGCAGACAGCAGAGGAGCAGGGAATGGGTCCTTTCTGCAGGTCTGTTCCATAGAAGAGAGGCTGAGGCCAAGCTGGATTTTCTCAAAATCTCCTGCAGAGTTTACCAAATAATTCATTCCACATGTCCTGAGACAGAGTAAGAAGGGGGCCCAAGAGAGACACAGGGCATTACTCTAAAGAGGCTCACTCCACTTGGAAAACCTGAAGGCCAGGACAAGGTGCCCCCCTGGACCCCGCTGAAACCCTACCAGTACCCAGCATTGCGTGTCACACACTATACATTTGGAGCACATCAACTGGACACTTGATACCCACGTGGGGTTAAGAATCCCTCCAAGTCAATAACGTGTCTGGTTTGTTGTATGTCAATTACACTTCAGTGCAGCTGTGAAAAAGGAACGGAATTTACCAGCATGGCCTGGCGCAAAATAATTGCTCAACAAATGTTAACTCGAGCTGACCTTTGCTGCATTCCCGTGGTGAAGACAAAGGCCACAAAGATGTCACCCTTCACTGTGGCCTGTAGAGCTATAGAATCTACAGAGTTGAGAAGCCCTCTCTGGACTCCTTGGTCACTGTCTGGCAGGCTTGGCCATCCTGCGTGGGGACTTGTGATTTGGGGCTGAGCTCCGAAATCACTGTTTGTTTTCTCTGTCCACTGCTGTCCAGACGCAATGGCCCATCTCTCCCACATGGAAGCTCTCAGGACTGCTCATAATTGTCTCAGATGCTCTGGGTGAATGGCTGTGTATATAGCTTCGAGGCATTTCCCAGACCGCTCCCTGCAAATTTTACAGAGATCCACGTTCTGATTCACATGGTCCCCAATATACCCACCAAACAAGGTGAAAATATTTCCAGCCATTTCCCAGTGTTTCTATTAATAGAGCAAAAAAGCAGAAATGTAATATCATTTATAAAGTTATTTACGTGGGTTGTATGAAATTGGAACACACGCTCTGGTTTGGCTGGATATTTCAGTTTCTCTCCATTTTCCTGGCATCCCAGCTGTTTTCACATTTGCCAGAACAAAAGCCTCTCAGTTTGGATAATGAACTTTGTGGGTGTGTGTTTGCCACTCAGTCGCGCCCGACTCTTTGCACCCCCGTGGACCATAGCCCGCCAGCCTCCTCTGTCCGTGGGATTCTCCAGGCAAGAATACTGGAGTGGGTTGCCGCTAATCATATAATAAATATAAAAATATAATAACATAGCTGGAGTCGCCACTGCAATGATAAACTAAGGGAGTGCGTAATTATACAAAACGAGATATTTGATCTAAAAACAAGTCATGTTCTGGAGCTATATGGAAGCAACTGGAAACTCAGATTGCTCAGTTCTCAGGTCCTTTCCCGAGGAGGGGTCCTGCCTGGCCGGGACCAGCGTCACCAGGCTGCTAGGCTGAAGCTCTGAATGTGGGGCGTGTGGATCGCCTTCCCCTGCTCTCCCAGCGAGTATCTCTCAGCTTCACTCACCTTTCCTGCCGGGTCCAGCTGTCCCTCCTGCCATCTATCTTTTGCAGTTCTCTCCCACACACTTCAGTGCTTCTCTCCGTTCTGTTCAGTTGGCTGTCAGTAACTTTTTGTGACCACACTCTATGCACATGTGTTCATTTGTTTCCACGTAACTGGATGAGGACAGACGACCCTTCACAGCCTGGGAAAGAGGTCCACTGCCCCACGCCAGGCCCCCTGAACTCTGCCCATGCTTCTGACCCTCATGCACACTCTATCTCCTCTCCCCGCAACCTCACACCTAGTGATGATCTTCCTCCAGAGCTGATTGAATATGCCAAGCGCTTCACAGGTATTAGCACGTGCAGACCTCACCATGACCTTACCCCGTGCCCACTGCCCTGTCTCCACTTACAGATGAAAACTGAGTCTCCAAGAGCTTAAGGAACTCTCTCGCTGCTAATAAGAGAGGAACCAAGAGGCAGAGTTCAGCTTCTCTGATTCAAACCCCAGAGGCAGGTCTCTGTCCTGCTTTCCGTCTTGCACCCAGCTCCGGGAACCCTCAACACCAAATGTAGAGACACCACCACGTGCAAGAACCCTTTCCTGACTTGGCTCTCAAGTTCCCCCTTTCCGTGTGGTTTCCTTAAACTGTCATGGATTAGACCTCATGCTTTTATAAAATCAAGCATTATATCATTCTTGTACCTGCCTTGAACTGCTTCTCATTTCTGGCTTATTATTTATTTTTTAATATTAAGATTTTTTTGTTGTTATATTTCCTTTCATTAGCACTTGTTTACATATCTTTTTTTGCTGCCTTTTTTCCGACTGTCTTCTGTCCTGTAACCAGTATACAACTGTATTGGTTTCCTATCTAACAGTTTTAATAGATGAGCTTAACCATATTTATTACAAGTATTGATATGCTTAAACCTTATTCCTGACATTTTATTTTGGGTTTCTTGTTTAACCTATTTCCAAGATTTTTTTTAAGATTGTTTTTTTTTAATGTAGACCATTTTAAAGTATTTATTGAATTTGTTACAATATTGTTCCTATTTTATGTATTGGTTTGTTTATTTCTGAGGCATGTGGAATCTTAGCTCCCCAACCAAGAATCGAACACACACCCACTGTATTGGAAGGCAACATCTTAACTACTGGACCACTGGGGAAGTCCCTGGCTTACTATTTAGACTGTGCAGTTCTCGAAGCTACTGATAATTCCGTAGGGCTATTTGCTCATCTAGAACTTAGCAGAGTGCTCATCTGCCGTGTTTGTGTGTGTGTGTGTGTGTGTGTGTGTGCACATGTTCAGTTCAGTTCAGTTCAGTCGCTCAGTCGTGTCCGACTCTTTGTGACCCCATGAACTGCAGCACGCCAGGCCTCCCTGTCCATCACCATCTCCCGGAGTTCACTCAGACTCACGTCCATCAAGTCCATGATGCCATCCAGCCATCTCATCCTCGGTCATCCCCTTCTCCTCCTGCCCGCAATCCCCCGCAGCATCAGAGTCTTTTCCAATGAGTCAACTCTTCGCATGAGGTGGCCAAAGTACTGGAGCTTCAGCTTTAGCATCATTCCTTCCAAAGAAATCTCAGGGTTGATCTCCTTCAGAATGGACTGGTTGGATCTCCTTGCAGTCCAAGGGACTCTCAAGAGTCTTCTCCAACACCACAGTTCAAAAGCATCAATTCTTTGGTGCTCAGCCTTCTTCAGAGTCCAACTCTCACATCCATACATGACCACTGGAAAAACCATAGCCTTGCCTAGATGGACCTTAGTTGGCAAAGTAATGTCTCTGCTTTTGAATATACTATCTAGGTTGCTCATAACTTTTCTTCCAAGGAATAAGTGTCTTTTAATTTCATGGCTGCAGTCACCATCTGCAGTGATTTTGGAGCCCCCCCAAAAAAAGTCTGACACTGTTTCTACTGTTTCCCCATCTATTTCCCATGAAGTGATGGGACCAGATGCCATGATCTTCGTTTTCTGAATGTTGAGCTTTAAGCCAACTTTTTCACTCTCCTCTTTCACTTTCATCAAGAGGCTTTTTAGTTCCTCTTCACTTTCTGCCATAAGGGTGGTGTCATCTGCATATCTGAGGTTATTGATATTTCTCCCGGCAATCTTGATTCCAGCTTGTGTTTCTTCCAGCCCAGCGTTTCTCATGATGTACTCTGCATAGAAGTTAAATAAGCAGGGTGACAATATACAGCCTTGACGCACTCCTTTTCCTATTTGGAACCAGTCTGTTGTTCCATGTCCAGTTCTAACTGTTGCTTCCTGACCTGCATACAGATTTCTCAAGAGGCAGGTCTGGTGGTCTGGTATTCCCATCTCTTTCAGAATTTTCCACAGTCTATTGTGATCCACACAGTCAAAGGCTTTGGCATAGTCAATAAAGCAGAAATAGATGTTTTTCTGGAACTCTCTTGCTTTTTCCATGATCCAGCAGATGTTGGCCATTTGATCTCTGGTTCCTCTGCCTTTTCTAAAACCAGCTTGAACATCAGGGAGTTCACGGTTCACGTATTGCTGAAGGCTGGCTTGGAGAATTTTGAGCATTACTTTACTAGAGTGTGAGATGAGTGACAGAATGTGGTCCACTGGAGAAGGGAATGGCAAACCACTTCAGTATTCTTGACTTGAGAACCCCATGAACAGTATGAAAAGGCAAAATGATAGGATACCAAAAGAGGAATTCCCCAGGTCAGTAGGTGCCCAATATGCTACTGGAGATCAGTGGAGAAATATCTCCAGAAAGAATGAAGGGATGGAGCCAAAGCAAAACCAATACAGAGTTGTGGATGTGACTGGTAATAGAAGCAAGATCCGATACTGTAAAGAGCAATATTGCGTAGGAACCTGGAATGTCAGTTCCATGAATCAAGGCAAATTGGAAGTGGTCAAACAAGAGATGACAAGGGTGAACGTCTACATTCTAGGAATCAGAGAACTAAAATGGACTGGAATGGGTGAATTTAACTCAGATGACCATTATATGTACTACTGCGGGCAGGAATCCCTCAGAAGAAATGGAGTAGCCATCATGGTCAACAAAAGAGTCTGAAATGCAGTACTTGGATGCAATCTCAAAAATGACAGAATGATCTCTGTTCGTCTCCAAGGCAAACCATTCAATATCACAGTTATCCAAGTCTATGCCCCAACCAGTAATGCTGAAGAAGCTGAAGTTGAACGGTTTTATGAAGACCTACAAGATCTTTTAGAACTAACACCCAAAAAAGATGTCCTTTTCATTATAAGGGACTGGAATGCAAAAGTAGGAAGTCAAGAAACACCTGGAGTACCAGGCAAATTTGACCTTGGAATGCGCAATGAAGCAGGGCAAAGACTAATAGAGTTTTGCCAAGAAAATGCACTGGTCATAGCAAACACCCTCTTCCAACAACACAAGAGAAGACTCTACACATGGACATCACCAGATGGTCAACACCGAAATCAGATTGATTATATTCTATGCAGCCAAAGATGGAGAAGCTCTACACAGTCAACAAAAACAAGACCAGGAGCTGGCTGTAGCTCAGATCATGAACTCCTTATTGCCAAATTCAGACTTAAATTGAAGAAAGTAGGGAAAACTGCTAGACCATTCAGGTATGACCTAAATCAAATCCCTTATGATTATACAGTGGAAGTGAGAAATAGATTTAAGGGACTAGATCTGATAGATAGAGTGCCTGATGAACTATGGAATGAGGTTCGTGACACTGTACAGGAGACAGGGATCAAGATCATGCCCATGGAAAAGAAATGCAAAAAAGCAAAATGGCTGTCTGGGGAGGCCTTACAAATAGCTGTGAAAAGAAGAGAGGCGAAAAGCAAAGGAGAAAAGGAAAGATATAAGCATCTGAATGCAGAGTTCCAAAGAACAGCAAGAAGAGATAAGAAAGCCTTCTTCAGCGATCAATGCAAAGAAATAGAGGAAAACAATAAAATGGGAAATACTAGAGATCTTTTCAAGAAAATTAGAGATGCCAAGGGAACATTTCATGCAAAGATGGGCTCGATAAAGGACAGAAATGGTCTGGACCTAACAGAAGCAGAAGATATTAAGAAGAGGTGGCAAGAATACATGGAAGAACTGTACAAAAAAGATCTTCACGATCCAGATAATCATGATGATATGATCACTAACCTAGAGCCAGACATCTTGAAATGTGAAGTCAAGTGGGCCTTAGAAAGCATCACTACAAACAAAGCTAGTGGAGGTGATGGCATTCCAGTTGAGCTGTTTCAAATCCTGAAAGATGATGCTGTGTAAGTGCTGCACTCAATATGCCAGCAAGTTTGGAAAACTCAGCAGTGGCCACAGGACTGGAAAAGGTCAGTTTTCATTCCACTTCCAAAGAAAGGCACATGTTCAGTCATGTCCAATGGATGTGACCCACCAAGTTCCTCTGTCCTTGGAATTTTGCAGGGAAGAATATGGGTTGCTGTTCAGTCCCTCAGTCATGTCTGACTCTCTGCGATCCGATGGACTGCAACACACCAGGCTTCCCTGTCCTTCCCCATCTCCTGGAGTTTTCTCAAACTCATGTCAATTGAGTCGATGATGCCATCCAACCATCTCATCCTTTGTCACCTCTTTCTCCTCCTGTTCTCAATCTTTCCTTATCAGGGTCTTTTCCAATGAGTCAGATCTTCTCCAGGTGGCCAAAATATTAGAGCTTCAACTTCAGCATCAGTCCTTCCAATGAATATTCAGGACTGATTTTCTTTAGGATGGACGGGTTGGATCTCCTTGCAGTCCAAGGGACACTCAAGTCTTCTCCAGCACCACAGTTTGAGAGCATCAATTCTTTGGTGTTAAGCCTTCTTTACGGTCCAAATCTCACAAATGTACATGACTTCTGGGAAAACCATAGCTTTGACTATACAGACTTTTGTAGGTAAAGTGTTATCTCTACTTTTTAATATGCTGTCTAGATTTATCATAGCTTTTCTTCCAAGGAGCAAGCGTCTTTTAATTTCATGGCTGCAGTCACTATCCACAGTGATTTTGAAGCCCAAGAAAGTAAAGTCTGTCACTGTTTCCATTTTTTCCCTGTCTATTTGGCATGAAGTGTTAGGACTGGATGACATGATCTTAGTTTTTTGAATGCTGTGTTTTAGGCCAGCTTTTTCACTCTCCTTTTTCACCTTCATCAAGAGGCTCTTTAGTTCCTCTTCACTTTCTGCCATTAGGATGACATTATTTGCATATCTGAGGTTATTGATATTTCTCCTGGCAATCTTGATTCCAGCCTGTGTTTCATTCAGCCCAACGTACTGCATAATGAACTCTGCATAGAAGTTAAATGATATGCAGCTTTGACCTACTCCTTTCACAATTTGAAACCAATATGTTGTTCCATGTCCAGTTCTAATCGTTGCTTCTTGACCTGCGTACAGGTTTCTCAGGAAGCAGGTAAGATGATCTGGTATTCCCATCTCTTGAAGAATTTTCTACAGTTTATTGTGATTCACACAGTCAAAGGCTTTAGCATAGTCAGTGAAACAGAAGTAAATGGGTTATTTTGGAATTCTCTTGCTTTTCCTATGATCCGATGGATGTTGGCAATTTGAACTCTGGTTCCTCTGCCTTTTCTAAATCCAGCTTGTACATCTGGAAGCTCTCAGTTCACATACTGTTGAAGCCTAGCTTGAAGGATTTTGAGTGTTAACTTGCTAGCGTGTGAGATGAGTGCCATTGTGCAGTAGTTTGAGCATTCTTTGGCACTGCCCTTCTTTGGGATTGGAGTGAAAACTGTTCTTTTCCAGTCCTTTGGCCACTGGTGAGTTCTCCAAATTTGGTGGCATATTGAGTACAGGACTTTAACAGCATCATCTACTGGAATGGATTGCCATATCTTTCTCCAAGGGATCTTCCCGACCCAGGATCAAACTGTGTCTCTTGCATCTCCTGCATGGGCAGGTGGATTCTTTACTACTGCGCCCCCTGGGAAACCCATTTATGTCCTAGGAGGTGAATGATGCTCACTGGTTAATAGAAGTTTCCTCGTCTGTATAAGTCCCAACAACACCTGCCATGTAGTCTTGTACAAAACAGGGATTCTGATCTAGCCTGTGTCACCAGCGGGCATGTGATCCTCACCTGGGGGGTTTGCCTTCTTGTACTTCGGTCCTTCCCAGGTAAAACCATTTAAACCCCCTCTCCACTCTCTAGGGATAGAGGGATGGGATACAGAAAGAGATGAAATACTCTCCAGTCCGACTCTTTGCAGTCCCATGGACTGCAGCTCGCCAGGCTCCTCTGTCTATGGGATTCTCCAGGCAAGAACACTGGGGTGGGTTGCATGCCCTCCTCCAGGGGGTAGTCCCAATTCAGGGATGGAACCAGACCTCTTAAGTCTCCTGCATTGGCAGGTGGGTTCATTACCACTAGCGCTACCTGGGAAGTCCCAGGATGTGATGATACTCAGTTATAAAAACTGACTTCTCCCGACAGAGGTGTTCGTGTGGGTATGAAATATACTGTTCATCTTCCTATCATTAATAAAAGCTTAATGAGCATCTGCCAATATGCCAAATAGTCCTTCCTAATCTGACAAACATCTTTGTTTAATTAAGCACAGACAGATACGTGTATTCGATGGGATTCTAAATAATCTTGTACTAAAAAAATGGGGACATCTCTGTACAAATAAGTCAAGTCTGCCTTTGATTTATTTTTATGTTTTAACATATTGAATTAAATTGTTGCAATGGGAAAAGATACACAGACCTCATCTTAATAGATCATTAGAGCTCATATTTTTAAATGTTCCACATATATTGCATGGGCACTATTAATATATTAAGATGTATATAGTGTTAAGGGTTTAAGTGACTTTGGGCTCAGGGCCAACATTTTGATAATAACCACCAAGGTATACAATTTTATTCATCTTGATTATTTTTGCAGCAGCAGTTGACCCTTGAGCAACATGGGATTGGACTGTATGGGTCCACTTACGTGTGGGTTTTTTTCAGTAAATATGAATAGCCATACTGCATGATCCCCGGTTGACTGCATCCCACCAATGCAGGATTGCGTAATCAGAAGGCTGACCATAAAGTTCTATGTGGATTTTCAGTTCCACTGGGAGTCAGCGCACCTATCCCTCATGTTGTTCAGGAGTCAACTGTAGTTGAAAGACTTCTTTTATTTTGCACTTGCTGGGTTCTATAATTATCTACATTCCTGCCTTTCCCATGAGACCAGAGTGCCAGGACAGCAGGAGCTGGGTTTTTCTTTTCTCTTCCTGCCTAATATTTTTTTATTTTATGAAAGTGCCTGGCAGAGAACATCTTCAGTGAATCTTTTGAACTATTGTATCTATATTAGGAATGTGACTCATCATTGTTTTTGCACTATTTGACTTTTATTGAAGTTGCATAGAGCTCTTACCATATTACAAAATTTAAAAAGTATGCATGTGATAAAATTGCATAAGATTAAGGTCACACTCAGTGGTAAAGAATCTGCCTGCCAATGCAGGAGACTCAAGAGATGGAGGCTCAGTCCCTGGGTTGGGAAGGTCTCCTGGGGGAGGGAATGGCAACCCACTCCAGTATTCTTGCCTGGGAAATCCCATGGACAGAGGAGCCTGGTGGGCTAGACTCCATGGAGTTTTGAAGAGTGGAACATGACCGAGTGACCGAACACAAGCATGCGCACACGCCCACACACGTGTGAATGTTTGTGCAAGTAGTGAGCCCTGACTCAGGTGGGGCTGAGGTATCAAGGCCAATGTCAGTTCCCTGGATGCAGTCGTTCTATACTTGGGCTCTGCCAGGGAGACCGGTGGGGAGAATGGAGGGAAGAATATTCTGGATCTCTCTGTATTATTTCTTATATGGCAGATGAACCAGCAATTATTTCAAAATGAAGAGTTTTTAAAAACGAGTACATCC
Organism: Capricornis sumatraensis; assembly: GCF_032405125.1. Taxonomy (NCBI): domain Eukaryota; kingdom Metazoa; phylum Chordata; class Mammalia; order Artiodactyla; family Bovidae; genus Capricornis; species Capricornis sumatraensis. The sequence goes on along the minus strand of NC_091075.1, from coordinate 114,179,459 downwards.
ATGGTACAGAGGAGGTGCTGTGACAATGCTCAGAATTGTAGGCACAAGTTAGCAGCAATCTGATCGTTTCATGGTTCACGGGGCTTCCTTATATGTAGACATGAATGCCAGTGAGGACTTCATTTTGAGGTTCCTCATCCATAAATTAGGTATTTTGCTATCATAGTGCTGAACAGAAACAAAAGCCACCCGCCATTCCTTTACTGTTGACAAAGAACAAGATGTATGTGTGTGTGTGTGTGTGTGTGTGCTGTCAAAAGATGAGAGCTTTATTTCTTCTACAATTTTATCCAGAAAAATGACAGCAACAACAAATACTAATTCAATCCCTCCTGTGTACAAGGCACCACACATTTGCAGATCCCGAGAAACGCAATTCTTGATTACAGAGGATGAGGGCGTGGTGGGGGTGGGGCGGGCCGTGGGGATGGTGTGCCAGGCAGACCAAGGTTAAAGCCTGCATCACAGGTTGTCCCGATTTGTGTGCCTTCATTGGTTACTTGTGTGAGGCGATTGCTCAGCTTCTTGGTTTCCTTACCCATATGTACATGAGTGAGTGACAATCCCTACCTTGCAAAAATATAGCCCAGAAATGAAATTATTGGGTTGGCCAGACAGTTTGTTCAAATTTTTCATAAGATGGTATAGAAAAACCTGAATGAACTTTTTGGCCAAAGCAATATAGTATGTACAGATATTATATAAACCAAGTCCCAGTCTAGCCCGTTACATGGGAACACAACAAAAGATGTGTGCTTCTAACTTACTGCTTTGCCGACAAAGCTCTGTACAGTCAAAGCTATGGTTTTCCCAGTCGTCATGTATGGATGTGAGAGCTGGACTATAAAGAAAGCTGAGCACTGAAGAATTGATGCTTTCAAACTGTGGTGCTGGAGAAGACTCTTGAGAGTCCCTTGAACTGCAAGGAGACCAAACCAGTCAATCCTAAAAGAAAAACTGCATATTCATTGGAAGGACTGATGCTGAAGCTCCAATACTTTGGCTGCCTGATGTGAAGACCTGACTCATTAGAAAAGACCCTGATGGGGAAAGACTGAAGGCAGGAGAAGGAGATGACAGAGGATGAGATGGTTGGATGGCATCACTGACTCGATGGACATGAGTTTGAGCAAACTCCTGGAGATGGTGAAGGACAGAGAAGCCTGGTGTGCTGCAATCCATGGGTCGAACACGACTTAGCGACTGAACAATAACTTACCACTGGGAACACCTCGGTTCCCTCTTCCAATCACCTCCCCATGGTGACTGCTCTCATCTTTGGCATTTCAAAGACTAAAGACAACCTCCATGACTGGGTATCAGTAGAGATGCCAGCAAGAATTGCAACCAGCATGAGATTTGGAAGTAGACACCTGTGATGGATTATTACAATTTTCTATTATATAATATCATGTAATTGCTTTCCTGTTTGACCAAAGGTATTTCATTTAAGCTATTTCTAATTTGCTTTAAACTATTAACTCTGGAAATGCATAAAATGGGAATCTTCTTTGGGCAACCTCCCAGCTTCCTCAGCAGTGCAGCTGCAGTTGAGTTAACCTATGGGCGCATGCTCTGTAAACAGTAAAGTGATGCACAAATGTGGGTCATTATCGTTAATACTGTTATTGATCTTTGCTCTAATTTCCCTGTGCGCTCTCTCTGTGCTCTGGGCAGAGGTGCCACGAAATTTAACAGGCCTCTCTGCAAGGAGGGGAGGCATGCAGAAGAGGAAGAGGTGTCCTCATTTTAATATTCAGGGTTCCCTTCCTCTTTATCAAGACCTTTTGTCAGGGTAATTTGGTTTCTCAGCCTCAGCACTAGGGGCTTTTTGGTGTGGATAGTTTTATATTTGGGGGTGAAGAAGGAGATGATAATGCATGTTCAGTGACTTCAGTCATGTTCAACTCTTAGCATTCCCGTGGACTGTAACCCACCAGGCTCCTCTGTCCATGAGATTCCCCAGGCAAGAATGCTAGAGTAGGTTACCATCCCTTCCTCCAGGAGATCTTCCCAACCCAGAGATCGAACTCATGTCTGCCTGTATCTCCTGCATTGCAGGTGGATTCTTTACCCATTGAAGCACCTGGGAAGCTGGAAAAAGGAGGAGGTCCTATGAAACGTAGGCTGTTTGGCAGCATCCCTGGCTTCTAGACGCCAGTTACCCCCTCATCACTTGTGGCAACCATAGTGTGTCCAGATACGGCCAGACGTTCCCATATAACAGTTTACTCATGCCAGGACCTCCTCGTCAACAGCAAAGAAAAATAGAACACTCAGCAGCATCAGGAAACCAAAAACCTCTGCAAAATTCTGATGACTTCACAAAACCTACTGCAACAAATCTCAGAGCTACCTAAAATGAATTCTTAAACAGAAGGCGTGTGCGAAAACAAGGTTTTTAGAAGAACTTAGGTTTTGAAATGGCTACCCACTTTAGTATTCTTGCCTGGAAAATCCCGTGAACAGAGGAGTCTGGTGGGCTACAGTCCATGGGTTAGCAAAGAATCGGACATGACTGAACATCTGAGCATAGGTTTTGAGAAGACCTGAGTGTTTCTTCTTGCTAACTAATCTAAAAGTGACACACAACAACAGCCCCAAAATCTAACGGTGGTAATGGGGGAGGTGTTGCAGAAATAATCTTGACTTTGGCTGTCTAGTCTGCTTCTGATGTTCATGTATTCACTCACTCACCAATTAGTTAATAAGTATCCACTCACTGATTAGTTAATAAGTATCCATAAGTGTTTCCAACACAGTCTTTGAGCAGATTATACACATGCTGAAGATGTTGGACTGGTGTTGTAGGAAGAGGGTATCCCATAAAGAGTTTGTATTTATAGATGGTAAGCAAAGATATTAACTGTGAAACAGATTCATGCCCTTATCCCTGAAAAGGAATATCATGGTAATTACCACCGTCCTTCAGAATCACAGCTTCCCTGGTGGCTCAGACGGGTAAAGAATCTGCCTGCAATGCAGAAGACATGGGTTCAACCCCTGAGTTGGGAAGATCCCCTGGAACAAGGAATGGCTACCCGCTCTGGTATTCTTGCCTGGAGAATCCCATGGACAGAGGATCCTGGTAGGCTACAATCCATGGGGCTGTAAAGAGTCAGACAGGACTGAGCGACTAACACATTCATTTCAGAATCAAAACCCTGTTGGTCACAAATCAGAATTTTCAGTGATGAGTTGGAAGAAGAAGGAAGGGAGAGAGGCAGGGAGGAAGGGAAAGAAAGAAGGCAGTAGTTGTTTTTTATTTTTCCCCCCCTTGAAGGACTCATTCTCTCCTTGTTACTGTAGAGAATGAAATGAGCTATTGTTTCTCCATTGTTTCTTATTTTCCTAACCCTGCCAGAGGCAGGGGGTTTAACTGGAGATCCTCAGCCTGTTGACTGGCTGGTGCAAACCCCCCCTCCATGGATCCTGGCTGCCTGTAGCCTGGCTCCTTTCTGCTCATGTGTATCTATCTGTCTGTTCTGTAGCTGCTGCGTAAACAGATTTTTTGTTTTTAATAAGGAGCGGGAAAGGCTTACAGTCCTTCCCAGTAGGATAGTTGAAAAAAGAACGCAAGTCAACAGGGGCACACTTGCCCTTCTGTTAACTCTTGCCTGTCTGGTGGTGAGCCTGGGGTGCTGTCCGCCAGCCTCAGCATCTTCTTAGACAACATTGCCAGACTTCAAGCAACTTCCACCAGGCTTCCTTCCCTTCTGCTCTTCTCCTGCTCTGACTTGGCCACAAGAGAATGTTGGTTTTGGGGGACACGCTTATCCTGGGACTCACTAGAGATAGAGGCTAGGATTGCTGGTTCTGAACTAGAACTGATTTCTAACTGGGTTCTGTCACTTACAGGCTGTGTGATCACAGGCCAGTTGGTTAACATCTCTGAGTTTTGTTGTTTTGTTTTTGCTGTAAAACTGGGATGATAATAATACCGTCCTCACAGGGGTAGCTCTGAGTAATGAATGAGGAAGCGTCTTTAAGGCACCAGGTAACTGGCCAACAGTTGCTGCTGTTTTTTTGTCACTATCACCAAAGTCTTGGTGTTTTCCACACACCCGGGCAGGGAGCTGGGAGGCAGCTCTGGAAATTGCATCCCAGGCATCATTTTTCCTGCAGAAACTAAGAAAATGGTGAGTCATTAAAACAACAGCCAGCCGGCTGCAGCCCACTTTTGTCCTGTGTGGAAAGCAACTGACTTCTTGAACCTGGCTGTGTGTGTGTGTGTGTGTGTGTATGTATGTGTGTGAACGTCACTCAGTCATGTCCAACTCTTTGCCACACCATGGACTATACAGTCCATGGAATCCGCCAGGCCAGAATACTGAAGTGGATAACCTTTCCCTTCTCCAGGGGATCTTGCCAACCTAGGAATCGAACCCGGTTCTCTCACATTGCAGGCGGATTCTTTACCAGCTGAGCCACAAGGGAAGCCCAAGAATACTGAAGTGGGTATCCTATCCCTTCTCCAGCAGATCTTCCCAACCCAGGAATCGAACTGGGGTCTCCTGCATTGCAGGTGGATTCTTTACCAATGGGAGGCCCCTGAACCTGGCTGGTGTCATCTAACCACGGCTCCAGACACCCGCCTGCTTGCCGAGTCACTCTGTGCCGATAGCTTCTGGCATGCAGGAGGACCTCTGGGCTCCACGGTATCCCCTGAGCTCTTGGGCACTTCTCAGTGGCATGGACTCCGCCTGCCGTGGGACAGCGACTGGGCCCCTCTGTCTGGGCTGCTGGACACTCGAGCTCCCAGAGTCAGCACAGGATGTTCATCCGTTTGCACACGTTAAGCCCAGGGTTCTGATTGTCGGTTGGTCTCCGTCTCTGGGGGCTTGACTGACCTGTGCCCAGAATAGGCTTGGGTTCTGGCTGCTGAGGGAACCCAGATGCCTTGGGACAGTGACAGGGGAGCCGAGGGCTCTCAGGGTGCCAGGAGCCCCCACTTTGGGCAGCAGGTTGTACACAGAAAATCTCGTTTCTCTTTCACTACAAACCCGGGAGCCTGGCTCTGTGCAGATGAAGAAACTCCTGATTGACTGAAAGGGCGTGTGAGTCTAAGTTCCCAAGATAGAGATTTGCCAGAATTTTCCTCCCGACATCTATTTGACAGGTGATGTTCTCATGGTTGACGTGCTCTCGGGGGGATAAATCTATGATTTTAATAAGCCCTCCTCTGAATTTTTCAGAGAAATTTGAGAAAATTGGGTTTAAACTCAAAGCTCTTGTTTCTGTGTGCATGCTACTTAAAAAAATTTTTTTTGAGTATTTGAGTAATGATATCATCCAGTGAAAGATCTATTTCTGAATATCACAAAGATAACACAGGCTGTGGGTTCTGCACCATCCCCCACACACCAGCTCTGACTAACTCTTCTTTCTGGGAAAGGAGCCCACACACCGCAATTCAGGGTCACAGGTTCAAGGTAATCCACGCACAGCTCTTAGAATACAATTGCATGGTCAACACACTCAATAAATAACGATAGCGAATCTGCGTACAGCCTTTGGTTTGGGAAGATCCCCTGGAGGAGAGCATGGAACCCACTCCAGGATTCTTGCCTGGAGAATTTGCATGGACAGAGGAGCCTAGCGGGCTACACTCCGTGTGGTCGCACAGAGTCGGACACGCCTGAGCATCTTTCACTTTTCTAGCATTCTCTCACTGTTGTTGTTCAGTTGCTAAGTCACTTCTGACTCTTTGTGACCCCATGGACTGCAGCACACCAGGCTCCTCTGTCCTCCACTATCTCCCGGGGTTTGCTCAAATTCATGTCCATTGAGTCAGTGATGCTACCTAACCATCTCATCCTCTGCTGCCCGCCTCTCCTTTTGCCTTCAATTTTTCCCAACATCAGGGTCTTTTCCAAAGAGTTGCCTTTTCGCATCAAGTGGCCAAAATATTGGAGCTTCAGCAACAGTCATTTCCTTTTAGAATTGACTGGTTTAATCTCTTACTGAGTGACATATTTTAACAAATTTAGTTGCCACAAAAACCTTTTTAAGTGAGTATTGTCATTACCTGCATTTTATAGATAAGACTCCTGTTGCCTAGGGTAGAGTATTTGCCTAAGGTCTGCATGTGGAAAGCAGTGGACCTTGGATTTAAACTGAGAGGAGCTTCCTCTGATCAGAGTCTGCCATCTTTAATTGCACTGGGTGATATTTTACCATGAACTTGAACTGGCTTGTTTTTATTTAATAGTCAGTGAGTTCTGAGAGTCAGGATTTGAACTGTTGTTATTGGCAAGTTACTGTAGCAGTCTCACAGATCCCAGGGAGGCCACTATCTGTGACTCCACCTTGAGAACCACCCTGGAGGGTGGTCGGCAGAGAGCATAGTGGCAAAGTCTCACAACTTTTGTGTGTGAAGTCACAGGGCAGTCTGCCCCTGAAATTAGAGATTTGCAAAATAAATGCCATTCAAGGTCATGTGGCTTATGTTAGTGAGCCTCTTGACTCATGGGGCTGCCATTTTTCTTGGACTGGCATATACTAGAGCTTCCCCATGGTTCAGCCGCAAAGAATCTACCTGCATTGCAGGAGACTCAGGTTCAATCCCTAGGTCAGGAAGATCCCCTGGAGAAGGGAAATAGCTACCCATTCCAATATTCCTCCTGGAAAAATCCCCTCGACAGAGGATCCTGGTGGGTATATATCACTAAATTGTGTCCTGGCTCTGGACAAGCTCTGACTCTAAGGAGTGCCGATCACAAGCCATCTGCAAAGGATTCCAGTGGTGGGCACAGGGCGGATCTCAGGCTGCTTCTGTTCAGCTTCTTCATCAATGACTTAGATGAGTAGGTGCAAAACTTTTCATGAAGAGTCAGAGAGGAAATACTTACCGCTTTGCAGACTGTTGGGTCTCTGTCATACCTACTTATGTCTGGTATCATTGAATGTAAGTAGGCTTCAGTTCAGTTCAGTTCAGTCGCTCAGTCGTGTCTGACTCTGCGACCCCATGAATCGCAGCATGCCAGGCCTGCCTATCCATCACCAACTCCCGGAGTTCACTCAGACTCACATCCATCGAGTCAGTGATGCCATCCAGCCATCTCATCCTCGGTCGTCCCCTTCTCCTCCTGCCCCCAATCCCTCCCAGCATCAGAGTCTTTTCCAATGAGTTAGCTCTTTGCATGAGGTGGCCAAAGTACTGGAGCTTCAGCTTCAGCATCAGTCCCTCCAAAGAAATCCCAGGGTTGATCTCCTTCAGAATGGACTGGTTGGATCTCCTTGCAGTCCAAGGGACTCTCAAGAGTCTTCTCCAACACCACAGTTCAAAAGCTTCATTTCTTTGGCACTCAACTTTCTTCACAGTCCAACTCTCACTTCCATACATGACCACTGGAAAAACCATAGCCTTGACTAAACAGACCTTTGTTGGCAAAGTAGTGTCTCTGCTTTTGAATATGTTATCTAGGTTGGTCATAACTTTTCTTCCAAGGAGTAAGCGTCTTTTAATTTCATGGCTGCAATCACCATCCGCAGTGATTTTGGAGCCCCCAAAAATAAAGTCTGACACTGTTTCCACTGTTTCCCCATCTATTTCCCATGAAGTGATGGGAACAGATGCCATGATCTTCGTTTTCTGAATGTTGAGCTTTAAGCCAACTTTTTCACTCTCCTCTTTCACTTTCATCAAGAGGCTTTTGAGTTCCTCTTTGCCTTCTGCCATAAGGGTGGTGTCATATGCATGTCTGAGGTTACTGATATTTCTCCTGGCAATCTTGATTCCAGCTTGTGCTTCTTCCAGTCCAGCGTTTCTCATGATGTACTCTGCATATAAGTTAAATAGGCAGGGTGACAATATACAGCCTTGACGTACTCCTTTTCCTATTTGGAACCTGTCTGTTGTTCCATGTCCAGTTCTAACTGTTGCTTCCTGAAGATCCTTAAATAAATGTGCACAGCTATATTCCAATAAAACATTATAAAAACAGGTGATGAGCCAGTATGTGACATGAACCTTAGACCCTAGTTTGCTGACCTCTGATCAAGATCCAGAAGGCAGGGACTTCCCTGGAAGTCTAGTGGTAAAGAATCTGCCTTCCAGTGCAGGGGACACAGGTTCCAGCCCTGGTCAGGGAACTAAGATCCCGCATACTTCAAGGCAACTAAACCTGTGCCACAAGGGAGACCCAGCACAGCCAAAAACAAGCAAACAAAAAGCTATATCTGAGGACACAGAGACAGATTTATTACACTAGTAATGACAAAAACTTGGGAAAAAGGGCTGCAGTGTGGGTGCTGAAAATGAAGATTCACAAAGCTCTCAGCGGTCCAGGACAATAGCAGGTAGTAAACGTTAGAAATTCTGTGAATAGCTGGGTTGGAATTCTGGTTCTGTCACTTATTAGGCTTGTCTGCCTTTGACAACTGATGCAGTGCACTTCATCTTTCTGAATCTCACATATGTCTTCTGTAAAGGAGAGAACATCATGAACCTTTCTCTGTGCTCAGTCGTGTCCAATTCTATGTGACTCCATGAACTGTATCCCCCCAGGCTCCTCTGTCCCTGGGATTTCTCCAGGCAAGCATGCTGGAATGGGTAGCCATTGCCTTCTCCAAACCTTCCTCTGTGGATCCGTGTAAAGATCAAATATAGAGCTATATTTATCAATAGACATAAAGGTAGATACTTCCATTTATCTTTTAGGGGATAATCAGCAGAAGTCTAGACTGCAAGAACTTGGTTAAGAATCAGGGTCCAGATTTTAGGTGACTGAAAGCCTAGGATGAGCCAGGTGTGTGGCCTGGCTACCCTAAAGGCAGCTCCCACCATCCCTGCGTGTTTGGGGGTGGGCAGCGGATACAAAGGAAACTGGTGTCCATAGGCTGGACCAACCTGGGAGGCAGAGTCATTGATGTCAGAGAAGCATAGCAGAGGGCAAAGGACGAGAACTGGGAATTCTGGGCTAGCATCCCAGTTCTGTCACCTCTTGGCCTTGAGATCTTAGTCAAATCACATAGTTAGCCTGACCTTCAGTTCTGCGTCCAAGAACAGCATCTTGGTTCCAGAATTGTGGGGACCCTGATAGATGACTCTCCCTCCAGTTGGTCAACATTCACCCTCATTTTTCTGAGATGGTCACCTTCTCCCCATGTCCTCACATGGCAGAGGGAAAGCTTCAGTCTTTCTTTCTCGCTCTTTTTGTTTGTTTTGGTTTTTTACAGCATGTGGAATCTTAGTTCCCTGACCAGGGATTGAACTAGCACCCCCCCCCCCCCCGCCCCGCACTGGAGGTTTGGAGTCCTAACCATGACTCCCAGGGAAGTCCCGAAAGCTTCGGTCTTTTCATCCCCTTGCAAGGCACTCTCTCCATTGATGAGGGTACCATTCTCATCATCTGATTACCTCCCAAAGGCCCCACATCCTGATACCATCACACCCAAGGGTAGGATTTCAACATATGAATTTTTGGTGTGGGAACACCAACATTCAGTGCATAACACCTTTTATAGAGAGGGTTTTTTTGTTTTTGTTTTTTTTAAGGACTCTAGCTCACAATGGGCAACATATTGTATCTGGCAATGATATAGGATCATGAGAGAAGAAGGGAAAATAGACATGGATGCATGGGCTTGGGGCTCATGGGCCATAGAGAGCCCTGGGGCCAGGAGGAGCATGCCCAGGGCAAGTCCAGAGGCATGGAGACGCCTGGGCTGGGTCTCACAGTTCTGATTGCAGCGTGACCCCGAGCCCGTCACCTTCTCTGAATCTCAGCCTGTCCTCCTTTATAAATTGGGTGGGTTGGACAAGTGACATGGTGGCTAGCTGGTGCTTCTTGATGTGAACCATACATCACAGCCAGGGCTGGAGGATGTGTCTGGGCGTCTCCTGAAGCAGTTCTTCCTGCCTGAGCCTGAGCTTCTCACTTTCTTGTCATTTGCTGCTTAGTTACCAATTGCTGTTGTTCCATATTTTACTCATTGAAAGACAGTCATCCCAATGACAGCTAACATTTATGGAGCACTCACTTAGCATGTGTCTTCTCTAAGAGCTTTCCTTATATTAACTCATTTAGTCTTTATAACAATTCTGTAAAGTAAGTACTATTATTATGCCTACTGTGTAGATAAGGACCCAAAGATTGAATATCTTGGGATGGAGAAGCCCAAATTCAAACTTCAATTTGTCTCCAGAATATGGGCATGAGTGGTCACAGAACCACAGCTCCAGAGAGTAAAATAATCCCTGAAAAATGTTTAGCCTGGATCCTAGCCTAGAGTGAGGACTTGATGCATGTTATACTTTTCAGCTGCAAAATGGATATTAAAAAATATTACACCTCCTAGGTTACAAGGTATCGTGAGAGTAAATGAAAGAGGAACTATGCAGTTTTTAAGACAGCACTAGGTTCCCTGCAGAGAATTGCTAAGTGCTGGCTATTAACACCTTTAAATTAGTGTTCATCTTCAGTCATGTCCAAGTCTTTGTGGCCCCATGGACTGTAAACCTCCAGGTTCCTCTGTCTGTGGGATTCTCCAGGCAAGGATACTGGAGTGAGCTGCCATGGCCTCCTTCAGAGGATCTCCCTGGCCCAGGGATCGAACCCACATCTGTCATGTCTCCTGAACTGGCAGGCGAGTTTTTTACCACTAGCACCACCTGGGAAGTCCTTGTAAATAAATAAATATACTGAATTAGTGTTTAATCAACAGAAGCACATGTGTCCATTTCTTACTATATTCCAGTCGTAAATCTACTAAGAAAAGAGATCAGATGGACAAGAAGACATCTCAAAGCTCTTACTCAACTGTGTCCAGAATTTGCTTTCCACTCAAAACTTGCAGGACAAAGTATCTCATTCGAAGGAGATAAGACAAATCTTGTGATTATCACTGTAGAGATGAGAAAACTGAGGCTTCCTTAGCAAAGTCAATCATCCGGGAGAGAGCCTGAAAAATCAGCCACCTTTGTAGCTTTAATTTACCACCGTTGACTCTGTTCCGGATGCTAAGTGTGATTTATCCCACGTGATTAGTTCAAGCCTCCGTGACGTGGGTGCTGTCATCCTCATTTTCCAGGTACTGAAATCGAGGTTAAAGAACATGAATCTTGCCAGTCTGATCCTCTAGTCTCAGAACCAGAGTCCAGGTCTTGTGTCCTTTCCATCCCAGCATTCGAGGAATCCTCATGGGTTTCATGACCTCAGTTCTTTATTTTTCTTTAATTTTTTAAAATACTTATTTATGTCGCTGTGTTGGGTCTTCGTTGTGGCATGGGATATCTTTGTTAAAGCATGTGGGTTCTCTCCAGTTTGGGCTGGAGGGCTTACCCTTGGCATGTGGGATCCCACTTCCCCAGCCAGGGATTGAACTCACGTCCCCTGCATTGGGAGGCGGATTCTTAACCACTGGACCATCAGGGAAGTCCCTGATCTCATTCTTTTAAATGAATTGAACCTTCTTTCCCCTGAATAGTTTACTCTTCTGCCAATATCCGATGTGAATCTGATACTATCATGAGTTTCACTGCCGGTATTTTTGTTGTTTTGGCAACTGTCAACGTATGGTGGGATCATCCAGGAGCCTCATGCAGAGACATCATTACTGAAGACCATTTCTGAGCACCTAGTCTGTGCTAGGTGAGGCTCTTTGCATCTGAAATTCTGCCCAGTCCTCTGGAGAACCTAACACAGCAGATATTACCACCCCGTTCACAGGGGAAGAGAGCAAGCACCCAGAGGCTATGACTCATGCCCCTTGGTTGCAGAGCTCAAAAATTGAACAGGGCAGTATTCTTGCCCAGGACTTCCCTGGTGATGCAGTGATTAATAAACCACCTGCCAATGCAGGGGACATGGGTTCGGTTCCTGGTTTGGGAAGATTCCGATGCTGCGGGGAACCTAAGCCAGTGTGTCACAACTACTGAAGTCCTTGCACCCGAGATCCTGTGCTCTGCCAGGAGAGAAGCCACTGCAATGAGATGCCCGCACTCCACAATGCAAGAGTGACCCTGGCTCGCCGCATCTAGAGAAAAACCCGCGTGGCAACGAAAACCCAGTGCAGCCAAAAATAGAGAGATAAATAATTTTTGAGAAGATGCATACCCAAATCTCTCTGAGTACAAAGTTCCTTCTGCCACAGCATTTACATAAACCCATATGGAGGGAGCCCGAAATAACCAGAAGCACAAGCCATGTCATATGGCGGCATGTGACGGATCGTCAGGCACCGGGACTAGGGCAGAACTTCAGAGGAGAGCATCGGTGGGATGGCCTTGAAAGGTTTCACCAAGTGCCAAAACCCTCTGAAGTGAAGTGAAAGTGTTAGTCCCTCAGTCCTGTCCGACTCTTTGCGGCCCCGTGGACTGTAGCCCGCCAGGCTCCTCTGTCCATGGGATTCTCTGGGCAAGAATAGTGGTTGTTTGTTCCGTCCCTCAGTCATGTCTGACCCTTTGCAACCCTGTGGACCGTAGCCCTCCAGGCTCCTCTGTCCATAGACTCCTCCAGGCAAGAGTCCTGGAGCGGGTTGCTATTCCCTTTTCCAGGGGATATTCCTGACCCAGGGATTAGACCTGAGTCTTAGGTCTTGCAGGCAGATTCTTTACCATCTGAGCGCCCAGGGAGGCCATTAAGGATAGGTCAACAGGAGAGAAACCCAGAGGTCAAGGAAGGTGAGCAGTCAGGGAATGAGGGGATTCCAGGGTCCTTGAACCTCAGGTGCTTTTAGGAGAACAAAGGCAGAAAAGATGTCTTCGCCTGGCCCTTGTCTGCCACGGCATCTGCCTGCTGGAACGTCTGAGCCGATGAGCCTCGGTGGTGAACCGAAGTAGCCTCCTCCTCTGCCCGGTTTCTGGGTCATCGTCCTGCCTGGGGCCAATGGTGCAGAAGGAGGCCCCCCGGTGGGAAGGAAGCTCCTGGCCTCATCAGGTGCTTCCATTACATAAAAGTGCACCCAGGGAGCAGAGTGTGGGGCTGGTCCAGGGACATCGGGGGTGGGGGACAAGCACCTTCTCCCCTTCAACCACGTCCAGGCGGACATTGCTCATTGATCCCAGCACTTTTTTTGCCTCCAGGTCTGAGCTTGGCCTCGATGTCTAGACAATTGCTCCCCAAGAGGAAATCTATTTGCCATCCATGCATGCGTGCATGAGTGCTTAGCCACTTTAGTCGTGTCTGACTCTCTGTGACCCCATGGACCATGGCCCACCAGGCTCCTCTGTCCATGGGATTCTCCAGGCCAGAACACTGGAGTAGGTTGCCATTTCCCTCTCCGATGCCATCCATGACTTAGCCTTATAGCTGAGAAAGAACAAAGCTGTGGGAGTTGTCTGAGCCCAGAGTCCAGCCTGACACCCAGCTCTGCCTGATTGCAAAGCCTTCATTAATTCTTCTGCCTCCGACCTGCTCTGTGGGGGTCAGAAGTGTAGCAGAAAGAACACCAAATGGAGGGACCTCCCTGGTGGTCCAGTGGTTAAGGCTCCTCGCTTCCAGTGCAGGGGACATGGGTTCCATCCCTGGTAGGGGAACTAAGATCCCACGTGTCCCATGAGACAACCTAAAAATAAAAATAAAGCAACAACAACAAAAAAATAAAGGGGGCAGAAAATGCCAGTAGTTACTAAAGTAAACATTACAAGAAAAAATGGAGAGCCCAGGTCTGCTGGAAACGAGCCAAATCCTTTCTCCTCTTTCGACTTCGGACTTTCCCAGTGGCTCAATGGGTAAAGGATCCTCCCGCAATGCAGGAGACACAGGTTTGATCTCTGGGTGGGGAAGATCCTCTGGAAGAGGAAATGACAACGTACTCCAGGACTCTTACCTAGGGAGTCCCATGGACAGAGGAGCCTGGCAGGCTATATAGTCCAAAGGATCGGAAAGAATCAGACAAGACTAAGCCCATGCTCACACTCGACTTCAGCTCCCTCAACCCTAAGATGGAAGTGATTCCTGGGGGCTGTCAGGAGGGCAGCAGGGAAAAACCCAGGAAAAGCATGAAGCCCGAGGCTTGCACACTGCAGAGCCAGAGAAACACCCAACCTCCCATCGCTGCTCAGCCACAGTTGGAAGCCCCCATGGTGTGATGGAAATGCCTTTGTAACTGTCAGATACTAAACGAAGGTCACCCCGAGATCATGGAGACCAAGCCTAGAGATGGAAGAGCTGTGGGCTGAGACACAAGTGCTATCTCTTCCTGTCTCTGTGTGTCATTTGACAAATCACTCACCCTCTCTGTGCTTCACTTTATGAACAAAACTGAGATGGAGATTGAGTGATCTGGGACATTCCCAGACACCCTGGAGTGGCGATCTTAGTCCGACAGCCAGACATGGCAGTTCAGGATCTAACTAACCAGCTTATGCCCACGCCCACCCCTCCAGCCACACCTCCCCAACCCCCAACTCAAAGGGAAGAGCCCCCACCCAACCCTTGTGGATAGAATAAGGTCCCTTTCTTTGCCCCTGTCTCCCATTAAAAAAAAATAAAACACACAACGAGGCTCTATGAGAAAACAACCACCGCCTGTTTTTCAAATTGAGTCAAGGGGGAGAGATTGCCGCACTGCTTTCGGACGGGCGTGTGTCCAGGTTGCTGCTGTGTGAAGACCCACGGGTCTTTCTACTTCGGAGGTTTTGTGAAATATTGTGGATTTTCTCTGTAAGAGCCTGTCTCCATAAAAGGGTCGTCTACCAGTAGGGTGCTCAGTAAAGCCACAGTAAAGCCTGAAACTTGAGCTTCAGCAGACATCTCTGCGGTAGGAAGGAAATGAGACCCACCCAGAGGACCAGCAGAGGAGGGACCGGCTCTGCTGGCAGGGATTCCACCCTCAGCAGAGCTGCCTGGTTTCTTCCAGGGCTAGAAAGTGAGCCTCGGGGAGGCTTCAAGACCCCCTTGTGGAGTTGGAAACTGGGGGTCAGCTCCAGGCCCGGGAGGCCTTCTCTCCTTCTCAGCTCTGTCCCTTGGCTGGCTGATTGCCGTGGACAGCCGTCTGGGGCTATGACTGCTCTTGGTGAGGCTTTTTCTCTTCATTACTGCACTCCCTAAGCCAGAGCTAGACAGGTAACCACCCCCCACCCCATAACTCCTGCATGGCCCAAGCTTGTCATGTGGATTACGGTAAAACAAGCCCTTACTTTGTCTTCCCAGCGTCTCTTCAAATTTACCCCAGGGTGTCTTTGTTTCCTGTGGCTTCCATACAAAAGTACCCCAAACCTGGCTGCTTGAAAACAACAGAAACTTACTCTCGCAATTTTAGAGGCTAGAAGCCGAAATCAAGGCGTCTGCTGGGTTGAGGTTCTGAGATTGTTCTGGGTGTCCCTTCTCGAGCCTGGTGGCTCCTGGCAAGCTTTGGCTCGTAGACAAACCGCTCCTCTCCCTGCCTCTGTCTTCACATGGACCCCTCCCCTGTGTCTCTGGGTCCATTTTCCCTTCTTAACCTCTCATAAGGACTTATCATTGGATTTAGGGTACGCCCTAATCCAAGATAATCTTACATTTTCAACTAGATTACATCTGCAAACACCCTCCTTTTTCCATGTTGTTGTTCATTCACTAAGTTGTATCTGACTCTTTGCAATCCCAGCAGCACGCCACGCTAGTGCCAAGATAGTCCTTAACTATCTCCCGGAGTTTGCTCAAACTCATGTCCATCGAGTCGATGATGCCATCCAACCATCTCATCCCCTGTTATCCCCTTCTCCTCCTGCCCTTAATCTTTCTCAGCATCAGGGTCTTTTCCAATGAGTAGGCTCTTCACATGAGGGGTCCAAGGTATTGGAGTTTCCGCTTGAGCATTAGTCCTTCCAATGAATATTCGGGGTTGATTTCCTTTAGGATTGACTGGTTTGATCTCCTTATAATCCAAGGGCTTCTCAAGAGGCTTCTCCAGCACCACAGTTTGAAAATATCAGTTCTTTGGTGCTCAGCCTTCGTGATGGTCCAGCTCTTGCATCTGTACATGACAGGTTCCAAGCGGACCTAACTTTTGAGTGGGGTGGGGCTTCTATTCAACTCACTGCAGATTTTTCCCTCCTTTTGTCCCTGGAGAAAGCTGGTTTGCACCCTCTCAGGTATGACTCAGCTACTTTGAGTTTCAGTTCACCTGCTGGAACATCTACTGTTGAGTAACAGCCATACCCTGAGCTCCAGTTAGATCTTCTCTGCTGTGCAGCTCAGACTTGGTTCAGACTGACAGATGCACTGGGCAAGGGAAGCATTGTCCTCTCTTTTCTACTCACCTCCGTCCGTCCCCCACCCGCAGCTGCTGCTTTACTCTCCTTCAGTCTGTGGGTATGGTGGGGGTGCTGGGAGGTTTCACATTCTGGGCTTGGCAAATATTCCAAGCAGAGATCCTGGGTTGGCCTGGCCTGTGTGGACAGAGGCTTGTTCCCTCATGGCCCCGTCCCTCCTGCAGTCCCCACGCACAGGGTCCTAAGTCCTGGTGTTGCAGAGAAGAAGTTCTGACTCCGTGTTGGGAACTGTTTCTTTGACTCCCTTTTGGTTGCTTTTGTCACTATCATCATACATAATGGCCTCAGAGGACGCTGTCTGCCCGACTGCAAACTAAAGTGCCTTGGTCAGCTCACAGAGAGATGATCTGACCCTGCCCAGCTGGGCAGGGCTGACTCCTTGGAAAAGCCCCTGATGCTGGGAAAGACTGAGGGCCGGAGAAGAAGGGGGTGACAGAGGATGAGATGGTTGCGTGGCATCACCGACTTGATGGACATGAGTCTGAGTAAACTCCAGGAGATGGTGAAGGATGGGGAAGCCTGGCGTGCTGCAGTCCACGGGGTCTCAAAGAGGCGGACACGACTGAGCGACTGAACAACACAGCCCTTGCAAAGGCTGGCCCTTCCTTTGGAGATGTTTTGCAAGCCTGGAGACCCTTTCACTTTACTTTCCCACCGCCTCTCCCTCTCTATTCTGCCTTTTGACTTCAGTTCCTCATTGCTTCTTTCTCTCTGACTCCACAAAGGAACCTGGCATCCAGACCCCGACAAGATGGTTTTTTGAGGCGCTAGCCTGCCATCTTCTCGGTCAGCCAGCTCCCAGAATAAAGTCTCTTCCTTGCCTTAACCCTTCTTCTCTCAGGTGTATCAGCCTGTCATGTGGCTCGATAACACTGGCGTGAAGCCAGCACCCGTAGAGATATTACTTTGTCAACAAAGGTCCGTCTAGTCAAGGCTATGATTTCTCCAGTGGTCATGTATGGATGTGAGAGTTGGACTATAAAGAAAGCAGAGCACAGAAGAATTGATGCTTTTGAACTGTGATGTTGCAGAAGACTCTTGAGAGTCCCTTGGACTGCAAGGAGATCCAACCAGTCCATCCTAAAGGAGATCAGTCCTGGATGTTCATTGGAGGGACTGATGTTGAAGCTGAAACTCCAATACTTTGACCACCTGATGCAAAGAGCTGACTCATTTGAAAAGATTCTCATGCTGGGAAAGATCGAAGACAGGAGGAGAAGCAACTGAACTGAACTGCAGAACTGTTTTACTGGGCCTGCCCTCATTCCCCCTTTGATTATCTGGCACACAGGCACAGCATCAGGGTCTTTTCCAAGGAGTTAGCTCTTTGCATCAGGTGGCCCAAGTATTGGTCATCCAGCAGGAAGGCATTTAGCCT
Organism: Capricornis sumatraensis; assembly: GCF_032405125.1. Classification (NCBI taxonomy): domain Eukaryota; kingdom Metazoa; phylum Chordata; class Mammalia; order Artiodactyla; family Bovidae; genus Capricornis; species Capricornis sumatraensis. The sequence goes on along the minus strand of NC_091075.1, from coordinate 114,161,880 downwards.
CCCCTGCCCTTTCTTATGGAGAAGGCAATGGCACCCCACTCCAGTACTCTTGCCTGGAAAATCCCATGGATAGAGGAGCCTGGAAGGCTGCAGTCCATGAGGTTGCGAAGAGTTGGACACGACTGAGCGACTTCACTTGCACTTTTCACTTTGATGCATTGGAGAAGGAAATGGCAACCTACTCCAGTGTTCTTGCCTGGAGAATCCCAGGACGCAGGAGCCTGGTGGGCTGGCATGTATGGGGTCGCACAGAGTCGGACATGACTGAAGCGACTTAGCAGCAGCAGCAGCCCTTTCTTAGGGATCGAACTCCCACACCCGATCCTCTCTCACGCTTTCAGGTGTAGGTTGGTCTCAAGACTTCTGTTTTTCAACTGCCAGAAATGCCAATGGAAATAGACTTCAAGAATCTGCACATCCTGGAGCTTCCCTCTGGAGTGTGTGTATGTTAGTCACTCAGCTGCGTCCCGCTTTTTGTGACCCCGTGACTGTAGCCTGCCAGGTTCTTCTGTCCATGGAATTCTCCAGGCAAGAATACTGGAGTAGGTTGTCATTCCCTTCTCCAAGGGATCTTCTTCTCCGTCCAAGGACTGAAACCTTGTCTCCCACATTGCAGGCAGATTCTTTACCATCTGAGCCACCAGTGTCTAAGGTCATAAAAGCCCCATGCCCTGGGGAAAGGGTAAGACTCTATGAACTTCAGGCCCTCCAAGAACTCCCTTCCCCTGGGCTCTGTGCCCACACCCAAGGCTCCTTTATCTGCTTGTTCTGCTGGCTCTGTCTGTCTGCACACAGAAGCATCCTGCTGTCTCCCACTTATTTCTCTCTGTGATTATTGCATTAGCTCCTTAGTTGCAATGAAAAAAGGCAGCGCCTATTCTAGTTATGTGGATTATCTTAGGGCATCCTTTCGATGAGGGCATTCTCACTATTTTAGCTCTCACTGCTGTTAAAAAAAAAAAAAGGCAGGCGCAGCACAGTAGATTGGGAATCTCTGCAGAGAAGCCAGTCTGAAGTTTCTGGAATCATGCAGAGAGTACAAGTGTGCCTCCATTCTGCATCTATTATCATAAAGATCCTTGAAGGATGGGGAAAGGTAGAAAAGAATTAAATATGGGCCATTGTTTTACGCCTTGTGGAAAGGACCTTCACTGCAGGAATGCAGGTTTGAATAGCAGACTTTTTTTTTTTTTAATCTCTTCTGTGAAAGTGGTGAGGTTTGGGTGGTCTTTTTTGATTAAAAAAAAAAAGAAGAAGAAAACTCATTGGTAACAGATGAAATGGAAACCCGAGAGCTCTTTCTTAGTTCAGATCAGCCATGGGGGTCTTTGTTCCCACCTTCATTTCCATGTTCCTGGCCTCGTCAAATGACCCACCACTCCTGGCATGCTGCCCTGCCCTAATTTCATGTCCCAAATCTTTTTGAATTCTCATTTTTTCTCTCGCTTTTATGTAAGCCTCATACCACTTTGTCCTTCCAACCCCTACCTGTCTGCCAAGAATGCCGTTTTCAGGCTCCAAGTTGTGTCCAACTCTTTGCGCCCCACTCCAGTATTCTTGCCTGGAAATCCCATGGACAGAGGAGCCAGGTGGGCTAGGGCCCACGGGATTGCAAACCAGTGGGCCAGGACTCAGTGACCAAACGGCAGCAAAAGCGCTAACACCAAACATCTGGGCTTCCGTGCTGCGGTGCCTCTGGAACGCTGTCCCTGTTTCACATGAAGTGAAAAGTGAAAGTCGCTCAGTCGTGCCCGACTCTTTGCCACCCCTTGGACTGTATAGTCCATAGAATTCTCCAGGCCAGAATACTGGAGTGGGCAGCCTTTCCCTTCTCCAGGGGATCTTCGCAAGCCAGGGATCGAACCCAGGTCTCCTGCATCGCAGGCAGATTTTTTCCCAGCTGAGCCACCAGGGAAGACCAAGAATATTGGAGTGAGTAGCCTATCCCTTCTGCAGGGGATCTTCCTGACCCAGGAATCAAACCGGGCTCTCCTGCATTGCAGGCAGATTCTTTACCAACTGAGCTATGAGGGATTCTGTTTCAGAGATAAATTCACATGTAAGCAATATCATAGGATTTTGCCTTTCTCTCTTTTAAGAGGAACTATGAGAATCAAGGAAGGCATTCAAAAGGAAGCACTTTGGGCTTCCTAGAAGAAAAGCTTTCTTTTCTTTATTCCTTGGCTCCAAGAAACGAAGGCTCCGGGTAATTCAAGTTCTCTTCTGAGGTCCAGCTAGTTAGTAGCAGATCCTGGTGGGAGAGGCCCTCTGCTCTGTTTGTTATTGTAATGTTTCGAATCATCCTCTTGTTCAACAAAAATAGAACTCTGTGACATAAAGTCTACTTTAAACATCCTCCTCACTGTTTGCTATGACTGGATAATGTATTCTCACCAGATATTAATTGGTGCAAGACATGGTGTGGGAGATGGTGGGCTTATAACAGTCAGGGATAGGGGCTCTAGAAGTTTATGGCCAATGCTTGTTTTTTAAAATCCTTTTTTAAATTTATTTTGATTTCTGACGGCACGGAGTCTTCGTTGCTGAGCAGGCTTTCTCTAGTTAGAGTGAGAAGGGGCTGCTTTCTAGTTGCAGGGCACCGGCTTTCCGTCGCGGTGGTTTCTCTTGCTGCAGAGCATGGGCTCTTGGGTGCAAAGGCCTCAGTAGTTGCCGCACCTGGGCTCACTAGCTGCGGCTCAGGCTCTAGACCACCGGCTCAGCAGTTGCGGTGCCTGGGCTTAGTTGCGCTGTGGCATGTGGAATTTTCCTGATCCAGGGTTCGAGCTCACATCTCCTGCAGCTCTTGCCTTGGCAGGTGGATTCTTACCCACTGAGCCATGTGGGAAGCCCCAGGACTTATTATGGAGCCAAGATCCATACTCTGTTTTGCTTGGATTGTTTTTATCTTTCAACAGAGATTGTTGAGCATCTTCTGTGCTATGTTTGGGGCAAAGATCAAGAAGAATATAATCCCCCTGTGGGATGTGCTGAAGGCCCAGAGTCAGTGTGTTTATGGAATGTGTGGACTTAGTGGTTAGGAAAGGCCTGGGTGGGGTGCCAACCAAACTCTTCCAGAGTAGAGTGGACCCAGAAGGATAGTCACAGCAAGAATTTGCACAGAACGAATCTTGACTTTTCTAGCAATCAGTTACCTTCTCCCCTTCCACCTCTTCCTTAGAAAAAGGAGAAATAAATAATTGAAAGGCTGGAAGGAGACCAAGAGTTCATCAGGGGCTTCCCTTGGCTGAAGGCTGGAATCTGTGTGGACAGTTTCCAAGAATGAGGATCACCTGCCACATTAATTAAAGTTCGAAGGGAAGACGTTTCCGTGAGCCCTTCTGCCAACATCCTGCAGGATCAGTCTTCCTGCTGACAAGGGATCTCTCTGGCTTTCACTCTGTCTTGACTCAGTTTCTACTCTGGATCTCTTCCACAGCATTTGGATGTATTTCATTCCATCATTTATTTATTTTTCAATCGCTATGGAAAACCAACTGCATACTAAGTCAGTGATTTTTCAAATGGGTGGAGCTTTTGGAAAAAAATACTGATGCCCGGTCCCTCATTCCTTAAAAGTGATGGAATGCTTTCGGGCTAGAACCCAGGGCCTCTTGTAATGATGATGGTGATGATGACGATGATGATGATAATGCTAAAAATGTTAGCCGCACAGTAATAGCAGCTACACAGTAAACGCTTATTGGGTGCCAGCACTGTTCTGTTCTGTGTAGATTATCTCATTGAATCCTCCCAACAGCCCTATGGATGCGCAATATTATCCGCATAAAAGATGAGGCAACTGCAGCATGGAGAAGCTAAACAACCTGCTGCCAGGTCCGTACAAGGTCAGTGGCAGTTGGTGTTTGAGCCCGTTCACTCTGTTTCCTAACCACTGTGCTTTGCCTCCGTATTTCCGTAAAGTTTCCCCAAAGCTTCTGATGCGTTTCTGCAGTTGAAAACCATTGCCATGGTGATGGTGCTTGCCACAAGTAGGCTGTTTCTCCAGACTGGTTTCTTCTTTCCTTTTGCTCCCTGATTCACTGTCTGGCATGACTCAATGGACATGAATTTGAGCAAACTCCAGGAGATAGTGAAGGACAGAGGAGCCTGGCATGCTGCAGTCCATGGGGTCGCAAAGAGTCAGACATGACTTAGCGACTGAACAGCAACCGCAGTCACTGTCTAGCAGTGGGAACAGACACACTACATGCACAAACGCACACGAGCACACTGTGTGCAGTGCCACACCTCATGCTCCACGCTGGGAGGTAAAGCTTCCCGGGTGTTGGAGGGAAGGCTGGGAAGGATAGGGTGTCAGTTCCGTTCAGTTCAGTCTCTCAGTCGTGTCCGACTCTTTGCAGCCCCATGAACTGCAGCACGCCAGGCCTCCCTGTCCATCACCAACTCCCGAAGCTTCCTCAAACTCATGTCCATCAAGTTGTTGATTCCATCCAACCATCTCATCCTCTGCCATCCCCTTCTCCTCCCACCTTCAATCTTTCCCAGCATCAGGGTCTTTTCAAATGAGTCACTTCTTTGCATCAGGTGGCCAAAGTATTGGAGTTTCAGCTTCAGCATCAGTCCTTCCAGTGAATATTCAGGACTGAATGGACTGACTGGATAGAGTGTCATTTGGCTTTAAAATCAGAAGTCTATTCACAGATCTTCAGGAGAATTAAATTTGCATAGGAGCCCTGCTGTCCTGTGGAAGTGTTCTCTATAATCCTTTCTAGGACAATGATTGTCTTCCTGGTTCTTCTGGAAAAAGTGAGCCTGTGCCTGAATCTGATTGCGCCAAACTCCAAATAACTGATGCAACCTGTTTCCTACGCCAGTCCCCTACATCTCTCCACCATTCTTGATCTCAGTTACATCTTTCTCTGAGGGTCGCCAGTTATGAAAGGGACCATGTGATGAGGCATCAGGACTCTTCGACATCATTCCCGTATTTATTTCTCTTGTTCTGTCCAGTGATCACAAGATCTTGGAGAACAGGAATTGATGCAGCAAGGGAATAGGGTTTGAATGTTTTGCTCGTATTTATAACCCCTGAACTTCAGGATGCCCAGCCTGTAGCAGGTGCTACATAAATAATCCAGTAAATAATTGCTGAAAGAAAGAATGAATGAACAAGGAAGCTGTTAATTTAATATGGACATTTGTGGTCCATCTGGATGTTGAATGATGGTGATGGTGGTGGTAGTGGTGACATCTGATCATGCCTGATAGGCATCATCTCATTGAATTTTCTCCAGTATCTTGTGAGATCAGATGGGCAGCTATCATTATCATCTGCAGCCCCATTGATACATAAACAAGCTAAGTTTCAAAGAGCTAAAAGGCTTCGCCTAACACCACTCGATGGCCTGCTCAAAATATGGGTCTTGTACTCAGGCTTCTGGAATTCAATGCCTTCTCTGCAACTGCGAGATTTCTTCACCAGAGGAACTGGAGAAACAAGTGCTTCATTTTCCCTGTGAGATGAAAGATACCTCCATAATCTCTTTCTCTTCAGGGCAAACTCTCGTATCACACTTTCTCAGTTTTGTGGTTTGATCTACCCACTGGAGGCCAGTGGCAACACCGCCAAATCTTGACCACCAAAAATGTCTTCAGACATCGCTAACTGCCCCCCTGGGAGCAAAATTCTCACGTGTTGAGGTCCACTCGTCTAATGATTCTGTCCAAAAGATGCATTTCCAATTAGTTCTGGTTACATGTGTGCTTAGTCACTCAGTTGTGTCCGACTCTTTGCAGCCCCATGGACTGTAGCCCACCAGACTCCTCTGTCCTTGGGATTCTCCAGGCAAGAATCCTGGAGTGGGTTGCCATGCCCTCCTCCAGGGGATCTTCCCAACCCAGGTATCAAACCCAGGTCTCCCACACTGCAGGCAGATTTTTTATCGACTGAGCCACCGGGGAAGCCTAGTTTGGGTCACACTATCTCCTTTTCTCCTTAAATGAAAACTCTGAGCTACATAGCTACTAAAAGTCTGGTTTAAAAAAAGAGGTTAGGAGTCAGAAGACAAAGTTAGTCAAATATAATCACCAGAGTCACGAAACCATCTGACACAGGGGAAGTGACGGAAAAGTCACCCAGTCGTGTCTGACTCCTTGTGACCCCGTAGACTACACAGTCCACGGAATTCTCCAGGCCAGAAGACTGGAGTGGGTAGCCTTTCCCTTCTCCAGGGGATCTTCCCAACCCAGGGACTGAACTCAGGTCTTCCGCATTGCAGGCAGATTCTTTACCAACCACAAGGGAAACCCAAGAATACAATCACAATAAAATAATCCTATTTCATTTTTTTAAATTTTTTAAATTTTAAATTACTTGTATTGTAGTGGTTTCTGCCATACATCAACATGGGTCAGCCATAGGTATGCATATGTCCCCTCCCTCTTGAAACCCCCTCCTGCCTCCCATCTCCCACCCTAGTTTTATTCTTCACATTGAACTTTAAGCTTCTGTCCATTTGCTCATCTCAGAAGTCTGATTATATTGTCGCATTCTAAACACATGTATGTATGTGTGTATGAATATTATATAATATATATATGATCTTTTTCTTTAGAAGTGTTCATAACTCTCTCCCTCCTGACTACTTCAAGTTAACCAAAGAAATTAATTAATAACAAAGGTAGAAAACTTCGGTCTTTGAGTCACGAGTAGCATTTCTTTTCTAACCAACAGACGAACATTGAAATTCAGGAAAAGTATGGAATTAAAGCCTAATAAAATGTTATATAAACTCTTAAGTCATGTTGACTTAAGTGGTGAGATCATGCCAGGAAAGTTAATGGAGCTGGCTCCAGAGACGCCAATCCAGTGATTTATCCACCTCTGTGCCTTTCTAAGCAGAAACACATGTCTGCAAAATGAACTCTGCAAAAACCAAAGAGAGAAATATCAAACTGCCAAGTGTATCTCAGACCTTTTCTGTACAGTTTAGGTCTTTCTGTGTACTCTTTGGCTGTACTTGAGAGAGGGACAGCAGAACCTTCACATAATTGAGGACATGTCTTTGGAGGGTGTTGTCTGGGTGGTGCTCTTGGTCATGCTTAAAATATGACCCCATCCTAAAATTTAAGCCAATTTGGTGGGCCTTTTAGAAAGAGATTTTTTTTTTTTCCTCTCTTTGTTTTAGATCCAGTCTGGTATCTGTAATTATAAAGTTAGAAGGAAAATCAGTGTATTGGAAAGATCAATGGCTTTGATTTTCAGCCCCTGCCACACCAACTTACTGACCTTGGGTGAATTACTGGGTTAGCCAAAAAGATTCATTTGGGAAATCTGAACAAGCTTTTTCTTTTTTTTTCAATTTTCTTTATCTTGTATTGGGGTATAGCTAATTCAAAAACAATGTTTCAGGTGCATGGCAAAGGGACTCAGCCTTTCATACACAGGCATCCATTCTCCCCCAAACTCTCTTCCCATCCAGGCTGCCACATAACGTTGAGCAGAGTTCCTTGTGCTTGTCAGCAGGTCCTTGTTGGTTCTCCATTTTGAATATAGCAGAGTATACATGTCCATCCCAAACTCCCTAACTATCCCCTCCCGCCAGCTTTCCCCCTTCCAAAGCATAAGCGAATGAACTTTTGGGCCAACACGATGCTTAACCCGTCTGTGTCCTACTCTTCTCTGCTGTAAAGAGAGCTAATGAGATGTGGTTTTCAGGCAGCTGGAGAAATTGGAGGTTTCAAGTAAAAGCCTAAATTGCAGGTGTTTGAAGTAAACAGAATCAGAAGATCTGGTGACTCTGGGGCCCTGTAGATGGGGCGCCTTGCCCCAGTCTCCCGATTCCCATCACTCTCTGATGTCTCACACCTGGCTTGCTTTTCACACCTCCTGTCACCTGCCTGATTGATAGGTTCAAGACTTGAGCTTTCCGCCACAATGCAGATAAACAATTACAGAGACTCTGGGTACCTAAAAGGAAGGCCTCCAGGATGCAGAGACCGACCACCACAGTTCCTGCCTTCAAGGAATTCACAGTCTTATTAAGGCCTATTGTAAGTGATGATTTCAATTTAGCAGGAATTTATTGAATTCCTACCGCAGATCCGGCATGGAGGACACAAAATGTAATAAGATACGGCCCCTGCTCAAGAGGAACCTGCCCTGCTGACATCTTCCATCCGTTGATCAGACTGCAATTTCTGTTTTCTGTTTTCATCCTGGGTTGAGACTCGCAACATCATTAACTTTTCATATTCTGCTTACGAGCCCTAGTTTTGTTTTGTTTTGTTTTGTTCCATGTACTGATAACATAATCTCATTGGAATGACTTTGCTGTAGATAAATTTAGTCTTCCTAAAATTTAGGAAAACAGAAGACACAAACAGAAGCCGTTTTCTTCCCCCCCCCCCCCCATAGAGATACATTTTTCTAAGAAAAACATCTGGCTTCCCAACTCCAAACTAGTGCCTGGCAAAGTGCGGGAATTAAGTAATGTTTGTTTGTTGAAATAATGCATGAATGCCTATGACAAAAAATGGATGGAGGAAATTCCAATGTCTAACCCAATTCACTCTTCCCCTGACATCCCTTTTATTTACTTAATCAGTGATGTATATACAGAGCTGGGGAAAGAGGGCTTCAGACAAAGGGACAGTGGGTCCGAAGGCCTTGAAATGGGAACAAGCTGGGACACCTTCCAAGAAGCAGAAGGAAGGCCAGTGTGGTTGGAGGATGCAGGGAGAAAGGCAGTTAGAAATGACACTGGACATTTATTCAAGGCCTGTAGGCTTTGTCGTGGGTCTTGTGTGTTTTCTGAGTGTGGTGGGAATGAGAAAACTGATTTCCATTTTTAAAAGATCTCATTGATCACAATATGGAGAATGGGTTACAAGGAGGCAAGAGAGAAGCCAGAAGGCCAGTGAGGTGGTGTCCAGCTTAGGGCAAGTGAGAGGTGATGGGGGACACTGCTACCAAGTCTGAGCTCACTCTGCTTGCTGTGTGCACGCGTGCATGCTCAGTTGCTTCAGTTGTGTCCAACTCTTTGGGACCATATGGACTGTAGCCCACCAGGCTCCTCTGTCCATGGGATTCTCTAGGCAAGAATATTGGAGTGGGTTGCCATGCCATCCTCCAGGGGATCTTCCCAACCCAGGGAGGTAACCCAAGTCTCCTGCATTGCAGGTGAATTCTTGGCAGTTTCTTTACCTGTTGGCCAATTAACTGAGAGACAAGGGGTTGAGGCAAGGAATACGCCTTTATTCGGAGAGCCGGCAGATCAAGAAGAGGGCAGACTGATGTCTCAAAATAACCATCTCGTCATCACTCTCTGGATGCCACTTCCTTTTATAGAACAGAGAGGGAGAAAAGGTGAGGAAGCAAAGTAAAAAGGCCATTAGTCTTACAAATATCTCCGGAAATGGCCAACATTAGGGAAGAGATGTGTTTATTTCTCCCTTCCTGTAGCCATTCACTGGTGGACAGGGGCTTGAACAAAGGCAGTCTGGTTTAACATGCAGGCACTTGGCTAAGGTTCCCCAAGGCAGGCTGTTATGTGTGGACATGACCCTTCTAGTGAACAAAAGCATCCAGAAGCAAAAGGGAAAGACACAGATCCCGCGTGGAGCCAGCTCCTCCCCGAACCACACCTGTGGGGTGAAGATGGCTAGGGAAGCGGACTCGGGACAGATTTTGAAGACTGAGTGTGCACTGGCCCCATGACACTGTCTAGCTGATAGAGCACACAAACTATATGTGTGATTTTAAATTTTCTAGGAACCATCTTTTCTAATAGCAACGGTTTTGGTTCACATTTTGGAGGGGGGAGCTCTTTTCAAAACTACTGATATTTGCTGAAAATGTCTTTTGATATTGTCCATTTTATTACATTTACCTTTTACACAACAATCAGCTTTATTCTTTTCTGCTGCAGTAAATCGCAGTCAACATACCTTGAAACTTGTGGTATTCCTTCTTTTAGTCTAAAGGGGGGGGGTTGTTTTTTTTTTTAGTCTATTTTGTCTTAACTTTTCTGGTTGTAGAAGTGGCTTGTAATTTGCCCCTAGCGCTTTAAGATCTGTCTCTACTTATTTGTTTTAACTGGAAATGAATGTAATGATTTACAACTAGCACCATTATTTTAACTCTCAATTATGATTTAGGTAGAAATACCTGTTATTTATGCTGTCTGCATAAAATATTTAAATAAACATTATATTGCTGTCTGTTGCAAAGGAAAACCATTCAAGCTGAATCAATGTGTTGACAGGAATGAACACACAATGTTTGGTAGCATCATATGTGCCCCACTCTCTCAACTACGAAATGACTATATTATCTTGTGTGATACAATAGCTACATGGATGGAAATGGATCATTCCAGCATCATAGCCATGCTTGATGGAAAGGTATTTTGCACTGCTTAAATTTTTAAATTTATCTCTGCATCAGTTAAATTTAAACAAAAATTTCAGTTCCCTGGTCTCCCCAGCCACATTTCAAGTCCTCAACAGCCACCTGTGACGACTCACTGGTGCCTGCCATGTTGGACATGCAACCCCAGTAAGATTCTAAGCTGAGAGGCCCTGCCCTTACCTCTCCTGGCCTGTTCCTCTCTGACCAGAGAAGGCACTGGGTGATAGGGACTCTAAATGCCACACTCTCTGCTTTCCCATCCCGTGGGACTCAGAACTGAACTCTCGGGGCTTGCGAGGGCATTCCATTAACAAACAAGTCATGGCCACGTGACGCCAAGCACGTGAGAGCCAGGTTACATGTAAAAGCTGTTTGACACACAGACCGATGAGTATTTTCTTTACGAGAAGGAAATGGTCCATTTGACATAGAAAAATTGTCTCATGCACACAAATGTGACTTTCTTTTACCTGTTCCATTTTAAACAAGCATGTTCATAAATAAGCCTGGCAGCCTTGAGTGGGCCGGGACGGGCTACCAGCCCTGATGGCTGATGTCCACATCACAGCTTTGAGGAGTGGCTGCCGAAAGTTGGCAGAATATGTGCGTTTTTGTTAAATGCCAACTAGGGGGCTGTTGGAAGGCTGTCATGCTCCATCGAACAAATCATGCCAGTAAACACCATCGGTATTCAGTAGACCGTCACATTTCTGAAGTCTGTTGAGCAAATTATACTCATTTTAAAATTTGTGTAACTGGGAATTGACACTTATTCTTCTGTTTGCTTGATAGGCAGTCATTGGCTGTCGCTCACACACACACACACACACACACACACACACACACACCCATGCACAGACTCTCACTCATCTACGTCCATCACATTTTTGTTCTGTAGAAGCACTATCCTGCGTAAACTTTGACCCCACCGTAGCCCTCCTAATGGTTCTCTGGACCTGCCAACACTATGCCTTGTCCTTGGGGAGCACTTTAAAGCAAGAACAAATCCCTTAATGTCTGCGAGACTTGGGTTTCAAGAAGGATCCACTTTGACTTCCTGCTGCTGAGGCAAGACCCTCTTTGCAACCCCATCCCCTGTAGCTAGTGTCACAAATATTAATGCCACGCTTCCACATGCTGGGCTCAGAACGGCCCCTTTTAATTAAAATATGGATCTATTTTTTTCAAATGCATTTTCTGATATCTGTACATGGGGAGAAGCGCTTCTCCTGCCGAGCGCAATTTCAGATTGGGCCAAATAGGTGCAGATTTCATTCGAATCTCTTTGAAGTTTCTGAACGTCCTTAAACCCTAGGAAGATTTTTTGCTGCTCTTATATTCTCAATGGTTTCCTGGACATTAGGGAACAGCTTTCATGTATTCACTTCTTTGGGATGCTGAAACATTATTGGATAAATATTAAAGAGAACCAAATTGAATCGAGGTTAAAGTGAATCAAATAGGCCCTAAATAAAATTTTTAAAGCAACACTTAAAATATATTGTTATTAATCAAGACTTTGGGGGAAGTTATAGATTAAATGTGGCTCTCATACCAATGAATCGAGGGCTTCTCATGGGGAAAAATACCCTCTATTTTTGCATATCCATGTGTTCACATGGAAAGCTCAGCATGCGTCTCTTTGGGTAGCAGAGGTGAAATATCAAGAAAGGAACCTTTTCTGAGCTAAATGTCTCTAACTTTCTGAGTGGATCATGGCTTCCTTTGGGTCCCACAGTACATTTTTGAGCCTAATTTTTCGCTTTTATAGCATATGGGGCTACCCAAAAATTTCATATCAATTTTTCCATTACATCTTACGGAAAAACCTGAATGAATTTTTTTGCCAACCCAGTACCTCACTGGCATTAAAATTATATATATATTATATATATATATATATATATATATAATATATATATATATATATATATTTTTTTAAGGAACACATCTGCTTCTCCCGCTAGATTATTAAACTCCCTGAGGACCAGAATGATGCTGAGTGCTATTAACGACAGCTTACGTGCCCCTTCATTGGCCCTCTAGATGCTCCATCGTTTTGTCGCTGACTTACTCTCAATTTCTCGCTGTTTCAATGAAGTAAGGCAGCTTGCAATGACCTATTCTGCAACTAAGGAGATAAAGCAGGGATTTAGGGAGCAGGCATCATGTTGACCTTGTTTTCACTAACGTACAGTGTTTCAAGAGAGCTTCCTGGATTCCTGTTCCTTCTCTTGTCCATAATGTTCATATGTTGGTCAGTATTCTCACACTCAAATGCTTGTCTGCATTAAGTTTTTGTAAAGTTCTTTGTGCTCATATTTGGACCCTGGGAGTATAACTCAATCATAGAATTTTAGTATTGCTGTGCGTCATTCATTTAGAATGACGTTCCAAGGCTTGTCTGGGGCTTTCCAGAATTAATACTGTGAAGTTCAAGGAAGAGTTCCAAATTCCATCTTCTCTTACCAATTTAGTTCCCCCAATGAAATAAACCTTAGATACAATCACTGCTGGAGTCACTGACAAGAATGGCCAGATCTGAGAAGGAGCAATCATGACATGCTTCAAAGACCCTGAATCATGTCAGACCAGCCACATTAGGAAGCTGCCCTACTCCCACCATGACTCAGCCCCGGAAATGAGCCCAATCCCCTCATGTCCTTTAGCACTATTTCCCTGACTTAATTTTATTGTTTGATGTGTTCGTGTTCCCTGCCTTATTTGCACTCCATTTGCAAAATTTTACAAAGTCTTTTTTGTTTAAAACCTTCCTTTTTCATTCCTCAGCTGACTGTAGCCCTCTTATTCTCTGGATTTTAAGCCCTTTGAGGAGAATGGGGTCTGATCTTTGTGAGGGTGGCAGTGTTTCAAAGGCAGGTGAAGACTTTACAGGGATGCCCCTTTATTTGGAATATTAACACTTTGCTTTCGCCAGGCCACAGTCTTAGAACTTTTGTTTACGGGACCTAATTCCCAGGTTTGGTTTGCGCTGATGTTTTCATCACCAAGCCCCAGTTGGCAGGCAGAACATCACCACGTGTAAGACTCACCAGGGGGGGCTTGCTGAGTCCCACCTGTGTGTACCTGCCGGTGTTGTTTTTCGTTTTTGTTTGGTTTTTTGATGGTGGGGACAGGGGGCACTCAGCCACAATCAGCAAAAACCTAAGAATGAAAAAGAAGGTGTGAGTCAGGAAAGGTGAGAGGGTGCCCGCAGGACCGAGTTTTCATGAGGCAGGACAACCGAGAGACAGTTCGTTTCTGATCCGCTGCAGGGCCCGGGCACTAGCAGCTGAAGCTGTGCCTCACAGCCACTCCCAAGCGTTAACTTCAAGCACATTTCCACACTGTTTGGCTCAAGCTCCTGGCAGCGTTCCTAAACACTCTGAGGAAATAATTCCACAAAGTGGCATAAATTAATGTGACTAATTAACATGATGTTAATTATTTGTAAATTGTATGTTTGGATACACATTACTTGAGAGGCATATGTTACATTCAATGTTTACTGAAACAAGTGACTGCTAATAGCGCCTCCTGAGTGTTCCCTGCATGGCAGTCAGCAAATGGAGGCTCCTCTAAAAATAAAAACCATGTCCTCGGGGGAGCTGTGTGAATGCCTGAATATCAAGTGCCACAGGAGTTGCCCGCTCCCTTGAAAAATGGGGCTTCCTGAGGCTTCTTGCTCCACACCTGGAGTGTTGGAGTATGGCTTCCTTAAAGCTGTTTCTTCTTTCCCAAAGCCCAGAGAGCAGGGCTTTGGGGACACTCCCGAAGTGGTACCCGGATCTGGCAGCTCAGCATCTCTGCCAGATATGTGTCTGTGAGGTCCACTCCACCCTCAGCAGCTCCCCACTGGAAGTGATTGGGATGAAGTGGCCATTATACCAGCCTGGCCATTATACATTGAGCTGTGCACGGCTTCTCACTCGGCAACATAGCAATATCTTTGGGCTCAAACTTGATGTTCTTATTCTTGGTCCTGGGATCAACCAGTCTAAGTGGCTTTTAAGTTCTGACGAGGGTATTTTATTTCTTCAAGGTTCGTTAGTTTCAGATGCTTTGGGTATGTATTGTTGTTCAGTCGCTAAGTCCTGTCCGACTCTTTGAAATCCCATGGACTGCAGCCTGCCAGGCTCCTCTGTTCTCCATTATCTCCCAGAGTTTGCTCAAATTCATGTCCATCAAGTCAGGGATGCTCTCTAACCATCTCACCCTCTGCCAACCCCTCTCTTCCTGCCTTCAATCTTTCCCAGCATCAGGGTCTTTTCTAATGTCTGCCGTTTGTATCAGGTGGCCAAAGTATTGGAGCTTCAGCTTCAACATCACCTTCCAATGAATACTCAGAGTTGAAGAAAATCAACCTAATCAATTAAGTTGATATTCTGCAACCCTGAATATTGGTTTTCTTATCAATCATGATTGATTTTCTTTCATCAGGATTGACTGATTTGACCTCCTTGCTATCCAAGGGACTCTTAAGAGTCTTCTCCAGCACCACAATTTGAAGACATCAATTCTTCAACAGTCAAGAGAGTTATGGAAACCTTAAAACATTTTGATTTACTCATGAAAGCTATTGACTTAAGTAATAGCAAACAATTTTGCTTAAAATACACAACTGATTAGCACCCATACTGAGGCTGGGACCAAGTCCCAGTGAAGTTGGCGCTTGTCTTAGGAGCCGTCACATCTAATGGTAATCTTACCTTTCCCATCAGGACCACCACAAGGCAAGTGCCTGGCACAGAGCGGAATCTAAAGTCATGGGAGGGATGAATGTCTGAGGCCCGGTGGGGAATGAAAAAGAAAATGTGTATCCTTCTAAGACCTTGATAACATGTGGGTGTGTGCTCGGGCACTTCAGTCATGTCCAACTCTTTGAGACCCAATGGCCTGTAGCCCACCAGGCTCCTCTGTCCATGGGACTCTCCAGGCAAGAATACTGGAGTGGGCTGCCATGCCCTCCTCCAGGGGATCTTCCTGACCCAGGGATCAAACCCACATCTCCTCTATCTCCTGCATTGTAGGTGGATTCTTTACCACTGAGCCATCAGGGAAACCCCCCAGATAACATAGTCATTCTCAAAACTTTGTAACAACACAGGAAGAAAAATTATCCCAATGTCTCCAGAGAAAATGTGAGCTGATTTCAACTAGTTGACAGAGTGAAGTTACGATCCTTGGAAGGTATAAGGGCACAGGAAAAATGTGGGAGGAAAGTTGGCAAAAATGAATTACCCATGAATGCGGTGGCCCATAAATAGGAACGAAGGAATTAGAACTTCCAGAAGGGATTTTGTATACTGATTTGGGGAGCCCAACTTTGAATTGAGTGGAAAGTGTTGTGTCTTGGAGGAATAAAGAGTGTGGACATTCACATGGCAATGTTGTAGGAACATATGCATTCAGATATCAGGAGGAGCCACCTTTGCAATGACTCTGAAACCCTTGGGATCTTTCAGTGTGTCCGCTTGCAAAGAGATGTCATAACTCAATGCTAAAAGGAAGATAGCAACTGTTGCTATACATGGCAGGTTTGGTATTTCAAGTGAAAGCAAGTCTCTCAGTCGTGTCCGACTCTTTGCGACCCCATGGGCTATACAGTCCATGGAATTCTCCAGGCCAGAATACTGGAGTGGGTAGCCTTTCCCTTCTCCAAGGTATCTTCCCAGGGATCGAGCCCAGGTCTCCTGCATTGCAGGCAGATTCTTTACCAGCTGAGCCACGAGGGAAGCCCATTGGTATTTTAAAACATGATTTTTGTGTTCTTTTTTTTGTTGTTTGTATTTTAAAACATATACAAACATTTACAGTAACTAAATGTTATAAGTAGAGTTCTAGAACATATTACTTTTAAATTGTGCTAATGAGTAATTGTGTAAATGAAATAATTGGGAAATATTTTTCACCTTCCAAACATAATCTTAGAGAAATTGTCCTGAAGTTAGATTCTTTGTAACTCTACCATACAGCATGAAGCCCAACATATGGTTAACCCTCAATGAATGTTTACCGGATGAATGAAAAAATTCCACTAAGCAAACTGTCAAGATGTGAAGGTTTATGATAATAATAACAGCAAATGTGCTGCTGAGAGTCGGCTCTATCACGGACCCAGTTCTGAGTGCTTAATGTGTATATCTCTTTGAAGCTTCCCGTTTCTTCATCGGGTATGTTCCACCATCACCTCTATTGTACAGAAACGGGAATCTGACACAGAGAGATCAGCAAACTTGCCTAAGGTCACACAGCGTAGGAGAGTGGTGGCCCCAGGATTGGAAATTAGACGTGTTGGTTCTGGAGATTGTACTTCTAAACATTCCTTCACTTGATTAAAGAGAAGAAAAACTTTCAATCAGAGGAAGCATGCTTTTGCCTCTGTTAACAAGCAATTTCAGAAAGAACCAGGACAAGAATCACACTTGGGAGCAGAAATGGGGACAAAGTGAGACACCCCCCAACACACTCCCAGTCAGGCATCTACAGGATAAAGGGAAAAGATAAGTATTCTTTACCACAGATATTTTCTCTGTTACAGCCACCAGCTCTATAAATCCCTTAAAGTACTGTTGCAAATAACCCTCACCTCCCAGGCACTTTGATGGCATGGCATTCATTAATTAGTTTAATTTTCTGTATCTTATGCTGCTTTCTTAAGTTCTAGTAGCAGTAATGAGAAAAAGAAGAGGTGAATTCTGATTCAGTGTTTTCTATATGCAAAGCACCGTTCTAAGCCCTTTGCAGTAAGTGCATCCCATTTTACAGATGAGGAAACTGAGGCACAGAATTTAAACGTGTTAGTGAGTGGTAGAGCTGGGACCTGGGCAGTGTGGGTCTGCAGCTGCTCCCATGATCCCTTCGTAGGTCTTAATGCACATACAATGAAAGCAGAGTGAAGGAGGCGCGCCGTAGACGACTTACTCTAGCAAATGCAGATGTGTTACGCTTCATCTGCCCTTTGCATAAGGGAAATCTGTTAAACACTTGTTTCTAAAGTTATTTGTTTTTGGCTGTGCTGAGTCTTCACTGCTGCATGAAGGCTTCCTCCAGAAAAGACCACAGCTTCTCTCGTTGCAGAGCATGGCCTCAGGCTTGCGGTACACCAGCTCAGTTGCCCCAAGACATGTGGGATCTCAGTTTCTGGACCAGGATTGAACCCATGTCCCTTACATTAGCAAGCGGATTCTTAGCCACTGGACTCCCAGGGAAGTCCCTAAACATTTTCTTTTCTTCTTTTAAAATGTATGCCAACCTGTCTGTGTCATCAGAAACCTAAGGAAAGTGAAAAGCTTATAACACGTCAGCCCAATTAGTCTTTGGTCGTATATTCTACCTAAACATATTCTTTCTTTTCTTCCTCTCCTTCTTCTTTTTCAAAATTTATGCCAACCTGTCCATGTCTTCAGAAACCTAAGGAAAGTGAAAGGTTTATAATATGTGAATCCAATTAGTGTTTGGTCATATATTTTACAGGGAACATTTTGGTCAAACATATACTTCATCATGAGGAATGGAAGTCTTTCATTCTCAGTATAAACCTAGCTAGACCTGCAATTCTTGTATCAGTTCACTCTGAAGGCCAAACATTACAGTCATCTGACAGCAGAGAATTCTGGGTAACGTTCCCACTAGGGTAATGCCAAGGGAAGATGCAAAGAAAGAAAGTTTGAAACTGAGACTTGGCTTCCTGCCACCACCTAGTTAACATAAGATTAATATTTTCCTTTTCTACATAAAAAAGTAGTTTTCTAAGGGATCATAAATTTTTAAACCAGAGACTGTCTGTGATTTCTGAATTTTTTTTAATAAATTCAAATTATTGGCTTCAGCTCCCATTTTTAAACTCTGCCCTGCTTTGTACTTACTGAGAACGTTCAAACTTCAGAGCCCTTCATCTGTGAATTAATCATGTGTGGAGTATATGCAGTTGGAATTTAGCTATAAATATAAATGAAATGGCTCCAGCCATGGCAGGGTTCAGAAAAACTAAAGTGATTTGGAGGAGTTCTCAGTTAAAAAAATAAGAGAAGTTTTAAGGAAGAAAAAAAGGAGGAAAATTGAGAGGAGTGATTAAATATGATACAGTCTCTTTGCATTAAAATGTTGGGCTTGTGTGGGTTCTGTACTTTATTCTTAAGAGTCTGCAAATCAGCTTATAAGCTCCAGTGTCAAGGTGAAAGGCATTGCATACTGTTTACCAGACTCTGAAGTATCTTTCTCACTTGCCCAGCAGACACGGATATTAATCACTCTGAAAGGTGACCACATGAGGGGTTCTACGGTTTTTCTGGGCACCAGTTGGCAAGAAGCCTTGCCAAGCTGGATAAGTGAGACAGATGGGACAGGGCGGGAACCGTGCCTGCTCACCTAAGGTTCTGCAGTGCATGCATCTGAGATGCTCTTTCCCTCCCAGAAAAGTCTGGGGTATAAACAGCTGGGAAGCTCTCCCACCTACTCTCAAGTCTCATCAGCTCTAGTTGAAATGTCTGCACCGCTGATGAGGGAGGAAAAGGTGCTGGAATCTGAGGCTGGGGCTCTGAACTTCAGTCCTGATTGGCACACATACTAGCTGGGGGCCTCCAGCAATTACCTAGTCCTCTCAGAGACCGAACTTCGCCATTCGTAAAACAAGGCCTTTTAAGGTCCCCGTGTGTCCACAGTTGGGATCAGCTGCTTGAATTGCGGAGCTATATTGAATGTCTGTTGTGCGCGGTGATGCTATGCGAAGGGCTAAGGATACGAGAGACAGTTACTTCTCTCGAGAAAGTTACCTCTCAGGAAGACAGACTAGTGAATGATAATAAAGTTAAACTGTGAGAAATAAAACAGTACAAATGGGTTTAGGGTGTAGGCCTAGACAGCATATTGAAAAGCAGAGGCATTACTTTGCCAACAAAGGTCCGTCAAGTCAAAGCTATGGTTTTTCCAGTGGTCATGTATGGATGTGAGAGTTGGACCATAAAGAAAGCTAAGGGCTGAAGAATTGATGCTTTTGAACTGTGGTGTTGGAGAAGACTTTTGAGAGTCCCTTGGACTGCAAGGAGATCCAACCAGTCTATCCTAAAGGAGATCAGTCCTGAATATTCATTGGAAAGACTGATTCTGAAGCTGAAGCTCCAATACTTTGGCCACCTGATGCGAAGAACTGACTCATTGGAAAAGCCCCTGATGCTGGGAAAGATTAAGGGCAGGAGGAGAAGGGAATGACAGAGGATGAGATGGTTGGATGGCATCATTGACTCTATGGACATGAGTTTGAGCAAGCTCTGGGAGTTGGTGATGGACAGGGAAGCCCGGCGAACTGCAGTCCATGGGGTCACAAAGAGTCGGACACGACCGAGTGACTGAGCACAGCCCAGCACGTATAGCTTGTCGGTCACGCAATCATGTCTGACTCTGCGACCCCATGGACTATAGCCCGCCGGGCTCTTCTGTCCGTGGGTTTTCTCAGGCAAGGATACTGCAGTGGGTTTTCATTTCCTTC
Source organism: Capricornis sumatraensis (assembly GCF_032405125.1). Taxonomy (NCBI): domain Eukaryota; kingdom Metazoa; phylum Chordata; class Mammalia; order Artiodactyla; family Bovidae; genus Capricornis; species Capricornis sumatraensis. The sequence goes on along the minus strand of NC_091075.1, from coordinate 114,142,021 downwards.
TCCAGGTGATTTTCCAGACCCAGGGATCGAACCCAAGACTTGCGCCTCTCCTGCATTGGCAGGCGAATTCTTCACCATTGAGCCACCAGGAAGCCCTAACCATGTCGTACAATTTGCCTATTTAAAATACACAGTTCAGTGGTTATTCCTATATCCATTGAGCTGCGCAACCATAATCACAATCAATTTTAGAACATTTCTTCACACCCCAGCACCCCATACCCATTGACTGTCATATTCCTTTCTCCCTTCTCCCAGCCCCTGGCAGCCTCTAACCTCCTCTCTGTCCTGATGGATTCTGGACATTTCATTCATGGGGCATACAGCATGTGGTCCTTGGAACTGACTTCTTTCTTTGCCTAAGCTTGTCTTCAAGGTTCATCCATGCTACAGTGCATATTGGAAATTCATTCTTTTTTATGACCACACCTTTTTCCACTGAGTGGACAGGCCACTCCTCAACTGACGGCTATCTGGGTTGTTTTCTTTGGGGCTGTTATGAATAACGCTGCTCTGAGTACCCATGTTCAAGTTCATGTGTGGACAGCATATGCTTTTGTGTCTCTTGAGTAGGTACCTAGTAGTGGTGTTGTTGAATCATGTTTAACCTTTTGAGGAACTGTCAGACTCTTCCAAAGCAGCTGCACCATTTCCCCCTTCTTCTCTTAATGCCTGAAGTATTGTCTATTGTGCAAACAATACCTCCCCAGTGTGTGAACTGGGGAAGAACCCGAACAGGGAGATACAAGTCAGTTTAGTTTGTTTTCACATGATAGGCCAGGGAAGGGTTAGCTATCATTGTGATAACGTTGCATAGAAAGCCCAGATCTCAGTGGCTTAAAATAGCAAATATTTATTTCTTGCTCTTAGGTCTGCAAGTCAGTGGTAACTCTGCCACCTCTGCCAGGAGAGGCAGGCCTGACTGCAGTCTGTAGGACAAGTTCATTCAGGGGCCAGTGGCTACCCAGACTCTATTCTCCTTATGGAAATGACAGGCGTGCATGAGGCCATGTTGGACTAGCAACATTCCTTTGGTCAAAGCAAGTCACACGGCTAGGCCCAAGAGTCACGGTGTGGGGAAGTTCGCTCTAGCTATTCTTCTGGAAGATTCTGCAGTGTCACATGGCACAGTATGTGTTTGTATAACCGATTATATAAATGGAGTAAAGATCTGGGAAGAATGACCTAACACACAATTTACAGGTCTCTAAATCAAGGTGAGAACCAGGGAAAGAGAAAGGGTAGAGAGATTTCCAAATTATACTTCTTGTTTAAAAATTAAGACATGAGAAAGTCATAGTAATTTAGAAGCCATTCTTTGGACATGCACTGTAATGAAAAGGTGAAGGCATTTTGTAATTAACCTATTGATTTTTTAAATATTTATCTATTTATTTGGCTGTTCTCAGTCTTAGCTGTGGCACTCGGGGTCTCTGGTTTCAGCAGGCATGTAGGATTTTGTTCCCTGACCAGGGATCGAATCCGGGCCCCGTGTGTTGCGAGCTCAGAGTCTTAGCCATTGGACCCAAGGAAGTCCCTAACCTATTGATTTTACATATTCTGTTTTGATGCTCCTAGAGTTCTCAGATGCTTGGTTACTTCACAGAATAACAAAATTCAGGGATGGAAAGAGCCTTCAGAGATACCTCCATCTGTCTGTAGAATCGCTAAAAGAGGGTTGAAAGGTGTGAGCCCTGGCTCCAGCCTGAATGGGGTCCCCTTGTTAATGCAGCTGGTTCTCTGACAGTCTCCCTGTTTGGTTCTCATGGTGATTACTCAGGTACTCGTACATATGTGCAGTCATTCCGCCATGTCCGACTCTTTGTGACCCCATGGACTCCACCAGGCTCCTCTGTCCATGGAATTTTCTAGACCTTTCCCACTCCAGTGGATCTTCCCAGCTCAGGGACTGAAGCTGTGTCTCCTGTGCCTCCTGCAGTGGCAGGCGTGTTCTTTACCCCTGTGCAAACTGGGAAGCCCTGCTTATACTTTGGAGCTACCCAACTGATCCTTTTTTATAACTATTGTAAAAGGAAACCTTGACCACCCCGGTGAACTCACTTAGGTTCTGAATTGGTGGCGTCTGAATCACTGGGGTTTAGTCTGTTGCCTAAAAGATGCTCTCCTTTCTGCATGGCCTTCAATTGTGCACCCTTCTCCCTTTGGTCACAGCCTAAATGGAACACAGCTGGTGCATGGAATGGAAAGTTGCTTTATTTCAAAACTAGTAAGATTTTTTTTTCTCAAATTAAGTGTTTGTACTTATGCCTTTATATAAGGCACACCACTGGAAGCAGATTAGATTTTTGGAGGGTACTTAGAATGGTAACAGAGTGATGGTGAGAATGAAAAAGGGGGAAAAAAAAAAAAAACAGTGTCAGGAAGGTTCATTGTTCTGAATATCTGATATGGAAGGTGAATGGAAAAGATATAGTTTATCAAGAGAACATTATGGGGATCTAAAATGTAGCATTATGAAAGAGAGAAGCTGTATCAGAAAGTAAAAAACAAAAACCGGCTCCTGGGAAATGCTGATGATGAAGCTGGTGATGAGAACGGGTACCTTGCTGGCAGGAGGAGCCAAAGGCATTTGGCCAACCTGTCCTTAAGGAAACACCTGGAGCTTGAAATGAAATATTGAAGCACAGGCCCCATCCATTCGTGTCTCTGCACTGGTCGTCATTCTGTATTCAAAGAAATTCTGTCAAAATCTGAATCTTCCAAAAGAGTGGCAATAAATCTCCCATGGACTCTCTCTCTATCATCCTGGACATGAACAGAACTCACTCAAACAGGGCTGCCATGTTCAAAGGCATCCCAAAAGGATGAGCCTCTCATCAGACTGTAGACAGCTGTGCTATTTGAATGTTCATAAACTGTGTGCAAGCAATTGACAAGTTGACAAAACATTGACAAAAAACAGTTACTCAAGAAGCGCCACTTGGAAAGGTTGCTTGTCATTGAGGAGACACCAGGGAAAGAACAAGGGAAGATGCTGTTTATGCCAAGGCGCTAAAACGTAATTTCTCAGACGGCATCACAGAGATATCTGTAAGGAAAGAGTCGACAGATGAAATGATATACTCTAATATAATAAATGGGCTCCCCAGGTGGCCACTGTGGTAAAGAATCGGCCTGCCAGTGCAGGAGATGTAAGAGACGCCAATTCAATCCCTGGGTCGGGAAAATCCCCTGGAGGAGGAAATGGCACACCACTCCAGAAATCTTGCCTGGAAAATTCCATGGATAGAGGAACCCAGTGGGCTACAGTCCATGGGGCCGCAAAGAGCTGGACACGACTGAGTGATTGAGCACACAATACAGTAAATAAATTCCTTACATTTTGTTTGTGAGATGCGCTTTATCACTGGGCAGCTTTAAAAAAAAATCACTAATCACTTTCCACCAAAGAGCAAAATGCAGAAATTATTTTAAGATGCCTGTATTCAAATACTTGAAATAGACAACACCCTCTGAAGTGCTTAAAATACAAAATATATCTTATCAGTTTGAAATAATTGCTCTATTTTTAGGCATGATCTGCATACTCTACTTATTTTGAGGCTGATTTGCCTTCTTGGGTTGGAAAATACAAAGGAAGCAAGTTTTAAAACAATTTAACAACAACAACAGTAATAATAATTTGCTGAGGATGATGTAAAGTACCATTTAGGGCTTATTTTGTGCCACTTAGTCACGTTCAGTGTTTTACTCGTATTGTTTAATAACTCCTTGATCCCTCTCTATGAGACAGGAACTTCTATTAAGCCTTTTTACAGATAGGAAGTTTGAACTTTGAAGCAGTTATATTACTTTTCCAAGATCATACAGCTAGCAATCAGAGGAGTGAGGTTTTGAACATAGGTATGTTGAATTCCTGCCCCGGGCGCTGCAGGTATACACATGGAGTCTCCATGGGAATTAGGAAGCGGTGTCTCTCCCTCAAGATACTTTTATCTCCATCTGTTTGAAAATTGTTGTCATAAACTGACTGTGTAGACCAAGACGGCTTACTGCCATCTACCGGAAAATTGTTGTAATAAGTGTAAAAATCTATGATCCCCTTGATGTGAACGGTATTCCCCTGGAGGTGGCTCTGTCTCCAGTTCGAGCAGGAGAATATCCTTGTCTTCTAGGAAAGCTAAAGAAGATAAAGTTCTCCCACCTTGCCCCCTCCAAGTGTTCCTTTTTATTCAGACTTAAACCTTAATGAAAGACTGTGCTGATCTTGATACCAATTATCTCTTCGTGTGTGTGTGCACTCAGTCCTGTTCAACTCTTTGGGACCCCAAGGTCTGTGGCCCACCAGGCTTCTCTCCAGGCAAGAATACTCGAAAAGGAAAGGAAAGTGAAAATCGCTCAGTCATGTCCGACTCTCTGCAACCCCATGGACTGTACAGTCCATGGAATTCTCCAGGCCAGAATACTAGAGTGGAGTAGCCTTTCCCTTCTCCAGGGGATCTTCTCAACCCAGGTCTCCTGCATTGCAGGCGGATTCTTTACCAGCTGAGCCACAAGAATACTACAGTAGGTTGCTATTTCCTTCTCCAGGGGAATCTTCCCAGCCCAGGGATTAACCCCAGGTCTCCTGGTTTGGCAGGCAGATTCTTTACCCCTAGCGCCACTTGGGAAGAGGCCTGACCGCTGACTGTTTGTACTCTTCCAAGGAGACGCAGAGAAGAGTGAGAATGTCTGCTTCTCAGGAACCCACAGTCTAGGTGGGGCAATGGTTAAACACATTATTACAGGATGGAATAAAGGTCCCTGGGTTTCCTTGTAGGAACTCCTTCCAAGTGATTGTTCATGTGGAGGAGAATCACTGATCTCGAGGAGGAAATGGACCACATTTATGTAGATACACCCATTCTTTTCCAATTCTTTTCCCATATCGGTTATTATAGAACTTTGAGTAGAGTTCCCTGTGATATGCAGCAGGTCCTTCCTGTTGTCTAGTTTATATATAGTGGTTATTGTATGTTCATCTCAAACTCTTACTTTCTCTCTCCCCTGAACCTTTCCCCTTTGGTAATCATAAGCTTGTTTTCCAAGTCTATGAGTCTGTTTTCATTTTGAAAGTGAGTTTATTTGTATCATTTTTTTTTAGGTTCCACGTATAAGTGACATCATATGATATTTGCCTTTGTCTATCTGACTTATTTCATCTAGTATGATAATCTCCAGGTCCATCCATGTTGCCGCAAATGGCATTGCTTCATTCTTGTTGGACTGAGTAGTATTCTGTTATGTATATATACCATATCTTCATTACCCATCCATCTGTTGATGGACATTTAGGTTGGTTCCATGTCTTGGCTACTGTAAACAGTGCTGCTATGAAAAGTAGAGTGCACATATCTTGTCAAAGATAAATTCCCAGGGATGCAATTGCATGATCATATGGTAGTTATATTTTTTGTTTTTCAAAGAACCTCTGATACTACATTTTTGGGGAGAATCTATCACCCGATCAGTTCAGTTGTTCAGTCGTGTCCCACTCTTTTTTGACCCCATGGATTGTAGCACGCCAGGCTTCCCTATCTATCACCAACTCCTGGAGAGTGCTCAAATTCACATCCATCAAGTTGGTGATGTCATCCAACCATCTCATCCTCTGTCGTCCCCTTCTTCTCCTGCCTTCAATCTTTCCCAGCATCAGGGTCTTTTCCAATGAGTCAGTTCTTTGCATCAGGTGGCCAAAGTATTGGAGTTTCAGTTTCAGCATCAGTCCTTTCAATGAATATTCAGGACTGTTTTCCTTTAGGATTGACTGGTTGGATCTCCTTGCAGTCCAAAGGACTTTCAAGAGTCTTCACCAACACCAAAATTCAAAAGCATCAGTTCTTCAGTGCTCAGCTTTCTTTATAGCCCAACTCTCCCATCCATATGTGGCTACTGGAAAAACCAAAGCTTTGACTAGATGGCCCTTTGTCAGCAAAGTAATGTATCTTGTTTTTAATATGCTGTCAAGGTTGGTCATAACTTTTCTTCCAAGGAACAACTGTCTTTTAATTTCATGACTGCAGTCACCATCTGCAGTGATTTTGGAGCCCAAGAAAATAAAGTCTCACTGTTTCCATTGTTTCCCCATCTATTGTCATAAAGTGACGGGACTGGATGGATGATCTTCGTTTTTTGAATGTTGAGCTTTAAGCCAACTTTTTCACTCTCCTCTTTCACTTTCATCAAGAGGCTCTTTAGTTCTTCTTGGCTTTCTGCCATGAGGGTGGTGTCATCTGCATATCTGCGGTTATTGATATTTCTCCCAACAATCTTTATTCCAGCTTGTGCTTCCTTCAGCCCAGTATTTCACATGATGTACTCTGCATATAAGTTAAATAAGCAGGGTGACAATATACAGCCTTGACATACTCCTTTTAGGGACCAATCTGTTGTTCCATGTCTGGTTCTAACTGTTGCTTCTTGACCTGCATACAGATTTCTCAGGAGGCAGGTCAGGTGGTCTGGTATTCCCATCTCTTCCAGAATTTTCCACAGTTTATTGTGATCCACACAGTCAAAGTCTTTGGCATAGCCAATAAAGCATAGAAATCGATGTTTTTCTGGAACTCTCTTCCTTTTCCAATGATCCAACAGATGTTGGCCATTTGATCTCTGGTTCCTCTGCCTTTTCTAAAACCAGCTTGAACATCTGGAAGTTCACTGTTCACATATTGCTAAAACCTGGCTTGGAGAATTTTGAGCATTACTTTGCTAGTATGTGAGATGACGGCAATTGTGTGTTAGTTTGAACATTCTTTGGTATTACCTTTCTTTACGATTGAAATGAAAACTGACCTTTTCCAGTCCTGTGGCCACTGCTGAGTTTTCCAAATTTGCTAACATATTGAGGGCAGCATTTTCACAGCATTATCTTTTATGATTTGCAGTATCTCAACTGGAATTCTATCACCTCCACTAGCTTTGTTTGTAGTGATGCTTCCTAACCCCCACTTGACTTCACATTCCAGGATGTCTGGCTCTAGGTGAATGATCACACCTTTGTGATTATCTGGGTCATGAAGATCTTTTTTGTATAGTTCTTCTGTGTATTCTTACCACCTCTTCTTAATATCTTCTGCTTCTGTTAGGTCCATAACATTTCTGTCCTTTATTGTGCCCATCTTTCCATGAAATGTTCCCTTGAGCTCTCTAATTTTCTTAAAGAGATCTCTAGTCTTTCCCATTCTATTGTTTTCCTCTATCTCTTTGCATTGATCACTGAGGAAAGCTTTTTAAATCTCTCCTTGCTATTCTTTGGAACTCTGCATTCAGATGGGTATATCTTTCCTTTTCTCCTTTGCCTTTGCTCCTTTTATTTTCTCAGCTATCTTTAAGGACTCCTCAGACCACCGTTTTGCATTTTTGCTTTTCTTTTTCTTGGAGATGGTCTTGATCCCTGCCTCCCATACAATGTCATGAACCTCCATCCATAGTTCTTCAGGCACTCTGTCTGTCAGATCTAATCCCTTGAATCTGTTTTGTTTTGTTGTATTTTCTTTTTAATTCTTAATTTATCTCCATCTGACATTTTTTCATCTTGCTTCTGAATTTTTAATTTACTAAATTCATAATCTTAACAAGCTGTTGTAATTCATGAATTTGTATGGGACATTTTCTACTTCTTATTTACTTTTTCTTAGAAGTGAATTTTTTCTTTCATCTCTTACCTTCTTTGCTCTCTTTTTTCCCTCTTCTATTTACAAATATTCTTCTTCTGTGGCTTGTCTCCAAGGTTACTGTGTAGTTTACGGTCGCATTGGTCTTGCTAGGTGATGCAGACTTTCCAGGTGTCCTGATGGAGTAGGGATGACCTCTTTGCTCTCCTCTGTACTGAAACTGCTATGATTTTCCCTCTAAGAGACTCTCTTTTTTGAGGCCATTTGATTTCTGGGGCTGAGACTAGCTCTGGCAGTCAGGTCGTGAAGCACCTCTTCCTTCGTAAATTTCATTACGTCACGTCCCTTCACTCTCTGGTTGCGCGTAGTCTTAACCCCAAGAAAGCTCTCTGTTCTCTGGTTACCTTTTTAAATATCACCTTTCTATCAGTTTTCCGTGTTCCCTCACCTGCACTACCCGTTCATGTATCTAGACACACACACACGCTGGTATAAGGATTATTCATTACTTTAATCTGTATCTTCTTTTCTCAAGATTTATCGCGATCTGCATCATAATTTTGATTTCTTTGTCGTGTGGGACTGGTATTCTGTCTGTCCCAAATATGCAGTGCTGGGATAGGAAGTAAGCTAAATGCACGCCTGTGTGTGCAACACACACATGCACACACACACACGCACACACACACACGCGCGCACACACACACACACACATTTTAAGACAATGGTGTCGACTATGCTCTGTGCTAACTTCCTGATATTGAGAACTATAGCTGGACTCTACCAGGTAGAACAGTGATGTAGTGTGGGTTGGCTTCATTGCATAGACCGCTCTGAGCCTCAAGTGGAAATAGACTCAACTTAAAGCAATATTATCATCTAGACGTCATGGCTGAATTTTAACTAAAATGGCAGTATTTCCTAAGAAGAACCAGTTTCAAATGCGCATCTTAGGTACAAAATGTTAGATAAGCCATTCATTAGGAGCCCTTTAAAGTAGAATCTGCACTGTCCAGAGAAACATTGGAAGCAAGACCATTTAGGTTTGAATCCTGTGTCTGTCAATTGCCAGCTACAAGATCTGAGCCAAGTTACTACACCTCTTTATTGGTTAGCTTCAATATAGGTAGCCTGAGATCATAGTAATATCATTTTCATAGACTCTGTTTTAGAATAAAATTAATTCACAAATAACAAGTGGTTTTAATAACACCTGACTGGTAGTAAATAATCCAAAAATATTACTAATATCTTCCTTTATCCCTTGGGATCTGAGAAACAATAGGGAAGGAAAAGGGATGAGTGCACATCCGTAGCATTGTTCTTGTGGCTTTTTCCTTCTCCTTAAAGAGTCAGGACCATCTCTGGAGCCTTTCTAACAACTCAGCACACTTAGGAGATTTTTATCATTTCAGTTAACTATTTAAAATCCCTTAACCATCTAGAGAGTTCCCATTACTGCATTTACTTGGCCATATTACTCTTCTCTCTGATTTTTCTTCACTATTCTGTGTGTTCATCTCTCTGTTTATTCTGCATTTTTTGCAGACCCACAAGGTGAGATGCTAAACTCTCATATTCCTTATAGAATAAAAGAGTCATAAGATGCCAAATGGCTGAGTATACTAGTAGTTAGTATATTCCAATTGTGATAAATACTTATAAAAGAGAAATTTGTTGTTGTCCAATCACTAAGTTGTGTCCAACTCTTTGCGACCCCATGGACTACAGCATGCCAGGCTTCCCTGTCCTTCACTATCTCCTGGAGTTTGTTCAAACTCATGTCCATTGAGTCGGTGATGCCACCCACCCATCTCATCCTCTGTCACTTCCTTCTCCTCCTGCCCTCAATCTTTCCCAACATCAGGGTCTTTCCCAGGGGGCTAGCTTTTCACATTAGGTGGCCAAAGTATAGGGTGCTACAAAAGTAAATAAAATAGGCTGGCATGTAATGGATGTTAACAAATAATTAATAACTATATGGGTAGATACGTAGATAAAAACTTGAGGTTTAACTAACTGTACAAAGTGAGGCGACTGTAGCGTCCTTTGGAGATGGACGGATAATGGATGCATTCAGTCATCTTTGCACCGACTGGTATTTTAACAGGCTGTGTGCGCCGTGAAAGCACCTTTCTGTGTGCTTTCTGTTCTACCGCCTCTGAGTCTCCAGTTACACATTCGTTGAAAGAATGAATTTAATGTAAAGTGTAAGCTACATTCAATATTTGAAAAAAAATTATTTAGTTCTAACTTTCTGTATATTTCTCTCTTTTTTTCATCATAATAGCTATCTTGTTCTCATTAAAAGCTTTGTTTTGCCAGGGTTGTATTTAGAATGTTACACTTACCCTTGAGTTTTGTCTTATAGTTCTCTCTGAAGCCAAGGAGTGCCTACGCCAAATTTCTATTTACCCAATTTAGCACAATTAACTTTTTAATCTCTAAACTATTTCACATGGCAACAGAAATTTGGGAGGTGGTTCGTGTTGTTATTTTTCTTTGATTGGTTTTGCCAGACAATGTTAGAAACCTTTTCCCCAGAACTAATTCTACGTGGAATTATTCAGGGTGAGAACTGTAAAACTAAGTGAGGATTATAATTCTTCTTTAGTCTCTTTTCCTCCTTCTGCAGTTGTTTTCAAGTTTTTCTCAAACTCTTCTCTGAAACATTCCAGAGCTGAAGATCCAAGCTTGAGTTTACTGCTGTTTTTTACATCAGAAGAGAATAAGGCATTTAAATGGTTATCTTACAAATTCCAAATAGGAGATTGTCTCTTTGCTCCCATAACATCCTGTGCTGGCTTCTGTCACAGAGCGCACATTCTTGTCTTCTTGAAACAATCTTCCCTTACGTGTGTTGAGCATCAAATGATGGACTTGCATGCAGAAAGCAGAAAATGCCTGCCTCTGTGCTCTGATAGCCAGCAAGGTGCTTGGCCAGAGAAGGAGCTCAGTGGATTAATGTTTGCCAGATAGCTGAAGGAACATGCAAACTTTCAAAGTGCAGTGTGCATGGGGTGCCCAAAACACAGAAACAGTGAACGTTAATTTGAAAATCAAGGAAAGACAAATACCATATGATATCACTTATATGAATTTATTTACAAACCAGACTCACAGATATAGAAAACAGTCTTATGGCTCCCAAAGAGGAAAGCGGGAGATAAATCTGGGATTCACATATGTACACTACTATATATAAAGCAGATAACCAAAAAGGACCTACTGTATAGCGCAGGGAACTCTATTCAGTATTCTGTAATCACCTATAATGGAAAAGAATCTTAAAAAGGACATATATGTGTGTGTGTGTGTGTGCGTGCGTGCGTGTGTGCATGCATGTGTGTGCGTGTGTGTGTATTAGACCATAAGAAAGTATTAGTTGTGTCTGACTCTTTGTGAGCTCATGGACTGTAGCCCTCCAGGCTCCTCTGTTTATGGAATTCTCCAGGCAAGAGTACTGGGATGGGTTGCCATGACCTCCTCCAGAGGATCTTCCTGACCCAGGGATCAAACTTGGGTGTCCTGCATTGTAGGCAGATTCTTCACCATCTGAGCCTTCAGGGAGAACGGGTACATGTGCGCATATCGTTGAGTCTCTTTGCTGTTCACCTGAAGTTACCACAACATTGTCTGCTTACCAGCTATACCCCAGTGCAAAATAAAAAGTTTAAAAAAAATTTTTAGCGGAAAAAATGAACAAACAAACTTCCTTTCTGTAATGGCAGGGGATGCTGAAAAAAGGAATTACTCAGGAAAGAATTTCCATGGAGCATTCAAATCTTTCTCACAGAGAACTGGGATTCCTTATGTGAGGTTGAGAAACAACTCAGGTTTTGTGACTGAAACTTCCTGCATTTAAACTCCACAAGTATAGAGTCTGGGAATATTTTACCTGGCCTGGGCTGGGCTGTGAAAGTGTTTCCAAACCCAGATGATTTACAGCAACAAGCAGAAGGCACTTTTGTTTATTCTAGAGCAAAGTGGTTTTGAGGAATCTCAGCACCCAAATTGCTGGTGATCAGTAGAGGGTTTCCGATTTCAATTAAAGCAGATCCAACCGGACTTCTATCTGGAAATTCTTTGTTATCAGGGAGTACAACTTGCGGAATAAACTTGACTGCAACCAGATAGTGCTTCCTGAAGTCTTGTGCAATTACATCGCTTTTCCTTCTAAAAGGCTTCTCCACTCTCTTTTGTGCAAATCCTGTTTAAACCGCTTTGACATATATGAGCTGTAATACTCCAAGCTACTTGAGAGCCTTTTGTTCTTGTTTGAGCTGACAGATAATTTATAAATTAATTAAAGAGAAATGTCATCTCTCTCTAAAATCATTGTAGGGTCTAGGCTTCTCCCCAATTCTAACTGCCGCTCTTGTCCGCTTCCCCCCACCCCCACTCTGCACTCCCCTTGTCAAAATATAAGAGGATTTGCTATAATAAAGTGATTCATCTTATTAATCTCCAAGAATAAAGATACAGAGTTGAAAACAAAATGCACAAATAGAAGTTGTCATATAGCAGGAAGCATCATCAGATAAATTATAGCATCTTATTGTCCAGGGATGGAGAAGGCAATGGCACCCCATTCCAGTACTTTTGCCGGGAAAATCCCATGGATGGAGGAGCCTGGTAGGCTGCAGTCCATCGAGTCTCTAAGAGTCAGACACGACTGAGCAACTTCACTTTCACGTTTCACTTTCATGCATTGGAGAAGGAAATGGCAACCCACTCCAGTGTTCTTGCCTGGAGAATCCTAGGGATGGCAGAGCCTGGTGGGCCACCATCTATGGGGTTGCACAGAGTCAGACACGACTGAAGTGACTTAGCAGCAGCAGCATTGTCTAGGGATCAGCTTATCTCCTAAATAATCAGAGAGTGATTACCAGAAACGTAACACTGGTGGGCTGGCCACAGCCTGCTCCCATGGGCTGGCTACCATGGGCCTCTTGGCTGCTAAGCATGATCTCTCTGTCTCTCCACTTGCAATTTCTCTCATCTGGAAACTTTGGGAGAAAAGAAGCAAATGTAGGATGGCTGGGGCAGCAGGTAATGACAGAGGATTGTCTACATTGCTGTGGACCCAGGCAGACTGGGATCTCAGCTCTGTCTTTGATATGGTAGTATGATCCTAAACACTCCCTGAGACTCAGTGTTCTCAGCTGTGAAATGGGAATAACATGCTCACGATGTTCAGGATTTGACCTTCAGTGTAAGTCAATGGGAACTTTAATAATTTATAATGGCTCTTTATGCTACGTGTGCTCCCGTATAAAACAACCCTCAACCCTGCAAAGTCTGGATGACTAAGCACCTTCATGCTTCTTACAGTCTTAAGGAGCCACTTCTTAGTAAGAGCATCTGTTTATCTGGAACATATCTGTGAAGCTAAGACATTACAAATGATAATCAGAGTCCCCTATATGGGAATAATAAATCCCATGCAGCAAAGCTCTTGAATTTAGCTGATAGCAGAACCCATGAGCCCAGATTTGAAACCATATTTACTCTTTATACACATTTCCAAATGGCTTTCTTGGTTTTCTAATTGATGAAAGAGTAGGAACAACAATTAAAACAGAAGGGTTGCTGCAAAGTTGAATGAGCAAAGCAGAGTCAGGTGATAATACAGCAAAGACAAGGCAGGATTTCTTTTTTTCTTTTAATTGTATCCAGCTTTATTACAGATACTTTTCATAAACAATCACGGTATTTTAAGTAGGACATGAACATTTAATTCTAAAACGGTTCCTGCAAAGAAGGAAGAGAAGTTACCTGAAGGGAAAAGGGGGAAAGCTGATGCTGGCAAGGATGGGTGTAACCTGGCAGAAAATGGAGATGCCAAAACAGTCTCGGTGCAGAAAGCTGAAGGGGCTGGACACACCAAGTGAAGTATGTGCACGTGTGATGACTGTGTGCTTCTGCTGACTGTGCAGAAATAGTTTTCTATCATCCAGTCAGTCCATTCAGTCCTTCAGTCATGTCTGGCTCTTTGCAAAACCTTGGACTGCAGCACACCAGGCTTCTCTGTCCATCACCAACTCCCAGAGCTTGCTTAAACTCATGTCCATCCAGTCAGTGATGCCATCCAACCATCTCATCCTCTGTCATCCCCTTCTTTCCTAGCCTTCAATCTTTCCCAGCATCAAGGTCTTTTCTAATGAGTTGGCTCTTCACATCAGGTGGCCAAAGTATTGGAGCTTCAGCATCAGTCCTTCCAATGAATATTCAAGACTGATTTCCTTTAGGATGGACTGATTGGATCTCCTCGCTGTCCAAGGGACTCTCAAGAGTCTTCTCCAAACACCACAGTTCAAAAGCATAAGTTCTTTGGTGCTCAGCCTTCTTTATGGTCCAACTCTCACATCCATACATGACTACTGGAAAAACCATTGCTTTGATTAGATGGAACTTTGTCAGCAAAATGTCTCTGATTTTTAACATGCTGTCTAGGTTGGTCATAGCTTTTCTTTCAAGAAGCGAGCATATTTTAAATTCATGACCACAGTCACCATCTACAGTGTTTTTGGAATCCAAGAAAATAAACTCTATCACTGTCTCCATTGTTTCCCCATCTATTTGCCATGAAGTGATGAGACCAGATGCCATGATCTTCATTTTTTGAATGTTAAGTTTTAAGCCAACTTTTCCACTCTTCTCTTTCACTTTCATCAAGAGGCTCTTTAGTTCTTCTTCACTTTCTGCCATAAGGGTGGTGTCATCTGCATATTGGAGGTTATTGATATTTCTCCTGGCAATCTTGATTCCAGCTTGTGCTTCTTCCAGCCCAGCGTTTTTCATGATGTACTCTGCATATAAGTTAAATAAGCAGGGTGACAATATACAGCCTCGGCGTACTCCTTTCCCAATTTAGAATCAGTCTGTTGTTCCGTGTCCAATTCTAACTGTTGCTTCTTGACCTACATACAGATTTCTCAGGAGGCAGGTAAGGTGGTCTAGTATTCTCATTTCTTAAAGAATTTTCCACAGTTTATTGTGATCCACAGAGTCAAAGGCTTTAGTGTAATCAATAAAGCAGAAATAGATGTTTTTCTGAAAGTCTCTTGCTTTTTCCATGATCCAACAGGTGTTGGCAATTGGATCTCTGGCTCCTCTGCCTTTTCTAAAACCAGCTTGAACATCTGGAAGTTCACGGTTCACATACTGCTGAAGCCTGGCTTGGAGAATTTTCAGCATTACTTTGCTAGTGTGTGAGATGACTGCAAATGTGTGGTAGTTTGAACATTCTTTAGCATTGCCTTTTGGGGGGGTTGGAATAAAAACTGACCTTTCCCAGTCCTGTGGCCACTGCTGAGTTTTTCAAATTTGCTGGCATACTGAGTGCAGCACTTTCACAGCATCATCTTTTAGGATTTGAAATAGCTCAACTAGAATTCTATCACCTCCTCTAGCTTTGTTTATAGTGATGCTTCCTAAGGCCCACTTGACTTCACATTCCAGGATGTCAGGCTCTAGATGAGTGATCACACCATCGTGATTATCTGAGTCGTGAAGATCTTTTTGGTATAATTCTTCTGTGTATTTTTGCCACCTCTTCTTAATATCTTCTGCTTCTGTTACATCCATACCTTTTCTGTCCTTTATTTTTTTTTAATCAAGCTTTATACAAATGCAGAATTTTGTCTTACTTTTTAAAAAGCTATGTTGTTAGCACACAGAGCACTTCGTTGTTGTGTTTTGGTCAAGGGCACATGTCACTAAAAGAATCGCTTTTTGTTCCACCTTCCTTCTCCTCCAACACCAGGACTGGAAAGCGTGGCTGATGTAGATATAAATATTTCCACGTGTTTTTGGGAACATTTCAGGGCATGACTGCGTTCCAGCACTAACCGGTACACTCACGGCAAGCTTCCCATCACTCCACCCACCTGTGTCCAGAGCAAACATCACAAGTCAATCTCATACTCTCAACTAAAGCTTGTACATGACATCCTACATTGGCTCCAGAACCTTTTCTCCGTCTTAACTCAGGCACTGCCTACAAGCCTCTGAGTGAAGTCCACGAGCTGACATTTATTCACGCTCCATGTGATGGCCATTTGAAAGGATAGGAACATGAGTAGCCACATTTGAGAGAGTTTTTTTTTTTTTTTCTTTCTGATGTTGGGGGAGAGGGTAAAAAAATGTTTGACTCATTGCAGGATGTGTAGGATTTTGTCAAGCGAGAAAGTTGAGAAAGGCCTCCCCTGAAGTTATTTTTCTCTTCCTATGATTATTAGGAAGATGGAGCATGGCAAATCAATCTGAACCAAATTCGCTGGCTGTTAATTTGGGTTAGAATCAATTACTTTGGGCCAGGGCTCCCATTGTAGCTAAAGACGTGGCGAACCGCCCCGAGACATTCTAAGTCAGATGACACTCTCCCCTGCTGTGAGGATCCTATTTGGAGTTTTGGGGGCATGAGATAAAGAAATGCTTTTCTGTAAGGTTCTCTGGAATTCACATAATCCTTACAATACAATATTTTGATGACTTGAATCAGAGGAATGCAACCGTCTGTTTCTGATTCTTGTGAAGTTTATGAGGGTTTAGAAGTTAGAAGGAGAGGGTGCCAGGCAATACGTAGCGTCCAATTTCACTAAGCCCCAAACACTGTGAACAGAGCCTCCTCTTCCTTTCCTTGTGTTTAACCCAAAGCTCAGGGACTTTCTGGCCCGTTCAGGAACCTTTCTAAGCTGCCCTAGGCTTTTATGACCCACCTGGGGACCAAGGTGTGTTTCTTTAGTGATACATGCACAGATGCACAGTGAAGGGACATTATCCAAACAGTAAATTTCTGGCATGTGTTCATTTCACATCGGTAGCTTGGCCCTCCTGTCTGCAGGGCCTGGGTGATTGGGCAGGTCCTCAGACGCCAGTTCTCTGAACCCTCAGTGGAATGTGTAGAGATGTTGAAACTCAGCCTCTGTTCACCAGGTTCCAAATAGAAACATGAAGACAGAGTTTGGGATGAAGTAGAAAAGAGTATCTTTTATCGCTTTGCCAGGCACAGGAGGCCACAGTGGGCTAATGCCATTAAGACTGTGTGACCCACCCCAAAGGATGTAGTGAGGCGTCTTACAGCATTTAGAGAGCAGGGTGGAATCAGCTTGTGGACAGTTCTCTGATTGGTTGGCATCAAGGTGGAATTTCAAGCATCACTAACCTTCTAGTTTTAAGCAGCCAGAGCCTATGTTCCTGTGGTCAACAATTTTCTTCGGGAGGGGTCTGCTTCCTGTAAAACCAACTTAGGAATGTGTGTCAGGCCTTTTTCTGTGTCCTTCAGGAAACCCGGAGTTCAGTGATTCTGCTGTGTGGCAGAATTAGTCTAAATTGCTGCCCGTTCCCCAGCCCAACACCAATTCTTTGCTTCTACATCTTCATATTTCCTAACTATTAACCCTGGAGGCAGCACATTACTTCAAAAGACAAGGACGCAGGGGCTTGTACACAGTTTCAGGAGTAATTCATTAGAAAGTGCAGAGCGCTGTTCCTCCACGTGCAGGCACATTTCAGGGACAAACCATTTCGACCTTCTTCATGGGGTTGCTCTTCCTCCCATGCTTTCCCGTTACATGTATGTATTCATTTAAAGAATATTTTTGACTCCCTGGAGTGTGCATTTGGGATACTGAAATGCCTGCTATCAGCTATAATTCTCAGTGAATAGGAAAGAGCGATCATAAATACAGATCCTTGTAATACAGCACAATTCATGCTGTGTGAGAGGAAATACCTGCTGTTATGGGAGGACACAGTGGCTCTTCGGACAGAGCCTGGGATACTGGGATGGGGGAAGGTCACCAGATGTCAGGAAAGATGTCCTGCAAGAAATGGTCTGTGAATTGGGTTTTGAAGTATGTGTAGGAGTTCACCAGAATGATAAATAATCGTGAGGAGGATAAACGGGAGATAGAAGAGAGAGTAGTCCTGGGGGGAGGTGCAGCATGGGTAAGCACCGAGGCCTGGGGAAGCATGGGACGATGCCTGGCGGTGCTGCTAAGCAGGCGATGTCGCTCAGATCACCCCCGGGCAGTGAAATGAAGTCCCCTTGAGTCCCACATGGCTGGTGAGGTCCATTATGTGAGAGCCCCTAAAGGCTGAGAGCCAAAGTGGGTCTTGAATATAGATTCAGGGTGTAGAGAGAAGAACTTGGGTGGAGGATATAGAAGTGCCCAGAGGGCTCAGTAGTAAGGAATCTGCTTGCAATGCAGGAGACGTAAGTTCAGTCCCCAGGTTGGGAAGATCCCCTGGAGAAGGGAATGGCAATCTGCTCCAGTATTCTTGCCTGGAGAATCCCATGGACAGAGGAGCCTGTGGGCTACCACCCATGGGGTCTCAAAGAGTCAGACACGACTGAGCTACTGAGCAGCAGCTGCAGATATCCAACGCTTTTCAGTCTTCCTGTGTCTAACCACTGCCCCCGCGTTTTCCTGAGACCCTGCAATGGGCCTGCCTCCTCCGGCTTATGTCCAAATGCACAACCCAACTTGCCCTGCACCCCAAGCCAGTGCCCCAGAGGAAGAGCCTCACACATTTCCAGATCCTCTCTGCCCCTGAAGGAAATCAAACATGACCCTCTTCTTGGAAGGACACAGAGTCGTCAGGACTCTGGCCCTGGAGGAGTCTGCAGGTGCTGGAAAGACATACTGTGCAGGGAGCTCTGAGAGCGGTCCCCTTTGTGACCCTCGAGTACTCTCAGTGGGCCTCTCTCATTGACTCCCACCTACAGCTATTATCAGGCTCCGCAAAGGAATGCCACCCAGTTCCCGCTTTGAAGCTTCAGATCCAAGTAAAGCTTCTGAAACACCACCACCGATAACAAAAGTCACCTCTGTCTTGCCTCTGGTTAGATCATTACCATCTTTGAGATTGCCTGGGATGTTCACAAAGACTTTCCCAATCAACAAGACAACTCAAAGGGAAGATAAACAAAGAGAAGCCCTGTTGAGTGACACCATGCAGCTTCCTGGGGCTATTCCTAGGCTCCGCAAGTCCTGTCCCAGTCCACCTGTTATTAATAAGACATAGTTATGACCACAGCCAATGGAAGCCCATGTATGAGTTGGAAGGTAATCCCCTTCAGGAGGATATAGCCAATTTCAGTTCACTCTTGCTGACTGTAGTACCTTTGGGTTTCCCTGGTGGCTCAGATGGTAAAGAGTCTGTCTGCAATGTGGGAGACCCTGGTTCAATCCCTGGGTCAGGAAAATCACCTGGAGAAGGGAATGACAGCCTACTCCAGTATTCTTGTCTGGAGAATTCCGTGGACAGGGCAGCCTGGCAGGCTACAGTCTATGGGTCGAAAAAAGTTGGACATGACTGGGTGACTAACACATCATTTTCACTTTTTTTTCCGCCTCTGAGCAGTGCCCATATACTACCACTCTATATGATGCCCTGTCTACAGTCTAGCCCCAGCGTATCTCAGTTCTTGAACTGTGCACACCTCGGCTCCTTCTTAGAGCCCAGCAATGGTGGAGTGTGAGAAGGTCAGACTTTGGGATTTCTTAACCAGCTTCCCTCTACTCTTTCTTCTCTCCTTCTCACCTCCCAGTCTTTCTGTGTTTTGCTCCATTGCGGGTCATCCTTGGGATGAGGTCCCCAGAGCACTGACTTGCAACATTACAATGCAAAGACAGGTATCCTAAGGACACAGTGACACAGAGAAAGAGCCCAACACTTTAGCTTTGAGGTCAGCCACATTAGCTTCCCTGGTGGCTCAGAGGGTAAAGCATCTGCCCGCAATGCGGGAGACCTGGGTTCGATCCCTGGGTCAGGAAGATCCCCTGGAGAAGGAAATTGCAACCCACTCCAGTACTCTTGCCTGGAAAATCCCATGGATGGAGGAGCCTCGTAAGTCCATGGGGTCTCAAAGAGTCAGACACGACTGAGGGACTTCACTTTCCTTTCCAACCAAACTAAGTTGGTGTTAGAGTTCAACTTTTGCTAAGGTGATGCTAATGGTAAAGAACCCACCTGCCAATGCAGGAGGCATAAGAGATGTGGGTTCAGTCCCTGAGTTGGAGGAGGGCATGGCAACCCACTCCAGTGTTTTTGCCTGGCGAATCCCATGGACAGAGGAGCCTGGCAGACTATGGTCCATAGGATCGCAAAGAGCCAGACAAGATTGAAGCGAGTTAGCACGTAGCACACGTGTAGTCCATTAGCAGAAAACAGCAGTTGAAAGAGCGAACATTTATTATCCCACAGTCTCTGTAGTTTAGGGATCCCAGTGTGTCTCTGCTGGGTGCCTCTGGACCAGTGTTCCTCACAAAGCTTGAATCCAGATGTCAGCTGGGCCTGCATTCATCTCAGCACTCAACTGTGGGGAGTCTGCTTCCAGGCTCACTCTCATGACTGCTGGCAGATTTACGTCCTTGGTGTCTGCAAGCCAGAGACATCCTGCCATAATGCAGCTCACACCTGGCCACTGGCTTCCTCGGGGTGAGCAGGCGATTCAGGCCAGCCGTGACGAAAGTCACGGTACTTTAGTCACCTAAGCTCGGAAGTGATGCCCCGTCCCCTCTGCCACAATCTGGTGTATTGCCAGAAGCAAGCCTCTAAATCCAGCCCACGCTAAAGGGAAGGGGATTGCCCACAGGTTCGAATACCAGAAGGCCAGGATAGCTGGGTGCCATCTTGGAGGAACCCTGTGCAAAAGTGTGTTAGTCGCTCAGTTGTGTACGACTCTTTGGGACCATGCCAGACTCCTCTGTCTGTGGGATTCTCCGGCAAGAATACTGGAGTGGATTGCCATTCCCTTCTGCAGGGGATCTTCCCCACCCAGGGATCAAACCTGGGTCTCCTGCGCTGTGGGCAGGTTCTTCACTGTCTGAGCCCCCTGGGAAGCAACCTACTGCACTGGAAATCCTAACTCTCGGGCACTTAGTATCTGCGTGAACTTGAACAGTTCATCTAATCTTTCTCCATCAGAAATCTTCACTGATTTCTCCATCAATCAAATGGAGATAATTCATGTAAATGACTTGATATGTAATAATAAGTAGCAGCTAAAAATAATCATGATAGTGATAACAGTAGTGATGATGATGACGATGAATGTTAGTTTTTGTGTTTTTTTTCCCTTGTTTCCAGAAGGTAGAGGAAGGTCCCAGTGAGCTCCTAGTGGAGCAGTCATTTGTGTGGAGGGATGGGCTGGATGGATGCGCCTAACGCTGAAAACATTAACCACCCATTTTCTGCTAGGCTGGGGGGGAACAGAAACACATTGCCTTAGGAACAGAAACCACACCCATGACATCCATATCCATTTCTAGTCCTCTCAATGATTATTTATTTTCCAGAAGCTTTAAAAACATGAAGTAGCAAATGGAACGCGGAATTATGTGCTGTGGGCATGACACCGAAGGGAATAATCCTTTAGGCACTGGGCTCTCCACGTGACTCATGGGCTTGTCTCGCTGCCAGGAAGCCCTCATGACTACAAATATACAGCCCTCAGGGAGGGAGACATTGAGGAGAGTGCATGTTTATTTCGGAGAGCCTCCCCAGGAGAGTTTCTTTTAAAAGCATGTGCTCAGGGGCTCAGTCGTGTCTGACTCTTTGCAAACCCATGGACTATATAGCCTAGAAGGCTCTTCTGTCCATGGGATTCTCCAGGCAAGAATACTGGGGTGGGTTGCCATGCCCTCCTCCAGGGCATCTTCCCGACCCAGGGATTGAACTCATGTCTCTGAGTTCTCCTGCATTAGCAGGCGGGTTCTTTACCGCTAGCACCACCCGGGAAGCTCTCTTTAGACAGCAGCAGCAGCCTTTAACAAGGCTAAGACGCAGCTCTCTGTGCCCATCCTCCTTGCAGTTCTGAGTCCTGTGTGTAATCTGGTTCTCCCTTGCGGCCATCCAAGCGGACCTGTTTTCTGCAGTGTTTTCTTCCAGGTGTGGGCTTCTGTTCAGAGTAGAAGGCAGGAGAGGCCTTGCACTGAAGCTCCTGTGCGTTAAATACATGGTTAACTGGACCTCCACTGACGGTCTGTCTTCCAAAGACCTCATCGAAAACTCACTACACTCGAGAGGAGGGCTGTTATGACTCCCATTTTATAGATGAGGAAACTGGCCCAGTAAGGAGAAACAGCCTGTCCCATGTCACAGAGCTAGGACATGAAAAGATGTTTGTGAGAGTCTACAACCAACTGCAGTTTTGCCCCGAGCGCCACTGGAAAAGGGTCCAAGTTGTACTTGCTTGATCTTTTCCTGAGAATCCGCCTTGGTTCCAAGCACTGGACTGGGGCACAGAGCTAGCAGGATTTTGAAATCAGGGCTTCTCAAAGCTGTCGGCATAAGCTGGTCACTCCTGACCAACTTTATGCTTTAGGCTTTATGGTGACATGTCTCCCAAGGCAGCACCTTGAGAGTAAGTTCAGTGACCCTGTTCTAATGCAAAACAGAGAAGGGATCAGTTCAGTTCAGTCGCTCAGTCGTGTCCGACTCTTTGCGACCCCATGAATCGCAGCACGCCAGGCCTCCCTGTCCATCACCAACTCCTGGATTTCACTCAGACTTGCGTCCATCGAGTCAGTGATGCCATCCAGCCATCTCATCCTCTGTCGTCCCCTTCTTCTCATGCCCTCAATCCCTCCCAGCATCAGAGTCTTTTCCAATGAGTCAACTCTTTGCATGAGGTGGCCTAAGTACTGGAGTTTCAGCTTTAGCATCATTCCTTCCAAAGAAATCCCAGGGTTGATCTCCTTCAGAATGGACTGGTTGGATCTCCTTGCAGTCCAAGGGACTCTCAAGAGTCTTCTCCAATACCACAGTTCTAAAGCATCAATTCTTCGGCGCTCAGCCTTCTTCACAGTCCAGCTCTAACATTCATACATGACTACTGGAAAAACCATAGCCTTGACTAGATGGACCTTAGTCGGCAAAGTAATGTCTCTGCTTTTGAATATGTTATCTAGGTTGCTCATAACTTTTCTTCCAAGGAGTAAGTGTCTTTTAATTTCGTGGCTGCAATCACCATCTGCAGTGATTTTGGAGTCCCCCAAAATAAAGTCTGACACTGTTTCCACTGTTTCCCCATCTATTTCCCATGAAGTGATGGGACCGGATGCCATGATCTTTGTTTTCTGAATGTTGAGCTTTAAGCCAACTTTTTCACTCTCCTCTTTCACTTTCATCAAGAGGCTTTTGAGCTCCTCTTCACTTTCTGCCATAAGGGTGGTATCATCTGCATATCTGAGGTATTGATATTTCTCCCAGCAATCTTGATTCCAGCTTTTGTTTCTTCCAGTCCAGCGTTTCTCATGATGTACTCTGCATAGAAGTTAAATAAGCAGGGTGACAATATACAGCCTTGACGTACTCCTTTTCCTATTTGGAACCAGTCTGTTGTTCCATGGGGCAAATGAAACCCAGGGGCTTGGATTGCTGCTGAGGCTTAAATCTCACATCCCCTGGGTGGTCTGGTAACGGATGTGTGTTCTGACTGGAAGGCAGTGGTTTGGTGTAGGGGGTGGGGACCAGGCACTGGATGTTCCAGCCGGTGTGGAACTTTAGACCAGCCGCTGTGCATCTTTAAGCCTTACCTCCTTCATCTGTACAAATGGGTTAATAACAGATGCCACCCCATACAGCTGTTCTGCCAATAATTGAAGATAATGCACAAAACCTGGGTTCACATATGCAGGGTTCTGCCCACTATCGTGTGATGTTCAGGGATTCCAGCTCCCTGTCCTACATCAACCTATATTAGAATCAGGCTGCTGAGCGAGACTGTGGAGCAAAGGTCTCCACAGACCCTTCCAGCTGGGCCATGCTGTGACCCTGGGCCATGCAGAAGGGAATGAGGATCCCATGTAGATGCGGGGAGCGGGAGAGATGTGCCTTCCTAAGAAGTTTTCGGACATTCTTTACTGAGACCCCATGGACTGTATTCCTCCAGTCTCCTCTGTCCGTGGAATTCTCCAGGCAAGAATACTGGAGCTGGTTGCCATTTCCTTCTCCAAGGGATCTTCCCAACCCAGAGATCGAATCCGCATCTCTTGCATGGTCAAGCGGATTCTTTACCACTGATCCACCTGGGAAGCCCATTCTTTACAACAGAGGATGCTGACACAGGTGAAACTGCATGCCCAGATCACGACTGGCTTCCTGTGGCTCAGAGAAGCCGCAGAACTGAGTCATCTTGGGACTGTGGTGAAGCCTCCATGAGTTTTCAGGGCAGCTCAGACTGTGACCCAGGTGGACGCCATTCCCAGAAGTCAGAGGACTGTGCTGCACAAAGGCTTTACGACTTCTGTGATTCCCCCACTTGATACGCTGATGTACCCACGGACAAGAACCCAGCGAGCGTTGAAATGCTGGCTGTTGGGTCCAACTCATTCTTCACCAAGAGCTCATTCAGCCTGCTGTGTCCCTGATCCTTCAGGGACATAGCATCAGAGCAGTGTAGTTCCAGCCTTCAAAGAGGATCAGGTGGGGATCAAGGAAACTGTCCAGGGCAGTGCAAGCTGTGGTCTCTTACTGGAGAGCAGAAGAAATGCCAGATGCATTGCTAAGAGATGCCTTCTCCAAATGTCCCAGAGGTGGTTTTTAAGGAGAAATTAGCCAGAGAAAGGTAATGACATGCCAGGCAGACAGAATTCCATGAGCTAAAAATGCAGAAGCACGGGAGAGCTGTCAGACTTGGAGGAGTAGGAAAACGTTCTGTTGGCGCCAAGACTGTGCATCTTTCTGTGATGTGGGGTGAATGATAGGGACACAGGAGGAGGGAGGAGAGGATGAGGAGGAACAGGGGATGCGGGGAACTTGTAAGAAATAAGATCAAAGAGATAAGCAGGGACCCCGTCATGAAAGACCCTTGGAAATCATATTAAAGAGTCTGCACTTCACCCTAATGTGAAGAGCCAACTCACTGGAAAAGACCCTGGTGTGGGGTAAGATTGAAGGCAAAGGGAGAAGGAGGCGGCAGAGGGTGAGAAGGTTAGATAGCATCACCGACCCAGTGGACCTGAATTTGAGCAAAGTCCAGGAGATAGTGAAGGACAGGAAAACCTGGCGTGCTACAGTCCATGGGGATGCAACGAGTTGGACATGACCTAGCAACTGAACAACAGCATCGCCTTGCAAACAATGGGAGAGCCACCGAAAGATTTTAAAGACTAGTGAATTGGCCAGACACTTTTGGCAAATGGTTAGACTAGGTGATCTTTAAGATCCCTGTAGATTTGTGCCATCTCCAAAAGATACTGTTGTATTCTCTTTGAGATGCTTTCCAAATAAATAGATTCTTTAATATTTAAAAAATAGTCATCTATACTATCACACCCTTTATTCACACTGCTACTGCTGCTAAGTCACTTCAGTCGTGTCCGACTCTGTGCGACCCCATAGACGGCAGCCCACCAGGCTCCCCCGTCCCTGGGATTCTCCAGGCAAGAGCACTGGAGTGGGTTGCCATTTCCTTCTCCAATGGCATCAATCTAGCAAAACTTTCACTCTTCATCCGTTATGCGGCTGACACCATTCTGGGTGTACTGGGAGGTTTCATTTGTGCATAAAGTTAAATAAAAACTCAAGGGACACATAACCTTCCTACACAATAAAAGAGGGGGCATGAGATGGATTAATATTATTGATTGGTCGATTTGGGGGTCAGACATTCTAGGCACTCATTCCTCTCTGAGCCTGGGCCCCTTTATGTATAACATTCAGATAATAGTCGTAACTACGATGTCATGTCATTGAGAGAATTAGAGGAAATAATAGAATTAAAACAAACAAACTTAATCCAATGACCAGCACCTGAGAAGAACTTAAATTTAGTTAGCTATTAACAGCCTTCTAGGTAGCAGTAGGACTGATATTTTGGGGAAGCTAAAACTGGCAGAAAGGGTTTGGATAACAACAGTTAAGTTACTACCATCACATTACCAGCGGCAATATAATCCATTTAAACACCTCAAATTCAGGATCCTGTTGATTTGGTGTAGTGTGAAGTTCTTTTCTCCACGAGACTAAAACCCATTTGCTTTAAAATAAGCAAAGGAAAGTCTGGCAATTGTAGAGAAGACTGTTATCCTTCAGTCACTAAATCCTGTCTATCTCTCTATGACCCCACGGACTACATCACACCAGGCTCTCTGTCCTCTGCTATCTCCTGGAGTTTGCTCAGATTCATATCCATTGAGTCAATGAAGCTATCTAACCAGCTCATCTTCTGCCATCTCCTTCTCCTCTTGCCTTCAATCTTACCCAGCATAAGGGTCTTTTCCAATGCGTCGGCTCTT
The DNA here is from genome assembly GCF_032405125.1 of Capricornis sumatraensis. Classification (NCBI taxonomy): domain Eukaryota; kingdom Metazoa; phylum Chordata; class Mammalia; order Artiodactyla; family Bovidae; genus Capricornis; species Capricornis sumatraensis. Next base: position 114,116,151 of record NC_091075.1, on the reverse strand, counting down.
TGCACCAGGTGGCCAAAGTATTGGAGCTTCAATATTATTCCTTCTAATGAATATTCATGTTTAATTTCCTTTAGGATTAACTGGTTTGATCTCCTTGCAGTTCAAGGGACTGTCAAGAGTCTTCTCCAACACTTTCAAAAGCATCAGTTCTTCGGCACTCAGCCTTCCTTATGGTCCAACTCTCACATCCACACATGACTACTGGAAAGATCATAGCTTTGACTATATGGACTTTTGTTGGCAAAGTAATGTCTCTGCTTTTTAAAATGCTGCCTAGGTTTGTCATAGCTTTCCTTCCAAGGAGCAAGCATCCTTTAATTTCATGGCTGAAGTGACCATCCACTGCAGTGATTTTGGAGCCCAAGAAAATAAAATTGGTCACTATTTCCAATTTTGCCTTTGTATATGCCATGGTAGAGGAGGTTGGGGTGTTCAGTTCAGTTCAGTCACTCAGTCATGTCCGACTCTTGGCAACCCATGGACTGCAGCATGCCAGGTCTCCCTGTCCATCACCAGCTCCCAGAGCTTGCTCAAACTCATGTTTATCAAGTCAGTGATGCAATCCAATCATCTCATCCTCTGTCGTCCCCTTCTCCCCCTGCCTTCAATCTTTCCCAGCATCAGGGACTTTTCCAATAAGTCAGTTCTTCACATCAGGTGGCCCAAGTATTGGAGCTTCAGCTTCAGCATCAGTCCTTCCAATGAATATTCAGTACTGATTTCCTTTAGGATGGACTGGTTGGATCTCCTTGCAGTCCAAGGGACTCCCAAGAGTCTTCTCCAACACCACAGTTCAAAAGCATCAATTCTTTGACACTCAGCCTTCTTTATAGTCCACCTCTCAGATCCATAAATGACTACTTGAAAAACCATAGCTTTGACTTGATGGACCTTTGTTGGCAAAGTAATGTCTCTGCTTTTTAAAATGCTTTCTAGGTTGGCCATAGCTTTCTTTCCAAGCAGCAAGTGTCTTTTAATTTCATGGCTGCAGTTACCATCTGCAGTGATTTTGGAGCCACCCTCCAAAAATAAAGTCAGTCACTGTTTCCATTGTTTCCCCACTTATTTGCCATGTAGTGATGAGACTGGATGCCATGATCTTAGTTTTTTGAATGTTGAGTTTTAAGCTAACTTTTTCACTTTCTTTCATTTGCATCAAGAGACTCTTTAGATTGGGGTGTTAAACTCTTAAAAAAATATTTCTAGTACGTTAAGCCACTTCTAGGTATATATGCAACATGATAATTATAAATGTGGCCTTACTGATCTATGCAAGTATTAATATCTCTAAGTATCACATTAATTGGTAGCACTTGATAGCCATTGATTTTAAAGAGCATGTTTAAAAGCAAGAAAATGGCATTTCTTTGCAGAACATTTTGTCCTTTTTATTATTTGGCATGGCTTTCTTCCCCTTGCTTTCCTCTGGTTACTTTCAGTGAGTGTTGTTTTTGCTAAATTCATAGCTATCATCATTTATTTATTTATTCAACAAATATTTATTGAGTCCCTGCCCTGTGCCAGTAAATAGTCTGGGCCCTAGAGATACAGAAGGAATGAGAAGTACAAGTCTTCCCTCTTGGAACTTGCATTCTGGTCATATATTTGGCTTGGGAATGGAGCAGTTATCATCTTTGGGAGGTGGTTAGAACTGTCTAGAGGTAGGCGTAGAAAAATAAACGTGGTAAAATGGGAGATTGGTAGAATGATAGGTTTATCAGACTTTAGATCATTACACAGGGTTATAGACTCAGGACAATAGCTTTTATTTGACCTTGTTTTTGTAGACATTTTTATTAAGTCTCAAAAATTACACAAATGACTTCTTTTGCACACAGAGATTTGTACATTCTCCTCACTAACTAACACATGCTTTCACCCCATACCAGATCCATTAAAATTCCTTCTTAGTTCCTCCGTGATATGATGCACGTATTAACAGAGAAAATTAAGCATTACTGGGCTGTTACCAAAAGCAGTCATGGAAATTTAAAGCCGGGAAATATTTAAATCCAGATCCATTCCAAGGTTCAAAACCCTTCATAACTTCTGTCTGCAGAGCAAAAGCTGAACTCGAAAGCTTTCTTTCAAAACTTCCATAGGAAGTTAGCCAACAGCTGTTGCTCTTCTTGCTATTTTGTCTTTAATTCCCAAGGCTTCCTGAAGACGCTGGGGACTTTGGGTGTGCAGGAGAAGATCCCCCAAAGCTATTGCCTGTAACTTGAACCGCTGCCTCCTCTCAGTGTTTTGCAATTTCTACTTGTCTGGGCTTTCTTTTTCTAAGCATGTGTGTATTTCACTTATGTCATTCAACCAAGAGATATCAAAGGCACACTATATGCCTGATAGTCATTGTTTTTGTTTTCTCTCTTTATTTGTTCCCCTTGAAACATACAATCCAATCTGTGGTTCCTCTGAATTTAAATAAGCATTCACTGTTGGCATTCTCCAACTGACACTTGACTCAGTCATTTAGAGAATCAAAAATAATCTTCCCCATCAACAAGCAAATGTCACTGTTCCACTAATTCTTTCCTAACCATCTGACAAAAAGAAAAGACCCACGGAAGGAAGAAGCAGGAGATCTTTGCACACATTTTTTTCCACCTACCTAGCAGCCTTCATTTTTGTTACAAAGCATCTTACTGTTGAAACACGATTCTTCATCTAGAAAGAATCTCTACTCTACTATTTTTGAAAAACATCTTCTAAATGTGCGTGATTTATTTAGAGTGCAATTATTACAAGAGCTCAAACTCTCTCTCTCTCTCTCTGACTTGTCACTTTGATCATTTGAGGTGGAGATGATTTTTACCTTCTTCACAACACAAGTCTTTCCATAACCAGTAGAACTTATCCATCCATCCATCTAGCCAACAATTCCATTATGATGTTCTAGGTTAATCCATGTTCCAGACACTGAGACCAAGGTGAAGACTAAGGCAGAGTTCTTGCTTTCAAGGGCCTCACATTACAAGACACACTTGGGGCTGCAAATGCGCCTTGTAATGTGAAACCTAGGTCAATCAAAGAGCTTGTATATCTAATCAGGGGCACTGGGCAATGGGTTTTGCCATTAAGTCAGTGGTCACGATATCTGCTCCCCGCCTCAAGTCTAGAATGTTGTATGGTACCCTGGCCTGAAATCTTGTCTTGGTTACTGCTGTAAACATTCCAAAAGGCAACATGGGGCTGTACACATAGTAGGTGTGTGAAAAGCATTTGTGAAATTGAATTGGGTTGAGATGTTTGCTACCTGCCAACTATTTGTCCAGTGAATTGAGATTCCAATAAGTGGCACATTTTTTCTAAACACTTAAAAGTTCTAAACCATTTGAGAAGTAAGACAAAGGAGATGCCAGATGCAGATGACTTTATAATTCTGGTACAGATACTCTTTGGAGAACATACCGTATATCCCCAGGCAAATGGATTTCCTAAAATTAAGTCCAAGAACAAGTAGACTTACTCACGCCATCACCAGCGTTGCTTGTCACCCTAGAGGGCAGACTCTGGCGCTACAGAAGCTGAGTGGAACACACATTCCCTGTAGAGCTTGTATCCAAGAGAAGGAATCAGAATGACGAGGACTGCACATGCCTAATTTTGCCTTCTGAACTTTCAGCTCTTTGGTAAGATTTCTTATGCCCCGGCTTCACCCAGGTCCAGTAAGCAAAGAGGCAAAGAGAGGTGAGGTGTATCACTTTAATGAAGATTCCTCCACAAAGAAGAACCCTCAAGAGTCTAGAATATTCCCTGGTAATGCCAATTCCCTGTTGATTCAGAAAGCCCTCCTTACCTATTCCCTGCCTGTATTTTTGTATTAGTCTTAGGCAGCTATTGGTTTCCTCTTCCACATCATTTGAGTCTTTTAATTCCAACCCAGAATTTCCTTCCCTCTGTTTTTTTTTTTTTAATTTTTTGTTTTATATCAGAGTATAGCCAGTTAGCAATGTTGCAGCAGTGTTAGGTGGACAGCAGAGGGACTCAGCCATACATATTTGTTGTTCTTATTCAGTTGCTATGTCATGTCCAACTCTTTGTGACCCCATAGAGTACGACACACTAGGCTTCCCTGTCCTTCACTATCTCCTGACGTTTACATAGATTCATGCCTGTTGAGTTGGTGATGCCATCCAGCCATCTCATCCTCTGCCGTCCCCTTCTTCTCCAGCCTTCAATCTTTACCAGCATCAGGGTCTTTTCCAATGAGTCAGCTCTTCGCATCAGGTGGCCACAGAGTTGGAGCTTCACCATCAGTCCTTCCAGTGAAGATTCACAGTTGATTTCCTTTAGAGTTGACTGGTTGGATCTCCTTGCCGTCCAGGGGACTCTCAAGAGTCTTCTCCAGGACCACAGTTCAAAAGCACCAATTCTTCAGCACTCAGACTTTCTCATGGTCCAGCTCTCACATCCATGCATGACCACTGGAAAAGCCGTCGCTTTGATGATATGTGCCTTCATCATCAAAGTGATGTCTCTGCTTTTTAATATCCTGTGTAGGTTTGTGTATCCAAACTCCCCTCCATCCAGGCTGCCAAATAGCATTGAGCAAACTTCCCTGTGTTGTACAGCAGGACTTTGTTAGTTATTCATTTTAAATATAGCAGTGTGTACATGTCCATCCCCAACTCCCTAGCTACCCTGCCTCCTGAGTCTTCCATCCTGGTAACCATATGGTCATTCTCTAAGTCTTTTATATTTTATTCTCTAAGTCTTTATCTTACATTTTATTCTCTAAGTCTTTTATTTTTAAAGCAGAGACAGAAGCACAGACTTAAGAGAACGTCCATCCTCCTTGCCTCGTGTCTCTCACCGTCCCCGTCCCCAGAGACTCACCCCGTTTCCTGGGTCATATCCCCAGAGACTCACCCCGTTTCCTGGGTCATATTTGCGTGGGTTGGTTCCTAATCCCAGTCTACCTGATCAGTTCCTGTCTTCCAACTCGTAGAAACCCAAGGTGACGCCAAGGAAACCAGAATTGAAAGTGACACATGTACCCCAGTGTTCATTGCAGCATAGTTTATAATAGCCAGGACATGGAAGCAACCTAGACGTCCATCGGCAGATGAATGGATAAGAAAGCTGTGGTACATATACACAATGGAATATTACTCAGCTGTTAAAAAGACTGCATTTGAACCAGTTCTAATGAGATGGATGAAACTGGAGCCTATTATACAGAGTGAAGTAAGCCAGAAAGAAAAACACCAATACTGTATACTAACACATATATAAGGAATTTAGAAAGATGGTAACGATGACCCTATATGTGAGACAGCAAAAGAGACACAGATGTAAAGAACAGTCTTTTGGACTCTGTGGGAGAAGGCGAGGGTGGGATGATTTGAGAGAGTAGCATTGAAACGTGTATATTATCATATGTGAAACAGATCACCAGTCCAGATTTGATGCATGAGACAGGGTGCTCAGGGCTGGTGCACTGGGATGACCCTGAGGGATGGGATGGGTAGTGAGGTGGGAGGGGGTTTCAGAAGAGGGGACACATGTACACCCATGGCTGATTCATGTCAATGTATGGCGAAAACCCTGCAATATTGTAAAGTAATTAGCCTCCAATTAAAATAAATAAATTTCAAAAAAAAAAAGAAGAAACCCAAGGTGATGAATGAACACATCAATTATTTAGCAACTGTGGAGGGTGCTGGTTTGGGCATTCAAGATGTGGAGGTGAACAGACATGGTTCCTTTCTTACAGAAGCCTGAGACACTGAGGCTAAAAGATGTCATGACAATTAAATTTCACCCTCATAATCTTTCAGGCAGAGAAAGAAGTGCCTCTGACATATGCAGGTTTCTTGTCACATTAACTACAGATACTAAAATACGCATTTGAAATGTTTTCAGTGGTGTTTAAAGGGCTGATGAAATGGTTCTTCATAATTTTATTTTTCTGTCTTCACTACTTTTTTCTGCTTACATTTTCTCTACTATTGACCTCACTGGTCAAGGAAGGGGAAAAAAAGAAATCTAACCTTTCCAACGTCTTATGCAGCTAGAAAAAAAAAATTGAAGATATCCACCAGCAGCTTGCAAAAACAAGAGGGAGTCCTGGGGGTTATAAAACATATGCTTGACAACTGATATTATCCACTAGTGAGATATTGTTCATATCTCCACAGCCTGAAATTGCACGAGTGATCACTCTGGTTATCAATTCATACAAGCTCACAATGGCCTGTTGGCTCTGGGAATTGCCTTCTTGGATTACTGCAAGTCCCTCATCTCCAACACATTCATCAAGCGAAGTCCCCACTATAATGAAGCTGGAGGAAAGCTCAGCACTCAATTGTATTCTAACATGTTAAGTGGAGTGTGGGCGTCTCAGATTTATAACAGTTTGGGGGTGTGACTGATAGAAAAGAGACTTCGTCTTTCCAGTGTTTCCTAGAATTATCTTGACACGTGGCCCCACCGCAGTCTTGGTTGTTTGGAACTGAAGTATTTGTTTTCTCAGCAGACGTGCCACCAGGGAACACTCCCACCGGGTGGTGCTGAGGTTCCTTGGGCAGGGTCTGCACCCAGGAAGACTCAGCAGGGAGAGCCCAGTGGAGTGTCTGGCAGGACAGAGGTGGCCATTCTTACCTAGTCACCAGTAAGTGGAAGGTTTTGCTTTCTGAGAATCCCGTCCATTCTCTTGGCAACACATGATGGAAGAATCAGTGATGACAACCAGAGGCTATGAGATACTGCTCCTCAGTACTCCATGCCAACATCATTCTCATCTCTGTCAAACACAGAGGACTGCCAAACACAGCTCCGTACCATACCTACCAAACACACGGAGGAATGGTAACCCACCTACCACCTACCTAACCTACCAAACAAAGCTCCATACCGTATTCACTCTGTGACTGTGTGTGTGTGTGTTTGTGTGTGTGTGGACATATGAACATACATATGTACATACATATGTATACATGTACATATACAGATACACAACCATCTACCTGCCTACATACACATATAGGGAGTGTAGCTATGGCAAACCTATTTAAAAGCAAAGACGTCACTTTGCTGACAAAGGTCCATATAGTCAAAGCTATGGTTTTTCCAGTAGTCATGTATAGTTATGAGAGATGGAACATAAAGAAGGCTGAGAGCCGAAGAATCGATGCTTTCAAACTGTGGTGCTGGAGAAGACTCTTGAGAGTCCCTGGGACTGCAAGGAAATCAAAAAAGTGAATCCTAAAGGAAATCAACCCTGAATATTCATTGGAAGGACTGGTGCTGAAGCTGAAGCTCCAACACTTTGGTTACCTGATGCAAACAGCCGACTTATTGGAAAAGTCTCCCATGCGGGGAAAGATTGAAGGCAGGATGAGAAAGGGACGGCAGAGGATGAGATGGTTGATGGCATCACCGGCTTGATGCACAAGAGTTTCAGCAACCTCTGGGAGCTGGTGATGAACAGAGAAGCCTGCGTGCTGCCGTGCGTGGGGTCTCAGAGAGTCAGACACGACTTAGCAACTGAACAGCAACAAAACAGGGAGTGGCTGTTATTGAATGCCAATTGCTCAGATCAGTCCTCGGCAGATTTGGTTTCTGTTCTCATGGACCCGACATAGGAAGAGGACTCAGAGAGAAGTTAGATAAACCAGAGTCTCTGATTACGCTCTAGGGATTCTCTGTGACCAAAGCATCTGGAATACTTGTTAAAAAATACCAGACCCTGGCCCCATCCCACTCCTGCTGAAACAAATGCTTTTGGAGGTGAGGTTTGGAAATCTTTCTCTCAACAAGCTCCCCAGGTTGCAGTCTGTTGGAGAACCACTGTGATACGATAAATCCTATGACAGAGAAGGAGAGGCTGTCAAAAGAATTTGCAAGAAATAGACTGAACCAGCTTGACCTGCGGAAATCAGAGAAGTAGTTCCTCCTTGGAAGAAATAGTTCCCAGGTCAGAAGCTAAAGAAGAGGAAGAGTTACCCAGAAAAAAAAAAAAAAAAAAGGAAGGAAGAAGGGTCAGCAAGAATGTCCAGCAAAGGAAAACCAGACAGACTATGGGGAGATTTTTTTCAAAGCATACATGCCTTGATGAGTAAGGGACTTCTGGTGATAGAGGTCACTGCGGTGCCTCCTCCACGGTAACGCTTCCAGGTTAACAGGAGACAGAACTTTCCTTGGCGTCTTGCTAAGCTGCATCTATTAGCTTCCCTTCCGCTTCCTGTGCACATTTCTTTCCAATGATGACAGCGCCACGGAAGCCTGAACTGGTATGTGATGGCTGGAGCCAGACCTCAGCTCTGACCCTTCCACGGGCACGCTCAGGAACCCTGAATCGAGCTCACGCTGGGCGCTGTGACCACCACCTCCATGGAGTGAATGAGTTCACGTTTCTGTGCAGAACCAAGAAAGTTCCGAGAAAGTGAAACTTCAATTGTCTACACAGGGATGGTCCATTTCTCCCCCTGGATGCTACCGACTTCTAAATTTTATGTTTGTTTAGGATCCAGCTTACTGAGGTCAATTAAAGTCAGGAAAAGATGTCGGTTTGATTTAGTAAAATTGGATTCTTTCTGCCTTGGGTTTATCTCCTTGGGCTGGGCTGTCATTTGAATTTTATGTTTTTGTCCTTATTTCTTCAGACCTTTTTCTTTTTTTTTTTTTTCCGGGAAGGGTTTTCCAGTGTTAGGCCTGCTCTGTCTGTTTGCGAGGAAGGTGTTTGCTTCTATAAAGTGCCTGTCCCGTCTGATCTCCATCATCTTTATGGGCTTGCATTCTGTCATCACGGCTCATGTCTGGCTGTGGTTTTTTGTTATGTTTTGACAGGAGTTTGTTATAAAGCTTGGGGAGTCACGTCTCTGACTTTGCCTTTCAAACTTTCTTCTTTACAGTAGTCATAAACCCATGCTGCTAAAATGGTCCCTCTGGGGGAGGGGGTGAAATTCTGCAAACACAAACCTTGGAGGAAAGGAAAGAAAGGTAGAGGAGGAAGAGGGGAAGGAGAGAAGGGGAGCTGGAAGGAGGAAGAATTTTGCAGAGATGCTATTAAAGTAGCCAAGTACATTCTGTCATTCCAGCCAGCTGTCATTCCAACGTAAACCATGAAAAGAATACAAAGAGCTGCCAAAGACTGAGAAAGTAATGGTAGGCAGGCAAGAAAAATGTACCCATGTTACTGTGCTCTGCTGGTTTTAATCTTTGGGATCTTGGACAGGTTTGGAAGTGCAGACCAGTGAGTGCAGTTAGCTCTGCATTTGCCAGAAAAGGAGAGAGCAAGGTGGGGACAGACCCTGAGCCCCTCTGTCCTTAAAAGCAGCCGTCTTGCAAGTTCCTTTCATGAAAACACTTAGAATCATCTTTTGTGTGTGTGTAGATGGTTGTGCTGGTGGTTGTTGTTCAGTCACTAAGCCGTGTCTGACTCTCTGTGACTCCACAGACTGCAACACACCACACTCCCCTGTTCTCCTGAAGTTTGCTCAAATTCATGTCTGTTACCTAACCTTCTCATCCTCTGCCGCCCCCTTCTCTTTTTGCCTTCAATCTTTCCCACCATCAGGGTCTTTTCCAATGAGTTGGCTCTTTGCATCAAGTGACCAAAGTATTCTGTTGATGGTGAGAGATTTATATGATTTTTAATGAGCTATCTGGATTTCAACCTTTGTTCTCATTTTCAGTAAGTAAGTATTGAGGACTTGCTGAGTGTGAGGTCCCAACTGTGTACCCCTACCTGTCAGAGTCTATTGAGTCCTGGGAGCTCAGCTAGATAGTCAATGCCTTTTTCTATTTCAGTTAATCCTTAAGGTCATCTAGAAAGTAAGTAATACTATCTCCATGGAACTAGCTTATGACCAGCCACCAAGGTACATAACACATGTGTAGGGACATGGACTGATGCTAAAGCTGAAGGTCCGGTACTTTGGCCACATGATGCAAAGAGCCAGCTCATTGGAAAAGACCTTGATGAAGTGAACGATTGAAGGCCAAAGGAGAAGGGCATGGCAGAGGATGAGATAGTTAGATAGCATCGCTGACCCAATGAACATGAATTTGAGCACACTCTGGGAAATAGTGGAGGACGGTGGAGCCTGTCAGTCTGCATGCAGGCCATGGGGTCGTGAAGAGCCAGACGCAACTCAGCAACTGAGCAGCTACAGTGATGGGGAGGGGCAGGGGTCTACAGAGACAAGGAGCAAGTGGATCCATTCGCGTTAACTGTCTTACACCGTGGCTCCCTGTAGCAGCACAAGCAGGTTTGGCCCTGTTCTATCTGGTTTCATGGCTGTGTCTCTCATGCTACCCCAAGCTGATTCTTCTCTAACCACCTATGAGGGAGAGGATGAGGCGAGCACCAGCTCACTTCATGGGAAGGTCTGGGCACCTTTTACTAAGCAGGCAGTTGCACCCCTGATTGCCTAGCCTGGGAAATAGCTCAGGAGATGCCTCGAGATCCCAAACGCAGCCAACTTGCTGCCACTCCTGTGCAGCCAGAGTAACTCCCACCCAACACGAGTCCTCCTTGTCTCCTTGGTCCTCAAGCACTGCTCACACGTGGGTGTTTGCCCAAGGATTTCAATGGCACTGGCCCTCCCACCCGTTCCCCTAATGCTGGCCTCACGTTCGCCTCATTGCCTCCCATGCAGAAGTTGTTTGGGAATGTGTTTGCTCCTCTTCTTTGCATTTGCCCACCACCTCCTTCCTTTTTTCTTTCTAGCCTTTATTCGCTGTGTGTTGAACACAACCTCAATACACAGGCATGCTCCATGCTATTTAATCAGTATGGCATGCTAATATTAGTAATAATGATAGTAATGTCTTAACGTGTGTGCAAGCTAAGTTGCTTCAGTCAAGTCCAACTCCTTGTGACCCCTTGGACTATAGCCCTCCAGGCTCCTCTCTCTATGGGATTCTCCAGGCACGAATACTGGAATGCGTTGCCGTGCCCTTCTCCAGGGGTTCTTCCCAACCCAGGGATCAAACCTGTGTCTCTTATCCTGCATTAGCAGGCAGGTTTTGGTTTTTTTTTTTTTTACCACTAGCACAACCTGAGAAGCCTGATGTCTTTTTGTTCACCCATGCAAAATTCAGCCATTCTGTAAATAGTAAGTTCCTACTCTTTATTCCATATTGCTCTGGGTTCTGAGACAGTACAGCCAGGAGCAAACAGACACAGCTCCTCCCTTCTTGGAGCTTGTATTCCAGTGAAGGAGCAGATAATACACAAATATTATATGGGATCAATTCTATGAAGAAAAATTAATTAGGATATGATTAATAATTACTTAATAGCCAGAGGGGAGAACATTCTGTGGTTGCTTTTACGTGCTCTGCACAGCATCCCTGTGGGGCTGGCCCTGTCCGCAGCCTTATCTGACAAATGAGGAACCTGAGTTCAGGGTGACTGAGCTTGCCTGAGGTCACACAGCAGCGGAGCTGGGATTCAAGTTCAGGCCACGAGGCTCCGAGTGCACACTCTTGACCTCATGGCCCACTCCTCGAAAGAGGTCAGGGCTAGTGAGACCTCGGAGCAACAAGGCCAGGAGCACTCCTGGGCCTTTTTGTCTGTTCTTGATAGTGACGGAGGAGAAAGGGAGGAGTGAGGGTGAGGACAGACTCGTGTGCCTCTCAGGACGCAGTGGCCCGGCTCTAGATCCTGCGGTCCAAGGACGCTCGCCTCCCTGTGAGGTGGCACCTCCCCTCAGAAGTGTCCTTTCAGCCTGGGGATAGGGGAGGCAAGTCACAGTCTGTTTACTGAGAGGAGCTGGGCAGCCAGGGAGGGGCTATTGGATGATGCTGGGTAGTGAGGGGATTTTTTTTTTTAATGCTTTTTAATGCACAAGAGATGTTAGCATGATGCTGGTAACTGGGTACCAAGGCTCAGGCAAACCAGACCCATCCCAGAACCCACAGAGCACTCAGAAGCTGCCTTCTCGTGCCTGAATCCTCGGGTTTCTCTGAAACCTGCACTCGGCATGTCAGACTCCAACAGCTGGCACCCACGCGGTTTCACCAGATGCGGGTGGGTGCAGTGGGGCTGTTAAGCTCTGCTGCCAGAAAGCCTACGCAACATTGAACTCACTGTCGGAATCACTGTTCCTTTGCTTGTAGACACCGTTTAAGGGTCAGAAGCACAGCCCCCAATGGACTTCTGTGGAATGCGAAGCGGACCCTCTTTTACTGATTCTCATTTCCAAGGATTTTTACATCCCTGTAAAATGCCCCTGGAATGCTGACTTGGCCTGCAGATGGTGCCTTTCTTTCTTTCTTTCCTTCTTTCTTTCTCTCTCTCTCTCTGCCTTCCTGACTTCATTCCATTATTTCCTTCCTTTCCTTCTCTCTTTCTTTCCCTTTTCATGCTTGCATGCTGTCGCTTCAGTCATGTCCAACTCTTTGCAACCGTATGGACCGTAGCCCACAAGACTCCTCTGTCCATGGCATTGTCCAGGCAAGAAGACTGGAATGAGTTGTCGTTCCCATTCTCCAGGGTTTTTTCCCTTTAGTTTCTTTCTTAAAGAGGCCTGCTCTTGTTTATGGAGTTTGGATGTTTATAAATCAGTCCCACAGATACAGTAAGGGGGAAGCCCCTTCAAACTAAGGAGTCTCAGTTGAGACACTTTTTTACTTATAAAATGCAAAATTAGCTTTAATCCCAAGATGAATCTTTCAAAATGACTAATCTTTGATCCTTAATTATCTGGACCAGAACATTCAGATATGCAAATTCCAGACATGGGACCTTAAAACCTTCCTTTCTTCTCTTTGTGATTTTGGTCTTCCAGCCCTGAACTCTGAAAGTGGCTTCACCTCTGCATTAAAACCCCACGTGTACACGTAACCAGGCTGGGGCCGGCAGCCTCTCTATGCAGACATGCCAAATCTACCTTCATCCACTTGCCAAACATCTCTTAAGTAGCTATTCACATCCCGAATGTGCTGTGATACTAAGATGATGGAGAAATATTCTCTGCCTTCAGGGAACCTCCGTCAGTGATGGAGAGAGATAAAGTGGAGGATGCCAGGGCTGCAGGGTAAAAGCTGCATGGTCCGTGCACGCGTGGAGCCTTATGGGAACAATGACATGCGTTAAACGCTCACAGAGTCCAACTCTGTGCCAAATACTTTACACATATGATGCTAGTAATACCTGCAACTGCTCACTGAATGCGTGGATCTGCTACTCCTGTTTCTACAGATGAAGAAACTGGGATGTGAAGGGCATAAATGGTTTGTTCAAGGTCACCAAGAAAGTCAATGAATTTAGAACTTTGACCACAGCATCCAAGCTTAAAATCACTTGAACAGTACCAAGGAGAGGGGCTCCCCTGGTGAGCCAGTGGTTGCGACTCGGCTCTTTCACCACAGGGGGCACAGGTTTGATCCCTGGTCTGAGAAATAAGATCTCACTTACCTCGGGCACAGCCGAAATAATAGTAATAATTTAAAAGAAGAGGGCTAAGGACAGAGAGGAAACCTAGAAGGGGAAAAGGGACGCTCCACTATAGGATGTGGTCCTTGAGCTGAGATTCAAGGTTGCCTAGGCCTTAGGATGAAGCAGAAGAGGGAAGATTAGGGGGTCGCAGGCAAAGGATGCTGCGTGAATGATGGTTTCAAGGTGTGCTGAGCCTGGAAACACTAAGGGAATGGGTGAGACTGAAATGGAGTTGGGAGAACGGTGGGGACAGCCAGTTTATTATTTTAATTCTACAAACCTTTCCCGTGACTTCAAAATCCACTTTAAAGGGTCATGTTTTATTAGCTTCTATTTTAGTGACCACTTAACACCTCACAGGGAATGTCTTGTGTAATATCCAGTCCTGGGGACGGGCCCAGTTTCCCCGTGTCTGCCTGTCTCTACAGAGAGGAAATGGTCTCTTTCGCCACTCTTGGCGTTGCTAAAAGTTGCCGAGCCCTGGTTTCGATTAAGTTTGAAATCATACACATATGTCTGTTTCTCTGGCAGCCTTTCTCTAACTCAGTTGAACTGTGCTGATATTAAAACACAGAATTGAATGACTTATGGTGTCCCCATGGGTCTGAGTTTGAGCAGTTCCAATAAATCATCATATTGAAATAATTTCATAAGAATTCTTGATGTTTGGCACCTTTGAAAAATCAAGGAATGGAATTTTTTTTTTTTGCTTCTCTAGCCTAGAGGAGTTATTTTTCTTTTAGTAAAATGAAGGTGTTTGGGGTAAAAAAAAGTTCCAGAAAATGGCAAACCATCTGAAAATGTCAGATATGGATAACTCACTTGGAACATTAACCCCATGAGTTGGAAGTCTGTGGTTAATTACTTAATTTCATCATCTACACATACGTAAAACTGCATAGTTGAGGGTCGTCACATCGTGAGGGAAATGCTTTGTGATCTAAATGGCAGAAAAAATGCAAAAGTTGACAATATTCAGTGCTGGTGAAGTTGTGGATAAAGTGTGTGCTATCAGAGATCCATGGAATCCCCTCCTGGGTCTTCAACACCTGGCTGTTAGAGCTGGGAAAGAGCTTATCAGTTACACATAGAATGATTTCATCCATTATTTCTGGAAGTTGAAGTTTTCCTTGATGTCTGCTTGGTGGGAAAAAATGAAAAGAATGGAAACATCCATTGGACATTGGTTTCAACACCATTATAAGGCAGCCTCCCAGCCATAAGGGAGTTTAGGAAGTGAGGTCTACTCTACGCCTAGGGAAAAAAATCAGATCTAGTGAACAGTTAGTGAGTCTCTGCAACCGCACTGTATTAACTTTTTGCATGTGGATCACTTATGTAACTAAAAAATTAATAAAAATTAAATTCAGGCATAGAAACAAACAAGGTTTGGCCAGTTAAAACGAATAAGCATTCTACTTTATATTACCCTGGCTCCAAGTAGCTATGCAGTATTCTTCTCTAGCCATCAGATTCTTCTGCTATAAAGTGAGGGTGTGAAATATAATCATGGATGATCTTATTACATTTATTAAATAATTGTTAGTATACGGTATCATATTTTTCCCACATATGTTAAGTGTTATTCATAATCACTAATCAGGAGCTAATCAGTATCACCATGAGTTGAGTTCACTTTACTCAAATCAGAGAAACATGCTAAATGTATTCTTTTATAATAGTACTTTTGAAGTACGGAACTAGCTAGGGGTGCTTCTTAAGATCTTCAGAAACGCACTGGAATTAGAAAATGCTGGAGTCCCTGGACTAAATGTGAGGTCATCTCTTGCCCCATCATTCTAAGTTAGTACCTAGACTAATGCCTCACATAAAGCACTGCTTTCATGGGTCTTTGTTAAAGAAACTAATAAAATCATGGATTTATACAAAACTTTATTTAAAATATATGTGTGCACAAGAAAAAGGTTTATACCAAGTACAAAAATTATTTAATAACTGCAAATATATTAATAGGTAATTCTCTAAAGGAACTTAGACAACCAACTCAATAATAAGTGAGGAAGCACTTGATCAAATTAGACATTCATCAGGATTAAAAAGGACAAAATCATAAACACAAGAGTTACAAAAATAATTTGTTTCTCTTTCCATAGTAAGTTAAATGATCAGATTTCAAATCAACAAAAAGTATTTCCCTTACTCTTAGAGGAAATGCTCAAAAAAATTAGGGGAAAAAAAGAAAACCTACTAATTACCTCATTATTTTTCCTTTTGTCCTGGAAGAGCTATTCCAACTATTGTAGTAAAATGAGAAATTAATGATATAAATATATTGGAAAGAAGGAAATACATAGATTTCTTCACCGAGAAAAATCAAAGGAATCTTCCAGAACAGTATTAAAATAGTAAGAGCATTCAAGTAAGTGTCTGTGTTCCAAGCAGAAAAATAATGAAAAAAATTACATTAACCATTCAGCATAACTAAAATATTCAAGCACTGTTAGCTATCTACTTATAGAAAGCTACAGAATTATTGTGAGGTGGAAATAAAGATTTAAACAAATGGACATTTTATCTTCTTTTACGGGATGATTTGGTATTCTAAAGATGTCAGATTTTTTTTAGCACATTTAATTTAAACAAACCTCCTTCCAATTTTTCTTGGGAGGGGGGCAGGACTTGCAAAATTATCTTAAAGTTTATCTAGAAGAATAAACAGTATCAGTATCAGTTATGAAAATATTGAAATAAAAATAATAGAGCAGAAATAAATCTGCCAGATGTGAACTACTTTATAAAATTTGGATAACTAAAAGAATATCATACTGTCCTAAGGAAAGAGTGAGAAAATGTCGTGGTTATGTAATAGTTCATCCAGACAAACTCTTCTAAAGTACAAATATATAAGTTCTGGTTGCTACTTCCTTTGTGGCCCAATAGTTAAGACTTCGCCTTCCAATGCAGAGGGTGCCAGTTCAATCCCTGGTCGGGGAACTAAGATCCCATATGCCCCACAGCCACAAAATGTACAACAGAAGCAAAATCAATAAAGATTTTTAAAACAGTTTACATTAAAGAGAAAGCTTTAATTTTTTTTTTTTAATTTTTAAAGATTAAAAAAAGGCCACAGCCCAAACCATGGGAAATGCACACGCTCCTTACACACATGCTGTCACCTCGGCCTCCCTCCGGTCCCTTGTGTCTGATTGGTGTCTACATTTCCGTGATGGCTCGGTTGGTAAAGAATACACCTGCAATGCAAGAGGCCCCAGTTCGATTCCTGGGTCAGGAAGATCCGCTGGAGAAGGGATAAGCTACTTACTCCAGAATTCTTGGGTTTCCCTTGTGACTCCGCTGATAAAGAATCCACCTGCAATGTGGGAGACGTAGGTTCAGTTCTCGGGTTGGGAAGATCCCCTGGAGAAGGGAAAGGCTACCCACTCCAGTATTCTGGCCTGGAGAATCCCATGGACTGTATATTCCATAGGGTCGCAAAGAGTCAGATACAACTGAGTGACTTTCACTTTCATCCTTCAGCTCGGGAGTTTCTCTGACGCCTCACTCTTCCCATCAACACTGGCTTGTGTCATTAGGCACAGTAACTAGGACATGGATTTGATCTGGAAGTTATTCAAGGGTTTCAATTTCATACCTATAGGGTACTGATTCGTGGTGAGAGGTGCACAGTGGCTGTGGACTTCCCTTGCACAATGTCATTATCAAAACTGTGGGTCAAAGAAATAAAGAATTTTGCCCATCATGAGAGGCACATAAGTGAGAAAAACACTCTGTGGTATAGCTGAAAAAAAAAATCACGGACCAAAGTTATCTGATTATGCCCAATCACTGGGTGAATTAAATAAGGTGAAAGGAGGCAAGTCTTACACGTAAATTCTTGGAACTTTTAAACTGTAAATCCATTCATGGATTGCACTCACTCATTCAGCAAATATGTATGGGTTCCATTTGTGCGTCCAGAATGAATAAGCAACGGAGAACGAGAACAAGCCGTGAGTTGCATCCTATTATATTTGTCCTTAACTAATGAACTCACAGCTCGAAGAATCACTTGACCAGAAGCTCCCTAAGAGCGGGATGAGATTTATCACAGTCTGCACTGTTCTTCCAGCATCTCTGCTAGGTGGTGTCGAATAGAAGTCTTCTGGTAGAAAACGGAAGAAAAATGCCTATTAGATTTCTGGGAGGAACAAAAAATTTTGTGGCACTTTGGAACCGTGTTGACACGTGGATGACACATTTAAAAGCAGCAACTTCATCAGATCATAATATAATATAATACATTGAAAAACAGAGTAAGTCTGTCTGATCACATCATTGGCTAAAGCCTGAAACTGCTGTTGATCTGCACTGAGATTGAGCTGCCAGTCTTTGCAGCAGCCAAGAAGTTTCTGGATAGTCTGGCCCCACCTCCTTTTCTGAACTCACCTGTCATCTCACTCTCTGTGACTGTGGTCCCGCCACACTTCCTTCTTTCTGATCCTGGGACACACCAGGCTCATTCAATTCCAGCTCATTTCTGTCTTAGGGCTTTTGCTTTATAGGACCTTTTCATTCCCAGATGCTCACATGACTTGTCCAGCCTAGCCTCAGCTCCATCAACACCTCACCACTGCAGCCTTGCAGATCAGCCAACCTAAACCAGCCTGCCTTCCTTCCCTACCAGTTTTATTCTGTCTTCCCACTTGTCTGCTATTTATCTCCAGCACCTAGAACAATGTTGGGCCCATGGCAGGTACTTAATAAACATATATTGAATGAAAGAATCTTTGAAATAGCAAGAAAGAAGAATGTTTAAATCAGATTGCTTTGTTTACAAAAAGTAGTTAAAGGTACATGACAATGAAAATAATTTATGAAAGTCAAGTGATTTGGGCTTGTTTACCTTCATCAAGACAAAGAAATCTGCCTTAATCCTGTATCACCCCCATCAAAGTTCAAGCATGTTTTAATTTCATCGTTTTGATTATATAGTTATATTTGGTGGCTCAGTAGTAAAGAATCTTCCTGTCAATACAGAAGCCGCAGGATATGCAAGTTCAATCCCAGAGTCAGGAAGATCCTCTGGAGGAGGAACCGGCCACCCACTCCAGCATTCTTGCCTGGAGAATCCCATGGACAGAGGCTCCCGTGAGCCACAGTCCATGGGGCTGCAGAGTCAGACACAACTGAGCTACTGTGTATGATGTCACAAGGACCATAAATAAAAACATCAGTATTGTTTATTTCAGTACTAGGAGCATTCCCATTATGTTAGCATAATGCATTTACTAATTTCTGAATTCAGAGAAGTCTAAAGTTGACTGAATCTTCACGTGTATTATGAGTAGAATTTTGTACGTATGATGTAGTGGTATCTCTCGTAGAATTTCCTTTTGAATTTTTGAGGTACTGCAGCTTTAGAACAACTCTACAAAAACTACTCAGATTTAGGCAACCGGTTTATCCATTGTCATGTTTATGAAAAAAATGTTTAAAAATCATAGTTATCAATTGCTTTATAATAATTAACTATGCCTAATTAAAAGCACTAATGCACAATATGGTAGCATGATTTCCTTTTCCAATGAGGTAGAAAATCACTAGTTAAATAATTGTCAAGAGTGAAGTGGTCCTAATATATTGTTAGTTATATGCATTGTTCTTATTCCCCATTTTCATTTAATTCCCTCAACCTTTTACATTTTTTGCAGTGAATTTTCTTTGAAAGGTGAAGTTATAGGCATTTAGAATATAAGGGATGACCCCGAACCAAAAGGTCTTCACATTGGACAATGGTTTTGGGGGCACTTAAGATCTGAACACTAGAACCTCAGTTTGGCCAGGATCTTTACCAAGAGCTTAGCGTCACGTCTAATAAGCTATCTGAGAGTTAGACACTCCCCACACTAAGAGTAATTGTTACATTGATTTCCCTAGAAGTATCTGAGTATGCTCATTTCACCACAGCCTCATCAGGTTGATGTTTTAATCTTTTTAATTTTATTCTAATATGTATTTTGGTTACTAGTTTGAACGTTTTCTCATGTGATTATTTTCTTCTTGCAATTTCCTTCATGTGAATTCCTTCTAAACATCCTCAAGAGTTTAAGAAAAG
This sequence comes from Capricornis sumatraensis, assembly GCF_032405125.1. Lineage (NCBI taxonomy): Eukaryota > Metazoa > Chordata > Mammalia > Artiodactyla > Bovidae > Capricornis > Capricornis sumatraensis. Next base: position 114,096,682 of record NC_091075.1, on the reverse strand, counting down.
CATTTCATAATTATTAGCAGAGACAAACTGCTCCAAAAGGCAGATGCTTATATCTTCTCAGTGATTAAGAGCTACCAATGTGTACCATTTGGTTTCTAAATAGGGGGGAAATCAGCTAATACCTACAGGTATCCTGTAGACAGCTCAATGTCTACAAGTAACCCTTATGAGAAAAAAGAGAAGCTAGATCTTGCCTCCACAGTTCCATCAGCCCTCCAGTTTTCCCAGCAAGAATTTCTGGGGAAGTGGGGCCAATAGTTTGGGACAAACAGAACAACAAGGGAAAACTTCCCGAGGAACTGGAATTCAGAGCTCAGCACCAAATTCCCTTTGGATAATGGGCTTTCCTGGTGGCTCAGATGGTAAAGAATCTGCCTGCAATGCAGGAGACCAGGGTTCAGTCCCTTGGTTGGGAAGATTCCCTGAGGAAGGAAATGGCAACCCACTCCAGTATTCTTGCCTGGGAATTCCCATGGACTGAGAAACTGGCGGGCTACAGTCCATGCGATCGCAGAGTCAGACACAACTGAGCGAATAGCACACACACACACACACACACACACACACACACACACACACAGATCGTTAGCTATTCTGAACTAATCGTGTTTACCTACAAGGTAGAGCATTGTTTAAACATTCTTTATACACATTTCAGACTCCTGAATAATTTAATCTGTGATCTTCTTTTCTGTTTCATAAACACATGGATAAATAACACATACAGTATTCCACTCACATAATATCACAGAAAATCTTCTCATGCTATCTGACTCTCCATACTCTCTCTTTCCAGTTTTTTGGAGCTTTGACCTAAATGTGTTAGAAAAATAGAATCCCTTTTATAATTATTAGAATCTTAATCTCTTTTCAAGTATATTTGAAAGATACAATCCCTTTCATGGAGGCACAAATGTAGATTTATCATATCAATACTTAAAATTATGTTTTATTCCAAGGATTAAAGTATCGATGTAAAGCATAGGTGTAGCTTATGAGTGGGACAGTATACAACTTAAATAGATTCAGAATTGGTATGGCTGATGAATTAGGGGTCCACGGGGTCTAAATCTGAAATGTTCACTTTAAAGTCATTTATATTAAGCTTGGTGGTGTGGATGCACCATTTATTAAATTAAAAGGACATTTTAATCTTAGTGCCTCAAAAGTAATAAAATCGTACATCAAATTCAGGATTCAGGAGAAAACGGCAAAGTTCAAAATCACAAATCTATTTTTAAACTTTATTTTTACATTATGTTCCAGATACTTAGATATTTTTTATTAGAAATGAGGTGTTGAGACAAGGACAAAAATCTATCTTTGTGTTTCCAGCACCTGCCAAGGAGCTTTGCACCTGCTCTGGGTTCTGTAAAGGTTTATAGAGGAAATCGATGAACGCGCTATAGAGCGGGCTCCTCAAACACATGCAGTTCTTTTTTCTGGTTTCTCTTCCCATTCATTGCACATTCAATGTTGTATCTAGCGTGTATGTGTGTGCTGTATTTTTGACTCCACTCCCTTGTAGAACAGAAGCTCTCTGATGGCAGACAGAATAACAGCCTCCCAGAAAAGTTCAGTCCTAACCCCTGGAACCTATGAAGACATTATCTTTTGGCAAAATGAACTTTGCAGATTTGATTAAATGAAGGATCTTGAGGTGGGCAATGATCTTGGATTATTTGGGTGGGCCCAGTGTGCTCAGGGGGGCTTCCCAGGTGACTCAGTGGGTAAAGAATCTGCCTGCAGTGAAGGAGATGCAGGAAACCTGGGTTCAATCCCTGGCTCAGGAAGATCCCCATGGAGGAGGCCATGGCAGCCCACTTCAGTATTTGTGCCTGGAGAATCCCACGGGCAGAGGAGCCTGGCAGGCTACAGGCTGCGGGGTCGCAAGGAGTCAGACACGCCTGAAGCAACCGAGCACACGCACAGGCACGCTGCACTCACGAGGGCCCTTCACAGTGGGAGAGGGAGGCAGAGGAGGAGGCGAGGATAAGACCACGTAGAGCCCCCCCACCATTGCTGACTCTGAAGATGGAGGAAGTGGCCCCAGTCAGGCAGTAAGAGAGAGCCTGTGGATGCTGGAAGAGCAGGAAAAGTGAGTCTCCCCTAGAGCCTCGAGAAAGGAGCACAGCCCTGCTGACACCTTAATTTGGGCCCAGCAAGACCCACGTCAGACTGTCAGAACTATAAGACAAGTAATAGACGATAGATAAATAATAGAGGGTAGATAGACAGGTGGACTTTAAGGCTCTAGGTTTGTTGCTGTTGTTTAGTTGCTAGACCATGTCCAGCTCTGAGGCCCCATGGGCTGTGGCCCCCCAGGCTCCTCTGTCCAAGGGATTTCCCAGGCAAGAAAATTAGATTGGCTTGTCATCTCCTTCTCCAGGGATCTTCCCAACCCAAAGATCGAACCTGTGTCTCCAGCATTGGCAGGTGGATTGTTTACCACTGAGCCATCAGGGAAACCCAAGTTTGTAGGGGCAATGATTAAAATACAGGTATAGTCTTTGACAACTTTTTCTTATCACTTCCTCTTGATTTTGTGTGTCCACTCCTTTATTCCATGCTGAAACAGGACAACATGAATCAAGATATCTCTGTTCACTAATCGCAGAAATCTAACACAAACTCGAGCAAAAAAGTAGGGGTACATATTTCACATAAGTGAAATCTCCAAGAGATGGAGTTGGCTTCTGTCCCAGCTGAGGTGAGGCCCGCATCAGTCCACAGTCAGTCTCTCTGATCTGTTTCCTCTGTACAGAATTCAGCATTTCTACAATTCACATGCTTTTAGTGGCAAAACTATCCTCTTCCAGGGAAGAATTTCAATTTGCCCATCTTTGTAGCCTAAGAGATTGAAAGTCTGCTGTGATTAACCTTTGCTGTACTTAGAAATGCCCCAAGATGTTTGTTTTATTGACTCATAATTCTGCAGTTTGGGCAAAGTCTCTGGAAGGCAGCTCGCTTCTGATCCATGTGAGACATGCTCAAGGCAGCTTTTTGGGGGCTCAAGTGTCCAGAACGTCCTTCCTTATGCAAGCTACTGCTGGCTGTTGGCTGGATGCTCAACTGGGGATGTTATCCTTTGTACTCCCCTTTGTGCGACTGTTCCACATGGCGAAGTTGGGCTTCTTGCAGGATGGCAGTTTTAAGAGTAGTTGGACTTTGCACATAGCAACCGGTTTTTCCCTTAAGCTCAAGGTGGAAGTGTCTAGGCCTTCCCAGGTTTGGGCCCCAATAGACACAAGGTTACTTGTGCCACCTTATATATTTTTTTTTTATTTATTTTTAATTGGAGGATAATCGCTTTACAATATTGTGTTGGTTTCTACCATATGTCAACATGAATCAGCCACAGGTATAGGCATGTCTCCTCCCCCTTGAACCTCCCGCCCTCCCCCCACTCCATCCCACCACTGTTGTTCAGTCACTCAGTCATGTCCAACTCTTTGCGACCCCTTGGACTGCCGCATGCCAGGCTTCCCTGTCCTTCACCATCTCCCACAGCTTGCTCAAACTCATGTCCGTTGAGACAGTGATTTCCATCCAGCCATCTCCGTCCTCTGTCATTCCCTTCTCCTCCTGCCTTCAATCTTTCTCAGCATCAGGGCCTTTTCTAATGAGTCAGCTCTTTGCATCAGGCGACCAAAGTATCGGAGCTTCAGCTTCAGCATCAGTACTTCCAATGAATATTCAGGGCTGATTTCCTTTAGAATGGACTGGTTGGATCTCCTTGCAGTCCAAGGGACTCTCAAGAGTCTTCTCCAACACCACAGTTCAAAAGCATCAATTCTTCTGTGCTCAGCTTTCTTTATAGTCCAACTCTCACATCCATACTTGACTACTGGAAAAAACCATAGCTTTGACTAGATGGACCTTTGTCAACAAAGTAATGTCTCAGCTTTTTAATATGCTGTCTACGTTGCTTATAGCTTTTCTTCCGAGGGAGCAAGTGTATTTTAATTTCCCACCCCTCTAGGTTGTCACAGAATTCGGGTTTGAGCTCCCTGCATCATGCAGCAAGTTTCCACTGACTATTTTATACAGGGTACTGCACACATGTCACTGCCCTCTCTCCATTCGTCCCCCTCTCTGCTTCCCCGACTGTGTCCACAAGTCAGTTCTCTGTGTCTGCCTTTCCATTTCTGCCCCACAGATAGGTTCATCAGTACCCTCTTTCTAGACTCTATATAAATACGTTAATATAGGATATTTGTCTTTTTCTTCTGGATTTATTTCACTCTGTGTAATCTTCAAAAACCAGATGCTGGAGACAGTGCTAAGAAAGGGGATCCCTCTTGCCCTGTTGGTGGGACTGGAAATTTATACAACCACTATGGAGAGTGGTGCAGAGATTGCTTGAAAAACTAGGAATGAAACTACACTATGACCCAGCGTTCCCAAGACTGGGCAGATATCCTGAGAAAACTGTAACTGAAAAAGACACATGTACCCCAGTGTTCACCGCAGCATGATTTACAATAGCTAGGACATGGAAGCAACTTAGGTGTCCGTCAGCAGACAGATGGATGAAGAAGTCGTGATGCACAGACACAGTGGAATATTGCATGTGTGCTTGCTAAGTCGCTTCAGTCATGTCCCACTGTCTGCAACCCTGTGGACTGAAGTCACCAGGCTCCTCTGTCCATGGGGATTCTCCAGACAAGAATACTGGAGTGGGTTGCCATGCCCTCCTCCAGGAGATTGTCCCGACCCAGGAATTGAACCTGAACCTCTTATGTGTTCCTGCATTGACAGCCAGATTCTTTACCACTAGCCTCCTAGGAAGCCCCAGTGGAATATTACTCAACCATAAAAAGGAATGGGCTTGACTCAGTTCTAATGAGGTAGATGAACCTAGAGCTTATACAGAGTGAAGTAAGCCACCTTCTATTTATGAAAGCAGATCACAGGATCCAGGCTGATCTGAAAAGAGGAGGCTACATATGGAAGGTTGTGAATCCCACTGCTGTGATGCACTGGGGTCATCAGAGTAGCTAGTCTACCACAGAGGATAACAGAGCTTTGTGCATGATGGTCCAAGTCAGACAGCGGGAAAATGGTAGAAGTAGTCCCACAAAGGACTCGGGACTGAAAACACCCCTCAGGTGTCCTTAACAATCATCTCCTTCAGTGATAGAGCAAAGTCGCCACCCTCTACGTCTATTGAGTATGGAGCCTGTGCATTGTCTGGAGTCAGAGAGGCCATACCAGACGCACACGGGCACCCTATAATTCCCCTTATACGCGTCACCTAGAGTAGTCGCATTCATAGAGTCAGAAAGCAGATTGTTAGACGCCAGGGAACAGGGGGTCAGGAGGCAGGGAGGGGGAGCTAGTATTTAAAGGGGACGGAGTTTCAGTTGGGGAAGGTGGAAACTTCAGGAGGCGGGTGATGGTGAGAGCTGCCCAGCAAAGTGAACATACTTTTAAAATAGCACGCTTTGCTTTATGTGACTTTTATCACACAAAAAAAGATTGAAAATTTTCAATTGAAAGTTAAGGAATTTTGAAGGAATTTGAATTTCCTTAAACCATGAATGAAAATAATGCTTACATATAGCAAACACTACTACAGAGAAATTAAATTGTGCATGATTCATGAATAAATGATAATGTGGCTAATCCAATGATGTTTATTTGCATAACCTTTTTAATGTGACAATTCCTTGGATATTGTAGTGAAATATTTTCACCCTACATCTATATTTTTATGGTGTGTGTTTACTTTCCACAGTACAGATCCCAAAATGTCAAATTGCTAGAGCTGATTTATGGTAATTAGTTTTAACTTGGAATATTTGAAATGCGTTTAATTAATTTTAGCTGTTTAGCAAAGTACAATAAGGTTTTTCATATTAGCAAAGTTTTCTTTATGACATATCAGCTATGCATATGTTTAAGGATATGACAGACTCAAATGACTCTTTGAATTTTATATTTAGCAAATAAACATGCACTATTGGGGATTAGGCAGTATTTAGGAAGTGTCTGTATAAGGATTATTTAGGATGAAATTGCCAAAGATCCTGGAATATTCAGCACACACTTGTTGACTGATTTCACTGCGGTAAATATGAAGCAATAACAACTATATAAATTATTCAGAGACTAGGCATTCACATTGGGATTCTTTAGTGATCACTTCAGAAAACATTTGGCAGAGTATTCTTTTTATAGTATTTTTTCCAAATCCGTGTACAAAAGAGATATAGATTCATACAAAATGGATTAATACTGATTCTTTTAAAATGAAATTAAACATTTTTAAACATTCAAGTGATGATTGAATGATCTTTCCTACTAAAGCACTCTTTGGTAATGTATTTATCTTAAATATTATTTTTGTCTTTCAGGAGGCCTTATATAGTGAATGTAAGAGATTTATTAAAATCTTGAATCACTTGAGAGTGCTTTAGTACTTTGCCTCAAAATCTGCACATAGGCAAAATTCCTGATATTATGAGTTGGGATTTTCAGTGTAAGAGGATTTAAAATCTCTGCTAAAGCAAGGGCTTGTTAGCTATTTCTAAGCATCATGTATCAGAGAGACCCAGCTACTTACGAATCCCTCAAACTAAAATGGGACAGGACAGGACACGCAGAATGCAAGAGACCAATTTAGACCAAGTAGAAGGTATTGAGTTTTCTTAAGATGGCCCTCTGACTCTGGAAAGAGATTTTCTTTCAACTCCAGAAGCAGATAGAGCAGTGCGCATTCACGTAGGTATGGATTTCTTTGTATACAGATAGGGATCACTTGTTAAAGATATCCATTCATTAAAGCAGTTTGAGACATGGTGTTGGAAAGTGTTTCAATGTAGATAGATTTTTTTTAAGTTTTTACTTTATATTGGAGTATATCTGATTAACAATATTGTGATAGTTTCAGGTGAACTGCAAAGGGATTCAACCATACATATACATAATATCCATTCACCCCCAAACTCCCTTCCCATCCAGACTGCCACATAACGTTGAACAGAGTTCCCTGTGCCATACAGTAGGTCCTTGCTGGTTACTCATTTTAAATATAACAGTGTGTACATGTCCATCCCAAACTCCTATGGGTGTTTGCAGATTTAACGTTAGAGACCCCAATTATCTACTCATAAGTCACGTGACTTTCAAACATTCCTAATAACTTTTTCTTTGATGATAATCATTGTGCTTCCTACAGTTCCCTAGTCTTTTGACTTTGTGCTGAAGATCCAGTGAGCGAGTGAAGCCCAAAAATAATTCATAGCCCACAAAGCATTACATTATCAAAACATATTATTATGACTACTACTAATAATAAAACATGATTGAGTAACTGGTGTGCAATCCATTGAAAAGTCCAAGTGGATTGGATATGTTTTATTTTTTAAAAATATGTTAACTTAGAGAATATCCATGAGGTCAAAAGTCATCAGCATTTCCCCCTTTATGTTTAAAGTACTAACTCTTACATTATTGATGGATGCCAAATCTGGAGAGATGACTGCATAGATTCTTCGTGAATAGATTCGATTTTATTAGCTGTCAGCCGTAAGGGATATGGCAGTTGGTAAGGAGAAAAACTTTGCCTTTTGGTATGATCTGTATCCAGTTGGAGGTCTGGCCGTGGTGTGGGGTATATGGACATTATTGTTAACGGTTTGTTTCTCTGTGTGTCTCTTCCAGCTATCGGCAGGACCCTCATCCCTCGTTATTTTAGCACTGTGTTTGAAGGAGGGGTGACCGACCTGTATTACGTTCTCAAACACTCAAAAGAGTCCTACCACAACTCATCCATCACCGTGGACTGCGACCAGTGCGTGATGGTCACCCAGCATGGGAAGCCCATGTTTACCAAGGTACGGGCTGGGCTGGGCGACAAGGCCTGCTCTTCTCTGGGTGTACTGCAGGATACTGATTAGGGTTTTCTTCTGGAACTTTAAGCTGACCTCTCACATGTCAGATACGAGCAGCCCTGTGAGGTCATCTTTTTGGTTTGTAACCCGGCAAGACTCTCTGGGGGAGCCCTGTGCATTTGATACAGACCCCAAGAAAGTCAAACAGGATAAACCTTCAAGAAAGAGAAGAGAGTTTTGGCTGCCTATCAAACTTAGGCTACTAAATTACAATTTAGGTGTTTTTTTCTTTTTATTGAGATATAATTGACATTTAACAGACTTCTTTGGTAAAGACTCTACCTGTTAGGCGGGAGACACAGCTTTGATCCCTGGGTTGGGAAGATCCCCTGGAGAAGGGAATGGCAACCCATTCCATTATCCTTGCCTGGAGAATTCCGGGGACTGAGGGGTCTGGCAGGCTACAGTCCATGGATTCACAGAGTGTCAGACACCACTGAGCGACTAACACTTATACCACTTATACGTAACAGTGTGTTTGTGTTACATTTACAACGTGTTGATTTGATATATGTACATATTGTGAGGTGATTACTAATAAGTTTAGTTAACATCCAGCACTATGCTTAGTCACTCAGTCGTATCCAACTCTTTGCGGCCGCATGGACTGTAGCCTCCCAAGCTCCTCTGTCCATGGGATTTCCCATGCAAAAATACTGGATTGGGTTGCCATGGCCTCCTCCAGGGGATCTTCCTGACCCAGGGATCGAACCCAGCTCTCCCACATTGCAGGCAGATTCTTTACTGTCTGCGCCACCAGGGAAGACCCCCATCCATCACTCAGTTCAGTTCAGTCGCTCAGTGGTGTCTGACTCTTTACGACCCCATGAATCGCAGCATGCCAGGCCTCCCTGTCCATCACCAACTCCCAGAGTTCACCCAAACTCATGTGCATCGAGTTGGTGATGCCATCCAGCCACTACACATGCTTAAAATCTCTTTCTTGTGACAAGCCCTTTAACACATTATTGACTGGGGGATTTTTTTTAGAAACTAATGCCTGTGGTGTTAATATGTCTCTGGTCAGTAATGTGTTAAAGACTATTAGTAACTTTCAAATATACACCACTCGAAAGATACTATGTATAATTCACTCTAGCCCATGATGATATACATTACATAGAACTTCGGTTTTGATACTCAAGGATATCCTGCAACTAAAAGAACATTCTTCTATTATTGTGAAGTCAGTATTTGTGCTTTGCTACTGAAATTAAAGTTTTTAAAGCTGAATTCAAATATTAAGAAGCAGGGGGAAAAATCAACAAACCACAATTCAACTAGTCATAATCTTTAAGGAATACAAAAGTATAAGAGGAACACTATAGACAATCCCTTTATATCATCTCCCAAGCAGAAAAATTAGTAAGAATAAATATTTAGTCAAAGAATTTGGCAAATGGAAGTTTATTTTAATGAACACTAGTTCACTGCATTTTGACTAAGACTCAGTGTGAAACTAATTTGTAACATCAACAAGACCAGTTCTTTCTTTTAGCCAAAAACACAAATGACATCCTTCTCTTTATAGTTAAGAGAAGCTGAATTATCAGGGTTAATTGCGGAAGCCTAAATTATAAAACTGAAGATGTGTCTGCTACTTACACACTATTTTGCTGAAAGAGTAGATATAAAACATTTATTAGTTGAAGTATTCTTTGATCTTGGTGCAATTTCACCTTTCTGGTGCCCACAGGGGTGTTAAAAACCACAGGCAAAGAAAATGCTTATATAAATGCAAAAACGAATCATCCAATGCCATTGAGTTTATGGTATCTTGATTATCATCCACAGACATTTTAAATGTGGAACAGGAGGAGGGTTTTTCCCACTTTCCCTTTTTAACCATTGAGCGGAGAGAAAAGCTGTCAGTCTGGGATAAGGAAGATTCCCACTGCGTGTGTTGGAGCGTGCTGGTCTTGAGAGGTTTGCTGTGTGGAGAGGAATGGTCACCTGGGTGATGGTTTACTCTGCCCATGACTCACTTGTTTTTGAAGACACCAAACATTTGCATCACCTTGTGGATACAGGAGCCGTTTCTAGCATTACAAAGCCCGAGCGCTGCAGGGAAAGCCTTTTTCTGTTGCCTCAGTGTCCTTTGTATAGGCTTAGTGTTACTTTCCCCGGAAAAGGGAATGGCAACCCACTCCAGGATTCTGCGCCTGAGCAACTAACCACACTTACACGGTGCTCCTTTTGGGCTTTCCACGTGGCGCTAGCGGTAAAGAATCCGCCTGCCGATGCAAGAGACATGGGAGACACGGGTCCGATCCCTGTGTCAGGAAGATCCCCTGGAGAAGGAGATGGCACCCCATTCCAGTACTCTTGCCTGGAAAATCCCATGGACAGAGGAGCCCGGCGGGCTACAGTCCACGGGGCTGCAAAGAGTCGGACACAAGTGAACCACCGCCACACTAACACTCGTGTTACTTTTAGGTCATTCAAGAAAAACACACCAGTTCTTTATGCTTTCAGAGAAAAAAGAAACCCATGATAATTAAGCTTGGCTGTAATGAAGGAGCTACTTCCCAAGCCTGTAGCCACTGAAAATAAAAATGCATATTGCAATGAGCCTTTCATATATTTCCTCCATTTTTTTCTCAGACCGAAACTTTTTTCAGAAGTGAACATAGTCAGTTGCTCTGAAGATATCATGCTGTGCATGCCAAATTGGTTTTAAATCAAAAAGAATCCCATTCTTCCTACGAATTGATAAGGTGTTTTTTTTTGTTTTTTTTTTTTTTTACCATTCAAATTAAGAAACCAAGGTTCTCCTCTGTTGCCTCCTCCTCCCTGCTGGAGCACTCCCTCTCACATGGCACCCCCTCCCACACGGGGACATTCTCCCGAACTCAGCTCTCTGGGTTTCAAGCTTTAATTATTTAGATCACCCATCTGACTCTACTCTGTGGCAATACTTTTGCCAGCTCCGGTAATGAATATTTCTATACTGTGATGAAAAATATCACTTTCTGGGAAATGTAGCTTAGCTGTGTGGACTTCGTCCAGATGCTAATTATGCACATTTATTTTTAGAATATTCCAAAGCGGTTCATTTTTTCTATCTCTTTTCTTTTTTTTTTTTTTTTTTGCTCCTTGGGTGATTATTATACTACCCAAAGAATCTTTCCAATTTTTCTTTTGTTCTTATATTAATTAAAAATAACTCATCTTTGTGTAATGAAATAATATGCTGATTTAGTAGAAATCAGAAAGCTAATGACCTTTCAGTATTACAAAGAAAAACAGTTTGGTAGCTGATGCTTTATTTTTTTTAAAGGGGAGCCTGCTATTAGTACATGGTATCACTTAGCACATTATGTGTAGGCATTTTCACATTGTTCTAATTTAGACTATCAATAAACCCTAATTCTCCAAATAACGTTTGACTCTGCATTTCTGAGTTGCTTTTATGAAAATGTGGTCAACTGGTGAATCAAAAATCAGCCACAGCCTTAATCAACAGTAATATTTAATATTCCTCAGGACCACAAAGCATGTTTTGCAATTTCCTGACCCTAGGAACACTATAGATGCTGTAATGAGAGTTTTTACACATATATTCTGAAAGCTTTCTTTTCTGTATTCAACTTTGAATCAAATTGGAAGCAAAGCTTAATAATCAGAAGAGCAATCCCCAAGGTTTTCAGAATTAAAGACCCTTGAATTATATTTGAGGATGTGAATTCTGGCCGATACTGAAAGGACCCTCTCTGAGATACATGTTGCATCATTTTGGGGTTCACAAACTGGAACCATAATTACAGCCATTATTGGACATCTTATCATTTCTATAAACACAGGCTATGGTCTTTCCTTATCTCAATTATTAACTGTGAAATTATTTACTACTGTGGAAAAGTACCATGGAAATACCAACCAGTGTGGGTCTCCCTGGTAGCTCAGCTGGTAAAGAATCCGCCTGCAATGCAGGAAACCCCAGGTCTATTTCTAGGTTGGAAAGATGCCCTGGAGAAGGGATAGGCTACCCTCTCCAGTTTTCCTGGACTCCCCTGGTGGCTCAGATGGCAAAGAATCCACCCGCAATGCAGAAGACCTGGGTTCAATCCTTGGGTTAGGAGGATCCCCTGGAGAAGGGAATGGATACCCACTCCAGTATTCTTGCCTGGAGAATCCCATGGACAGAGGAGCCTGGCGGGCTACAGTCCACGGGGCCGCAAAGAGTCGGACATGAGTAACTTTCACTTTTTTCCAGTATGAACCCTCACTGATGTCTCTTGACAGTTGGTTCATGATTCTTATTATGTTATACTCTTGGGTGTGTGCTCAGCCCTCAGTCGTGTCTGACTGTGACCCCATGGAATGTAGCTCCCCAGGCTACTCTGTCCATGGGATTTTCCAGACAGGACTACTGGAGTGGGTTGCCATGCCCTACTCCAGGGGATCTTTCCAACCCAGGGATTGAACCAGTGCCTCTTAAATCCAGCTGCATTGGCAGGCGAGTTCTTTATCATTAGCACCACCTGGAAAGCCCTTTATGCTCTCATCCTGACTCTAATGGAATTACTATAACATCAGTGAGTATCACTCTAATAAATGTCTATATATGTATTTACATATGAGCTTCCTTGGTAGCTAAGTAGGTAAAGAATCTTCCTGCAATGCAGGAGACCCGGGTTCAATCTGTGAGTCAGGAAGATCCCCTGGAGAAGTAAATAGTAACCCACTCCAGTATTCTTGCCTGGGAAATTCCACGGACAGTGGAGCCTGAGGGGCAAAGGTGTCCATGGGATCACAAAGAGTTGGACACAACTTAGCAATTAAACCACTATGGATTTACATGTGCAGCATTTCCAAGTAAGATACACTGAGCTTTATGCAACTGTTAATCTAAAAGCCTTAGTCCATGCATACTGTTCTAAGCATAAAGACCAAGAAAAATTAAATTAATACTCCCATCTAACAAACATATTATATTTCATAAAAGCTGCATGAGAATCATTTTGTTATACAACTACATGGTCAGTATTGCCTTACAATTACACAAAGAAAGAAAAGGGTTAAAAAGCTCCGGGTTAGTTTGAGAAATGTTCTTTTTTAGTTCTCTTGTTCCTGGCCTACTCTCAAGCCAACACGTGATGCACTGAATGCCTGCCAGCCTCTTTCTTGTTGATCCTCCGGAGACCATCTGTGCTGGGGGCATTGATTAGAGTGTGTCTGCTGGGATTACATCTTTTCTGTTGCCATGCCAACTAATCAGCTGATTTTGGTTACCACAGAAACAAAATGTCAGAGCTCACAGTAACATGAATTCAGCACAACAGAAAATGTTTTCTTAATTGGGGACCCTTTTGAATTTGGATTCCAAGTGAAAGGCAGCTTTTTTTTTTTTTTTTTAGAAAAAAAGGCCAACTTTAGATAAAAGCTACATTAATTGTATTGATTACAAGGAATGTGCAGAGTTTTTCTGAAAAGAAGAAACATTAATTCCTCTTCGTAAGCTATGCTCATTTTTTTTTAACTATTCCAAACAAGGAATATATACATGTATATATATTTTTTATTAAGCATCTCTATTTCATTTTCTGATTGTTGCATGTAAAATAAAATAAATCACAAAACCTTCAGTTTCCTTTGACCTCCATAAGGGGGGCAGGGGTTGGGAGGAGGTTGTGGGAAGAACTGCTTGGGGAAGGTCAGCATTGATCAAATTGTCTCCCACCCTTTCATTCAAAGAAGTCACCAGGGCTTCTCAGATGCTAAAGAATCCGCCTGCAATGCCAGAGACCTGGGTTCAATCCCCAAGTTGGGAAGACCCCTGGAGAAGGGAATGGATACATACTCCAGTGTCCTTGCCTGGAGAATTCCATGGACAGAGGAGCCTTGCAGGCTACAGTCCATGGGGTCACAAAGAGTCGGACACGACTAAGTGACTTTCAGGCCACTTCAGTCATTTAGTTTCCCTTAAAGAAAACACTCAACACAAGTGACTTAGACTCAATTCTCAGGATTCCTCTCTTGCTCATGCTATGTCCCAGATAAACCTGAGTCCTTGGTTTTAGCTGAGAAAGGAGGAGCCCAAGGCTGTTGCAGTGTTTCTTTTCGTAGGCCCTTAGCAGTTTGATGGCAAAAAGAGTCCTCAGCTGGTTTGCTACATCACAGTAAACAAAGAACACAGTTGAACATAGCCTTAGAGATTCTCCAACTGAGTAATTCATCAGAAGAACTCCATCCAGGCCTTCCCTTTATGAAATTCTATTCCTGTAGAAGTAAACCAGAACCTCTCTCTGCCTTGGGTTTGTGTCTCATAAACACAAAACAAATAGATTAGGTAATTTTAAAAAAGCATGACATTCAACTGGGCTAATATTTGCTTAAACAGCCAATAACCCCCTCACTTTAAAAGAACAGGATTATGGCACCCCAATATCCCTGTCCTGCCTTGTCAAGACACTTCTCTGCCCATGTCTGGCTATAGTCACCTCTCTTCTGGGAAAGCCTCCCCTGCCGGTGGCTTCTGTACTATTAACACACAGGGAAGAATTGTGTGGCTTAATCTGCATGCAACTCTTTGGAAAATCTTGGTAAATTAAGTCTGATGCTGATAGGCAAGGCTCTGGAGGAGTGGTGTGGGGACGCTGAAGCCTTCCCCCATTTCACTGTGCTCGACTCTCATGGCGAAGATCCAGAAATGAGGCCCTGAAGACCACTCAGTCGAGGAGTTTGAGGGCAGGGAGCCCAAATGCCTGGAATTACCCACAGCTTGTGCCAACTGGATCTGAGTCAGAGGCCTTCACCCAGATTATCAATAATTATCTGACAGTGCTTCTGAGACCTTTGATGAAATGGAAATGGCAGGTGTTATTAGCATCTTTCTTTCTTTTTTTTTTAAGCATCTTTCTTAAGTGGTGCTCTGTCAACAGGTTCCTAACTCTTCTCCACTTGGTGTTTTTCTTGTTTAAAGAAAATAGTTCTTTAAATTAGAGACACTCGAAAGCACCTAACCCAGTGCCTAGGGCATAGTTGGAATTCAACAAATGATGGTTTGGGGTATAAAATTCCCAAAGAAGGAAGTGATTATTCAGTTCAGTTCAATTGTTCAGTCCTGTCCGACTGTTTGAGACCCCATGGACTGCAGCATGCTAGGGCTCCCTGTCCATCGCCAACTCCCGGATTTTACTCAAACTCATGTCCATTGAGTCAGTGATGCCATCGAACCATCTCATCCTCTGTTGTCCCCTTCCCCTCCCACCTTCATTCTTTCCCAGCATCAGGGTCTTTTCAAATGAGTCCCTTGGACTGCAAGGAGATCCAACCAGTCCATCCTAAAGGAAATCAGTCCTGAATATTCATTGGAAGGACTGATGCTGAAGCTGAAACTCCAATACTTTGGCCACCTGATGAGAAGAACTGACTCATTTGAAAAGACATTTGAAGTGATTATTAAGATTTCTTAAAAGGTTGATGTGCTGTGCTATGTCACTTCAGTAATGTCCAACTCTTTTTGACCCTAAGGACTGTAGCCCACCAGGCTCCTCTTTCCATGGGATTCTCCAGGCAAGAATATTGGAGAGGGTTGCTGTGCCCTGCTCCAGGGGATCTTCCGGACTCGGGGATTGAACCCGTGTCTCTTATGTCTCCTGCAGTGGCAGGCAGATTCTTTACCACTACCACTGCCTTGGGAAGCTCAAAAGAATGATTTGCATTGCTAATTATCTTCATGGACTATAGTTTAGACTATTTCTAAAATGATTATATTCCCTATTCAGTTGACTGTCATTTTTTCTTTAAGTGTTAGTGCAATGATTTCCAAAGTGTTGTACTTTTTTTTAGTCTAAGCAATCTTTCTCCAGACAGGCTTGATCAGAAGTCCACTACTTAAAACAGATAAAACTGAAGCTGTTCTGGTTGAATCAAGAAAGTGAGTGGGAATCTCAGGGTTAGGTGGAGGCTTAGCTCTTCCCAGAAGAGCCCGCGATGCACTGCTCATAAGCCCCCAGGTCTCAGACAGGACATTACAACAACCCCTGCTCCAAGGCTCTGGGTTCCTTGGTTGCACATCTTCTATCTTTAAACTATCATTTACTGTCAAGTGCAATACCAGGTGGGCTTCCGTGGTGTCTCAGCTGTAAAGAATCCACCTGCCAGTGCAGCAGACATGGGTTCAATCCCTGGGTCAAGAAGATCCCTGGAGAAAGAAATGCAACCCACTCCAGGATTCTTGCCTGGAGAAGTCCATGGACAGAGGAGCCTGGCGGGCTACAGTCCATGTGGTCACAAAGAGTTGGACATGGCTTAGCAACTAAACAACAGCAACAATACTCGGCAATCTATACACAAAACTTCACTTAATATACTTTCCCAACGTCCCTACCTAAGGGTATTCTGATCCTTATTCTGCAGATGAGGAAACTGAAACTTAGGGAATCTGTTGGAAAATAAGTGGAAAACAGAGTCAAGATTTGAATCTAGGACTTTCTGG
This sequence comes from Capricornis sumatraensis, assembly GCF_032405125.1. Lineage (NCBI taxonomy): Eukaryota > Metazoa > Chordata > Mammalia > Artiodactyla > Bovidae > Capricornis > Capricornis sumatraensis. The sequence goes on along the minus strand of NC_091075.1, from coordinate 114,080,341 downwards.
TGTGAAAGCCTCCTATTTTTGTACTGCATCTCTAGGCAAACGTGGGCTGAATAATGAGCTGCAATTGTTTAAACTGGACCAATATATGGTCACTGCTTCCCATCTTAGAGGTGAGATAGAATGAGTGGTGTAAGACTTCCCACATTTTCTTTCATTTCAAAGTCATTAACAGTGAAAAAAGGCTTCCCCAATGGCTCAGTAGGTAAAGAATCTGCCTACAGTGCAGGAGACACAGGAGATGCAAGTTCAGTCCCTGGGTCAGAAAGATCCCCTGCAGAAGGACATGGCAACCCACTTCAGTATTCTTGCCTGAAAAGTCTCATGGACAGAGGAGCCTGGCGGGCTGCAGTCCAGTGAGTTGCTCAAGAGTTGGACATGACTGAGCAACTCAGCACAGAGCACAACAGTGAGGAGAAATGTGAATAAAATAGAAACTACGGAATTTTCTGACAGCCCAGTGGTTAGGACTTGGCCATTTCATGGCCATGAGCCCAGGTTCGATGCCTAGTCAGGGAACTAAGATCCTGTAAGCTGCCTAAAGAAAAGAAAAATGAACTGCATGCCAAAAATCATCTGACTTTGAAAAGCAGATAAAAATGCTACCCTGTCACTGATCACTCTGTAAGACTCCCTATATTTCATTAATAATATATATTTATCTTAGATTAATTTGGTTCCCCAAAGCCTGGCCCTTTATACAAGCAGAATTCGTCATATCTAATAGAATGTGATTCAAGGAATTTACTCTAAAATGCCTTTCTTTCCAAACATCCATAACTGATAACCCACAGCCTTGGGTTAAGCACCACCCTCTGACATTTCTCTTTGGAAACAAAAACTTCCTCTGCTTCAGTTCAGCTCAGTTCAGTCATTCAGTCCTGTCTGGCTCCTTTTGCCCCCATGGCCTGCAGCATGCCAGGCCTCCCTGTCCATCACCAACTCCCGGAGCTTGCTCAAACTCATGTCCATCAAGTCGGTGATGCCATCCAACCATCTCATCCTCTGTCGTCCCCTTCTCCTGCCTGGATGGCCTTGAAGTAACTCATACTTACACAGGAATACTTTTATTAGGTACTTTCTCCCAGAGTAGGATAACCGAGATTAGAACAGAGCTCAAACGCTTATTCTAGAAGGATGATGAAAGTGGAGGAGAAAGGAGGTGAAAGCATGTTAGTGTTATGGGGGACACAGTTTACCAGGAGTGTTTGACATAGCATTGCTATAAGATAGGTTTTGTCTGCATATTTACAAATGAAGAAATAGGGGCTCGTGGAGTTTCTGCCAAAACTAGTTGAGTTACCAGTAGCTCATGGCTGGTGAGCTGCTGTGCTGACCTTTGACCCCATTAATTTCAGAGCTGATACCTTCCCTGTGCCACGTTTTTGCTAAGATCGAGCACCTCCCAAGAGGAGTCAGGGAGACCGCGTTGAGTGGCTGACATGTGAATTACAAAAACGTCGCGATCACCAAGTGCATAACCATTGAGCCCCCTGTTTGTCCCTTCCAGGTGTGTACAGAAGGCAGACTGATTTTGGAGTTCACCTTTGACGACCTCATGAGAATAAAAACGTGGCACTTTACCATTAGACAATACAGAGAGTTAGTCCCAAGAAGCATTCTAGCCATGCACGTAAGTACCTTAATTTCTATTTCACTTTCTTCCCTTTCATCCCCTCCTCATCTCACCCAGAAAAGAGAAGCCCTGTTTTCTCACTATGGAAAAGCTCCCAGAAACTTTCACTCTTTAGACAATTAACTCTAAATTTTGAGTTTTCCCTTCAATCATTTTCATCCACAGGCCCCTTTTTCCCTCCTTTGTTTCTGAGTTTGATAAGTTGTGAGACTATTTCCTTTCCTACTTTATTATTTTAAACTCCAAATGGAGGTTACCTCAATAAACAGTCTGTACTTTTCTTAAATTCCACGCATTTGTTATCAAGTACCACTCGGGCTGGGCTAATAAACTTGTTGTGTATAAATGAGAGAAACAAAACAAGGAGTAGGAAAAACAGTCTCCAGTTTTTATTGGAACCATCTGACAAGACGTGGGGCTCACATACCTCGGGTGTGTGTCCACACGCCTCCTAACCACGGCGCTGGAAACCAGAGGAAGGCCTGGGTTCCTCTTGATTGCATTTGGCTGTAAATCATATCAAATTGGTTGGACATCAGGAAGGTGCAAGGGTGGATTCGATGCCAATCTAGAGAGATGTTTTAATGGTAAGCCTTGACAGAAACTCATCAGGTCAGTCCCTTCAGAAGGAATCAGCAGGCATTGACTTAATAAGTGCTTCTTCCAGAATACACGATCCAGCAGTTTCTGGGAAAATGCTTTGGAGCAAAATCAGATTTGAGCCTGATTTTTAAGACCCTATGTGGTGAAAAGAGAATACAATTACAGTTGTAATTGCAACCCACTCCAGTACTGAATGACAACCCACTCCAGTATTCTTGCCTAGAGAAGCCAATGGACAGAGGAGCCTGGTGGGCTACAGTCCATAGAATCGCAGAGTCTGACACAACTGAAGTGACTTAGCATGCACGCATGCATGTCTACAGAGGACCCTCATTTCAGAAATTGAGATGCAAAGTGGCAAGCTATTTTCACCTACATTCGTTTTTTTTTTTTTTAATTTATATACACAAAGCCAATTGGTTGCATTAAGTACAGAAAAAGAATAAATTAAGATGTTGGTACAACCTAGATAGTCTCATGAATGCAGAACCGGAGGCAAGATGTTTACTTAAGACTTCCTCTGTTTAACAATAGTTTATATCCATCAAGAAAGAAGGAAAAACAAACAGAAAGAAAGAGCAATGACTAAGAGACTCCCCTTACAATGGAATCCAGAAAGAACTTATTTTCTTTTCTCGCCAAACAGAACATGGGGGTTGGCCCATGAAACATGACATCTTGATATTTTTAATGTGGCTGGTATTTCTGAAAATAGAATGCATACCTTTACAGTCCTTCTGGATGAAAGTTGTTGAAGACCTCTATTTCTAGCCTCAGCTTAATGGGGAGGAGAGTTAGACATTTTTAATATATATGTATTAATATATTTCATGGCAGTTCCAAAATTTTCAAATATAGGACTCAACTCCAAGCTGCTGCAAACACTGTCATGAGATTTTCTTGGTGGTGCAGTGGTTAAGAATCCACATTTCCCATTGCAGGGGTCTCAGGTTCGATCCCTAGTCTAGGAACAGAGATCCCCCATGCCTCATGATGTGGTCAAAAATAAAATAAAAATGTGTCCTCCTCCCATAAATAACATCAGTAAATAATTAATAGAGATTAGAATAAGAAATTTGAAGATCTTTTTTTTAAAAAAATCTATGATCATAACACACAGCAAAGGCCAGTCCTAAAGCATGTGTGCCTGTGTGCTAAGTCACTTCAGTCATGTCCAACTCTTTGCGACGCCATGGACTGTAGCCTGGCCAGACTCCTCTCTCCATGGTAATTTTCAGGCAAGAATACTGGAGTAGGTTGTCATTTCCTTCTCCAGGGAGTCTTCTCCACCCAGGGATTGAACCCAAGTCTCTCACGTCTTCTGGATTAGCATCGGCAGGCAGGTTCTTTACCGCTAGCACCACCTGGGGAACCCTAAAACATGGTTCTGCCAAACCCAGACCCCACCTCCCCTCAGGGTTAAGGGGGTGCCAGGGACCTGGAGGTGTCCTGATCGGGCTTAATAACTCTCCTCTGGAAGAAACAGGGCCTCTCACAGAGGATGTAAAGTCCTTTCTCCCATCTGACTCAGTTCGGTTCTCCCTAGCAATGAGTCTTGCACCATTGATCCAAAGGTGACCTTGAGCGTTATATGCACGTTTCTTCAAAATGTAAAACAAATTATCTGCAGCAACCTTCCCTCTGAGAAAAACTGACAAGATGCATGTCTTAGCAGCAGTAGCACAGTCAGGACTTCCTTGATACTGTCTTGCAGGGATAAAATATTTGATTTTTTTTCCTGTTTAGGCACAAGATCCTCAGGTCTTGGATCAGCTGTCCAAAAACATCACCAGGATGGGGCTGACCAATTTCACCCTCAACTACCTCAGGGTAAGACCAATGGGCTGAGGATATTTCCCATTGAGTTTGAAAAGTGTTTTAGAGATTTATGCGTATCTTGAACCAAGGAATTAAAATGAGATAATATAGCACAATACATATGTCTTTTAAAAATGTATCTTATTCAAGCATTGTTCATTTACAGTGTTGTGTTAATTTCCACTGTACAGTAAAGTGATTCAGTTATACATATGTATACATTCTCTTTCATTTCGTATTCTTTCCCATTATAGTTATCACAGGATATTGATACAGCTCTCTCTGCTGTATAGTAGCAGTTTGTCGTTTATCCATTCTGTGTATGGTTGTTTGCATCTCCAGATCCAAAACTCCCAATTCATCTCTCCTTTGGCAACCACAAGGCTGTTCTCAATAGCTGTCAGTCTGTTTTGTAAATAAGTTCATTGCGTCTCATTTTAGATTCCACCTGTATGTGATATTACTTCTATTCTGAGAAGTATTGTCTTTCTTCTTCTAACATGCTTCACTTAGTACGATCATCTCCAGCTCCATCCGTGTTGCTGCAAATGATGCTATTTCATTTTTTTCTGTGGTTGAGCAATATTCCACTGTATATGGGTACCACCTCTTATTTATCCGTTTATCTACTGATAGACATCTAGGCTGTACTCAGGCCTTGGCAATTGTGAACAGTAGCACAGTGCGTATGTCTTATACCACTGTCTGTGCATGTGTGTGTGTGATCAATGGATGACTGGATTTAACCGACAAAAAGCTGAAAGATTGAACCAAGACTTTGTCAGGGTTGAGCATCTTCTCTACGTTTGTATGACTCCCGGAATGAATTATTCAAAGGCTGGCAATGTCTCTCTCATCAGATGCCTCGGTGCCGTGTCCCTCCTGATTATCTCAAGTCGCCAGTGTACTGTTTCTGAGTTCATAGTCTCTGTGTCTACGTCCAGGGACTCCTCACTCCTAAGGAGGCTCAGTGTGCCTTCCAGAGAGGGTCCCCTGAAAAAACTCACCTCGGTGCTGGAACACAGACATTTATTTCTAAGGCTTGTTGGGGACTCTCTGTGTAACATGTAATCAGTTTTCTGGTTTAGATATGGCGTGAATTTTTATTTTTAAAAAATTAAATGTTAGGGAAACCTCTCTGCCCACGTAATGCAGCCTCCAGAGTTGGTCTCTGGTAACAAACATCTTTATATTGGTCTATGGTAACAACTACAGTAACATAGTTGGTCAGGGTAACAAACATCACACTGCTTCTTTTTTAAATATTCTATACTCATTTTTATAAATCAGTGTTACTTATATTTTTAAATTCACTTTTTGATCAGAGTATAATTGCTTTACAATGTTGTGTTGATTTCTGTTATGCAACAAAGTGAATCAGCTGTGTGTGTATATATACCCCCTCCTTCTTGAGCCCCCCTCCCACCCACCCCCACCCCTCTAGGGCATTACTGAGCACTGAGTGCTGCCCAGTAGATGGCCACTAACAGTCTGTTTTGCACGGGGTGGTGTATATATGATCCCCTGGAGGAGGGCATGGCAACCCACTCCAGTATTCTTGCCTGGCGAATCCCATGGACAGAGGAGCCTGGCGGGCTGCGGTCCACAGGGTTGCACAGAGTCAGATACGACTGAAGCGACCTTGCACACACACGTGCACGGTGTCTATATGTCAGTGCTGGTTTTCAGTGTGGAGTGGCAGTCACCATGCTGCAAGCAGAGGATACAGTCTCCTTCATTAAGCCAGCACTGCCTTCCAGAACCAACAGGAAGGCAGTGGCCCGGGGCCACTTCCCTTTGTCTCTGAGTTGCTGGCTTCCACAACACCCTGGTTCTCCAGGTGCCCGCCCCATTGGAGTGTTTATGCCATTGTTTCTTCTCCTTTTTATCTACCTGAAAACTTATGTTCACTATTAGATGAAAGCATTGGAACGTGTTCATTTATTTGGCACTTGATTCTGAGAGGTGGAAAGAATCAGATTCATAGTAAATTCACATTTAAGCTTTTAAAAATGTCAATTAAACAAGGAGGACAGCAGCTCTGCTGTAGGATCTGTTCAGCTCAAAACTAGTAAAATGGTCGATATTAGCAAATTCGAAGGCTAGAGAATAATATAGGATTGTTTCTTTATCCCTAAGGGCAGCCTTGTGAATCTTACTTTACATTCGCTGTCCTCTAAGTTCAGTCTCGTTTGCATACTTCTACATGTTGAAATGCTTTGGTAATACTTCTGTAAATGAAGAGTGATTTTCACAAATGTTTCCAAATTGTGCCCTCATTGCAATGTGACGGGCGCTGAACTAGATGCTGAAGATTCAAAGACAAACGTCATGGCCCCCGTTACAAAGAAACCCTCCCCTATGAGGGTTTATAAAGAGAGATCACTGTATATGAAAGGGTGAATATTGTGATAGAAGTTTCCAGACTGAGTTACGGGAGTACAAGATAGACACCTCTGGTGAACCAACCAGAGGAGGTTTCATGGAGGAGGTGATGCCTGCATAGAGTGTGAAAGAATGAATAAGGAAAAGCCAAAGGACGGAGGAGGAAGGCCTTTTCCATCAGAGGGAGCGGAAGGGGCACAGGTTAGGGAATGGGACGCCGAGCAGTTTGGTGATGCTGAGATGTGAAGGGAGCGGCCGAGGAGAAGAGGCAGAGAGTTAGCTGAGAACCAGGTCTTAGAGCAACTGGCTGGCCAGGCTACCGGGGCCAGGAACCCCGAAATGATTAAACATGAGGCTAGCAGGGCCTCCATCCTGAGTAAAGGAAGAAGAGTCTTCTTCTATTCAGTTTAGATGCCCCAGAACCAAATCCAGCTGTTGTGGCAAGACCCAGAGTCAGCTTCACTCCCCGCCACTTCACGCCAACATGCCTGCCATCTTGGACGCCCTCAGCCAGGTCGCTCTCCACTAAACGGCCCCCTGGCTCCTGCTCAGAGGGAAACCAGGGTCTGCCCAGGAGGCTGGGTAGGAGGAGAGAGCTCTCAGTGGGATAGATGAGGCTGTGTTCTCCCCAACCTCCAGGCTCTGTGTTCAGCCCCAGCTCCCATAAGGGCTGCTGGCACAGAGTGGGTAGGACATGGAGGTATTCAGTGCTGTTCCAGCCACAGGATTTCAGAAGGTGGCCCCACACCGCGCGGCATTGCGTCTTGTCAGGGGCTGGGAGAGATTTCCTTTGACCCATCTAATGATGCCTCTCCTTAGGCAGATAGAGAAGTCCCACACTACATGTCCTCAGCTGACACCTCCAAGGAATCTGGGACTTTGGCATCCATCCTAGACTCGGTCGCTCAGTCTCTGATGAGATTTTGAACAGACTATTACATATTTCAGCTGCATTTAACACAGAGCGATAAATGCTGAATTTCCCTCCTCCCCTACCCGCCCAGCCCCTCTGTTGTCATCAGTAAAATGGTGACCTTCACTGTGGGATCAGCAAGGTTCACTGGTCCCCACGTCTGCAGTCTTTTGATGGGAAAAATCAAAATTCTCTAGAAAATTAGAGATACCAAGGGAACATTTCATGCAAAGATGGGCTCAATAAAGGACAGAAATGGTATGGACCTAACAGAAGCAGATGATATTAAGAAGAGGTGGCAAGAATACACAGAAGAACTGTACAAAAAAGATCTTCATGACCCAGATAATCACGATGGTATGAATGATCACTCACCTAGAGCCAGGCATGCTGGAATGTGAAGTCAGTGGGCCTTAGAAAACATCACTATGAACAAAGCTAGTGGAGGTGATAGAATTCCAGTTGAGCTATCTCAAATCCTGAAAGATGATGCTGTGAAAGTGCTGCACTCAATATGCCAGCAAATTTGGAAAACTCAGCAGTGGCCACAGGACTGGAAAAGGTCAGTTTGCATTCCAATCCCAAAGGAAGGCAATGCCAAAGAATGCTCAAACTACTGCACAATTGCACTCATCTCACACGCTAGTAAAGTAATGCTCAACATTCTCCAAGCCAGGCTTCAGCAATACGTGAATCATGAACTTCCAGCTGTTCAAGCTGGTTTTAGAAAAGGCAGAGGAACCAGAGATCAAATTGCCAACATCTGCTGGATCATGGAAAAAGCAAGAGAGTTCCAGAAAAACATCTATTTCTGCTTTATTGACTATGCCAAAGCCTTTGACTGTGTGGATCACAATAAACTGTGGAAAATTCTGAAAGAGATGGGAACACCAGACCACCTGACCTGCCTCTTGAGAAACCTATATGCAGGTCAGGAAGCAACAGTTAGAACTGGACATGGAACAACAGACTGGTTCCAAATAGGAAAAGGAGTACGTGAAGGCTGTATATTGTCACCCTGCTTATTTAACTTCTATGCAGAGTACATCATGAGAAATGCTGGACTGGAAGAAGCACAAGCTGGAATCAAGATTGCCAGGAGAAATATCAATATCCTCAGATATGCAGATGACACCACCCTTATGGCAGAAAGTGAAGAGGAACTAAAAAGCCTCTTGATGAAAGAGAAAGAGGAAAGTGAAAAAGTTGGCTTAAAGCTCAACATTCAGAAAACGAAGATCATGGCATCTGGTCCCATCACTTCATGGGAAATAGATGAGGAAACAGTGGAAACAGTGTCAGACTTTATTTTTTTGGGCTCCAAAATCACTGCAGATGGTGATTACAGCCATAAAATTAAAAGATGCTTACTCCTGGGAAGGAAAGTTATGACCAACCTAGATAGCATATTCAAGAGCAGAGACATTACTTTGCCAACAAAGGTCTGTCTAGTCAAGGCTATGGTTTTTCCAGTGGTCACGTATGGATGTGAGAGTTGGACTGTGAAGAAAGCTGAGTGCTGAAGAACTGATGCTTTAGAACTGTGGTGTTGGAGAAGACTCTTGAGAGTCCCTTGGACTGCAAGGAGATCCAACCAGTCCATTCTGAAGGAGATCAGCCCCAAGTGTTCTTTGGAAGGAGTGATGCTAAAGCTGAAACTCTAGTATTTTGGCCACCTCATGCGAAGAGTTGACTCATTGGAAAAGCCCCTGATGCTGGGAGGGATTGAGGGCAGGAGGAGAAGGGGATGACAGAGGATGAGATGGCTGGATGGCATCACTGACTCTATGCACATGAGTGTGAGTGAACTCCGGGAGATGGTGATGGACAGGGAGGCCTGGCGTGCTGCGATTCATGGGGTCACAAAGAGTCGGACACGACTGAGCGACTGAACTGAACTGAACTGCAAAGAGTAAGGACATCATACCAGCAGAGAGGGAATGGCATCAAGCCCTCTGGTGATAATGACATAGGGAACCCTGTATGGTTTGGGGCAACAGAGAGATGCATTTCCAAGGCTACCACCTACAGTGAAGTACTGCAGGCTGTCCTGATGTAGCTGGACTCCACAATGGCCCGTGTGAAACCGTGCACACTTTCACTTTCCCATAAAGGAGCTGGCACAGGGGATAGAAATAAAATTAGCCACCCAGCTTTATGCCCCCAAGTGGCAGAACTGGAACTTGAACTCTAGAACCTATGTGCTCCATGGCAAAACACTGTCTTTCTAGTAAGAATGTACAATGATAATTTAAAAATTATTTTTGTAATGACATATAGTTGATTTACAGTTTGTGTTAGTTTCAAGTTACAGCTAAGTGATTCATAAATATATATGGTCTATGCATATATATATATATATATATATATATATTTTTCAGATTCTTTTCCATTCTAGGTTATTGCAAGATATTGAATATAGTTCCGTGTGCTATGCCATGGGTTCTTGTTGTTTATCTATTTTGTATACGGTGGTGTGGGTCTGTTCATCTCAAACCTACCCCCTTCCCTTTTGGCCATTGTAAGTTTGTGTCCTACGTCTGTGAGTCTGTTTCTGTTTTGTAAATAAGTTCATTTGCACCATGTGTTTTTAGATTCCACAAACGAGTGACAGCCTATGACATTTAGTTTTGTCTGTCTGACCGCTTCACTTAGGATAACCCTCTCTGGGTCCATCCATGGTGCTGCAAACAGCATTGTCTCATAGAATGATGACGTGGAGAGGACCTGGATCATGCCTTTCCTGCCTTGACAGAGAAGTCAGTGTTTCTCACTGGGTCCTTAATCTCCTTCACCAAAAGTTACGTCAGCTCCTTGCAAGGTTTAATGTAAGGATTTGTTGTTGTTTAGTCGCTAAGTCATGTCCAGCTCTTTTTGACCTCAAGGACCATAGCCCACCAAGTTCCTCCATCCATGGGACTTCCCAGGCAAGGATACTGGAGTGGGTTGCCATTTCTTCCTCTAGGGGATCTTCCCAACTCAGGGATCAAACCCGTGTCCCTGGCCTCTCCTGCACTGCAGGTGAATTTTTCACCACTGAGCCACCTGGGAAGCCCAGTGTGAGGATTAAGAGAGGTAACCCGCACAAAGGGCTTAGCCCAAGGTCTCAGCCAGAAAGTGCCCAGTCAGTGTTTGTTGTCCTAGCTTACCGAGTGCCCGTTATGTGTCCATCTTTGTCCTCCAGCCTTGGAGCAACATGGCATCTGGCTCTCTCCTCTCTCTCACAGTCCTCCTAACACCACTTGGCTTCCCAAGCTCATGCATCCTCGTTTGGTGGCCATTTGCCTTTCTTGCCTCCACTTACCCGACCCCTCATTCACCTATTGATTGGTTCAGGGCACTTTCTGAGCCCACTCTGTCTTCCTGGCAGTGTGCCAGGCGATGGACCTCCATCATGGAGCTGTGGCCCCCTTCCTAGAGTAGTGGTCACAGGCTGGTGGGCGAAACTGGCAGGGAGAGGTGTGCTGGCTTGGAGGGTTGTGCAAGGCCCGTGAGAAGAGCCTGGGGAGGGACCCGTGGGTCTCGCGGGGAAGGTGGTCAGCGTAGAAGCCAACCTCCCATCCACAACCCCTCGGGGCAGCTGAGGACCACTTGGCAGGTCATGGCTGAGCAGAATCTCAAACTCAGAGCCCAAAACCAGTGCACATGGCTTCCATCGTCAGTGGTCACCAAGAATGAGAAATAAAGCTTAATTTCTTCATTTTAGAACCAGGCTGTAACATTTTCCTAGTACTCTTATCACCTGATATTTGCAAAATAGTTGAGCAATAAGAAAACACATTTACTGGGATTTCCTTGATGGTCCAGAGTGGTTACAACTTCACACTTTCAGTGCAAATGGTACAGGCTCAATCCCTGGTCAGAGAACTAGATTCCACATGCCGGGCAGCAAAAAAAAAAAAAAAAGAGGAAACAAAATAATTTTATTTATGAAAACTACTTTAAAAGCTCTCCCATCCTTCTGAGGAAATGGGCTTTTGGCTCCAGCCTCAGAAAGTCACCTGAAGAGTTGTTTCAACAGAGTTAGCCAGAAATTTCACTAGCCACACCCAGCATCGGAAGAAGTCAGACATTTTATCTGGGCAAACACTAATCCAGGGCCTTCTAAATCAGAGGAAGAATTTTAAACATCAATGCACCCTGCTTTGGAAAGGAGGGATATAGGAGATTTTTAAATACTTCAGGCATCTGAAATTTCAATAAGCTTTGTCTTTCAGGAAACAAAATTAAGCAATACGGGAGGTAAGCAGTTATGATCACCCAGCTTTGCCTGAAATTCCCAATCGCTCTCCGGGCGGGCTGTGGGAGGGGTTACAAGGAGGCGGCTCCCCCAGTTAGAGGGAGGAGCTGGCGAAGCACGGGGCCCAGCTCCGGAGATGTGAACACAGATGACGTTGCTGGAGCAGCTGGCAGCGCGCTTCTGGGGACTCTGTTGACCTGATGCTTTTGAAGTGGCCACAGACCGGCTGTTGTCCTTTAATTTGAGTTGTCAGGTTGCCTGCGTTCCCTCGGCCACCTCCAGCACGTCAAGGCCGGAGGGGCGTGGTGCCCGGGGGGCTCGCTGGTCCCCGCAGAGCAGAGCGGAGGCTTGAGGAGGCAGAGCAGGGATGGCGTCCTGACCACGTGCGGCCTCGCTTCCCCTGGATGCCCGGGATGCCCCTGCTGACCTCGAGGAGGCCAGGGCTTGCTGACCTTGTGTCCCTGGGGTAGTTCTCCTGGCTGCGGCCGGGCTAGAAACAGGCCTGCGAGTGAGCGGTTGTTAGCAGTCCCGGAAACTGGGTGGTGTGTTTCAGGAACGTGTCCACCGTCTCCTGGAAGTGGAGGAATTTACTATCTTGGGGGTGATGGCGCCCCTCAACCAGTGTGTTCTGGGGAGGGAACGCTAGATATAGAATGGGGAGAAGCAGGTGGGATTTCAGGCATGTGTTCTGTGCCATGTTTGCTGGACATAGCATCAGACAGGCTGTCCTTCCAATCTCCTGAAGAGCTTGGTCCACGGAAGGCCAGGCGCCCTGGGAGAGGCATGGGGGGTCCAGGTCAATGAGACCTGCCTGTGGAGTTCATCAGTACTCCCCACCCCCCTCACCGCACCAGATCCTCCTTCGGCCATTATTCATGGTGGTTCCCACAAGCATCTATGAGACACTACGTATCCATCATCCTTAAGGAGATCACTGTCTAGTAAGGGAGAAAGAAAAAAGACTCTGCTGGGAGAGACATCTGCCTGGCCACAGCAATGCACAAAATGCTAGCTAACATCACCAAGTGTTTCCTGCATGCCAGGCACACTGCTGTGCTTTAGGCAAGGAGTTATTTTATTTTTTAATGCTCACAACAACTTTATGGTATTCTTGTTGGCCCTATTTTGCAGGTGAGGAAACGGAGGCTTAGGGAGGTACTTCCCCTAGGTCGCAGGGCTGGTGAGTGGCTGAGAAGGAATTAGAACCCACAGTCTGACTCCAGGCACAAAGAACAGAGAGGTTGTTGGACAGTGGGGGTGGAAGGCCAAGTTTCCAAGGAGGAACCGGCTCTTGAATTGATTCTGAAAAATGAGTAGGTGGTCCCATCCAGGAGTAGCATCAGAGAAGGGTGGAGAAAACTGGGGGTATGGATGGACTCAAGGCAGTTTCACTTGTTCAGTCGCTAAGTCGTGTCCGACCCTTTGAGAACCCCCTAGACTGCAGCACGCCACCAGGTCTCCCTGTCCTCCTCTATCTCCCGGAGTTTGCTCAAGTTCATGTCCATTGCATGGGTGATCCATCCAACCACCTCATCCTCTGCTGCCCCCTTCCCCTCCGGCTGGCAGTCTTTTCCAGCATCAGGGTATTTTCCAATAAGTTGGCTTCACATGACTGGAATGTAAATTTTAAGCTTGTTTAACTTGGGCGTAAGGGTCAGACAGACAAGAGTATATATATGAGGACTGCTGCTTGCTAGCTGTGTGACCTTGGAAAAGTTACTTGACCTTTCTGAGCCTGTTTCCCTATTTGGGAAATGGCGTGTAACCCCCCCTTAACTGATTTCCAGTGAGAGACATTCATGTGGAGCTCCCTTCTCTTTGCAAGCACGCTCTTGTAGGGTCTCTGGTCCTTTCTTCTCGGTGGGACCAAGTCATTCATCAGATTCCCCTGTGTTCAGAGCTTACAAGAAGAGCTCCAGTTGGTCAGAACACCCAGAAGTCCTATCCTTCTTTTTTTCCATTTCATCAAAGTGAAAACCCTTTCTAACTCAGAGTTTGAAATTGCCACCATCCCAGATTTCCTATATGCAGTTCTTATATGTGAATGTTTACTGTGTGGAGGATTTATTTTCTTTAAATAGCTTCAAAGATAAGACTTTAAAATTGAAACTGAAATAACTGACGTCTGTTTCATTTCCTATCCCATAAAAAGAATGAAGGTTGGTAATGCAGAAACCCTGTCCGTAAGCATTTAAAGGAAACCCCCGCGAATTTCTGCCTTGGCCGTAAGTGGGATGTGCCATTTTCACTCATCTGCTGTCAACAGTAGAAACAGACAATCTCTGCCCACTGATACCGCAGGATGACACCGCTTTATCCCTTGACGAGGTGGGGTAATTTGGCTTTGTGTTTAAATTTTAAGTCAATCATCTGGCCAAGAGACGTTTTGGATGGCATCTACTAGGCCCCGGGCACAAAAGGAACGAGGTGTGGTGTTTATAAGGATGGATAAGGCACATTCCCCTTTGTGAGGAGTTGAAGACACTGTCTTAAGTAGGTCTGTTCACAGTTCACACTGCCCAGCCTCAGCTGGGGCCCTCAGATCATCCCCAAATGTCCCACTGCTGCTACTATGCACCCGTGTGGGCCTCAGCAGATGGCTCAAGCTGCGCTTGTGCAGTTTCTAGTGTGCCCATCAAGTGCTCTGCTCCTGACTTTGGCTCTCGAAGCCCTCCACAGTGGGGCCTTTGCATTTCCCAGCCTTGGTCCACCTCCCTTCCCCACGTCATGTGTCATCCTGTAGCCACACGGACCACCTGCCCGTCCCCAAACTGGCCGTGCTCTTTTGCCCACGTGCCTTGGCACAGTGTGGCTCACTGCCTGGACTGTGGTCCCTCCCCTCCCCTTCCATCCGATTTCCCCAGTCTAGCGTCTCTGCATCTTTCAGGACCCACCGTCCATCACCCCTTCTGAGCATCTCTCTCTGACTCTCAGTGGGGGCACCTGCCCCTGCCCTGTGCCCCTGGTGTCCTGCACACATGATACTTCTTACCTCTCGGCAGATCCTGCGTAGGAATCGTCTCTCCATGTGCCTCTTTGTCTCCGTGTTTAGTCTTTCCTTGTTTCCTGTGTGAGACTCAGAAGAACCCGAGGACAAGTTGACTGTCTTGTATTTCTAGGGCCTCACAAGGTCTAGATCACGATAAGTGATTTGCTCAGTCGTGTCAGACTCTTTGCGACCCCGTGGACCGTAGCCTACCAGGCTCCTTTATCCATGGGATTCTCCAGGCAAGAATACTGGAGTGGGTATCCATTCCCTTTTCCAGGGGATCTTCCTCACCCAGGGATCGAACCCAGGTCTCCTGCATTGCAGGGGGATTCTTTACTGTCTGAGCCACCAGGGAAATTGGTAGGCACCCAGTAAATGCCTCTTGAATGGATGATTGGTGGATGGGAGTTTGGTGAATGGAAAGCTGGATTTTGAATGACATACACACACACAAAGTAATAGAACTCAGATGAATTCACTTGCCCTACAGCATCTAAAAAACAATGTGTGATTCATTTTCAAAGTCATTACCTAGAACTTTACCATGAAATCTAAAAAGAAGCAGAGTTGAATGCATTGAGGAAATGAAAGAAACATGGCCTTTGGATCACTCTAGTGTACAAAATCTCCACTTAAAATACTCAGACTTCCCAATGTCAAGCTTTTACTCTAAAACCACTCTGAATCAGTATGTAATTTTTGCCCTAAGTGCCATTATGGCCATCTCATCATTTTGGAAATATCTTCTTTAAATTCTTGAGGACACATTTCTTAGTGGGTGATTATTTTTGCCTATTTTCTTTGGCCAGCTTTTCCTGATGCCTGGATGCACACACTTCTTTAAGCATTTTGTTTTGTTTAATGCAGCTTTAAAACATCTTGGGCTTCTCTGGTGGCTCAAATGGTAAAGAATCTGCCTGCAATGCAGGAGACTCGGGTTCAATCCATGGGTCAGGAAAACCCCCTGGAGAAGGGAATGGCTACACACTCCAATATTCTTGCCTGGAGAATTCCATGGACAGAGGAGCCTGGCGGGCCACAGTCCATGGGGTCACAAAGAGTTGGACACGACTGAGCAACGAATAACGCTAAAGCATCTTATTGTCCTGTATCCCAGCCAAAAGCTATTTTCTTTGTGGGTCTTACACTTTATCCATCTATATGCATAATTTCTGCATAAATGTAATCAGTACACATACGATTTCTTAATGTTATTTGGTAAACACTTTTGCCTGTTTCTACATAGTCATCATATTAACCATTTATAACAGCTGCAAATACCAGTGTGAGGGTAATTTAATCATTTCTCTAAATGTTGAAAACTGAGTCATATGCAAGTTGTTGCTGCCATTGATACCATTCCTCTAAATGCCCTAGCCATGTCTTGCTCTCAGTGCTATTCTCTGCAGAGGCTGAACTGTTGAAGCCACATAGTGAGTAAAACAGATGTGCTTCAGATTCAGCGCAATGTGGGCCCAGATCCTAGCCTCCTTATGACCTATACCAGTCTTGAACAAGTTTAAATTCTCTGAACCCCACTCTCGTCATCTGAAAATCAAGAAGAATAATGTCTCACAGGTTGGCACAAATTATGATTTATAAGATTAGATCAGCTACAGACTATAAGAGCCTGGCACAGGTGGCTCAGTGGGTAAAGAATCCGCCTGCTGCTGCTGCTGCTGCTGCTGCTAAGTCGCTTCAGTCATGTCCAACTCTGTGCGACCTCGTAGACGGCAGCCCACCAGGCTCCCCCGTCCCTGGGATTCTCCAGGCAAGAACACTGGAGTGGGTTGCCATTTCCTTCTCCAATGCATGAAAGTGAAAAGTGAAAGTGAAGTCGCTCAGTCGTGTCCGACTCTTCGCGACCCCATGGACTGCAGCCCACCAGGCTCCTCTGCCCACCTACAATATGGCAAACACAGGAGATTTGGGTTCGATCCTTGGGTTAGGAAGATACACTGGAGGAAGTGGACATGGCAACCCACTCCAGGATCCTCGCCTGGAGCATCCCACGGGCAGAGAGTCCTGGCGGCCTGTAGTCCACGGGGTCACAAAGAGTCAGACATGACTAAAGTGACTGAGCACGCGTGCACACAGCATACAGAAGGAGCATAATAAACCCTACTCCCCTCCTGTGTTGTCCAGAGTGGTGGGTCAGGGCTCTAAGGTCACTGTTGATTGACTGCCTTAATTTCTCAGATCTCCACTTTTCTCACGTATGAGTGATTACGTACACTGTGACTAGCAAGAATCACACCGCTGGCGAGGGTTAAAACGATAATGCATGTGAAGAGCACATGTTACTTGAAATGACTACACCAGGAAGCCAAATAACTCCCATTCCATTTATCATCTCCTGTACATAGGTCATGGCCTTGAATTCTACACTGACATTCTGAAGCCAGATGATAGGGGGGAAAAAAAAAGAGAGAAGGGATTTGCAAATGACAGCTGCCAAGAAGCGGGGCAGGAGAGAGTCTGAGGCATGTGCCAAATATTTGAAACTCCCTTTTCAATAGAAATGTTATTACAAACATATCACCGTCATCGCTGGGTGTTTTCAATGCTATTTATAACCTTTTGTTGTTGTTAAAGAAGTCTATCCCTTCAAAAACGCAGTATCCTTAACTGGCCTTGAAAGCGTTGAGTTTTCGGTTAATGTTTTCTGACCCTGTACATTTAATTTCCCAAGTGAATGAAGTTTTTTTGTGATTCTTAGGCCCTAAAGAACACTGGTGCCTGCATGTAGCTTGTACTGATACCAAAGAAGTATCGTCCAGTGCCTGGAAGAACTAGGCAATTTGCTTTGGAAAATGACCTTTAACTGAATGACACCAAGTGGCTTTTTAGAGAGAGAGTGACTGTGGCAGGAGTCAGCCCTTTGAAATCCTGCCAAGAGTTGTTGTTTTGTGAGGCTTGACTGCCAGCCAGGATGTTTTCCTTGGTTTTATGGCACGAGAAAGGATGGCAATCCAACCCCCTTTCCTGTCTACATGCCAAGCCAAACCTGAGGGTGGAACAGGATCCTTGCTCAGAGACCAAGATGAACTATGGCGGTCACCATGGTGATGGGCTGGCACCTGGGCATACTGTTCACTGTTCTTGTGGGCATACCAGCAGCACAGGCTTCCTAAGCACTGAAGTGTGGGGGTGTGTGTTGAGGGGGGCAACCATCCCAGCAAATCTGGGCTTCCCACAGCACCTGCACCATATGGATCCTCTAAGGGCTCACAGCCTAAAGCATGGATCACTGCAGGCTTGCAGTTCATTATCAGTTTGTGATAAGTTCAAAAAATGAGAATTAAAAGCTTTAAAATTACTACAGCAGTTGGACATTGCCAGGACGTCCAAGTTCATCCAAGTTCATGCAGTGGACTCAACCCACTGACCAGGCTATGAAGGGGTACGGGTGTTGTCTGACTCAAGGAGCACGTGGTCACAAGTCAAGGGCACGTGACCCACAGTCGGACAAGCACTGGCTAGAGCGTCAGACATGGAACGGATTCAGACATCTTTCAGCACCATCGGGACCATCATAACACCATTAGTGAGGCAGGAACTGTTCTGTGCTCTCAGCAAAAGGATGAGACAGCAATTATTATCCACATTTTACAGATGAAAGTCAGTCCATGCCTAAGGTTGCTAAGCTGGTCCTGGAGGCAATGCTTCCTGGCTTGGCCCCAAGCCTTCGTCCCACCCCACCCACTGCTGCGGGGGACCGACTTCTAGCCCCTGCAGGAGAGATGGTGCCTTAAGACTGAGGGGTCTGGCCTCCCACCTCATTCTGACTTTCCGCTGCTCCACCTTCTTCTCCTTGGAGGAAAGTTCCATCCGAGAGGAGGCCAAGAAAGGCCTTCTGAGCCCGGGAACGCTGCACACGTGGAATGATTAAAACTTGGAACACCCAAAGGGCACTTTTAATTGCATTTTGAGATGGAAAAGTAGCTCACGTGACTGAGTGATCAGGGGATTAAAGCAGTTCACTCTTAAAGAGCTAAAATAATCATAACCCCGCTCCAGTACTCTTGCCTGGAAAATCCCATGGACAGAGGAGCCTGGTAGGCTGTGGACTATGGGATCGCAAAGAGTCAGACACGACTGAGCGACTTCACTTTCACTTTTCACTTTCATGCATTAGAGAAGGAAATGGCAACCCACTCCAGTGTTCTTGCCTGGAGAATCCCAGGGACGGGGGAGCCTGGTGGGCTGCCGTCTATGGGGTCACACAGAGTCGGACACGACTGAAGTGACTTAGCAGCAGCAGAGAGAGCCCAGTGTCCAGAAAACACGAATTCCTAAAGTCAGGCATAGGCAATGGCTACCAGAACATTAAAGGGAAACACACACATACACACAGAGTATTTTAACAGGGCAGTCTTAACTGAAAACTATTTTAGAGCCATGCATGCTTCTAAAATGCTTGGCCTTAAAGGTACAAATAGGGCTGGGATTAAAGAAAGTAATTTCCCAGTCTCAGGTACTAGAGAAAGAGAAAGAAATGGTCATTTAACAAGACACCAACAATCAGAGGAGATAGGAAGGTGGGCAGTGAGACTCTAGGCGGAAATGGATGAGGGATTGCAAAGTGAAATTCCGGACGGAGCCCAGAGTTCTGGGTCCCGAGAAACAGCCTTCCTAATTGTCTCAGTCAGTTCAGTCACTCAGTCATGTCTGAACACTGCAATCCCATGGGCACCAGCACGCCAGGCCTCCCTGCCCATCACCAACTCCCAGAGTTCACTCAAACTCATGTCCACTGAGTCGGTGATGCCATCCAACCCTCTCATTCTCTGTCGCCCCCTTCTCCTCCTGCTTTCCATCTTTTCCAGCATCAGGGTCTTTTCCAGTGAGTCAGCTCTTCGCATCAGGTGGCCAAAGTATTGGAGCTTCAGCTTCTAATTGTCTAGAATGGGTCACAGATATGTCAGGAAAATGCAGGGCAGGCAACCAGAGGAGAGCTGTTTGAATTTATCTTAAGCGCACAGCCAGGGCCAACTTCCCAGGTGGCTCAGTGGTAAATAACCTGCTTGCCAGTGCAAGAGATGAAGGAGATGTGGGCTTGATCCCTGGGTTGGGAAGATCCCCTGGAGGAGGGCATGGCACCCCACTCGAGTGCTCTTGCGAGGAGAATCCCATGGACAGAGGAGCCTGGCGGGCTACAGTCCATGGGGTCGCAAAGAGTCGGACACAACTGAGCACACGCACACATCCAGGGAAGGAGCCTGGATATGAAGAGGGGCCGGTTTCCCTGCATCGCTCTGAGGCTCGAGACCTTTCTCCGGGGTCTCTGTTGTTGTCCAACTTTGCATGGGCACCGTGTCACTGCCACAGAAAACACCCATTCCTTAGAGGGAGCGGTGTGGTTGTTAGGCTGCAGGACCTCACTTTCTGTCCCCAGCAGAGTTCAGGGCGCAGAGGAGGCAGGGAATAAGCAAGCATGTGGAAAGGAGGGAAGGCAGGGAGGTTAAACCCCCCGGTCCTGATCTTCATCAGCAGCTTGGGAGTGGATGGAGGGTGTGCACCATAATTAAGGAGAAAGGGAAGGCAGAGAACTAGGATTGTTGAGTGCCTAGAATGGGCGCTAGACAGAAACTTGCCCGGGTAGCTCAGATGGTAGAGAATCTGCCTGCAATGCAGGAGACCACGGTTCGATCCCTGGGTTGGGAGGATCCCCTGGAGAAGGGAATGACTACTCACTCCAGTATTCTTGCCTGGAGAATTCCATGGACAGAGGAGCCTGGCGGGCTATAGTCCATAGGGTCTCAAAGAATCAGACATGACTGAGTGACTGACACTTTCACCTTTTTGTTCTTCTCTCTCTAGTTTCATTTAATCCTCACAACTGGTGTGGGAGGTGGGTGTGCATGGCCTCATTTTACAGAAGAAACTGACACTCATCCCGTTCTGGGGCTCATCTAAGGTCATTCAGTGGGTAAACTACCAGGGTGGGTGGGATCCTGTGTGGGCCTGGTACCCCACCCACTCTCACGTTGCAGAAATATCACCTGCTAACATGAGCTGGGTTGAAGATTAGGTCAGCCACTTCTGCTGAGATCTCCAGGCTGTTTTGCCAGACTATCAACAGATAACTATCAACAGATGCCTTGGATGACAAACACTTTCACAGAACAGACACTGGCCTGCAAGGCTCTATAGGATCTGACCTTCCCAAGTTCATCTCAGAGCTAGCTCCAGTGCCCCGGCCTAACTTTTGCTTTTCCAACCTACTAAGTTCCTCCCTACATAGCAGGGGCTCTAACTTTCTCTATCAGGTCATTTAGCTATAGAACCACAGGCAACTCTCTGTCCTTTCTGTGCCTCGATTTTCCCATCAAGAAAATGGGGATAATAATAGTCCCTTACCTCAATGAGTCATCGAGAAGGTTGAATAAAATGGCACTGGTGCTTAGAATAAAGCCTGAAATGTAATGAGTCCTCAGTAAATACCATTGTCATCAATGTCATCATCATCAACCCCACTGCCTGGGGTACTTCAGCCAGATTTTTGCTTGGGCTTCCCTGGTGGCTCAGATGGTAAAGAATGCCTGCAATGTAGGAGACCTGGGTTTGATCTCTGAGTCAGGAAGATCCCCTGGAGAAGGGAATGGCTCCCCACTCCAGTATTCTTGCCTGGAGAATTCCATGGACAGAGGAACCTGGCAGGCTGCAATCCATGGGGTCTCAAAGAGTTGGACATGACTGAGCAACTAACACCTTCACTTCTCCCTATTAGTCAGGTCTCAGGACGCATCTGCTCCTCCAAAAGGTCTCACCTGGTCAGCCAATCTAAAGAGGACTCCCCTCCCAGTTATCTTCTGTCGCCCCTTTACCTGGCTTCTTTTCCTCGCAGCAGTTTTCATCAGTTGGATTGTCCTGCATAACCATCAGTTTTACTTTTCTGTTCCCCCCTCGTACCTGTCACTGAAATGCAGGTGTTTTGAGAGCAGCTATCTTGTCTCTTCACCCCTGAATAGAGAGCTGTAATGGTAAGTCTCCTCAACTTGCTTCTTGATCAGCTGGAAGTTTTAAAGAGGAAACCACTTTTAAAATCCCAAATCCAAGTGTTGCCTTGGAATATCAAGGACACTTGTGTGAAGGCTGTTACCATCCTGACACTACCGACTGAGCGCCTGCAGCATTTTCCTCCACAGATCTGATGTTCTTATTTGCGATTATCAACAATCCTGTCAGGGACGGTGAGGGAGGGATGTCATTAACTTTATCTGATGAATGTGCCTCATCTATAAAACACAGGAGATGAGCGTGACTTCCAAGGACTTCTACTCAAGCCTTCTAAAAAGGAGGAGCACAAAGTAGAAATATTAACACATACAACAAATAAGATGTTAAAGAATCTATGCTAGAAATGTGGAAACTACACTCAAGAGATTGCAGGTTGGCCCAGGTCTGCCATCTTATTAGTATAGTATGGTTTATGGTTTGGTTTCTATCTTGATTCCCCATTTTCAGGACACATTCACATCCATTCAGTTCACAAACATGTACTGAACCCCTACTGTATCCCTGGGTTTACTCTGGTCCTATTCAATCTACAAGTGTTTACTGAGCCCCTATTGTATACCTGGTTTCAGTTCAGTTCAGTTCAGTTCAGTCACTCAGTTGTGTCCGACTCTTTGCGACCCCATGGACTGCAGCACGCCAGGCCTCCCTGTCCATCACCAACTCCCGGAGTTCACTCAAACTCACGTCCATTGAGTCGGTGATGCCATCCAGCCATCTCATCCTCTGTCATCTCCTTTTCCTCCTGCCCCCAATCCCTCCCAGCATCAGGGTCTTTTCCAATGAGTCAACTCTTCACATGAGGTGGCCAAAGTACTGGAGTTACTCTGGTCCTATTCAGTCTACAAACGTTTACTGAGACCCTACTGTATCGGAGAAGGAAATGGCAGCCCACTCCAGTATTCCTGCCTGGAGAATCCCATGGACGGAGGAGCCTGGTGGGCTACAGTCCATGGGGTCTCAAAGGGTTGGACACAACTGAGCGAGTTCACTTTCACTTTCTGTTGTATACCTGGGTCTACTCTGGTCCCATTCAGTCTACAAGTGTTTACTGAGGACCTATTGTATACCAGGGTCTACCCTGGTCCCATTCAGTCTACAAATTTTCCTGAGCACCTATTGTATCCCTGGGTCTACTGTGGTCTCTAGCCAACAGATTCCCTATTTGATACTGAATTTGTCTGTGCTCATGAGAATCTCATCTATGTTGCTTCTGATTTCCTTAAAACTTTTCCTAGGTCAGTCATAGGATAAGACTAGAAGTCTACCTGAGAAGGCAACTCATTTCCCCCTCCTCTCTTCCTGCCTGTTCCCAAGATTTGGGAGGGATGAACTGACCCCTTTTGGGTTCAATACAGCCCTAGATCCTTATGGAAACTTTAGGCATAAGAACAGCCTCAACTGCAGAAGCTTCACAATGTGGCTTTTGTAGAATAAATGTCTGTAGCCTTAGGAATTGATCAAAGCGGTTGTCTTCCTTTTTCCCTTTTTGATGTCCCTTTGGGAGTCTGCCTATGTTTTACCTACAGAAGGAGTTTGTGGTCACCTATCATATTCTTCAGTGGTTTTACCATGAGGGGGAAACTTAGCTAGACAAATTAGAGTTTTCTTGATGTTGGTTAACAGAATTTACAAACATATGCAAAATGGTAGCCACCTTGACCAATGCTGTCACTCTCCCCTGCGGGCTTCCCTGGCTGGCCCAGGTGGTCCAGAATCTGCCTGCAAGGCAGGAAACCCAGGTTCAGTCCCTGGGTCAGGAAGATCCCCTGGAGAAGGGAATGGCAACCCATGCCAGTATTTTTGCCTGGAGAATTCCATAGACAGAGGAGCTGGGCAGGCTACAGTCTATAGGGCCACAAAGACTCAGACACATCTGAGCCATCCGTGCTGCTCCTACCACTGACACGTAACTTCTGAGCTTCCGGGCTTTTGATAGCTCACTAACAGATGGAAGGCAGGAAGGACAAGTGTTTGCTTTAGAAGAGATGTGACCTGTAGTCTTCCCACTGAACAGGCGCCCTGTCCTACAGTAGGTCTAGTTTTTTGTCAGGTCCCTCCACACCAGTTGTGTTGCATTGGTTAGCACTGGCTTGCAGTTGAAAGCAGAAACAGTTCCCCTTTTGTTAAATGGGATGGGCATTGGGATAACACCTCCACAGATTAAGAAATATGTGAGGTCACTTATAATAAAATGCTTTGAAAGCTATGAGGTTCTTCTGCAAAATAGGTACCCCCTCATTGACTATCAAAACCCTCAATGTCCAAACTTGTTATCTTAATTCAGGAATCAATGAGTTTTCGGAGAAGGCAATGGCAACCCACTCCAGCACTCTTGCCTGGAGACTCCCAGGGACGGGGGAGCCTGGTGGGCTGCCGTCTATGGGGTTGCACAGGGTCGGACACAACTGAAGCAACTTAGCAGCAGCAGCAGCAGCAGCAATGAGTTTTTTTGTTTTTTTTTTTTTTAAATAAAAGTTTAAATAAATTCTTCCTTATCCAAATCAAGATACTCACTATCCAAAGTATCAAGCTTCCCTGGTGGCTCAGAGGTTAAAGCGTCTGCCTCCAATGTGGGAGACCTGGGTTCGATCCCTGGGTCGGGAAGATCCCCTGGAGAAGGAAATGACAACCCACTCCAGTATTCTTGCCTGGAGAATCCCATGGACAGAGGAGCCTGGTAGGCTACAGTCCACGGGGTCGCAAATAGTCAGACACGACTGAGCGACTTCACCACCACCACTATCCAAAATGCAGGAACCAAACGAATCCATGTAGTTCAGTATCCCCATTATTCTAACTCACTCTCTGAACTCTCACTCTCCAAACTGGAAACCAGGTAAGTTTCAATGGTGAGGAATCATTGAACTAATGGTCACCATGATTCTCACGATCACCTACAGTCTAATTTACAAAGAATAAAGTAATTTGGGGTTGAATTATATGAAATTGTTATTTTTGCATGTCAAATGCTGTTAAATATTGGCTATTTCATATGGTTCATTCTAATACTTAGGGACTGCTGCTGCTGCTAAGTCGCTTCAGTCGTGTCCGACTCTGTGTGACCCCATAGACAGCAGCCCACCAGGCTCCCCAGTCCCTGGGATTCTCAGGCAAGAACAGTGAAGTGGGTTGCCATTTCCTTCTCCAATGCATGAAAGTGAAAAGTGAATGTCCAGCTCTTAGCGACCCCATCGACTGCATCCTACCAGGCTCTCCCATCCATGGGATTTTCCAGGCAAGAGTACTGGAGTGGGTTGCCATTGCCTTCTCCAAATACTTAGGGACAGGGCACCTCATATCCAAGATAGACAATCACTTGACTCCATGATTTTTCCATTTTCCACCATCATCTTTCAATTACTATTTAACATAATAATAGCAAATGTAACAGCCATTTACAGTTGCATGCTGACCCTGTGTCAGGCATTATAAGTCTTTTAACTAGTCCTCATTACCTCATTAAAAACTTAATTATTTATATTTTGAATAGATAATGTATTCATATATATTGTAAAATTTTAAAAATGTAAAAATATTTTTAAATATACATCTTTTACACCTAGTTTCAACCTCTCAGTTCACCTCCCTAGAAGCAGCCAACATTGTCAGTTTCTTGCATTTTCTTCCTGGAATATTCTCGGCATATACTTTAAATATATACTGTTTTAAACACGCACAGACACACACATGCGTGTATGCACAAATGGTAATATAATGTTCATACTGTTTTAAGAGCTGAGCAGTGATCCTGTTTATAAAAGCAGCAGAGATATAATCTAAAGAGGTATATCACTTCAGAGATATAATTTATTTTGCAAGTACATTGTTGATGGACATTTGGGTTATTTCTAATCTTTTTCTATTATTAACAATGATGTGCAAATGTCTTCTCATATTTGATTTTATTCAAGAGCAACTGAAAGACTAAATTCATAGAAGAAATTCCTGGAAGTAAAATTTCCAGGTCAAAAGACACGTACATTGCAATTTTGATAGATATTGTCAAGCTGTTCAACATAGAGGTTGTCCCAAGTTTCCATTTCCCCAGCAGCACATAAAATGACTATTTTCCACACTTTCCAACAACTAAAGGTTATCAAATTTTTCTATGTTCCAATATTGTAGGTGAAAAATGGTATCTCATTTTCATTGTAATATGCCTTTCTCTTATTACAAGAGAGATTTATTATCTTCTCATATACTTATGAGCCATTTGTATTTCCTTTCTTGTGAATTATTTGTTCATATAATTTACCCATTTTTCTTTCGGCTTGTTCCTTTCTTATAATTTAAAGAAGTATACACTTTTTATGATATAATTGAAATTACATTACAAGTTTTGGGGATTTTTAAATTTTTCTATAAAGTTGTTTTGTCCTAGTGTTTTTGACGTGTCAAATGAAGCAGTATTTCCCCTATGTCTTTTCTTTTGTGTTTCATATTTAGCATTAGTCCTCTGAGCTAGTAATAATTAAAATATAGTCTATGTTTCTAATGCCACTTTTAAAATTTGGAGGACTTTTTCATGTTGGAGAAGGCAATGGCAACCACTCCAGTACTCTTGCCACGAAAATCCCATGGATGGAGGACCCTGGTAGGCTGCAGTCCACGGGGTCGCTAAGAGTTGGACATGACTGAGCGACTTCACTTTCACTTTCACTTTTCATGCTTAAATAATGATCCACATGGAATTTGGGGGGTATGAAATGTGTCAGTGAAAATGTTAATCACTCAGCCATGTCTGACTCTTTGAGACTCCATGGACTGTAGCCCACCAGGCTCCTCTGTCCTTGGAGTTCTCCAGGCAAGAATACCGGAATGGGTAGCCATTCCATTTTCCAAGGGATCTTACTGACCCAGGGATTGAACCTGGGTATCCCGTATGTAGGATCCTAGGCAGATTTCTTTACCATTTAATTAGTCAGTTGTCTAAACACTCTCTGTTAGTTAATGCATATTTTCTCCACTGATTTGAAATTTCAATTTGGCATTTTCTTCTTTGCCCTAACTATTTGAGCCTACTTATGAACTCTAATTTTTGTTCTGTTAACCTCTTTATCTTCTTTATCCTGAACCACATTTATTCATTTATTTAAGCTGTGCCATACAGTATGTGGGGTCTTAATTCCCCAACTAGGGATTGAAAATTCACCCCCTGCAGTGAAAGCAGAGTCTTAACCCTTGGATCACCAGGAAGTCCCCCCAAAGGAAGCTTTAAAAATTACCTTTCCATTACAACATACTGTAGCATCTAGTAGAATTAAGATTATATCATTTTTCTTTATAGAATTCTTAAAGTTTTTATATTTTTCATCTAAACTTAAAAAGTGTATTTGTTGTTCAGTCGCTCAGTTGTGTCCAACTCTTTGTGACCCCAAGGACTACAGCATGCCAGGCTTCCCTGTCCTTCACCATCTCCTGGAGCTTGCTCAAACTCGTGTCCATTGTGTTGTTGATGCCATCCAACCATCTCATCCTTTGTCTTCCCCTTCTCCTCCTGCCTTCAATCCTTCCCACCATCAGGGTCTTTACCAATGAATTGGCTCTTTGATCCACGTGGCCGAAGTATTGGAGCTTCAGTTTCAGGGTGAGTCTTTCCATTGAATATTCAGGGTTGATTTCTGTTAGGATTGACTTCTTTTTAATATGCTTTCTAGGTTGGTCATAGCTTTTCTTCCAAGGAGCAAGTAGTGTCTTTTAATTTCATGGCTGCAGTCACCATCCGCACTGATTTTGGAGCCCAAGAAAATAATCTGTCACTGTTTACATTGTTTCACCATCTATTTGCCATGAAGTGATGGGACCAGATGCCATGATCTTAGTTTTCTGAATGCTGAGTTTTAAACCAGCTTTTTCAATCTCCTCTTTCACCTTCATTAATAGATTCTTTAATTCCTCTTTGCTTTCGGCCATAAGGGAGGTGTCCATTGAGTCAGTGATGACATCCAACCATCTCATCCTCTGTCGTCCCCTTCTCCTCCTGCCTTCAGTCTTTTCCAGCATTAGGGTCTTTTCCAATGAATCAGTTCTTCACATCAGGTGGCCAAACTTTGGAGTCTCAGCTTCAACATCAGTACTTCTAATGAACACCCAGGACTGATCTCCTTTAGGATGGACTGGTTGGATCTCCTTGCAGTCCAAGGGACTCTCAAGAGTCTTCTCCAACACCACAGTTCAAAAGCATCAATTCTTCGGCTCTCAGCTTTCTTTATAATCCAACTCTCACATCCATACATGGCTACTGGAAAAAACATAGCTTTGACTAGACGGAAACTAAATTTACGTTGGAGTTAATTAAATTAACATTGGAGAAATTGCTGTCATTATGACCTTTGGTCTTTCTATCCATAATTTTGGATAGCCTTTCCAATATTAACGTCCTTTTTGTGTCCCCTGGTAAAGTATTGAGGGTTTCTTTTTTTTTGCATATATGTGCACATGTATTTGTATTTTGTGTATAGATATAGACATGTATTTTATTTTACATCTCTTGATAACTTTGCATCTGCATCTGGTTTTGGCTCTGTCTGTTTTGGGTTCATTATCATAAATATGGTCTTTCCATTTATTTTATAGTTTAATTGGTTTCACTGTATTTATAAAAGTTATTGTGTTCTATATATTAATTTTATTCCTAAGCATCATAGAAAATCTTCTCAATAGTTTCAGGAACTTTTTTTTCAGTTTGTCTTCTTCGGTGGGTGTTCCAGCTAAGTTATCTCATTTGCAGATTATGGTGATTTTACAAAGCCTTGTCCACTTTTTATATTTTCTTTTCTTTTTCTAATTATATTGGCTAGTACCATCAGAAAAGTATTAAATAGGATAATTGACATCCTTATCTTGTGTCTGACTTTAATGGGAATGCTTCTAGATTTTTTCCATTAAGCAGGATGATGGCTTATGATTTGAGATAGACATATTTCTCATGTTAGAGTAATATCTATCTATTCTTATTTTATTAAGAGCTCTTTAAAGAAACAGATGGACATTGAATTTTATCTAATGTATTTATAGTGTCCAAGGAGATGATATTATTTTCCTCTTTTTATTATTGCGATTAGATATATTAATAAAAGTAATTGGTACTAACTTGGTGCAGTTGTTATCCAAAGTGGTATTCTAAGATCTTTACATGTATCAACTCACTTAATCCTTACCCAGTCTAGAACTCAGTATTATTAGTACTTTCACTCTAAAGTGAAAAACAAACCCTCACATTTACAGAGGTTAAATAACTTGAATAAGATCAGACAAGCAATCAGTGGCAGAGCTGAGAATGGATTCAGGGCAGTTCTTCTGTGTGCAAACCTATTTTCCTTGATAAGTTTCTTAGTAAAATATCATTTCATTCTTGGAACAAATTCCACTTGTGACAGATGCTTTTGGTGTGTCCCAGGTTCCATGTGTTAATATTTATTTACAGTTTCTGCATCAGTCTTAAAAAAATCCAGCTAAAGTTCTCCTTTTATGATGTTTGTCCTCAGTGCCAAAGCTTGTTGGTAACCTGGCCTCATAAATGTTTAGGAAATATTTCTCTTTTTTCTTTTTCCAGGAATATCTATGTGGCATTGAAGTTACTTGTCTTTTAAAGCTATTGCAGAAGTTCTCTATGAAACTACCTTGGACAAATTCCCCCATGAAAAAATCTGGGCTTGGGGCTTTTATTTTTTTTGGAGAGGTAGCGTCCTGATAAATTTTTAAATTTGTTCTAGGTAATTGGTCTATTTAATTGGTCCTGAGGTCAGTACAGTTTGACATATGGGGATGATACTCACTGAATGAATGAAACTCATGAATGTAAAATTATAATCACAGTAAGGTCTAGGAAAGAAATCACATGTCAGAAGAGAGAAAGTAAAAGTCATGGAGGTTGGAGGTAGACGGGGAATGGAGGGGAAATTCTCCCAAAATGAGTAAAAACCCGGCATGGGCAGGGGGCTTTTATATAGTGATATTTCAGGGACTAAAAAATTTGAATGTGGCTGGAACCCAAACAGCCAAATAGAGAGCATGGTTCAACCTGAGGCTGGACCTCTATGATGTTCAAAATTTTACCCTAAATCAGTGCAAAGCTGTTGAAGGTGAAGAACACAGAGAAATGAGTGCATCTGAAAGGTCTGAGGAAGAAAAGTTAGTGAGTAGATAGGAAAAAAGGTGTGAGGGAGAAGGAGGTATCTGCTCTGTGTCTGGTTGTCAAAACAGGCTTGGTGCTGGACACCTGTACTGAGTAGGGACTGGATGAAGATTTTGTGTATGGTGGGTGTCAGGGTGGGGGCTGAGTGCAGAGAGTCACGAGTTGGTTTTCTGTTTGCATGTTTGTTTTGTGATGTGTTGGATTAGAAGGTATTTGAGACAGGTATGTTGGCAAAAAGGGATTGAATACAAGCTGGGAGTCTTCTTAACATCTGACTACCTGGCAATTACAACCTTGAAGATCACTAGGCAGGATGAAGCCCGGGAAGAAACAGGGAGCCTGGAGCCAAAGCTCACAGATGTTAATTCTTGGACCATTTCGTCCATTGAGCATTCGGTCCATTTTGCTAGCCACCAAGACTCTTTGTCAGCGAGTCTGTGAATTCTAGGAGGAAGAAATCTGGAGAGCTTCCGAAGAACATCACTGACTCAGGGGTCTCAGGGAATACACAGGTGCCTGTGCTTAAGGAGATATTTGGTTTCATCCTTCACAAGATCAGGTCTAAAGTGTTGTGACTGCCTTCTAGTCTTTCTGTTGTGTTGTTTTAGACTCTCTGAGCAGATGTTTTTAAATGTTTTTAATAACACTGTGGTTTGTAATTCAGTACATACACCCAAAGAGCCTCTTAAAACATGACATAGAGGTTTTTAATACAAAAATGTTCTAATGTTCAGAGGCACACGTAGAAACCAATGTCTGGAATCCTGAGGAAGATTTGTCTACTCATGAAAATTCTATAAATTCTTTAAGAAAAGGAAGTATTTTCACAGTTTTAATGTGACTCTCTGGAATAATCTCTGGATATGATCATATTAGCACATAGAGCTACTTTTTTAAAATTTAATAAAAGTTAACTTTGGTTTTTCTAGATGTAGAATTTTCTAGAAAACTCTAGAGTTTGCCTTACCCCCAATCTGAGTCTAAGGAATATTCTTATGTTATTCCTTCTTTCTTAAAAGTATCAGGCATGCTTACTTCATTAGGCATAGCTATAAATTGATAAGGGGACTGCCTCATTTTTTAAAAAGTAGTTATAACCATGCTTTCAATAACTACATTTACATAGAGTTGATTCAACTTTTAACTACATGTGTTCACTTAGCTTTTTCTTATTAGAGGCCTTTCACCCCTCTGAAAACTGTTATTTCCTTATTAATTTCCCAGTGGCTTTAGGCAATCTCTAGCTGTGGCAATGACTGTGTGTATAAACAGTCTTTATTGTCTATGGTTTTATGATAGAGAAAAATACCTTTGATATACTTAAAATGCTGATTATTAGATGAAGTCAAAAGAATAGTTATTACCTTTGATAATACACAAGATAATCTCTTATGTTCACTGTATTCCAAAGCCTGGGGATCATAAAAATGAAGATGCATTGCTGCTCTCACCAAGCTCAGCATGAATGCCCAGAATATCCTGATCACTTATTATGTGCTGAGCATTCATCGACTCTGGTAGCAACTGTTTAGGAAGCCTGCTAGGTGCCAGGCATGGTGTGGGGTGCTGGAAACAGAGATGAGCAGGTAAAGTGGTATTCAGGCTTTCATACGCTCACGGTGGAGTGGAGAGACATTGACTCAGTTGTTGTTCGGACGCTAAGCTGTGTCTCTTTGCAACCCCATGGACTCCCACGTGCAAGGCTCCTCTGTCCTCCACTATCTCCCCGAAAGTGAAAGTGAAGTCACTCAGTCACGTCCGACTCTTTGCAACCCCGTGGACTGAGAAGCCTGGTAGGTAAACGGTAGCCTACCAGGCTTCTCAGTCCATGGAATATTCCAGGCAAGAGTACTGAAGTGGGTTGCCATTTCCTTCTCCAGGGGATCTTCTCAACCCAGGGATCAAACCCGGGTCTCCTGCATTGCAGGCAGATGCTTTACCATCTGAGGCAACAGGGAAGCCCTGATCTCCTAGAGTTTGCTCAAATTCATGTCCATTGAATCTCACACAAATGTGGGTGTATTTAATATTTCTTTTTTAAAAATTGAGGTATAGTTGATTCACATTGTGTTGAGTTCTGCTGTACAGCCAAGTGCTTCAGTTATACATACAAATACATCCTTTTTTATATCATCTTCCATTACAGTTTATCACGGGATATTGAGCTGTAGAGGAGGGCCTTGCTGTCTCTCCATTCTACATATGATAGTTTGCAGCTGCTAACTCCAGGCTCCCAATCCATCCCTCTCCAGCCCCCTGCCTTGTGGCAACTGCACGTCTGTTCTCTCTGTCTGTGAGTCTGTTGCTGTTTCATAGATAAGTTCATTTGTATCATATTTTGATTCCACATATAAGTGATATCATATGGTATTCATCTCTCTCTGACTCAGTATGATAATCTCTAGGTTCATCCATGTTGCTGAAAATGGCATTGCTTCATTTCCTTTCGATGACTAATATTGCATTATATATATATATATACACACACCACATCTTCTTTATCCGTTCATCTATTGATGGACATTTAGGTTACTTCCATGTGTTGGCTATTATAAATAGTGCTGTAGTGAACGCTGGGATGCATGTATCTTTTTGAATTATAGTTTTTCCTAGGTATGTATGCCCAGGAGTGGGATTGCTGGATCATATGGTAGTTCAAGTTTTAGTTTTTTAGGGACTCTCCACACTGTTTTCCATAGTGGCTGCAGTAACTTACATTCCCTTGGTGGACATTATCCAGCCCACTCCAGTGGGGAGGTCTTGAGCAAGGAGGCAGGAAGACTTGGAGCAGAAAATTTAGAGAAAGACCGGCACTGGAGGGAGAGAACCCTGAAAGGAGACCCAGGAGAAGTCATCAGAGATGGAGGGAGGCAATCAGGAGAAAGACCTAGAAACCCAAAGAAAGTATATCATGTATAAAAAGGACGGCGTGGCAGCAGTGTCAGACAGCCCTGAGCGGTGTGGCACCCAGACAGTGGGTTAGCAGTGGGGGTGGGGATGGTGACCTTGACATGGACCATCTGGGAATTTATTTTTTCAGTCAGCAGTGTTGGTGGGAAAGACGGCGGCGTGGAGCTGAGATTTCTGGTAGGCAGCACTATCACACGACTTGCAAGCCGGTCAATGACATTCTATGCATCAGCAGCTTAGCAGGGTCCAGATAAGGATACTCTCATATTCTAACCCTCCCCCACCCCTTATGTAGACATAAGAGTGTGTTTTACATGGACGCTCACTTCTACTATTACACTGAAATACAGATAAATGAATGACTTCGTCTGTATAAGGTAATTATGTTAGCTGACAATATTTTGACTCTCCATTTCCTTTAAATTAGTTTTACATGGTAGGGGGCCAATTCACATTTTCGAGTTGGTTCAGAAGTTGTTTTAATTGTGCCTTCAAACACAGACACCCAAGCTCCTGAGATGTCAAAACTCGACTGCATTTTGGGTCGCAATAATGATATTTCTTATATTTTGAATTTCACTGGTACGATCATGCAAGTGTCCATTGTGAAACAGCAGGGCATGGAGCTGACCCCAAGTGGAAACTGGATGCTTAAAAAATTACCTTCTTGTATCGGCTAGTCTAAAATAAGAATGTAAACTTTTCTTACAGTTACCAGAGTTCATTTCAATTACATCTTAATGAGGAAAAATGTGACAAATGGGTCCACGAGCATCACCTCACAGAGCTTTTAATTTTTATAAATTCACTTGCTGAGTTAGACTTCCCTGTTGCAATTGTTTCATTTGGCACTTGGAAATTTCACCCGAATTGCATATGGTGGGTGCTAGAGGCAATCATTTGCTTCAGGGAGTTTAACTCTTGTGGTCATGCTATCCATCTAAATCTGTAATCGGAGAAGGGGGCGTGCTAAAAAGGTGAAAAGTACCATTTGTCACAGCACTCTTGCGTAAAGATGGCTGGGGATTAGGAAATAAGGCAGTAGAGGCAGTTTTTCTTCTCATTAGCTGCTTTATTTGTAGCTGCCGGGGCTGTCAGAAGCATGGACTTAATAACCTTCAAGTTCTTCTGCATTAATATAAGAAAGGTTGCATGAATTTGGCAAATCCTTGTCCCCATGAGGTTATTGGAAATGCTTTGGCAGGTGAATACCGAATAACCCTTCACTGGGGAGTGCCCAGCTGAACTAAATATATAATTGAAGTGGATTCATCTAGAATGAGACGTTTATGCTGATCGTGTATGTCTTCTGATAATGCTGAACCTTCACGTGGAGTGCCTTTTCAGTTCTCCACGGGGAGAAGTTGGGAGGAAAGTTACCAGCCATGCTATCATTATAATAACAGAGTGCAAGGGATGCTTTTTGTACTTGAATATGATTTTATCTATTTTGTACTGAGATATCTTTATCCACTAGGTCTTTGCATGCCTTGGGAGGTATCAGGAGAAAACAAGAGTCCTCAGTTCTATGATAAGGCCCAGAGAATATAAAGCCTGCCCGGATCTCAGACTAACTGGGGAAGGAAGGGAGGAAAGGAGGATGGGTTCCTTCTCTTCTTTTTTTTTTTTTAATTGAATGATAATTGCCTTACAGTATTTTGTAGTATTCTGCCATGCATTAACACGAATCAGCCATAGATATCCACATGTCCTATCCCATCCTACCCGTCTAGATAGTCACAGAGTACCAGGTTGAGATCCCTGTGTCATACAGCACCTTCCGTTTAGCTATCTATTTTACACATGAAAGTGAAAGTGAAGTCGCTTAGTCTGACTCTTTGCGACCACATGGACTGTAGCCTACCAGGCTCCTCCCTCCATGGGGTTCGCCAGGCAAAAGTACTGGAGTGGGTTGCCATTTCCTTCTCCAGGGGATCTTCCCAACCCAGGGATTGAACTCGGGTCTCCCACATTCCAGGCAGATGCTTTAATCTCTGAGCCACCATTTCAATGCTACTCTCTCAATTCATCCCACTCTCTCCTTCCCCGACTACCACCATGTCCATAAATAAGTCTGTTCTCTATATCTGTGTCTGTACTCCTGCCCTGCAAATAGGTTCATCAGTACCTAAATGACCTCATTTTAAAAATCAGCTAGACTGCTTTGGGAGTCTAAAAGTGTCCCAAGCCAAGTGGTCCTTTCTCACAGATTCAGTTTTCCAAGGCATTCAGTCCCATGCACATTCCTTTTGTGCCAAGTTCTTCCTGGGAAGTATTTCTTTTTCCAAACAATCGCCACAGCTCTGCTTTCAAGGAACTTATAATCCAGTAGGAGAAGGAGGACTGCAAATAATCCTTGAAGGACATATGCAGGGAATCTACGTGGTGCACTGAGGCAGGAAATTAAATTGGGGAGGAAATTCTGGTGGGAAATAAAATGCAAAGATGAGTAGATCACAGAATATCTTACCTGCCAGGCTCAGGAATTCAGACATCAGCCAGAGCAGTGGAAAATCTTTGAAGACTTTTGAGCAAGAAAGAGAAGTGAGCTCAGCGAACCCTATTATGAGATTAGCAATAGCATGTTTTCTCAAATACTTCTACTTGTCTCTGTTCTCTAGAAGATATGTGTCAACCTGAGATAAAGACTAATAGAAGGTAAGGAATAAATGCCAACACTGGAAAACTGTTGTAGGAAGGACAGGTTAGGCTATGTCAGAGTAAAGATAAGACCCAAAATTGCAGCTGGCTTGACCCAATAAAGACTTATTTCTAGCTTGAGCTGGCCACTCTCTGCCATCTTGAAGCTATCGCATCTAGAAGATAAGATGTCCGTGTGTCAGGTGAAAAGCAATTAAGAGAAAGGAAGTAACTACTTTAACCTGAAATGACACCTCACTTCTTGTCCCAGCCTATCGGTCAGAATTAGTCATGTGACTTTGGCTCAACTGGAAGTTGGGATGGGGGAGTAGGGCAGGGATTAGGAGATTCAAGGGAGCACGTGGTTATTTGGTGAACATTAACTCTGAACTTTTAGTGGATCTGATTTTCTTTTTTTTTTTTTGCTCTTGCTGGATAAGAAAAATAACAGTAAACTCCTAGACTCCAAATGCAAAGCAAACAGATAAAAAGCACTGTTTGATCACTGCCTTTGGGCGTGGCTGAGTACATCTGGGACAAACTCTTGTAAGCAACTAGAGGTCAAACTATTTTTGTGTAACAGGGGGATTAAAAATACGCCCTGTGTTGCCTTCTTCATGGGATCAAATGATATACTGTAACGTATGTGATTGTGTTTCATAAACTGCTAGGTGTTGTGCAAATCTAATCTATTATCATCATCACCACTATCATCACCATGGTTACCGGCGTGGAGGAGGGCAGTGACTGCTCCAGTCTGTGTATGTGACCAGAGAAAATTAAAGCCCCTGCTCATCCTTTTAGCTTCATGTCCCTCCTTTTTCTTGTAAGTATCCTGCATTCCAACCCTGCTGAACTCCTGACAGTTTCCCAAACACGTCTGATTTTTTCTATACTTTGTACCCCTGTCTCTCTCTCCCCGAAATGCCTTGCCCCTCCTTCCCTCCTTTCCTTCATTGAGAAAGTACACACGTCCTTCACGATTTCACTTGAAATCCCCTATCAGTTAAGGTTTCCTTGACCTCCACCTCTAAGATGGGTTGAGTTCCCTTCATATGTCATAGCTCTGTTGTGAACCCGTGCCTACATATCACAACCACTTTCACGCCTGTCTCGCTACTAAGCTGTGAGC
The DNA here is from genome assembly GCF_032405125.1 of Capricornis sumatraensis. Classification (NCBI taxonomy): domain Eukaryota; kingdom Metazoa; phylum Chordata; class Mammalia; order Artiodactyla; family Bovidae; genus Capricornis; species Capricornis sumatraensis. The sequence continues at coordinate 114,043,918 of NC_091075.1, read as the reverse complement.
ATCTTCAGATTAGGGACCAAGTGGTGTGCTTTATCCCCCAGGACCAGCACAGGACGACTGAGTGTGAATTCCCATCCCAGTTCAGCCGCTCACTGGGGATGTGAGCCTGAGTTATTGCACCTGTCTTTGCTGCTGTTCCATCATCTGTAACATGAGGATAATGAAAGGAACTGCCACAGGGTTGTCTTGACGGTCAAATAAAAAATACACCCTGCAGTGTTTAATAGTAATGATGCCTGGCATGTACTAGGTGCCCAGTAAACAGAGTAGGTAGCTCAGTAAACGTTTAGTGAGCAAAGAAATAACAATGTCTGGCACGCGGCAGGTATTCAGTACCCATGTAGTGAGTGAAGGAGTAAATGAATGAATGAGTGAGTGATTAACTGACTCAATCTCACAAGCTGGTACTTCTCAGATGAGGAAACTGCGACTGAGGCTTCACGAAGGCTTTGTGCTCAAGGTCGCACAGCTGCTTTGAGCGGGCTGACTCTAGAAAATCCACTTTTGATGCCGTATGTGTGCATGGCCGCTGCTTCTCAAATGGGTGGGATAAACATCCGTGCCGACCTGGATGGGAATGGTGGGAAGGGAAAAGGAAAGGGCACGTTGAGCGAAGCTTCAGGATAGCACGCCTCCTCTCTCACTGAATCTTTGCTATTATGATAGCTTTTCCTTCTCAGACTTGCCTGATTTCATTCTAGTGAATAGAAAAGGGAAGCAGTCCGGGCAGCAGGATTGGAAGGCTCTGGGTGCAGAGCAGGGATTTTTCATTTCTTAGTCACATGCAATGCTCAGCAGCCCAGCTCACAAAGTCAGTCTTCCGTCATTTCTTTTTAATTGGAATATAGTTGGTTTTCAATGTTGTGTTCATTTCTGATGAACAGAAAAGTAAGCCAGTTATATAGATATATGTATTCTTTGGAAGATTCTTTTCTACTGTGGTTTATTATAGGATGTTGAATATAGTTCCCTGTGCTATACAGTAGCACTTTGTTTTTTTAATCTACTTTATGTATAGTTGTTTGTATCTGTTGGGCTTCCCTGGTGGCTCAGCTGGGAATCTGCCTGCAATGCAGGAGACCTGGGTTCGATCCCTGGGTCGGGAAGATCCCCTGCAGAAAGGAAAGGCTACACACTCCAGTATTCTGGCCTAGAGAATTCTGGACTGTATAGTCCATGGGGTTGCAAAGAGTCGGTCACGACTGAGCGACTCTCACTTTCGCTTCTGTGTGTATCTGTTAACCCCAAACTCCTAATTTATCCCTGTGAATTATACATATACATTCTTTTTCACATTTTATATTACATTATAGCATAACTGATTAAAACTGTGTTTCAGTTATACAATAAAGTGATTCAGTTATATATACATACGTATCTATTCTTTTTTCAAATTATTTTTCCAATTAGGTTGTTACATAATATTGAGCAGAGTTCCTTGTGCTATACAGTAGGTCCTTGTCGATTATCTTTTTTTTTTGATTATCCATTTTAAATACAGCAGTGTGCACATGTCCATCCCAAACTCCCTAACTGTCCCTCCCCTGACCCTTCCTGCCAGTAACATAAGTTTATTCTCTAAGTCTGTGAGTGTTTCTGTTTTGTAAGTGTGTTTATTTGCATAATCTCTTTTAGATTCCACGTATAAGTGACATCATATGATGCTTGTCCTTCTCTGATTTACTTCACCCAGCATGACAATCTGTAGGTTCCTCCATGCTGCTTCATTCCTTATAATGGCTGAGTAATATTCCATTTACACATCTTCTTTATCCAGTCACATCTTTATTCTCAATGCCTCCTTGATGCTGGGAGAGAGCAAAACAGAGTTTGTTGCTTAGAAATGCAGTCCAAGCGCATCAGAGAATAACCCCTCTTTCTTCTGCTGCTGTGTTAAGAAAGCGGATGAGACATCCCAGGACTTGAGATCAGCAAGTGCGAGGTTTGGGGGTGACTCACGGGGAGGTGCTCACCAAGTCACATTCACACCCGGCCTCCTCGGTTACCAAGATGCTATATCACCCATGCCCAAGCCCCTTGTCCCAGCCCTGATGTTAAAGGGAACAAGCGACATGATATAAATGAAAGAGGGCTTCCTCCCTCAACACTTGGACTTACTTTCTTACCGTGGGGGTGACCTCTGTAATAAGTAACTCCCTGCGCTATGATGTAGGCAACTCAGGGGAGCAGGGGCTTCAGAAACCGGGGACAGCCAGGGACAGACAGGAAAAGACCCAGACTCGAATCCCACTCCAGTCCTGATCACCACTGGTCAGGGCATTGCACGTAACATCATCGTCTTGCTTTGACTGCCGTTAAAAAGGAGGAGGGATCTTCATTGACCCTCCCTGCTGGATGGTTAGGGGAACATTAGGAACAGTAATCCACCCTCCACGAAAGCTCTTTGCAAACTGCTGTGATCTGTAACCACATAAGGGCTTCCCTGGTGGCGGAGTCGGTAAAGAATCCACCTGCAGTGTGGGAGACCTGGGTTCGATTCCTGGATTGGGAGATCCCCTGGGAAAGGGAACTGGCTACCCAGGCCAGTATTCTTGCCTGGAGAATCCCCATGGACAGAGGAGCCTGGTGGGCTGCAGTCTATGATTTCGCAGAGTTGGACAGGACAGAGCACCTAAGCACAGCACAATAACCACGGAAAACAGGAAGAGGGACTAGAGGGTTTTTGTTTTGTTTTATTCTTAAAAAAATTTTTTTTATTCGGCTGCACTCAGTCTTAATTGTGGCACACGGGATTTTTTTCTTGTTCCAGTTACGGAATGTGTGCTTCCCCGACCAGGGATCGAACCCAGGCCCCCTGCATTGGGCACACGGAGTCTTAGCCACTGGACCACCAGGAAATCCCAAGAATGGCTAGTGTTGACCTCAGACACTGATATGCCGAATTCCCAACACCCTCTGTACTATCAGTCATAGACTCGGTTTTCTCAGTAAAGAAGCAAAGAAGGAAAAACAGACCAGGCTGTCATGGATTTAAAGGAATTTTTGCCTGAAATACATTTTCCCCCCGGAGTTATGCCTTCTCGGGTTGCAGTGCTTCTGTATCAAGGTCTTCACGCAGGAAGAAGAAACTAAGGAAATCTACACTTTTCCTTCTAAAAGAGGGAAGATCAAGAGAAACTAGTTGTTACTCAGTGAAAAGTAAACTGTATTGTCCCTGACAAAGTCTCCTGGGGTTTTCTTATATTGTCATTCAGGTGAAAAAAAAAATCTAAAAAACTGATATTTTAGGAATCTAAAGGAAGATAGTCTCTCTGTCCTTAAAAAAAAAAAAATACCCATGGTCATGCAAACATGAATTTTCATGTCATATAACAATGAAAAAAAAATCAACTTTTTAAAAATCTCCAAAAAGGCAATGTATAAATATAACTTCAGAAGAAAAAACAAAACAAGCCTGGAGTAACACAACTGGTGGCCCAGCACTGGCTACGCGCCAGCTCAGGACTGGGCCTGGCGCCTTACATGCGTCGTCTTGTTTAAATTCCAGAGCATCCCTGAGAAGCAGGCTGCATTTTGAGCACAGAGAGACTGAGGAACTGGCCTAAGGCCACACAGCGATAAGCCGGGGCACAGGATTAACAAGCAGACATGTTTGACTCCTGACCTGTGCTCACCATCTAGGCCTTCCGTCCGCCCCCTCAAGCCCCCAGCTGCCTTGCCACCCCCTCCTCTAGCCACTGTCCGTCACCCGAGCCATCAGTGGCCCGTGATTCCAGAGGCTGGCGGACAGGAGCCCGGACGGACCCTTGGACCGTCTCCTTTTCCGTGAGGACACACGTCCTTACCCAGGCCAGTGTGGGGTCACACGGGTGCCCGTGCTTCACACCACTGCTCCGCCTTCTCACCCGGGGGGCAGGGATTTTTGTGTCACTGGAGGCAAAAGCATCCTAAAAACGTTCTGTCTTCTCTGCCCAGTGGTGGAGGCCACCTGGGCATCTGACCAGCAGCCCAGCTCCCCTGAGCGCCCAGCTTGTGTGGTCCAGGTGGATCACACAGTTTCTCAGTCTGTTACTTGGCTCTGGTCTTCAGGATGGGGTGAGGCCTTTCTTGTTGTTGTTCCATCCTGAGTCATGTCTGACTCTTTGTGACCCCATGGACGGTAGCCTGCCAGACTCCTCTGTCTTTCACTGTCTCCCGGGGTTTGCTCAAACTCATGTCCATTGAGTCGGTGATACTATCTAAACATCTCATCCTCTGTCCTCTTCTCCTCCCTCCTTCAATCTTTCCCAGCATCAGGGTCTTTTCCAATGAGTCAGCTCTTCGCTTCAGGTGACCAGAGTATTGGAGCTTCCGCATCAGCATCAGTTCTTCCGATGAATATTCAGGGGTGAGGCCTGTGATACGGCAAACACTACGTGCAGTCTGTTGACCTTGGGCTGTCTGTTGATCTGATTCTCCTTTTTGCATATCTTGCCCTCAAGTACCTAAGGGGTGACTGGGAAACATTTCTGCTATTTATAGGTAGATCTTCTTGTCCTGGAGAAAAGTCCATCAGACAGCCTGATTTCAAAAGTTTTTATTAAACAACAATTAGTCTGGAAGTAGGGACGGTATACAAGGAAAATATGACATATTCCGTTTTCATAAGGGAAAACACTTCTATTCATATTTTGCAAACTGTTCTCCAAAACAGAAGTCCCTGATCAAAGAGCTTGGTGGTAAAATGCTAGTGTGAATCATAAAATTACCACTATTTGACTGTTTCTTATCTACAAAAATGGCAAATTTGATTTTTGCTTTAAAGGGTTCAACCTAGTAATAAATTTGGGAAAGCCTGTCACCTTCTCTTGGGAATTCAGCTGATGGCTCTGAGAATTCCTGCAGAAAATTTCCTTCATTGTAATTCATTCAATACTTTATTCCAAACGACTTCAACCTGGAATATTTTTAATTCTTTTGCCAAATACTTGTTAATATCTGCAAAATATATAATAGGAAATATTGATAATACACATGTTATAGGCCCTGGGCTTCATTTTCCGTCAGTCTTGCTCCCCCAACTCCCCACCACTAAGTCATGTCAGACACTCTTCAAATACACTATTAATATTATGGCCTGATGTTCTATGTGTCTGCATGTGATTTTCCCTCTTTTCTGTCTGGAAAATTCCCTTTCACATTCAAAACCCAGCTCAATGGACCTTCTTCGTTGGGATCTCCTTTATTTTTGTTAATTGGAGGATAATTGCTTTGCAATGTTTCGCTGGTTTCTGCTATCCAACAACGTGAATCAGCTATATGATACATGTATCCCCTCCTTCTCGAGCCTGCCTCCCGCGCCCCACATCCCAACCCTCTAGGTCATCACAGAGCACTGAGCTGAGCTCCCACTAGCCATCTATTTCACACATGAATGCGTGCTGGCGTGCTCTTTGCGACCCCTTGGACTGCAGCCCACCAGGCTCCTCTGTCCATGGGATTTTCCAGGCAATGATACTGGACTGGGTTGCCATTTCCACCTCCAGGGGATCTTCCCAACCCAGGGATCAAATCTGTGTCTTTTGAGTCTCCGGCATTGGCTGGCAGATTCTTTACCACTGAGCCACCTGGGAAGCTCCCAGCAATTCTACACCCTAAACCTATTTCTGTATTATTTCTCACAGTGTAACTTCATTGTTGTTCGCTAGTCTGTCTTCCTGAGAGGTAACTTCCTCCAGAGAAGTAACTGTTTCTCTTACCCTTAGCCCTTCGCATAGCATTACCGCACACAACAGACATTCTGGTTTTAAAATCTGAGGTTCTCCCAGGTGAAGAAGTTGATCACCCTCATTGCATCCCATAATTTTACATCACATCATTTTGCATCATCTTCCCTGATGACTAATATCATCAGTTTATCCCGAAGAGGGGGTTGGAGACGATTAACCAGCTGGTACTCAGCTCTCAGTCATGTCTGACTCTTTTGCAACCCCGTGGACTGTAGCCCTCAAGGCTCCTCTGTCCATGGGATTCTCCAGGCGAGAATGCTGGAGTCGGTTGCCATGCCCTCCTCCAGGGGATCTTCCTGACCCATGGATCGAACCTTGCCTCTTCTGTCTCTTGCAACGGCAGGCAGCGTCTTTGCCCCCGAGGCCCCGGAAGCCCCATTTTACACGTGGCAGTGCACAGACGTCAGCGCTACGCTGTCAGTTCAGCACACCTTTTCCTTCCCCTGCCGTGCCCACAAGTCCATTCCGCACCTCCATTCCTGTGGGCACTCCTTTCTGACCCTCACACAGAAAAGAGAGCCGCTCCCTTCTCCGAGCCAAGGCATCTCAGCCACGCCCATCCTGAGTGTCAAGGGGGACCGAAGTGCTGGGAGTCAGGTCACCGCAGTTTCACCCAGTGAGTAAGACCCAGACCCAGACCGGATGCGCCTCTTCATGCTGGGTGGGAACATAAAGCTTCAGTGGGAGACGCTGCTTTTCCTTCACCTGCTTGTGCATTGTCAGGCGGGAGTGGGTTAGAAAGAATAAGCCCCTTATGACTATACAGAGCTCTCATTTATGTTCTTGTTGTTCACAATGAGTTATATTCAGCGGTTTTTTTTTCACTTGTCCATCTTCCTCACTGGGCTTTGAGATCCTCTGAGTTAGAGAACAGGGCTTATTTATTTCAGCATCCTCAGAAGCTAGCCTAGTGTCCATCTAATCTCTGGTAGATCCTTGGGAAAGTCTTTTAAAATTGTTACTGCCTTTTTATGGAGGCACAAAGAGTAAGAAAACACCAAAGGGCTAGATTCTGGTGGAGGAATGCCTACTCTGGGCATTCTGAGCAGAGAGATCTCACGGTAAAGGGCAGTGTGGGGAAGGTGCTGATGAGGGCGGCCGGGTACCTTGCAGACAGATGGAGAGCCGGGGCACCCCCAGAAGCATCAGCTGATCCTGCCCTAGTTTGTTCTTCGTCTAACGTCCTCCTCCATGTTGCCATCTCAGCTGAGCTGTGCTCTTCATAATCCACAATGGCAAATGAAAATAACAATTTCCTATCATTTTGTGTCTATCCAATTGGCAAACATTTTTTCAAGGGTAAGACATTTGTGAAGATATACAGAAATGGGTGCCCTTATAAGCTGCACAAGAAATATAAGTTAGAGCTACTCTGTTTCAGTGGGCTTCCCTGATGGCTCAGTGGTAAAGAATCCATCTGCAACACAGGAGACTTGGGTTCAATCCTTGTGTTGGAAAGATGCCCTGGAGGAGGGCAGGGCAACCCACTCCAGTATTCTTGCCTGGAGAATCCCATGGACAGAGGAGCCTGGAGGGCTACAGTCCATGGAATCACAAAAGAGACACGGCATAGCAACTAAACAACAAACAACTGTTTCAGTATTTTATTTCCTTTCTCAGGACCGGCACAGGCCTTTAGCAAAACCAGAGATGACAAAATGTGCGTCTTCCTTACCCGAGTGCTTCTGGTACTAGAGGCAAGAGTCTTACAAAGTCACCCGGAGTGTTGAAGGAGGGGCTGGAAATAGTGAGCCAAGCCTACTGGGGTAAGACTTGGTCTCTAAGACCCTCAGGAAGGCCTTCCTGCTCAGCTCATCTGTCGACAAGTATCATGATGTCCTGTGGATTTAAAGATGGAGCCTTAGATAGAATAAGCACTGTTCGGATATTCGTCATATTTTCCCGTGTACAAAATTTGGGAGTGCAGCCAAATTCACTCAAGCTTGGACTTTAAAACCTATGTCATTCCCCTAGGCGCTGTGGACAGGGCATTCGCTGTTATTTAGTGATCGCCAGAGAGACGGGAGTTATGCGCCGGGCACCCTGCTCTGCGGGGCTTCCCTGACCCCCACGTTTAGGTTCATTTACCTTGAAAGCTAAAATTAGAGCTTGGCTCTCTGCGCGAAGGCTCTGTTGGTGTAATTAATAATGCAGAGTCCTCACGTGCTGTATGATAGGAACTGTGTTGCTAATTATATTGTTATGAATGTGGTTTTGAGTATTATTAAGGCAGGAAATAGCAATTCTTAAAAGCTCCACTGCTAGGAAGATTTTTGCTTCAGCAGGCATGAGCTGGCCTCTGAGCATTAAATACTCTCTTGGTTAGAGGCATTAATCTGTACTCTCTCTGAATACATTTAATTAAAAATTGTGACTTCCCAGTCATTGTCATTTTTATGTAGCCCCAAAATAGAATTTCAGTGGAGGGCAGGGTCTTTTATACAAGCACCATCTGTCCAGCCAGGAGATGGTGAAGGAGGTGGACTTGTCAGTTGAAGTCTTGCTTTCCTGGGGAAATCGCATGGGAGTTAAGAGGAAGGGACCCCATGGACAGCAGGATTTGACTATGTCATTTGCCGTCACATTTCTAGAGCCCATCACAAACCATCTAAGAGTCCCCCAACCCCGGCTCTAAAGTTTATTTCTTTGTGTGTGTGTGTGTGTGTGTGTGTGTGTGTGTGTGTGTGTATGTGTGTGTGTTAGTTTCAAGTGTACAGCAAAGTGAACTGGTGATAGATACACATATATCCACTCTTTTTTAGATTCTTTCCCCATATAGATCATTGCAGAATATCGAGTAGAGTCCTTTGTGTTAGACAGCAGGTCCTTATTAGCTATCTATTTTAGATAAATACAGTTCATTATTCCCTATATATGCAGATTTTGCCTTGTCTCATTCGAGAGATGAGGTAGCAGTTATTTTTATTTTTGCGAACGTGATGCTTTTATAACTTCAGAAACGACCGTGGCAGTGGGAATGGGCCAGGGCATGGTGTTCTACAACTTAAATACCTTATGTTACCTAAACCTCACAGCACACTAAGACTAGGCATTCACCCCATTTTGATAACACAGCGGCTTGAGGAGGTTAATGGGTCACCCAGGGTCACAGAACTGACAGGGGCCACTGGAATTTGGAACTGGGTCTGACCCTACACCCCAGCCCCTCCGAGTTTCCTTCACTCAAGCTGGTGACTCTACCATCTAGGGTAACCAACACCCCACTTTGAGTGGGACTGAGCAGTTTCCTGGGATGCAGGACTTCTGATTTTAAAATCTGGGGCTGTCTCAGGTGAAGAAGTTGATCACCCTCATTCCATCCCATAATTTTACATTACATCATTTTACATCATCTTCCCTAATGACTAATATCATCAGTTTATCCCAAAGAGGGGGTTGGGAACCATTAACCAGCTGGTGCTCAGTGCTCAGTCGTGTCCGACTCTTTTGCAACCTCATGGACTGTAGCCCTCCAGGCTCCTCTGTCCATGGGACTCTCCAGGCAGCAATCCTGGAGTGGGTTGCCATGCCCTCCTCCAGGGGATCTTCTGACCCAGGGATCAATCCTTGCCTTTTACATCTCCGGCACTGGCACTACCTCCACCTGGGAAGCCCCCAAAAGTGGCCGACCTCCAAAGAAAGTCAAAGTGAGCACAGAGGGGGCAGATGCCACCATGAAGGACAGAACTTCCCTGAAACAAATGCGACCCAGGAAGTTGCGCTCAGTGGCCATGAGTCAGTTACCAGCAGATGCTAATTCCTCTGTCGGAAAAAATTTCCACGCATGTCAAGTTTGGGAAAACATAACAGTATTGGTCGATGCCACCTGTCATGGAGTCAGAGAAACACACAAGTTCTGCTAGGGTGACAGAGAAAAAGGAATGTTTATCAAATGTTCACCTTTCCAGATAATTTGCAGCAGATTTAAGAGGCCCTCCATGAACATGCCACAGAGTATCAGGCTGGGAGATTTTACTAATAAAGTTGGAAACATGCTACTGTGAATCTCGCTGGCACTAAAGAATAGGAAATAAATGCCTGGACGTTTGTCAGCTTATTAATCATTCCTTTGTAAGCGGTGTTCTTACTCCATTGCTACAGCATCTAACCACAGTTCATTGGCTGAAGGCCAGGCTAGCTTTCACGTTGGTGTATTACCATGCGCTGGGCTTCTGTGCTTCTTGTCCATTTATTAGAGCAGCAGACTTCCTACAATTTAGTCTAAAAATAGCACCAGTTCTGTGAAAAACACTGCATTTGTGCTTTAGCCGTGGTATAGAAACCGAAAAGAAGGTGTATGTGTGTGTATTGCATACATGTGTACATGTGTGTGCATGTGTGTTTGCATGTAAGTGTGTATTGTATGTGTGCATATTCCATATTTCAGTGTATGCATGTGTGTGCGTGTGGGTATGCCTGTGTGTAAGTGTGCATTGTGTGTGTACCTGGAGAAAATATTGTGATGCCTGAAATCCATAATTTGTTATGCTTCTGAAAACCTTATTTTTGGCATACTGAAAATTAAAAGAAACAAATTAAAAAGGAAAGTTGGGCGGATAAAAAGGAGGGTAGTAAAGGAAGCTGATTTTTTTCCCCAGAACCCTAGCTCTGTATAATCTGTTTATTTTTAGTGCCCAAGAGGATCACGCTAAGCCAGCATGAAACCTTAAAAACAACCTTTTATTAGAGCCTGTCATTCCTAAATGAAAACTGTGCCGTGCTCACCTTTAGGCGCTTTTCTGCTTTCCCTCATAGTTTGAGCTGCCAACTGTCCACAGGAAAAACGATCCGTTGGCGTGTTTCCTTAGGTGATGCAAAACTGCATCCTTTTGGGGTACTTTTGGACAGAAGACTCCCAGACAAAAGTTATTCCAATAGTATGGCTTTCCTAAACCACATCCCTGGTTTGCCTACGTCCACCTGTCTACTCAGCCGCACGCCAGTGGGGCACATGCAACTCTGGGCGACAGGGCGATGATTTATTTTGGACCCGGAAGAACTTGAACAAGACGAATAGTGTTTGAGAAGGCACATGAACCTGAGGGAGCTGCCAAGGACGCAGGTGAAGAGTGATAGGAGATGCATTTCATAATGGAAACTCGAGGTGCAGGAGGAGTGATAAGATGTCTCCGCTGCACAAATAGAAAAAGCGAGCGGCTTGCCTATCAGATGCATCGGGTGTTAGGATTGGACGCAGGACTCCTGAATAACGTGTTGTTGGCCTTTTGGAGAAATTAAGAGGAAGGAAATGTCATTCTGAAACTTCACGCCAAATAGCAAAGAGAGGCGGGAGACGAGGAAATCGTCACTTCCCAGGCTGCTTCCGAAAGATACCGCTGGGAGCCGCGGGTTCCAGGGAGGTCACAGAGACACTGGGAGCCCAATGCTGGCCCCAGGAGAGCGCTCTTGGCAGGATTCTTTTTAAATCAATCTTGATTTCAAAACCGGTGTGCTCAAGGAAGGCGTAACTTCGCAACAGCAGAGGAGGGTGGTAGAAGGAATGTGGGCTTCGGAATAATCCCTGTCTTCAGTTAGATGTTTATCGAGCGCCTGCTATTGGCTGCGACCCTGTCAGAGTCTAGGAATAAAGGAGTGAGAAAGAGAAAAACCAACATGGTATATTACTGCATATACGTGGAATCTAGAAAAGCGGTACAGATGAGCCCATCTGCAGGGCAGGAGCAGAGATGCAAATGAAGAGAATGGGTGGCGGTGGTTTGTTCGCTCCGTGGTGTCAGACTCTGTGACCCACGGACTGCAGCCCTCCAGGCTCCTCTGACCGTGGGATTCTCCAGGCAAGAGTACTGGAATGGGTTGCCATTTCCTTCTCCAGGAGAGCTTCCCAGGGAGTTGAACTCGCATCTCTTATGTCTCCTGCATTGGCGGGTGGGTTCTTTCTCTAGTGCCACCTGGGAAGCCCAAAGGAACTATACTCCAATAAATTAAAAAAAATTTTTTTTTAATATTTGGACCCATCTAGATAATCCAGACTACTCTCTCCATCTCAACATCAGCTGATTAGCAATTTTAATTCCCTTTGCCACAACCTGACATATTCACACACCCAAGAGTTTAAGCCATGAGACTCTACAGAGCTATGAATCTTCCAAGAACAGTGACTTTAGCCAAAATGACCAAATTTTCCACCCTCCTTGATTTTTTTTTCCCCTCTTTGGTATTCCTCACTAACATATATCTTTTGCTTTTAAAATGTATTCATCTCCTTCACTAGAATGTAGTTCCTTAAGAGGAGTGGGCTCCAAAATCACAGCAGATGGTGATTGCAGCCATGAAATTAAAAAATGCTTACTCCTTGGAAGGAAAGTTATGACCAACCTAGGCAGCCTATTAAAAAGCAGAGACATTACTTTGCCAACAAAGGTCCATCTAGTCAAGGCTATGGTTTTCCTAGTAGTCATGTATGGATGTGAGAGTTGGACTGTGAAGAAAGCTGAACGCTGAAGAATCAATGCTTTTGAACTGTGGTGTTGGAGAAGACTCTTGAGAGTCCCTTGGACTGCAAGGAGATCCAACCAGTCCATTCTGAAGGAGATCAGCCCCGGGTGTTCATTGGAAGGACTGATGTTGAAGCTGAAACTCCAGTACTTTGGCCACCTCATGCGAAGAGTTGACTCTTTGGAAAAGACTCTGATGCTGGGAAGGATTAGGGGCAGGAGGAGAAGGGGACGACAGAGGGTGAGATGGCTGGATGGCACCACTGACTCAATGGACATGAGTTTGAGTAAACCCCGGGAGTTGGTGGTGGACCAGGAGGCCTGGCGTGCTGCAGTCCATGGGGTTGCAAAGAGTCAGACACGACCGAGCTGACTGACTGACTTAAGGGGAGTGATTTTCTTTACTCCTGTTTACTGCATTCCCAACACCTACTGCAACATGGGGTACATAGTACGCATTCAATACGTAAGTGCTGAGTGAGTGAACTCCAGCCTCTTCCAGCTCCATTTCCATAAACCATTGCCACTGTCAACATGAATGCTGGTTTCCACCCACCCCTCTTCATCATTGGGCAGGGAGATGGCTGCTGATTCAAGGTTCCACAGGTGTGGCAATGGAGGTGCCTGAGGAGCAGTCAGGCAACTAAGAAATCACTCCTCCCCTTTGCGTCAGGTTCTGTTGCCTGGCAGAAGCTCCCAGGCAGGCAGGCAGGCACTGCACAGACAGCTGTGCTCTGGGTGCCCAGGACCGAGAGAGACAAGTCCGCATGCCCAAGCCGATCGGAGGGAGCCCAGCCGCCCTTCCAGACAGTGGCCGTGGGAGTGCTACCCCAAACCCCACGATGCACCACTGTCTTTAACAGCCTCCTGGGCATTTACGGCAGGGCAGGAGGGAAGGGTATGCACGCAGTTAATACTCAAGCGGGGTTTTAACTGCACAAGCAGATAGCTGTGTTCCTTGCAACCTGTGACTGACAACTCCCAAGGACCAAATCTGAATTCCCCCACCCACAGTATTGAGATTATAAGGACTCATTCATAAATGCCAGTGCGTAAACATTGCTTCAGCACAACTACACAGTTTCTCAGTTCCCAGGAAAAAATAACCAACATGTGACAAAAACTACATCCTTCCAATGAGGGACTGCGTCAGTCAGTTCAGTCTCTCAGTCGTGTCCGACTCTTTGTGATCCCGTGGACTGCAGCACGCCAGGCCTCCCTGTCCATCACCAACTCCCGGAGCTTGCTCAAACTCATGTCCATCGAGTTGGTGATGCCATCCAACCATCTCATCCTCTGTCGTCCCCTTCTTCTCCTGCCTTCAATCTTTCCCAGCATCAGGGACTTTTGCAATGGGTCAGTTCTTCCCATCAGGTGGTCAAAATATTGGAGCTTCAGCTTCAGCATCAGTCTTTCCAATGAGGAACCGCATGGACTGGTGCAAATGCTCCCAGTGCGGCAATCAACACGGATTGGCTCGGTTGGGGGTTTGGGGCGCGGGCAGTCTCCACTGCCTGGAGCCCGAGCAGCCAGTGATTCCCTCTGGGGACATTTGGTGCTTTTGTTTTACCAGCCACATCCCAACGTCGATGAGGCCCTCCTCAGGCTCAGGAATCGCGGGTGAAAGAACAGCGTGATGTTTACCGTGTCGTGGTTCAGGGTTCAGCCAAGTGGCATTCGTGGAGGCCACATCAGTTGCCCGTCCCGGCTTGTCTGTGGGGCGGAACCTGGGGCCTTGACGAGTCTGGGCCCTGCCTGCCTCTGCACTGCAGCTCACACGTGTCAGCCCAGATGCCGCCGTTCCGCGGTCTCTGATTCCGTGTCCTCTCGTGCATTCCCATGTGCATTCCCTCAGCCTCAGATGCTCACCTTGTCCTGGCTGCATTCTCTCTCACTTGGCTGGCTCCTGACTCTCCTCAACTTAAATATTAGTGCCTCCTGGCAACCTTTCCTGGTGTCACCTGTCCCTCTCCTCTATAATATGCAGCCCGTTTGGGATTCCTGTTTATCATCTGTCTCCCATCGAGACAGTAAGCTTCCAGGGAGGGAGGCTGTATTTGCTGTTTCACTACCACATCCCTGGTACCCCGGTTACTATAACTACCAAGTGGATGAAGCAAGATCTGACCCATAGATACACTGCTGACACTGTGTATAAAATAGATGACTGATGAGAACCTGCTGGATCGCTCAGGGAACTCAGTGCTCTGTGGAGACATAAATGGGAAGGAAATCCAAAAAAGAGGGGAGATAAGTTTGCACGTAGCTGATTCGCTTTGCTGTACAGCAGAAACTAACACATTTTGGGGCTTCTGCACTCTGATAAAAAATAGACTAAAAAATTATCTGACTCATTTTCTCATATCTGATTGCCTTTTTGTTTTTCATTCAATGGTATTCATGGATTCAAGGAGTCATTCCATCCACAGACATTACACTCATCGCTTGGTACTGGGTATTATTTTTTTAAATAAAATGATTTTTATTTTATCTTTTCCCAGGTCTCCACTTCTTGCAGGGTAGTGGGGAGGCTATGACAGTTCTCTGTGTCTTTCAGGCAGACCTAAGACCGTCACGCTGCCTTAACAAAATACCACAGACTACGTGGTTTAAACAATAGAAATCTATTCTCTTACAGTTCTAGAATCTGGGAAGCCCAAGATCAAGGTCTGGCAGGGTTCCCTTTCTGCTGAGAGCTCTCTTCCTGGTTTGCAGAGGACTTCTCTTACTTTATTGTCCATGGTGGACGTGGAGAGAGAAAGATATCCGTGATGTCTCTTCCTTCTCTTACAAGGCCACCAATATGTCCGTTTTGAACCCCGCTCTTATGAGCTCATTGAACCTTATTGACCTCCTAAAGCCCTATCTCCAAATATAGTCACAGTGGGGGTTAAGATGTCAATGTAGGAATTTGAAGGGGTCACATTTCAGCTCAGGTTAGCTAGGGTACCAGTTTTTAATCAAAGGCTAATCTAGGGCTTGCTGTAAAGTTATTTGCGTCTGGTTGGCATTGGTGATCATCTAGCCCTCAGACTGAAGGAGGAGGAGGGGGCAAGAGGGTGAGATGGTTGGATGGCATCACTGTCTCAATCGACATGAGTCTGAGCAGGCTCCAGGAGATAGCGAAGGACAGGGAAGCCTGACGTGCTGCAGTCCACGGGGTCACAAAGGGTCTGACACAGCTTAGCGACTGAACGACAGCTGCCCTCAGGTGACTTTAAGTGAAATACATTACTGTTGGGTGAGCTCCATCCAATCAGTCGAAGTTCTTAAAAACAAAACTGCGGTTTCCTGGAGAAGAGGGAATTCCATCTCGAGACTGAAGCTCTAACTACTGCCTAAGATTTCAGCTCTGGAAACTATGGATTTCAGACTTGCTAACCACCACAGTCACGTGAGCCAGTTCCTTAAAATACATGCACACACTCACCCTTATCTCCTGTTAGTGTCTTCTGTGTCTTTTTCTGGGGAACCCTAATGCAGGGACAGACAATAAAGAGGCTCTTAGAGGAATTCTGAGCTGCTGACCTTTATTTTCAGGGCTTGTGTGTATGTGTACATGTTCAGTTACTCAGTCATGTCCTACTCTTTGTGACCCCGTGGACAGTAGCCCACCAGGCTCCTCTGTCCATGGAATTCTCCTGACAAGAATATTGGAGTGGGTTGCCATTTCCTTCTCCAGGACATCTTTCTGATGCAGGGAAAGTCTCCTGCATTGGCAGGTGATTCTACTGAGCCACCTGGGAGGCCCCCTGGTTCATCTGAGGGCACAATAATTGCTCAGCAAGAATTTTTTAAAATGTACCTAAATTTTGCTCAGAGCCCTCTAGGTAACCGACACCACTCATTAGATATTTATTAATGATCATAGGGTAGTTCCAGGCTGGTGCCATCTTTTTCCTTTGGAAATATTCCAGCTCCTGTGCTCTCAGATTTAGAGCTGGAACGCATGAATATGATATGTGTGGCAAAGGCTCAGAGGTCAAAGCAGGTTATTTATAGGAGAGGCATGCGGACTGAGTGTTTTAAACATCCGTGTATCACCAAGATCTAATAATTAACCTGTGTGTATATATGTGTATACACTGAGCTGGCCAAAAAGTCTGTTCAAGTTTTTCTGTAAGACAGTACAGAGAAACCCAAACAAACTTTTCGGCCAGCCTAATATACTGAGCAGGGAGCGCCCATTAAATTTTACTAGGTGTGTTCTGACAAGTTTCCAGATGTCTTCCATGAAGCCCCTGCCTCACAGATTGGTGATCAGCCCCATCATAATAAACATGTATAGAGAACACTTTCCATATGTTAGAACCTAGGGACACAATTTATGTGGATTTTCTTGTTTCTCCTAACATGCTAATCAGATACCATTAGATACCACTGTTACCCTGACTTTGCCGATGGAGAAGTTCAAACACCAAGAGCTTAAGTAACCCACCCAAGGTCATCCAACTACTAAGTAGCTGCCATTTGAACCAGAGACACAGCTGTGTGCCTAGCCCCTAACCCAGGACGCTTCCACACACCTTTCTGTGCTCAGTCACTTAGCCATGTTCCACTCAGGGGCCCCGCGGACTGCAGCCCACCAGGCTCCTCTGTCCATGGAATTTTCCAGGCAAGAACACACCTTTTAGACATGGCCTAATGTCTGACAAACCATGAACGCCAATCGGAGTCTATCCAAAAAAACAAAACTCACGGCAGGCAATTTAATAGAGATATAATACGGCAAGCTATTGATAGAAGTGTTAGAGCTAGAAAAGCCACCAGGGGAAGATGAGGCAGCCGTTGAGTCTATTTACTGCCCTCCTGGGAAGAAAGGCAAGAGGCTTCCTGGCAGGCCACCTGGTAGAAGTTGGGACCATCGTGGACCTTGGTGACAGCTGCTGGAGAGGCCATCTGAACCACAGAAAGGACAAAGAAACACCCTTACTTACCTTTACCCGTGCCATACTGTGAGTGCTGTTCCTCCAATATCCATGTTTATCTCCAACCTCAGGATGTGCCTGTTTGGAAACCCGACTACTGCCTTTGTAAGGAGAAGAAAGAACACAGAGACACAAGGTGGGGGAAGGCGAGGCGAAGACAGAAGCAGAGGTTGCGGTGATGCAACCTGAAGCTGAAGAGCACCGAGGCTAGCCAGGGCCAGCGGAAGGTGGAAGATGCGAGGAGAGCTTCTTCCCTAGAAAGCTCAGAGGGAGCACAGCCCTGCTAGCACCTTGATTTCAGACTTCCGCCCTCCAGAACCGAGAAGGAATAAGTTTCAGTTGTTTCAAGCCACCCCGTTTGCCTTCCCTGGTTATGGCAGCCCCACTCAAATAGCTCAACCCACTTCCCCCTAGTCTGCCCTGGTTCCTTCAACTGGCCCAACCTCACCCGAGGCCAGTTGATAAAAGCAGCTGGGAAATAATATGCAGGGGTCTGTCCTCTGCAGGAGAGCAGGGAGGAAGGGGTGGATCTAAGGACAAGAAGACAAATGACCTGAGCAACGCGGAAGGGGTGCCTGTGCCGAATGACGGGGCGGGGGCATTCAGTCCATGGGTCCGAAGGAAAGAGAATAAACATTCAAAATCTTGGTCCATCTCATCATGGGCCTGACTGCTACAGCAGAAACCAGCCCTGAGCGTGGCTCTGAAGCTCAGGAAAATAACCCAGCGCTTCTCCCCTGGTGGGTCAGAAAACCAGTGGCCTCCGTCGTCACGTAGAGGCAACGTTCCTCGTGGCCTCAAAATTGAGGTCAAGGCACAGATTCTGAAATGCGCATGCGTGAGTCCTTGCTCCGGCAGAGGACCGTCCCTCCCATCCCTCCACGACCGGACGGGGTCCGCTGCACCCCCTCTGCTGACGGAGCAGAGCGTGCAGACAGGTGCCCATCTCTGGCGAAGGGACGTGATAACTTCCCTGAGTAATCAATTTGCAAAACAATTGAGAAAAGGCAAAGGCTCCCCTGGTTGAATCTTCAGATAAAAAGAGAGAGGATGTTTTGAATTTGACAATCAATCTACCTTTAATCCTATCAGGAAATAAACCCGAATCATAATCTGATGTTCTGGAATTGCGCAGCTTCTCAGGGAAAGCCTTTCCCCCCTCTCCCCTGGTTTTCATCCTTGAAGGCAGAGCGGGTTTTACTCCTGTGGGTACCTGTTATTCATTCTTATCTGTTTCTAGGGGAATTATCCGCTTGTTTTGTTTCCTTCTAGATTCTGTAAGTTATATTTTTTTCTATTGTTTATATGAGATCTCTTTTTGTGCTGTGTTTCTTAATTAGGAGAGGCTCCTTCACCCTTAGATAAGAACTTGTTCTTAACCAGCCCTCCCCCATCCACTGATATTTTTCTAATTCAGAGTTACCCAGAAGAGTAAGTTACTGGGGGAAACAGAAAAGAAATAAAGGACTCTGGTCTGTGGATTTGAACATTTTGTATTTATTGCTAAAAATGGGTTATTATCAGAGCCCTGGGTCTCCTGCACTGCAGGCAGATTCTTTACCATCTGAGTCACCAGGGATGCCCTAAGCATCCTGGAGTGGGTAGCCATTCCCTTCTCCAGGGCATCTTCCAGACCCAGGAATTGAACCCAAGTCTCCTGCATTGCAGATAGATTCTTTACTGTCTAAGCCACCAGGGAAGCCCAATTATCAGAGACATTAGCTACTAAATTTCCATGTACCATTGGCCTGATTACCATCCCTTGGAGCATCTGGAGCCCCTAAGTCTCAGGGAAACAAGGTGATTTACTTCCCCAACTAGCTAACCAGTCACATCACACATTGATCTGTTGGCTTAGTGGGACTGCACCATAGATGCAGCCAGTATTTATCATAATGTCAATTTCCATCTTTTGAGTACCGACCTCAGTCTAGGCATTGCATTAAGGATTTACATGTATTCTTACAAATCTTCAGAGATAAGCGTCAGTGTCCCCATTTTACAGATGAGGAAACTGCAGTTCAGAGAGGCTGAAATTCTTGGCCAAGAACACACAGCTAGTAGTAAATGGCAGACACGTGGGTTTGAATCCATATGAATCTGGCGCCAAAGCCTGCACCCCTCTGTATCACCCTCGTCTCCGTATAGACGCACCTCTCTATGTGCATTATTCCTTGCACAATAACAAGGAACAACATAAAAGACAGAGAAAGCCTTGGAACTTGGTATCTTGGCAGAGACTTAGGCCATTCGTAGTCAGAGAGGTGGACAGCAGAGCGGTAAGGAGTTAAGAGGGCAGGGCTGGAGTCAGGCAGACTTGACCATGAGCCTCTTTTCTACCCTTCAGATGGTTATATAAGCTTGGATACATTATAAGAATCACACTCTTTAATATCAAGAGTGACTTAATGGCTTTGAGCCTTGGAGTTTTCTCACCTGTTAAAGTGGAGCAGGAAGTGGTGAGGGTTAATGATATAATATATGGCAGGTACATACTCCAGAGACAGACATAGGTTAGATACTCCACGGTGATTATTAAGGTGTGACTCAACAAATATTTGAGTATACCTCATACCGTGTTAAATAAAAGGGAGAGAAAAGTAGAATAGGGCTTGCTAGAGATGAGGCAATGAAAAAAATCCACAAGACAGGAAAATTCCCAATGCAAATATAAACTCCGGGATGTACACAGATTAGTAATAAGTGCTGCAGATGTAAGAGTCCTTTGCGAGTGAGGATGGTCAGAGACAGATATTAGCTCTGGGCTGGACCTTGGAGAACCTTAATAGTCATACTGTGTGAATCAACTATGGTTTGCCCACCAGGGCCAAACTGCAAACTCTTAGTGATCCACACCAGAAGGAGGAGCTCGCTCTAGAATGTGAATCGACCACCTTATTAAATACATTGTTTAGTTCATCTGACTTACTTTTTGACACACGACTTTCTTAATGAAGGAAGCAATGCGCTGAGTTATGCTCTGCCTCGAGCTGCTTATCCCTTCGAGGACACAGCACCTCCTTTGAGTGGCATTGGTTTAGGACAGAAGTTAGCAACCTTTCTGTGAATGGCCAGATAGCACATATTTGGGGAGTTTATGGGTCACATAGGCTCTGTTGTACTTATTCAGCTGTGATGTTGCAACATAGAAGCAGCTCAGGACAATACAAAGGCTTGGTCACAGTAAACCCACTGGCTGCAGCTTGCCAATATCCCATTAAGACGACTGAGAAGGAGGGAAGAAGGTCTTCAAGGCAAGAACAACATGAGCAATGGCCTGAGCTGCTGTGATCACCATGATCCTGGATGAACCTATATATGAAGAGTGGGTGGTTCAAGCTCAGAGCATGTCATCCATCATCCAGAAAGACTGAATTAAAATGTTGGTGGTCAGGACCCATCTTTGGGAGTTAGCCAAAGGCCAATCCCAAGGTATCAGCTTTTTAAGCCAGCGCCAACTCACCAGGGATTCCCTGGTGGCTCAGACGGTAAAGAATCTCCCTGCAGTGCAGGAGACCCTGGTTCAGTCCCTGGGTCAGGAAGATCCCCCTAGAGAAGGGAATAGCAACCCACTCCAGTATTCTTGCCTAGAGAATCCCATGGATGGAGGAGCCTGGTGGGCTACAGTATTGGGGTTGCAAAGAGTCCAACATGACTGAGTGACTAATATTTCATTTCATTTTTTAACTCAATAAGCACCACCCATTCCCAGGTTCAGATCATGAGATAAGCAAAAAGAAAGAGTATGGGTGTATAGTTATGTACAGATAAAGAGAATCAAATTTCTCTGGGAGAACTGTTATATTTAAACAGAACAAAATGGCATGCTGTCAAGATTTGCTAGGCTCTTTGTTACTATGAAAAGGCAGGGGTCTGGGGCTGAGCTAAGGTCACCTGGCTCAGCCAGGACGTGTAGTAATTGCATATATGCATGTATACATGTGCAAAGCATTCTGCACAGACAGGGCAATCAGTTTTCTATTAAATGGACAAATTCATCACCTCTAAGCCGAGAGGACAATGCCTAATTTGTCTGGCACTAGCAAATGACTCTTTGCTATAAATCTGGCCACGATATCTGTTCAACATTCTTTCATCCATCCACCCATTCATTCATTCCCTCAGCAAGTCATCGTTGTGGCCATAATCCCAGAAAATGAAATTGGAAGCATCGAGGGCTCAAGCCCAGCCTAAAACTCTCTCTAAGTCTGCCCAAGCCATCCTCAGAGCTTTGCCAGGCTGGCCAGTGGTTTTCTTTGGGATCTTAACTGGACCAAGCAATGAATACCAGTTTGAGGGCTTCCTGTTCAGAGAGATCTCAGGCCTTGCTGATTCCTGTTCCCTCACACAATGTCCTGGGTTTCCCCTGATATCCTCGAGAAACCTTAAAAAAACAAAAAAGAGGTAAACTGAGGCAAGCTCAAAAGACCAGAAATTGAGTGCATTCAGGAATAGCAGAGAAACTGCAACTAGGGAGCGGTATGCTGTAGCCAGCTCCAGCAAATCGGTTAAGGGTTTGAGGCGGGCTGTGTTTGTGGACAAGGAGTGCAAAGGAGGCAGGGGTGTCGCCAGCATCCCAGGCACAAGTTCATTGGCTCGAGGATGGAGGTAGATTCTGGGTGGCCGTTCATTGGTCAGGAAGTCAGTTTATGTCATCTCCGTAGGGGAAACTAGTCTCTCTGCTCTTAAGTTGCCTTCTTCTGAGCGCTGGGGTCGAGTCTCAGTTTCCTAGCCTCTGCTTCTATTTTAGATCCTTTCACCCCTCCAGCAGCCGCGCAGGTGGAGACCAGACTCAGGCAGGCTAATGCAGTGTTGCAAATGTCATTGTCTGAATTTTTCCTTTCCAAGCAGAGGGACCGGGACTGGGAACGTTATAGCAGACACAACTTGGCAGATAACGTTGTTCTTTAAAATCAGAGAATTCTTTGCTATTCTGCTCAGTTCCATTAATATGCATTTGAGGTTGGAGTGGTGTGTGTGTGTGTGTGTGTGTGTGTGTGTGTGGAAGGTGGGGGCAAAGGCACCTTTGAAATCTGTCTCTTCTTGTATAGTCTCTTATATAGTCTCTAAGTGTATATTACTAACAGGGGACTCTTTACCTACAGACAATGGATGGGAATATAAGAGAGTTTATAAACCTCCAAATATTTTGTGCAAAATTTGGAAGACGGGCTGCATAGCCTTCACCAGATCCTCAAGGGGGTCTGAGACCTCAAGGAGAATAGGAATCCTGGCTCCGGAAGGATTTAGCGAGTGACTGCCGCAACCTACTCAACGAACCATCTTCCCGATCTCATTCCATAAGGCCTCAGGATTCTGCTGTTGCCAAGATGCACTGGCTTGCTGCCTGAGAGGGAGGCTTTTGTCTGAGTTAGTTCTGCCACCTACAGCACGCAGCCGGGCAGAGGCGCCGCTTGGCTCCCAGAGCGGGAGGCTCATTTGCATACATGAATAAGGGGCGGTGCGCGCTGCCTCTCCAGCCTGGTACTCCTCCGCTAGAAGAAAAATGGCTTTGGGAATTCCTGATTAGTATTCAGAGATGCAAATTCCTTTGGGGTGAGTTACAGCGATGGGAAGATATTTTTACATGAAAGGGGAAGGGATAAATCCTGAGGATTAGCACCTGAAAGAAGTGTTGCCCAAAAACCCAGGAGGAAAGTGGGGAAAAGAAAGAGAAAATGAGCTCTTGAGTTCTCACGATAAATGCAACTCTGCCATTTCTTAGCATGTTCAACGCTGACAACCCATTCTAGGCCCAGATAGGTAACTGGTCATATAATAAAAATATTTGCCATCTAATTTGTAATCATGAAACTATCTGCTTCAGGAAGATGTGATTTTCTAAGCAGCTTGAAGTGCAAACATAGGACAGTGTTCTTAATATACTAAAAATCATTTTCAAGGGACTGAATTTTGGGGACCGAGATTGTATTATTCTCATGCTGCTGCTGCTGCTGTCGCTTCAGTCATGTCCTACGCTTAACGACCCCATGGACTGCAGCCTACCAGGCTCCTCTGTCCATGGGATTTTCCAGGCAAGAGTATTGGAGTGAGGGGTCATTGCCTTCTCCAGTCATTCTCATAGTTACGTCCTAAGCAGAGTGCCTGAAATTTAGGAGGAAACTCAATAAATTGTTGATTTAACGTAATAGAAATGTGCTTTGTTTGCAATGTGTGCTGTGCTTGTTAATATATGATCATAATATCTACTGTTTGTTGAACTTACGTGTCAAGGCATATCATCTCAACTTTTTCAAATATCCGAGATATGTATGGTTTTACAGATGAAACCGAGTGCCAGCATTATCACATGTTTCAGCCAAGGATAAGATTACAGCTGAACCTCTCCGTTTTTAAGTCCATGTTTGTTCCACTCCATGCATGAAATTTTATAACCACTGTAAATCAGTTTCTCGAGAATGGGAACTGACCACAAGGAAATGGTTTTAAAATCTTTACAACATTTTTTAATTAAAAGAAAAAGTTTCCCCAGTCCTTAGAATTTCTCTGAAAGCTTTTCTTAACTGTTTTAGCTTAATAATAGATCCAAATATCTTCTGACCCTGTCTGAAGCTAATAGTAGTTCTTTGATGGATAATGCAGTCTTATCTCTGTGTGGAGAGAGGATGTGGAACCTTCCACTGTGTTTGCTATGAATGACAAGGGAAGACCTGAGAGTGTCTGTAATTTGCACACATATTTTGATTTCCAGTAAAGAATTCTTAATAGAGGAAAACACACTGAAATATGGACTTAAATTATAGGAACCCTCCCTCTTTCACAGGTTTTTCTTTATTAACATTTTAAGTGTTAAGTTCAGTTCAGTTCAGTCACTCAGTCATGTCTGACTCTTTGTGACCCTATGGACTGCAGCACATCAGGCCTCCTTGTCCATCACCAACTCTTGGAGCTTGCTCAAATTCATGTCCATCGAGTCGGTGATGCCATCTAAACATCTCATCCTCTGTCGTCCCCTTCTCCTCCCTCCAATCTTTCCCAGCATCAGAGTTTTCTCCAATGAGTCAGTTCTTTCCATCAGGTGGTCAAAGTATTGGAGTTTCAGCCTCAGCGTCAGTCCCTCCAATGAATATTCAGGACTGATTTCCTTTAGGATGGACCGGTTTGACCTCTTTGTAGTCCAAGGGACTCTCAACAGTCTTCAACACTACAGTTCAAAAGTATCAATTCTTCAGCGCTAAGCTTTCTTTATAGTCCAACTCTCACATCTATACATGACTACTGGACAAACCATACCTTTGACTAGATGGACCTTTGTTGGCAAAGTAATGTCTCTGCTTTTTAATATGCTGTTTAGGTTGGTCATAACTTTTCTTCCAAGAAGCAAGTGTCTTTTAATTTCATGACTACAGTCACCATCTGCAGTGATTTTGGAGCCCAAGAAAATAAAGTTTCTTACTGTTTCCATTGTTTTCCCATATATTTGCCATGAAGTGATGGGACCAGAAGCCATGATCTTGGTTTTTTGAATGTTGTGTTTTAAGTCAACATTTTCACTCTCCTCTTTGACTTTCATCAAGAGGCTCTTTAGTTCTTCTTCACTTTTTGCCATAAGTGTGGTGTCATCTACATATCTGAGGTTATTGATATTTCTCCTGGCAATCTTGATTCCAGCTTGTGCTTCATCCAGCCCGGCATTTCTCATGATGTACTCTGCATATAAGTTAAATAAGCAGGGTGACAATATACAGCCTTGATGTACTCCTGTCCCAATTTGGAACCAGTCTGTTGTTTCAAAAAGTTTTCAAAAAGGACTCTCAAGTAAACAAGAAGATAGGCAAATTGAAGATGGATCGGAACTCACCCAGATCTCATTACTTTGCAGCCTGATGCACTAGTGACTTTGACTCTTTGAATCACACTGTACCTGTGTCGCTCAAGCTTTGAAATCTTAGTCTCTTTTCCTGAAGAAACTGCAAATGCAAGGAGATTACAGTTGGCCCTTGAGTGGGGTTAATGGTTTTGGCTTAGATCATTGATAGCTAGGAAGGGCTAAGGTATTTTTCTAGATGATGACAATTTTTATTATCATGCTTAGACTTGAGAAGAGGGAAAGTGGGGAGGGGGCGGTGAAAAGAGAAGGAAATTTGAGCAGAAAACCCTTGGAGATCTGTGCACGGCTTGCTTCTGTATTTATCTCTGCTAAAACCCAGCATTTGCAGGGCAGTGCTCTCAGCTTTGGGTAATACTTATCATCAGAATTAGATGAGGGAATGCTTTTTTTTAAATGCAGATTCAGGGACCCACCTCCAGAATCAATAAAACAGAAAGGGCAGAGCCTTCCTGCATTTTTAACAATCAACTCATCTGATTTTGATAGAAGTGTGCCTTAGACTTTGAGGAACATTGGCATAGAAAGGTCCTCCAGTCTTTCTGAGAAACACTCTTTCAATACATCCATTCATTTGAGCCAAGTCTAGGAACACAGAGACAAAAGGCACAGTCTCATTTCAGCATTCAAAGAGTTCAAAGTCGAGTGGAGAAGAGACTTGGAAGCTGTGGTTACAAAATGTAAATATGTTCATAGAGCAGAAAGAGCTGTGTGCTTATGGAGAGCTGGAGAGGTATTCAGCTCAGCCCACATGGGAAGAAGTGCACAGTCCTGGGGAGGAAGACGTAACAGAAGAAGGGATTCTGCCTTCAAGGATGAGTGGGCATAAACCAGGAAGAGAGGAGGGAAGAATTCCAGGTTGAGGGAACCCAGTGGGCAATAAGAAGTGTGGCCTCTAGGGAAATACTCAGATGAGACAGGGCAGAAGGGAAAGGGGTAGTAAAAAAGATGGGCGGATGAAGGCAGAGATTGAATATCTGTCTTTCATAATAAAATGATGTCTTTTCACACAGGTAGGTACATTGCCAGGGCTTTCTGGGTGGCACTAGTACTAAAGAACCTGCCTGCCAGTGCAGGAGATGCAAGAGCTGCAGATTCAATCCCTGGGTGGGAAAGATCCCCTGGAGGAGGGCATGGCAACCCACTGCAGTATTCTTGCCTGGAGAATCCCATGGACAGAGGAGCCTGGCGGGCTGCAGTCCTTGGGGTCATGAAGAGTCGAACACGACCGAAGCGACTTAGCATGCATGCACAGGTGCATTGCCAATGTTCATATTGCTATTGTTGCAACAGCATTGGATGCGTCTTCCAGGTTGTGGTCTTTGCCTTCTTAGCAACAGCTTTCTCAGTGCAGCAGTGTTCTGATAAGCTTCCAGCTGAGAAGGAATTCAGAAAAGCCCAGGGCAATCCTAACTGGATTTACCTTCTTGTTTCTTTCATTAATCTTTGTCATCAGATGTCTTGGACTGCAGTAGAGCTGAAAGGTCTAACTAAAGGAAGCAAGAAGGGTGACTACGTATAGGACCAAAGCAAAAACTCCACACTGAATATATGTGGGAGTATACATTACCAATTTTCACATCTTGTGTAAAATACAAAAGAGTCCATGGATAAAGATGAAGTCATGTTCATCACGGTTTTTTATAAAAATTAGGATTAAAAAACATACCTGAAGTTACCACTTTGTTCTCAAATGCTTGAATGATGCCTTCACTGCCACAAAATCTACATAAACTGCCATTGTAACTCACAGTGTGTGGTTATGCAAACTGGAAAAACAACAGAAGCTAGAGTAGAAATCTGAGCATGCTGTGCTAATATGAAAGAGCTTTTTTCTTTAACCCGAGAAAATCATGTCATTTCAGAATAGTACTGCGTATATCCACCCAACCATCAGTATAGAATATGTGGGGAAATGTGTGTGTGTGTGTGTGTATGAATCACACTCAGCTGTAATATGATATTATAAATGATAGTAAAGAGAGTGAGCATTATCAAGTGTTGGTAATATTTCTTTTCCTCCATACTTATACGGAAAAAAAATTTTAAATGGTGTTGGAGGGGGCAGGAGGGAAGAAAAGTGTCTTTAAGCTTCGAAATGGATTCTGACTGTTAATATTATTTATTGCAAATAATATTATCAAGTAGTGAAACACCTGTCTTTGAACTCCTTGCAGTTGTGTGTAATACTGGAGCCAATGCAAGAACTGATGTCCAGACATAAAACTTACAACCTCAGTCCGCGGGACTGCCTGAAGACCTGCTTGTTTCAGAAGTGGCAGCGGATGGTGGCACCGCCAGGTACGACTTCACTCTTCACTCTCCATCTACGTGCTTTTACCGAGGCTTCTTCTGGGGATGAAGGGATAGGAAAAGGGAGTGATTATAAACGTATCAGGCAAAGTAATTTATAAGGGATGTTCTGACCCTGGTGTTGGATCCAAAGACACTGAGTTGGTGAAGGGCAAGCATCCTTCCTCTATGTGATGGCCATGCTCCACAGTCTCCTCACTTGCTAGATTTAGGAGGACCTGAAACTCACAGAAGGAAATTGATTTCTTTAATGTTACTGAGAAGATGTCGATAAAGCCAAGATGAGAATCAAGGTTCACTATCTCCCAGGCCAGTGGTCGTTCCCCTGGACAAGACTGGTGACCACTGATGGCTTACTTTAGTTTTCTTTGTCCTTTGAGAAATGGTAGAAATTACTACTGAGAAGGCAATGGCACGCCACTCCAGTACTCTTGCCTGGAAAATCCCATGGACGGAGGAGCCTGGTAGGCTACAGTCCATGGCGTCGCGAAGAGTCGGACACGACTGAGCGACTTCACTTTCACTTTTTTCTTTCATGCACTGGAGAAGGAAATGGCAACCCATTCCAGTGCTGTTGCCTGGAGAATCCCAGGGATGGTGGAGCCTGGTGGGCTGCCATCTATGGAGTCACACAGAGTCGGACACGACTGAAGTGACTTAGCAGCAGCAGCAGCAGAAATTACTAAAAGAAAGGGGGACACGGAAGAAGAAAGGAAGAATGGGGGGATAGGCAGAAGAGAAAAAAAAAGGAAGGGAGGGAGGGGGGAAGGAATAGATGGAAGAAAAAAGGGAAGGAAGGAGGGAGAAAGTTTTGCCCTATTTTTAAAGATACATAATATCAAAGGGTACTCTGATCATGAAAAGAATACATAAAAGACCCCGTTTCTCTCACTTCCCTAGGATGCAGTTTAGATACTGTAGTCTCCTGCTGGGGCTCTGAAATTACTGCTTCAAGTCATCATTAATTGTCTTTCTATCTAATACATTTCACTCCCAGGCGTGTGCTGAGCCTCATTGATCATAAAAGCAAAATGTATCCATTCGCTAAAAATTGTTTTTATGAAGAGTAATTATTAACATGAGGCACATAGCTTTCTGAATCATGAAATATAATGGTCACCTTCCACTGGTAATTGGCCAGGGGTTTTAAATAAAGAGGATATAGTCAATATAATCAAGTACATGTTTAGAAAGCTGGGAAAATGAGCATTACTTTACATAGAACAGTTGCATCCCCATCTTAGGGGAATTTTCAACATTTAGAACATTATTTTTCAAAGATATCAAATGTGCTTAAATTGGCCTTATTTTCTCTTTCAATATCAATAGGGTTTTATGGGGGAAAAATTTCACTTACTACAGATCTTGAAAACTTCTATTTCCTGATGTATGCACATATAACCCATATGACGTGTGTGTGTGTGTGTGTGTGTGTGTGTGTGTGTGAGTCATTCAGTCATCTCTAACTCTTTGAGACCCCTTGGACTGTCACCCGCCAGGCTCCCCCGTCCATGGAATTCTCCAGGCAAGAATACTGGAGTGGGTTGCCTTTCCCTTCTCCAGGGGATCTTCCTGACCCAGGGACTGAACAGGGGTCTCCTGCATTGCAGGCAGATTCTTTACCATCTGAGCCACCAGGGAAGCCCCATAATTCATGTATTATACAGTAATTCAGTCATTAACTCAACAACTATTTATTGAGCCCCTACAAGATGCCAGGCACTGGTCAAGCCACTCTGCTTGCAGCACTGTATGAAAACAGTCACAAATCACAGTCTCTCAGACCTTTCTTTCTTTTTTTATTGAATCTTCGCGAGGGTTATTGTGAGGTGTGAGATATTTCTTGTTATTCCCATTTGATATAATAGGCCTGAGATTTAAAGTAGAGCTTGCCAGAGTTAGTGCAAGGCTAATCAGTGGAGACCTCTGTCACAGTAAGTTTTTATGTCTTCAGTACATGACTGCATTCCTACAGCTACGTCCAGGAAGTAGGAGCAACACAGAGCCAACATTTTAGGCATATTTTCCCAAAATTCCATTAAAAAATACAATTTTTTTTTATATAAAAAGCAGCAGATTTCAAGTCAGAGGAAGAAGACGCTGGTCAGGGGAAACTGGGGTATTCGCTTAACTTTAGACTGAACCACTCAACTCACCTCCAGCTGCCTAAGTTGGAACAATTCTGTTTCCCGTTTCCATAACCTTCAGAATAAGCACCATAACTCTCCATGGATAGGGATGTTAGGCCTCTGTTGATGAATATCTTCAGACATTAAGACGAAAATATTTATGAAAGAAAAAATAGTGTATAAATAGAAACCTTCTACTTCTTCATCAAAAGTCAGGAATAACATGATGGACCCAGTAGTCTTTGAAATGAGCCTTAAAACAAACTCGCCCCATCGTCCAATAGAAGCAGCAAGAAAATGCCAAAGGTCACCTCACTTAGTTCCAATACAGCCCTAGCTTACCTTCTTCCCATCAGGGTTGGACCTAGAATAGGGTTAGCTCTTACATACCATTTCCAATTCATTTAGTAAGTGCCTGGAACAGGCTTCTGGAAGTTTCTCATTCTCAAAACAAAGATTATATAGCACCTAACTAATAGAGTTGCTATGAATATGAAATAATGACTGAAAATTTCAGGAATATGAAAATATTGAGTCATGCTCATGATGCATAATAAATAAGTGAAATTCTTCTTACTACACATTTCCATAAGTCTGTACACTTCCAATAAGATCTTGCCTCATCCTTCAGGTTCAAAAAAAAATTGTTTTTTTCTATTTCTAAACCTTCTGGAAGAGGTCTAGTTTCCTTTCATTAATATATTGATTATAGCATATTAAGACATTTCCCCCCAGGAATTTTCAAGTTAGTTGCATCCTTTACACACCTGGGTGCAAACCATGCATGGGCATTTCTCCTGAGCTTGGGAATCCATAAGTTCCACATCAATGGCTGGTTGAATGGACATTTCTTTTTACTCCAGCATTTATTTCAAGGTGTAATAGACCTTGGCTGCAATATGACACTTGGCCAGTAGGTGCTGCTGTTACTCACTGGGTCCCTAATTTAACTAAATTCATACAGGTGGCGCTGCTAGTGGTAAAGAATCCACCCGCCAATGCAAGAGTTACAAGTTTCATCTCCTGATGGGGAAGATCCCTGGAGTAGGAAATAGCAACCCACTCCAGTATTCCAGTATTCTGGAAAATTCCAGAGGAGCCTGGTGGGCTGCAGCCCAAGGGTCACAAAGGCTCAGACACAACTGAGTGCACACATGTGTGTGTGCACACACACATACACACGCAAACACACTTTTCTCAGGCCTTGGAGGCTCCCTAGGAATCTCAATGTGAATAGTTTGAAAGTCGCTCAGTCGTGTCCAACTCTTTGCAACCCTATGGACTGTACATTCCATGGAATTCTGCAGGCCAGAATACTGGAGTGGGTTGCCATTTCCTTCTCCAGAGGATCTTTCCAACCCAGGGATCAAACCCAGGTCTCCTGCACTGCAGGCAGATTCTCAGAGCTCTCTTTTTATTATAAAAAGAAGGTAGACCATAAAATATTTTTCTCAAAATTCATAATGGTAATAATATTTTAAATTCAAATTGTGATAGTGGTATAACTCACCCCTAAGACTTACTGATAGAGTCCAGACATATAGAGGGGCTTCCAAGGTGGTGCTGGCGGTAAAGAGTCCACCTGCCAACGCAGAAGAGGGAGACTCAGGTTCAATCCCTGGGGCAGAAAGACCCCCTGGGGTAGGAAATGGCAACTCACTTTAGTGTTCTTGCCTGGAGAATCCCAGGGACAGAGGAGCCTGGCGGGCTACAGTGCATGTGCAAAGAGTGGGACACGACTGAGCGCACGGCACAGAGATGAAATCAGAAAGAGCAATCAAATGCAAATCGCTTTATAGGCACGTTGAAGAAGAGTTTCCATCATTTCATGCTAAAACTCGACCATCGGTTTTCTCCTTTTGGGTTTTGTCAAGTTAAAAGAAACGGGGAAAAAATGTCAATAGTCTACTCTTTCCAGTTTACAAAAGCGGCGTCACTGGAGGGACCCTGGTGGGTCGCCCGGGAACTGATCCTCCTTGCATTCTCCATATTGCAGCAGAACCCACAAGGCAACCGACAACCAAACGGAGGAAAAGGAAAAACTCCACGAGCAGCACCTCCAACAGCAGCGCGGGGAACGCCGCCAACAGCACCAGCAGCAAGAAGAAGACCACGGCCGCCAACCTGAGTCTGTCCAGTCAGGTACCTGTAAGTCTCGCTTTCCTTTTAGGCTGCAATTCCTGCCTTTACCGTCTCCCAATTCCAGGGGGGCCCACGGAAAAGACTCTTAGCTGCAAAGACCTTCTGGGCCCGGCGGGGTGGGAGGTGGGGTGGGGGAAGGGGAAGGCAGGGACAGGAATTGGGAGGAAGGGGGAGGTCTCTGTCCTGAAAACCAGCCCCTGCAAACTGGCAACTAGAAAGCAATACACAGAGTCTGTGCTGCAGCGGGACAGGAATGAAAATGCCATCAGAGTCGCAGACAGGAGATATGTCACCTAAGGTTTAATTAAAATATCACTGAGCGATGAGCCTGGTGGCAGATAAGGGGCTCTGGGCACCATCGCTGGGACCCTGTGTTCCACTGGAAAGCTAGCTCCGGGCACTCAGACTCCAGATTGTCATTTGATTGTCCCCAAACCGCCCCCCCACCCCGAGACGTGGGCATCTCCTCTTATTTTAAGACTCAGGTAATTAACTCAAGGCCAGTGAAGCTCACTGGATTTCTCTTTCCTTGTTTCATTAGCTTAGAGGGAGGTTCAGCCCCAGGTTTGCTCTGAACTCTCTTGACGTCTTGACCCTTTTCTCTCAGTTCTGGGTCTTGACAAAGGAAATGGGCCGCTCAGAAGGGGGCTTCTTTGAACTCTGAGACTGAAAGCCGAAGGTGTCCCCAGAAGGGCAAACCTGGCAGATAGGACCTTTCTTCCTCTCCTCTTGATTTCTTCCCCAGTCCTCTCCCTTTTTCCTGATTCCTTCTGGACACTGAATTCCTCATCCCAGAATTAGACCACTTATCGCTTTTACTGATAAGTTCTCACGTTCCTTGAAGCACGTCTTGCCTCTTCAGTGGCCTGTGGGTTTTCCTTCTCTGCGGCCCTTGGTACATCACCCCAGCAGGCTCTCGACTGTCCTTCCTTCCAACCCGGGGATTCTCGTGGTGCCTCAGAGGCGCCCTCTGGATCCTGTGTCTTTGAGAGTGTGTCCTTTCTCGTAGGCTCCCTCCACCTCCAATGCAGTTTTTTTTTTTTTTTTTTTTTACCTTTCCCCTCTTCCTCACTCGTCTCCCCTCTTGGGCTGTGGTCCTTCTTCTTCAGGTTCTGATCCTGCTGTGTCTCCTGTCCATGTGAGAGTGGACCATCCTTTCCAGAAGGTTCTCTGCTTACTTCTAAGTGTGGCTTTCAAATCTGTCCCCCCACCCACTTGCCCCCACGTCCCATTGGTCAGTTCTCTTCGGCTAAACCCAACCCCATCAGTGTATTGGAGAATTACCTGGCCTCTCCTCCTGTCCTCCACAGACAGAGGGTACGGTTGCCATTCCCCAGTACATTGAAAAGAAAGGGTCATGAGAGAGTGGCCAGCCTGTGGGATAGGTGTCATTTTAATTTTAAGAGCATTAGGAATTTCAGTCTTTAGATAATACCAGAGCCACCTCTGTTTTTAACTGGGCTATCATCCCTGAAGAGTGAGGGGGGTGGAAATCAAAGGAGAAAAGCAGTCTTCTTATTAAGGTGCCAATAAGTTATACCCACTGCTGCTTAGTTAAATGGAAAATGCAGAGAAAAAAAAATGGCCAGGTGTAAATAAACCAGCCCCCAAAGCATACACAAGTAGCCTATTCATTCATTTAATC
The DNA here is from genome assembly GCF_032405125.1 of Capricornis sumatraensis. Classification (NCBI taxonomy): domain Eukaryota; kingdom Metazoa; phylum Chordata; class Mammalia; order Artiodactyla; family Bovidae; genus Capricornis; species Capricornis sumatraensis. The sequence continues at coordinate 114,010,728 of NC_091075.1, read as the reverse complement.
CAAGAGTTTTAGAAACTAAAGGTTGTTAATTTCCACAAACAATTGAAAGTACATTCCAGAGATTTCTGGAACTCTGGCGTAGCTACTTAAAGGCACAGGGACTGCAAGAATTCAGAGCGGTTCATCAAGCATTTTCTGAGCTCCTATTGTGTGCCCTATACTACACCAGGCGGTGATAATCCCAAGATACAAATTAAAAAAAAAAAAAAAAACAAGACCAAAAGACGCCCAAACTCCGTCATTGACGAGCTCACTGTAGAAAGGAGGGATGATGAAGAGGTTGCTTCTCTCCTGCCAACTCAGTCTCCTGGGGTCAACTCACAGGGTAGAGTGTCCAGAAAGATTCCGAGCCTGAACTGGGCATGGTAGGCCATCTATTAGTGATGTCTGCCATGGGTACAGAACAGCAGCTACCTGTCCGTGTATTTTCACATACCTGGCCTCGTCAGAAGCATTGCAATTTTTTTTAAAGAGCATCTAACTTTTCCTACTCCATTACATTCTTGTCCTCCCAACCAACCATTGCATTTTGCTGGAAGATGCCTGTGTTGAGTGGGTCTTTAATGAGTTAAGACCCTTTGGACAAGAGCAAGGCACCATTAGAAAGTGCAAGAAGAATGTTAGCAGTATCCTCACCGTGCAATGAAGGATGTTTTCATTAAGTGAAACTTACAAATGGCTGAGAGAAACAGGGAAGTCATCCAGGTTAGGCAAACATGTCCATTTCTGCAGGTCCCCCGGCTGGTTGGATGTCAGATGATAAGCACTGACTGGCTTGTAAGGATCACATCTTTTGTGTGTCCTGAATCACCCACACCCCATTCCTGTTTAACTAGAAATGCCACTTGTTGGCCTTAGCTGCCCTGTCTGAAGGCACGGACAGGGGGGCGTGTTACCACGGCCACGGCTGTGGTCCGCCCAGCGCCGGACGGCAGCGTGTATGTCCAGCAAGGGCTCAGGTTTAATGCTCGGCTTCTGCTTCTCACTCCATGAGCAGGGGCTAGGAGCGACCCTGAACCGCAGCCTCAACCCTGGGAGGGATGGAGACCTGTGTCAGTCCACAGCAGTGACCCCTGCTGGCCAGTTTAAGGAGAAGCATTGAGGGGCCCTGAAAGGAGTCCCTCCCCGTCCTCAGAGGTTGGTGGTCCTTGCTCGGGGGCTTAGGGAGAAGAGGTAACACGGGCACCAGCTGGTGGCATCCCAGGGTCTCCAGCAAGGAGCAGAGGGGTCTGCCTCATGGGGAGTGGAGACCACACGGGTTACTCTCAGGTGAACCCATATCGCCTTGGGGGGTCCCACAAGACAAGGCAGGAAGTTCAGCTCTCACTGTGGATGTTGAATGATGTGGGGTTGGGGGGATTTTTAAAGATGTGGGGGTGTGGGGAAAACGATGCCACACACCCCCTTAGAAGAAGCCCCAAATGTGCATTGGGCTTCCCAGGTCGTGCTAGTGGTAAAGAACTCAGGTGACAATGCAGGAAACAAGAGAGATGAAGCTTTGATCCCTGGGTTGGGAAGATCCCCTGGAGGTGGGCATGGCAACCCAGTCCAGTATTCTTGCCTGGAGAATCCCATGGACAGAGGAGCCTGGTGGGCTCTAGTCCATGGGGTTGCAAAGAGTCAGACACAAGTGAAGTGACTGAGCATGCACGCAAAACGTGCCTTATGTCTCCATTCATTTTGTGAAGATAGCAAGTCAAGCCCACCTGAGTGGAGAACCCATGTGCTAGCCTGGAGGTTTAGCAGAGCCAGCTAGAGTCCTGTGCATAACTGTGTAACTGTCCTCAAGCCTCTAGGTGCATACAAAGTCCTTAGCACACATCTGTTTAATTATAACTTGCCATCTAGTCATCACTCACACGTGCACACGTGTGCACACACACTCACATACGTACACCCACAATTATGCATCTGGCTAAAGATATGTTTTATAATCAGTAAGGCAAACGTGGCATCTCTCTGAAATTTCAGATACTCAAAAATATCTATGCCTGGGCATCTTTTCCAGTTGTTCCTGGAACAAAGATACCCCAAACATACTATGAGCCTGTATGAGCCCCATTTGAAGAGATTCAAATCACTATTTTCGGAGGACTTTTCTGGAATGGCTGTTGTTTGCTGACACAGTGAAGGCATCTGGAGTGTTGGGAACTTCTTGGCTAATATCACGTTTAAATCGGCTTCTTCTGTTTCCAAATTATGCTTACTTCCTCCCATTCCCCCAGCCTCTCTCGCTGACCTTGGACTCACAATACTAATGCAGACCCACGCGTCGGTTCTAACATTCTTCTCCTGCCCTGTGACACCGAATGCATGTGTTTTCCCTGCCCTTCAAACGGCACTGCACACAGGTCACGAGCTGGGATTCACCCTCGTGTGGCGCTCTGCCACATCTTAACCTGGCCTTGCCTCCTGCCTTTGCTCCTGACTGTAAGCACAGTCTCCTGAGGGCCTGCAATGAAGGGGCCGTTTTGGTATCCCCAACACCCAAAGGGGTCGGGTGGAAGCCCCATTCCATTTAACGTCCCATCGGCTTTCTTGACACTCGAAGTCTGTGTCTGTTTTACATCTCATTTCAAGAGTCCTTGTGAGGCTCTTAGAAATCGGTGTAACATCTAGCTCCTGGTGGCATCATAAGGATGTTCTTAGGGACTCACAGTTGAATACCCTGCCAGCACCTCGATGGCTGAGTCTACTCAGGTCACCTTTGAGCCATTTACTTCATCTGGGACATTTCTCTTTAACATCCTTGTTATCAACTCACAAGAGTGATTAGTCTGAAAACATATTGTGAAACCTATTGATTATCTTCCCTCTAATTTGAGGGGAATCGATCTATCAGACAAACAAGGTTTTCCATTCCAAAACAAACCGGATGGTCATGGAGGGATTAGTTCAGTGGGCACCTTCAAAATTTGAGAAGGGTCCTGGAGGGACAGCTGGACCTTTCTCCTGACCACAGGCAGTGTTCCACTCATAGACTGCCCCAGGCAGCCTCTCTTGCCCCAGTGGAAAGAGCGTTTGCCCAGTTGTCAAGGCAAATTCGTGCCTGCATCAGCAAATGCTTACTTACATCTCCAAAAGCATCTGGCTGGCCCTGATGTTTCAGCTTCAGCTGAAGTCGAGGGCAGTCAGGCACTCTTAAGTAGATTGTTGCTCAGAGTTAGCAGAGCAGGATCCACCTGACGGATGCCCTGTGCCATGCCCAGGTCAGCCACTGGGCCCATAGGGCCCCCTTGGAATACGGAGGCCAGAGCCATGCCTTGGGTAGGCTTTCTCTCCCCTGTCCTCAAGCCTCTGCAGCAGTGGCCTCTGCCAAGCTCCCAGCTCTAGGAGGTGCCTTCCTTATTTGCATGGAAGGACAGTTTGTACTTAAAGGAGTGATTAGATGGATTCTTCTTGCACACTTCCATCTCTGATGATGACCAGCTTCATCGATATAATTATCATTAGTTCTCTTCATCTTCCTTTAATGGCACCAGCTGGACAGACTAGTTCTCTTTACTGCCCAGATTGGTGGTGGGGTTGCCTGTGTGGGGATAGGTGACAGGCACCATGGAATAACAGATGGTAAATTCAGGGCTTGTTGGCAATCAGCAGGTTTTTGCTAATGACTTAATTAGCTATGCAAATTGTCAAATCAGTGTGAACATTGTTTTTATCGAAAACTTTACCTAAATTAATTACCATAATTAAGTAGCAGAATGTCAAGGATGTTGGCTGCATAAAAGGGCCTGGCTGAGTAGGAAAAAAGAGAGATCTGTCTTCAATTAAAACGTATACCGTCCTTGGGACAGAGAAGATGCCGTTTGGAATGAGTTGCGTGAAGGCGGCAGAACCGCCTCCTCCCCGGCGTTGGCCGCTATTCTCAGTAGTTGGCAAAGCCGTCCCCGAGACCCTCAGTAAAAGTGGTGGCGTTTCCGAGGCCTCGCACAGCGCCCACTGCCCTCTCAAGAGTCCCCAGTGTCGGCAGGTTGCAAAGCGTGGATTTTTTTAATTTTGAAAAATCCATTTTTTTATTTCTGCAGATTGCTAGCATTGCTCGTTCTCCGGTGTCAGGCTGCACACTAAGGACATAAACTCGCGTGGTTGTTTCCCGTCAGGAGGCGATGTTTATTTCCTGTAGAAATCCAATATGCGTCTTGGCCCCCCCGACACTGAGACTTGACCCCGGTGTACAGGACACGGTGTGTCTGACCCAGGTCCCCCAGCGCCTTCTCCCGCTAGTGTTTTAAGGGGCTTCTCTCTCCCAAGGTTCCCTGTAATAATGTCAGCTGCTGTTCACAGGATGTGATGGTGGTAGGAGAGCCAACTCTGATGGGAGGTGAGTTTGGGGACGAGGACGAAAGGCTAATCACTAGATTAGAAAACACGCAGTATGATGCGGCCAACGGCATGGACGACGAGGAAGACTTCACCAATTCACCCGCCCTGGGGAACAGCAGCCCATGGAACAGTAAACCTCCGGCCACTCAAGAGACCAAATCAGAGAACCCCCCGCCCCAGGCTTCCCAGTAGGAGTGACCGGCTCCAGAGCCCACTGTCCATAGCCCCCGTGGGTCACGCTCACTATTTCAGATCCTTACTTGCAGGAGAGGAAGGAGCAAGACGCTAAACCTTTGCCACGCAAATACCCATTTCTAAACCACAATGATCTGAGTTTCTTTCTTCCTTTTTTTTTTTTTATTTTAAATTGAGAGGACCGTTCCAAATAAACTTCCATGACCCCTCCCTGGAGGCCTTCGCAGGTAACACAGATACTGGCACTGATCATGACTACAACAAGAGCAAATGCTAGCGCTTCTCCTGGCTCAGTTTGAGCCATGTTTGTTAATTTCCTTTCGCCAACCCCGCATCCAACCATCCAACGAAGGCCATATTGTCAGTAAACCCTCAGTGCTCAGGATCTCATTCTATGCCGAATCCAACTACAGATGACTTTTTAATATTGTAAAATATTTTCTGCTTTTTGACTTGCATCTGAGAGTTTCTTGTTTCAGTAAAAAAAGAAAAGGAAAAAAAATCCGCTTTTGAAAAGTAATTTAAACGTACCTTTTTTTCTCTCTCTCTCCTTCACCTTTTCTTTCTTTGGGTAACAGCGAAGAGGGCCCAGCAGGGTAATTTATGGCCAAGCTAATGTCAATTGGTCCTCGAGCCCGAGTTGGTTCAATCGAGCCCGAGTGCAGAAACAAGAAATGTCTTTTTGTCATCAGAGACACCAAGGCAGATTTTTACGTAAAGAAAGGCACCTGGCCCCTTGAGAATGTATTCGTCTGTAAAATTGCTGTTGATCCAAATATTTTCAAGCCATGTAATCCATTAATTTTGTGGGCAGTTTAATAAATCTGAAACTTCTGGGTTTCTTTTTATTAGTGTATCTGAGTTGACTGTTGTTTCTTTTCATAGTATATTTCCTGTATAATATTTTGTAAAGCCCTCACCTGGTTCTTTTATGGGGACTTTTCTTTGGGGGCAATCCCAGTGTATTTATGTGAAACTTTATAAAAGAACTAATTTTTCCATTCGCATATTAATATGTTCCTCTATACATGTAAAGACACAGTGGCTCGTGTGTTATAAAACAGCTGTATTTTATGTATGCTTTACTGATAAGTGTGCCAATAATAAAACTGTGTTAACGACCAAAGCAAATGAGTCTGCGTATCTGTGATCCTGGCAGAGAAATCTGCCCACGATGATGAGAAGTACTGAGCATGGGTTTATGACCCAAATCCCACATGGAGAGGGACTGTGAAACGGCTCATCTTTACAAAGTACAGTTCCTTCCACACTCACTGCAGTTGACTTGGGCAAACACAGGGATGCCTTCTCTGTGCTGGGCACTCTGCTGGCCACAGACACAGGGACTGGAAAGCAAGGGTTGGCCTGGCTCCCGATGGCTTGTCAAATACAAGGGCAGCGGCTTCCACTCACTGAGTGCTTACTCTGTACCAAACATCTCATTTAAGGTCCACAGACATTACTTTGGGCTTCCCTGAGAGCTCAGACAGTGAAAAATCTGTCTGTAATGCAGGATACCCAGATTCTATCCCTGGGTCAAGAAAATCCCCTGGAGAAGGGAATGGCAACCCACTCCAGTATTCTTGCCTGGAGAATTCCATGGACAGAGGAGCCTTTTTTTCAGCTAATCCTCACAGCTCCGCCAAGTAGGCCTTCATCTCCCCATTTTTTATAAATCAGTGCTCCCACTTGCCTATTTTTCTAAAAAGCTAATTATACAAAGTTATGGAAAACTCATTTGAGGACTTTGGGTTTCCAGAACTTTCGTCGCATCTGTCTACTCTGTTCGAATGAGGAAGATGAGAGGAGAAATCTGTTAGCATTCATTGGGTGTGTATAAAGTGCCAGGCCATAGTAATAGGTCATCTCAGCCAGTTCTGGAAGAGAGGGGCTTGAAAAAGAGAAGAGAAGGGAGAGTGTGTCTCTTAGGTTGAGATTCCCAGAAGCAGAACCTGGCACCAGAATTCAGAGCACAGAGTTACTGAGGGGGTCTTCTTCAGTTAAAAAAAAAAAAAAATCTTTAAGGGAGTGGAGAGGGGAAGATGGAGAAGGGGAAAGAGCTAGAAAAGCTGCGAACTCAGGAAGCTTACTTCCTGAGCCTGGTCCGTGGTGCAGGGGAAGGCTTGGGGCACAGAGCTATCTAACTCTCGCAACTCAGCTGCAAGATTTCTGTACACCTGTACCGGTCAGTCATTGGCTGGGGCCACCCCGAGGGGGTGTGGGAGGCAGTAACTTCAGAATAAGATGAGCCCCCATCAGCCAAGGGCTGTCCTCCAGATCAACTGGAAGGCAACAGTCTTAGCATCTCGGCATGGGTAGGTTAGTCCCAGAAAGGGCGTCTGGGCAGGGGACCAACCGTCTGCTTCAGTAAGCAACTTGCTCCATCTCTCAGCTCACGAGTGACGTCGGTGGAATTTGTTTCTGCAGCTCCCTTGACTACAAAGCCTGGCTTCTCTCTAGAGTATCACGCTGTTTCCTTAGAACATTAGCATGGGGAGGGAAATGTGTGATACAGTAGCGACAGAACCAAAGGAAATTGAGGGAAACAGCTACTGTAATTGAAACTTCCCCACTAGAGCAAGAGGACTGCCAGCTTATCCTCCGCCCACCTCATCATTTCAGGTTTTCTTTTATCCGTTCTTTAAAGTCACCAACCTGCAGTCATCACTGATGATTTCTGGGACAATTTGTTTGACGTCTGTTCCACTTATCTATTGCTGCACAGCTGATCGACCCCAAATTCAGAGACGCAAGAGGCAATTTATTATTATCAGTTAACATTCTGAGAGCTCAGTGGTCAGGCGGTCTGCACTTAGGGGCACAGACGTTGGTTGGGGATGGTGTCATCAGAGGTTTGGCTGGGCTGGACATTCAAGATGACGCAATCACATAGCTGGCGATTAAGATGGAATTTAGGGCTGTTGAATACAGCCTCTCCACGAGGCTTTCACAGAATGATGGTTGGGTTCCCAGGGGAGAAGAAGCAAACTGCCAGTGCCTAGAACTGAAACACCATCACTTCTCTGTGCTGTCCATCAAGGCAGCCCAGAATCAAGGTGCAGAGACCCAGACTTCCCTCTGTGATGGGTAAGTAGCACGTGCCTCCAACAAGGGAAGAGACTGCAGGCGGCCATGTTCGGAAACAAACCTCTACGGCATCCAACACAGTTCACAGGCTGGTCCTTGCTTCCCTGACGTTGTGTCCTTAGCCTCTTCCCACTGGTGCCCTACCACCATCTACCTACACTCCTTTTCGTTGTCTGAATACACTAAGTGCTCACGTCAGACACGTCTTTGCATACGTTTCTCCCTCTTAGAATGCCACCCCCACCTTTTTACATAACCAGAGCTACTCAATCCTTTTTTTTTTTATCAGTTTATTTTTGGCTGCACCGGGCCTTTGTCATGGTGTGTGGGCCTTTCCCTGTACTGATTTCTCTTGTTGCAGAGTGTGCGCTCCAGGCGTGCAGGCTCAGTAGTTGAGGTGCTTGGGCTTAGTTGCTCCCTGGCATGTGAGATCTTCCCAGATCAGGGATTGAACACATGTTCCCTGCCTTGGCAGGTGGATTCTTAACCACTGGACCACCAGGAACGTCCCCAAAGCTGTTCACTCTTAAAGGCCCAGTTTGATTCTCCTGGCCCCTGAGATGACTCCCCAACTCTGGTCAGCGTCCGTAGTCCCCTCTGGGATCCAAGAGCACGTGGTTCTTGCTTCTGCCTTGGCTCTGTCCTGACAAGTTTTTGTTTCTGTTGTTAAATACCTTTCACGGTCCTGCTAGACTTTTCTAGGACTGAGTGGTTTAATCATTTCCATCTGAATCCTTAATATCTAAACTCTATCATATGTATCAAAATAGACAGAGTTAAAAACTCCCAAGCAGGAAATCATGAAACCACTGCTTACCGTGCATTTTCCCTTTATCTTGCAATCTGTCGTTCTATGGCAGAACACAAAGTGACATTTACCCCTGTGGGCACATAAGAGATGAGAGGTAGCAGAGAGGGGCGTGTTCAAGCTTCTCAGGGGGCAAGTCAGCACAAAACAAACATTCCGCAAAACACTGGCTTAAACCTAACTTAAATGATTTGTCAGGCCCAGAATAATTCCAAGGACAACCATTTCTCAAGTACACACTACGTGTCAGCCACTTGCTAGGTCCTTTGCCTGAGTGGTCTCACGATGATGGGAACCCAATGGCAGTGCACAGTTGGGTTTTGCTCTGTAATAACCTCCAAATCTCAGCAGCCAGTGACCAGAAAGATTTTATTTTTCTCCCGGATGGGACTGTGGATCCCCTGGAACAAATGTATCTCAGGTCTGCCCCTCGGGTCTCTCTCTAGAACAGGCAGTCTTCGGAGCACACACTTTCTTGGCAGATTCTGAAAGAAGTAAAAGAAGTCAAGCCAAATCACACAGACACACACACGCTCACACTGCATCCACTGGCCAACACAAGTCTCCAGGACAAACCAGCATCAGCGGAGTGGGGAAATAAACTCTACATCTTGCAGACTCAAGGGTGTGAGCAAACAACTGGGAACCCAACCTACCCCTGGCAGCCTGCACAAAGATGTCTGGAAAACTTCAAGTTATTTGTTAACATTTAAAAACTGATGAGTTTTCAAAATATCGTATTAATACTTACATATGGAATCTAGAAAGCTGGTACTGATGAGTCTACTCACAGGGCAGCTTTGAGGACACAGACGTAGAGGACACGCTTATGGATAGTGTGGAGGAAGGAGAGGGATAGTGTGGCTGGGGAGGAGATAGGAAGGAAAGGGTGGATAAATGGGAAGAATAGCGTGGAAGCGTATACACTGCCATTTGTAAACAGTCAATGGGAAATAGTTAACGTAAAGAATATAAATAGTTAAAATTAAAAAAAAAAAAAGAAAACATCAGTTCAGTTCAGTTCAGTTCAGTCGCTCAGTCGTGTCCAACTCTTTGCAACCCCATGAATCGCAGCACGCCAGGCCTCCCTGTCCATCACCATCTCCCGGAGTTCACTCAGACTCACGTCCATCGAGTCCGTGATGCCATCCAGCCATCTCATCCTCGGTCGTCCCCTTCTCCTCCTGCCCCCAATCTCTTCCAGCATCAGAGTCTTTTCCAATGAGTCAACTCTTCGCATGAGGTGGCCAAAGTACTGAAGTTTCATCTTTAGCATCATTCCTTCCAAAGAAATCCCAGGGTTGATCTCCTTCATAATGGACTGGTTGGATCTCCTTGCAGTCCAAGGGACTCTCAAGAGTCTTCTCCAACCCCACAGTTCAAAAGCATCAATAGTCCAAATTAAGATCACACCTCTGTGTGACACCATGAAGTCCCCTCTGGAGGAAACCTTCAAATTGCAAGTGCTATCAATGTGCCACTTCAGAGACCCTTGTCCTCAGAGACATCAGCTATTCCTTAATTCTCATCCTGAAGTTTGCTTTTAGATAAGGGTATTTTTTGGTTGTTTATTTTTAAATTGGGCACAGATTGATCAATAAAAGCGTGATAAAACTGGACTGAAGAAAAAATAGCCAATGGGAATTTGCTGTATGACCTGGGGAACTCAAACTGGGGCTCTGTGACAACCTAGAGGGGTTGGGGTGGGAAGTGAGAGGGAGGTTCAAGAGGGAGGGGACATATGTATGGATATGGCTGATTCATGTTGATGTGTGGCGGAAACCAACACAATATTGCAATTATCCTTCAGTTAAAAATAAAGGGGAAAAAATGGATGAATTGTCAATAAAAATTAAAATGTTTTGGCTTTTAATCTTTTTATTTATTACTATTATTTTAATATAAATTTATTTATTATAATTGGAGGCTAATTACTTTACAATATTGTATTGGTTTTCCATACATCAACCTGAATCCGCCACGGGTATACACATGTTCCCCATCCTGAACCTCCCTCCCTGTACCATCCCTCTGGGTCATCCCAGTGCACCAGCCCTGAGCATCCTGTATCATGCATGTAACCTGGACTGGCGATTCGTTTCACATACGATATTATATATGTTTCAATGCCATTCTCCCAAATCATCCCACCCTCGCCCTTGCCCACAGAGTCCAAAAGACTGTTCTATACATCTGTCTATTTTGCTGTCTCGCATACGGGGTTATCGTTACCATCTTTCTAAATCCCATATATATGCATTAGTATACTGTATTGGTGTTTTTCTTTCTGGCTTACTTCACTCTGTATAATAGGCTCCAGTTTCATCCACCTCACTAGAACTGATTCAAATGTATCCTTTTTAATGGCTGAGTAATACTCCATTGTGTATATGCACCACAGCTTTCTCATCCATTCATCTGCCGATGGACATCTAGGTTGCTTCCATGTCCTGGCTATTATAAATAGTGCTGCGATTAACATTGGGGTACATGTGTCTCTTTCAATTCTGGTTTCCTTGGTGTGTATGCCCAGCAGTGGGATTGCTGGGTCGTATGGCAGTTCAATTTCCAGTTTTTTAAGGATTAATATTTTTTTAAACTGGAGGATAATTGTTTTATAATATTGTTTCTGCTGTACAACAGTGTGACTCAGCTAAATGTGTAGGTGTCTCCCCTGCCTTCTGGACCTCCCACCTCCTACCCTCCTCTTCCCATCCCTCACAGTCATCCCAGAACACCAGGCTCAGCTCCCTATGTTGTACAGCAGTTTCCCACTAGCTGTCTATCTTATATATAGTGTTAGTCCCTCAGTCCAGAGAAGGCAATGGCACCCCACTCCAGTACTCTTGCCTGGAAAATCCCACGGACGGAGGAGCCTGGTAGGCTGCAGCCCATGGGGTCACAAAGAGTTGGACACTTACTCAGCGACTTCACTTTCACTTTTCACTTTCATGCATTAGAGAAGGAAATGGAAACCCACTCCAGTGTTCTTGCCTGGAGAATCCCAGGGATGGCGGAGCCTGGTGGGCTGCCGTCTGTGAGGTCGCACAGAGTCGGATGTGACTGAAGCGACTTAGCAGCAGCAGCAGCAGTCCCTCAGTCATGTCTGACTCTTTGCAACCCCATGGACTGTAGCCTGTCAGGCTCCTCCGTCCATGGGATTTCCCAGGCAAGAATACGAGAGTGGGTAGCCATTCCCTTCTCCAGGGGATCTTCCCTACCCAGGGATTGAACCCAGGTCTCCTGCATTGTAGGCAGATTCTTTTCCTGTCTGAGCCACCAGGGAAGCCCCATTTTACATATGATAGTGTATACATGTGGAGTAGGAAATAGCAACCCACTCCAATATTCTTGCCTTGAAAATTCCATGAACTGGCAGGCTACAGTCTGTGGGGTCACAGAAGAGTTGGCATGAGCGAGTGGCTGAGCATGCACGCGTACACAGTGCGTATATGTCAATGCCACTCCCTCAATTCATCCCACCCTCTCCCCTGCTTACATCCAAAAATCCATTCTCTAGGTCTGCATCTCTCTTCCTGCCCTGTACATCAGCTCATCAGTACCATTTTTCTAGATTCCATGTATATCCGCTGGAATTTCTTGCTTCTCTTGACCAACAGGATCTAATAACCATGGACTCACACTTCTGAATTCCTGGATGGCGACACTGGGCTGGTGTCTGGTCACGGATGCCCTTCTTAGATGCTCCAGCCTGTCACCCTGACACCATTTTTCTAACTCACTCGACCTGCCCAGCTTTAGTCATTAGCTGCTCTACCTGTTTTCCTCATTCTCTCTACTCCTTAAATCCTCATTTGGAGGCATTAGGGGCCCATTTTGTAGATGTGAAGATTGATGCTTGAGCAGTTTAGTTAACACTGTTGATTGCACAGCTTATAAATGGTAAGATGGGCTTTGAACCTGGGTCCTCGGGGTAAAAGCCTGGGCTCCACCAAACCAGGCTGGTTTAGGAACCACAGTGGTAGTTTGACCTTTGGTGGATTAGGTTAGAAATGAGATAAGCATGATCTCATTGAGTCTTTGCAATATCTTTGGTGGTGAGATGAGGTTATTTCCCCCCTATTTTGCAGATGGAGTATAGAGCACTTAAACAGTTTGTCCAAGGTCACAGAGCTCACGAAGGACACCATCATGTCACCTTGACCCAGACCCACTCTGTTAGACTCATTGTCAAGTGTACAGTCCATAGATGGGGGGTTTGGAGACAGAAGAGTCCAGCCTGGGAGAAGGCTGGCATCCACCTTCTGCCACTGACTTTATGTTTCAGGGGGTGTCAGAGAGTTTGACCAGAAGCCACAAATTGTCACTCACCTGATAATTAAGCAAAGCAGATCCTTTGAGGGCAATGAAATCACAGGGACATCTAACAAGGGATTTATAAATAAGTGGCCCAGTCCCTTAGGGAAATCCTCTCTCTTTCTCCCTCTCCCTTTTACTTTGAGGTGAACATTTAGTACAACAGGAAAACACAACTCACACTGATACAACTTGGGGATGGGCACCGTGAGAGCCAGGCCAACAAGGTCAATTTCTCTTAAGCAGGATTGGCAGCCTCCTTGGGAAATTCATTGTGTAGTGGGATATCCCCTCCATCTGCCATAAAAAATTACTAGGCTTTTTTTCTGATGGTTAAACAACACATGCTCATGTAGACCATTTGAGAAAATGGGGACAAGAAGAAAATAGAGTAATCCCCCTATGCTGATATAACCGATGCTAATATTCTGATGCAAATCCATCTGTTGTTTTTTTTTTTCTAGGTTCATCTACACTACAATGTTGGTAATATACAGAATAGATAATTACCTATCCCACCTTTTTCATATATTATATCATGAGCTACCTCATTAACTATTCTTTAAAAACATGATTTTAATTTCAATATAATGGTCCACTAATGGAATATTACCATAATGCATTAAGCCAATTATTTATGACTGGTCAACTCCCTTTTTACACCCCATTAGAATTCCATAATCATGAAGAATAAGCGGGTTGAAGATTGATGAGCGTGTATTAAGTTGAAGTTCACTTACTGGCTATTTGCCCAGCATGATGCTGGGCATTATAAGGGATTCCTTCACCTGGTCCTGCCTTCAAGACGCTCACAGTTGGGATAGAAGACAAGTGCATAAAATGCTACCCAACCAAGTGAGTCTGAGTATACACAAAGTGTCCACAAAGCATCAGGAATAAAACTCCAAGAAGTTAGGAGAATGGCACTCACGTTCATTCCCCCTTCCTATGTTGTGCCCTGCATCTCATAAGCAGGGATGCAGGCGTTTTGTACAAGAAGATCAGAGAGGTTGCATCACTTGCCCAAGGTCAAATCCAGCAAGGTCAGATTTGCATCAGCACCTGCCCCCAAGGTCTGTTCTTTGGTGAGCCACAGGAAATCCCTGGGGAGAAGCAAGTGCCATGACTGTGTGTTGGTGGCAAAGACTCCACCCAGAGGGGTGATGCCTTGATGCACACGTGCGCATCTGAGTGTCTGGTGGCTGCTCTGAAGCTGCTCTCTGGCTTCGCCTCCTTTGATCCATCACTGCTGTCAGCTCAGTGCCTCTGATCTTCGGGAATGCCGGGGACTTTGCGCTGAAACAAAACCTACCATATCAGCACTGTTGGTGTGTATACAAAGGTGTTTTTTTTGCACTGGAAGCCATTGAGCTAGGAGAATCAGGGAAAGATAATTAAAACTATAAATTAAGGAAACTAGTGAAGCAATGGCTATGGCCTTGCCCGTTCCTGTTTTATTTTCAGTTCCTATTCATTCCAGAACTTTACCATCCTTGGAGAAAGAAATATTTTCTTGTTTTCCAATGGCCTTCAATGAATCTCCATAAAATACAGTCACCCCTCATCATCTGTAGGTGACTGGTTCCAGAACTGCCCCCCTACTTTCCTTTAACCTCCCACCCCCACCCCCTCAACCTTCCCTTACCAAAATCCTGGATGCTCAAGCCCCTTACATTAAACAGCGTGGAATTTTCATACAATCTTTGCACATCCTCCTGCATACTTTAAAGCATTTCTAGATTACTTACAATACCTAATACAATGTAAATGCTAAGTTAAATTGTTGCCAGTGGGCAAATTCAAATTTTGCTTTATGGAACTTTCTGGAATTTTTTCCCAAATATTTTTGATCTGCAGTTCATTGAATTTGCAGAAAAGGAAATCCTGGCTATTCCGGGCTGACTGTTTCTTCCTGAGTTAGGGAAAACCTGTTTGGGAGGAAGTTATTGGGAGGAATCTCTTTCAGAGCTGACAGGCTGTATCTTGAGCCCTTTTCCAAAGATAAGTCATTCTCTCCTTTTTCATTCTTGTTGGGAGAGTTAAGTTCACTTTTGGCGGGTTGCAAATTCTTCTGTTATGTTCTAATGAAGGTGTTAATGCTTTAAGTGTAAACTGTAAAAATTCACAAATGAATGTGAAATTAATAGAACTCCTGAGACCTAACTGAAGTCTATTATCACAAAAATGCAACTTTAAAAACTTACATTTGGTTAGTATTGTTTTTCAGTCGCTAAGTCACGTCTGACCACCTCTTTGTGACCCATTGGACTGCAGCACAACAGGCTCTGCTGTCCTCCACTATCTCCCGGAGTTTGCTCAAATTCATGTCCACTGAGTCTGTGATGCAATCCAACCATCTTATCCTCTGCTGCCCCCTTCTTCTCCTGCCTTAAATCGTTCCCAGCATCAGGGTCTTTTCCAACGAGTCGCCTCTTTGCATCAGGTGGCCAGAATATTGGAGCTTCAGCTTCAGCATCAGTCCTTCCAATTAATATTTAGGACAGATTTCCTTTAGAATTAACGGGTTTGATCTCCTTGGAGTCCAAGGTAGAGAGAGGGAGTTTTGGAAAACTGAAGCACTGTCTAAGGGATCGAACCCTATTTGTTGATCATGGCAACTTGGACCTTGTGTTGGGAAAGCTTCTGAGGAGCCCTCACTTAGGGAAAGATTGACATGAACCGGATTAGCATGCTTGACACAAAATTCATCATGATTGTCTGCCGGGGGCCAGTGTGAGGAACTCCGCCCATGGCAAAGGTCATGAGGAAGGGGGCTTGGCATACGCAAAGGCGTGATCAAGCCTCAGGAAACCCCCTGTTCCCGAGCATCTACCCCAAAACCAGAGTCTGTTTTATGCTCTCACCTACACCTCTGACTTCACGGGGGGCTCTCCCCCATCACCGTTTCTCTCGGAGAAGGAGTAAACGTGCGGCTCCAAGGCAATAAAACTTCCTGGGCGTGACAAGAGTGTTTCAGCTCACGGACTCCTCTGAAGGTTATCTAGCCCACCTGTATAGGTTCGTCCAGCCACATGTGATTGTTTACAGCCTCCCAATCTGAGAGGCACGAGATGGTTTAGACTTACTAAAGGCAAATTCTTTTGGGGAGTTAGAAATTATTAGTATAGTGGGTTGGTTAGGAATTATATTGGTGAAGGGTTTTTCATTTGTTGTGCCAATAATTGCTGCTAATTCCCTGCTCTGGGTGGAACAAGGATGTCTCAGGTCAAACCTCTCTGCTGACAGACTAGCTTGTGTGACAGGATTATCCGTACTCCTGCCACATGATTGTTTACTACCTCTTAACCATAAACAGCACAGAGAGTTTTGGAGTATTTTGAAAGTCTTAATTAGCATAGGGCTTTTCTCATTGTTGAGTCAGTGATTACCACCATATCCTTAGGCACCTGGGAATATATTAACCAATGTATTTGGAATATAGAAAAGGAAATATAGTAGTTTTTAAGGTTAGCAATACTAGACTTTTTGAGTTAGTGAATTTTCTCTTTTGTAATAGATCACTGTACTTTGTTATAAATTACTGTGTCCTTGCTATGTAAAAATGTAACTTTATCACTATCTTAAGATTAAATAGATCTTAAGGGGAACATTGGTGAAAGGATTTTCATTTGTTGGGCTGATGTTTGCTGCTAAATCTCTATATTCACTGCCCTTATAATGAATATAACTAACATATAGGAGAAATAAGTATTAACCTTTAAGATTAATCATGTTAACCTTGGGTTAAATAAATTCCTTTCTTGATTATAACTCACTACACCCTCATCCTGTAGGAATGTAACTTCATTTGGAGGGTGGTGCCTGGTTTAAGAAAAAACACCCTTGGAAAAAATAAGCTTTTTGGTTATCAGAAAGAAAGGATCATAAAATCCCTAAGACCTTTTTATGTGAAGCACCTGATTTTGATAAAGGTCAGGACTGCTGACCCCCGCGTGACTCTGTATTCATCCCTATATGTAACAAAAGGTATATAAGCAAACCCAAAAATAAAGAAATCGGATCAGTTTCCGGAAAGACTGATTCCCCCATGTCGCTTCTTTCGTGCTCCCATTTCTCTGGCTGAATTCCCATCTAGATTCAGCCTCCTTTTCTCCACTAATTCTCCTACTACACTATCCATTTCTAATCTCTATATATATCTGTAATTAAATATGCATTTTTCCAAGGATGCCGACACCGTCCCCAGCTTCGAATTCCCTGGATCCACTGGGGCTGGAACCCGGCAATTGTCGGTGACTAAATCCACTTTCCTGGATCCGCCCCAGTTGTAACACTGAACATCTCTCTTCCTGGGAAACTCCTCCATCCCAGGCAAACCTGCCCACACCTGTAACTACACAGTTCAGTTCAGTTCAGTCGCTCAGTTGTGCCCAACTCTTTGCGACCCCATGAATCGCAGCACGCCAGGCCTCCCTGTCCATCACCATCTCCCGGAGTTCACTCAGACCCACATCCATCGAGTCCGTGATGCCATCCAGCCATCTCATCCTCGGTCGTCCCCTTCTCCTCCTGCCCCCAATCTCTTCCAGCATCAGAGTCTTCTCCAATGAGTCAACTCTTCGCATGAGGTGGCCAAAGTACTGGAGCTTCAGCTTTAGCATCATTCCTTCCAAAGAAATCCCAGGGTTGATCTCCTTCAGAATGGACTGGTTGGATCTCCTTCCAGTCCAAGGGACTCTCAGGACTCTTCTCCAATACCACCGTTCAAAAGCATCAATTCTTCGGCGCTCAGCCTTCTTCACAGTCCAACTCTCACATCCATACGTGACCACTGGAAAAACCATAGCCTTGACTAGACGGACCTTTCTTGGCAAAGTAATGTCTCTGCTTTTGAATATACTATCTAGGTTGCTCATAACTTTTCTTCCAAGGAATAAGCGTCTTTTAATTTCATGGCTGCAGTCACCATCTGCAGTGATTTTGGAGCCCAAAAAAATAAAGTCTGACACTGTTTCCACTGTTTCCCCATCTATTTCCCATGAAGTGATGGGACCAGATGCCATGATCTTCGTTTTCTGAATGTTGAGCTTTAAACCAACTTTTTCACTCTCCACTTTCACTTTCATCAAGAGGCTTTTGCATTCCTCTTCACTTTCTGCCATAAGGGTGGTGTCATCTGCATATCTGAGGTTCTTGATATTTCTCCTGGCAATCTTGATTCCAGCTTGTGCTTCTTCCAGTCCAGCGTTTCTCATGATGTGCTCTGCATAGAAGTTAAATAAGCAGGGTGACAATATACAGCCTTGACATACTCCTTTTCCTATTTGGAACCAGTCTGTTGTTCCATGTCCAGTTCTAACTGTTGCTTCCTGGCCTGCATACAGATTTCTCAAGAGGCAGGTCATGTGGTCTGGTATTCCCATCTTTTTTCAGAATTTTCCACAGTTTATTGTGATCCACACAATCAAAGGCTTTGGCATAGTCAATAAAGCAGAAATAGATGTTTTTCTGGAACTCTCTTGCTTTTTCCATGATCCAGCGGATGCTGGCAATTTGATCTCTGGTTCCTCTGCCTTTTCTAAAACCAGCTTGAACATCAGGGAGTTCACGGTTCACGTATTGCTGAAGCCTGGCTTGGAGAATTTTGAGCATTACTTTACTAGCATGTGAGATGAGTGCAATTATGCAGTAGTCTGAACATTCTTTGGCATTGCCTTTCTTTGGGATTGAAATGAAAACTGACCTTTTCCAGTCCTGTGGCCACTGCTGAGTTTTCCAAATTTGCTGGCATATTGAGTGCAGCACTTTCACAGCATCATCTTTCAGGATTTGAAACAGCTCAATTGGAATTCCATCACCTCCACTAGCTTTGTTCGTAGTGATGCTTTCTAAGGCCCACTTGACTTCACATTCCAAGATGTCTGGCTCTAGATGAGTGATCACACCATCATGATTATGTGGGTTGTGAAGATCTTTTTTGTACAGTTCTTCTGTGTATTCTTGCCACCTCTTCTTAATATCTTCTGCTTCTGTTAGGTCCATACCATTTCTGTCCTTTATCGAGCCCATCTTTGCATGAAATGTTCCCTTGGTATCTCTAATTTTCTTGAAGAGATCTCTAGTCTTTCCCATTCTGTTGTTTTCCTCTATTTCTTTGCACTGATCGCTGAAGAAGGCTTTCTTATCTCTTCTTGCTATTCTTTGGAACTCTGCATTCAGATGCTTATATCTTTCTTTTTCTCCTTTGCTTTGTAACTATACAGACATATGCAAAATCACAACCATTGCTACTTACTGAGTGTCTTTTTCATTCCGGACACTTGGCATGTATTGATTCTAATACACCCACCCCTGGGTGGGGAGCCCTTAATGTTATCATTTTACAGGTAAGAAAGCTGAAGTGAAGAAACATGAAGGAAGATGCCCAAGATATTCCAGCTAAAAAAGCCAAGATCCAGCCCTCAAGGTGACTGGCTTCCAGCCTGTGCTTTCTCTTCTATGTCCTTGGCTTTGAACTTTCTCTCTTTTTTTTGGCCAGGCCTGCTTGCAGGATCTCAGTTTTCTGACCAGGAATTGAACCAGGGCCATGGCAGGGAAAGCCCAGAATCTCAACCACTGGGCCACCAGGGAACTCCTGGAACTTCTATTCTAAATAAGACCAAGATAAGTGCAATATGTAAGCTGACTAAGAGGAACAATCAAACATCAGAGACTGTGAGATGCAGAAAAATTCCCCAGGAACCAAAGTCCTGGCCAGGCAAGCCAGGAACACAGCTGCCTCTCACACCATCCCCTCCTCCTTCAGTTACAGAAGAACCCCCCTGGTTCAGAAAAAAATCCACCATGCACTATTATTTTTACTGGAGTATAATTGCTTTGCAACATTGTGTTGGTCTCTGCTGTAGAGCAGAGTGAATCCGCTGCATGTATGTCGTATGCCTTCTTGAGCCTTTTGAGCCTCCCTCCTACCCCTCTGGGTTATCACAGAGCACTGAGCTGAGCTCCCTTTGGTATAGAGCAGCCTCCCACTGGCATCTAATTCAACAGGATACTGTATCTATGTCATTGCTCCCCTCTCAAGCCGCCCCACCCTCTCCTTCCACAGCCCATTCTCTAGGTCTGTGTCTCTATTCCTGCCCTGAAAATAGGTTCATCACCACCATTTTTCTAGATTCCATATGTATGCATTAATATTCAATACTTCACTCTATGGCAGACTCTAGGTTAAATTTGGCCAATTAGAAAGCATTCAGACAAATGACATCAGGAACATACAAGAGGCAGGCAAAGAATTATCCCATCTGGCCCACTGAAAACCTCCCTTTCTGTGTAAACGAGGCCAACCTAGCTTGTCTTAAGGACTCACCGGTGGTTTTGCTCAAGGCAAGAGAACAGCTAGAAACATCTGTAGCTACTTTGCACATTCTTTCAGTTACCTCTGCAGCTGGGTCTGGGGAGTTTGCCTTTGCTAGGGGCACCCTGGGAGATTCTCGGCAAAAATTCAAAAGTGGAAGCTGTTGTCTGGAGTGAGGGGAGAAATCTCCCGGGTGGACACTTGTGTAAGTCAGCCACGGAGTCTGCCCTTCTGTTGCCACCCAGGAGGGTCAGTGCGGCTTACCTGTCACTGCTGAACTCAGATAATGAGGGTACAGAGTCCCCAGGCGGTATGTTTTTATACAATTTTGTTTTTTTTTATTTTTGGCGGTGCAGGGTCTTCATTGCTGCTCGTGGGCTTTCCCCTAGTTGCAGTGAGCGAAGGCTGCTGCTCTCTAGTTGTGGCACCCGCGACCCTCATTCCGGCGGCTTCCCTTGTTGGAGAGCACATGCTCTGCGGAGCTTGGGCTGCAGCGCTTGTGGTTCCCGGGCTCTAGAGCACAGGCTCCGGAGTTGTGCCACATGGGCTGCGTAGTTGCGGCACGTGGGCTGCGTAGTTGTGGCACGTGGGCTGCGTAGTTGCGGCACGTGGGCCCAGGGGCTCAGTTGCTCCATGGCAGGTCGGATCTTCCTGGACCAGGGATTGAACCCCTGACTCCTGCACTGGCAGCAGGACTCTTTACCGCTGAGCCATCAGGGAAGTCCCTCAGTCTGCAATTTTGAATGGAAAGACACAGTACCTTTTAAAAGACAGAAGATTGTCTCTGTTAGCAGATTTAATCTCAACAGCGGCAAAGCCCAGGCATCCTTTCTTCTCTCCTTTCTTTCAAATAGGTGCACAAAGTTGACATCACTTTTAAAGATCCAGATGAATTATTTTTTCTCTCCAGCAAGATTGCTTATTTGTTTATTTTGTTTCAAGGAATGTTTTAAATATTAATACTCAATATTAATATTTTAAATATATTTCTATTTTTTTATTAGCTTGGTCCTTGTAGAAAACTTTAAAAAGTACTGATAAGCAGTAATAATAATTATTATTGTAACAATAATAATAAAATAAAGTTGAAACCACCTATATTACCACCACCAAGAGATAGCTGTGTCTCACACTTTGGTTTGTTGCTTTGCTTTTAATTTTTTTATTGAAGTGTAGTCAATTTACAATGTTGTGATAACTTCTACTGCACAGCAAAGTGATTAGACAACATGTGTATATTATTTTCCACTGTGGTTTATCCCAGGATCTTGAATAGAGTTCCCTGTGCTTTACACAAGGACCTTGTTGCTTATCCATTCTGAATATAAGAGTCTGCATCTACTAAGCCGAAACTTTCAGTCCATCCTTCTCACTTCTCTGCCCCCTTGGCAGCCACCAGTCCGTTCCATATGTCTGTGAGGCTGTTTCTGTTCTGTCGATAGGTTCATTATTGTTTTCTATTCCTAGGAAAGAGGTTTGTGGATAACTTCTGATTTAAAACGAGACCCAGTTAAAAATTGCCCCTAGCAGTTGCCCTTAAAACAGAGGACAACTGATGTTACTTCCATCAAAAACAAATACTGGAAGGTACAGCCTGAAACATTTTTGAAAATGAACAATGGGGGGAACCTGACCCCCAGAGATGTCAGAGCAGAGTGTAAGATGGTGAAGCATCGGCCCCGTAGCAGGCACACCAGGCAAGGGTTCAGATACACACTGACGCCTGAATCTCCATTTACGGCATTTTGTATCTATGAGCAACTCATGAAATAAACTAATATTTAAACTGTTGGCTATACATTTTCAAATCATTATTTTACATCCTTACCTTAGCCTGCAAATAAAATGTTCAGATGGATTAGAGACTCAAGCTAAAACCACAAAACACTAGAAGAAAACAAGAAATCATACTAATATTGGGAGCTGAAAAACAATCTCTCTTCTCTAAATACCAAGACTAGATATCTTTTTTTTTAATGCATGTATTTAGAAGGACATGTATATAATCGTGGTGAAACGTCTGAACTCTGGAGGGTCAAACCTGGGTGCAAACCCTGACTTTGACATACTCTGGCTGGATGACCTTACAAATGCCTAAACTCCTCTGATTTCTGTAGTCGTATCTATAAAACAGACATGTCAGTAGTTTCTACTCAAAAAGTCGTGTCGCAAATTAAATACAATATCATACATAAAACATCTGGCACAATTAACATTATAAATTATTTGTATTAGTATTTTACATATAAGAACATATAAAACTTAGAAAATGCAATAGGAATAAGGTCAAACTAAGGGCTATGATAATAAGCCTAACTGGCTTAAACTCCCCTGTTAAAAGGCAAAATACCAAACAGAGACAGCAAAAAAAAAATCCGTATTCAGCCATTAAGAAAACACATATAAGATGAAAATGACATAGAATGATTACAATTAAGCAGATGGGAAATTATCAACTGTACATAAACAGAAAGAAGTCAAGATACATGTTAATTTTAGACAAGTTAAAATTTATGATAAAAAATATTAAATTTTATATTAACTAAAAGTGCCATTATGTTCCAAGCAATAAAGCATCAAAATACAAAGCAAAGGACTATTAGAGCTCAAGAATTCGATTAAAGCTCAATGGCAACATATCACTTTAGTTTCTCAGAGATTAAACAAGAAAAACTGGAAACAGAAAATTAATGTAATTAGATTGGAATGATACATACATTTTTATCTTTAGAGAGATTAATTACACTTTCTTGGGCTCCAGGAGATAGTAAAGGACAGGGAATCCTGGAGTGCTGCATTCCATGGGGTTGAAAAGAATTGGGCAGGACTTAGGGACTAAACAACAACAACATACACAAAATTGTTTCAAATAACAGATCCAAAAAAAAAAAATTACTAATGCAGTAATTTGTATGAGTTGCTTGCTTTAATTGCAATAGAATAATAAAAAATGTTTAACAGAAACCTAGACAAATATTCTTAACCACTTAAAAATTTTTAAAGTTTTCCTAAATAAATACTGGGTCAAAGAGAAAATGTAGTTAATATGCCCACACTATTTTGAACTAAAGAAATTAAACCATTGCTTCTAAAACCAGTTGTGGAATTCTTGGACTCCAAAACTACTGAGGATGGTGACTGCAGCCATGAAGTTAAAAGATGCTTGCTCCTTGGAAGAAAAGCTATTGACAAACCTAGACAGCGTATTAAAAACCAGAGACATTACTTTGCCTACAAAGGTCCAATAATCATGTACGGATGGAGAGCTGGACAATAAAAAAGGCTGAGTGCCGAAGAATTGATGCTTTTGAACTGTGGTGTTGGAGAAGACTCTTGAGAGGCCCTTGGACTGCAAGGAGATCCAACCAGTCCATCTTAAAGGAAATCAGTCCTGAATATTCATTGGAAGGACTGACGCTGAAGCTGAAACTCCAGTACTTTGGCCATCTGATGTGAAGAACTGACTCATTAGAAAAGACCCTGATGTTGGAAAAGACTGAAGGCAGGAGGAGAAGGGGACGACAGAGGATGAGATGGTTGGATGGCATCACCGACTCAATAGACATGAGTTTGAGCAAAGTCTCAGAGATGGTGAAGGACCAGGAAGCCTGGTGCACTGCAGTCCATGGGGTCACAAAGAGTCAGACACGACTGAGCAAGTGAACAACAATAGTTGCTTTACAATGTTGTGTTAGTTTCTCCTGAGCAGCAAAGTGGATCAGCTATTTCTATACATGTATCCCTTCTTTTGGAGATTTCTTTCCCACATAGGTCACCACAGAGAATTTGATTGAGTTTCCTGTGCTACACAGTAGGTTCTCATTACTTGTCCATTTTATACATATATATATGTCAATCTCAATCTCCTAATTTATCCCACCTTCTCTTTCTCCCCCTTGGTATCCATACATTTTTTTCTCTACTTCTGTGTCTCTATTTCTGCTTTGCAGATAATATCATCTACACAGTTTCTTCTAGACTCCACATACATGCATTAATGTGTGACATTTGTTCTTCTCTTTCGATTCGCTTCACTCTGTATGGACCTTTACTTCTTCTTAACTAGGTGAAATATTGGTAGGACTGCAAATCAAGCTGTTCTGCTCTTCTCTAGCCAAGGATGTGGCTTCCAGATAGACCATTCAGAGTATTGCTCCCAGGGAATCAAGTTGAGAGAGAAAGAAAATGACTAAATAATCTTAGATGGCCATGGGGGGAATGAAAAACACGAAATGAAGGAGTGGGCTAGGCCCTACCTTCAGCTTCCTCAGCTAGGGAGTGAGTTCACACGCAGTAGGAGAGGCTCGGCCTGAGTCACTATCATAAAAATATGAAAGGCACCTCTGTTCCACTGAAGTCCAGCAGGACCCAGTTCTAGGAGAAATTCACCAGTGCTCAGGAAGAGTTGATGCTCCCTTGTATGATAAATGCGTTACCTCAGTCATTCCATGAGTTTTACATTTAAATGCTCAAGAAAATGTTTACGGGGGTGGCTTCTTCCCTTCCAATTCTATTCTGCAACTGGCCCTCATAATTTGTTATAAGAATTCAGATGGTACCTAACACAACCTTTTTTCCTGTTGTATTGTTCAGAGAGAAATGAATGATTGTCTATTTTGAGTATTAACCTTCCGTTGTCTCCATGGATACCTGATTCCCTTAGAAATGAGAGGATCAGAAGCCAGAGGACCTATATTTGGTTCCTCAAGGATGGAGAGTCTGAGGCTCAAGGAGGGGAAAATGTAAACCCCATCATGGTGGGCTCGGATTGGCTAAGCAATAAAACACCATCTACAGCGTTTGAGAAAGAGAGAAACATATTCAATCATTTTTACAGCTGATGTAATAGCCTCTGAGTTTCTGCTCAAAGAAGGAATCCATTTTCAGATCACACCCCAATCAAAAGGATTCTCTCGCTGCTGAGAAGAGGGGACTATAAACCCACTGCCATCAGACTCAGAAGGAAGAAAGGCAACTATAGATGCTCTCAGAGACTGAGATGGGCAGGGCCATGTGGAAGCACGGGCAGCCCTTCCTGGGATGAAGCTTTTTCAGAAATGTTTTCCATTAAGTGCATGTATTTAAAATCTTATTTTTTAATCACAGTATGCAGAAGCTAAGAGTTTGGTCTGCAGTCTTATGTTATGTAAGTACTCAAGGGAAAGTACGCACCCTGGCAACTGACCTAAGTCAAAAGGTGCAGAGGGCAAACTGGTGAGAACTAAGAGAATCTGAGTAAAGAGAAAGTGGGACCAGAACAAATACACATGATTCTTTGATTCACAACTCGTCCAATGACTTCACCAGTTCTTTATACAAGAAAAGAAAACATACCAAAATCCCTCTGTATTTTTTTTGCATTTTAATGTGTATTGTTACACTTAAGTTGACCACTTTATTTTTTTTATTTTTTTATATATACAACAATTTTTATTTTTATTTTTATATATATTTATTTTAATTGGAGGCTAATTACTTTACAATATTGTATTGGTTTTGCCATACATCAACGTGAATCTGCCACAGGTATACACGTGTTCCCCATCCTGAACCCCCCTCCCTCCTCCCTCCCCGTACCATCCCTCTGGGTCATCTCAGTGCACCAGCCCCAAGCATCCAGTATCATGCATCGAGTCTGGACTGGCAATTTGTTTCATATATGATATTATACATGTTTCAATGCCATTCTCACAAATCATCCCACCCTCTCGCTCTCCCACAGAGTCCAAAAGACTGTTCTATACATCTGTCTCTTTTGCTGTCTCTCATACAAGGTTATTGTTACCATCTTTCTAAATCCCATATATATGCATTAGTATACTGTATTGGTGTTTTTCTTTCTGGCTTACTTCACTCTGTATAAGTTGACCACTTTAGCACTTAAGGGTCTGAATATCCTGATGGTTAAGACAAAGAGAGAATTATGAATGATGACTCTTATATGCTGGAGCAGGAGGGTCTTAATCCATAAAAGAGTCTCATTTCTGACCAGGTTTGGAATCAATTCAGAGTTGGATGTAGATTATAGTATATGCATATCAGACTATTACATCATTACGGACTATACCGATGTGGAGAATGTGGCTTATATCTGCATGCACACGGGCTTCCAAGAATAATTAGAGAGACATAGCTGGCTAATCACAGGTAGCCCTGTGGTCCTGCAGGCCTCCTGGCAAGACCTGCTTTGCCATGCCACAGTGTACTGAGTCAGCAAAATATGTGTTCCCTTCATGGGAGCAAGGAGAGGGTTTCCTTGCCCCTGGTTTCACTTCTCAAAACCATCCAACCAGTAAGACTGTCCACTGCCCAGGCAGGAGGGTTGAGAGGGGTCAACAGCATTAAGCTGGTAGATTTCCTTCCACAAGGGGCGGGAGAGACAAATCCTCTACCCCCCAACTCAAACATTAGGGTCCAAAGATTAAAAAACCATTTCTTAGAAAAGCCAATTTCCCTGGCACTAAGACTTGAATTCCCAATACTATGATCTGAACCTCCTTTTCAAAGCACTGTACCCCTTCTATGTCCTTCAAGACCAACATCCTCCTAACGATAATAACAACCAAAATGATCTCTGAGATCCATTCACAGAATTTGAAAGGTTACTCCCCACAGTCGAGGGAATCTATCTTTGAATACAGGACTGTTGGTTACAAAGAAATGGACTATTATGGTGCAGTGCGAAAGGTCACAGAACTGGGGAAGGATGGAGAAGAAAGAGGAAACTCAAAGCCATGTTGTGTACTGCCATTTGAGTTCACTTGGGAGAATCCAGTTTTTCAGATTTGATAAGAACTTAACTACCATTTATTGAGGGCATCCAGTCTCCATTATGATAGCCTTTGCTTTCATCTTACAAAAGTCATCTAAGACACTGACCCAGGAAAGTAGCCCTTGGGACAGCATCATGGCGGGAGAGCATGCTCAGTCGCTTCAGTCGTGTCCGACTCTTTGCGACCCCAGTTACCTCAGCCCGCCAGACTCCTCTGTCCATAGGATTCTCCAGGCAAGATACAGGAGTGGGTTGATGTGCCCTCCTTGTAGCCAGAAACACCGGTCACAGAGCAGACAGATTTTAATTCTCCAAAGTCTAGTTCTTTGCAATGTCACATATTTCTTCAGAAGAGTTTAAGGGCTCAAGTGTCTTGAACCCTTCAAATATCAAATTCCCTCCAACATTTTCTGCATCTGTGGACACTTCCCTAAACAAACACCAGTAACTATGAAAACTATTCCTAAACCAGATCATCTGTCAAGAAGATAGTGGCTGTGTTTTAAGTCAAATTCAGCTCAACAATTGATTTCAGAAATTATTTTGGAAACTCCTATTATGTACTTTTGTTGTTTCATCTCTAAGTCATGTCTGACTCTTTGCAACCCCATGGACTGTAGCCCACCAGGCTCCTCTGTCCATGGGATTTCCCAGGCCAGGAGACAAGGGTGCGTGGGCTGTGGAAACACGGAGGGACAGGAGCATTTTTCTACCTGGAGAAGAGATGAGTTCCAAACGAAGCCTTGCTGTAAGGACAGGAACTGAATCGAGTCGAGGCTATGGTTCATCTTGTACATACGCACGTGGCTAGTGCAGACAGGGTTAATTTAGAGAATGTTGAGCTTCTGAGGCCGTGTCACTTTGTCTCCTATCCTCTGTGATCTGATCCTGCCTGGAACTTCTGGGCCTTTCAAGGGTCAGTAACCAACCTGTGACCTTCCAAGGGCCAGTAAGGAGGAGCCCAAGCTATCCACCATCTTCCTCTGACTTCTCTACGGTGAAGGCCTGTGGATACTCCCAACACATCTCCCAGTCACACCCAGCATATGAGCTAGGGGCAGGATGGAAAGCCTGGATCAGGGTTTCTCAAGGTCAAGGATTTATCTCCTAAGGCAGGGGTCCCCAGTCTCTAGGATCTAGTGTCTGATGATCAGAGGCATAATAATAATAATAGAAAGAATATGCACAACAAATATGTGTGCATGTGAGGTCACTTCAGCTGTGTCCAACTCTTTGCAATCTTATAGACCCCCGGTCAGGCTCCTGGGGCTCTCCACGCAAGAATACTAGAGTGGGTTGCTATGCTCTCCTCCAGGAAGATCTTCCCAACCCAGAGATCAAACCTGCATATCTCATGTCTCTTGCGTTGCCAGGCGAGTTATTTACAACTACTGCCACCTGGGAAGCCCTGATAAGTCAATTTCACCCTAAATCCTCCTGGAGGTGGCCGGCCGTCCCAAGGTCACTCTATGAGCAGTCACCTTTCACTTGTGCGTTCAGGCAGTGTCCACAGCTGGGGTCCAGGGAATAGGTTTCATCCACAAGTCACAAGTCTTAGCAGTTTATTCAAAAGAGAAATGTTCAGAAGCATTTTCCTGAGCAAGGTCCCATGAATGCAGAGGCTTTACAGACTCTACCGTCAACTCATCCCAACCAGATTCAAAAGCTCTCTCCAATCGATTACACGGACACAAGACATAAACTGAAACACATACACACGAAGCTTGACAAGTTCCAATGCTTTGGGGGATGCAGGGATTCCTAAAGCTGGAGCCTCCTGCTGGCTCCAAAGGAGAAGGCTGAAGTGACCATCCAGGGCAGTAGAGCTCCTGCAAGCCTCGAGGAGAGCCTCAACCAGACAGTGTCTCTCTGCAAGAATTTTTTTTTTCTGCAGATAATAGAATGCACATTGTTTCCCCTTAGAGAAAAGCATGGCCTGGACAGTATTGTGATCCAGGCTGTAATTTTCAGAATTTTAGAATGCTAATCATCACTTTGCATTAGATTTGCATAAGTATACTTAAAGGGTCTTCCTTATTAAACTTTTAAGATGAGCATTAGCATTTTAATTTCTGAAAGATTTATTACATGATATTATGCCTCCCTTATCAGTCAACAAACACAAACAGTTGGAAATGGAAACACTCGTATGTTTGAGATTCACCCCTTTTGATATGAACAACAAAGAAGCTCAACAGAGAAGAGACTCTGTTTCTACGGGGTTTCAAGATGTCCCACTTTCCCACCTGAAAGTTGTTACTTGGCTCTGAGGGATTCTGGGAGGGTTTGCCATGGACCTTACCTTGTCTGGGCCTGGATCAGAAGCTCACTGCATGGCCCAGGTAAGTCTCACCCTCAGATATAAACAATGCTAGGACCAGTATTTGCAGTTCCGAGAGAACAAGCAGATGAAAAGCTGCAAATAATTTACCAGGAACATTGTATGAGGGTCTTTGTACAAGAAAGACTAACCACGGCCGCAGACCAGGTCTCCGCTCTCCCAGGAAGACTTTCTGGAACACAGTCCCTCAGGTTCTCTCTCCAGGGAACTTTGATCACCCTTGCTGTTGTTGTTGAGTCGCACAGTCTTGTCTGACTCTTTGTGACCCCGTGGACTGCAACACGCCAGACTCCTCTGTCCTCCGCTATCTCCGAGAGTTTGCTCAAATTCACACCCATCAAGTCAGTGATATGATATAACCATCTCATCCTCTGCCACTCCCTTCTCCTTTTGCCTTCAATCTTTTCCGTCATCAAGGTCTTTTCCACTTAGTCAGTTCTTCACATCAGGTGGCCAAAGTATTGGAGCTTCAGCTTCAGCAGCAGTTCTTCCAGTGGCTATTCAGGGCTGATTTCCTCTAGGACTGACTGGGATGATTGGTTTGGTTGTCTTTATGACACACAACCAAATGCTCACTGAACCACAGATAGAGCTGGAGAGGATCTCAGGACATCTATCCAGACCGTGGTCCCCCAGTCACTGCCCACAGATAAAGTGACCTGCAGATGTCCTTGGTTTGAGTATGTAACATTTTGGGAAATATGTAATCACTCAACAGCATTTAGAACTAGGAAAATTTTTATTTATTTATTTTTTTTCTTTAGAACTAGACTTCTTGCTTCTCTTGAAAAATAAGGTCTTACAAGGCATTTTTAATTTTCTTTTGTTGACTTTTGGTTGCGCTGAGTCTTCGTTGCAGTGTGTGGGCTTTCTCTAGTTGCAGCGAGTGGGGTCTACTCTTTGCTCGGCTGCACAGGCTCCTCATAGCGGTGGCTTCTCTTATTGTAGAACATGGGCTCCAGAGCGCAGGCTCAGTAGTGGTGGGTACATGGGCTTTATTGTCCTGCGGCATGTGAGATCTTCCCAGACCAGAGATCAAACATGTGTGCCCTGCAGTGGTGGGCAGATTCTTAACCGCTGGACCACCAGGGAAGTCCCAATGCCAGGCATTTTGGTTATTTTTTTAATTAATTTATTTACTTTAATTGAAGGCTAATTACTTTACAACATTGTAATGGTTTTTGCCATACATTGACATGAATCAGCTGTGGGTGTACACGTGTCCCCCATCCTGAACACCCTCCCACTTCCCTCCCCATCCTATCCTTCAGGGTCATCCCAGTGCACCGGCTTTGAGTGCCCTGTTTCACGCACAGAACTTGGAAAGTGAAAAGTGAAACTGAAGTCGCTCAGTCATGTCAGACTCTTTGCGACCTCATGGACTGTAGCCTGCTAGTCTCCTCTGTCCATGGGATTCTCCAGGCAAGAATCCTAGAGTGGGTTGCCATTTCCTTCTCCAGGGGAATTTCCCAACACAGGGATCGAACCCAGGTCTCTGGCATTGCAGGCAGAGTCTTTACCGTCTGAGCCACCAGGGGTTCCTGCATTGAACCTGGACTGGTGATCTGTTTCACATATGGTAATATACATGTTTCAATGCTATTCTTGCAAATCATCCCACCCTCGCCTTCTCCCACAGAGTCCAAAAGTCTATTCTTTACATCTGTATTTCTTCTGCTGTCTCACATATAGGGTCATCGTTACCATCTTTCTAAATCCCATATATATGTGTTAATATATTGTATTGATGTTTTTCCTTCTCACTTACTATTATACTCTGTATAGTAGGCTCCAGTTTCATCTACCTCATTAAAGCTGATTCAAACGTGTTCTTTTCAATAGCTGAGTGGCATTTTGGTTATTAAACTACAGGCTCTCCCGTGCTCTAGAGCCCACACTCTGGAGGTCATGCTCCTCACCAGGAGTAGTCACCACAATGAGAAACCCAAGCTCAGTAATCAAAAATACTCCCACTCAAGTAACTAGAGAAAGCCCGCATGCAGCAGCAGCAAAGACCAAAACAGAAATAAATAATTAAAACCAAATAAATAAATTATAGGCTCTCTGCTCCAAGCCCATTCTATCCTAATCTGGTCTGTGATGCTGGCACTGGGGCTCTGCAAACAATTCTCTTTTGCCAGCTGCTTCCCTGTTAGACTCGGCCAGTAACAGCTGTTAAAAAAGAGAGGGTCTGGACGGCGGGACACATACCTTTCTGGGTGCTTCCTCTTCCTGTCTTTGTCACATCAACAATAGGGTTTCTTGCTCTATCAGAGCAGGTTGTCACAGCCGTGGTTTCTCCTACACCCTCCAAAGCAGTGCAACCGGACCCCTCACTGAGATGCAAGCTCCAGCCAGCCCCACCCCCTCCTTGCACATCTGGGTCCCCATGTTGTGGGGCTCCTGCTCTTCACTTCTAGGTTAGCACAGTAACAGAAGGATAATGAGAGCCACAAATGTGAGTCACACACATAATTAAAACTTTTCTAGTCACTACTGTAAAAATGATAAAAAGAAACAGGAGAAATTTAACTTTTACTAATCACTTTTACTCATCTCAATTTATCCAAAATGCTATCACAGTATACCATCAATATTAAAAGCATCATTAATGACATAATTTACATCCTTTTTAATGTAATGGAGACTTTGAATCCAGGATGCATTTTATATGTAGAGGAATTCATCATTCAGATTGGCTACATTTCAAGCCCTCGAAAGACACTCAGAACTGGTGGCCACCGTGTTGGATGCTGCGGCCCTAGGCTGTAAGAACCCAGTCCTCTCTGCCCAGCCTCCAGTGTAGCAGCTTCCTGCAGTTATTAAGTCAGCACTGTGTCAGTGTGCTCCTTAGGACTTTACAGTCCCCTAGACTTGCCTGGTGTCTCAGACAGTAAATGACCTGCTTGTAGTGCAGGAGACCTGGATTCGATCCCCGGGTTGGGAAGATACCCAGGAGAAGGCCATGGCAACCCACTCCAGTATTCTTGCCTGCAGAATCCCATGGACAGAGGAGCCTTGTGGACTACAGTCTATGGGGTCACAAAGAGTCAGGATACGACTGAGTGACTAAGCAGAGTATCTGTTTCAGTTCAGTTCAGTTCAATCTCTCAGTCGTGTCCAACTCTTTGTGACTCCATGGACTGCAGCATGCCAGGTTTCCCTGTCCATCACCAACTCCCGGAGCTTGCTCAAATTCATGTCCATCAAATTGGTGATGTCATCCAACCATCGTCCTCTGTCGTTCCCTTCTCCTCCTGCCCTCAGTCTTTCCCAGCATCAGAGTCTTTTCCAACGAGTCAGTTCTTCCCATCAGGTGGCCAAAGTATTGGAGTTTCAGCTTCAGCATCGGACCTGATTTCCTTTAGGATGGACTGGTTGGATCTCCTTGTAGTCCAAGGGCCTCTCAAGAATCTTCTCCAGCACCACAGTTCAAAAGCATCAATTCTTCAGCACTCAGCTTTCTTCATGGCCCAAGACTCACATCCATACATGACTACTGGAAAAACCATAGTTTTGACTAGACAAACCTTTGTAGGCAAACTGATGTCTCTGATTTTTCACATGCTGTCTAGGGTGGTCAGAGCTTTTCTTCCAAGGAGAAAATGTCTTTTAATTTCATGGCTGCAATCACCATCTGCTGTGACTTTGGAGCCCAAAAAAATAAAGTCTGACACTGTTTCCACTCTTTCCCCATCTATTTCCCATGAAGTGATGGGACCGGATGCCATGATCTTCGTTTTCTGAATGTTGAGCTTTAAGCCAACTTTTTCATTCTCCTCTTTCACTTTCATCAAGAGGCTCTTTAGTTCTTCACTTTTTGCCACAAATGTGGTGTCATCTGCATATCTGAGGTTACTGATATTTCTCCCGGCAATCTTGATTCCAGCTTGTGCTTCTTCCAGCCTGGCATTTCACATGATGTACTCTGCATAGAAATTAAATAAGCAGGGTGACAATATACAGCCTTAACGTACTCCTTTTCCTATTTGGAACCAGTCTGTTGTTCCATGTCTGGTTCTAACTGTTGCTTCTTGACCAGCATACAGATTTCTCAACAGGTAGGTTAGGTGGTCTGGTATTCCCATCTCTTTCAGAATTTTCCACAGTTTATTGTGATCCACACAGTCAAAGGCTTTAGTTTAGTCAATGAAACAGAAATAAATGTTTTTCTGGAATTCTCTTGCTTTTTCAATGATCCAACAGATGTTGGCAATTTGATCCCTGGTTCCTCTGCCTTTTTCTAAAACCAGCTTGAACATCTGGAAGTTCATGGTTCATGTACTATTGAAGCCTGGCTTGGAGAATTTTGAGCATTACTTTACTAGCGTGTAAGATGAGTACAATTGTGCAGTAGTT
This sequence comes from Capricornis sumatraensis, assembly GCF_032405125.1. Taxonomy (NCBI): domain Eukaryota; kingdom Metazoa; phylum Chordata; class Mammalia; order Artiodactyla; family Bovidae; genus Capricornis; species Capricornis sumatraensis. Next base: position 113,977,208 of record NC_091075.1, on the reverse strand, counting down.
TGAGCATTCTTTGGCATTGCCTTTCTTTGGGATTGGAATGCAAACTGACCTTTTCCAGTCCTGTGGCCACTGCTGAGTTTTCCAAATTTGCTGGCATATTGAGTACAGCACTTTCTCAGTATCAACTTCTAGGATTTGAAATAGCTCAACTGGAATTCCATCACCTCCACTAGCTTTGTTCATAGTGATGCTTCCTAAGGCCCACTTGACTTTGCATTCCAGGACGTTTGGCTCTAGGTGAGTGATCACACCATTGTGGTTATCTGGGTCATGAAGATCTTTTGGTATAGCTCTTCTGTGTACTCTTACCGCCTCTTCTTAATATCTTCTGCTTCTGTTAGTTCTATACTGTTTCTGCTCTTAATTGTACCCGTCTTTGCATGCTGGGAGGGATTGGGGGCAGGAGGAGAATGGGACGACAGAGGATGAGATGGCTGGATGGCATCCCTGACTCGATGGACGTGAATCTGAGTGAACTCCGGGAGGTGGTCATGGACAGGGAGGCCTGGCGTGCTGCGATTCATGGGATCACAAAGAGTCGGACACGACTGAGCGACTGAACTGAACTGAACTTGCATGAAATGTTCCCTTGGTGTCTCTAGTTTTCTTAAAGAGATCTCTAGTCTTTCCCATTCTATTGTTTTCCTCTGTTTCTTTGCATTGATCACTGAGGAAGGCTTTCTTATCTCTCTTTGCTATTCTTTGGAACTCTGCATTCAAATGGGTATATCTTTCCTTTTCTCCTTTGCCTTTTGCTTCTCTTCCACTTTAAAACAAGTGAAGTGTTTGAAGTTTCCTGAGAGATCCTGACCCATATGGTACTTGAAACGACTGCTGAGCAGCATCTGCCCTTCTGCTGAGTCCAGGACTCCGCCTTTTAACCCAGAGTCCATGCACGCCAAGTCGCTGCAGCCGTGTCCAACTCTTTGAGACCCTATGGACTGTAGCCAGCCAGCCTCCTCTGTCTGTGGGATTCTCCAGGCAAGAATACTGGAATGGAGAGCCATGCCCTACTCCAGGGGATCTTCCCAACCCAGAGACAAAACCCATGTCTCTTAGGTCCCCTGAATTGGCAGTTGGGTTTTTTTTGTTTGTTTGTTTGTTTGTTTTTTGCCACTAGCACCACCTCGGAAGCCCCCAAGCCCACATCTCCTGAACTCTGAGGCTGACCAGCAAATGGGTTGTGATTTATCACTCCATTGTTAGTAAAATTATGATGAAAAAGATGTTTCCAATAAACAGGTTCTCTTCCAAATTTGGAAAAGAAGTGAAGAAACTGATTTGTGTGCCTAGTAAAATGTGAATGGCTTTGCCCCCCACCCCCGAAAGTGTAGACTCTTCTTATAGTTTTAATCTGTAAACAGTGGCAGTGTTCCTTACCCAGCTCTTTCACTTAATCACACCGTTCCCCAGGGCCCTCTGGGCATGTGGGACTGCAATCCCAGTTCTGGATTGTTCTGCATATGAGCTCTCAGAGAATGGGTTATACATCCTGGGGGAAGCTGAGGGCCTTCTGACTGATGAACAACTTGGCAGTAGATCATGTCACAGGCCAGGCTGAGAATGAGTAATGGTAACTATGATGATGCTTTAGCACTCACAAATTATTGGGTTCACCAAAAAATTTGTTCAAGTTTTTCCATAAGATGTAACAGAAAAACTCCAATGAACTTTACAGCCAAACCAATACCTTCACTTGTATTATCTCATTAGCCAGATACATATCCATTGCCCTCCTACAGCCTTGCTTCTCTGTCCACTGCCAAGCCTACAAGACTCCTGGCCTTTGCAAAATAGGCTGCAGTTGTTGGGAGTGAAGACTGAAACCAGAATTCCTGGGCTGGGATTCTGGTCTAGCTTTCCAGGGACAAGTTCCGTAACTTCTCTCTTTGTGCCTTGACAGCCACATCTAAATATCAAGGATAATAATGGTGTTGACCTCACTGGGTTGGTGTGAGGACTGAATGTGTTAGAGTGTGCTCACAAGAATACCCCGTGCTTGGCATCTAGTAAATGCTCAATAAGCATTTGGAGGAAGCAGCAGCAACAGCACCACTTTCTGGCCTGATGAGATCAGTAGGAGGAGATTAAAAATATGAATTTGAATTCAGACAAATCCATGTTCAAATCTTGGCTACTACACTTGCCAGCTGTGTTGCTTTCAGCAAATTACTTAACCTCTCGAAGCCTCAGTGTTCTCATCTATAAAACTGTAATATATGCCTCAAAGGGTTTTGCTGGGATGTTCAAGCTGGATTTAGAAAAGGCAGAGAAGAACCAGAGATCACTTAGCCAACATCCATTGGATCAGCAAAACAGCAGTCCCTTGGACTGCAAGGAGATACAACCAGTCCATCCTAAAGGAAATTAGTCCTGAATATTCATTGGAAGGACTGATGCTGAAGCTGAAACTCCAATACTTTGGCCACCTGATGTGAAGAACTGACTCAGTGGAAAAGACCCTGATGCTGGGAAAGACTGAAGGTGGGAGGAGAAGGGTGAATGAGTCTTAGGGCCTAGAAAAGAAAAGAACAGCCTCAAAGGCCCTTGCTGAATCATCTATCTTCAGAGAAAACAAAATGGAACTTTAGGTCCCTCCCTGATGCTCCAGTTGCATCTATCTGGAACTTATCACCCCCTGTCCAGAAACCTTCCATCCCCTACACCTGCCTAGAAGACTAATCACCCCCTGCCCAACTACAAATGCCATTTCAACTAAAGAATACCCAAAACATCCCACCTGATTAATGTTTCCCTTATCACTTCCACAAACCTCCTTATAAATATGGAGCCTCCCTGATTCCTCTCGGCACTCAGCCTGGTCATTAGGCTGACTGTCACCCCTCCTTGCCTGAATAAAGGCAACCTACTTCCGTTGAGGTCGTCTCTCCTTTTCTGTCTTGGCCCGAACTATACCTTACAAAGGGGACAACAGAGGATGGGATGGTTGGATGACATCACCAGCTTGATGGACTTGAGTCTGAGTAAGCTCTGGGAGTTGGTGATGGACAGGGAAGCCTGGAGTGCTACAGTCTACGGGGTCACAAAGAGTTGGACACGACTGAGTGACTGAACTGACTGACCGACTGAAAGTAAAGCAATTCATGGTCCACAGCATTAAGTATAAGACAAGGACTAAAAGAAATCACGACTGAGCGACTGGACTGAAAAAGCACATTATTATTATCATCTTTACCACTTTTAGCATTATCTTTCTTCCCAGTAAAAAACAAATACGGAAAAACACTCAGTCTGTTTAGATTCCCTGTATTCGAGGTCAAGGGAACCTTACAAATTAGTGAAGCGTTTCCACTAGACCATGAAGCACCTCCCACTTCTCTCAACCTCTCTTCATAAGTAAATTAAGAGATATGGGCTAAAACCCCAAAGATCTCTCAGGCTTTGAAATGTTTTATTGTCTAAGTTCTATAAACATTCCCATGAATAGGAGTTTACAATAAATTCCAGGTGCCCAGAGAGCCTCAGGGACAGAATACAGAAAGAGCAATTTGGGGATCGTAGAAAAAAGGAAAGATGAAGTGATTAAAATATGGATATAGAGAGATAGATTGATAGATTGACAGACTACTTAATGCGGCAGGTTGAAAGTTTCATCTGGTGCAGCAGAATCTTAGAAGGAAGATTCAGTAAATGGAAGGAATGGGGAACCAAAAATTTACTGGACTACTACTACACAGGTCAACTTAAACTTGCTATTTTATTTCATTGCCCACATCTTACAGCTGCATCTCAGAGATGAAGTGTCAAAAGTCACAGTACTTATAAGTGGTAGAGCATGAACTTGAACCAAGGACTATTGAACTCCAAAGCTCAAGTTCCGTTTCCAAAGAGTTGAGTCTTCCAGTTCAGAGTGAAGCTGGCTGGAAGGGCAACCACAAACTTGAATCCTTAATTAGAAAGGCAAAGGCAGGATAAGAAATGGTGCGTGGTTAATTTCATACGAAATTCCTTCCCCTTCCAAGTGTGGGGGAAATGGACTAAAATGAAACTGTCATCATGGAAATAAAATCTGTGCAGCCAGCTGAGTCTAAGTGTTATATGCTTTGCAATCGGCTCTTTGGAAATTTAAGCTGGATTGCTCTGTGCTGACCTCCTTAACCAATTTTAAATCTAGGCAATATTTAAAACACTTTACTCTGGGGGGAAAAAATCTTTCTCGTAAAGCAATTAAAGAAGCTGAACAAGAAGTAAGATGCCTTTTCTAGGAATAAAGGATGAAATTGCTTGTCCTGCATTTTCATAACTTGTTTACTCAAAATTTTTCCACCAAGGAGTTCACACAGCGCAGAATTCCCCAGCATCCAACTTAATCAACTACTGGGCCCCGCAGAAACCAGCTCAGCTCAAGCTAATCCTCTCATCAGTTAGATACATAATATCTTAGACCTTTCTCAGAGTGATCCAATTGGCTTTATTGTTGTTATAAGCTTGTTACTTTCATTTCCACCATTGTACAATTTAATACTCAGATCTGATACTCAGAGTCCACCAGGCAAAGGTCATGGCTTAAAGGTCAGAAAGCTTTGGGGAAGGAAAAGTTTCAATGAACGTATAAAGGGTGGGGGATTTCCCAGAACATCCAACAATTTCCAAAATCTAGGCAGAGATGGACCAGTTGAGATTGTTTGTTTTATTTTATGGTTGTGGAAACTGAGCCGAAATCAAGGAAGTGACGTGCCCAGACACAACCTAGTGAGTGATAGCATCTTGACTCGTGGCTTAATGTTCCATCACTTTTTGCTGCTTTAGTCTGTGTGTCTTATTTCATCGTTGAACCTGCGGACGTACCTTACAATTCCCCTCTCAGCCTCTGATTTTCCCATCTGTACCAATGCATGACATGTGACAGAACAACTCGAAGAGATGAACATTGTGATGGATTGAATTGTGTCCTCCAAAAGGATGCTGAACTCCTAAACCCCAGTAACTGTTTCCTTCAGCACTTGGTATACACCTGTATCCTCCTTTGCCTCCTTGTATCAGTCAGCTCTGTCTGCAATAAAGCTGCATAACAAACAACCTCCAAACTCAAAGGTTTACAAGCACAAGTACTTCTTCCTTTCTCATGTTGCATTTTAGCAGCAGCAGGCCAAATGCGGTGGTTCTACCAGCTTGCACTCAAGTTTGGGTCTGGTCCTCATTTTTTTCTCATTTAAGTACCCAGGCTGAGAAGCAATCCCCCATTCAGAACCATAAAGTCCTCAAGGTTGAGGGTGGGAACACAAAAGAAAGCTAGAGAGAAAATGTTCAATAACTCTTAAAACCTCTGTTGGGATATGGCGAATGACCACCCCCACCCCCACCCCCACACACAATTCCATAGACAAAAGCAAGTTCACACAGCCAAGTCTAACATCAAGCACACTGTCCTTCTGAAGGAGTGAGAGTGAGTCTTTGGGGATAATAATACAGCCTTCCATGCTCCTGATGTTGTAATAATGTATTTATCTTTCTGACATTGGCACTAGATTGAGTTCTTATATAATGGATGCTCATGGTGACTTTTAGAAACTCACATTACCAGATTTCCTCGCAGCTAAGGCAGCTAAGCGTGTGACTAAGGCTTCTCCCATCAGAAGGACTCACTGGAGAATTCACTTCAGGCACAGTATCCTGAAGAAGGCAAGACCATGAGGATGCCATTTCAGCAAGAAGGACATTTGACCCCCAGCACTGGCTCCAGGCTGAGAACCTCTCTTCCAGTGACAAGACCAGAGGATCCGCTGGTTCAGTCCCGTGGAAGAACTTGGCATTGTGACTGCCAATGTTGGCCAGTAGCTAGGCCTCCCAGAGACACTGTGTGTGCTATGCCAAGTCGCTTCAGTCATGTCCGACTCTGTAACCCCATGGACTATGTCCCGCCAGGCTCCTCTGTCCATGGGATTTCCCAGGCAAGAATACTGGACTGGGTTTCCATGCCCTCTGCCAGGGGATCTTCCTGATCCAGGGATCGAACCTGAGTTTCTTATGGGATACATTAGCAGGCATTGGCAGGTGGGTTCTTTACTATTAACACCACCTGGGAAGCCCCCCAGGGAATCTATGAGCTCCCAAATATCCTTTGATAAGCAGGATCCTCTTCTGTCTAGAATAGCTAAAATCGATTCTGCTGTTTTGCAGCTCTAAGCCTAATACCCTGTGTCTTAACATTGTGCCCATTATGTGGTAGATGCTTCAGGTTTGATGCAGAAAGAACAATTAACAAAATTAGGAAGAGCCAGTTTATTGAGCAGTTATTGTATATTGGGCGCCATTCTAAGACATCTTAGTCAGTTTTCTCATTGAATCTTTATAATTTCCCTTTAAAGTGAACCCATTGTAAAGAGCAAAGCACTGAGGTTAAGAATGGATAATGATCACATTATCAAATAACTAGCAAACACTTCTCTGGAGACATGATTTCTCTTGCACTGCTTTAATTAAAAAACACAGTCTCCTAAACTCTGCATGTATCTTATTCAGTCAGGAACCTCTCTCTTAAAAAAAAAAAAAAATTATTGGAGTATAGTTGCTTAACAACGTTGTGTTAGTTTCTGCTGTACAGCAAAGTGAATCAGCTATGTGTTCACACATATCTCGTCTTTTTTGGATTTCCTTCCCATGTAGGTCCCCCAGGAGCACTGAGTAGAGTTTGCGTTATACGGTAAGTTCTCACTAGTTACCTGTTTTATACACAGTAGTGTATTTACGTCAATGCCGATTTCCCAAGCCATCCCACCCCACCTTCCGCCCTTGGTATCCATGCGCTTGTTCTGTGTGTCTGTGTCTCTCTCTCCGCTTTGCAAATAGGTTCATCTGTACCGCTGTTCTGGGCTCCACACATATGTGTTCACATATGATCTTTGTTTTTCTCTTTCTGACTTAGTTCACTCTCTGTGTGACAGTCCCCAGGTCCAGGGAACCCCTGTCTTGAATGCCCCTGTGGAGTTTCCTGGCGTCTCTTTCGTCAGTGCATTTAGATAACATTGAGTGAACACTCGATTCGGAGCAGTTGTTTAGCTCTTACCGTATCCTCCTTCAATGCTCATTTCCTCACATAAAGTTTTATTCTTCTCCTTAAATGATCTCTGGGGGGTTGAAGGACCGAAAAAGCTTTTAACAATGATTGTTTGAGTTAACTCCACTAGCCTCTTTAGGAAAATGGCTCTGAAATAATTCAGGTGTTATTTTTAAATCTCTGCTTAGTGAATTTAACCCTTCAGCTGCTTTCAAAGATGAGAGGCATTATCAATTCTGTTTTGCTAACTTTACACTTCAAGATTAGACACCCAAAGTTAGACTGAATTCTTCAACATCCTGGAAGATTATCATTTAGGGCAGGCTTTGCTGCATCATCTTAAACATTTTATCTCAGCTGATTCTATTGATGTGGGTAGCTTTGGGCAGGAAAAAGAAAAGGAAAGACAAAGCAGTTTATAATGTGTAGGAATTGTGCTGAGAGATCTCAGTGCAGAGTTCTTCCTCCCAAAACCAGCCAGATGAAGAGATTTGACTCTCTCACATTAACTGCCAGCCCCTTCTCTCTGCTGTCTGTTCTGGTTTGGGTCTCCTCCTATTTTTGTTCATTAGGAAGGAAGGAAGGAAGGTAGCAATGCTAAGAGCCAGATGAGTAGGTGCTGAGCAGACAACACGCAATCTCACTCCATTTTTACAACCACCATTGTGGATCCTGGTGAAAACAGACAGAGGTGAAGTCTGGAGGAGCAGAGAGGCCAGCTAACAAGCAGCAGAGTTGAACTTCTAATGCCGTTTGCATTGTATTAGATCATGTAATGTAATCATGTCATCCTGAGAGATACTTGCATTTTAAAATTCAAGGATGAAAATTCCCGAAAGCACAAAGAAGGGAAAGAAAACAGCTGGACCAGAAACATGCTTCTGTCAAGCATGTTGACCTGCAGACAAGGCGGAGGAAACCTGCTTCCTAAGGAAACCCTAAGCTAGACCGGCACTGTCGAGCACTTTTATTCTCACAGTTTCACTTAAGGCAATAATTTATCCAGAGACTGACCACTGCTAGGGAACGCCACCTGGCGTGCCTGCGGCAGGGGTTCTTTCTTGGGCTGGCTGGAGCAATGACCTTTTGTCCTTGCTGTTGTGGTTTAGTCGCCAAGTCATGTCTGACTCTGCCACCCCATGAACTAGGAGCACACCAGGATCCTCGGTCCTTCACTCTCTCCTGGAGTTTGCTCAGATTCATGTCCGTTGAGTCAGTGATGCTATCTAACCATCTCATTCTTTGCCACCCCATTCTCCTTTTGCCTTCAGTCTTTCCCAGCATGAGGGTCTTTTCCAATGAGTCTTCTCTTCTCATCAGGTAGCCAAGGTATTGGAGCTTCATCTTCAGCATCAGTCCTTCCAATGAATACTCAGGGTTGATTTCCTTTCGGATTGACTGGTTCGATCTCCTTGCAGTTCAAGGGACTTTCAAGAGTCTTCTCCAAACCACAGTTCAAAAGTATCAATTCTTTAGCACTCAGCCTCCTTTATGGTTCAGCTTTCACATCCTTACATGACTATTCGAAAAACCACAGCTTTGACTATATGGAACTTTGGCAGCAAAGTGATGTCTCTGCTTTTTTTAAAAAATATGCTGTCTAGGTTTGTCATAGCTTTTCTTCCAGGGAGCAAGTGTCTTTAAATTTCATGACTGCAGTCACCATCCACAGTGATTTTGGAACCCAAGAAGTATAATAAAATGCAAGATCTGAAATCTCACCTGGTCTTCTAGCTCCAGCATAAATGGCCTCCCCCTCAAGCCTTCTCTTCAAGAAAGAAAGATCTTTTTGAACATCAGGGAAGACAGGGACTTGGTGCTCAGTGAACCCATATATCTATTCTGGGTGGGTCCACAGCACCAGCCCACCCAGTGACATGGCGACACAGTCTGATGACCACCACATATGGACCAGCATGGTACAAACCAAGAAGGGCTCGAGAACTGGATCCTGCCTCTCCATCTCGGTTTGGTTGTCGAAACAACATCCTCATTGATTTTCTGTCTTATCTCTTCTATCAGTCATTGAAAGAGAGGTATTAAAAGCTCCAGCTCTTTTAGGTCAGGTCTGTCACTTGTTTCTCCATGTATTTTAATGCTCTGTTATCAGTGACACAGAAGTCTGAAATCGTCATGTTCTCCTGTTGAATTTACCCTTTCAGTTGAGTTCAGTTCAGTCGCTCAGTCGTGTCCAACTCTTTGCGACCCCATGAACCGCAGCATGCCAGGCCTCGCTGTCCATCACCAACTCCAGAGTCCACCCAAACCTGGGTCCATTGAGTCAGTGATGCCATCCAATCATCTCATCCTCTGTCGTCCCCTTCTCCTCCTGCCCTCAATCTTTCCCAGAATCAGGGTCTTTTCAAGTGAGTCAGCTCTTCGCATCAGGTGGCCAAAGTATTGGAGTTTCAGCTTCAACATCAATCCTTCTAATGAACACCCAGGGCTGATCTCCTTCAGAATGGACTGGTTGGATCTCCTTTCAGTTCAAGGGACCCTCAAGAGTCTTCTCCAACACCACAGTTCAAAAGCATCAATTCTTCTGCACTCAGCTTTCTTTATAGTTCAACTCTCACATCCATACATGACCACTGGAAAAACCATAGCCTTGACTAGATGGACCTTTGCTTGCAAAGTAATGTCTCTGCTTTTGAATATGCTGTCTAGGTTGGTCATAACTTTCCTTCCAAGGATTAACCATCTTTTAATTTCATGGCTGCAATCACCATCTGCAGTGATTTGGGAGCCCAGAAAAATAAAGTCAGCCACTGTTTCCACTGTTTCCCCATCTATTTGCCATGAAGTGATGGGACTGGATGCCATGGTCTTCGTTTTCTGAATAATGAGCTTTAAGCCAACTTTTTTTTTTTTTTTTTTAAGCCAACTTTTTCACTCTCTTCTTTCACTTTCATCAAGAGGCTCTTTAGTTCTTCTTCACTCTCTGCCATAAGGGTGATGTCATCTGCATATCTGAGGTTATTGATATTTCTCCTGGCAATCTTGATTCCAGCTTGTGCTTCTTCCAGCCCACCGTTTCTCATGATGGACTCTGAATTTACCCTTTAACCATTATGAAATGGCCTTCTTCAAATGTGGGGTTCTTTGTTCTGAAATCTAATTTGTCCAATGTTGATACAGACACTGCAGCTTTCTCTTGCTTGGTGTTAGTTTCTATGTCTTTTTCTGTTGTTTTTCTTTAAAACTATTTGTTCCTTTTGTTTAAATGTGCTTATTGTACTAAGAATATTGATGAATCTTATCTTTTTTTTCAATTTGACAATCTCTGCTAAAATGATTCTTAACATGACTAGGTTTTTTTGTTTTTAAATTCAAAGCAATGTTTTAATAAACCAAATACAACTATACATAAAAGGCTAACACACAGTGATCAAGAGAGTTTATCCCAAGAATGGAAGATGGGCTTAACATTCAAAAATCAGTGTAAGTCATCATATCAACAAATTTTCTAAAACTGATTCAATTCTTTTTTCTTTATTTTATTAATATGACTAGGTTTAAATCTATCACCTTTATATTTGCTTTCTATTTGCCCCTCCTTCTGTCTACTCTATTTTTCTTCTTTTCATCCATTTTAAGAGTAAATATTTTTATTATTCCATATCTCCTCTTTGGCTTAACTATTGCTTTCACTGTGTTGATATAGTGGTTGCTTTAGGTTTATAATATACAGCTTCAGCTTATAGCAGTCTGATGCTGCTGCTGCTGCTAAGTCACTTCAGTCATGTCCAACTCTCTGTTACCCCATGGATGGCAGCCCACCAGGCTCCTCTGTCCCTGAGATTCTCCAGGCAAGAACAGTGGAGTAGGTTGCCATTTCCTTCTCCAATGCATGCATGCCTGCTAAGTCGCTAAGTAGCAATCTACCTTCTAGTGATAGTTCACAATTGTGTATATTGTATAAGAGATTTTCAATAATTCTGTGCTTCCTCTTTCACATGGGTGTCATCACTTTGAAACACCTTATTTTTAAATAGCTATAAATCACACAGTATTTTGCTACTACTTTTGTTTAAATAGTAAATTGTCTTTTATTAATTAAACTTTTTTTCTTTGAGATAACTATAGACTGCAGGAAATGACACAGAAATTCCATGTACTGCTTACTTAATTTCCTTCCATAGTGATATCCTGCTGAACTGCAGTTGAATATCACAGTCAGGATACAGACATTCATGTTGTTGTTCAGTCACTAAGTCATGTCTGAGTCTTTGCAACCCCATGGACTGCAGAATGCCAGTTTTCCATGCCCTTCACTCTCTCCTGGAGTTTGCTCAAATTCATGTCCATTGAGTCAGTGATGCTATCTAACCATCTCATCGTCTGCCACCCTCTTCTCCTTTTGCCTTCAGTCTTTCCCAGTATCAATGTCTTTTCCAGTGAGTCAGCTCTTTGCATCAGGTGGCAAGCATATTGGAGCTTCAGCATCAGCCCAGAGAATATTCAGGGTTGATTTCCTTTAGGACTGACTGGTTTAATCTCCTTGTTGTTGGGATGCTTCAGCACCACAATTTAAAAGCACCAGTCCTTTGGCACTCAGCCCTCTTCATGGTCTATTTCTCACCTACATGCATGACTACTAGAAAAACCATACCTTTGACTAAACAGAACGTTGTTGGCCAAGTGATGTATTATATACACAACCAATCATACTCAAACTTCCGCAGTTTTCTTTGTACTGATATGTGCGTGTATTTATTTAGATCACATGTATTACACATGTAGGTTCATGTATCTGCCACCACAATCAATTATCTTTAAACAAATTGCTATGGACTGAATTGCTGGAGGCTCAATCCCAGTGTGATGGTATTTTGGAGATAATTAGATTTAGATATTGTAAGGGCTGGGCCCAAATGATGGGATGGTTGTCCTTGCAAGAGACACCAGAGAGCTCTCTTGGCTCTCTCTCTCTCTGACTCCCTCTCCCTGCATCCTTTCTCCCTCTGCCATGTGAGGTCGCAGTTAGAAGGCAGCCATCCACAAGATGTGCCGCAGACTGAACTGTATCCCTTCCTCCTCCTCTCATTCCCAATCCATGTGTTGAAAGGCTAATCTCTAATTCCTCACAATGTAACTGTGTTTGGAGATGGGGTCTTTAAAGAGATTGTTGTTCAGTCTCTCTGTCGTGTCCAACTTTTTGCGATCCCATGGACTGCAGCATGCCAGGCTTCCCTGTCCTTTGCCATCTCCCAGAGCTTGCTCAAACTCATGTCCATTGAGTCGGTGTTGCCATCCAACCATCTCATCCTCTGTTGCCCCTACTCCTGCCTTCAATCTTTCCCAGCATCAGGGTCTTTTCTTAATGAATCAGTTCTTTGCATCAGGTGGCCAAAGTATTGGAGTATTAAAGAAAGAATTGAGTTAAAATGAAACCATCTGGGTGGGCCTTAAACCCGTGGCCTTAGAAGAAGAGGAGATTAGGACATAGACACAGAAGGAAGACCATAGAGAAAATACAAGAAGAGAGGCCTCAAAAGACTCCGATCTACAGAGATCTTGTTCTTGTACTTCTAACCTCCAGAATTGCCAGAAAATAAATTTGTGATATGGAAACCATCTACTGTATGGTGTTTTGTTATGGTTAAGTCGTTCAGTCGTGTCCGACTCTTTGCGACCCCGTGGAGTGTAGCCCACCAGGCTCCTCGGTCCATGGGATTCTCGAGGCAAGAACACTGGAGTGGGTTGCCATTTCATGGTAGCCCTGACAAATTTACAGTCATCACGAGGCTAAGATTGGATCCTGCGCACTTCATTGTACAGTTTTTATTAGGTATTTAATATCTAACAAACAGATAGCAGGGGCTTCCCACTTGGCGCTAGTGGTAAAGAACCCTCCAGCCAATGGAGCAAAAGCCAGTTCAGTCCCTGGGTTGGGAAGATCCCCTGGAAGAGGAAATGGCAACCCACTCCAGTATTCTTGCCTGAAGAATTCCATGGACAGAGAGCCTGGTGGGCAACAGTCCATGGGGTCATAAAGAGTCAGACATGATTGAAGTGACTTAGCACGCACACACGCAGGCAGGCAGGCAAACAGATAGCAATATATTAGATATCTCTTTGGCACCAGCAAACGTCTAGTTCTTCATCAAGCTTTCATCTAATGATTTTACTGCCAATAGAAAATATTTCCTTCATCAACATTTCCAAGAGAGTTTGAGGATTTGAAAAATGAGATATTTTATTTCTATTATTCCATTCCCATTTATTAGCTGGTGTTCTCTTATAAAACAGAGACTTCTGTCATCAACTAAGGCTATTTGTTAACACAAAAGCATGAATTCTATTGGATAGACAGAATAAATGGTTAAATCTGTTCACATAATTACCAATTTTCTGAGTAATCAGTTGTTATTTTTTAAATTGCCTCAAATAACAAATGAGATATTTCTTTATGTTAACTTTGTTACAGACTCATGGATTTTTATTGATTAAATGCTTTGTTAGTGTCAGTTGCTCAGCAGTGCCTGACTCTTCATAATCCCATGGACTGTGGCCTGCCAGGTTCCTCTGCCCATGGGATTCCCCAGGCAAGAATACTGGAGTGGGTAGCTATTTCCTTTTCCAGGGTATCTTATTGACTCAGGGATTGAACCTGGGTCTCCTGTATTGCAGGCAGATTCTTTACCATCTGAGCCACAAGTAGTGAAAGTCGCTCATTGTTGTCTGACTCTTTGTGACCCCATGGACTATACAGTCCATGAAATTCTCCAGGCCAGAATACTGGAGTATGCAGCCTTTCCCTTCTCTAGGGGATCTTCCCAACCCAGGGATCAAACCCAGGTCTCCTGCATTGCAGGCAGATTCTTCACCAGATGAACCACCAGGGAGGCCCTCTGAGCCATGATGGAAGCCCCAAGTGCTTTAGCCTATTGTAATAATTACAGCTTTAATGTTCAAATTCTCATAACATTTTATAACCATTTTTAAGCTGACTCCTGGGTCTTTTTTACATTACACTGTTAAACTTTGAAAGTTTCTTTGCTTTTTGGCATAAGATGTTTCTAGTTCATCTTGGCCTCAGTCCTAGAATTTCCCATTTTTCTAAGAATCTCCAGTTCCCTTTAGTGGATAATTGAATGAGAGGTCATAATCTGGATGTAGGGAAAACAGCGTGAGCGTGAGTGTGTGTGTGTGTGTATGAATGCATATGTGTACATAAGTATATATGAAGTGAAGTGAAAGTCATTCAGTCGTGTCTGACTCGGTGACCCTGTGGACTATACAATCCATGGAATTCTCCAGGTCAGAATACTGGAGATGGTAGCCATTCCCTTCTCCAGGGGATCTTCCCAACTCAGGAGTCGAAACAGGGTCTTCTGCACTGCAGGCAGATTCTTTACCAGCTGAGCCACCAGGGAATCCCAAATATATATATCATTTTGTGTCCTGATTGACACTTCAATTCAATAACATTTCCTTTAACCATATAATTGTGTCTTACCTGAAAATGATGACTTCTGAGAGCATTAACATGATTATTCATTGTTCTAACCAACATTATAAAAAATTAGTTTCAGAGTATCAGAGCTGAAGTTACTATAACCAACAAAATTGTTTGCGGAAGTTGAAAATGTCTTTATACCTCTTCTCATCCTTAGAATATGTTCCACCGAGGATCGCAGTATTCCAAAGCACATGCAATAAATGTGTGCTTTGTGCCTGTGATGCCAATTTGACATATGGTTAGAGTCTTTTGCATATTACTTTCAATTTAAGAAAATTTTTTTTAAAAATAGCAGCATATTTGAATGATCTAAAGGCCAAAACTATACAGAAAGTCCCATCCAGAGAAAAACATGTTTCTACTCTTTACCCCTCCCTCCTCTCCCTTCCATCATAGCTGATCTATTTGCATTAGCTTTTATCTTTCCAGGGTGTTTGCCAGTTTCCATGGTGTAAATATTCTAACCATGCTGATTTCAAGCTTCCATGGGGATGTCCGTTGGCTGGCAAAGTGCCTGAAAATTCTACAGTCAGCCTCGGAAGCTGGTTCAAGCTGCCTCTAGCACACCTTGCCGCTCTCCCCGCATCCCACCACACAGGCAGTAAGCTGCTCTGACCCTTGGCTTTTTTGTTTTGTTTTGTATTCCCCACTTAATAACACCTGGTTAGAGGCTATGACATGATGGCCATATAAGTCACTAGAACCTCTTCCTTCCTGTTTCATTTCATGTGACCTGATTTTTCACTTTTTCCCTACGTATGGACTTATGGGAGAGTATAATTTGAAATTTAAAAAGATTTAATATGTGTGAACTTTGGCTGGTTTCCTCACCTCTCTGAACCTCAATTTCCTAATTTATTAAATGGAAATCATAACAAAAGTTTATGGTTTCATAACTGATAAAATGTTCAAATATAATATTAATGATTATTTCAATAGCCAGCACTTACTGAGTGTTGAATTTTTTCCAGACATGATTCATAACACTTAACCTAGATTCAGTCACTTCATCAAACATGGGGTGTATACTCTTCACAGCGTCAAAATGATGTGTGTACAATTATTGTCACCACTTTACACACAGAGAAAGTGAGTCACACAGAGGCTAGGAAATTTTCCCACACTCAGACAGCAAGTAGGTGATGAAGCTAAGATTATGCTAGGGCCATCTACCTCCAGAGACTGCCCTGGGTTTAACTACTGCCTTCCAGCAAGTGCCGGCATAGAGCAGCCACTCGAAGGAGTTCGTTTCCCACCTCATTATCTTCTTGTTCTTTGATTCAACGGAAACGCTCTCTTAGTTATTCGTGGAAGGTTCTTCTCAATCACTGGATATCCTGAGGTTCTCTTACCAACCACCCATCTTCCTTATCTTCTCCCACCCTCCCGATTACTACCTACCCACTCAGATTCATGCCCACAGTCCCTCCGTGGGGAAACTGAGAAACGGATAGGAAGGTCTCAGCAGTCAGCACTGCCCCGACCTCTCCCTAGTTCAGAGATCCCTGGAACTGCCTCCTGCAGCTACCCACCAAATAGCATGTCCATGTGGATAGATCGGTATCTTTGCTGGACTAATTGTAAATATTTAAAATATTTAGCAAGTCTCCATTGTATAGATTCTCATTGTTCAAATGGGGAGACTGATTCAAAGAGATTAAATAATTTACCTGAATCCCAGGGAAACCAATCCTAAGATTCCAGCC
The DNA here is from genome assembly GCF_032405125.1 of Capricornis sumatraensis. Classification (NCBI taxonomy): domain Eukaryota; kingdom Metazoa; phylum Chordata; class Mammalia; order Artiodactyla; family Bovidae; genus Capricornis; species Capricornis sumatraensis. The sequence continues at coordinate 113,961,019 of NC_091075.1, read as the reverse complement.
CAGGTCAATGAAACTACCAAGCTCTTTTTCTTAAGCTATAGAAAGAAAAAAAAGAAAGTGAAGTCGCTTAGTCATGTTCGACTTTTTGCGACCCCATGGACTGTAGCCCACCAGGCTCCTCCATCCATGGGATTTTCCAGGCAAGAATACTAGAGTGGGTTGCCATTTCCTTCTCCAGGAGATCTTCCCAATAGTTTATTACAGCTAATATACATAATTACATAATTGCGATAACTATTTATAGCTTAAAAATTCTTTTCATTTTTCACTTGTTCATTTTTAACATGAGTATTGTTGTGTTAATGTCTGCTATATGACAAAGTGATTCAGTTATGCACATATAATATACTCGTTTTTCGTATTGTTTTCCATATGGTTTATCACAAGATACTGCATATAGTCCCCTGGGCTATACAGTGGGACCTTATTGTTTATCCACCCTATATACACCAGTTCACATCTGCTAACAGCATCCCCCACCAGCCTCCCTTGGCCACCACAAGCCTATGCTCTCTGTCTGTGAGCCTGTCTCTGCTTCTTCCTTAAGTTCATTTGTGAGTGCCAAACTCTTAACCTTTGAATCTGGCATGGCCATTTTGGAAGGAGATGCAAGTCATCATTTCCAAGACTATTTGGTGGAGACGTTGGTTTCTCTCAGTGAGGGCTTAACTATCCAATTAATAAATGAGAGGTAGGATCTCAATAACCAGTGTTTGACTGGGGCTCAGAATCCCAGAACTTCCCTGGTGGCTCAGATGGGAAAGCATCTGCTTACAATGTGGGAGACCCAGGTTCAATCCCTGGGTTGGGAAGATCTCCTGGAGAAGGAAATGGCAACCCACTCCAGCATTCTTGCCTGGAAAATCCCATGGGTGGAAGAGCCTGTTAGGCTGCAGTCCATGGGGTTGCAAAGAGTCAGAGACATTCCTTTGCCAACAAAGGTCCACCTAGTCAGGCTGTGGTTTTTCCAGTGGTCATGTATGGATGTGAGAGTTGGACTATAAAGAAAGCTGAGCTCCGAAGAATTGATGCTTTTGAACTGTGGTGTTGGAGAAGACTCTTGAGGGTCCCTTGGACTGAAAGGAGATCCAACTAGTCCATCCTGAAGGAGATCAGTCCTGGGTTTTCATTGGAAAGACTGGTGTTGAAGCTGAAACTCCTATACTTTGTCCACCTGATGTGAAGGGCTGACTCATTTGAAAAGACCCTGATGCTGGGAAAGATAGAGGGTGGGAGGAGAAGGCGAAGACAGAGGATGAGGTGGTTGGATGGCATCACTGACTCAATGGACAAGGGTTTGGGTGGACTCCGGGGGTTGGTGATGGACAGGGAGGCCTGGTATGCTGCAATTCATGGGGTCACAAAGAGTCGGACACAACTGAGAGACTGAACTGAACTGAACCGATAGGATATGAGATGAAAATACAAAGACAGAGACATTCATGGGGCGAACTACTTTTGACAAGTTAGTGAAACTGTTACTGGATCAGTCGTGTTACAGCCATGGGCTGTGGCCCGCCAGGATCCTCTGTCCAGGAATTTTCCAGGCAAGAAAACTGGAATGGGTTGCCAGTTCCTTCTCCAGGGGATCTTCCCAACCCAGGAGTTGAACCTGGATCTCCTGCATTGCACATTCTTTACCATCTGAGCCAACAAGGACAAGTTAATTGAACCTCAAATGTTAATAATTATTGTTATAACAGGTGGCAGAATTATAAAAATTATTCCATTTCTTTACTTATGAGCCATGTTTAACATCACATTTATTTTATTTTTATGTTAATCATGAAAGTGAAAGTTGCTCAGCTGTGTCTGACTCTTTGCAACCTCATGGACTATACAGTCCATGGAATTCTCTAGGCCAGAACACTGGAGCAGGTAGTCATTCCCTTCTCCAGAGGATCTTCCGAACCCAGGGGTCAAACCCAGGTCTCCCAAATTGCATAGAAGAAGATATAGATTTATTGCTGCCAACATACATTTTGAACAATGATTTTTGTTGTTCAGTTGCTGTCATGTTTGACTCTTTGTGACCCCATGGACTGCAGCTTCCCACCCCAAGGAAGCCAGGCTTCCTTGTCTTCCACTGTCTCCAGGAGTTTGCTAGGATTCATGTCCATTGAGTCGGTGATGCTGTCTAACTATTTCATCCTCTGCCTCCCTCTTCTCCTTTTGCCATCCGTCTTGCCCAGCATCAAGGTCTTTAACATCACGTGACCAAAGTATTAGAGCTTCAGCTTCAGCATAAGTCCTTCCAAATCAATATTCAGGACAATAGTAATGCTCTATAATGTGAAACTATTTATTAGAATTTATTTTTTCAATTAAAGAATCATAGACTTTCAAGATCAAAGTATTTTTAGAGCTTGTTTTGTCCATCCATCCTTGACCTCTTAAATCCCTCTATCTACAACCGCTTCTTTGGTCCTTCTCCCTGTTGACAGGGAGTGGGTAGGGAGGGTTGTTCCTCTTTGGTGAAACTGAGAGGCTCACAGAGAAAGCCAATGGCCAGCTGGCATGGTGCATAGTGCCCCCAGAAAAGGCGCTGCTGCTGCTGCTGCTGCTAAGTCGCTTCAGTCGTGTCCAACTCTGTGCGACCCCATAGACGGCAGCCCACCAGGCTCCCTCATCCCTGGGATTCTCCCAGCAAGAACATTGGAGTGGGTTGCCATTTCCTTCTCCAATGCATGAAAGTGAAAAGTGAAAGGAAAGTCGCTCAGTCGTGTCCAACTCTTAGCAACCCTGTGGACTGCAGCCCACCAGGCTCCTCCATCCATGGGATTTTCCAGGCGAGAGTACTCGAGTGGGGTGCCATTGCCTTCACTCTCCCAGTATCAGGCACTTTCTCAGCATCCCTTTCCATTAAATCAACTCTTTGCATCAAGTGCCAAAGTGCCAGGATCCAGCCCTGGTGGATCCAGGGTGATTCGAAGGTGGGGACGGAGTCGGCGTCCTGGAAAAAACTTATTTAATTGCAGATATAGAGGGAGATTAGAAACAGATAGTGTAGCAGGAGAATTCGTGGAGAAAAGAGGCTGAATAACTGGTTTACATGGAATCCCAATCACCACCTACATAGGCCACAGGCGTCTTTCCATTCTCCCAAAGGAGAGGAGGCACTGAGGCTTCCCTGATCTGATCTCAGAAGCCCAGGCAGAATTAGCAGGCTTGGTGAGTACCCACATTTCAGATGGGAATTCAGCCAGGAAAACGGGGAGTGAGAAAGAAACGACACGGGGGAATCAGTCTTTCCAGAAACTGATCCGATTTCTTTATTTTTCAGGTTTGCTTATATACCTTTTTGTTATACATAGGGATGAATACAGAGTCACGTGGGGGTCAGCAGACCTGACCCTTGTCACAATCAGGTGCTTCATATAAAATTATACAAAGGTCTTATGAGTTTCATCATCTTTTAGCCATGAGGTCTGCTGACATTTTATGGCCCTTTCTGATACTGGTCAGTTAACCAGAAAACTTATTTTTCCAGGGGTGATTTTTTCTTAAATCAGGCGCCACCCTCCAGATAAAGTTGCATTCCTATAGGGTGAGGGTGTAGTGAGTTACAATCAAGAAAGGAATTTACTTAACCTAAGGTTTAACATGGTTAATCTTAAAGGTTAATACTTATTTCTCCTATATGCTAGTTATATTCATTATAAGGGCAGGAATATGAAGTTTTAGCAGCAAATATTGGCTCAACAAATGTAAATCCTTCACCAGTGTTCCCCTTGAGATCTATAGTGATAAAGTTACATTTTTGCATAGCAAGGACACAGTGATTTATAGTGATTTATAACAAAGTACAGTGATCTATAACAAAAGAGAAGATTCATTAACTCAAAAAGTCTAGTATTGCTAACATCAAAAAACTACTATATTTCCTTTTCTATATTCCAAATACATTGATTAGTATATTCCCAGGTGCCTAAGGATATGGAGACCTGATGGCAATCATTGACTCATCAATGAAAAAAGCCCTATGCTAATACTCCAAACTCTCTGTGCTGTTTATGGCTGAGAGGCTGTCACACAAGCTAGTCTGTCAGCAGAGAGGTTTGACCTGAGACATCCTTGTCACACCCAGGGCAGGGAATCAGCAGTAATTATTGGCAGGATAAATGAAAAAACCCTTCACCAATATAATTCCTAATCAACCCACTAATACTATACTAATGATCTTCTAACTTCTCAGAAGAGTCTGTTTTTAGAAAGTTTTAAAACATCCCTTGCCTCTCACAGTTGGGAGGCTGTAAACAATCACATGCGGCCGGACGAGCCTGATCAGGCAGGCCAGAGAACCTCCAGAGTTCGTAAGTTGAAACACTCTTGTCACGCCCAGGAATTTTTATTAACTGGAGCTGCAAGTTAACTCCTCTGAGAGAAATGGTTATGGGGGAGAGCTCCTCGTAAAGTACTCTGGTTTTGGGGGTAGATGCTCGGGAACAGGGGGTTTCCTGAGGCTTGATCACGCCTTTGCGTATGCCAAGCTTCCTTCCTCATGGCCTTTGCCATGGGCGGAGTTCCTCACGCTGGCTCCCAACACCAAAGTATCAGAACTTCAGCTTCAGCATCAGTCTTTCCAATAAATATTTGGGTTTGACTTCCCTTAGGATTGACTAGTTTGATTTCCTTGCTGTTCAAGGGACTCTCAAGAGTCTTCAACAACACAGTTGAAAGCATCAATTCAGCAGTCAGCCTTCTTTATGGTCCAACTCTCACAACTGTACATGACTACTGGAAAAACCATAACCTTGACTCTATAGACCTGGTTTCACATTAATTCACAAAACTATCTCAACCATGTTACCAATTTTAATCTATATATTTTCTAATGTTTTCTAACATTTTTACTAGTTTCTCTCTATATATTTTTTCCAGTTCAGTGAAATTCTTGATACACGTGGAAGTGGAACTCTGGTCTTCCTGCCCTTGTACTTTCAGCAGGCTCTTGTAGGGGAAGGGAGGGAAGGAAACTCACATTTATCTAGTGCTTGTTACACACCATTTGGTTTCCATGTCTTATTATTTCGCTTTGACTATGAACCACAGAAAGTTATAATTATCTGTATTTAATAGATTAAAAGGGCTTCCCTGTGGCTCAGTCGGTGGTAAAGAATCTGCCTACCAATGCAGGAGAGTTGATCTTCAATCCCTGTGTCAGGAAGATCCCCTGGAGGGGGAAATGGCAACCCACTCCAGTAGTCTTGCCTGGGAAATCCCACGGACAGAGGAGCCTGGTGGTCTTCCTTCCATGGGGTCTCGAAAGAGTCAAACACAATGGAGGGAGTAAACAGCAACAGTAGATAAAGAAACAGAAGGTCAGAAAAGTTAAGGAACTTAACTAGAACCTCATAGAGACAAGCAGCGTTGTCCTCACGTCTGTGAAGTGCACTTGCTTGCCTCCAGCCCCATGCCTGTCATTTGCAGTCACATCCCTGACTATGGAGTGAAGCTGGGGGGACCTGATAGTTAGAAAGATCCCCAGTCACATGTGATCTGCTGTGGCTACACACCCCTCCCTGCAGTGAACCAGCCTAGTGGACAAGAGGTAACCTCGCAAAGAGCAGACAGCCCCTTCTGGAGCTCTGCACTTTATGCTTTCCAAATTGAAATGTGAAATGCCCCACAGGCACAAGTGACCCTCAAACTCTTAAATGGGGAGGAAGATCGGTGTGAGTCCCTGGCAGATGTGACTCAACCCAAGGAAAGGTGCTTTGGAGTGCAAACAACCTTCCCCAAGAAAGCAGGGGCTTCATCTATCTTCAAGAGAAAACTTCTCCCGAGATGTCTGGGTGTCTGCCTGCATGTCCAGGGCAGACCACCAACATGATGGAAAGGGACGAGATACATCCAGGCCCCTGGCCATCCCCCTTCTGTTTCAATGCTACAGGACGTGCCCATGGCCTCTTGTTCCTCCATCATCCCCTCTCTGAAGCTCTGAGCCGTTTCTGCAGACACCCCAGCCACCACCCAAACCTGCTTCCAGATGCTTCCTCGAGTTTTCACTTTCAGCTGTCAGGAGGTCTCAGTGATGCTTTTCCGTTCTTTCCAGGTGGTCTCATTTCATAGTCCTTCCTGTTCATTTCAATTTTAGGGTTAAATATAGCACCGTGTTCTACTTACCCATGAAATGTAACTTACTAGACTGCATTTCCAGAACAAGCAATGTCATTTTACACTTATAAGCAGAACACACGGAACTACGCCTTGTCCTGTAGACAAGCCATAGAGCCTCTAGACCCAGCTTCAGCATATAGAAACTACGGGGGAATCAATCACCTGAGCAAAATCCTACTGGTACCATTTATAGGAGCCCCACCTGGTGCTGGCACCCCTCCTCCCTTCTCCATCCTTCTTTTCCTTTGGGGCACTTAGCACATGGTTTTGGTGCTGATGGATGCTCACCTGTATACCCAACGGCATCCTGGTGGCTCAGGGGTGAAGAATCCGCCTGCCAATGCAGGAGACGTGGGTTTGATCCCTGGGTCGGGAAGATCCCCAGGAGGAGGAAATGGCAACCCACTCCAGTAGTCTTGCTTGGAGAATCCCATGGACAGAGGAGCCTGGGGGCTACAGTCCCCGGGCTCACAGAGTCAGACACGACTGAAGCGGCTGAGCAGGCCTGGCAACACGGCTTTTTGAAGGCTGAAACCACTGTGTCCCCAGCATTGATTACCTAATAAACCTTCATTAAAAAAAAAAAAAAATGTCTGTGGGAAGAATGAATAGGTTTAGAAGCTGCCCTTGAGTTAAATGTTTATAAATTGTAATCTCGTTCAAGTGATACTCATTGGGCACTTTTGAACTAACTTGGGGCAAACTGATTTTTAAAGCAGTTCCTTCATGTCGTGTTAATAGATGAGAGAGTGAGTAGGGCCAAGAGAAGAAAGCTCAGCCCCGAGGAAGGAGGGCCAGGCATGGACCAGGTAGGAGCTGATTCACTGAGGGCTCCTGGCGTCACAGGGTGCGTGTGTGCCAAGTGACTTCAGTCGTGTCTGACCCTTTGTTGTCCCTATGGGCCTGTAGCCCACCCGGCTCCTCTGTCCATGGGATTCTCCAGGCAGGAATACTGGAGTGGGTTTCCGTGTCTTTCTCTAGGGGATCTTCCCGACCCCGAGATTGAACCCGCGTCTCTTATGTCTCCTGCATTGGCAGGTGTGTTCTTCATCACTGGGAAGCACAGACAGAGACCAAAGGCCAAAGCAGAAATCTGCCCCGTGGTCTGCACCAGCCCGGAAGGTGGTCCTGCTGTGACTCGGTGTTAGGATCAAAGGGTCCCCAAAACGTGGGCGAAGGAGACCCATGAAGAGCACCTGGGAACCCAGGGATGGTTTTCAAAGTGGGACGCCCTCGGGTCACTGCATCCGTTGGCCCAACAAAGGGAGACGAGAAGAGGCGCTGCTTGTTTGCTGTGGGGCGTGTGCCAACAACTCCACAGCTGGAGCTGGCTCTTAAAGAACAGAGATGCAGAGAAGGCGATGCAGACAGGAAGAGAGCCAGCGAGAGACTGGGACGTCACCCCCAAGGGCGCAGGCTGGGGCACCGCAGGGTTCAGGCGGGGCGGCAGGGAGTGTCTGGAAAGTGTCCTAGTGGATCACCTGTTCTCAGCGTCACCATGGAGAGCCCATCTTTAATATGCACCATGCAGGTTAGCAGATCAATTTCAGTGGAAAACCATTTCAGACATTCCCTGAGTTACTCAGCAAAGCCTAAGCTATTGATCCAGTGTGGTTAGCAGACATTTGGGTCTCTGCCCGTCAGTGTGGGCACTCCTGGTTAGAAAGTGAACAATGTGTACATGATAGATTAACGCCACACACACACACACACACACGCATAAAATCACACTTTGTATACTGAAGTATGTTCAGGTGCCTTCTAGATGCCATAAGTGAACAGTGGCAAAACTTCAGGTTGGCTTGGGGTCTTTCCTGGTGGTCCAGTGGTTAAGACTCTGTGCTGTCACTGCAGGGGGCTCAGGTTCGATCCCTGGTCAGAGAACTAGATCCCACATGCAGTGCAGTCAAAAAAAAAAAAAAGAGTATATATAAAATGGACTTCCCTGGCAGTCCAGCAGTTAGGACTCTGCTCTTCCACTGTGGGGCACAGGTTCGATCTCTGGTCAGGGAACTAAGATTCCACAGGCCATGCAGCACAGCACCCCCCTGCCAAAAAAATCCCAAAACTTCAGGTTGGCTTCATTGCTTGAGATCTTGCCCTCATTTCCACATCTTCGGGAGCTGAGGCTTTGCGGCTCAGTGTGTCCATGAGAAGGTGCGGTTGGCCACTCAGCAGAGCTCTGCACCGCGCGGTCCTCGGCGAGACCAAGACCCAGAGAGGTGTCCTCAGCCCGAGAAACTCCTGTAGCTCTTCCTCCAACTCCTGGAACAACCTAGGAAGGAGTCACTAAAAGTTGGGTAATTTTTTCCTTCAACTGTGGGTTTGTTGGTTGAGCCATATTTGGTTTGATTTAGAAACAAAGAAATCAAGCAGCGTCCCTGACACGTGACCCTGGAGGAGCACAAGCGTATTCGTGACACACCCGTTCTCTAATTTAATTCCCAAGCCAAACTGCGGGCTTGGGAGTAAGTTTCCCCACTCTAAAGAGGGGAAAACTGAGGCCCTGAGCAGTTAAGAAATCTGCTTATCGCCACATAGCTAATAAACCAGGACTTGCCTCTGCCTGATTCTAGTGGGAGTGTTTTCTCTCCTTCCCAAGCTGACTTTTCTATCAAGCGGCAAAAAGCTGTTTAAACGTGAGAACAGACATATGCTTACGCATGAAGAGTTACTAAGATACAGAAATGAGTCAAGGGAGCATATTTCCATTTTATTGCCACTTCTGTCCCTTTAAAATCTCTTTTCTTTTACATTCTAGGGTTTTGACCCCTAGTCCTACTGAAGTAATAACTGGTGAGTCTTCATTGTTTAATTAGAAATATGGCACCATTATTCAAAGAGTTGTCATTACCTAAGCTGTATCAGTCGGAGAACAGTCTAAATACACTGCGAAAAGAATTCATGACCCATCTCTTTAATTTAATCGTATTTATTTTCACATTTCTAAAAATACGCACTCTGCAAACAGCTTCTGGGCACAAATTCAAAGCCATAAATCCGCCAAGCCGATGGCACACTCCTCTGCTTCCTCATTTAGGTAATACCCCAAAGTCACTGTAGCTTCTCTTGTTTTCTAAATACTGTGCTCAAAGCCAGTCGTGGATGGCTCCGGCTCTGACTCTGGTAGCCACCTGGCTAGGCTTTCAGAAAACCTGGTCTAGACGAAGGGGAAAAGAGAATTTCCAGACCACCCATCAGGAAGTTGAAATGTTTGCAAAAATAACACTTAACACTTATTCAACATTTTGTGTCCATGAACTTAACTCATTTATTCTCTATAACACTTCTAATAAACCCATTTCACAGATGAGGACACAGGCCCAGAGTTACCAAGGAAACAAGAAAGGATTCCTGGGGTGACTATGCAGGTCAGGAAAGGGTTCTGGAGAAGATTTCCTGAGCTGAGTCCTAAGGAAGGAGTGAGCGTTGCCAGGCAACCAGAGGGAGGGAGAGTTTACAAGTAGAAACAAAGGAATCATAAGGAGAAAAAGCTGCCTGCCAGTAAATCTTCTGGAAGTTGCTTTTATTGACCTGGCGGGTAGCGGGTGAAAACCCAGAGTGGCCAAGTGCACTGAAAAAAAGAGGAGAAACAGAGAGACAGAGAATATTTTGAAAGAAAAAAGTCAGCCGTACTTGCTGGATTCGATTCAGAAGCAGAAGACGAAGAGGAGCTGAAAGGCTGGCAGGGGTCTGGATGGACAAGGGAGACGGGATGAGGAGTTAGATGGGGCACAGTAAGCAGCCATGCCCATGCACATCTTGGAGATGCTCGGGGGGCAGCTACCCACAGGAGTGGAAGTTGGTAGAAGGTTGGACTCTGGAGGTAAAAGAGATTGACAAGTGGGCACCAGCAGTGGGAGCCAACATCCACAGACCACGCTTCCTGCACTTTCAGGGGCCTGCAGAGCACCTGAGGATCTCGTGAGAAATCAAGACAGCAATTCAGTGGCTCTGGGGTGAGAGTGGAGATACAGCATCTCTTACAAGCTCCCAGGTACTGCTAATGCTGCCGGTCCACAGACCACATTGTAAGCAGCAAGGTCCTAGACCGTCCCAGCCCCCGAGGAAGACTATTCAGAGGAAAAAGCAGCCGATTGCTAGTATATACCTACAGGAACATTAATATTGAAAGGGGGCGTTTGTCTCAGAAGTCAACCATGCAAGAGTTTTCACAAAAGCTGTGGCCCGCATCGCTGAAAGGAGCCAAAGGGCAAAGTCGGCCCCTCGGGTTTGGCGGATGACACAGCACAGAGATCCCTCTCTGACTTTCGGCAGGTGGTCTTACCAGTCGGCTGAGACCGAGGTCCCAGGATGATAACCGGGTCTGGTCTGTATCACACACCAAGTGCTAACCCAGGGCCTGACACATAACAGGCAGAACAGGCTATGTCGTGCCCCAATCTCACAGACTGAAGTCCTAAGCCTCAACACCCCAGGATTGGACTCTGTGTGGAGACAGATTCTTTCAAGAAATCTTCAAGATAAAACGAACTGGCCCTCATCCTGTAAGACCCATGTCCTTATAAGAAGGGGGAACTTGAACACATGGATGCAACACACAGGCTTCCCGGGGGGCACAGTGGTTACGAATCCGCCTGCCAGTGCAGGGGATGAGGGTTGATCCCTAGGTCAAGAAGCTCCCCTGCAGAAGGAGAGAGCAACCCACTGCACTCCAATATTCTTGCCTGCAAAATCCCACAGGCAGAGGAGCCCAGTGTGCTGCAGTCCATGGGATCACAAAGAATCGGATGCAAACGAAAAGCAACAATGCAACACACAGGGAAAGACTGCGTGAGGACCCGGCAAGAAGGTGGCCATCTGCAAGCCGAGCAGAGAAGCCTCAGAAGAAGCCAACCCTCCCCCCCCCCCCCCCCCCGCCCCCGACACACACACACACACCACCACCTCCATCTCAGGCTTCTAGCTTCCAGAAAAGGGAACAAATGCATTTCCAGTGTTGAAGCGCCCCGTCTGTGGTATTTTGTGACGGCAGCCCAGCTAACACAGTTGGTGTTGAGTAATGACTCAGTGAGATGACCTGAAGTAGTGTGCCCTGGTGTTCTTAAACACTTGGAAATCCTGCAGCTCACTTCACCAGCCTCCGCTGGTTCTGGCATAGCAGGGAGTTTTCAGTATCTCCTCCACCAGGACCACCTGCCCCAGGCTTCCACGACCCCTCCACGTGCCTGTGCCCAGCACAGGCCATGGCACAGAAATACAAGCGGCCAGAAGTGGAGCCGCAGACCCCTGAAAGGAGAGGAACAAGGGAAGGCAGCTGACGGGGCTGCCCTTCAGACGGCGTTTCCTCCCGAGGCGCCAAGGGTCTGACAAGTCTCAAGGCAGAGGGGACGCTGGGCCTTTGCCTTGTTGCCCAAGGCGACTGGCTTGCTTATTCAAGACCAAGGTCCCTTTTGCAGTGACTATCAGATCCCAGTGACTTTTCCCCATGTTTCAGTCAGATGGTAATTGACTAGTATCGGGAGGTTATGCCCAGTAAACTGACCAAATCACACACCCCAGACTCACAACCAACAGGATCTGAACACCTGAAACACTGCATACTCCCGACTCAGACAATATCTCTAAAGCTGACTACCAGTAGTTAAGCAGTTCCCCCACGTGGCAGAACCCCCTGGAGCCCCCCGCAAAAGCACAAACACTTTAAACAAATAGAATTCTTGTGTTTAAATGCTCAACAAGCCCCATCAGAATACAATTCGAAAATATCGCTTTGAAATAATTTACTTGGGAAAACCAAGTATTCTATGAAGGCATGCTGAGAAGGCATTCCAAAGCATCCTCGGGTAAATAAGGACCGACTTAGGACACCGAGGCACTTTCTTCTTTTCCCAAATGCCTGGCATCTAGCAGGGCTCCTTTCTCAAAAGGCACATCACTAAACCATGAAAATGACCACTGAAGCATTTATGTTCAATTTGTAGAGATAAAGATACTTAGTACAGAACAGCTTAAGCAATGAACCCCCGTAACCACACATAATAAATGGAGAGGGAAGAATTTTTCTAAAGCAAAATTACCCGTTTTATTCCATTCCATCAGCTGAGAATCATTGCTCTATTGCCAAGCTTCCCTGGTGGCTCAGACGGTAGAGTCTGCCTGCAGTGCAGGAGACCGGGGTTCGATCCCTGGGCTGGGAAGATCCCTGGAGAAGGAAATGGCTACCCACTCCATATTCTTGCCTGGAGAATCCCATGAACTGAAGAGCCTGGCAGGCTACAGCCCATGGGGTCACAAAAGAGTCAGACACAATTTAGTGACTAAACAGCAAGAAGGACAACAAATTCAGTATTTTACTTTAAAAAAAATCACAAAATGTTACAAAATAAAAGAACAAACGGTATTACTTAATGTGCTGTGCGGCGTGCAATCGTGTCCAACTCTGCGACCCTATGGACTGTAGCCCACCAGGCTCCTCTGTCCATGGGATTCTCCAGGCAGGAAAACTGGAGACGGTTGCCATGCCCTCCTCCGGGGGACCTTCCCCACCTGGGTCTCCCGCATTGCAGGCAGATTCTTAACCGTCTGAGTCACCAAGGAAGTCCATATTACTTAATAAATATGATTAAAATTAAAGTGAAAATGAGAGAGATTTTAGGTTAGAAGCACTGTTTGACTCAGGAAGCTATACAAGCTCTGCATACAGACATTTTTATCCATACGTGTGTGTGTGTATGTGTGTGTTAGTCACTCAGTCGTGTCCAACTCTTTGTGACCCCACGGACTGCAGCTCTCCAGGCTCCTCTATCCATGGAATTCTCCAGGCAAAAATGCTGGAGTGAGTAGCCATTCCCTTCTCCAGGGGATCTTCCCAACCCTGGGATTAAACCCAGGGATCAAACCCAGGGATCTTTCCAACCCAGGGATCAAACCCACATTGCAGGCAGATTCTTTACCATTTGAACCACCAGGGAAGCCCACAAGCTCTGTATGCAGACACTTTTATTGGTACATAATACACGGCAATCCTATTTTGGAGAAGGAAGGATTTTATCTTCGTTTCTCCTGTATCCAAAGCCTGCAAGTTTTCTCCTATCAGCACCTTCTCTTAAGGAGTTCTTCCTTCTGAGGTTACTTGTGTTGTTCATTTCATATCGATTTGCCTGAACACTGTGCAGGCACCAGATTAGACCCAGAAATCTAACCCCAGAGCATCAAGCTGGTGACCTCTCAATGCACCTTCCCTGGGGACTAAAGCCACCTTTTTTTTTTTTTTTCATCCATCCAGTCCCCTGTGCTGTGTTAATCAATAGCCCCTAAATCCAGTTCAAAGAAGAGCATTGTCTGGGATCTAAATCGCTCATTGCAGAATGGTTTCAAACCTCTGTTTACCTGCAAATTTCAGGAAGAGACCAGCCTCTTTTATGAACTGTTGTCTCTATGATCAAAGCAAATCATTCAGCCTCATCATCAAAGAGCTGCAAACTCCCATCTGGCCTCCTTTCCCAACCTGTAACAACTTCTACTACGAAGTCATAATTAAAAAATAGTTCACTCAAGAATTCTGATTATAATAAATGAACGACCTTGTCGCCGGCAGGCTGTGAACAAAGCCACAACGAGGGCCAGCATAAGCTTCCGTATTATGAGGAGTTATGGTGATCGTAAACGCCGTGGTTGTGCAGGTCAATATGCTTTAACCTGCTAATTGGCCCTAGAAACCTTGGGGTCGCCCAGCATAACCCAGAGAGAAAGGGGAAGGAGAAGGCAAGATGCAGAGGAACCAAGGAGCTGAGAAACATGCCACAAGCCTTTGAAGTCTCCCCAGCAGTGCTTGCCAATACGAGAATGAGACCTCGTAAACAGAAGCATCACTTGGTGACACCCCCATGTCGGGGGTAGTTTAGTGAATTATGTCTGCAGCTGACACAATACGCAAAGCAAACCTCACATGTCTCAGGCCGATATCATTCAGCAGCTGGAGAGATCTCGATTCCCATGGGCCTTCTGAAATGTGACTTGTTATAAAGGGCTGGGGCAGAGGACAGGGACACAAGACCACTTAGCTCAGCTTCTCCAAAGGGGGAGAGGTCAAACACTAAGACATTTTGGCAAAACACAGTAAATCATCCGGCTCACCAGGAAAATAATAGCCACCCATCCTTGGAGATACTGATGGAGCCCACGGTGTGCATAAGGCTCTTACTTAAAGGCAATCGAGGCCAAGACCTCTGAAGCTTAGCTTGTGCAAGAGGGCGTGGGACGGCTCTGGAGAAAGTGCAGCCATCTGAATGTTCTGCGTCTTCTCTGCAGCTTGGAGCTACTGATGCATGCTTGAAAAAGTCAGGTGGGAGCTTTAGCTGGGAGGTGAGCATTCAGGGTACTGTCCTGCGATGACATCCTATAGAAACGTGTTCACTGCAACTTCCCCAACCAAGAGCTCTTCAGGTGTCATGGCATGGATGACCCGGCTATTAGGCTCATGCTTCTCTGTCAATCTTCAAGCTGGTCCAGTTCTTACGCAGCAGACTTGGTGTGGGGTATAAGAGTGGTGGGGGATGGGGCACATATGTGGCGATTAGAGGAATACGGATATGGACTCGGAGGAATAGGGAAATGCCCTCTCGTTGTGCAAGTTGGGAAAGTGGAGGCCCAGGAAGCACTAATGATCAGCCGTTAGCACTTGTAGTAAGAGCATCCTAACAGATGTAGCAAGCGCATCCTAATAACCTGTACTGAAGATTGCATATGCAGACACTGGAAAAGCTTTACAAATGCTATTTTCATACGTACCTTCAAGTGGTAGAGGAAGTGTAGGGTGTAGTGTTTAGTTGCTAAGTCATGTCTGATTCTTTGTGACCCCATGGACTGTAGCTCGCCAGGCTCCTCTGTCCACGGGATTCTCCAGGCAAGAATACTGGAGTGGGTGGTCACACCCTCCTCCAGGGGATCTTCCCAATCCAGAGATCGAATCTATGTCCCCTGCATTGGCAAGTGGATTCTTTACCACTGAGCCACCAGGGAAGCCCAGTGTACCCTCAAGTAGGTGCTATTTATTTAGTAATAAATATTTCATTTTTCAGATGAGAAAACTTGAGGCTTTTCACGATTAGGTAACTGGCTGAAGTTTACATGCCAGTAAGTAACAGAGCTAGGTTGTGAACTCAAGCCTTTTGTGGCATCAGAGACTAAGCTTAGAATTTCCACTCTTGTTCAGCCTAAAAAGGGCTCAGAAAGTACTTGCAGATTTACATCAAATATATAAATGGTGCCCAGATTGATGAATGAATAAATGAGTAGTAGCTTCACTTTGGAGAAGCCCCAGATTCTTTTATTACTGCTGTTGTTCAGTTGCTAAGTCATACCTGACTCCTTGAGACCCCATGGACTGAAGCACACCAGGCTTCCGTGTGGTCCACTATCTCCCGGAGTTAGGTCAAATTCATCCACTGAGTCGATGATGCGATCTAATCATTTCTTCCTCTGCCACCGTCTTCTCCTTTTCCTTCAGTCCTTCCCAGACCTTCAGTTTTTTTCCAGACCAGTGCTCTGAGCCATATAATTCTCTCTTTTATATGAGTAAAGTCTATGTGACAAAAAATAAACCATTGCTGCTCTTCTATTAGTAATTAATGATAAATAAGCCCATTGTTAATAATTAAGGAAACAAAATATTAAGCAAACCAGGGCTATATATAATGTAACGTAGAATTTTAGCAATGATTTGCAAATAATAAGCTATTATTAACATGTAGCAATAGGTTAAAGGCAAGACAAAGTATGTCATTTGAATAAATGGTACAAAGACACTTTATAAAACTTGTGACCAACTTCTATTTTAAAAATTCAGGTAGGAATATAAGAAAAGCTGCTAACCATGAAAAATATATATATTTTATAGTAATAGCTGACAATCACTTGAAGATAAAATAGCAACATTAAGAACGAAAAAAACAAGCTTTATATCATTATTCATTGTTTGAGAAATTCTGATGAAAGGAAAAAATTAAAAGCAAAGTTAAATATTGAAAAGAGAGAAAAAAATTTCTTTATAACTCATGTTCTTATAGATCTAGAAAATTCAAAGGAATGAGGTAGATACTATCAAGACTTTATAAAATATAGGAGTTTGAATCCAAAATAGACAAATGTTGTTGTTGTTCAGTCTCCCAGTCATACCCAACTCTTTGTGACCCTGTGGACTGCAGCACGCCAAGCCCCCGTCCCTCACCATCTACCCAAAGTTTGTCCAAGTTCACGTCCATTGTGTCGGTGATGCCATCCAGCCATCTCATCCTCTAATGCCTGCCGGAAGCCAGTGTGAGGAATCCCGCCCGTGACAAGGTCATGAGGAAGGAAGCTGACATACGCAAGGCGTGCTCAGACTTCAGGGACCCCTCTGGAAATTCCTAAGCATGTACCCCAGCAAAAATCTGCCGGCTTTTGTGCTCTGCTTTTCCGCTTTTCTGATATTCTCTGGAAAGAAGTCAATTCAGGGTTTTAGTCTTCTGCATTTGAAAGGGATGTTTCCGTTAAACCCCTCTGATAGCTCTCTAGCCTGCCTAACAGGTTCCCCAGACCTCTTACAGCTTGTGAATTGCTTACAGCCCTCCAACCGCGGGAGGCACAAAGCTTAAAAGCATCTTAAAGATACAAAGCCTTTTCTAAAGAGTTAAAAATTATATTGGTAGAGGGTTTTCACTGTTGACTCAAGGATTGCTGCCAGACCTCCTTATTCTTTATCTTTTAGGCACCTGGAAGGATGTTAATGTAAGCAGGATGTAGAAAAAGATACATAGTAGTTTTGATGTTAGCAACACTAGACTTTTGAGTTAATTGCTTCTCTTTTGCTGTAAATCACTGTACTCCCTCGACTTGTTATAAGTTGCTGTATCCTTGCTGTGTAAGAATGTAACTTTATTTAGTGCTTTCTGAGAGTGGCACCAGACCTTGGGAAGATCAACACAAATAAGTCTTGTGGTTGACAAACCCTTATCAGAAAAAAGGCTGTAAAATGTTAATTGGCCCTTTTGGCTGGAAGATGATGTAAATTACCTAAGACTTGTGTATACAATTAGGTATGCAGAGAAAAAAGCCTGGTTTTGATAAGAGTCTGGACTGCTAAAGCTGCATAACTTTGTGTTACCCATTGATCTCCATGTTTTATCAAAAGTATAAAAGGCCTTCTGAACAATAAAGGATGGACCAGATTCTCGGACCAGTTTCTCGGACTAGTCTCGGCCTGGTTTCTTGGGAATCTGGCTCCCCCCGTGTCTCTCTCTCTCTCTCTTTTTCTCTCCCTTTTCTTCCCTCTGCTCTTTACTTTAATTTCAGGCTGAATTTCCATCTGGGGCGCGGAGGCTCACCAGGTCTACTTATTTGCCCTGGTTATTAAGATCCACGCGAAAGGGAGCTTAAGGCGAGGCACCCTTAGATATTCAAGCGGGCACTGGTGGCCCAACATAGATGGTGAAAATTCCTTGTCTGGAATTTTATTGGTCTTCCGCGTAAACCAAGCTATTCAGCCCTCTTTCTCCACTTAATCTTCCTACTGCACTATAGTTTCTTAATCTAATCTTATATTAATAAATAAACAAGTCTTTCCACGCCAATGCCGTCCACCCTTCGAATTCCCTGGATCCACCGGGGCTGGACCCCGGCAAATGCCCTCTGCTCCTTCTGCCCTCAATCTCTCCCAGCATCAGGGACTTTTCCAATGAATCAGCTGTTCGCATCAGATGACCAAAATACTGGAGCTTCAGCTTCAGCATCAGTCTTTCCAGTAAATATTCAAGGTTGATCTCCCTTAAGATTGACTGGTTTGATCTCCTTGCTGCCCAGGGGACTTTCAGGAGTCTCCTCCAGCACCACAGTTCAAAGGCATCAATTTTTTGGCATTCTGCCTTCTTTACGGTCCACAGCTGTACATGACCGCTTGGAAGATCATAGCCTTGACTATATGTACTTTTGTCAGCAGAGTGATGTCTCTGCTTTTCAACACACTGTCTAGGTTTATCATAGCTTTCCTGCCAAAAAGCAATTTCCTTTTGATTTCATGGCTGCAGTCACCATCCCCAGTGATTTTAGAATCCAAGAAGAGGAAACCTGTCACTACTTCCACCTTTTCCCTTTCTATTTGCTATGAAGTGATGGGGCCAGATGCCATGATATTAGGGTTTTTTTCCAATATTTAGTTTTAAGCCAGTTCTTTCACTCTCCTCCTTCACCCTTATCAAGAGGCTCTAATTCTTCTTTGCTTTTTGCCATTAGAGTGGTACCATCCTCATATCTGAGGTTGTTGGTATTTCTCATGTCTATCTTGATTCCAGCTTGTAACTCATCCAGCCTGGCATTTCTCATGATGTGCTCAGTGTACAGGTTAAGCAAAAGAGTGACAGCAGACAGCCCTGTCATACTCTTTTCTCAATCTTGAACCAAACAGGTGTTTCACACAGGGTTCTAACTCTTGCTTATTGACCCGCATATGAGGTGATGGAATTCCAGTAGAGTTATTTCAAATCCTGAAAGATGATGCTGTGAAAGTGCTGCACTCAATATGCCAGCAAATTTGGAAAACTCAGCAGTGGCCACACGACTGGAAAAGGTCCGTTTGCATTCCAATCCCAAAGAAAGGCAATGCCAAAGAATGTTCAAACTACCGCACCATTGCACTCATCTCAAACGCTACTAAAGTAATGCTCAAAATTCTCCAAGCCAGGCTTCAGCAATATGTGAACCATGAACTTCCTGATGTTCAAGCTGATTTTAGAAAAGGCAGAGGAACCAGAAATCAAATTGCCAACATCCGCTGGACCATCGAAAAAGTAAGAGAGTTCCAGAAAAACATCTATTTCTGCTTTATTGACTATGCCAAAGCTTTTGACTGTGTGGATCACAATAAACTGTAGGAAATTCTGAAAGAGATGGGAATACCAGACCACCTGACCTGCCTCTTGAGAAACCTGTATGCAGGTCAGGAAGCAACAGTTAGAACTGGACATGGAACAACAGACTGGTTCCAAATAGGAAAAGGAGTACATCAAGGCTGTATATTGTCACCCTGCTTATTTAACTTCTATGCAGAGCACATCATGAGAAACGCTGGGCTGAAAGAAACACAAGCTGGAATCAAGATTGCCAGGAGAAATATCAATAACCTCAGATATGCAGATGACACAACCCTTATGGCAGAAAGTGAAGAAGAACTAAAGAGCCTCTTGAGGAAAGTGAAAGAAGAGAGTGAAAAAGTTGGCTTAAAGCTCAACATTCAGAAAACTAAGATCATGGCATCCGGTCCCATCACCTCATGACAAATAGATGGGGAAACAGTGGAAACAGTGGCTGACTTTTTTTCTTGGTTTCCCAAATCACTGCAGATGGTGATTGCAGCCATGAAATTAAAAGACACTTTCTCCTTGGAAGGAAAGTTATGACCAACTTAGACAGCCTATTAGAAAGCAGAAACATTACTTTGCCAACAAAGGTCTGCCTAGTCAAGGCTATGGTTTTTCCAGTGGTCATGTATGGATTGAGAGTTGGACTGTGAAGAAAGCTGAGCGCAGAAGAATTGATGCTTTTGAACTGTGGTGTTGGAGAAGACTCTTGAGGGTCCCTTGGACTGGAAGGAGATCCAGCCGGTCCATTCTAAAGGAGATCAGTCCTGGGTGTTCATTGGAAAGACTGATGTTGAAACTGAAACTCCAATACTTTGTCCACCTGATGCGAAGAGCTGACTCATTTGAAAAGACCCTGATGCTGGAAAAGATTGAGGGCAGGAGGAGAAGGGGACAACAGAGCATGAGATGGTTGGATGGCAACACCGACTCAATGGACATGGATTTGGTGGACTCTGGGAGTTGGTGATGGACAGGGAGGCCTTGTGTGCTGTGGTTCATGGGGTCGCAAAGAGTCAGACATGGCTGAGCTACTAAACTGAACTGAATACATCATATACTAATACATGGTAAATAATTCATAATAAGTCAACTCCCATAAAAGCTAGGATTTTTCAGTGAATGGAGCTAGGACAGTCACCTAACAATTTGTATACTATATATTTAGATTATTATATAATTCAAAGGCCATTTCTGGTGAATTAGAGAATATAACATTTATAAGTAAAAATTAAAAGAGTATTGCATCTAATTCTCTTTTTTTGGAGGGAGAAAGTTTTTGATTCTCAGGAATGATAAAATAATTCATAGAGAGAAAGATGGACAGACAGATGCTGGTATAGTATACAGACAGCACCCAGCCTGATGGATTTGTACTTGCATTATACCCAATATTTACATTTTGAAAATCACTTGTGTGTGGCAATTGAAATTTTTGTGGGTAAAAACAAAAATATAATAATAACTGGAAGACTAATAATAAGAAGAAAATAACTGAACAAATATGAGAAACAAATAAGCAAAGCATGATGACTCTTATAGGTAAGTTAGCAAAGGAAAGAAAAATTTACCAAAAAGGGAAATGTAATCAGCAAATAAAGTATAAGAAAATGTTCAACCTCAATACACATTATAAGATACTATTTTTTCTGATAAGCCATTTTATATATGTTTGCCTTTAAAAGAAAACAACAATAAAAAAAACCCTAAAAAATCCTTATGCGAGAGTGAGGTAAAACAGACACCCTCATATATTATTAATTGCAATTTAAATCTATAGCTTTAGAAAGGAACATAGCAATTTGTAGAAGAACTTTTAAATGCTTATTTGCATACTTTGACCCAGGAATTCCTCTTCTGAGAATCTATCTTAGTAATTCTAGATGTAGAAAATGCTCTGTGAATGAAGATGTTAAATGCTGTGGTATATATTGTCATTGTCTTAGTTGCTTTGTTGTGTCCAGCTTTTTGCACCCCATGGACTGTAGCCCACCACGCTCCTCTGTCCATGGGATTTTCCAGGCAACAATACTGGAGTGGGTTGCCATTTTCTTCTCCAGTGAAAAATAATAACAGTTCTTCAATTTCAGAAGAATGTGTAATGGGTTGAATTATACCTCCAAAAAAGTTACATTACAGTCCTCACTTCCACTACCTATGAACCATACCTTCTTTCACTTTGTTTTACAATAAGGTCTTAACAGATGTAATCAAGTTAAGGTCTTTTTTTTTTCCTATCTTTATTTTTACTTTATTTTACTTTACAATACTGTATTGGTTTTGCCATACATTGACATGAATCCACCACGGGTGTACATGCGATCCCAAACATGAACCCCCCTCCCTCCTCCCTCCCCACAACATCCCTCTGGGTCATCCCCATGCACCAGCCCCAAGCATGCTGTATCCTGCATCGGACATAGACTGGTGATTCGATTCTTACATGATAGTATACATGTTTCAATGCCATTCTCCCAAATCATCCCACCCTCTCCCTCTCCCTCTGAGTCCAAAAGTCTATTATACACATCTGTGTCTTTTTTGCTGTCTTGCATACAGGGTCATCATTGCCATCTTTCTAAATTCCATATATATGTGTTAGTATACTGTATTGGTGTTTTTCTTTCTGGCTTACTTTACTCTGTATAATCGGCTCCAGTTTCATCCATCTCATCAGAACTGATTCAAATGAATTCTTTTTAATGGCTGAGTAATACTCCATTGTGTATATGTACCACAGATTTCTTATCCATTCATCTGCTGGTGGACATCTAGGTTGTTTCCATGTCCTGGCTATTATAAACAGTGCTGCGATGAACATTGGGGTACATGTGTCTCTTTCAATTCTGGTTTCCTCAGTGTGTATGCCCAGCAGTGGGATTGCTGGGTCATATGGCAGTTCTATTTGTAATTTTTTAAGGAATCTCCACACTGTTTTCCATAGTGGTTGTACTAGTTTGCATTCCCACCAACAGTGTAGGAGGGTTCCCTTTTCTTCACACCCTCTCCAGCAATTATTGCTTGCAGATTTTTGGATCGCAGCCATTCTGACTGGTGTGAAGTGGTACCTCATTGTGGTTTTGATTTGCAGCAGGATCCTCTATGATCCACCTCCTAGAATTCTGGAAATAAAAGCAAAAATAAACAAATGGGATCTAATTAAAATTAAAAGCTTCTGCACAACAAAGGAAAATATAAGCAAGGTGAAAAGACAGCCTTCTGAATGGGAGAAAATAATAGCAAATGAAGCAACTGACAAACAACTAATCTCAAAAATATACAAGCAACTTATGCAGCTCAATTCCAGAAAAATAAACGACCCAATCAAAAAATGGGCCAAAGAACTAAATAGACATTTCTCCAAAGAAGACGTACGGATGGCTAACAAACACATGAAAAGATGCTCAACATCACTCATTATTAGAGAAATGCAAATCAAGTTAAGGTCTTGTTTAGTCACTAAGTGGTATCCAAGTCTTTGCAACACCATGGACTGCAGCATGCCAGGTTCCTCTGGAGTTTATTTAAATTCATGTCCATTGAGTAGGTGATGCTATTGAACCATCTCATCTTATTCTGCCCCCTTCTCTCTTTGCCTTCAATCTTTCCCAGAGTCTTTTCCAATGAGTCAGCTCTTTGCATCAGACAGCCAAAGTATTGGAGCTTCAGCATCAGTCATTCCAATGAAGATTCAAGGTTGATTTCTTCTAGGATGGACTGGTTTGATCTCCTTTCAGTCCAAGGGACTCTCAAGAGTCTTCAGCACCACAATTCAAAGGCATCAATTCTCCAGCATTATCAAGTTAAGATGAGGTGAAACTAAGTTGGAATAGATCTTAAACCAATATGCCTGGTGTCCCTATCAGCAGAAGAGATACAGAGCCACACTGGAAGAATGTCCTGTGAAGATACAGAGATTGGAGTAAGGCACATACAAGCCAAGGGATGCCAAAAATTGCTGACAATACCAAAAGCTAGGAGAGGGCCATGGACCAGATTCCCCCCAAGTAGAGACTTCGTAAACAGCATGGCCCTGTTGATACCTTGATCTTGGACTTCAACAGTCAACTAATAATATGTTTTATACTTTTCTAGAGTTTTTAATTTTGTTTATTGAAAACACAGCCATAATTAATTATCATAGGTGGCTGAGACTAATCAAGACACCCTAAGATTTGGGCTTGAGCTGTCTTTTATAAGGTCCTTGGCCCTGGAGTTGAAAACCTGAACAAAATTGGATTTCTGTTTACAAAGAGGATGGAATGTTAGGTAGACAACTAAAAAGTGTCTGCTATCATATTCCTGGTGGCACTCCAAACTTGACAGAAGCTGTGAAGAGGCGGGGTGGAAAAGGTACTTTAATTAATGTGGAGAAGAAATGATGTATTTCCTGAATAATACCACTGAAATGCTTTACTGGTAAAGCTCAACATTAGTATGTTACAAGTTGATCACCTTAGAGTGAATCTTAGAATAACCAACAGACTAATTTTCTTCTTCTTGGTAAGCTAAATACTAGAAAAGTTCTTACAGTTCCTCCTTATACAGACAGGATTTAATCAATCACAAAAGGTCACAAAGTCCGGTAGTATATATTCACAATTCAGTTGGGTAAACTATGATATACCTGTCATTTAAACATGCAATAATTCATATTTCTTGCTCAATATTGGGTTGGGAGTTCATGTAACAGGAATAAACAAAAAAATGTCATAATCCCAACCCTTAAATATCCTGTAGCCACGTTGGAGAAAGTGAAACCGTTAGTCCTTCAGTTGCGTCTGACTTTGTGACCCCATGGACTGTAGACCACTAGGCTCCTCTGTTCATGAAATTCTCTAGGCAAGAATACTGAAGTGGGTGGCCATTCCCTTCTCCAGGAGATCTTCCCGACCCAGGGATCAAACCTGAGTCTTCCGCCTTGCAGGCAAATTCTTTACAGTCTGAGACAGTACTCACTCCTTATCGTAGAAACCAACTTTAAACAAAGCATGGTACATAATATATAATTATGATTGTGACTGTGGGCACACAAGGAAGACAATAGGTGCTGTGAGAGTACCTAATGAGGAAAACTGGTCTAGCATGGTGAGCCTGGGAAGTGATATTTGAGTTGCCCTGTTTAAGATGATGTTAAAACTGATACAGTGTCATTATTCACTGTTGTTTTTTGGGGCTCCAAAATCACTGCAAATGGTGACTGCAGCCATGAAATTAAAAGACACTTACTCCTTGGAAGAAAAGTTATGAGCAACCTAGATAGTATATTCAAAAGCAGAGACATTACTTTGCCGACTAAGGTCTGTCTAGTCAAGGCTATGGTTTTTCCTGTGGTCATGTATGGATGTGAGAGTTGGACTGTGAAGAAGGCTGAGTGGCAAAGAATTGATGCGTTTGTACTGTGGTGTTGGAGAAGACTCTTGAGAGTCCCTTGGACTGCAAGGAGATCCAACCAGTCCATTCTGAAGGAGATCAGCCCTGGGATTTCTTTGGAAGGAATGATGCTAAAGCTGAAACTCCAGTACTTTGGCCACCTCATGCGAAGGGTTGACTCATTGGAAAAGACCCTGATGCTGGGAGGGATTGGGGGCAAGAGGAGAAGGGGACGACCGAGGATGAGATGGCTGGATGGCATCACTGACTCGATGGACGTGAGTCTGAGTGAACTCCGGGAGTTGGTGATGGACAGGGAGGCCTGGCATGCTGCGATTCATGGGGTTGCAAAGAGTTGGACACGACTGAGCAACTGAACTGAACTGAACTGAAAACTGATTCAACAGAAAGGAGGAACTCGCCAAGCCAACTGGAGAATGGAAGTGATTTGACTTTCCTGAATAGAAGGAGCACCTTGAAGGCAGAGTTTCCAAGTCTAGACCTGTTCTGGCTGATTTGACTGATAAGAGGTGGCCAGTGTAACTGGCATGCAATAAGCAATGTGGAAAGAGGGTGAGAGATGAGGCTGGAAGTGCACGTTAATGTTAGTGTTGGTCGCTCAGCCGTGTCCAACTCTTTGTGACTCCGTGGACTGTAACACACCAGGATCCTCTGTCCGTGGAATTCTCCAGGCAAGAATATTGAAATGGGTAGCCATTCCCCACTCCAGGGGATCTTCCCAACCCAGGGATTGAACCCAGGTCTCCTGTTGCTGGCAGATTCTTTACCATCTGAGCCACCAGGGAGTCTTTTAGACAATGCTGCAAATTCAGGACTTGACCCTGAGTGTAACGGGAGCCAATGAAGAACTGTAAAACATAGAAAAGATAGTGATGGATGCTCTAAATAGATCAGGACAGGGCAAGAGTAAATGATCGGAGATCAGGAAACAAGTGATGTCACGAGTTCTGGCCAAAGGTAATGGTGGCTTTTCTTACTAGGAAGTGAGAATGTAGAACAGATTCGAGATATTTATGTATAACTAAGTAAATTTGGCCACACTGGAATACTGACACATGTTGAACACCAGGAAACATTGGACTACAATGATCTAATAAGGTTCTCCTTTGATCTCCTCACTCATGAATTCATTCAACACTCATTTACTATATGCAAATATTATATTCAAACTCACCAATTCATTATCCAGCTGCATCCGTCTTTCAGTTGAGTTTTCCATTCTAACGTTTATATTTTTTAAAATTTAAGATCTCTGATGTTTGTCATGTGCTTAGTCTGTCCACATAGCAACCCCCTGAGATTTAATTTCTCTTCTTTATCTTCTCAAATAATATTGAGTACACTTTTAAAAGTTTTTTTCTTCCTATTCTGAAGTATTCACTCTATTTTCTCATATAAACACTCATGCAGTTTTTAGGTTTGTGGTCTCTTTCATAATCTGGGCCTTGTTCAGATATTTAGTGAGACTTAGGAGCTCCCTTTTGTGAACTGGGCTGGGTGATAACCTTCATTAATAGCTACGTTGCCTTGTGGTATCATACATCTTGGTACAGCAAATATTCACTTTCGCCACATTCAGCCCCCATGGAATGAATACATACCCCTGAACCTTGGGTGTTAGGCTTGACCATGTGACTTTTCCTGGCCAATGAGATGTTGTTAGCAGGCCTAATAAAAGTAAAGACCTGCTTTAATGATTAACCTTGCTTTCTTAAACTTTCTTCATCCCTGTGAGAAACACATGCCCTAAACAGCTGCTGGTCTCAGAAGAAAGCAAATGGGAGGAAAGGTCTAAACTAAGCCTGTGGCCAGGAGCCAAGAAAAAGTGAGCCCAGCTAGACCAGCTTTATGCCAGCCAATTCTCAACCCATCACTTGAAAAAATATCACCCAGATGACTCCCCCAGGCTAATGAACGAAGTTGTTGTTCTGCCGCTAAGCCATGTCTGATTCTTTGAGACCCCATGAACTGCAGCTTACCAGGATTCCCTGTCCTTCACTATCTCCCAAAGTTTGCTCAAACTCATGTCCATTGAGTTGGTGACGCCATCCAACCATCTCATCCTCTGTCGTCCCCTTCTCCTCCTGCCTTCAATCTTTCCCAGCATCAGGGTCTTTTCCAATGAATCGGCTCTTCGCATCAGGCCACATTATTGGAGCTTCAGCTTCAGCATCAGTCCTTCCAATGAATATTTAGGGTTGATTTCCTTTAGGATTGACTGGTTTAATCTCCTTGCTGCCCAAGGGACTCTCAAAAGTCTTCTCCAGCTCCACAGTGCAAAAGCAGCATTTCTTCGGTGCTCCGAGCTTTTTATGATCCAACTCTCACACCCATATATGAACAAGGAGTAAATATTTATTATTCTATGTCATTATTATTTTTGTGGTGGTTTAACAGCAATATCTGGTTAACACATCTTATCCCTTCTACTAAGAATTTTTCACAACTTCTGGCCCATAAAGAATCTTCTCTTGTTTTCAAGTGCTAGTATCATTCATTTATTAATATTGTATACTCACTGATGTTTATTTACAAGGTTATTTTTTATCATTTATAGGTCTTTGCTGTGAAAGAGGGATATTTCAAAGAATTCTCAGGCCACCATCTTGACTCTAGAAATCTGATCACAAGATTGAATCTCTTGTAGGATTATTCTGACTGATTTAATCAGATAAGCTCTAGGAACTTTGGAGAAGTTCAGAGACTAGCAAGATCCAACCAGTCAATTCTAAAGGAAATCAATCCTGAATATTCATTGGAAGGACTGATGCTGATGCTGAAGCTCCAATACTTTGGCCACGTGATGTGAAGAGCCGACTCATTGGAAAAGACCTTGATGCTAGAAAGACTGAGGGCAGGAGGAGAAGGGAGTGACAGAGGATGAGATGGTTAGATAGCATCCTGACTCAAAAGACGTGAGTTTGAGCAAATTCAGGGAGATAGTGAAAGACAGGGCAGCCTGGCCTGCTGCAGTCCATGGAGTCACGAAGAGTCAGACACAACTTAGAGGCTGAACAAGAACAGGAGAACAGTGCTTGGAGGAGACCACTCATCCCGGGGGCTCAGTTGTAACAAGCCCGTCTGCCGACGCAGGAGACGCTGGCTCAATCCCTGGGCCAGGAAGGAACGCCACCTGCTCTACTATTCTGGCCTGATAAGGCCCCAAGGACAGAGGAACAAGGCGAGCTATAGTCCCTGGGGCTGCAGGAGTCGGACACAACTGAGCACGCGTGCACACACTCATCTGGTAACCATGTCCACGTTGTAGCAAAGGGCTGCTCTCCTGGTGACACCAAGGCTACCACTTCTGGGCTCAGACACCATGATGACATGTCTGCTGCTGGATGGCACCACTAGAAACTCTGCTTCGGGCACCTCTGCCCGCTGGATGATCCTGACCCTGGCTTCATAAGGATGGATCTTGCCCAGCATATGAGTCTTCACTTCGCTAGCTTCGGAACTGAAATCTCCTGCAAGTATCTAGCCAGAGCTGAAGTCACATTCCAGCAAGAAAGGCATGGAAGGTGAATTTCTGGCTTCATCTAGGCGAGGACTAAACCTATAATGTAGGACATTTCTCACACTTAGAAAGGCAGTTAAGGATGTTGACAAGCATGCCTTATGATCACTGTTTGGTTATGTTAAATATGAGAAAAAAAAAAGAAAAGAAAACAAGTTTATACAGTTAAGAAGGTCACAGACTACAACTCTCAATTACAATTAATTGATATAATATTCGTAGATGTCCCTGGCAGAGTCCCCATCACATAGCAGACACTCAACTAATGAGAAATCAGTGAATTTATAAATGAAACTACAAACTACTCCATTAATGCAAAGCACAAATGCCACTATCCTAGATTTGGAGTCTTGTCTCTAATTCTCCAGTGAGCTGCCTTTTTTCCCCCCTGTTCAAATCTTCATGTTTTACTTTCTGTTTTCACCTTTGATCTTCTGTGGGGAAGATTCCATTTCACAGGACACACTTGTCAAAGCCTTGCCGGCTGGACCTACTTAAGCCTTGCCATCTCCTAGTCCACTGGCTAACAGTCTCTTCCTGCAAATGTTCATTCCTGGTCTGCATCAAGAATTTAAAGAGAGAGAAAGATCAGTGGACCAGTGATCCTGAAAATTAGAATTTGACAAAAACAAACAAACAAACAAAAACACCTTTCCGACATGCCAAAATTAATATGCAATAATATATCATGGGGACTTCCCAGGTGACTCAGCGGTAAAGAATCCCCCTGCCTGTGCAGGAGATGCAGGTTTCATCCCTGGGTTGGGAAGATCCTCTGGAGGAGGAAATGGCAACTGTCTCCAGTATTCTTGCCTAGAGAATCCCATGGACAGAGGAGCCTGGAGGCTACAGTCCATGGGGTCACAAAGACTCAGACACAATTAAGCAAGTGAGCACACAGTATGTAATAAAGTGTGTCCCCTCCCTTTCTTGTCTTCTTGAACTAGCGAAATTCCACATGTGATGAAGTCGTGTCCGACTCTTTGGGACCCCGTGGACTGTAGCCCACCAGGCTCCTCCATCCATGGGATTCTCCAGGCAAGAATACTGGAGTGGGTTGCCATTTCCGCCTCCAGAAGTAAGACCTAGAGGACAGCAAATGTAAATTAATAAAGAAAAATGAAAACATAACTTTATAGCTTTGTTAATGTAAAAATATACTTTACACTTTAGGTATTTAGAGGATTGGGCAACTTCTGAAAAAAAAAATTCAACTTTTATTGAAACCCCCTTGTATGCCAGGCTGTTGGCCTCTGAGGTACAGAGGTGAGCAGTACCAATGGGGTGAAAAAAGAGTGAAAGCGTTAGTCACTCAGTTATGTCCTGCCCGTTGCAACCCCGTAGACTGTACGCTACTCCTCTGTCCGTGGAATTTTCCAGGTAAGAATATGGGAGTGGGTTGCCATGCCCTCCTCCAGGAGACCTTCCTGACCCAGGGATTGAACCTGCGTCTCCCACATGCAGGCAGATTCGTTACCATCTAAGCCAGGACTGGCTCCAAATCTGCTATATTTGCACTTGGGCTTCTCAACCAGATCCTTCTACTAAGCTCAAAATATTTCTTTATCCAAGAAAACAGATCAATATCTCTCTGAAAAAAAAAAATTAGGAGAGAAGGAAGAAAGGGAGGATGGAAGGGAGAGACAAAATCTTAGCCTGGGTTCCTCATAAATCAGAGTCTGAGACAATGGTTTATGGGTGGGGGGGACATTTACTTGAAAGTGTGGGCTGTGGAGGAAGAATTGAGAGAAGAAGGACTGAAACAGGAAAGGAAAGCGTCATCTTCCTTCCTCCCTCCCTGCCTGCCTTCCATTCCGTGTTGACTGTCATAGGTGACTGGACTCTTGGTCCCACTCCCCTTTCTTCCATTCCATTCCTGCTTTCAATTCCCTGTTGACTGTCATAGAGGACTGGACTCTTGGTCCCATTCAGGAGCCTTTTAACACGTTGCTGACCAATGACCTATTAATACATCTCTTGTTACCCAAACGTTACTGACTGGAGACATAGCAATATGTTTTTAGAGATTAATACAATTAACATCATAGTGGGAAGTTGTTAGAGCCTAAAATTGATCAAAGGTTCATTATGCAACTTATGATGGTTGTTATCTTTCACATTGTGCTTCAATTACATTTTTGTTCCAATCTTACGTATATTATAAATGCAAGCTTATTACCATAAAATTTTCGAAAATGATGCATCCTGAAATTTTGAATGAAGATGAATTTTTTAGTGAATTTTATGCAGATACTGTCTCCAATTGTCTGAATGACATATGCTAGTGTTTCAGAAGATGACAGTTCTTGAAAACATAGTTCTGATTCAGATGATGTGATTTTACAATAAAAAAAAAAGACAAACATCTTTAAGGATTGATTCCGATTACGAAAGTGAAAATGAAATTCAGGGTGCTGGGGAAGACTCTACAGGTGTGTGAGATGTACCTATTGAATGTAATA
This sequence comes from Capricornis sumatraensis, assembly GCF_032405125.1. Lineage (NCBI taxonomy): Eukaryota > Metazoa > Chordata > Mammalia > Artiodactyla > Bovidae > Capricornis > Capricornis sumatraensis. Next base: position 113,930,669 of record NC_091075.1, on the reverse strand, counting down.
ACCTGCAAAGTGTTAGTGACATGACAGATTTTTTGGCCAGCCAAAATAAAAATCGCCAGCCACAGGCGTTAGTTTTTGCCAAAAATCCCCCGGTTAGTAACAAATTAAAAATGCAAGGAAGGAAAGAAGAGAGGAAGGAAGGAAGACAAGCTCTTGACATTTTGATTTTGGAGTCAGAAGCATTAATAGAAGCAACACTCAAATATTGGACAGTGGTGCAGTGGTAAAAAATCCGCCCACCAATGTGGGAGACATAAGAGACGTAGGTTTGATCTCTGTGTTGGGAAGACGCCCTGGAGGAGGAAACGGCAACCCACTCCAGTATTCTTGCCTGGGAGCTCCCACGGACAGAAGAGCCTGGTGGGCCACAATTTGTGGGGTCGCTAAGAGTCGGACACAACCGAGTGCACATCACCATGTCTATAATTATTGTGGCTTACCCTTCCTGATGATTTCATTTGCTCTCAAGAGCAACCCTTGGAAGTAGGGATCATTGCTCATAGAGTAGTGAGCTTCAAAGTGTGGGCCCTGGAGTCAGACAGCTTGGAAAGAAACACTGGCTCCATCGCTTATTAGTTATGTGACCTCGGGCAAATTGCTTACAGTTTTTCTCATCTGTGAAAATGGAGATAATAAAGGCACATACCTCCAAGGGCTGTTTGTTGTGAGGATTAAATGAGTTAATATTTTTAAAGTACTCAAAACAGTTCTGGCAAAGAGTAAGTTAGCTATTATAAAAGCCTGCCTTTTTTTTTTTTTTTTTTTCCTGATGCTCTTAACTGGGCTAAAGGACAGATTTCAAATGCTTTCTGATCCATAAAATAGTAACAGCTCTTGCATTAGCAGAATTACTTTGAAACTCTTCAAAGTGAAATGTGCAAGAAACTGTCCTCAACAAGGCTACTGGGCAGCTGGGAAGTTCTGAAACGGAGGGGTGGGGCTCAACTGGGAAAGGGCGTTTGGAACAAACACACACTTCACTCATCAACAGCTTCTTGTGGGATGTCTTCCCTTCATCGTTTCTCTAAAATGTAAAATCGTCATTCTGGGCAGGGTGCCAGGTTTCTCTCCCTGGGACCCAGTAAGCCAGTGTTCCCTTCTCCCTGGCCATTTGGAGCGAAAGAGAAGCCAAGATCTTGTTTCAGTCCAAATGTTCAATGTTTATGGAAATGGGTTTGGATGGTTTACAAAAGCTAACCACCCTCCCCCTTTCCACTCCAGTGGACCGATTTTAGCAATTCCGGGGTTCTCTTCCCTGTTTCCTACCCCGCTTCTTGGCAAACTGGCAAAGAAGTCTCCTCTCCCTCACGTCTCAACATCCCATGGATTCTACACAATCTGTGAGGCCATCAGCATGTTGAAAAAAAAACATATCCCTTGCTGAAGCCTGGGAGGCCACACTTAGCACAATCAGGAGTAGGGCATATTTAGAGAGCAGGTCTACGGTTTGATAATGGCGGAAGCAGTGTCGCAGCTGACTCACAGAGCCTTCAGCCTTGACCGAGAGAAGAGCTGGGGAGACAGCGGGAGCAGGCAAGATGGTGAGAGACGCTAAGCCATTTTCCCCACTTGGGAGGCGTATTAAATATTGGCAGACAGCAATCATTGCAAAATGTGTATTTATTTATTTATTGGAATGGATGTACTCAGCCATTGCCTCTTCCCTCTGGGGGCAGCCGGGAGAGACAGAAAATGAGCCTGACTCGTATCTTGCTTTTACAGCTTAAATGACTCCTCTCAGAGTCCATAAACAAGTCATCTCTTATAGTCTCACCCGTGCTCACACCCACCCTCGGATCTCAACCCAAATTCCATTTAGATTCTAGAGTCTCCAAACCAAAATGGACCAGTGTGTTTCCTGGCAGTGGTAGAAGTGAAACTAGAGGCTCGCTCTCTGAATCCTGCCTGCTTATAAATTGTGTCCATGTACACACACACACACACACACACACACACACACACACACACACACATGCACACACACAAGTATCCTGTACACAATTCTGAGTCAAATAACTGCACTCTTCACTGAAAAACCGTTTAAGCTTTCTGAGAATTGTGGAAATCTTCTAGATAAAGTCCCCAACCACCCCAGATCCCTCTCATTTCCCGTTCATGCTGAACTTTGTCTTCCGCCCTACCCACATTAGTTACAGTTCCTCAACTATCAAGCCGGCTTCCCTTGTAGCTTACTTGGTAAAGAGTCTGCCTGCAAGGCAGAAGACTTGGGTTCGATCCCTGGGTCAGAAAGATCCCCTGGAGAAGGAAATGGCAACCCACTCCAATATTCTTGCCTGGAGAATCCCATGGAGAGAGGAGCCTGACAGGCTACAGTCCATGGGGTTGCAAAGAGTCGGTCACGACTGACCGACTTTCACTCGATTTCAGCTCTAGTTGTTTCCCTGTTCCTGTCTGTCTTTACTGATTCACACAAGATTTTTTTTTCCCTCCAATAGAATGTCTCTGTCTTTTGTGTTCCATTAAATGTTAGAGCCAAGAGGTTACCCTTCAGAGTTCAACTGTCTTCATTTCCAGGTGAGATATTAAAAAAGTCTGGAGAGAAAAATGCTCTAAGACGACTCTCCAAGTGCTTACTGGATTTTGAACCCAGAGTGGGACATTCCTAAAGGAAGACAGAGATATCTCTTAAACTCCTGGGCATGTCTCCACCATTTTGGAAGGGAGTGGCCTCAACGTTTGTGCAGGTTGTACAAAGCAATTTACTAATAGACACAGTTACCCACATGAGTTAGTGAAGTCAGTCACTGGATAGGGGATATGAGTTCAAAATCCACCTCAGCCTCTTTTGTGGCCATGGGCAATTCAGTTATGCTCACCAACCCTTTAAGGGCTTGGCTTCATCATCTATAAAATGGGGGCATAGAACCAAATGAGATCCGGAGTTGCTGTAATAATTAAAACAGTTAATGTTATTTGAGGACTGGACCAAGAGTTTTAAAAGCCATTTTGCAAGGCGTGAGTAGTTGCCAGAGTTTAGGCATGATGGGGGTGAGAGTGGTGGCTGTGTCTATGAAGGGGTAGAGAAATCTGTGTGGTGACAGAATAACTGTGAGGGGACGCTGGATGACATCACAGAATGACGCTGCGGGGGACTAGATGGATCTCACATGATAAAATGCCACAGAATTACACCCACATTGTACCACTGTCAAGTTTCTTGTTTGGTACTGTATTAGAATCATGTAAGATATAATCATTGAGGGGAAACTGAGGTAAGAATACACAAGACCTCTGTAATATTTCTGCAATTTTTGTCAAAATATAATTGGGCTTCTCTGGTGACTCAGATGGTAAAGAATCCGTCTGCAGTGCAGGACACCCGAGTTCGATCCCTGGGCAGGGAAGATTCCCTGGAGGAGGGCACGGCAACCCACTCAAGTATTCTTGTCTGGGGAATCCCATGGACAGAGGAGCCTGATGGGCAACAGTCCAGGGGGGTGCCAAGAGTCAGACAGAACTGAGCGACTAAGCATACACACATATAATTAATTTTTTTTAAAAAAACACAAAATGAATAAAATCCATTTCCAATGAAAACACTAAACCTTAGAAAGGTTAAATAACTTGCCCGAGGTAACACAAGCATTGCATGACAGAGACAAGCTTCCAGCCCCACCTGTTGACAGTGAAGACCACGTTTTCCCACTCTGCGATGGCACTGAACACGGCGCCAAGCGTTGCCCCCATCCTCTGTGTCCAGGCTGTAACACGTAAAAATTGGTCATCTGCTTGTTTCTGAGACAAGCAAGGGACAGCTAAGTACTTGTTCTTCTACCCCGTTCCTTTAGGCATTTATAATGTGAACAAACCCTCTAGATCTCACAAAAGCCACAGAGATGTGAAAACGGTCATCACTAACGATCCTAATTCAAAGGGTTAAGGACACGTCAACCTCAGAACATAAGGTGTGACCTGATATATATTTGGACCCCATTTACCTCACCCTGGAATAATCAGCACGTTCAGTTGTGATCATGCAGACTCAAGCAAACCTTACGTCTAGAGCAGGCACACTCGCTTTGGGATTTCCTCCACGCGCAGCCAGCACTCAGCTACTGAGTGCTCCATAAACGTCCCTTCGGAGCTAGCTGGACACATTCGTCTCCAGAGCTGTTTGTGTGACCATGTGGCCCTGCCCTGCTGAATTGAGTACCATTTCTGCGCTTCTTCCCTTTTCTTCAACCCCATTTCCATTTTTCTGGTTTGCTCTTTTACACGAAGCACTGAGCTAGGCTTTGTGCAGAGTGAAGAACAAGTGGATTAAGCCAAAACTCAATTAGCAGTGTCCTTACCTGGAAGAGCAGTCCAGATGAAAAGATACAGAACATCAAAGAACGAAGAAGGATAAGATATGATAGGGAAGACTTCATGGAGGAGGTAATACCAACATGGACTTAAAAGTTCATTGATCCAACTCTTTTATCCTTGAAGGCATAACCTTGGCAGAGAGGAGGTTCTAAGTATCAGCTGTTGTTCAGTTGCTCAGCCGAGTCCGACTCTTTGCGGCAGTATGGACTGCAGCACGCCAGTCTTCTCCGTCTTTTCCAGCACCGCCGGTCAAAAGGATCAATTCTTCGGCACTCAGCCTTCTTTATCATTATCAGCTGGAATTTGAACAAATCCACTCCACATTCCTCTGTTTTTATCGAGTGCCAAGGACAGAATCCGTGGTCGAGTCAGAACAAGTGCAACAGTCCAAGGTAGGTTTTTAAAAGTCTAAAGAACACCATGGTAGTTATTGTTGCGTTTAGTCGCTCAGTCGTGTCCAGCTCTTTGCGACCCCATAAACTGTAGCCCACCAGGCTCCTCTGTCCTTGGGATTTCCCAGGCATGAATACTGGAGTGGGTTGCCATTTCCTTCTCCAAACACCACGGGGAGGATGCCAAATATTCAGTGTAGATTCAATCCTTAACAATAAAAAAATCCTTCCCATTTTCTTCAAAGGCACAGTTGAGATAAAAACATACCAACCTACATTCATGAACAGAACATGAGTATGGCTGCAGGCAGTTGACGGATGGCCAGGCCAACATTTCTCTTTTTCCTTGACCTGCAGGAAGCACTGGGCCAGTCCCCACAGTCATCCGCCCAAACCTGGACACACCCAGTGCAGAAAGCTCCCGGCCGAGGCCCCCACAGGGCTTCCTCTAGGCCCCCTGCCTGCTCTTCTATTTCTCCAAGGTATTGGAGAAGTGGGACTTCCCAGGCGGCAAGAGTGGTAAAGAACCCACCTACCCGTGCAGGAGCACGAGGAGATGCAGGTTCCATCCCTGGGTCAGGATGATCCCCTGAAGGAGGAAATGGCAACCCACTCCAGTAGTCCTGCCTGGAGAAGCCCGGGGACAGAGAAGCCTGGCAGGCTACAGGCTACAGTCCATGGGGTTTCAAAAGGTCAGACGCAACTAAAGCAACTTAGCACACTGGAGAAGTAGCCCCAATGGAAGTAACTCATCCTCAGAGTAGTGATGAGATCTGAGTCTCAGATTTGTGTTTTACGTAGGCAAGTAGAGAAAATGGGCTTGTGAATTCCCTTTGAGAATAGCATATCAGGCTGATCAAACTTAAGGAAAAGTGTTTGCTCTTCTAAAGCCCAACCTCTCCACTGACTTCCCCTGCACTCCCAAAGTTACCTCTTTCCCTCAAGGGCAGAAGCTGGTGTCCATCTGCTGAGATCATAGTACAGAAGATGTTCAGGGATGCTATTTCACCTGGATAGAATCATCTCCCAAATAGTTCAGGCTCTTGGTTATATTCATGTGTTATTTTGATCATTATTTTCTCAGCATCTTTTAATTGACTGTAAATAGCTGCATAGTCCCAAGCAGTCATAGCTACACAATCACAACTTAATGTTCCAATTCTGTGTTCTCATACTCATTAAAATACACACACGACTGTTAAAATGAGGATGGGTAATTACCTCCTACCACCTACGGTCATCTGCTTTTATCATTGGCGGATGTGCAGACCCACTTTGGGAACTGCCTTCCAATGCTACAGTTCTGAGTATCACAGACCGGGTTTGAATCTGTTTAAGAAGGAAGGGATATGTTGTAACACAGGCTCAACTAGGAAAATACAGTGTAGCAAGATGTATGCAGTTCAAGCCTGCCAGAGAACAGCAGGAGGCACATATTCACAGGTTTCTAAATAGACATGAAAGAGCTAAGCTGATCCCTGGGGAGGCAAGTGTGTCCATTCTGGACTTGTCTTGTTCTGAGCTGCTGAGTGAATTTCTGTTTGTATTTGAAGAGGAGTATTGGTTTTTCCTCTCACTTGAAAACAGAAGATGAAAAGAATTCTACATGTCTCTTCTGTTTCAACAGGATGGATGGAGTGGGCATTCTCCTTGAATCTCCATCAGTGTGTTTTGTTTTGCCTTTTTTTTTTTTTTCATTTGTTTGTTTTGGGTTGTCTGTTGAAAACACTGATGGGGTTTTGTTGTATGTATCAGAATGTATCCAAGTGACCCAAGTGTAAGGCCACTTGAATCCACTCGTAAAGAAACAGCCATGCAATACTACTAATTCATGAAGTCTCAAATGCGGTCTTTTCTGTATTAGGGAACCAACATTTTAACTAAAGTTTGCAAAATATGCTTGAAGTCATAAATGGTATTTTCTCCAAGCATTTCTCAGAGCACTATCTTTTCCCCAGAAGAGCATCTAGGTCATAACTCTTTTTAAAAAATACTTACTTTTTATTTATTAGGGCTTCCCTGGTAGCTCAGTTGGGAAAGAATCCACCTGCAATGCAGGAGACCCTGGCTCAATTCCTGGGTCAGGAAGATCCACTGGAGAAGGGATAGGCCACTCACTCCAGGATCCTTGAGCTTCCCTGGTGGCTCAGCTGGTAAGGAATCCGCCTACAATGTGGGAGACCTGAGTTTGATCTCTGGGTTGGGAAGATCCGCTGGAAAAGGGAAAGGCTACCCACCCCAGTGTTCTGGCCTGGAGAATTCCATAGACTGAATAGTACATGTGGTTGCAAAAAGTCAGACGTGACTGAGCGACTTTAACTTTCACTTCATTTTTATTTATTCATTGGCTGCACTGGGTTCTAGTTGGAGCATGTGTAATCTAGCTCCCTGACCAGGGATGGAACTTGGGCCCCTTCTCTGGGAGTGCAGAGTCTTAGCCACTGGACACCAGAGAAATCCCAGATCATAAGTCTTAATGTTTTCCCCCTTATAAAGGGGGCATTGGCAATGCCCTCTAGGGCATTTCCCCTAGAGGGGAAATGACAGACATTGGCAACACATTTTTGGTGACTCAACAGCCTTTTGAAATACTGAGCACAACCCTCATGATTCATATTCCAATTCTCAAAGTTGTTGGAAAATTGCTTCATCATCTTGACAAACATTTTCACAAGAAAGCCTTTGACATTTCTTACCTCTTGTAAGATAGTGTGTCAGAGTCCCGGGGGGCAAGTTTGCAGGCTCCGCCCTCGTAGAAAAGATGGAGTGTGTGGACAAGAGTGTGGAATGTTAGAAAAAGTGTTTTTTTTGGAGTGAAGAGAGCTGAGTTCAAATCGTAAGTCATATGATGTCTGTCTTAGGGGAAACCAACTCTTCTTTCCAATAGAGATGACTTGCCTGGTGTTGAACTCCTAAGCATTGAAATACTTTGCATCCATTAAACATAGTAGCTTCCCTGAAGCCAACAGACAGAAAAGTTTGGGAGGGAGCTCAAGGGTGCTTTTCTCACCTGTGGGGATATCCTCCTAATACCCTCTGCATCTGGTGTATGTTTTGTTTACGCAGTAAGGAGCATAGATCCCCATACATTTTGAGGAAAGAATACAAGCAGAGAAACTTCCCTTTCAAACACACACAGGCACACACACACATGCTCAGAGTAACTAAAGACAGGGCGAATACCAGTTTGTGAGTCTGTGCTTGTTTTGGGCCAAACATGTGCATAGAGAAAGAGTGTCTTTCTTACATTCCTTACATTTCAGGAGAAGAACCACCAATGGATGCTGAATACAAGTGATTATGCTCAGTCACTCAGCTGCGTCTGGCTCTTTGTGATCTCGTGGACTGTACCCTACCAGGCTCCTCTGTCCATGGGATTTCCCAGGCAAGAATACTGGAGAGGGCTGTCATTTCCTCCTCCAAGGGATTTTCCTGACCCAGGGATCAAACTCGTGTCTCCTGAGTCTCCTACATTGGCAGGTGGATTCTTTACCACTGAGCCACCTCGGAAGTCATGAAGAAAGTTGTAGGATCATAGGCAGCAAACAAATAAATGAAGTTCAATGATTCCTACATCTCTACTTCTATTAAAATATTTTTAAATCCAAGTAAAATAAAACTGACTACTTTTAAAAATTTTTTAAATTAGAGATAAAATGTACCTGCCTCAAGCTTCCTGAGGGCTCCTCCAAGCTGGAGCTGCCTTCCTAAACTTTTCTGGGACCAGCTCTTCTAAATGGTCATAGCTTGTGCCTTTCTGGTGGTTAACTATTTTAAATATCCCTGTTGCTCTCAAGCCTCTGTGTCTGACTCTTTGTGACCTATGGACAGTAGCCCTCCAAGCTCCCCTGTCCATGGAATTCTCCAGGCAAGAATACTGGACTGGGTTGCCATTTCCTCCTCCAGGAGACCTTCCCGGCCCAGGGATCGAACCCAGGTCTCCTGACTCTCCTGCACTGAGAGGCGGGGTTTTTTGTTTTTTTTTGTTTTGTTTTGTTTTTTTTCACCACTGCTGAGACACGACTGAGCGACTAAACAACAACAAGGATTATCATAGTGATTGAAAGAAACAACTGAATGTGTCCAGCAATGCAGCAAACGATCAACAGATGTTAACCGCTGTTACTCTTCATGTCAAAGAGATTTAGTCTTCATTCCGAAAGACCTTTCTTCTCCACCGATTTGAATAAATGTTTCCAAGCCCAGGACTCAAACTCCCATATATACAAACAAACACTCACACACACACACACACGCACGCACGCACACACACACTGTAATGTTCTTGTCACAACTAGTTTGTAGCTGAAAGATCAGAGGCCCCTTCTCCTGTCGCAGAACTTGACATTAGGCAAACATGGTGATATCCTTGAAAATACAGAATTTCACGTTACCACATCTCAGCCCTCCCTGGAGCCTCCCCTCCGTGCTTCCAAACTCCCTTTCATGGGCTGTCAGATCGATTTTGCAGCCTGTTTGAGCAAGTTGATTAGGGCCTGAGGGAGCTGCCCTGGCTTTCCTGCAGACCGATGAGGAGGGGGCCGGGCTGCTGAAGGCTGGGAAATCCACCTCCTTTTTTCTCTTCAAACTATGTTCTGGGGGGTGCGGGGAGTGATTTTGCCCAGTTTTGCAGCTTCCTAATGTCCCCCAGTCATTTGAGCTGGAACATATAAATCCAAGCTTCTGCCAGACACAGATTTTTTTCAATCAGTCTGTTTTAATTGCACAAACGTTCCTCTTTGTCTTGAAGGGAAAACATGATGCAGGGTTCATTGTAAAAGGATTTTGCCTTGATTGGCATAATGAAGAGTTTCTGTGCAAATGTACCATATAAAGACCAGACGAAAATCCTCTGTCCATGGGATTTTCCAGGCAAGAATACTGGAAATGGTTGTCATTTCCTTCTCCGGGGGCTTTTTCCAACCCAGGGATTGAACTCAGAAACCCCGAACTGCAGGCAGATTCTTTACTGTCTGAACCACCAGAAAAGTCTCTCTTTTCAAATTGACTCCAAAAATCAAGGAGCTCTTATCTGTAATCTTTTAATTAAAAAAAAAAGCATGCATGCATACTAAGTTGATTCAGTCATGTCCAACTCTTTCCAACACTACGGACTGTAGCCCACCAGGCTCCCCCGTCCATAGGATTCTCCAGGCAAGAATTCTGGAGAGGGTTGCCATTTCCTTCTCCACTGAAAAGCATAAATAGAGGAAAAATAAATAAACAGCCTTCCTCTCTCCTAAATTATTGTTTTCAAATTCTAAAGCAAGTTTTTGTAGAGTTTGCCTGTATTAAAACATTGAAGGCATCAAGGAGGAGGTTTGGAGGGTGGGAAGGGGTGGTGGGAATCTCCTCTCTTGAGAAGGGACCAGCATTATTAGGATCCTGGAAGTGTACTTGGAGCTCTCTCACACGTTCAAAGTTGCCATTGCTTTATAAAGTGTAAGACAGAGGGCCGGAGGAGAAGGGGTCAGCAGAGGATGAGACGGTTAGATAGCATCACTGACTCAGTGGACAAGAGTCTGAGCAAGCTCTGGGAGATAGTAGAGACCAGAGGAGCCTGGCATGCTACAGTCCATGGGGCTGCAAAGAGTCAGACACCATTGGCGACTGAGCAACAATAAATTTATTCTAAGAAAATGTGATTTAGCTTTCATCCATTAAAGGTATTGTTTAGGAATTCCCTAGCTGTCCAGGGGTTATGACTTCACATTCCACTATAGGGGTACAGGTTCAATTCCTGGTGGGGGGATCTAAGATCCTACCTGATGCAAAATGCAACCAAAATTTTTTATATTTTTAATTAAAATACATACATTATTTAAACCATGTTCTGTGTCGAATTTTGTCCCCAACAAAGATACATTTGAGTGTAACTCAGGACATCAGTGAATGTGACCTTCTTTGGAAGTCAGGTCAGATGAAATCCAGTTAAGATGAGGTCCTACTGGACTATGGTGAGCCATAATCTGATGACTGGCCATGAGGAAAGATGGAGACAGGGAGACCAGACATGCAGGGAAGAAGCATGGGAAGTCAGAAGCAGGAGCAGAGTTATGCTGCCACCAGCCATGGGATGCCAAGGATTGCTGGAATCTACTAGAAGCTAGAAGCATTCTTCCCTAGAGACTTCAGAGCACGGCACTGACGACACCTTGATTCCAGACTCCTGCCCTCCGGAATTGTGAGAACACATTTATGTTAAGTCACCAAGTTTGTGGTGATTTTTTATAATTTTTGTTTTGTTCAGTAGCTAAGTCATGTCCAGCTTTTTGTGACCCCATGGACTGCAGCAACCCAAGCTCCTCTGTCCTCCACTATCTCCTGGATTCACTCAAATTCACGTTCATTGAGTCAGTGATGCCATCCAACCATCTCATCCTCTGTCGTCCCCTTCTCCTCTTGCCCTCAAGCTTTCCCAGCATCAGGGTCTTTTCCAGTGAGTCACCTCTTTGAATCATGTAGCCAAAGTATTGGAGCTTCAGCTTCAATATTATTCTTCCAATGAATACCCAGGACTGGTCTCCTTAAGGATGCACTGATTGGATCTCCTTGCAGTCCAAGGGACTCTCAAGAGTCTTCTCCAACACCACAGTTCAAAAGCATCAATTCTTTGGCACTCAGCTTTCTTTATGGTCCAACTCTCACATCCATACATGACCACTGGAAAAACCACACCTTTGACTATACAGAGTTTGTTGGCAAAGTGATATTTCTGCTTTTCGATACACTGTCTAGGCTTGTCTTTGTTATAATAACCCTAGGAAATTAACACAAACCCCAATCCCTAGGATTTGACAATGAAAAAAGAGACAAGCCTGCCCGCCATTATGTGGGAACAAGACAACATGGCTGAGCCTCCTGAATAAGCTGAAGTAAAAGCTTCCTTTGAAAACCCCGTCTGAGGGGAGTGGGGGCTTAGTGTGTCAAACTCCCTGCCCTCCCATATCTGCATCTTGTTTCACATGCATCTCTCCTGATTTCCACCCAGAGCATTTCAGCTCTTCAGATTCCCTCTAACCTCCCAGCCTTTCCACGTCGCAGGGCTGGAGGTGCCAAATCTGAAACACAGGCACAGTCTCACCCTCCCGCTGATCAACTCCACTTTCCCTGGGGGTGTTGGGGGAGTCGCCTTGAACACACTGGCCCGTTTGCAAATCAGAGACAGGAATATGAACCCCACACAGTTTTGGAGAACTTTCCATAAAGTGATTTACATTTAAAAAGATCTTGACATCTAATCGTTCTTTGATAAAATTTAATGCCTCTCATTTCCCTTCCCAACAGACATACATACTATGAGTTAAAAATGGTAAGAAGGTAAGTCTAGAGAAGCCAGGCAAAGAAGAGAAGATTAGGAATTCCTGAGCACAGAGGAGGACCCCTCCAAGGGCCAGGCATTCCGTAGAGCCTTTGTAAGAGCCGGTGAATATTTACCCACAGTCCAGGAAGCACATTCTGCTGTCTCCCCAGTTTTCTGGAAAGAGCCTAAATTTACAACAGGGCTTATCAACCCAGCACTATTTCGGAACAGATAATTCTTTACAGAGCAGGGCTGTCCTGTGTGTTTTTGGATGTTCACCAGACCCCTAGCCTCCTCCCACTAGATGTCAGTAATACCCCTTCCCCCAACTGGGACAACCAAAAATGTCCCAGACATTTCCAGATGTCCCCTGGGGGGAAAATCATGCTGTTTGAGAACCACTGGTTTAGAGAGATTCAGTTACTGCTCCAACATCGTAAAGCCAGTACCACTGAGGGTTTCAAAACCCAAGTGGATTTCATTAATGAAGAGTAACAGAGAAGGTGAGAGGTGAGTGTCTACTCCAAGACGTAGACAACTGGCTTTTTCCCTATTCCATTGTTGGCCCAGTAACACTGACTTTTGATGAAAGCAGTAAGGGATGCTCTTTATACTTAAAACACATCCCAGGACACAGTGAGACAAGCGCAGAGGGTTTGAATTCGGAAGATTTCTCACAAGGGTCAAGTTAGGTGATGAAGATACACTAATCCCTCCTTGTACAGAAATCGAATTTTTAGATGATCTTAGAGTCAACTACAATAAAGACATCCTCACCCAGCCTCCCTTGCAGCCATGTGACTCAGATCTGGCCAATGGATGCGAAGTGCTAGAAATACAAGCATCTTCTGGGACACCTGCTCCAAAGAATGGCATATGCTCCCCTCTTAATCACTTCTTCTTCAAGGAGGAGCTTGGCAGCCATCAGAGACTGTGAAAGAAAGACAGCGTCTTAGACATGGTAGAACCAGGAGCCAGAAGCACCTGCCTGGGCCCTGCCAGCCTTGCAGAGCAGAGCTGCCTGGCCACCAGGGACTTTACCCAAGAGAGAACTAAGTTTCCACGTTTCTTTCAGGCACTTTCTCTTTGGGTCTCTGCCATAGACAGCTGAGACAATAGCTGTATCTCTCTGTAGAGGGTATAAACACCTTCAAAATGATACATTGGACCTTCTGACATTAGCATTTAATAGGACTCATACCTTAATCCAAGCAATTATTCAGCAGCTGAAGCCCGACCACTGATCCAAAGGGCTGCACATCGGGTTGGCAGAGCGGTGGTGTGAAGTAGGTGAAGACATAGGCTTTGACCTTCAGTTGGCCAAGTTCAAATTTCTGCCTTCTGTTCAAAGCTGTGTGACTTCAGGGGAGCAATTTATAATCTTTTCATGCTTCAGTTTCTATTGTTACAAAATGAGGAGTAAAATTGTACCTCTTTCGGGAACTTTTTTGTGTGAACTAAATAAGTTAGTACATATAAAGCACTTGGAGAAGGAAATGGTGACCCGCTTCTTGTATTCTTGCCTGGAAAATCCCATGGACAGAGGAACCTGGCAAGGCTACAGTCCATGGGTTTGCAAAGAGTAGAACACGGCTGAGTGACTAACCAATATACAACATTATGGAGCACTGCAACAGCTCATGGCATGTGTAAAACCAGCCGACAGATATTACCCACCGTTACCTCTTATATATTGCAGTTTAGCTCTCATTCTCCCTGCATGTGTGTGTACACACACACACACACATGCACACACACTGATCTTCCCCTCTGTTTATCTCTCCAACATAGTTATTTGATCTACTCTGTATTTGGTATTTATCAGACTGATTTGTGTAAATCTATTCACAGCTAATTAGGTTTCCCTTCTGAAATGTTTTCTCTTGACTTAATAATGGCCTTGCATTTAATCTGCTTAATGTTCTACCAACTCATCACAAATTCCTCTCCAAACCCTATGGGAATCTCAACACACCCCTCAGCTGTTTCTCTGTTGGAAACCCTCTTCCGCAGCTTTCTAGCACTCTCTGGATGCAGTTTCTTCTGAGTCTGCTTCTCATCGTCTGGGGACCCCTTCCCTGCTCCGCTGGGTGGGACTCACTCTTCCCAGAGTCCCGCCTCTCCCAACCTCTGCTCCTATGTCTTTTTTGTTGTGAATCACACCCTTTTCAGAAAGGGACTGTGAAGAGGGGGGTTTTTGAGATTTTCAATGGCTACAAACCTCTTTACTCTAGCACCACATTTGAACAATCCTGGGTTGGATATAGAGCCCTGGAATGGAGGGAACTTTCCCTCTGAATCTAAAGTTGCTCCTCCGTCTCCGGGCTCCCAGGACTGCTACCAAGACGTGTGGCGTCATTCTGATCCCTAATATTTTGCAGGTGCACTAGTTTCTCTCTTTGGAAGATTTTTGATCCTTTTTTTTTTTTTCAGTGTTCTGAAATTTCCTTCTAATATGCCTCGATCAAGGTCTTTTTAAAAATTCTTGATATTGTTTTTAAAATATGGGGAGTTTTCTTCTGTTATTTTCCTGGTTTCTGTCCCTCATTCTCCTTGCTTCATCTACTTTCTTTGTCTCTTTTTCTGCTTTCATCGGGATGCTTCAACTTTGCCTTGCAACTACTTTATTGACTTTTTAATCTTTCCAGTAATAGTATATATTTTCTTAATTTTCAAGAGTTCTCTTTTCAATTCTTCTGAATACTCCTTTACAGTCCTTTCATGGGTACACTATCTAGCCTTACCTTCCTAAGGCATTATTGTTAATTGTTGTGTTGTTGTAAATTTTCTTCTTTTTACCACATTGCTCCTTTTTCCTCTGGGTTTCTTTCTTTTAATGGCTTGTTGAGGTGCCTATTTTTCATACTAGATTTTTTTTGCAAATATCAGATGATCTGCAGTTGTCTGTTCATATTTGGAGTGAGACTTTTAGAAGCTGCCGAGGACCCCTATGTGTGGGCAAGATTTACCAAGTAATGGAGTTTACCATAAAATGACAAGCCATGGACCCGGCTGTTATGAGGGACCTCTCCCCGAAACTGTCAGTATCTGCTGATATTTTTATTTGGGCTTGACTGTTTCTACTCAGAGAATCCTCCAAGCTCCCATTAAGGGCTGTAAGTTTGCCTATGAACATTCATAGCATAGTCAGAGGCTGAGAATTTCACAGCTGAATTTGTAGATTCCCACTCAATCTACATTTATTATTATTGTGAAGCTCCTGTGTTTCTCTATCTTATGTCTCAGGTCCCAGAGTCCAGAGTCTATTTGGTTTCACTTCTGCTTAGAGCCAACCTTCAGTTTTCCACCAGGTAGGACAGGACAGTTCCTACTTAGAGGAAAGACCTGGGCCCTTCCTGTTTCCATGAAGACTTTCAACCATCCGTCCTGCTCTCAGTTCCTTGTATCCCCTGCCTTCAATTCTGCCTGATGCTCTGATCCCCTCTGCAGGATTTTGTAACATCTGTCTGTTTTCTTCTTATGTTTAGAGCTTCCTTGGTAGTTCAGCTGGTAAAGAATATGCCCGCAATGTGGGAGACCCTGGTTCAACTCCTGGGTCAGGAAGATCTGCTGGAGAAGGGATAGGCTACCCACTCCCATATTCTTGAGCTTCCCTTGTGGCTCAGCTGGTAAAGAATCCACCTGCAATGCAGGAGACCTGGGTTTGATCCTTGGGTTGGGAAGATCTCCTGGAGAAGGGAAAGGCCACCCACTCCAGTATTCTGGCCTGGAGAATTCCATGGACTGTACAGTCCAGAGCTGGACATGACTGAGTGACTTTCACTTATGTTTACCCCAGTGAGCAATTAAAGTTCAACTTATTCAGTCACACAGCCCAGCTGCCAAGATTCAGTCTGCTTTCCAGATTTTGAAAATGAGCTGATCTCTCCCGTCCACTTTAGCCAGCTTCCCTGATAGCACAGATGGCGAGGAGTCTGCCTGCAGTGCAGGACAGTCCAGTTCGATCCCTGGACTAGGGAGGTCCTCTGGCAAAGGGAATGCCTCCCGCTCCAGTATTCTTTGAGTTCCCTGATAGCTCAGTCAGTGAAGAAACCACCTGCAGTGCAGGAGACCTGGGTTCCATCCCCTGGAGAAGGGAACGGCAACTCACTCCAGCATTCTTGCCTGGAGAATCCCATGGACAGAGGAGCCTGGTGGGCTATACAGTCCATAGTGTCGCAGAGTTGGACATGACTGAGCAACTGAACACACATCCCGAAATCAACAACATACTGAAAACAAATGCTGTCCTGGACAGATCAAGCTAGTCTCACTGTACTTCCTAATGAAGCTGAGACGCCGTTTAGGGATGCAGGCAACAGCTTGCAGAGCTATTACAGGGTTTCCTGTCCAGAGGCGCCTAAAAAGGCAGAAGCCTCAGTACCAGGGAAGCACAGGGCGAGGTGGGCAGCGCAGCAGGGTGATGGACTTGGGAGGCAGAGAGATGTAGATGAGTGACAATATGTTCCACCTCTGCCTCCTGGGCCTCAGTTTCCTCATCTGTGCAATGGGAACACTGACACTGCACAGGACTGTTTTCAGGGCAAAGAGAATGTCGCAAATGACTTCTTGCTCACATTTCACTTGTAGACCTGAACAATGGCTTTAGCTCCTTCCGTTTCCCTCCAGAAAAGGTACTTAGATCTTTTTTTTTTTTCTGCCAAAAAAAAAAAAAAATGCCAGAAGACCCATTTATCTTTTACATTAGAGTTCAGAAAATAAGTATCATTGATTCAGTGATTTTTATTTTCAATTTTTTAAACCACAAACTATTAATATATTAAAGGGTTTGTGTTTTCTGTCCCTTCTTTCACTAAGAATGTCACTCCTACACTCTACCTATAAACTCATGCCCCTGGGTTTAAATGATTTCAGGTTATCAGGTATCGATGAGTTTATTACATGGCTACTGCAGCTTGTTTTTTGTTTGGTATAGTTTTGATATATTTTGTTGTTGTTTAGACCAAATCACGTCCGAATCTTTCGCGACCCCTTGGACTATAACCCACCAGATTCCTCTGTCCATGGGATTTTTCAGGCAAGAATACTGGAGTGGGTTGCCATTTCTTTCTCCAGGGGATCGTCCCAATCCAAGGATCGAACCCAATTCTCTTAACATCTCCTACACTGGCAGGTGAATTCTTTACCGCTGAGCCACCAGGGAAGCCCTTTGATATATGTAGTGAATGAACTGATAAGGCACAGCACAATGGCAAGCTGGTGTTTCATCTCAACCACTCAGAAAACCCCAAGGTTGACGAGCCAGGAGTGTTGGTAAAAGTTGGAATTTATATGGCTGAAATCAGATGTGGCCTTAAAACCTCCTATTAAATTTCAACTGAGTTATTTTTAAAGTAAACTATAAGTCTACTGTAGCAGAGAAAAGAGTGTTTTATTAGGAAGCTTCTGGTAAACACCCAGATCATTCACGCACATTGAGGAAACACTGAAATATATCTGGCCAGATTAGACACTGACACAACCATAAAGAAAGCAGTGTATTTCCAAGACTAGCCACATGCCATGGGCATCCAGGGGTTAACAGAGCTGGATGTGAAGCAAGCTATTAAGAAAGACAATTTATATGAGCAGCAAAAGACACTGAATAACTCCTGGCGTGTGATGGGATAGACGAGCTTGTGGGATGATTTATATGACGTCCTGAGCGGAGGTACAAGACTCAATGGCTTCACCCGCTACAGTCTACTCCACGGTAGATTTTTGCAAAGTTAAGATTATCTGTGTGTACATTTCATATACATACTAATCCTATGGTAGTGTATCTTGTATGGTGGCTTCTTATAGGCAAAGTTAACAACGTTTGGGAGTCTTTTTCACATTAAAGCATTAAATAGAGTAAGCGATCTGTGCCGTGTTGTTGCTTAATCTCTTGGTCATGTCTGACACTTTGCGACCTCATGGACTCTAGTTCTCCAGCACTGTCCGTGAGATTTCCCAGGCGAGAATACTGAACTGAGTTGCCATGCCCTCCCCCGGGGGATCTTCCCAACCCAGGGACTGAGCCCGTATTTTCTGCATCTCATGCATTGCCAGGTAGGTGCTTTACCACTGAGCCACCTGGGAAGCCCCAGAGTAAGTGATCTTTCCCAGCAGAGATCCTGCATCCTCTTGTGAGACAAAACTCCCGGAAAGAGATTTGTTTTATTTAATTAATTTTTTGATTGAAATATAGCTGATTTACAGCGTTGTGTTAAGTGTACGACAAACTGATTCGGTTATACGAATACACGCATACATGTGTAGATGTGTATAGAGATTTATTCCTTCTCAGATTCTTCTCCCATTTAGGTTATTACAAAATATTGAGTGGTTCCCTGTACTATACACTGGGTGCTTGCTGTCTAGCTATTTTATATATAGTAGCGTGTATATCTGAATCCCAAACTTCTAATCTATCCCCCCACACTTTTCCCCTTGTGTGTATGTGTGCGCATGTGTGTGTATGTGTGCGCATGTGTGTGCACGTGTGCACCCACACATGTGTCCTAAATCACTTCAGTCGTATCCGACTTTTTGTGGCTCTATGGACTATATAGCCCACCAGGCTCCTCTGTCCATGGGATTCCTCAGGAAAGAGTACTGGGTTACCATGCCCTTCTCCAGGGGAATCTTTCCCACCCAGGCCCTTGAAATCTTACTAAGATTAGAACTTTTATAATCTATGAAAATCTCAATGCTTGCAGCCAATATTTCAAACAACTGGGAGAGCAGTTCCATTCTTGTGGTCTTCTCTGCCTTGAAAACCTTGCTTCTATATCTTCATTCATAGGAGAAAAGAGAATTCTTGCTCCACCGCAGCAACACCGACCCCAACAGAGAGCTCACACAGAATCTCGGAGTGCTCATGGACAGTACACATTATTGCGTATTTGGGGGGAAACCAGGGGAGATGGAGAACGGGTTTGCATCATGGGAAAACCAAGGATTTCAAACTGAACGTTAGGACAATTCTCTTCTTAAAATCTCTTTTGGCCGTCTCTGCACCCTGGAATTGTCACCGCTCACCCACCCCTGCCTCGGCACTCACTTTCTTGTTTCCTCCCCTCTCACCATCCTTCTGCCCAAGTTGAGATGCTCTCTCTTGGGTGTGACAAGCCTGTCCTCCCCATCCCTGGCTTCCAAAACAACTCCAGGCCAGGTTGACACATCCAGACCCAGCATAGCAGACACAATCCTGGCTTCCCTGGAGGCAGCTGCCCCACAAAATAGTATACTCTTTCCAGCCCAGTGAGATGTCTGACCTGGTCGACTGACATTCAATCTCAGCAAAGCCGGTAAGCCACACGGAACGGCCCCACTCCACCCAAGAAGGCAGACTGGCAGCTGTCTGCTCTGCCTCCTGGCTGGTCTGTTACCCAAGCTTTCTCATCCTGCCTCACTCCTCAGCCCCAGGGCACTAGTCTCTTTCACATGCAGGGACCACCTTTCGCCCATGACTTCTGTAGACCCCATGACCCCAGTCCGTCTGGTCCATCTCTGTGTCCCATGTATTAATAGATGTATTCCACTTCGAAAATCGACTACGCTGAATTCTGATCATGCAGCTCTTAAAGAACTTTAAGGATGATCAGATTCACAGTGTATTCCAGTGTTTCTTAAAATTACTTTTCCTTCCTTTTTCTCCCCTCCAGGACTCACCCACTCCACTTTACCTGCACGTGTGTGCTCAGTTGCTCAGCTGGGTCTGACTCTTTGAGACCCCATGGACTGTAGCCCACCAGTAGGGAGTAGGTTGCCATTGCCTTCTCCAGGGGATCCTCCTGATCCAAGGATTGAACCTGAGTCTTCTGAGTTTCCTGCATTGGGTAGGTAGATTCTTTACCTCTGACACCACCTGGAAAGTCCTGTATCTGTATTTAAAACCTTCAAGGTCACCTCTCTGTTCAGGCGCCCTCAAAGTCCACGGATCCAGAGCCTTTTTCTTTCCTTTACTTCCCTCCTCACTCCCAGAGTTGTTTCTAGACATTTTTCCATGTGTGCCTTCCCAAATCCTAACAACTCAGAAGGCAGCAAGATCTCTTTCAAAAAGGTAGACTGGGGAGGAAAAGGATGGTTGCACAACTCAATGGTCATGAGATAGTGAAAGAGAGAGGAGCCTGGCATGCTACAGTCCATGGGTCACAGAGTCAGACACGACTTAGTGATGAATACCAGCAACGTTCTTTCTTAGTCTCAGAGACTTGCCCCTTCTCTCAGCCCAGCGTCAGTGCTCTATGCCCTTTACAGAAGCTGTTAAGCTAAGCTTCAAATCATTAACATAACAGCATTTGCCTTTCATTTCCTGAGTTTAGAGAAGAATGGTCATTTTGAAATATAATACCCTAGCTTGTGCAAAAGCAATGAGGTGGGCAACTGAGGAAGAAGCAAGTGACTTGTTTCTGTGCTTTTCCACTGGTGAGGATCCTCACATTTGGCAGATGAAGGCCTGTCACAGGCCCTCTGAATCTTTGGACAAGGACTTCCTAACAGCTACTGACTGCTCTGCTGGGTGTGTCCTGCTCCAGAAATAAAGAGCATGCTGTGCAAGCTTGGCAATGAAATGACAAAGCCTTCCTAGCATAGTGAAGGGATGAAAGGGAGACAAAAAGGACATTTTAGACAAAGGTATTGCTGAGCTGGTTCTTGAAGGATGAAATTACCAGGTAATGAAACCTGGGATCAAGCTACTGCATAGAAAGGTAATTTGGGAGAGGAAGGTATATAGGGTAGCTCACAGGTTCCCTGGGCACCATTTAGGCCTGTGATTGGCTTTTGTGGGCTTAGAATGGCCCTGGACGTTTGTCTGTTCCCATTAATAGAGCCCTTGGAGAAGGCAGCTCAGGAGTCAGCCTCATCTGGCCCCTTCTCTCTGCCTATCTTTAGCAAATACGTGCCCATTTGATGAAAATATGGAGAACTTTGCTGGTCTAGTGTGTCAACTGAATGTGGCCCATCCAGTTTGCTTTAGTGAATCGTTTTTGGATCAGTAGTATTGATTTTAGAACTGGAAGGGGAATTGGCATGCATCTAGTCCGTCTCTCTGTCCTAATCTGGCTTTTGAAGATGGACAGAACTTGTTTGAAACTCTCACTTCCCTCCTTGGGCCATGAGACCAAGGTAAGTCCTCACCTCCGTAAGCTTCAGTTTCATCTGTACAATAAGAACAACAACACACAATCCACAGGGTACCATCAAGATTCAATAAAATAATGGTGTCAACAGCAAAGTGCCCTGCACAAAAATAGACGCCCACAAAAGTATGGCACACGTAACCATCATGTTACAGTCTTTTTAAAGGTAAGACAGCTGAGTCAGTCCGCAGTGGGCTTCCCAGATGGCTCAGACGGTAAAGAATCTGCCTGCCAGGGAGGAGACCTGGGCTTGATCCCTGGGTTGGGAAGATCCCCTGGAGAAGGAAATGGCAACCCACTCCAGTATTCTTGCCTGGGAAATCCCACGGACAGAGGAGCCTGGTGGGTTACAGTCCATGGGGTCTCAAAGAGCTGAATACAACTGAGCAACTAAACAGCAGTGGCAACTGGGTCCCCATGAGGTACTTCACCTGCCTTCCAATGAACACCTGTTTGATCCGTTCTTCCTAGAAGTGATTTTTTTTTTTTTAAGATGTGTTCTTTAAAGGAAGAGCTGATCCAGTGGAAGTCAGCTGTCTGTAATCATATCCTTCTGTGATGTGGTTCTCTACTCCAGCTAGCAGAAGCAAGGTGGTCTTGGGGTCCCAGACTTTTCCCCCAACTCCAGAACTGGGATGGTATCAAGGAAATCATGAGGAAAGCTGGAACGTCCCAGGATTTTTATTACAGTCTAAAAAGACATCCTGATTTGCCTGCAAAATCTCTCCTGTTGCTTGCAGATAAGGACAAGGGTAAAGTTAGACCCGAGTCCTCATGAAACTCCACCAAGAAATACAATCCTCTTCTCCTAGAGTTTCTCATGCAGAAAAGCACTGTGCGCCCCCAAGGTATGGGAAAGGGGGAAAGAAACCGATGTTGTAACGGGATCTTGGAGGGAACTGAATCTGATCCTGTGTCTTTCAGCATCTCTCCGGGTCCACCAAGCGTTCTCACAACCTTTCAACCCCAGGCTGGGCTGTATTTTATTAAATGAAATGTATCCATCCCACATCACCCCCACTCCTACCCAGGGCTGTACACAGCTGTGTGCCGTGTGACAGAGGGAACTCTTTCTTCAGCCTTCTTCCCAGGGAGACCCAGAAATCCTTGTGATCTGTGTTTATTTGGTTATTTGCATCCTGCCTTGTTTCACAAGGGGTTTAAAGCAGGTTTCAGCCAAAATTAAAGAGTTAATCGCTCAGTCATGTCCAACTCTTTGAGACCCCATAGAATAGACCGTGGCCCACCTGGCTCCTCTGTCCATGAGACTCCCCAGGCAAAAAACACTGGAGTGGGTTGCCGTTTCCTCCTCCAGGGGATCTTCCAAGACCCAGGGATTGAACCCGGGTCTCCTGTATAATAGGCAGATTGGTTACCCTCTGAGCCACCAGGGAAGCCAAAATAAAGACAGTGAACGAGTAAACAAACTGAAGAACACACTGCCACAGCCAAACTAAGCACCGAGAATTGAGGCCAGTGGTGCAGTGGCTAAGAATCCGCCTTGCAATGCAGGGGGCTAGGGTTCGATCCCTGGTCGGGGAACTAAGATCCCACCTGTGGGCAATCAAGCCTGCCCACTGCAGCAAGGGAAGCCTGCGAGACACAGCTAGAGAAAGCCCACCCGATGCAAGGAAGACCCAGCTTGGCTCTAAACAAAGAAGAAAGAGGACCGAGGCCAGCAAACATGTAAATGAGAGTTCAGGATGAGGAGCAGAGGGGTGCTCACAGGACACCCGCAGCACCGCAGTCACCTCAGAAGCACCTTCAGAAATCAGTGTGCCCAGTTGCCCCTTCCAGTGAGCGTCCCCTTTTCTCTCCCACCTCTCCTTTGCCTTTGGGAGGTGGCGGCAGGCCCTGTGGTGTGGATAGGGGCTGTGGGTGCCCTGCTCTCTTATACCTCGCTGTGTGGCTTCGGGTAAGTTGCTTCCCCTCTCTGGACTTCAGCCTCCCCGTCTGTAAAATGAGAGAAAGAAAGAAAGTAAAGAAAGTGAAGTCACTTAGTTGCATCCAACTCTTTGCAACCCCATGAACTGTAGCCCACCAGGTCCTCTGTCCATGTGATTTTCCAGGCAAATGTACTGGAGTGGATTGCCATTTCCTTCTCCAGGAGATCTTCCCAACCCAGGGATCAAACCCTGGTCTCCCACATTGCAGGCAGACGCTTTACTGTCTGAGCCACCAGGAGAAGGGGAACATTAGTAACCCTTTCCCTCTCCCAACAGACAGATAAGAGAGAGAACAAAAGGGCCTCACCCTCCTCCTCCAGCCTTCACAGGATGCTGGGGCAGCAGGTGCCTGCGTGCGGAATTCCAGGCTCCCCGGGGCAGCAACAAGGGTGGGCCAGCTGAGTTAAGAGCCCACTTGGGCTCCAGGCCCTGACTTTTTAATTCTAAGAAGGAGGGTGTCCAACAGAAATAATGTGAAAGTGAAAGTGAAGTTGCTTAGTCGTGTCTGACTCTTTGTGACCCCCATGGACTTTAGCCCACCAGGATCCTGCATCCTTGGAATTTTCTAGGCAAGAGTACTGGAGTGGGTTGTCATTTCCTTCTTCAGCAGATCTTCGTGACCCGGGGATCGAACCCAGGTCTCTCGCATTGCAGGCAGACGCTTTACCGTCTGAGCCACCAGGGAAGTCCATTTCATAATGTGAACCATGTAGGAATTTTAACCTTTCTGTGAAACACTTAAAATGAGTAAGAAGAAACTGGTGAAATTAATTTTAATAGTGTTTACTTAACCCCATATATCCAAAATATTATTTCATCATGTGTATGTTAGTCGCTCAGTCATGTCCGACTCTTTGGGACCCCTTGGACTGTAGCCCACCAGGCTCTTCTGTCCATGGGATTCTCCGGAATACTGGAGTGAGTTGCCGTTTCCTCCTCTAGGGGATCAAACCCAGGTTTCCTGCCTTGCAGGCAGATTCTTTATCATCTGAGCCACCAGGGAATCCCCATCCCAGGACCAAAATAAAAATTACTACTTACATCTCTCTGGTACAAAGTCTTCAAAATTTGGAGTGTATTTTACACTTAGAGCACGTGGCAACTTGAACTGGCTGCATTTCTGGGGTAGACAGAGTTGCCCCCTGGGCTGGTGGCTGCTATACTGGTTGGAGGCGCTTTTGCTCCGAGGAGAAAGGAGGAACAGGGTCTCATTGTTGGGGATCGGGAGCCCCCAGGACAAGGGAAAGACACAGACCTTGAGGATGCAAGGGGCAGAGGCTGGGGCCCACTCCAGAGGCCACAGGACAGACATTACGAGGGGGCTCAGAGGGGGCGATCAGACACTAAGCATGGTGATTCCAGGGGACTGAGTGGGGGTCCCTGAAGTATGAAATCAATCCAGTTAAGGCATCTCTGAGACCCACTAGGAGCAGAGATGCTCAAAAGGATATTGAAGGGGCAGCTTCTGACTCCAGCATTATGTAGCAAAGGAGCATGGCCAGCACGGCTGGGGACTAAGCCCAAAAAAACAATATTAGAGTGAGCAGAGGGCCCTGAGCAAGCCCCATCCAGTGGCTGTTACTGGGCTTCTCAGGAATCTTGGTGTGCAGTGGTCTTGAGCCGGAGTTGACTCCATTTAGATAAATCTAGAAACGTGACATTTGCTAAATGCTAAGTCGCTTCAGTCATGTCCGACTCTTAGCGACCCTATGGACAGCAGCCCGCCAGGCTCCTCTGTCCATGGGATTCTCCAGGCAAGAACACTGGAGTGGGTTGCCATTTCCTTCTCAAGGGGATCTTCCTAAACCAGGGATCGAGCTCACAGCTCTTCTGTCTCCTGCATTGACAGGCGGGCTCAGTGCCACTAGCACCGCCTGGGAGCCCCCACGGGTGACATTTGGTCCACCCCAAATTTTTTCAAGAAATTTATATCTGTGGAGAAGGAAATGGCAACCCACTCCAGTGTTCTTGCCTGGAGAATCCCACGGACAGAGGAGCCAGGTGGGCTACAGTCCATGGTGTCGGAGAGTCGGACACAACTGAGCCACAAACGCTCACACTCACAGGTCCTAAAGTCCCTGTCCCACATCTTTTTTTTTTTTCTTTTCATCCCCAAAACAGAAAGCTGGACATTATCACAGATCCAGGAATCATATTCACAGAGGCTCATTTCCACCCGACACGGACATCTAGTCCTGCCCTGCCTTCCCTTGGGAAATCACCTAGGGATTGTCCAGACACCAAAAGCATCACAGACACTTTCCACTCAGAGGTGTGCCCTCTGCCGGCTCTATCTTCTTCCTGCTGTTTTTTCTTGAACAAGATGAGATGAGTGGAGCCAGACACAGAGCAGGTGGTCCTCAAAGACCCACAGAGAGACAATCATGACCCCGAATTCCCTCACCTGCACCAGCCACCTACCAAAGTGGCCACCATCTCCCTAGAGGGAACACTTCAGGCAAAACCATCCCTCCTTGGTAGCCAGAGACGCGGTCCTAAAGCTCTGTAGGGAATTCTTCCCCAGGGCGGGTGAAGAACCTCCGAGAAACACTGGAATTCTGGACCTTGACCCCTTTAGCTTCCCACCAGTGGCTTAGTCAATAAAGAATCCAACTGTCAACGCAGAAGACCCAGGTTCGGTCCTTCTCCTCTGGAGAAGGAAATGGCAACCTACTCAATTATTCTTGCCTGGGAAATCCCATGGACAGAGGAGGCTTGTGGTCTACAGTCCATGGGATCACAAGAGTCAGACACAACTTAGCAACTAAACCACCATGTTTAGCTTAGGGCTTAGATTAGTGATTTTTTAGATCTGGAGTCCTAGATCACTGTATATCAGGGTCTAAGACGCCTACAAGTGAGAGCTGCTGCTGCTACTAAGTCGCTTCAGTCGTGTCCGACTCTGTGCGACCCCATAGATGGCAGCCCATCAGGCTCCCCCATCCCTGGGATTCTCCAGGCAAAAACACTGGAGTGGGTTGCCATTTCCTTCTCCAATGCATGAAAGTGAACAGTGAAAGTGAAGTTGCTCAGTCGTGTCCGACTCTTAGCAACCCCCTGGACTGCAGCCCACCAGGCTCCTCAGTCCATGGGATTTTCCAGGCAAGAGTACTGGAGTGGGGTGCCATGAGAGCAGGGCTGCTCAAACTGGAGTGTCCGTACATATCTCCTGGCACCTTAACATGCACAGGCCCGGGGTGGATGCAAGATTCTGCACTTACGACAGTATCCTAGCAATTCTGATGCCACCGAGCCACACTCTGAGTAACAAGGCAGCCAGGTGCATTCCGCAGAATAAAGAACTTGTCACCTCATCTCTCTTTCTTATCCAAACTCCACTACTGCACACTGTGACCCCGTTGGGTCTTTGGCCTTGAATGTGTCAGAGTGATTCTGCCCAGGGATAGGGTGGGAGAAGGTTGTTAAGTTTAGTAGCTTTACTGCAGAACTCAGTGGCTCACAGCTAGAGGTGGCATTCACAGGATGTGGCATTTGCCACGCGGCGGGGTCCACCCTGTGGCTTTCCCTTTATCTCTTTGCCCCAACTCCCCCAAGACTCCTGGGTCATGGCAGAGGTCTTCTCTATCATTGCTGTTTAGTCCCTAAGCCGTGTCTGATCTTTTTGCAACCCCATGGTCTGCCAGGCTCCTCTGTCCATGGGAGTCTCCAGGCAAGAATACCGGAGTGGGTAGCCATTCCTTTCTCCAGGGAGTCTTCTGGACCCAGGGATCGAACCTGAGAATCCTGCGTTGGTAGACAGATTCTTTACTACTGAGGCCCTGGGAAGCCTGATACTTTCTCTAGCTTGTTGCATGTAAAGCAGAGAGATTCTTAGGGAAAGAGGAAACGTGGAAGAAATGTGTGAGTGTGCAGAGCCTCCCAGGGACTCCGATTTGACTGCGCAGAGCCCCCTAGAGGTTGTTGCTGCTCAATGGCTCAGTTGTGTCCAACTCTTGAGACCCCATGAAGTGCAGCACACCAGGCTTCCCTGCCCTTCACCATCTCCTGGAGTTGGCGCCAAACTCATGTCCATTGAGTCAGTGACAAGGAGACAGCTTAACAGTTACCCAGGATGGAGTCTTTGGTCTAAATACTCCCTACCAAGGCCACATTATAGCCCCCATGAATTCTAGATATTTTACGTTCATGGATCCTTTCCTTCATGAAAAATAACAATAGCATTAATAATATAAACTTTTATGATTGTATTCATATAAACATGAATATATTAATGTTATGTATTAATACTTACTTCCACTTAAAAGTTCATTTTTTTCCTTTCTGATTTTACCAGAAATTAAAACATTATGCTGGACCCCTAAAATTTAAGGATTTGTCCCCAATCTGGTGTCTACGATGTCTGATGATAAAGCTGGCCCCGCTTCAGACATAGACATCCATTTAATACTCCTAAAGACACATTTACAGGTGAGGAAGCAGAGCAGAGAGAGACTATTACCTGACTTGTCACATTAAGTGATGGAGCTGTATTCAAACCCAGACCACGTGGCCTAGCACCGTAGTCATTACCACTGTACCACACCACCTCTCTCCTTCAAATGTCTTGGGACAGCTCTCATGTCCTCATGCCCCTTTCTCCAGCAAACTCTCCCAGTTCTCTCAAACACAAGACAGGATAGTGTAGTGGACACAGAACAGAAATAGGGACTAAACATGGGGGTTTGTTCTATTTTTGCCCCAAATCAGCTATTTTAATTTTCCTGCCTCACCAACTCTCAATGGGTCTTGATTGCTCAATCTGACAAATTGGCACAGTGATGCTTGTGACAGTAATAATACTTGGGTCATGGCAAGGATCGTGGCTGATGAGGAATGCTGGCAAATCAATGTTAGCTGTTACCACTGCTGATCAGTGTTAGCTGAATTGAATGTCATGCTAGCTGATTTGCAAGACACACTACGAAGCGTACTAGTGGGAAGTATCATTGAGCCACACATAATGCTGTTCATCTGACCAGCATTCTCTCTTTAAATCTGTGCAACTGCCCAGTCAGGTGTACACACCACCTTTATTCCCCAAGGTTAGGACTTGGAGGTCCCAAGAGGTTAAGGAAAGCTTATTCAAGGACACACAGGGGGACTTCCCCGGTGGCCCAGTGGTTAAGAATTCACCTTGCAATGCAGGGGACATGGGTTCAATCCCTGGTCAGGGAACTAAGATCCCACGTGTTGTGGAGCAAGTAAGCTAATATGCCACAACCAGAGAGTCTGTGTGGCTATAGTGAAAGACCCCACGTGACACAGTGAAGATGTCACAGGCTGCAATTTAGACCCAGTACAGCCAAATAAATAAAGAAAAAGGCATATGGTCAGCAACACAAACCTGTCCCCTCTGATCTCTTCACTAAACCCCACACTGTATTAAGACAGTATTTATATGTTATCAAGTGAATATGAAAATACTACTAATATCTATCTTCCACGTAGGGCATACAAGACACAACTCTGCATGCTTTCCGTGAAACAAACTCACAGCAACCCAGGAGCAAAGTCCTACTATGACGCCCAAAGGAAAGTGAAGCAGACACAGAGGAAACTCACTGCCTTACGTCACTCCTAGCAAGAGACGGTGGGCCAAGTGCAAGTGGTTTCTGAAGGGCTGTCTTTCAGATAGCCTGAACAGGGCAGGGAAAGTAGGGCGGGGCAGGAGAGGAAGGCCAGCAAAGGGTAAGAAATAGGGCAAAGTCTAGAGGGAACTTCATACCCCCAGCCCCGATTTTGCGCTTGCACTCGGGGATGCAAGCGATATCAAAATTGTGTCGACTCAAACCGAGAGACCCAGCCCTGCACACTCCTGTGTTCCTCGGTCATGAGCTGAGGCTCATCCCAGGGCGTCTACAATGAAGGGAGTTAAGATAGAGCACCGACCTTGCCCCTGCACTTGGCCAAGACACAGCTCTGAGTACCGAGGTAGGATCGGAACCCAGCCAGCCTAGCTTCAGCACCCATTATCTTAGTCACTATTAAATTTCCCTTTAAAGAATAAGGAGGGATTCACAGATGTAGAGAAGAAATATTTAAATACTTAGGGGGAAAGAGGGTAGGATGAATTGGAAGATTGGGATTGACATAGATACCCTATTAATACTATGGATAAAATGATGACTCATGAGAACCTAGCGCACAGCAACTCAGTGCCCTGCGGTGACCTAACCAGGAAGGAAATCCAGTATGGAGGGGATACACGTATATGTATAACTGACTGACTTTGCATACAGCAGAAACCAACACAGCATTGAGAAGCAACTATCAGTTCAGTTCAGTCGCTCAGTCGTGTCCGACTCTTTGCGACCCCATGAATCGCAGCACTGAATGGCCTCCCTGTCCATCACCAACTCCCGGAGTTCACTCAGACTCACATCCATCAAGTCACTCCCATACAAATTTTTAAATAAATAAAAGCACATAATAAATTTTTAAAAAGAAGAAGAAACGATGCCAAACTATATAAACAGCAAGGTCCTACTGCATAGGGAATCATACTGAATATCCTATAGTAAACCATATAGTGAAAAGAATATGGAAAAGAATGTATCTATGTTTACCGGAGTTACTTTGCTGCACAGCGGAAATTAACACATTGTAAACTGACTAGCGCGCTCCTGCTCAGTCACTCAGTTGTGGTTGACTCTTTTTTCAGCCCCATGGTCTATAGCCCACCAGTCTCCTCTGTCCAAGGGGTTTTCCAGGCAGGAATACTGGAGTGGGTTGCCGTTGGCTTCTCCAGGGGATCTCCCCGACCCAGGGATCGAACCTGACTCTCCTTCTTCTCCTGTGTCTCCCAAATTGGCAGGCAGATTCTTTACCACTGAGCCACCAGAGAAACCCAAATCAACTATACTTTAACAAAATAATTGTTTTAAAAAATGATAAAGAGGGATTTAAAAAGAAGTAACACCAAATCCCAGGGACGGGGGAGCCTGGTGGGCTGCTGTCTATGGGGTCGCAGAGTCGGACATGACTGAAGCGACTTAGCAGCAGCAGCGGCAGCAACACCAACAACTCTTTACCACAGGCTGTCCTGTCTCAATGTGCCATTGCTTGGCCTGGTATTCTGAGCTCATTAAATTAAAAAAAAAAAGAAAAGATTGCACTAATTGAATCTCACAAAACTAAAGGGCTATGAAGGGGAAAAATAGACTTCTAATTTATTTATGCAGATTATATGTTTTGACATCTGCCAGCATAGAGCCAGCAGACGTTAAGTGTTTATTCAAATGGGCACACATTTTAGAGTTGTTACAATACCTGCGACTTACAAGATGAACATAATTATCCTATTTTTACAAACTCTAATGTGATCTCAATCGGTGTCAGTAAGTTTTGATTGAATTTACTGCTGATTAGAGCTGATCGTCTCTTTGAACAACAAGAAATTATGTCTCATTCAGTTCGTTAGCAAGACTAGCACTCAGCTTACGAGCCACAGCACCAGTGGTAATTATCAAGGATAATTGATTTCTAATGTGGACATATTAATTACATAGCTATAGGAAAATTAAAATATTTCACCCTGCCAATTATTATTATGAAAAATAAACAAACCGTAGACCATGGACAAGAAAGTTTAGTTCACTCTGCCAACTCCCCTCCCTTTTTTCTCCCTGGGAAACTACATCCCAATATGTAGTTATGGCACAGTCCTCAGCCTTCTTTATGGTCCAACCCTCACATCCGTACTTGAGCGCCATGCATGCGTGCTTAGTTGCTCAGTTGTGTCTGACTCTTTGTAACCACATGGACTGTAGTCCACCAGGCTCCTCTATCCATGGAGCTCTCCAGGCAAGAATACTGGAGTGAGTTGCCATGCCCTCCTCCAGGGAAACTTCCCAACCCAGAGATCGAACCCAAGTCTCCTGCATTGCAGGCAGAGTCTTTACTGTCTGCGCCACCGGGGAAGCCCATACATGACTACTGGAAAAACCATAGTTTTGACTATACAGACCTTTGTCAGCAAAGTGATGTCTTTGCTTTTTAATGCACTGTCTACGTTTGTCATAGGTATTCTTCCAAATAGCAAGTGTCTTTTAATTTCATGGCTGTAGTCACCATCTGCAGTGATTTTAAAGCCCAAGAAAATAAAATCCACCACCGTTTCCACTTTCAGTTCAGCTCAGTTCAGTTCAGTCACTCAGTTGTGTCCGACTCTTTGCGACCCCATGAATCGCAGCAAGCCAGGCCTCCCTGTCCATCACCAACTCCGGGAGTTCACTCAGACTCACATCCATCGAGTTGCTGACACCATCCAGCCATCTCATCCTCGGTCATCCCCTTTTCCTCCTGCCTCCAATCCCTCCCAGCATCAGAGTCTTTTCCAACGAGTCAAGTCTTCTCAAGAGGTGGCCAAAGTACTGGAGTTTCAGCTTTGGCATCATTCCTTCCAAAGAACACCCAGGGCTGATCTCCTTTAGAATGGACTGGTCTATTTGCCAGGAATGTCTGTGGATGCCATTATCTTGGTTTTTTGAATGCTGAAGAAGAATTCTGAAGAGCTTTGTACACTCAAGAACGCCATAGTTGGAGCCAGAAAACTCATTCACAAGGCACTCACTCTGGGAAAATGGAAACAGGATTTACCAGATGCCTCTGTGAACTGAAGGTAGCATGTTATATCATGTGGCTATTGATTCAACCTGTTCTTTCAAAAACGTTCAGAGTAGGAGTGAATGTGGCTTAATGCTATCTATCTTGAGATAACATTTAATGATTTTCAAGTCTAACAAACTATACAAAGCAAGATATTTTATGGTGTCCATAACCTTGACCTAGAGTTGAATTCCTGAATTGACATGACAAATGCCCGTGGAGGAGAAAGAGGGTAGTTGACTTTCCACGCTGGTGCAGGCCCACAAACCAAGCTTGACTTTAGTCAGAAGAATTGAAGATGCCCTTGGAAAGTAGGCTTCCCTGATAGTTCAGTTGGTAAAGAATCTGCCTGCAATGCAGGAGACCCCGGTTCAATTCCTGGATCTGGAAGATTGCCCTGGAGATGGGATAGGCTACCCACTCCAGTATTCTTGGGCTTCCCTTGTGGCTCAGCTCGTAAGGAATCTGCCTGCAATGCAGGAGCCCTGGATTTGATCCTTGGGTTGGGAAGATCCCCTGGAGAAGGGAAAGGCCACCCACTCCAGTATTCTGGCCTGAAGAATTCCATGGACTGTATAGACCATGCGGTTGCAAAGAGTCGGACACGGCTCAGTGACTTTCACTTCACTTCACTTCTGAGAGTGGTTCCGAACTGGTTCAGATGACCCAGAATGGAGCCCTCCTGGATTCATATCCAGCCAGCGTCAGTGGGATCCAAGTAGCAGTCAACTAAGTCCAAGAGACAGGGCCCCACATGGGCCACGATCCCAGAACTGCCATTAGGATGTTGCATAACCTTTCCTATGTGTCAGACATTGTTCTAAGCAATGGGGATGATAATCATAGGGACATTGAGACCATGTGGGAACAAATGAATATTCTACACATATGCACACATTCATATAAATATATCCAGGGATACATAGAAAGTGCTTAGTGCTTACATATATATTTTCATTTCATTTATTCTACATATATTTAGTTCTCATGATATATATTATTATTATCCATTTTTATCTCAATTCTCTCAATTACCCCCAAATGCTGATATTGAAATATTGTGAAAATAAATATTATACATACACACACATAGTTTAGTCCTCAGATGTTTGTGTATATGTGCGTGTGCTAAGTCACTTCAGTCGTGTCCAACTCTTTGTGACCCCATGGACTATAGACTGTAACCCACCAGGCTCCTGTGTCCATGAGATTCTCCATGCAATTATACTGGAGTGGGTTGCCATGCCCTCCTCAAGGGGATCTTCCCAACCCAGGAATCAAACCCATGTCTCAGGTCTCTTGCATTGGCATACTGGTTCTTTATCACTAGCGCTACCTGGGAAGCCCTTGTGTATGTATGTATGTGTGTGTGTGTATAAAACATGTATTTATACCTTGTGCTGTGCTGTGCTTAGTCACTCAGTCATGTCTGATTCTTTGCCACACCAAAGACTGTAGCCCTCCAGGCTCCTCTGTCCATGGGATTCTCCAGGCAAGAATACTGGAGTGGTTTGCTATGCTTTTCTCCAGGGGATCTTCCCAACCCAGGGATCGAACCCAAGTCTCCCACATTGCAGGTGGATTCTTTACTGTCTGAGCCACAAGGGAAGCTCATTAACACTGAAGTGGGTAGCCTCTCCCTTCTCCAGGGGAATTTTTCCAACCCAGGAATCAAACTGGGGTCTCCTGCATTGCAGGCAGATTCTTTACCACCTGAGCTACCAGGGAAGCCCATGTTTATGTGTTACATATATATATTATTATTAACATATCCATTTTCAGATAAGTAGCAGATTGGGCACAAAGGGTTAAATAACTGTCCAAGGCTGTGCAGCTAAAAAGGAGCTTCAGAGTCTATGCTCACCTCTTCACGTGGCATTCCCAACAGACACAGAAGGAGGTGCATGAAGTCAGCTCACTGGACACAGTAACTGGTTGGATGGTGGATCTCTAACCCAAGCTGGTCCAGTCATTGAACCGTGGCCCATGGCCTCTAATGGGTCCAAACCATATGGATATCATTCAAGTTTGGTCCAATCAGATTATTTCCTGAGGGTTTTTTTTTTTTTTTTCCTCTCTGGTGGCCAGCCTGAGAAGAAGCAAAGTAAGGGGCTGCAGATGCAATGAGCCCAGTTTTATATACAAAACAAGGCGAAGAGGGATGCCCAAAACCAGAGAGCGGGGAGAGCGAGAGGGAGAGGGAGTAAATCGCGGTGGAGTTCAGACCCCTCCGTCTGGTTCCCCCTGTGCTCATGTCTGTCCTTCTTTCCCAAGGCCTGGCTTTCAGCTCTTCCTTTAACTCCTTCTTCTTTCAATTTGGCTGTGCCATGCAGCATGTGGGATCTTAGTTACCTGAAAGTGAAAGTGTTAGCCGCTCAGTCATGTTCCACTCTTTGCAACTCTATGGACGATAGACCACCAGCCTCTTCTGTCCATGGAATTCTCCAGGCAAGAATCCTGGAGTGGGTTGCCATTTCCTCCACCAGAGGGTCGTCCTGACCCAGGGATCGAACCCATGGCTCCTGTCTCCTGAATTGGCAGGCAGATTCTTTACCGTCTGAACCTCTAAGGAAGACCCATAAATTACATATGGAAGAGGAAGTTGCTCAGACATGTCTGACTCTTTGCAACCCCGTGGACT
Source organism: Capricornis sumatraensis (assembly GCF_032405125.1). NCBI lineage: Eukaryota > Metazoa > Chordata > Mammalia > Artiodactyla > Bovidae > Capricornis > Capricornis sumatraensis. The sequence goes on along the minus strand of NC_091075.1, from coordinate 113,896,320 downwards.
GCAGCCCACCAGGCTCATCTGTCCATGGGATTCTCCAGGCAAGAATAATGGAGCGGGTTGCCATTCCCTTCTCCAGGAGACCTTCCCTACCCAGGGATAAAACATGGATCTCCTGCATTGCAGATAGATTCTTTACCATTTGAGTCACTAGGGAAGCCCCACCAGGGATCAAACCTGTGGCCTCTGTTTTGGCAGCATGGAATCTTAACCACTGACAACCAAGGAAAGTCTCTCTTCCTTAGACTCTGAAAGCAACTTGGGAATTTCAGGCTGGTTCCAGTTGGGTTCAGGTCCCTCATAACCAAAAGTTGTTCATCCAGGAAGGTGACTGACTAGCAGAGAAGAGCACAGCTTTCCACCACCATCCTGCAGACCCAGGGTGAGGTGCTGAGTGCCGAAAGTAGTATTAATTAAGTCTAAATGTTTCTGTCCCCTGAGGGACTCTGAAAACAGTGATTAAAGTTCCTAGGAATCATTCGCACAACAGCTTCAGCACATTTGGGTAGTATCTGAACTTGGTGACTTTCTGCTTTCAATATTTAAGTGACCGCCACCAACAGCACCCAGCAGAAGGTGGGAAGCACAGCTCAGAGTCTGTGTTCTCAATGGCATTCCCTGTTCTTTGAATCTTCGTCCACTAGGCACCTACTTAATTTTAATCCTTGATAATGACATCTATAATTAAGAGGACACAAATCATCCAGAATAATGAAGGCCAAGGTTGGCTGGGAATAAAGAGGTTTGAAGTATATTTTCTGCATTTGGCCCAAGTGTGGCTTTTCTCTGAAGGCTGTCTTTCTCCTAACTAAATTGCTTCTAATGTTATTATAATTCAGTCCTTCATCACAGCTTTCCCAAGTGTCTACTACATATCAGGCACTGGGCCCAGTGTTAGGGTGTAAATAGGAAACAGGCAACATGACTGTCTTCAAGGAGATTCCTCTAATGGTGGATACAGGCAGCACCTGTCTGACTCTTCAGTCCCATGGGCTGCAGCCCGCCAGGCTTCCCATCCAAGGAATTCTCCAGGCAAGACTCCTGGAGCGTGTTGCCATTCTCCACTCCAGGAGATCTTCTCAACCCAGAGATCAAACCCACATGCCCTGCATTGGCAGGCCAATCCATTACTGCCAGCGCCACCTGGGAAGCCCTTCTGGTCACGGGATGCAATGAAACTATTACAACCAGCACACATCCGACGTGGAGAGGAAGACAGAACCTGGAGGAGAACAGGGCCAAAACAGAGAGACTGAACCGAAGCCGTCAGATCAGGCCAACCCGGGAACCCAACCAGCCCCACCTTCCCGTCAGCACGGGTCTGTGTTCAAGTTCCTCCTCACTTAAGGAAGTCAGAGTTAGTTTCCCTCTAATGGATGGAGACAGATGAAGAGAAACTCAGGAGGCAATACAAATGTGTACGCAGAGGGTTACAGGAAGTCAGAGGATGGGGTGTACTTCCATATCCCAGTAGGGGTGGGGGTTGCATAGACAGGTCAGGGGAAGCGACATCTGAGAGGAGCCTTCAAGGATAAAAGGGGGCAAACTAGTGATGGAAGGGGCTAGGCAAGGAGAGCATTCAGGTGGAGGGAACAGTCAGACAGAAACCCAGAAGGAAAATGGAGTGAGATTCAATACGCCCAAGTCATTGGTTATAGTGTGGAAAGTAGAAGGTGAGGCTGGAGGCAGATGGTGAAACATCTGGATGTTTGTTTCACAAGCTTTTTTTTTTTTTTCTCCATGAAAAGGAGCTTGGACTTAGCCTGTAGATGATGGAGAACCACTGATACAAGGGAGGCGGGCCTGGCATCGTCAGATTCGCACTGTAGGCAGATCCATCTGGTGCTCACCTAGAGGATGGACAGGCGAGTCTGTCCCAACTTCTCAAGTCTATCTTGGCAGTGCAAAAGCAGCCAGAAGCTGCATGTAAATTAATGGATATGGCTGTGTTCCAATAAAACTTTATTTACAAAGATAGGCTCTGGGGCCTCCCTGGCGAGTCAGTGGTAAAGAATTCACCTGCCAATGCAGGAGACCCAGGTTCGATCCCTCGTCCACGAAGACTCGATGTGCCGCAGAGCATCTAAGCCTGGGAGCCACAACTACTGCCTAGAGCCTGTGCTCGGCAACAAGAGAAGCCACCACAATGAGCAGCCCTCTCATTACAGCTAGGGAGTAGACTCCAGTCTCTGAAACTAGAGAAAAGCCTGTTCAGCAGCAACAAAGACCCAGCACAGCCAAAAGTAAATCTAAGATTTAAAAAAAGAAAAATAGGCTATGGCCTGACTTCCAGATTCCCAACGCCTTGTAAGCTCATAAAAATCACAAGTCGAGAGGATCCATCTCCTGCTCACAGCCGTCCTGGGATCTCCCATCACAGCTGAAGGAGAACTCAAGTTCTCTACAGCCACCCAGGCTCTGAGCAGCCCCTGCCTCCCTTACTGACTTCGCCTCCTTCCACTTCTGCCGCTGCTGACGTCACTCGGCCCCTGTGGGCATCTGCTGTCTTCTGGATACTCCTGGGTGATTTCCATGTGAGAACCCCAGCACCAGCCTCGCCTCCTGCATGGAATGTCCCCACCTCCAGAGCTCTGCACGCCCCGCTCCTCTATATGACTTGCCATGGGTTGCCATGCTCTCCTCCAAGGGATCTTCCAGACCCAGGAATCAAACCTGCGTCTCCTGCGGCTCCTGCACTACAGGCAGATTCTTAACCTTGGAGCCACGGGGGAGCCCTATGTGTGACTCATCTCACTCAAACGTCCCTCCCCAGCGACATCTTTACCGACCACTCTGTCTAAAATCACTCCCCCTCCTCCACCAGCAAGTTCCATTCCCTAAACCTGACAAAATTTTTTTTTCACAGCGCTTATTACTGCCTGACATTATGTTATGAATTTGCTTGTTTGCTGATTTCTTATCTGATTCTCTCGCTGAAATGCAGCTCCATTAGAGCAAGCAATTTCTTGTCTTGCTAGCTGCTACGTCCCCAGCACCTAGAATATTGCCTGGCGTATCAGAGACAAACAGCATTTGTCAAATGGCTGGATGAATACATTTCTGCCCTGTATCTCCGCAGCAATCCATATGGGGATCTTATCAGAAGAGACCAAAAGCCTCAGTTTGAAACTGTGACCCTCGGTTCCTATACAGAGATCGTCACGTTTCCAATTTAGTGAGCTCAGGTCTTCTCGTGGGCTCTTAGCATCCTATGATACCTCCCATGTGCTCATCCTGGAAAAATTCAGGATGCTCTCGTATCAGGATGTATCATTTGCAGTATCTGGCAAGGTCAAGCATCTAAAAATCACCCAATGAGCCTATAATTAAAGTCGATGGGAAGTCAAGATATTGGCTTGATAGAGGCATGATGCAGAAGGATGCAGGTCGAAGTGGGCAAGAGACTGGAGGAGGCTGCCCAAATGAGTTTAAGAATCCCAACAACAACACTGAATGTTCACGATGAAGGGAACCTGCTTTTGAGATCATCTACCCTTCATGCTGCTTTAGCTGTGGCCCCTGGATCAGCGAGGGCGTCCTCGGCGGCTCAGTGGTAAAGAACCTGCCTGTCAGTGCAGGAGATGTGGGTTCGATCCCTCGGTCGGGAAGATGCCCTGGAGAAGGGAACGGCCACCAGTGTTCTTGCCTGGAGAACTCCATGGGCAGAGGAGCCCGGTGGGCTACAGTCCATGGGTCACAAAGAGTCAGACACAATTGAGCAACTCAGCAACAACAATGGACCAAGAGCATCATATTGCCTGGTATGTGTAAAAATCAACTATTACTTCAATTTAAAGGATAATAAAAACAAAACAAAAAGAAATAGTTTGTATTTAGACCAGAGTTCAAGCCCCAGCTCTGCCACTAATCAGTTGTGTGTACTTTCACATATTACTTAATCTCTCTGGGTTTAGGTTCTTCATGGATTAAATAAGGTTAATAACAGCACTCACCTTATTCTGAGAGTTAAACAAAATAATGTGTGTAGAAATGCTTAGCCTGCTGCCTAGGGCAGCAGTAAATATTCAATAAATGAGAGCAATTATTATACATCAGCCCAGAAAGAAAAATATCTCAACACAACACTTAGAAACACCTTAGAGGTTTGTAAACCAAAAATGCAGGTACAGAGAAGAAACAGAGAGAAAGAAATCTTATTCCTCTAATCTAGGAAGAAAGGAGACTCCAGGGGAAGCAGAAACTGCGATGTATAAACAGCTTTGAGATTACAATATAAATTAATCAAGGGAATTACTCTTCCTTTCAGAGGATTTAGACTAAGGAGCAATGGCCTGAAGCTACAGAAGGGGAAATTTGGGTTAGATACAGCAAGACAAGAATGTTCTCAGCAGGGAAAGTAATTAGGAAATGAAATGGGCTCCCTGGGGTTGGGATGGAAGACTCTTCCAAGGCAGTGATCAAGGAAAAATGAGAGGAAGAGGACAGAGCAGGCAAGAATTGCAACATATCCATCCTTTGGGAGAAGGAGCAGGTGCTTCTAAACCTTTTAATGTGTCCGTCAAGTAGCCAGTGATTGGACTTCCCAGGTGGCTCAGTCGATAAAGCATCTGCCTGCCAATGCAGGAGACGCAGGAGACATGGGTTCCATCCCTGGGTCAGGAAGATCCCTGAAGAAGGGAACGGCTCCCCACTCCAGGATTCTTGCTTGGAGAATCCCATGAATGGAAAATCCTTGTGGGCTACAGTCCATGGGGTCACAAAGAGTCAGACACACCCAAGTAGTCCACCAGCAGTCATTTATGGTGGCCTCTTTCTTGGTGCCCTGTAAGGTCTCAAGAGAGATATGAAAGCAAGACAAGAAGGATGCTGACCTCAGGAAGCTTGCCATCTCTTCTTGGAGAAAGCAGAGTTCCAGACACAATGGAGGAGGGGGAGGGGGTTTGGGGATTAGCGCCATCTAAACTGGGGGACTTCTTCCCTGCTTGGATAACACTCAAGTATTTTGTCTGCTTGGTTTTGCTTTTTGTTTTTAAATAACAATCAATTTATTTGGCTGCACTGGGTCTTAGTAGTGGCATGTGGGATCTTTAATTGCAGCATGTGAGATCTGGTTTCCTGACCAGGTTTGATAACCCCAACCCAGTGCATTGGGAGCAAAGAGTCTTAGGCACTGGACCGCCAGGGAAATCCCTCACGTGCTTTCTTTGCTTTTTGTTTCTCTCTTGACAAACATTTTGTCATGGAACAACATGCATGAGGCAAGTTTAAGAATTAATATTATTGATTTTATGTGGACAGTTAAAAGTTCTTTTTTCCCTGCAGTCGTGATGATCTTACATCATGAGCTGCTGAAATGGGACACAGTTTTGGGGGGGGCAGTATGGCAAGGTCACAGAATGAAGGGGAACAGAATAGGCCACCTCTGAATGTGTCACTTTGGCACATTGATTACTTTGAATTAAAGTTATCTGAGAAAGAGCCAGGACAAGAAGGACATTCTGACCCTCTCTTGTCCCTCTGAAAGCAGGAGATAAATCTCCCCTGTGGAAGGTCCGCTCCCTGTCCCAGAAAGGTAGAAGGCATCCTCTCCACCAGAAATAGGGAATTTAGGTCCGAGAAGGCCAAACAAACTAATCTTGCTATTTCTTCACTAATTTACTACCCCAAGGCCAAACCCCTCTGTCTTGTCAAGTCTCTACAAATTTACTGTTTCTTTGTCTAAAAGGTATGAAAGCTTGGTCATTTCTTTGAGTCTCATATTTTGAGGGGGGTCTCCTGTACAAATGAAATGAAATTTGATTTTTTTCCTATTAATCCATGCTATGTCCATTTAATTATTAGGCCAACCAAAGAACCTAGAAGGGAAGGAGGGAAAATTTCCCTGCCTCAATAGGGAGCCTCTTCTGTACAAGAGGAAAATGGGGAAAGTCACAAGACAGAACTAAGATTGATGCCTAATTCTATGGTAAGGAAATGCAGCTGAGTGGACGATCGTGGTAGGTTGATGTGGGCAAAGATACCTCCTTAGGATTAGGTGAGGCAGAAACTAGACTTTAACCTGGATCGAGATGCACTTAAGACAGTGGACAGTCACCATTGCCTACCTATGGCCACAGTACTGCATCATAACAGAAATTCACAGCAAAACTCAATGGCCTATAACAATAGCTCTGAATTGGCACTCACAATTCTGGGGGGCAGCTGGGTGGTTCTGTTGATCTGGACTAGGCTTGGCTGCTCTCTCCTGGGCTTGCTCACAGCTGTGGTCAACTGGTGAGTACGCGGGGGCCTGGGTAGTCAAGGATGCCCTCATCAGCCCTGTCTCCTGTGTGCCTCCCACAGCCTCAGCCTCCCGCAGGCTTCTTGGCTTGCACTTGTGACCAGAGCAGAGGCAGAGAGGCCTCCGAGTTCAGAACTCAGAACTCTTCCTGACTTCTCCAACACTCCTTTGTTGGAAGATTCTGGTGACCTTCATTCCCGGCTCTTCTTTGTCTGGTTGGATCCAGATAATGAAGGCTGCGGGGATGATGCTGATTGAGAAGATAAAGACTTGGGCTAAACAAGGAAAAGGAAGAGACAAAAGAGGGAGACCTTTAGCGAGAGTTTTATGGCTTCTTTGAGAGCTTCCCTGAGAGCTCAGTTGGTAAAGAACCTGCCTGCAATGCAGGAGACCCTGGTTCCATACCTGGGTCGGGAAAATCCACTGGAGAAGGGACAGGCTACCCACTCCAGTGTTCTTGGGCTTCCCTGGTGGCTCAGCTGATAAAGAATCCCCCTGCAATGCGGGAGACCTGGGTTCGGTCCCTGGGCTGGGGAGATCTCCTGGAGATGGAAAAGGCTACCCACTCCAGTATTCTGGCCTGGATTCACAGAATGACTTTCACTTTCACTTTAGAGAGAAGCAAAATTTGGGACTGGAATATGCCAGCAAAACCCATATATGGCAAAGATGGAAACTCTAGGTTTCAAAATGTTTCACTGGGGACAAGACTGAGACCCTCTTTGGAGCTCTTGGAAAGGCGTTGGTAGAGGTTCGATCGCCTTGTACTTATTCTACCACTGGGACTGGCATTGCTTTGAGCGTGAGTGTGTGCAGCCTGGCAGTGGCTTGGCGGGGGGACAGGACAGTGGGCCACTGGGCCAGGCACACCACCAGCCTCAGGCCACAGTCTAATAAACATCTCACAAACACCTCAGTTCAAGTACCAGGTGGCACTTAACCAAGGGGATAAATCAATCTCAACTCTAAATGAAAGCTGGAAATGAAATGGCCTTTCCTAGAAAGAGACGGCCAATTCACCTGACCGCACATAAATTTTGCCTTCATTTGAAATTGGAAGAAATCTTGCAGATCCTTCTTCCTGATTAAAAATGTCGTAAATCCCGGGGATCAGAGGGAGAACCAAACCCTCCCTGGCCTCTGAAGTCTAATGCATTCCAGAATGGGGTCCACCCAACTCGTAAAAGTCCCCTAATATGTGGTTCTGAGCCCACAGAAAATATTTGCAGAAAATCACCAGTTGCTCACTCAAGAATGTGTCCAAAGGATTTCTGAACACACATCCTTATTGTGAGATTCTACTTTCTGTGTCTTTTCTGTCTTTGTGGACTAAGTCGCTTCAGTCATATCTGACTCTTTGTGACCCTATGGGCTGTAGCCCACCAGGCTCCTCTGTTCTTGGAAATCTCCAGGCAAAAATACTGGAGTGGGTTGCCATGCTCTTCTCCAGGGGATCTTCTGTCTTTAACTAAGTGTTTGTAGACGCTCAGGCAGTATATACTTGTTCTATAACCAAAGAAGAAAATGCAATTCCAAGAATCTTTTGGTCGTGTCAATGTCTGAAGAACAATACACGAGTTAGCAGGTATCCTTATCTCAGCACTAACACTTGATGACTTCTGTGCATGGGAAAGAGACAGACAAGGATGTGGACTGGCCTTAGGGGAATGCCCTTTTAGAATGGCAGCCAGCTTCAAACAGAAAACAGAGCTTGCTACCCGGGGTCAGACTCAGAAACCTGGATTGCTCCATAAGTCTCACAACCTGGGGGCTGTCTTTACAGATCAGGTCATGTCGCACCTCTGCTTAAAATCCTCCAGTGGATTTTTTTCATGAGTTGCCATATGAAATTTCTCTGATTTCATATCTATTACAATCTAGCCCTTATATTTTCATCTTTTTTTTAAATTAAAGACCATACATTATTCAGATAGCTTCAATTTTCCCCTAATATCTTTTTATTTTTCCAGAATCGCATAAACCATGTGACATGAGACATAAACCATGAGACATAAATCATGTCTCCTTAGGCTCCTCTTTTATATATGCATATATATATTTATTTATTTTAATTGGAGGATAATTACTTTACAATATTGTAGTGGTTTTGCCATACATTGACATGAATCACATGTGTCCCCCCATCCTGAATCCCCCTCCCTCCTCCCTCCCCACCCACCCCTCTGGGTTGTCCCAGAGCACCCGGCTTTGGGTGTCCTGCTTCATGCATCGAACTTGCACTGATCACCTATTTTACATACGGTAACATGCACGTTTCAATGCTATTCCCTCACATCATCCCGCCCTCCCCTTCTCCCACGCAGTCCAATAGTCCGTTCTTTACATCTGTGCCAAGTTCAAACTTGCCAGGATCTTGCAGCTAAGAAGAGAAATCAAGAAAAGATGAAGTTTTTGATGATAAAATGAGAAGAACGTAGGTCCTGTGTCAGGTTGGGGGTAATGTCTGAAGTCTTTTCCAAACTACAATAAACAGGTTCAGACTTAGGATTCAGATGCTAGGGAATTTGTTAGTTTGAAAAAGACTTGGAAAGAACTTCTAGGCTAGAAACCACTTTTTCTCTATATTAGCATTTCAATCTTATCTTCCTGGGCCACAAATAAACAGAAGGAGCTGAAGGAATAGTAGAGAATCTTGAAAGGTAGCTTTTCATTCACTTTATTGTAAGGTTATTGAACACCTACTATGTGCCAGGCACCTGGAAAGCAGGGGGCCACATAGATACATACACAGACTATGAGCTGATTGAGCAGTGCCCAGTTTATGCAACTGTTCCTGACAGCTTGCAATAAGCATAAGGGCAGTGGAATTACACTGTACGCTATAGCCATAGGTATATGCCATCATAAATTTGTCCACAGGATATACATTAAGAGTGACCCCTAACACAAATGGTAGAATTTGAAGAATTAGAATGTGTCAGTGGAGGTCCATCATTTGTGCCCCTCTGGTGTGGGATGTTGATAATGAGGGAGGCTGTGCATACGTGAGGGCAGGGTGTATATGGGAAATTTCTGTATCTTCTCTTCAATACTGCTGAGACTCTAAAACTACTCTAAAAAAATAAAGCCTATCAAACATTAAAAAGAAAAAATCCTCCAGTGGTTGCCGGTGTCCTGAGGGAAATCTTCTACTTCTGCGCACCAAAAGGACTGCCCAAACTCAGGTCCCAACTCACCTCCTCGGCATTTGCTCTGTCAGCCACCAGCCCCCTGCCATCCACCACTCCATCAGGTACATGTGGAATCTTAAAACCATCAGTAAGTTCTGGTGAAACAAAACAGTCCTGGAAGCGGCTCGTGGGTCTCTGCCTGCTGTGAAACGTCTCCAGCTTCTGTGTCTTTGCACATTGAGCTTCCACTGCTTGCAAGGCTCTCTCTGCTGCTCCAGATGGTGGAGGAAACCCCCTCATCTCAGAAGTCACCCCCTCAGAAGCCTTGCTCGACCACCCTAAGCAGCCATATGTCCCTCCAACCCACCTCTCTGAAGCCCTGTGTAACTCTGTCCATGGAACTCACTTCCTTGTCCTGTAAAGCAGGACATCTTCCAGACACCCACCAGGGAGAGCTGATATCAGATAATCGACACAGTAAATTTGATAGCAGTATTCAGATGAGTGGTTAACAAGTATATATTGATCAACCTGACATTCCTCAGAGATAATCTGCATTTCTTTAGTGAGGAGACCAGGTTAGCTTCATCATTTATTCATTCACCAATACATGTCTGTTAAGTGTCATCTATCTGCCATCATATCAAATAATCTGTTGCTCTTAAAATTTAGTGGATTGCAATTTAAAACTTGGAGGCTTCGCATTTCCACAAACATTCATTTGATCAGCATTCTGAGATTTGGGCAGGTCTGGGTTGGAACAGTCTGTGTCTGTTCCATGTGGTGTTGGCTGGGATGGTTCCGCTAGGCTGGAGGATGCAAGATCATTTCATGTCTACATCCGGTGTCTCTGCTCAGATGACCAGAGAGGCTGCAGGGTAGCTGTGTCTCTCCTCTCCTGTTCTCTCATCGTCCAGGCTCTGTCTCTGCAGGTGGTGCCTGTAGCTGGCTTGGACATGGGATCACAGGGTTCCCAGACAGGGAACGCAGAAGCCACAAGGCCTCTTAAGTCCAGGGCTCTACAGTGTGTATAAAGTTACCTGCACCACATTCCATAGGTCAAAACAAGCCACGTGGTCAGCCAGTATTCAAGCAGTGAAGAGACAGACACCACCTCTTGCTGGGGGGCGGGAAGGGGATGAGGGAAGCAAGGTTTGTCAAGGCCATTATACAAAGTCTAGGCCACACAGGCTGTGGTAGGTGCTGGAAAAGCACTGATGAATAAGACACAGCTCCTGCCCTCAGAGTTTAAGTTGGGAAGATAATACAGTGAGTCCCCTACCTACAAACTTTCAGGTTGCAAACTTTCAAAACCGTGAATGTGTGTTCATGTGTCTGCCTTCTCTACACGTGGTTGTGATTTTGTGTACTTTACAGTACTGTATAGAGTACAGAAGAACAAGTGTCTTCATTTCAAGCCCAGGATGTCCAGAAGCAAGTGTAAAAATAGCACTATATAGCTGATTGTGTTACTTTGGTACCCAGGCTAACTTTGTTGGAACTATGAAAAAATTGGACTTAACGAACACACTCTCGGACGATTGCTCAATACTAAATTAGGTGCCTCAAATGTGTGCAGGTTGGGCACTTTTCTTCACCCTTATTTATAAAGCACTGCTGCTGCTGCTGCTGCTAAGTCACTTCAGTTGTGTCCGACTCTGTGTGGCCCCATAGATGGCAGCCCACCAGGCTCCCCCGTCCCTGGGATTCTCCAGGCAAGAACACTGGAGTGGGTTGCCATTTCCTTCTCCAATGCATGAAAGTGAAAAGTGAAAGGGAAGTCACTCAGTCGTGTCCGACTGTTAGCGACCCCATAGACTGGAGCCCACCAGGCTCCTCCGTCCATGGGATTTTCCAGGCAAGAGCACTGGAGTGGGGTGCCATTGCCTTCTCCAAGCACAACATTTGTAAAAGAAAAATTACTATGATCCTCCCTACTAAGGAAATGGATACCCACTCCAGTATTCTTGCCTGGGAAATTTCATGAATAGAGGAGCCTGGCAGTCCAAGGGGTCGCAGAGTTGGACATGACTGAAGCGACTAACCATGCGTGCATCCCTACTAAGGAAGGGGTGATAAGGGCTGGGGGAACATACTTGCCTTGTCTTCCCAAAATATTTGCAGACTCCTTGGAGCCTTGAAGACCAATATTCTCCACTCAGGCTTCTCTCACCATCAATTTGTTCTCTTCTCTCCTCTTCTCCCACAATGGTCCCATTCATCTTCCTATTTTCAGGCATCAGGTTAACACACCCCAGGAGAAATCCTTACTGCTTCTTTTGTCCAGCTACTCTCTCCTTGCGCCATCTGTGGCCACCTTCAGAAGTTCGTATTTTCACCTGTACATCCCATCACTGCTCCACCTGACTCAGATTGATTGAATACATTCTATACATTAACACAAAACCTTTTACAACAGACCTTGTTCATGAACAAGCAGCTTTTAAACGTTTAGGAATCTGATCAAACCTACGCACCCTCTCTCGAAGTAAATTCATAAGCTTATCCTTGCATCCTGCTTACAAGATCAGATGGTCTACCCACCTCTAAAATCTAGGAATGGACCACTGCACTGGTTTTGTGTTTTCATCTCTGCTTCTCTATTTTTCTGCAGGATGCTCTGCGTGATGCACAAAAGCAAAACAATGATACAAAAATGAATCAACCAGTCCATCCATCAGGCTTTCAGGACAATGGCTTGTTCAGTCTTTTCTGGTGAGAGCAGCGAGGTCTACTTCTTGCTGAAATGTGTACTGTCATCTCAATGGTTAATCAAGAACAAGCTGGAGAGGATTCCAGAAGTATTCACAGTCAAATCCCTCAAGCCTGCGGTGAGAGCCAGGGTGTCTGAGCGTTTAGAAGAGGCTTTCTCTTTACAGTAACTCAGCAATCCTTGTCTCAGGCCGGATCACTGCCTAAGCCTGTGTCAAGGACAGGAGCTTAGCTGCTGGTCACGTGATCTCATCCTTCCCCTGCCCCTGCGGTCCCCCAGACACCCACCAATTGACGGTGTAGGAGGAGAGCCTAAGAACTGCCAGAAGGAAGACAAAACTGTCAATCACTTTCCAATTCCTCCCTGATGTAGCGGGAAGCGGGAGAGGCTCTGAGCCCTTCTGCTTCATGAATTAGCTCTAATAACAGATGATTTGTGAGAGAAAATTTTTTTTAAGTTTTTATAAATGTAACAAAAGAAAATCATTTCAAATAAATAAAACATTTTTGGATTGGAAAAAAAAAAGTGAATGGATGGATCCAACACAGCAGGCTGGATCCAAGAATGTTGTCCTCGTGTGGCCAGACCTGGTGATTTAATTTAATAGCATCTTTTCTCTTCTCTTCCCTTCATCTCCCTGTCCCCCAAGGAATAAAAAAGACTTTGTGGACTTGGTTTCATTAGTCTTCAGAAAATCCTGGGGGACAGACTGGGGGCAAGATGCTGAATCCTTCTGTGTCCCAGGAGACTGTGTCTGGGAGAGGGAAAGGCTTGCTAAAGTCATCAGATGCTTGCCAAGGTCACAGGATGCTCAGCTTCCAATGCCAAGAGCCTGGCTCTAACCCTAAACCCGTGCTTTCCAAACTGCCTGGCAGGCCATGGAGGGTTCTGAGAGGGACTTGGGCGTGCTTAGTAGAAGGAGCTTTAATCACCCATATTCTAATCAGCTGCCCCAAACACAGGCATCTCCAAATAACTGAGACTCTAATGACATCCCATATCTAATCTAAGAAAACCTATGTCTGGTTTCTCTGGTGGCTCAGTGGTAAAGAACCTGCCTGCAATGCATTAGGTGTGGGTTGATGCCTGGATCAGAACGATCCCCTGGAGAAGGAAATGGCAAGCCACTTCAGTACTCTTGCCTGGGAAATCCCATGGACAGAGGAGCCTGTCAGGCTATAGTCCACGGATTCATGAAGAATCAGAAGCAACTTAGCAACTAAGCAACAGCAACCTACGTCTAATAGAAGCCTGTAATAATAATTTATAACCTGTTATACAATATGCATTATATGTAATTATGCTATATATCACATGGTGGTTTTGTGGTTTAGTCAATAAGTCATGTCTGCCTCTTAACGACACTATGGACTGTAGCCCGCCGGACCCCTCTGTCCATGGGATTTTCCAGGAAAGAATACTGAGTGGGTTGCCATTTCCTACTCTAAAGGATCTTCCTGACCCAGGGATCCAAGCTAGGTCTCCTGCATTGCACGTGGATTCTTTACAAGCTGAGCCACAAGGGAAGTCCATATATATCATATAATATAACCTGTGATAACTCATAAGAATAAAAAGCTGCACCCAGTAAAAGCCTAAATAACCTATATTTGATAAAACTTTGCTATTTGATTATAGTTTGAGACAGGTCTCTGGTTCCCTTTTACAACCAGATTAATGGTCCTAATCTCCTTTGATATTGACATGCTGAAGCCCCCACAGCTAAGGGCAAGGAGAGGCTGTGTAAAAGTGACTCAGAGGACCCCACCCCATCCCCGCAGAGCTGTTTATGTACAGGAAGTCCCCTAGGTACCAATGAGCTCTGTTCCAAGAGCACATTCATAAGTCGAATTTGTTGGTGCGTGCATGCTGTCGCTTCAGTCATGTCCAGTTCTTTGCAATCCCATGGACTGCAGCCCACCAGGCTCCTCTCTGCATGGGATTCTCCAGGCAAGAATACAGGAGTGGGTTGTCATTTGCCATTGGCTATGTACTGCTGCTTTTACACTTGCCTCTGGGCTTGAAATAAAGACAGTTCACTACTGTGATCTATAGGGTAATGTACAGTGAAGTACACAAAACCACAGCCACGTGTGGAAGATGCACACGTGTGACAATGCATAAATGTGCATTATCTTCATCTCTATCAAGACTTTGCTTATTTTCTCTCGAATGGAATCTCACAGCAAAAAAAAAAAAAAGACCCTGGAAGAGCTTAAAGTTGCTAAGGCTCAGATTTCTCAGTTGCAAAATACTAAAAAAAAAAAAGCCTCAAGGATGAGAAAATCCTGTGGGTAGCATTTGGCATGCAGGAGGCCCCATTTTATAAGTTTCTGTTGAAAAAGTGAAATCGGTTTTGCTTCAATCCTCTATTTCTCATACTTAACAGGGGACTATGAGCTCAGTCTACTTATAATGTTTATAGAAGGAAGGAATGCACTCCTAGACTACATATAAATGATTTAAACACCATACAGTGTTTCGGAACATCCACCTTATGACTCAGTTGCAGAGCACCGATAATCAAGAACTGTTTATGTGATCAGTAGGCAAAATGTCACCGGAATGACAGAAGGTGCCAATTAAGTAAAGTAATTTATCATGGAAACATGTTGAAAGACTCTAGAGCATTGTGCACAGGGACCATTCTACTACTTAGATCTATGTTTTACTGGGAAATTTATGTCAATAAAATGACATAAATTCATTCTCATTAAGCGTAATGAGTTCATCCAACTCAACTCATAATATGGAACATCTGTCAGGGTGACCTTCCAACATGCTCTTTTCAGTGATGTCACAGAGCTAGTTGATTTGTGCTTCCTCGAGTGCACCAGGGGGTCAAGGTCAGCCGAATGGTCAGTGAGTAATTACTGGGAGACCCACCTCTCACTTGCTATTGTGGATTGAGCCCTGTCCCTGGAGCCAAGTCACCCAAATTGCATGCTAGACAAGTCTAGTCATTTGGGATGTTAGGAGAGATGAAGTAAGGGAAGGGAGAGGGGGAGATGGAAGGAAGAAGGAAGGAAGAAGGAATTTTCATGATCCTCCATGTTTGGGAGACAAAGGATGAAAGCTTTATTGCAAAACTTCTCAGAGCCTTTAATATAACTCTGCATTATGACTTCCCAAGTGGAAGATTGGATAGTCAGTATTTTGTTGTTGTTGAGTCACTGAGTCAGGTCTGACTCTTTGTGACCCCGTGGACTGCAGCATGCCAGGCTTCCTTGTCCTTCACCATCTCCTGGAGTTTGCCCAAACTCATGTCCGTTGAGCCTGTGATGCCATCCAACCATCTCATCCTCTGTTGTCCCCTTCTCCTCCTTCCTTCAATCTTTCCCAGCATTAGGGTCTTTTCCAATGAATGGGCTCTTCACATCAGGTGGCCAAAGTATTGGGACTTCAGTTTTAACATCAGCCCTTCCAATGAATATTCGTGTTTGATTTCCTTTAGAATTGACTGGTTTGATCTCTTTGCTGTCCAAGAGGCTCTCAAGAGTCTTCTCCAGCACCACAGTTCAAAAGCATCTATTCTTCGGTGCTCAGCTTTCTTTACAGTCCAGCTCTCACATTTGTACATGACTACTGGAAAAACCATAGCTTTGACTAGATGGACCTTTGTCATCTGTTTGCATGATGTATTGGAAAGAATGATGAAATGCTCATGAAAATGCTCGTGAAAATGCTTGGGAGAATATGGGATAAAATGCTTCAGCCCGGCTCCCTTTTCACTAAGTATGACCCAAAATGAATGTTCTTTGTTCAGGTTCTGCCCAAGCCCTCAGCCGTTCTTACCGTAAATAGTTTGGATACCTTGTGAGACGAGTGCTGCCCAGTGGGACTTTTCTGCCCATCCTAGCTTCTTTGGAGTCCTTCAAACCAGCATGGCAGGTCTCCTCAGGACCCCACAGTGGACTGGGACCAGCCCTCAGTTCCCAAGTGGAGGAAGACTGGAGGAAGGCTGTATATAAGTGAGTCCCGTCTTTGGGCAGAGCCAAGCTTAAACTAAGGGGTCTTACTCAGGCCTCACTTATCCAGTTCAAAGCACATAAGCAGTAGATGAAGTCAGTGGTCCCAAGTCCATATATCCACTAAGGATGAGCAAGGGGCAAAAATAACAGGAAACGTGGGAGCCAAAAACATGTACCCCAGGTATTGCTGAGGCTGGACCTGGGGACACAGTGACTGAAGGGGGCAGCCTGTTTTCAGAGCCAAGGTCCTGAGCAGGCTCTCAACGAGGCAGGTTGTGCAATGGGGAGCACAGGCTTACAGGATGGTGGCAGCTGGAATTGCCCTTGTTCTCATAGTCCTGGAATCAGTGAGTCTGGGGGTTTCCCAGGTGCCTCAGTGGTAAAGAATCAGGAGACGTGGGTTCCATCCTTAGGTCGGGAAGATCCCCTGGAGGAAAAAATTGGCAACCCACTCCAGGATTCTTGCCTGAGAAACCCTGTGGGCAGAGGACCTTGGCGGGCTACAGTCCATGGGGTTGCAAAGAATCAGACACGACAGAGCAACTAAAGAACAAGAAGTCTGGAGTGAGCCTTTTGCCCCTGCAAGCTCGCTGATCCCTAATCACCACTGTGTCTGCCTTAACTTCCAGTTGGATAAATAAAGGGCTTCCTAATAAAGCCCTTCAGGATTTTGGAGGCTAATGAACTGCCTCCTTCCTTCCAGACCCTAACCATGACTTTGCTTCTGTGCCCCAACTGCCAGACGGGTCTTGTGTCTGAACAGAAAGAACATGCAGAACAAGAATACCTCTACCCTCCCGACGGTGCCAACATCCCAGCTGCCTGGAGGTTCCTGAGAGGATGGGGTGGGGTGGGGGGTGGACAAGAGAAGACCCCAACAGGGGCATGAGAGATGTCTATCTGTGAGAGGTTGTGGCTGCCCCTCGCTTATCTTAACCTCCACTTTTATCCCTTGCAGTGGTGTGAGTCTCAGATACTCCTGTGTTCCTCTCATCTCTTCCAAATGTTCCTTGCACTGCTTCTAAAAAATGCTGTATTATAATCGTATTGCAATGTTTAATATTCATTTTATAACTACAAGCACTATCATTTATAATATTTTAATTAATACTTTTACAATTGACATACGGGAGAACAGTTTATAAGTAAAGGGATAATGCATATTTATAATTTTAACAGACGAAGATTAAAACTTGGTATCTTTAACAAAAAAAAACTTGGTATCTGCCTTTCAGTTTAACAAATAGCAGTCCTGTAAATTCCCAGTTTGTGTTTAATGCATTACTTCAC
The DNA here is from genome assembly GCF_032405125.1 of Capricornis sumatraensis. NCBI lineage: Eukaryota > Metazoa > Chordata > Mammalia > Artiodactyla > Bovidae > Capricornis > Capricornis sumatraensis. Next base: position 113,878,977 of record NC_091075.1, on the reverse strand, counting down.
CCTTCTAACCAAAAGAAACGCTATCCTAAGTCTTATAGTAATCATTCTCTTGCTTTTCTTTATGATTTTTCCATGGTAAACCCCAAGCAATATTGCATTTAGTTTTGCCTGTCTTTGAACTTTGGATGAATGAAGTCATGTGTTCTTGGGTGTGTGTGCTCAGTCCTGTTTATGTCCAACTTTTTGCAATACTGTTGCAGCCACACATTCCGGGAAACAAACTCACTCAGAAGGACAATGCAGACAGTGGAGTGCAGTTCATTACACCGGCGGGCCCCAGGCAGAGTCTCCTCTTAGCCAAGGACCCCAACCAGCATTGTGAAAATCTTTTATGCCCCATGTGTACGTGTCTGAACCCACCACTCCAAATCCCTTGAGACTTACATAAACCAAGGAAAATACAACCCCAGTAACCCCATCATTCACGTGCTATGTGCTCATGTGCTCAAACAGTCTAACAATTAGCCAATAATGAGTAAACCCGAGGTTACACTCCAATTGATACAGAAAAATTTATGGCCTGTCTGGAGGAAGGGGTGATTAGTGTATGTTTTCTCTTAGGCGATGAGTAACCTAGATACGATCTTCAAGGTTCCCCTGTCTGGAGGGGGTCTTATCCTTCTGTTGTTGTTTTCATAGGCACTAAACACAGAGTTCAGAGAAGGCAGTGGCACCCCACTCCAGTACTCTTGCCTGGAAAATCCCATGGACGCAAGAGCCTGGTGGGCTGCAGTCCATGGGGTCGCTAAGAGTCGGACACGACTAAGCGACTTCACTTTCACTCTTCACTTTCACGCTTTGGAGAAGGAAATGGCAACCCACTCCAGTATTCTTGCCTTGAGGATCCCAGGGACGGGGGAGCCTGGTGGGCTGCTGTCTATGGGGTCGCACAGAGTCAGACACGATGGAAGCGACTTAGCAGCAGCAAATACAGAGTTCAGAGTCCATTGGAAAGGTGGCCGAGCATGATCAGCATGAACAGGCCTAAGGTGGAGTCCAGGCCCTGTGAATTCCTTCTGCAATACTATGGACTGTAGCTCACCAGGCTCCTCTGTCCATGGAGTCTCCCAGGCAAGAAAACTGGAGTGGGTTTCCACGCCCTCCTCCAGATAAAAGAAATCATAGTGTATATATTATTTTGTAACTATCGCTTGTCACTCAACTTTGAAACCATAATGATAAATATGTCTCATTTCTTAAATTTTATTATTACATGATATTTCATCATTTGAATGCATCATACATTATTTCTTGACTCTAGTGCAAATGAGCATTTGATTATTCTAGCATTTTGCTGTCATGAACGAAAAACATTCTTATATTTGAGCCCTACTGTGTATATGCAAGAATTTTCCTAAGACAAAGCTCTTCAAAAAATTTATTTTTGCCTCAATATCTGCTAAAGCCTTTGAGAAGCAAAATTATTTCTTTAAATATTTTTAAGTAAACATTGAAAAATTTTATAGAGTCTTAAGTGTTTGCAAAGACTGCAATATTTGACATGGCCGGGTGGCTCAGTGGTAAAGAATCTGCTTACCAGTGCAGGAGACTCGGGTTCAATCCCTGGATCAGGAAGACTCCCTGGAGAAGGAAATGGCAGCCCACTCCAGTATTCTTACCTGGAAAAATCCCATCACCAGAGGAACCTGGTGAGCTACAGTCCAAGGGATTGAAAAAGAGTTGGACATGACTTCGAAACTAAGAAACAACAGCAAATACGGTAAAACCTTATGGTGATGCAAATTCACATACAAATCCATGAGCAGTTGGCGCTTTCACCCACCATTTCCTGTTCTCAAATCAGATTTTATCTACGGTAGAAGTGGGGCAGAGAGAGACCCTAAAGGAGCGGATGAGGCTGGGGAGGAAACCGCAGGCCCCAGGCAGCCCTGTTGCCAGGCACAGATGAAGGAAAGTGTGTGCGCGTGTCTCCAGGAACCCCCCAGCCCAGACTCCCACACCCAGGCTGACAGGCTGCCTTCAACTCACAGAGATTCCTGCAGTTGCTGCGGTGTTTCTGTACATTACAGGAAGCTTCACGACACAGAAATATTGCCATTGATATTAAAGCTGGAAAGGAATATTATAGAAAGATCATTTGATGCTTTGAATTCTTCTGTGGTTTTATGCAGAGTCACTTAGTAATCTAGCATTTTTAAAAATGGTTGTTAATGATCCCTCAGCTGACAACTTGATGAGATCCTTTTTTGATTTTGTTGAAAGTAAAGAACTCTCAAGTATCTGACTCATAAAATCCTTTTCAGTCATTTGAGGAATGCTTTTTATCAAATTCTGGGAAACAGAACAAAGAATTTTTATCCTATGTTTGTTCCAGAAAGATTTATCAAGGGCTAATATCATATCTATAATTTTTTCACTTAGAGTCTCCTTGCTTATAGGTTATATAAACTGGAAAGGTTAAAAAAAGGAAATATTGTTGATTCTAATCAAATATTGCTCATATAATATTTTTAATAAAATTCTTTTTATCCTAACATGTACTTTTAAAACATTTCCATCTAAACTTTAGAAATGAAGATAGAATCCATTCAATTTATGAGTAATAACCAGGATATAACTGAACAGGCAAAACTAATCTTTAGCTTTAACCAATCAGTCAGGCCAGACTTTGTGTCAGAAAAAAAGATCTGACTTCGTATCTCAAATTAAGCAAAAGTGTTGCTGTGAAACCCTGGCAAACATTTTACTTTTGATTATGATTCTAACATAGACAATACATAGGCAGATGATACATAGGATGGATGCGTGCATGGCATGTGATAGAAATATAGTCTTGCTCTAAATTTGTCTCGTGGATGAAATAAGACACTGCTACCTTTGATATTCACAAGAGTGATGCATTTTGGAGAGTAGTTGGTGATTTCAGGAGGCAAGGAAAATTGTCACCTCTGAAGCTAGATTCAGAATATCCTGATGTGAACCAAAATATTCCATTGCTAACACAACACTCTGCTCTTAACAGAAAATTTACAAGACCACAAAAATCACAAAGCCTCACCACAGGTTAATGGTATCTTGATTGACGGAAGCCTCAGGGCAACCATATCTCGCATTGACTTTTTGGCGCTCCCCAGGGATTTTTTTACATCCCAGAGAGATGCACCCGAGTAAGAGAGGGTCAGTGAGAGGTTTCCTTTTGTAGCAACAGAATAAGGATGATTGTGAAAAGGGAGAACCAGCAAAGTTTTTTTTTTCTAAACTGTGTTATCAGACAGAACAATTTTAGAAGAGTGCAGATAGATATTGAAGATCTAAAAATTAATTCACTCAAAGACATCTATGCTTGCAGAGCCCTGGGAAAATCTTCATGAAACCCCAGGAAACATTTGCACTACAGTGTGAAGACAACTGCCAAAGAACAAATATTCAGGGGTAGAATCGAGGGTCATAGGATGTGCGTAGCTTCAACTTTATGAGATAATCACAGACCGTTTTCCGAAGTGATTCTGCCAATGAACATTCCCACCTGGAATGTACGAAAGCTCCCATTACTCCACATTCTTGCCAAAAACTGGTGTTTTCAAGATATTTGCTTGCCAGTATAATAGTTGCAAATTTTTATATCCTGTTTTAATTAGTGTTTCTTCCATTACTAAGGCGATTGAATATCTTTCCTCATGTTTATCGACCATTTACATTTTCTCTTTTGGGAAATTCCTCTTCTTGTGTTTAGTCCATTTACCCATTGGAATCACTGGGGTTTTTTTCTGGTTGGTTCTCAAGAACGTTTCTTCAAACATACTGTGCATATTAGTACTGTCTCAATTTATGTATTGAAAACATTTTCTGTTACTCACAGACTTTTAGAATGAATTTATGGTTGCCCTAGGGGAGGATAGGGGGAGGGGAGGGATAGTTAGGGAGTTTGGGACGGACATGTATACACTGCTATATTTAAAATGGATAACCAACAAGGACCTACTGCATAGCAGAGGGAACTATATTCAATGATATGTGGCAGCCTGGATGGGAGGGGAGTTTGGGGGAGAATGGAAACCTGTATATGTATGGCTGAGCCCCTTTGCTGTCCACCTGAAACTATCATAACATTGTTAGTCAGCTATGCTTCAATACAAAATAAAAAGTTTTATAAAAGTATGTTCTCTTGGTTCATAGGTTACCTTTTTATTCTATTTATAATATATTTTTATGAACAAAAGTCAATTTTAAGGTATGAAATTTATCAATATTCCCCATTATGATTTGCGCTTTTCAGATTTTAAGAAGTTCTTCCTATCTCAAGATCATAAAGACATTCTCCTATATTTTCTTGTAAAAGTTTTGCCATTGACACTAAGTACTCAATCGATCTGAAATATTCTTTTGTCTAAGACAAAGCGAGGATCCTTTTTCACTTCTTACCATCTAGATAACAAAGCACCCTTGCACCATTTACAGAGTTTCCCATCTTTTCCCTGCTAATCTGTAGGGCCAGCTTGGTCATCTAACAGGTTTCCAAATATGTATGGATCAGATATTGGACGCCCTGTTTCTTCCCATTGGCTTGCCTAACTATCCCCATATTAATGCTGTAACACCGTAATTACTACAGTTTTATTATGTCTCCTTATTCAGAAGGGCAAATCTCTTCCTCCTGATTTTGGCACTTTCTCTTTTGTGGCGGTGACTGCAGCCGTGAAATTGAAAGACGCTTGCTCCTTGGAAGAAAAGCTATGACAAACCTAGACAACATATTAAAAAGGAGAGAAATGACTTTGCCGACAAAGGTCCACCTAGTCAAAGCTATGGTTTTTCCAGTAGTCCTGTATGGATGTGAGAGTTGAACCATAAAGAAAGCTGAGTGCCAAAGAATTGATGCTTTTGAACTGTGGTGTTGGAGAAGACTCTTGAGAGTCCCTTGGACTGCAAGGAGATCTGACCAGTTCATCCGCAAGGAAGTCAGTCCTGAATATTCATTGGAAGGACTCATGCTGAAGCTGAAGCTCCAATACTTCGGCCAACTGAATGGAAAAATTGACTCACTGGAAAAGACCCTGATGCTGGGAAAGATTGAAGGCAGAAGGGGATGACAGAGGATGAGATGTTTGGATGGCATCACCAACTTGATGGACAGGAGTTTGAGCAAGTTCCAGGAGACGGTGAAGGACAGGGAAGCCTGGCATGCTGCAGTCCATGGGGTCCCAAAGAGTCAGACACAACTGAGTGATAAACTGACTTTTGCAGCCGCTGAGAAAGCACACGCTTAACTGAGATCTCCCTTCAAAGAGAGAACGAGCCATAGAACGAGCCACAGGGAGAGCAGTCAGCGCACCGTTTCCAGCTGGAGGTGACTCCAGAGTCTTCATCATCTTTAAACCCAAGGCCATGCACTCCATGGACAGGCCCAGTTAATGACCAAATACAAGGGTGGTTGAGGAAGGCTCCCACTGGCCTGAGTGGGAGTCCTCTCCAGGCAGCCATATACCCAAGTCTCCCATGGACTAGTGGAGACCTCTGATAGCTACTCTGCAGACCGAGGCTCTCCTTGCCTGGTTCTCCCTTCTTCCTCCTATCTTTTCACAGGAGTAGAATCAATCTGAAGGGTCAATCTGCCCCCCGCCCAGCTCCCTCTTTCCTGTATCTCTCATGGACATTATACTCAATAAACCTCTAACCTCATCTTTGCAACTGCTTACCAGAAAATTCGACCAATGTACTTTACAAAAACTTGAGAATGTTCTCCTCATGTTCTACTAGAAAACTTGTTGAGATATAAACTAGAATTGAAATGAGTTTATTAATCAGTTTGAGGAGAACTGACATCTTTACAACATGAATACTTTCTATACAGAAACATACAATGTCTGTTTAGCTAGGTCTTCTTAATGTCCTTCAATAAAGTTTTTAATTCGTCACCAAAAAAGTAATTTGTATGCCATTGCTAAAATCTTATTCCTTTGTAGTTTGCATTTTTGGTTGGGGTGATATCTGGGTAGTTAAATTTTTATTTTCTGATCTTTTGAACTTTCTTTTTTGGATCTAAAGAAATGTTCTAACTTTTATATTTAGATCCATAAGCCTTAATAAACACTCCTACTAATTCTTTTCACTTCTTTGTATATTCATTTACATTTTCTTTGTAGACAGTATTATATATGAATTATGGCAGTTTCACATCTATCTTTCCAAACTTTGAAATTAATTTATAATTCTTATCTAATTACATGAGTTATGGCTTCTAGAAAAAGTTTGAATAGAAGAAGTTAAAGGACCATCCTGGTCTTATTCTTGAACTTAAAGAGAATCCTTTTAATTTTCTACCTTTGAGTATAGCATTGGCTGTACATGTTCTGTCAATTATTTCATTAACTTTAGAAAGGTTTCCTTCCATTGATAATTTCCTAATAAGTTTTTTTAAGAAAAATAATGAACAATAATACATTAGACCCCAGTGTACCCTGCCCCAAATTATTCAGTCTTATCTTTTTCTATAGCTATTGCTGCAGTTGAACAGAACTTGCATCTGAGGCACCATAGTGTCGTATTATTGAGAGTTGAAAACTATTGCCGCTGTTATACTTTATACATCCTATTTTATCCTTTTTCTATTTTTTTCTCCTTTCCACTTACTGACTTAATTGAATTCCTCTTCACTCCACACACACATCCAACTTTTTCTCCTTTACTAGCTTGGAAATGTACTTTATAATATGCTGTTAGTTTTCTTGAAAATTTTAAACCGCTTATTAAGCTTATCAAAGGCTGGTGGCTCAGACAGTAAAGCGTCTGCCTACAATGTGGGAAACCTGGGTTCAATCCCTGATTTGGGAAGATCTCCTGGAGAAGGAAATGGCAACCCCCTCTAATATTCTTGCCTGGAAAATCTCATGGACGAAGGAGCCTGGTAGGCTACAGTCCATGGGGTCGCAAATAGACGGACACGACTGAGCAACTTCACTTTCACTTTTCAGGGAGATATAAAACTTTACCTTCCTCCTGAACAACATTACTTTTGAGTGCTTTTAACTGCAAATATCCTTCCTGATTTATACATTATAAATATGCATAATTTTATATCTATGCCAAATTTTTATACCTCCATAAATTAGACATTGTAGACTCTGCCTTTTATAGTCAGTCTTTGGAGAGTTACCTGTAGGTTTACCATCATCTTTATTCACATTTCTATCTTGCATTTCGTATCTTTTAGGATTATTTTTCATCTCTCTGAAGTGTATTTTTTAGAAATTCCTTTAGTGGAAGCCTAATGGAAATTAATTAGTACAGATTTTGTTTGATATGTTTTTATTCCAAAGTTATTTCTAAAAGATCATCTCCTTGCATTAGAGTTATAATTTGAAAGTTATTTTCTCTTGACACTTTGAAAAATCTTTTCTTCAGCCTTATAACTTCCTTTGATACTATTTTTCCAGTTTTATCAAGATATAATTGACCTACAGCACCACGTGTACAGCATAATGATTTGATTTACGTATTTAATGAAATCATTGCCACAATAAGCTTAGCTTTGTTGCCATTCAGAAATCAGTTGTCAGTCTAATTTCAGTTTCTTTGTACATTTCTATCTTTCTTCTCTCATTGGTTTTAGGATCTTCTCTTTGTCTTTACTGATCTTCAATTTTGCTATGTATCTAGGTGATACTTTTTTTTTTTGATCTGGCTTGGGGTTTATTTGGCCCTGTAGATGTGAGAAATAGTATGTTTTATAGGCAATAGAAATTTTCAGAGGTTTTTTTTTTTTTTTTTTTTAATGTGACTTTTCCCTGTTCTCTACCATTTCTTTCTGGAACTTTCATCTGACTTCCTAAGTCCTCTGTGTTATTCTGTTCTCATTAATACTTTTCTTGGCTCTCTGAGAAGCACTCTATGTAATTTCCTTATACCTATCTCCCAAAACCCTTGTATGTGTGTGTGTGTGCTTAGTCACTTAGTCGTATCTGACTCTTTGTGACCCCATGGACTCTGGCCCACTATGTTCCTCTGTCCACGGGATTCTCCAGACAAGAATACTGGAGTGGGTAGCAATTCCCTTCTCCAGGGGATCTTCCTGACCCAGGGATTGAACTGTGTCTCCTGAATCGCAGGCAGATTCTTTACCATCTGAGCCAAGAAGCAACAGACAAATAACAATCAAGGGGGCATCCTCCAATAAATGTCAGTAATCCTCAAAAGCATAAAAATCATCAAAAACTCAAAATCATCAAAAACAAGGCAAGTCTGGGAAGCTTACAGCCAAGATAGTCCTAAGACATAAGACATTTAAATGTAATGTGTATCCTCCAGGATGGAAGCCTAAAACAAGAAAAAAAAAAAGGCATAAAGGAACAATCAAGGAATTCTGACTAACTTATGGCCTTCAATGAATAATAATGCATCAATATTGGTTAATTAATCATAATAAATGTACTCAGCTAATGTAAGATGATAATCATAAAAGAAGCTGGTCCTGTGGTTATATGGAAATGCTGTGCTAGCTTTGCAATTTTCTTGTAAATCTAGGACTGTTCTAAAATGTAATGTTTATTAATAAAATAATTTATGTAGCATTTTTAGAAGTACTATTATGGGAGGAGTCTTTTCTAACATCTAGTCATCCATATTTCCATAAATATTTCCACTCTATTGAGAGCTTTATTCCCATATGTAATTTTCACCTTGATTGGTGTATAAGGCTTCTCCAGAGAAATAGAACCAATGGAAAGGAGATAAACATAAACAGACATAGTTATATAGACAAACATCCATATATAATCTATGTGTATACACTGGGGTTGGCCAAAAATGGTCATTCGGTTTTTCTATAACATCTTACAGAAAAACCCAAGCAAACTTTTTGACCAATCCAGTTTTACTTATTATAAGGAATTGGCTCACACGATTATGTAAGTTGAGAAGCCCTAAGACCTGCAGTTGGAAAGTCAGCGATTCAGGAGCATTGATGGTGTGGATAGCGTTTGAGTGTGAAGGCTTGAGAACCGGGACAGTTGATGACATAGGTTCCAGTCCAAAGCCAGCAGGCTCCATACCAAGGAAGAGCCCAAGTCCCAGCTCAAAGCAATCACGTAGGTGGAGTTCCCTCTTCCTGAACTTCTCTGTTCTACCCAAATCTTCAAGTGATTAGCTGGAGGTCCAGCCATATCATCTTCCCAGATGGCTCAAGCGGTAAAGAATCCACCTGCCAATGCAGGAAATGTAAGTTCAGTCCCTGAAGCAGGAAGATCCCCTGGAGGAGGAAATGACAACCCACTCCAGTGGGTTCTTGTCTGTGAAATCTCTTGGACAGAGGAGCCTGAGGGGCTATAGTCTATGGGGTAGCAAAGAGTCGGACACAACAGAGCACACACATGCACCCATATTAGGGAAATCCATCTCCTTTATGTGGTCTACCAAATTCAAAAGTTACTCTCATGCAGAAACACCCAGGATAATGGGCTAATGTTTGACCATAAGCCTGGGCACACTGTGACCCAGTCAAGTTGACCTATTGAATGAATCGTCACAGTGGGAGTCAACAATGAACCAGGCTGCAGACTCCAGCTTCCATGCTCCTTTCGGCACAGGGAATTCAGCAGCAGGGTCTACTTCGGACATGTTTTGGGGGGCACAGTTCCCGACAACGATGAGGAACCCCAAACAGCCACTGCCTGAGCCCCTTGTGAAGACTGGACACCAACTGTGTGTGGAATGCACTGTGTAGGCTGTTCACTTCTGCAGAGGTGAAGGACTGCCATTATTCCACTTATTTTCCTGGGGACTACCAGCATTCACATTATCTTCATTTTTTTCTAGGCAGAAATGAAAAGATAACATATCTGAAAAGCTAAGCCCCTATGAATTCATAAAGAGAGTTTAGCTGACATCGTCTGCATCAAAGAGAAGAATAGCAGTGCAAATTTCTGTGTTGCTTCTGGCACACAAACCATTTTCTAGTGTATTATCTTGTGTAATCCTTACCAAAATCCTGTACAATAGAGGCTATTATTATTCTGCTTTTTGTAGATGTAGAAAAAGCCCAAGAGGGGTTAAGTGACTGGCCCAAGATAACGCTGCTAGGAAATAACTGAATTATATTTTTAACACCAGTCTTCGATTTCTAAATCTGTATTCTTCTCACTGTATCACAACCCCTCTCTTGAGAGGGAACAGTCAACTCAGCCCTGGGCAGCATAATTACCGGTAAAGAAAGACAAGAAAACTTGGTGATAGCACTAAATTCCCTGTGGGTCTCCTGGGCACAAGGCCTCTCTGAGCCCCCATTTCTTTGATTACAGGAAATAGCCTTCACTTGGTCTCCATGACCTTCCCTGAGTTGCACTGCGCAGACTCAAGCAGTCATTAATTAGGGAAGAGAGGGGATGCGAGACCAGGCATAAATTAACAGTCAAGAGCAGCCTTGGATCAAGGTCCTGTTTTCCCATCCGAGAATACACAACAGTACCTTTGAGCTACTTTGCAGATACTGCAACCCCTTCCAGTTGGGAGAAGTTAATGACTGATGGTATACTGCCCACAAGCATGCAGACCCCAGACCAATTGGACCTGAAGTTTGATGATACTGACCCCTACTTGCCTCACCACCAAATCATCAGAAGAACATCTATGTGCTGATCATGCCCTCTTTGAACAATTACTATAAAACTTCTCACCATCTTCCCCAAGTTGGGACATATGGTTTTGAGGGCATTAGTCCGCTATGTTCCCCTCTGCCTGGCAAAGCAATAAAACTACCCTTTTCTACTTAACCCAAAACCCTGTATCAGAGACTCAACTGGGCCTCTGTACAGAGAAGCTGAGTTTGGGGCATCATTTGCTAATAGCTGAAGATTCAGATTTTTGGTTCTTCTACACTTAGAAGAACACACCCAAGTGAGGGGTAACAGTATCTAAGGAATCCATTTTCCTGTGACTCATAAATTCATGTATTCTACCACCAGTCATCCATCTGCCCAACAAATTAAAGGTTTATTATGTGCTGATTCAACCAGTCCATTCTGAAGGAGATCAGCCCTGGGATTTCTTTGGAGGGAATGATGCTGAAGTTGAAACTCCAGTACTTTGGCCACCTCATGCGAAGAGTTGACTCATTGGAAAAGACTCTGATGCTGGGAGGGATTGGGGGCAGGAGGAGAAGGGGACGACAGAGGATGAGATGGCTGGATGGCATCACTGACTCGATGGACGTGAGTCTGAGTGAACTCTGGGGGTTGGTGATGGACAGGGACGCCTGGTGTGCTGCGATCCATGGGGTAACAAAGAGTCGGACACGACTGAGCGACTGAACTGAACTGAACTGAGCACCATTATAGGCACTGAGATCACATGATCTCAGCCTCACCATCAGCATCATCCACATTTTCTTCCCAATTACTGTGATTATGTGTGTGCCATAGGTGTCTAGGTAGAATGTCATGAAGTTCAAGATTGCAAAACACGATGCCAATATGGTATTGGTCATGACTTTGACACACGTACTCACTGAAGCAGACACTGGAACATGGAGTAAGGGAGACACATGAATTGGAAGGGGGAAAATGAAGCTATGCACAATTAATACATACAATATGCACGCAGGAACAAATGCACTTTGTGGGTGTGTATTGGGAAGAAGTCATGACATCTGAATTCATAAGATTGTAAAGTGCCGGGAGCCACCACGGGAGATCCCACCCATGACAAGGTCATGTGGAAGAGAACTGTTAAGCAAGGCTTCAGGTCTCAACGGACTCCCTAGGCTTTCTTGAGTATCTCCCCAAAACCAGAATCTCTGTTTTACTATTTCATGACTTTCACCAACTCCTCTGACATTAACAGGGGGCTTTTCCTGACCACCTTTCTCTGGAGAAAATTAACTTAGGGCTATAGCTAATAAGTCTCCTGGACATGAGAGGAATATTTCCAATCAAAACCCCTCTGTTAGCATTCTAGCTTGCTTGGCAGGTATATCCAGACTCTTGCAGCTACGCATATGATTGTTTACAGCCTCCCAACTGGGAGAGGCATGGAAAGCCTAAAACATAGAGACTTTCAAAGAGTTAAAAGTTACTAGAGTAGTGCTAATGTAGGATTTCATTATTGGGCCAATGCTTGTTGCTAAGTTCCCATATCTCTTATCCACTGTGCACCTGGGAGTGCATTAGTTAACATAGTTGGAAAGTAAGAAAAACAAGTGTAGCCTTGAAATTAACACATTAGAATTTTGAACTAATTGGTTCTTTCTTGTAACTCACTGCACCTTTGCTCCGTGAGAAATGTAACTTGTTTAATACTTTTTGAGGCTGACATAGATTAGAAATATAAGAAAAAACATTTCAAGGGAAAATAAGTTTTTTGGTTGAACAGCCTTTATCAAAAGAGAGTCATAAAATGTTCACAGGCCTCCAAGGCCAGAAGATAATGTACACAATATTGTTTTTGGGAAATGTTTGCATAAATAATCCTGGTTTCGATAAAGACAAAACAGATGTAATGTTTGGGCTGACTCCGTATGACTTTGCATCTTTCATTTCCCTCTATGTATAAAACAAGGTATAAAAGTACCTTTTAAAAATAAAGCTATTGGGCCTCACTCGAAGAAGCTTGGTCACCCCGTGTTTTTCTTTTTTTCTCTTTTTTTCTCTCTTACTTTTTTTTCAGGCTGATCCTTTGGAGCATAGAGGCTCCCTGAGTTCACTTATCTGCCCAGGTTTATAAGACCTGAATGGGAAGACGTTCTGCGTCTTCACTCCCTCAGGAGACCGGAAGGCACCTGTGGCCTCCGTGAACAGGGCAAACTTCTTGTCTCGAAGTTTCATTGGCTTTCTAAGTAAACCAAGGAATATCAGCCTCTTTCTGTCCTCTATTTTCTTATCTACAATATTCTTTCCTTATCTCTCTCTAAATCAATCGCCGACGCCGTTTTTCCTTCAGGTTCCCCTGGATCCTGCGGGGCTGGACCCCGGCAGTAAAGAACTTTTGCTCCTAAGTAGGCAGATGGATGAAATATCTTCAGGTGATATAGCAAGGCTGGGTCAGTCCCATCACTTCAAGACAAATAGATGGGGAAACAATGGAAACAGTGTCAGACTTTATTTTGGGGGGCTCCAAAATCACTGCAGATGGTGAGTGCAGTCATGAAATTAAAAAATGCTTGCTCCTTGGAAGAAAAGCTATGACCAACCTAGACATAATATTAAAAAGCAGAGACATGACTTTGCCGACAAAGGTCTGCCTAGTCAAAGCTATGTTTTTTCCAGTAGTCATGTATGAATGCGAGAGTTGGGCTATAAAGAAAACTGAGGACCGAAGAATTGATTTGCACTGTGGTGTTGGAGAAGACTCTTGAGAGTCCCTTGGACAGCAAGGAGATCCAACCAGTCCATTCTCAAGGAAGTCAGTCCTGAATATTCATTGGAAGGACTGATGCTGAAGCCAAAGCTCCAATACTTTGGCCACTTGATGTGAAGAACTGACTCATTGGAAAAGACCCTGATGCTGGGAAAGATTGAAGGCAGGAAGAGAAGGGGAAGACAGAGGATGAGATGGTTGGATGCCATCACCAAGTCGATGGGCATGAGTTTGAGCAAGTTCCGGGAGTTGGTGATGGACAGGGCAGCCTGGCGTGCTGCAGTCCATGGGGTCACAAAGAATCGTACACAACTGAGCAACTGAACTGAACTGAACTGAACTGTTTTTCATTTTTTCTGATTTCCAGAAAAATTTCAATATGAAATTCAGCATTCTGCACCCAGTGGTGTGGATTTGACTTTTTACACCAGTATATTGTTGTTCAATCACTCAGTCATGTCCAACTCTTTGTAATTCTGTGGACTGTTGCATGCCAGGCTTCTCTGTCCTTCACCATCTCCCAGAGCTTGCTCAAACTCATGTCCATCGAGTCAGTGTTGCCATCAACCATCTCATCCTCTGTCATCCCCTTCTCCTCCTGCTTTCAATCTTTCCCAGCATCAGGGTCTTTTCCAATGAGTCTATTCTTTGCATCAGGTGGCCAAAGTATTGGAGCTTCAGCTTCCACATCAGTCCTTCCAATGAATTCAGCATTGATTTCCTTTAGAACTGGCTGGTTGGATCTCCTTGCAGTCCAAGGGACTCTCAAGAGTCTTCTCCAATAGAGCTTGAATAAATGTTGATTTCTTTTGTTTCCCTTGGCTCAGAAAGATAAGTTTGGAATGATTTTCAGAGGGATTGCTTTAATTTGGAAAGCAATATAAATTCCTCAGAAGAGAAAACCACAAAAATAGAATGTTTCCCTGACCTCTTCTCTGTCTAAACAAGGCCTCTTACTCCTCTCTAAGTATTGTGTTGGTCATTCAGTCATGTCCACCTCCTTGTAACCCCATGGACTATAGCCCACCAGGCTCCTCTCTCCACAGGATTCTCCAGGCAAGATCACTGGAGTGGGTTGCCATTTCTTCCTCCAGGGAATCTTCCCAACCCAGGGACTGAACCCAGGTCTCCTGTATTGCAGACAAATTCTTTACGGTCCAAGTTACTCCTCTCTAAGGTGCAGATGAGATATGACTTCCGTCAGGGAGACTTCTTCCCATTCCAACAAGCACCCATCAGATCCATGTCTCTGCCTTGCAACCTCCTGGGCTGCATGCCTGGGGAGGTGAGCACCCCTCCCTGTGGCCTCTGCATATATCCCTCCTCTGTGTTACTGTGGATGAAATGCCATGCTCTTAGCTTAGATGAATCCATTCTTTTTTAAACTGGACTCTATCCCCACTTAACCACTGAGACACAGCAATTTTCCTCCCTCATTTATCGTTACATTTTCACTTTCTACCTGGTCGTTCCCCACAGCAAACCCACTGTTATTTTCATCCAGCTTTCAAAAAACCTCTGTTAACCATGCTCCCTTCCACTGACTCCCTGCTGACCTGCCACGTCTGTGCCCTGTCCTTCATAGAATTTTCCTCACCCAACAAAAACAGCCCTTCCTCTCAAGAGGCAGGTCACAGCCAGATCATTAATCAGCCAGACTGACTCCCATGAGGTACCAAAAAGCTGCCCACTGCCTTGGGGTGGGGAGGACCTTGTGGTGCAAACTGTTTTCCAAAGCATCACTCTAGGCGTAGATGGAAGATGGTCATCAGCTGAGACGACCTCTACTCCTGTGTGGTTTTATCCCTGCTCTATTCTGCTTCCCTTCCTTCACCTTCTCTGAAAAGCATCTTCCCAATAAGTCACTTGAATAAAAATACTCATCCTTGGACAGGCACTCTGTTTCTAAAGAATGCTCTGCTTCTAGGGAACCAAGGCTAAGACAGTTGGTACCAGAAGTGAGTGGTCCTGGGAAACTCTAAAGATGGGATTCTCAAATTGAGTCACTTGCTGGCTGAATGGTAATAGGGACCCCATTGCTGGTGGTAAGTGGAGTATAAATCATTCTTAACATATTCAAGTGTTGGAATGGCCGAGGGTTCTTATCTTTGATGAACAGTTGGAAAGAGGTATGTTTACTGGTACCTTGTCTTGACACCCAAGAGATTCCGAAGAAATAGAAATTATAAGAAATGTTGGGAACAAAAGCAGAGTACGACACATACCTCCTGCACTCACCACCACCAGAGGGTGGACAGATCACCCAAGCCACCCCTCCAGCCTGGCCCCTGAGCACACCCCGACTCCCATCCCATAGAGGGACAAGCTTGCTCCCTGCAGCAAGCGAACAAGCAATTGAACATGTTGCCTGTTCTCACTCCCCTCTGCTGCATCAGGGACCCCAATAAAGTCTTGCCTGGAAAAAAAAACTATAGAATCAGATGATAGTTTCTAAGCAACATTGATCTATTACAAAGGGAAAATGACAGGGTCAGATCTTCTAGTGAAAAATTCCAAGCAAAGTGGGAGAGCCATGGGGTATCCTTGACAGTATATAAAGACCTTGATCTAACAGCTAAAACACAGACATCGATTAAGATCATGCACTAGACTTAATTTTAAGAAATACAGAACTTTAGAGAAGTCTGAACCATCAGCCTAGGCAAATATCCAATAAAAAGGTCATTAGATACAAAAATAGTACCCCCCTGAGGCTTGAGATGGGGCTATCTGGACAGATGTATTTGAGAAACTTGACCCCCAAATTCCCCCCGAATCTTCTGGGCCTGAAGAAGTAGTCCCTTCTTACGTTTGGAAGATAGAGATTGGCTTCCTTGAAAAACTACTCAGAGATCTAAAATGAAGCAATGACTTACAATATTTTACTTGCCCTCATTAGAATCTCTTTCCACCTTTCCTTCTGGCCACCAGATTTATAACTAGAGTTAAAACTCAGCTGGACCTGACTAGAGAATGCCAATACTGCAAAGTGAAGGAAGAGATTATACTCCAAAAGAACTGTAGAACCAAGCTAACATGTACTTCCAGGACCACAGAATGTGATTGGGAGTGGATCCTGATTAAGCTGGACCAAGGTGGAGGGATACAAAGCTGGAGAACGGAGGACTTGTCAGTATGGGACATTCCTCTGTAGTACAACACCTACCATCCTGGAAAGGATGAACCTCAAGCAGTGGCTGTAACACATTGCTGGAGTAGCTCTTAAGGACTTGGAAAAAGTAATGGCCCACTTGGTAAGAAGGACAGATGCCAGAGAAAGCATGAAGACCAGGGAGGAAGGATTCCTAAGTCTCAGAGAAGTGAGGATGCTACAATGCGTCTGTTAGACAAGACCAGAAATGTACCAGCTAAACATATTCCTTGGGATGGTTTGGAGGACAATTAGTTCACCAAGGTGATAAAGAAGGCATTGGGGAGAGAGTCATAAAACAGTGGAAAACTGAGGAGTAGTTTCCTCTGTAGGTCAGGACAGATGACAGCAGATACCATCTCAGAATCGGGCTCCCCATAGCAATGAGGATGATGGGAGCATGACTTTGAAGGGATCACGTGGCAGAACTGAGCAATCAGAAACACATGGAACCTGTTTGCCATCATGGACACCCACACTGGAATGGCAGCCAATAGAAATCTTGGAAATAGTTCATAAAGCATGGCCCTCTCAGGGACAATATAATACAGGGATGACCAACAACTCTACTGCTTAAAATACATAATCCAAAAAGTTCTGAGAATGGATGACCAGAAGGATAAGTGAGGTCAACTGACCTCACTGGAAAGTCATGGTGGTCCAGTTTACAGACCAGAAGAGTTTTCAGATCCAGAGAGTACTGACTGAAGGAAAAACCAGGTCTCCATAAAAAACACCCGCAGTAGGTCCTTGTTGGATACCTATTTTAGGTAAGCAGTGTGTACGTGTCATAGAACTCTGCTCAATATTCCCAAATAACCTCAATGGGAAAAGAAATTGAGAAATAATAAATACATATAGATGTATAACTGAATCACCTTGGTGTACAACTGAAACAGCATTATTAATCAATTATACTCCACTATAAAATATAAAGAAAGACAATGCCAAAGAATGCTCAAACTACTGCACAATTGCACTCATCTCACATGCTAGTAAAGTAATGCTCAAAATTCTCCAAGCCAGGCTTCAGCAAAACGTGAACTGTGAACTTCCTGATGTTCAAGCTGGTTTTAGAAAAGACAGAGGAACCAGAGATTAAATCGCCAACATCCACTGGGTCATGGAAAAAGCAAGAGTTCCAGAAAAACATCTACTTCTGCTTTATTGACTCTACCAAAGCCTTTGACTGTGTGGATCACAATAAACTGCGGAAAATTCTGAAAGAGATGGGAATATCAGACCACCTGACCTGCCTCTTGAGAAACCTGTGTGCAGGTCAGGAAGCAACTGTTGGAACTGGACATGGAACAACAGACTGATTCCAAATAGGAAAAGGAGTATGTCAAGGCTGTATATTGTCACCCTGCTTATTTAACTTCTATGCAGAGTACATCATAAGAAACTCTGGGCTGGAAGAAACACAAGCTGGAGTCAAGATTGCTGGGAGAAATATCAATAACCTCAGATATGCAGATGACATCACCCTTATGGCAGAAAGTGAAGAGGAACTAAAAAGCCTCTTGATGAAAGTGAAAGAGGAGAGTGAAAAAGTTGGCTTAAAGCTCAACATTCAGAAAACTAAGATTATGGCATCTGGTCCCATCAGTTCATGGGAAATAGATGGGGAAACAGTGGACACAATTTCAGACTTTATTTTTTTGGGCTCCAGAATCACTGCAGATGGTGAATGCAGCCATGAAATTAAAAGACGCTTATTCCTTGGAAGGAAACTTATGACCAACCTAGATAGTATATTCAAAAGCAGAGACGTTATTTTGCCAAAAAAGGTCCATCTAGTCAAGGCTATGATTTTTCCAGTGGTCATGTATGGATGTGAGAGTTGGACTGTGAAGAAAGCTGAGCGCCAAAGAATTGATGCTTTTGAACTGTGGTGTTGGAGAAGACTCTTGAGAGTCCCTTGGACTGCAAGGAGATCCAACCAGTCCATTCTGAAGGAGATCAGCCTTGGGTGTTCATTGGAAGGACTGACGCTAAAGCTGAAACTCCAGTACTTTGGCCACTTCATGCAAAGAGTTGACTCATTGGAAAAGACCCTGATGCTTGGAGGGATTGGGAGCAGGAGATGACAGAAGAGGATGAGATGACTGGATGACATCACCGACTCGATGGACATGAATTTGATTAAACTCCAGGAGCTGGTGATGGACAGGGAGGCCTGGCATGCTGCGATTCATGGGGTCACAAAGAGTCGGACACGACTGAGTGACTGAACTGAACTGAACTGAATTTTAAAAATATAATTTTTAAAAAATGTGTCACAAAGCAAGTGTACAAGTGTACACACCAAATGTACACAGCAGTGCTTTCCCAATTCTGCCCAGAAAGTAACAAAAGAATGACAGCTATTTACACAAATAATTGTGTACTGGGGACAGGCAAATAGTCAAGTTTTTCAAGGGCTTAGGATACAGGCTATGAATAGACACTAATAACCAGGAACTAAGGGGTCAGTAATAAATGAATTCCCTGCCCAGGTCCATCTCAAAGTGGATTCATTGGCTCCACAGATTCACCCAGTGCTAATTCCCTGATTCCTGAAAGTATAATCAAAATGGCCATACTTGGCAATTTGGCAGAATTCTCAAATTAACCTGTAGAATAAGACCTATGATAGCAACAAAGGCCAAGTGAAAGTCTGTGAAGTTGGTCCACCCTTCAAGATAATAAATCAAAAACAATGTCTCCTTCCAGAATATGTATGGCAGATGTTAGTGTCACCCTCAAAGCCTTAATAGCCTGTCATATCCCATTTATGTCACTAGTGCAAAAGCCAGATGGATCGTGATAGATGTTCATGGGCTATCACAAACTTAGCCAAGTATACTCTTATGAGAAGTTGGCCAGACGTGGTATCTTTACTAGAGGAGATGAATATGGTCTAAATGTACTGTGTGCGCTATTGATCTAATGACTACCTTCTTTTTCATCCTCATAAAAGAGGAAGATGAGAAGTAGGCTGTATCCTCATGGGACAAGTAATAGTGAGCATTCATAGCGTTGTTGCAGCACTATGTTAATTTTTCCATTCTCTGTCGTTACATAGTCCAAAAGCAGCTTGACCATCTGGACATCGTGAAGATGGTAATGAGCACACAACCATGGAATCTTTTAGTCCTACTGCATTTCAGACTATCCAGACACTACTGGCCTGATAGAGGAAGGGAATAACCTTTGGAAGGCAGCTGAGGGGCCAGAATGATAAATATGAGGTGATATCCTTTATAATATGGTATGCAATAAGTACCCCACATGCAAACAAGTTTCATTCCAAGAGTGCATTTGAAGTCCGATGTGTTTGTAAGTTCAACAAAGTTAGCCTAGCTACCCAACTAACCTAATTGGAGGGCAAGCTGCAATTTCACTCAAGCCTGATGTTGATGGAACGCTTGTTCACATCTTTGAAAGTTCCCAACTTGACAGTTTGTATGTAGGCTGTAGGGGACTTACTGTACACTTTAAATCAATGGCCATTAATTAGTGATAGCTGTTCAATCAGAAGGCATGGCAGCCCACTACAGTACTCTTCCCAGATGGCTCAGAGGGTAAAGAATCTGCCTGCAATGCAGAAGACACAGGAGATGCGTGGGTTTGATCTCTGGGTTAGGAAGATGCCCTGGAGAAGGAAATGGCAACCTATTCCAGTATTTCTTGCCTGAAAAATCCCATGGACAGAGTAGCCTGGTGGGCTACAGTCCATTCGGTCACAAAGAGTCAGACATGACTGAATTACTAAACCCGTTCAATAGGTAGAATGCGTGGGTGAGAGGCCTAAGGATGGAAGCAGGGTGATTCTCTGCTGCTGCTGCTAAATCACTTCAGTCGTGTCCGACTCTGTGTGACCCCAGAGATGGCAGCCCACCAGGCTCCCCCGTCCCTGGGATTCTCCAGGCAAGACCACTGGAGAGGGTTGCCATTTCCTTCTCCAATGCATGAAAGTGAAAAGTGAAAGGGAAGTCGCTCAGTCATGTCCAACTCCTAGCGGCCCCACAGACTACAGCCCGCCAGGCTCCTCTGTCCATGGGATTTGCCAGGCGAGAGTACTAGAGTGGGGTGCCATCGCCTTCTCCAGTGATCCTCTTAGGAAATAGGTATTTCCTTTGTCTATAACTTCAGACTCCATAGGGATAGAAGTTCTGGTTTCCAGAGAAGGGGATGCTTTCACCAAGGGACCTAGAAGAGTGCTTCTTGGTCAGTTGAGGGTTTTCATGGAAGTACACCAGGAAAAGAGTTACTATACCAGCAGGGGTAGTAGATCCTCATCCTCAAGAGGATATAAAACATCTTCAATGTAAAAAGACCAGGGAAAAATAAATTTGGCGGGAAGTGATCCTCCGGAGTGGCTCTTGGTAGCCCCATGCCCTATTAATGGGCTTTGTCCCATAGACACCTATGAGGCTCTATCCCATACCCTTCAAGGGGACAGACCTCAGTCAATGAGAGATGGACATGAGGATGCAAAAGGCTAGTCCCTCCTCTCTTGTCCCAAGATGGGACTATGTTTCATTATTTGTGCTTCAGAGTTCCCTCATAGCATCAAGCTAAGGATCATCTCAGTTGAGACCACATTTTTGCTTGACTTCCTCCTTATCCCAAATCCTCACTCCCTTTCTCCTATGAGCACTTCCTGGGTCAGTCACTTGACCAAGAAAAACTATTTCAGGCTCTGATCTAGAGAATCTTGCCTAAGACATGGGGAATTTTTTTTTTTTTTTTGACAGTTTTGTTCACAGATGTATCTAAGTTTCTTTTAAAAGCACACAGCCCACAGTAAGCACTTAGACAACATACGTCGAATAAGAGTTTAATCCTTATCACACGGAATTGTCAAGCTTGGTTTACTCGTGGTTATTTATTTATTTTGTGACCTATTTTATTCAGCTCACAAGACTTCATCCACTGTTTCCTATGTTCTAGGCTCTATGCCAAGTGGTATGGATACATAAAAGTGAATGCCAATACCCCTTTTCTGAAGGTGCATGCTCAGTCGCGTCCAACTCTTTGCAACCTCATGGACTATAGCCCACCAGACTCCCCTGTGGATGGAATTTCCCAGGCAAGAATACTGGACTGGGTTGCCATTTCCCACTCCAGGGGATCTTCCCTACCCTGGAATTGAACTTGTCTCTTGCATTCCTGCCTTGGCACAGATTCTTAACCACTGTGCCACCTTGTAAGTCCCTTTCCTGAAGGTTTTCTTAACCTTATGAAGAAGATACATCAATGAACCAGTTCCTTTGGGTGCAGTGCAATAAGCGCCATGACACAGAGAGGGCCCTGATTTTCCATCATTTTTAACCTCAAAGAGAAACAGAGACACTGGCCCACTGTAGGCACTCAATAAATAAATGAATATTAAATGAATAATTTGAAACAATTTTGTTAGCGTCTCAGTCATGTAAGATCTGGCTAGATCTTGCACAGCCTCAGTTGCATCCCAGCAACTCAGAGTGAACAATCCTCCGCACTCTGCTCACGGGATAAAGGCCGTCCCATTTCTCCCTGCTGAGCAATCTTGTTCACCATGGAAGACTCGGTTCTAGCATCACCATCCTTGGAGCATCCCTAGCCCCACGCCATCCTAGGATCAGAGGATCTGCCTTCTCCAACCTTCTGTGTCTGCCTTTTCCACTGTATACTTAGCATTTTATGCTTTGATTTTCTGGCCTATTAAGTGATTGGTTTTTTCATTGTTTTAACTGATTTTTGTTTAATTATTTAATTGTTTTTTAATGTCCAAAGGAGGATCCATGTGAGATAAAAAAGTATTTGGTATACCTTGGGTTTTTATTAATAGTCATTTTTTTCATTCTTTTAATTTCAAATCCATCTTTCCTCTAGACTTCAAATTCAGTTTTAAAGTCCAATATATTTGCTTATAAGTTTAGTTATTAGATGTGAAAGTTTAAAGCACTCTCATTTGTTCTAGTCTTTGATTTATACTGCTTTCACAGATCAATTTTTTTAAAGCATGTGAACATTATTTGTAAAGTTTATCAAATTTTCTCAAATATATCAAGTGAAAGTCACAAAAATTAAAAAACTTAACAAATAAAAATCTCTCATACTATCTAAAACTTCATTAATTAAATTACCTTAAACATGTCAAACCATGGTCAGATATTGAACATATTTTATTTTTTCAAGCACTTTAAACAGCCAACAAGACAGGCTCATGAAGCTATCAACAAAAATCTAGCTCTCCAAAGCTCTCCCTTTAATACATATGAATTTACAAACTGGGTAGATCAGATACAGCTAAGCATTTCAATGTCTCCAAAAGTAATGAATAAATTAGCAACTTAGATACTCTTAAGCTTTTAAGTAAATGTGATTAGATTAAAACTTCCAAATATTTTAAATTGAAATTTCAAGTCTAAATTCTGTAGAAAGTCAGATTCTCATAAAAGTCTCAAACACCTTACAAAATGCATTCTATCAGAGCAATCAGTACAAAACTTCCTAGCACACTTGTACAATCACAATTTACATGAAGGGTTAAATACCAAACTTATTTCTTCACTGTATATATAGTTATATTTTTGCATTTTATATCTTCTTAGGGTTCCAAAATCACTTATCCTAACTAAGATAACAATTATCACCTCAAGCCTAAGGACGATAGGTTGTCAGAGATTTGAGGCCATAGCTGCAAATGCAAAGGATTGGTCAAAGATCTGGGACTGAACTGTGGTTGTTTAGTCGCTGTCACGTCCAACTCTCTGTGACCCCGTGGACTGTAGCCTGCCAGCCTCCTCTGTCCCTGGGATTCCCCAGGCAAGTACCCTAGAGTGGGTTGCCATTTCCTTCTTCAAGGGATCTTCCCAGGCAAGGGATCTGAACCCATGCCTCCTGCGTCCTCTGCATTGGCAGGTGGACTCTTTACTGATGAACCGCCGGGAAACCCACTGGAACTGCATAAACCCAGTCAAATTGCAAGGAAACAGTCAGACAAACTGAGAAACATTCTGCAAAATAGCACATTGTGCTCTTCAAACATTTCAATGTTGTTTAAAACAAAATAGAGGGGAAGACAAGAAAGAAGACCAAATAAAAATGAGAACTAAATGCATGCATGATCCTGGGGTGAACCCTGAATTGGAGAGGAAAATAGTACCTAAGGCAGCACTGGGACAGTTAGCAAAATCTGAATCTGGACTATATACGAGGTAATAGTTTCCATTCAATTTAAATTTCCTGAGTTTGGCCATCACATTGTGAGTATATAAGAGAATGGTAGTCTCTCTAGGAGACTCATGCTGAAGTATTTGGGGATAGGGTGCCAAATTTCCACAACTGATTCAGCAAAATAATAATAATAATAATAGTAAGAATAAAGCGAAGAGGAATAAGGACACGTGTATCTTTCTGTGTGTTGAGAGAAAGAGAAGTTAAAAACATGGCAAAAATGTCAACAGTGGATGCAGCTAAGGTGAGGAGGATGTTGACAGCAAAGTTCTTACACCTGTCCTGTAGTTGTTCTTACAAAACAAAAAGATTTCATTGAAAATTTAAAAATCAAGAATGAGATTTGGGATGAGCTCACATGAAATAGAACAGGCTGGTTCATTCTTAAATCTTGATTTTTTTTAAGATGGGGAAGACCCAAAGAGTTAATGATAAGTGTTCAGAACCTGGACAGAGAAGCTAGAATCAGGGTGAGATATCTCACCCCTCCTATTTTTTTCCTCTGTTTTTCTTGGCCTTCCCACTGTGGCTAGGGACCCTAAAACTTAAGGCCTGAAAAGCTCATTATCACCAGATAGAAATGTAAGTAAACACGGCATTATAATAATGAATTCTACAGCAAAAGGCAGGAACAGAAAGAAGGATTTGTGTGTGTGTGTGTGCAAAGGATTGGGCTGGATCTGGGCCATTTTCCAGCTACAATAACAATAAGAAGGCTTTCGTGGGTTTCCAGACATGTAAATCAGAAAGGCTACATCAGACAAAAATGGAAGGGGGAAACACTCTTCACCATTGACCCTCAACCTGCATTCCAAAACTGGCTTTCAGGCTAAGAAGCTCTAATCCCTCCGCCAAACAGAGGGAGCTAAAAAGATTGGATTTGAAAAGACCACAGGAAATGAGATTGGCAATAACTCTCCACACAGAGCTAGTCAAAGGACTTGGGGAAGTTAAGACGAGATGAAAAGGAAGGGTTGGAAAATTATCCACAGAATATGTATGAAACGTAAGACTGAAACCAGCTGAAGTATCTTCCTAATTTCTCCCAGCTCTACGGATGTTTTGAGTGCCCAATTCAGGCTTCCAGGGGCTGCCTGGATGTGAGTGGAAGCAGGGCATGCCTGCTTGTGAACTTCAAGTCTAAATTGTATTAGCGTAAGTGACAGGGACGCTGCTTATGATTTGATTTGCAGAAGCCGACTGTTTCTGATGTTTTACTAACGATTTGGGTAAATATGCCGAAACCAATATGTTCAACCAGGTGCTGGGCAAATTTAGCCCAGCGTGGAAGAGGGCCTGCACAGATCTGTATCCCCAGATGGAAGACGCAGAGTTACAAATTAGTGCAAATTCAAACAGGAGAGGTTTGACCAAGGAAAAACTTAAAGAGATCAAAGGGAAAGCAGTGAGGAAATTGGATACAGTTGCATGCCGGTTCATTAGAAGGCAAAGGGTACTTAATGATTTTATTCCAGTTCTTTTTTTTTTCCAAAAAAAAAAAAAAAAAAAACTGGGTTAATGCTTTCACTATTTCAGTTTGGCCCTGTGTGTGAGCTCAGTCACTCAGTCTTGTCCAACTCTTTACAACCCCATGGACTATAGTCTGCCAGGCCCCTCTGTCCATGGGATTTCCCAGGCAAGAATACTGGACTGGATGGCCATTCCCTTCTCCAGAGGATCTTCCTGACCCAGGGATCGAACCTGTGTATCCTGTATTGGCAGGAGGAGTCTTTATCACTGAGCCACCAGGGAAGCCCTCCAGTTTGGCCCTAAACTTTCCCAAATTGTCAGAAAGTCCAGGGTCACAGTGACATGGTAATCATGAAGGGAATTTTTATATCATTATTAATCTGGGAACAGGCATGAAATTCCAAGCATATTCAAAATCAGAAACATTTCTTTCTAAAGCTGTATTTACAAATGAATGTCATCAAAGAGACCTATTTATGGAGAGTGCCATAATTTCTCTGTATTCCCATCTATTTATGAATTATTTTCCCCAAACAATGAGTTGTTTTAAAATCGCAATTAACCAACATAATAGCTCTTTACTTATTCTCGTATTATATCATCTTATCTCTCTGTAGGCAGGTAAAATCACCAAGATTTAGTCATTCACCTCCCAGGTTGGGGGTCTTGCTTCATTAGAATGATAATTACATTTTAAAACAATTGGAATCATGCACCCTGTCCAGGGTGAGTTGTTGACTATAATTTGGGTACAAAGGTCAAAAAGAGACAAGAATGCAGAGGCGGTATGGTAACATTATTTGCAGTGCCTCTGATATTAAATTCGTAGCCAAACTGCTGGGCAATGAACTCCTTTGAAGTAGGTTCTAGAAAGAAGAAGAAGGGCAGGGGACAGGAGACAGGTGAACAGGCTAAAAGCACAGACGTGGACTCGGGAAGGAGGGCGGGGCATGCGGAAGAGTGACAGCCCGCAGGAAAGTCCGCCACTGTATGCTGGCTGCAAAATCAGGATTAGCAGGATGGAGGGGAAGTCCAGGGAGGCTTGCCTGCAGGGTGCTCTAAGTGCTGTGAGCAGACACTCACTGCAAGGAAGTAATATCCGGGTCACCAGTTACACTGTGCAGGAGGTATTTCTCCCCACACCCACCAGCTGCGTATCCTGCAATTTAACTCACTTCTGACTGTCTGCCAGGAGACAGCATCAGATCCACAAGTTAAGGCCTAAGTCCCACAAGACTCTCCTCCTCCCCACTGCAGATATAAATAACAATCCCAGGTTGTTATTGTGCTTCTGAACAACTGTCTATAAATCAGAGGTTCCCATGACTCCATCTTTGGGTTCCATTAATTTGCCACAATGGCTCACAGAACTCAGGAAACTGGTTTACTCACCAAACTACAAGTTTATTACAAAGGGTATTAAAAGATATGAACCAACAGCCAGATGAAGAGAAACACAGGGCCAGATCCCAGACAAAGGACCTCCTGTCCTCATAGGATTTGGAGGCTGACACAGCGGCACATGGAAGGGTTCTGGTTCACCAACACATATGCTCTCCTAACCCCATCCTTGGAAAAGGTCAGTTTTCATTCCAATCGCTAAGAAAAGCAGTGCCAAAGAATGCTCGAACTACCACACAATAGCACTCATCTCACACTCTGCTAAAGTAATGCTCAAAATTCTGCAAGCCAGGCTTCAGCAATACGTGAACCGTGAACATCCTGATGTTCAAGCTGGTTTTAGAAAAGGCAGAGGAAACAGAGATCAAATTGCCAACATCCGCTGGATCATGGAAAAAGCAAGAGGGTTCCAGAAAAACATCTATTTCTGCTTTATTGACTATGCCAAAGCTTTTGACGGTATGGATCACAACAAACTGTGGAAAATTCTGAAAGACATGGGAATACCAGACCACCTAACCTGCCTCTTGAGAAATCTGTATGCAGGTCAGGAAGCAATAGTTAGAACTGGACATGGAACAATAGACTGGTTCCAAATAGGAAAAGGAGTATATCAAGGCTGTATATTGTCACCCTGCTTATTTAACTTCTATACAGAATACATCATGAGAAATGCTGGGCTGGAGGAAGCACAAGCTGGAATCAAGATTGCTGGGAGAAATATCAATAACCTCAGATGTGCAGATGACACCACCCATATGGCAGAAAGTGAAGAAGAAGTAAAGAGCCTTTTGATGAAAGTAAAAGAGGAGAGTGAAAAAGTTGGCTTAAAGCTCAACATTCAGAAAACTAAGATCATGGCATCTGGTCCCATAAGTTCAGCTCAGTTCAGTCGCTCAGTTGTGTCCGACTCTTTGCGACCCCATGAATCGCAGCACGCCAGGCATCTCCCGGAGTTCACTCAGACTCACGTCCATCGAGTCTGTGATGCCATCCAGCCATCTCATCCTCGGTCATCCCCTTCTCCTCCTGCCCCCAATCCCTCCCAGCATCAGAGTCTTTTCCAGTGAGTCAACTCTTCGCATGAGGTGGCCAAAGTACTGGAGCTTCAGCTTTAGCATCATTCCTTCCAGGGAAATCCCAGGGCTGATCTCCTTCAGAATGGACTGGTTGGATCTCCTTGCAGTCCAAGGGACTCTCAAGAGTCTTCTCCAACACCACAGTTCAAAAGCATCAATTCTTCGGCACTCAGCCTTCTTCACAATCCAACTCTCACATTCATACATGACCACTGGAAAAACCATAGCCTTGACTAGATGGACCTTAGTCAGCAAAGTAATGTCTCTGCTTTTGAATATACTATCTAGGTTGGTCATAACTTTTCTTCCAAGAAATAAGTGTCTTTTAATTTCATGGCCGCAGTCACCATCTGCAGTGATTTTGGGGTCCCAAAAAATAAAGTCTGACACTGTTTCTACTGTTTCCCCATCTATTTCCCATGAAGTGATGGGACCAGATGCCATGATCTTCGTTTTCTGAATGCTGAGCTTTAAGCCAACTTTTTCACTCTCCTCTTTCACTTTCATCAAGAGGCTTTTTAGCTCCTCTTCACTTTCTGCCATAAGGGTGGTGTCATCTGCATATCTGAGGTTATTGATATTTCCCAGCAATCTTGACTCCAGCTTGTGTTTCTTCCAGCCCAGAATTTCTTATGATGTACTCTGCATAGAAGTTAAATAAGCAGGGTGACAATATACAGCCTTGACATACTCCTTTTCCTATTTGGAACCAGTCTATTGTTCCATGTCCAGTTCTAACTATTGCTTCCTGACCTGCATACAGATTTCTCAAGAGGCAGGTTAGGTGGTCTGGTATTCCCATGTCTTTCAGAATTTTCCACAGTTTATTGTGATCCACACAGTCAAAGGCTTTGGCATAGTCAAGAAAGCAGAAATAGATGTTTTTCTGGAACTCGCTTGCTTTTTCCATGATCCAGCAGATCTTGGCAATTTGATCTCTGTTTCCTCTGCCTTGTCTAAAACCAGCTTGAACATCAGGAGGTTCACAGTTCACGTATTGCTGAAGCCTGGCTTGGAGAATTTTGAGCATTACTTTACTAGCATATGAGATGAGTGCAATTGTACAGTAATTTGAGGATTCTTTGGCACTGCTTTTCTTAGGGATTGGAATGAAAACTGACCTTTTCCAGTCCTGTGGCCACTGCTGAGTTTTCCAAATTTGCTGGCATATTGAGTGCAGCACTTTCACAGCATCATCTTTCAGGATTTGGAACAGCTCAACTGGAATTCCATCACCTCCACTAGCTTTGTTCATAGTGATGCTTTCTAAGGCCCACTTGACTTCACTTTCCAAAATGTCTGGCTCTAGATGAGTGATCACATCCCATCATGATTATCTGGGTCAAGAAGATCTTTTTTGTACAGTTCTTTCGTGTATTCTTGCCACCTCTTCTTAATATCTTCTGCTTCTGTTAGCTCCAGACCATTTCTGCCCTTTATTGAGCCCATCTTTGCATGAAATGTTCCCTTGGTATCTCTAGTTTTCTTGAAGAGATCTCTAGTCTTTCCCATTCTGTTCTTTTCCTCTATTTCTTTGCATGGATCACTGAAGAAGGCTTTCTTATCTCTTCTTGGTATTCTTTGGAACTCTGCTTTCAGATGCTTATATCTTTCCTTTTCTCCTTTGCTTTTCACCTCTCTTCTTTTCACAGCTATTTGTAAGGCCTCCCCAGACAGCGATTTTGCTTTTTTGCATTTCTTTTCCATGGGGATGGTCTTGATCCCTGTCTCCTGTACAATGTCACGAACCTCATTCCATAGTTCATCAGGCACTCTGTCTATCAAATCTAGACCCTTAAATCTATTTCTCACTTCCACTGTATAATCATAAGGGATTTGATTTAGGTCATACCTGAATGGTCCAGCGGTTTTCCTTACTTTCTTCAATTTAAGTCTGAATTTGGCAATGAGTTCATGATCTGAGCCACAGTCAGCTCTTGGTCTTGTTTTTGTTGACTGTATAGAGCTTCTCCATCTTTGGCCGCAAAGAATATAATCATTCCAATTTCGGTGTTGACCATCTGGTGATGTCCATGTGTAGAGTCTTCTCTTGTGTTGTTGGAAGAGGGTGTTTGTTATGACCAGTGCATTTTCTTGGCAAAATTCTATTAGCCTTTGCCCTGCTTCATTCTGTACTCCAAGGCCAAATTTGCCTGTTACTCCATGTATTTCTTGACTTCCTACTTTTGCATTCCAGCCCCCTATAATGAAAAGGACATCTTTTTGGGGTGTTAGTTCTAAAAGGTCTTGTAGGCCTTCATAAAACCATTCAACTTCAGGTTCTTCAGCATTACTGGTTGGGGCATAGACTTGGAACCATGATATTGAATGGTTTGCCTTGGAAACGAACAGAGATCATTCTGTCGTTTTTGAGATTGCATCCAAGTACTGCATTTTGGACTCTTTTGTTGACCACGATGGCTACTCCATTTCTTCTGAGGGATTCCTGCCCACAGTAGTAGATATAATGGTCATCTAAGTTAAATTCACCCATTCTGTCCATTTTAGTTCGCTGATTCCTAGAATGTCCATGTTCACCCTTGCCATCTCTTGTTTGACCACTTCCAATTTGCCTTGATTCATGGACCTGACATTCCAGGTTCCTATGCAATATAGCTCTTTTACAGCATCGGATCTTGCTTCTATCACCAGTCACATCCACAGCTGGGTATTGTTTTTGCTTTGGCTCCATCCCTTCATTTTTTTCTGGAGTTATTTCTCCACTGATCTCCAGTAGCATATTGGGCACCTAATGACCTGGGGAGTTCCTCTTTCAGTCCTATCATTTTGCCTTTTCATACTGTTCATGGGGTTCTCAAGGCAACAATACTGAAGTGGCTTGCCATTCCCTTCTCCAGTGGACCACGCTCTGTCATACCTCTCCACCATGACCCCCCCATCTTGGGTTGCCCGGCAGGCATGGCTTGGTTTCATTGAGTTAGACAAGGCTGTGGTCCTAGTGTGATTAGATTGCCTAGTTTTCTGTGAGTATGGTTTCAGTGTGTCTGCCCTCTGATGCCCTCTTGGAACACCTACCATCTTACTTGGGTTTCTCTTACGTTGGCATGGGGTATCTCTTCACGGCTGCTCCAGCAAAGCACAGCCGCTGCCCCTTACCTTGGACGAGGAGCATCTCCTTACCGCCGCCGTTCCTGACCTTCAACGTGGGATAGCTCCTCTAGACTCTCTTGTGCCTGCTCAGCCACCGCTCTTCGGGTTGCTCCTCCCGGCCGCCAGCCCTGACCTCGGGCGTGGGTGGCTCCTCCCAGTTGCCGCCCCTGGCCTCAGGCTCGGGGTGTCTCTTCCTGGCAGCTACTGGCCTCAGACACAGGGTAGCTCCTCCTGGCCGCCGCCCTGACCTCAGACCTGGGTTGTCTCCTCCCGGCCGCCACCCCTGACCTCGGAGGCGGGGTATCTCCTCCTGGCCGCCACCCCTGACCTCAGATGCGGGGTAGCTCCTCCCGGCCGCCACTGACCTCGGACGCAGGGTAGCTCCTCTCGGCCATTACTGCACCGTCGCAGCCTGGCACTCTAAGCCACTGCCCCTGACCTCGGACGTGGGGTAGCTCCTCTCGGCCGCGCTTAGTGGGCCAGCTCACTGCAGCCGCCTGCGCTTAGTGTGCCAGCTCGCTGCATGCGCCTGCGCTTAGTTGCCTTGAAAAAAGTAGAAATATTTTTATTTTTTAATTTAATTTATTTTATTATTATTATTTTGTTTTTATTTTACAATATTGTATTTGTTTTGCCATACATCAACATGAATCCACCATGGGTGTACATGTGTTCCCAATCCTGAACCCCCCTCCCTCCTCCCTCCCCATATCATCCCTCTGGGTCATCCCAGTGCACCAGCCCCAAGCATCCTGTATTCCTGCATTGAACCTAGACTGCCGATTCGTTTCTTATATGATATTATACATGTTTCAATGCCATTCTCCCAAATCATCCCACCCTCTCCTTCTCCCACACACAGAGTCCAAAAGACTGTTCTATACATCTGTGTCTCTTTTGCTGTCTCACATACAGGGTTATCGTTACCATCTTTCTAAATTCCATATATATGCATTAGTATACTGTATTGGTGTTTTTCTTTCTGGCTTACTTCACTCTGTATAATTGGCTCCAGTTTCATCCACCTCATTAGAACTGATTCAAATGTATTCTTTTTAATGGCTGAGTAATATTCCATTGTGTATATGTAGGAATAAATGAAAAAAGAAACCCCAGAGAACTCTCTCACCCTCTTTCCACCAGGTGGGGACACAGCAAGAAGTCAGAAAAAAATAAAATAAAATAGTAGAAATGGTGATGTTGATGACTTTTCATGAGGACTCAGAAGGAAACAAGGATCACTATAGAGAAGGCATATATCATATCTGAAAATGCCTTATTGTTGTTGTTCAGTCGCTAAGTCATGCCCAACTCTTTGTGACCCCAT
This sequence comes from Capricornis sumatraensis, assembly GCF_032405125.1. Lineage (NCBI taxonomy): Eukaryota > Metazoa > Chordata > Mammalia > Artiodactyla > Bovidae > Capricornis > Capricornis sumatraensis. The sequence goes on along the minus strand of NC_091075.1, from coordinate 113,846,924 downwards.
GGACTGCAGCATGCCAGGCTTCCCTGTCCTTCACTGTCTCCCGGAGCTGGCTCAAACTCATGTCCATTGAGTCAGTGATACCATCCCACCATCTCATCTTCTGTCACCCCTTTCTCCTCCTGCCCTCAGTGTTTCCAGCATCAGGGTCTTTTTCAATGTATAGGCCCTTTGCATCAGGTGGCCAAAGTATTGGAGCTTCAGTTTCAGCATCAGTCCTTCCAATGAATATTCAGGACTGATTTCCTTTAGGATGGACTGGTTGGATCTCCTTACAGTCCAAGGGACTCTCAAGAATCTCCTCCAGTAACCTGAAAGTACCAGTTTTTCAGTGCTCAGCCTTCTTTATGATAAAACACTCACAGCAATATAGGACTGCTAGAAGAACCACGTGAAAAACTGAACATGTTAGTTGCTCAGTTGTGTCTAACTCTTTGTGACCCCATGGACTGTAGCTCTCCAGTTGCCTTAGTCCATGGGATTCTCCAGGCAAGAATTCTGGAGTAGATAGCACTTCCCTTCTCCAAGGGATCTTCTCAATCCAGGGATCAAACATGGGGCTCCTCCATTGAAGGCAGATTCTTCACCATCTGAGCCACTAGGAAAGTCCCCAAAATATGGGATGCTTCACAAATTTACATGTTGTCCTTGCACCAGAAGAACCATAGCCTTGAATATAGGACTTTTATTGGCAAAGAAAATGACTAAATCATCACAGACTCTTGGTAGAAATATGATGTCAAAGCACTGCCAGTGAGGGACAGAGGGAAATGAGGAATCAGTGAGTGGAATTCAGAAGAAAGGGAATCCTTTTTAAATCATGGCAGAAAGGGTGTTTGAATTGTGTCCTGCAGTTACATATAAACAAAATCATGCAAAGGACTTGGATATTTATCTAAAGGAGATTTCAAGCAAAGTGAGGTCTGGCTTCTTCTTGCTTCTATACTACAATAAATAATAGAAGAAAGAGATGATTTGAAGAACTGTTAAAATGAGCCACAGCTTGATACTTTAAGATATTTTCAGCTAATCCATACTGCAAAAGATATGTTGAGGAAAACACTTTAAAGACCTTAAAAAAATAGAGGAATATATCATGTTCATGTATTGGAAAATGTAATGATTGGTTCTCTACAAGTTAATCATTGTAATTTTAATCAATATACCAAGAGGATTGCTATAAAAATTGACAAGCTTGTTTGAACATTCTTAATGGAAACCTAAGGTCAAGAAAAGTCAAGACAATCTTGAAGAAGAAGAAACCTAGAGGATTTATGGTGTCAGATATGAAGATATATTGAGACGCTATAATGATTAAAAGAGCATAGTATTGGCATTAGACAGACAAATTAGGCCAATGGAATGGAACAGAGAGTCCAGAAATGCTAAAGACATAATGGACACTTAATATGAAATTGGTAGGGCAGAGGAAAAAGATGGTCTTTCAATAAACGGTATGGATTGATTAGATATCCATATGCCTCTGGACCCTTACATCACAAAATACGTAAAAATCAATTCCAGATCCAGACAGAGTGCAGATCTAAATATGAAAAGAACAATAAAGCTTTTAAAAGAAAAACACAGGAAAATATCTTCATGACCTGAGGGTTGGCCAAGGTTTCTCAAGTGGGACACGCAAGGCATTAATCGTAAAGGGAAAGATGGATAAATTGGACTGGATTCAAATTTAAAATCTTCATCCAAAGACACAATTCAGAGGGTGAAAAGACAAGACACAGAGTACAAAAAAGATATCCAACAAAAGACTCATTTCAGAATATACTTTATGAATCAATAACAAAAAGACTCGCCACCCAATCTTCTTAATGGATAAATGACTTGAGCAAGCACTTAAAAGGTACTCAGCCTCATTAATCACTAGGGAAATATAAATTATAACCATGGCACTGAGTGGCTGTCATTAAAAAGAGTGAAAAAATATCAAAAATGTTGAGGATGTAGAATAATGGGGAATTTGAAAATTCATTGCTCGCAGTGTACATTGGCTTGGTACTCTTCAGAAGATTATACAGTCAACTGAATTATGGGTTCAAATTCTTCATTTCGGTGTGATAGGATTATATATCCGCACACTAACAAAGATCTCATGATGTGGGAGAGAATTTCCCCTATCCTTTGGGTTTGACCATGTGACCTGTATTAATCACTGGGATACTGAGGGACATCATATGAGCAGAGTCTTGAAATAAGCTTTTGTAGTTAGACATAACATCTTGATTCTAGACTTGAGAGGGAACGTGGCTGAGATTTAAGGAGAGTGTTCCTTGAGGAGTCTCTGATCCAAGGAAAATGGGAGACACGTGGAATAGCTCTGAACTCAGTGTTCAGCTTGAAGCCAAGTCCAGCTGAGTCCCATTTAGATCAGTGGCACCTCAGGCAACCCACAGCTTGTGTGAGTGGTAACTTTTTTTTTTTTTTTTTCTGCAGGGGGCGGGACGAAGGGGGTGGTAACTTCTTATTGTTGCATGTTGCTCATTTTTTTGTGGCTGCTGCTGCTGCTGCTAAGTCGCTTAGGTCATGTCCGACTCTATGCAACCCCATAGACAACAGCCCACCAGGCTCCCCCATCCCTGGGATTCTCCAGGCAAGAACACTGGAGTGGGTTGCCATTTCCTTCTCCAATGCAGGAAAGTGAAAAGTGACAGTGAAGTCACTCAGTCGTGTCCGACTCTTAGCGACCCCATGAACTGCAGCCCACTAGGCTCCTCCGTCCATGGGATTTTCCAGGCAAGAGTACTGGAGTGGAGTGCCATTTATGTGGCTACTTACATAATATTGTTGAAATAATAGCTGTTTCATATATATATGAAAGCTCATACAAATACTAAAGGTCAATATCTGTCTACTCTATGACTCAGCAATCACACTGCTACTTGTATCTCCTAAACCCATACCCAACAGGAATGCAGGCACATACACACCAAGTATAGAAGAGAGCCCATGGGGGGCCATTCATTACAGACAAACACTGGAAAGAACTCAACTCTCCATCAGGGCAGAATGATACATAGATGATAGTCCATAGACGCACCGAAAATTCCATAGCAAAGAAGGTGAATGAACTGCCACTACGCCAACCAACACAGAGAAATCTCACAGAGAAATCTCTTAAGCAAAGGAAATGCAAGCTTAACATAGATCATATTGCATCATTCTCTTTATATAAATTTTAAAACAAATCTAATTTGTGGAGTTAGAGGTCAAAATAGGAATTATTGGGGGCCAAGAGGAAGCCCAAGGGCACGCTAGGGCATTGGGGGAGTTCTGGTTCTTGACCTACACAGTGGCCATGTAGGTTCATTGTGAGGAAATTCGAGAAAGTGCACCCTTGGGCCATGTATACCTTTATGAACATGTTAAACTACAGTAGAATAAAAATTTTGTTATAAAAATCCTTTATATTTTGCACAAAAATTCACTGAGAAATCAGTAGACTCAGCCTCTAATCCTTCCTTTTCCATGAATTCAATGGCCTCCAAAGTGAAATAATCAAGATCGTCATTTAGGATAGAGGGGAAAAAATATTAGGGCAATTATTTAATTGGTTATCTTTTAAAAAGCTAAGGAAATCTTTGCAGGTATTTGATAGACAGATAGACACTCTCACCCTCCTTCAGCTGTTTCCCAGAGTCCCACAATGTCTGCAGAGGACTCTCAAAGACAAGGGACAGGAGCTTCTTCCTTGTACACCCATTCACTGTCAGCATATTGACATGTGTCCGGATAAGTGCATTTGGACATTTTATTGTCCATCTTCAACCAAACTAATCATCACAAAATGGAGAAATGACTAAACATATATCTGCAGACACTGAGTACAAGAGGAAAACAAGAAAATGGCCGAGTTGGTTCTTTTCATCCTGTTACTCAACCCCATTACAAGCTAGAAGTAGTGAAGTCTGTCAAAAACCCTCAAACTTTTTAAAGAGTGTTGAACTGTGGAATTAAAAAGTCATAGTAATAATGGATTTCACCTAAGCATATAATGTGTACATAGAGACTAGTATGTATGCCTTTGTTGTTGTTGTTCAGTTGCTAAGCTCTGTTTGACTCTGTAATCCCATGGACTGCAGCACGCCAAGCTCCCCTGTTCTTCACTATCTCCCAGAGTTTGCTCAAATTCATGTCCATTGAGTCGGTAATGCCATCCCACCATCTCATCCTCTGTCATCCCCTTCTCCTCCTGTCTTCAATTTTTCCCAACATCAGTGTCTTTTCCAGTGAGTAGGCTCTTCGCATCAGGTGGGCAAATTACTGGAGTTTCAGCTTCAGCATCGGTCCTTCCAATGAAAATTCAGGACTAATTTCCTTTAGGATGGACTGGTTGGATCTCCTTGCTGTCCAAGGGACTCTTAAGAGTCTTCTCCAGGACCACAGCTCAAAAGCATCAATTCTTTGGTGCTCAGCCTTCTTTATGGTCCAACCCTCACATCCAAACATGGCTACTGGAAAACCATAGCTTTTGTAGACCTTTGCTGGCAAAATGATGTCTCTGTTTTTTAATACACGAAGCGTCATAGCTTTTCTTCCAATGAGCAAATATCTTTTAATTTCATGGCTACAGTCACCATCCATAGTGATTTTGGAGCTCAAGAAAGTAAAGTGTCTCACTGTTTTCATTTTGTCCCTGTCTATTTGCCATGAAGTGATGGGAAAAGATGCCCTTATCTTAGCTTTTGAATGTTGAGTTTTAAGCCAGCTTTTTCACTTTCTTCTTTCACCTTCATCAAGAGGCTGTTTAGTTTCTCTTCACTTTCTGCCATTATGCTGCATGTCTTTGGCGTAGTAAAAGCCATCAAAATTAATGCAACAATAAATATTATTTACTTCATCATTACTTCATTCTTTATTTCTATTATATATTTTTTCATAGTTTGTACAATCGTTAATGTAGCACATGAATATCAAATATACAAAAAGTTCACTATACCTTAAATACATACATATATAGGGAGTGCATACTTACTTTTCTCAACTGATGGAATAATAAAATCAGAATCACAGTTAGAATGTTCTAGAGACCACTGAAAACTGAGCTAGCTATTAGTGTGCTCTGGGTTTAAATTAGATTGACTATAAAATACGGAACATTGGATGTAACGAAACTGAATACATCTCAGACTCTTTCCTATTCTAGTATTTCATGAATCTATAATTTTATGTATGAAAGTAATTTTCCAAAAAATCTATAAAAAAATAAAATACGTTGGAAATCAGGAGAATGAACTCAGATTGCCCACAAAGTTCCACACCCCAGATGAGCAGTTATGCATATGTAACTTGTTCGATCACAGCACACCTCGTGAGGAAGATGTTGTTCCCATTTTCCGGGTGATGAAACAGAATCAGATATGATATAAATGTCAGATAAGGAAACAGACTCAGAGAGGTCACATTGTGGAGGAGTTGGGAATTTAAAACCGAGATCTGACTCATTGCAAACTTCTTCCCACTCCATCAAGTTCACATTTTGAAGCAGAACACGAAATTGATGTTTGAGTTTTTACATGACTTTTATGTTTATTTGTATCAAACAGTCTGCTTTATTTTCTTTGGAGGGGCCAGGAGTCTTGCTGATTATCACAGGTAACTTCTGCATCCCTGGTGTCTAGTACATTGCCAGGCACAAGGTGGCATTCCATATACTTGTGGGGAAAAAGGAAGGAAAGAAGAGATGAAGGAAGGAATAAATAAATAGCATGGCAGAGCATATTCCATACTAACTAAAAAGCCACTTTTTTGTGAACAAAGAAACTCTCCTCCTCTGAATTTTGATTTTGCCATAAAAAAATACATCCAATATAAGGCTTCCTTCAGATCTATATCGCTCTGAATACAGAACCAAAACATGCATTTAAATCACTTATATCTAACTTTTTATGATGCCATTGGGAATGGTGTTCTTTTTGCATTTGCAGTTAAAGGGTAGAACAGATGGTGGAAGTTTAGTTTCAAGTGATGGGCCCATTAAAATAACTTATGCTGTTGAGTGATTGTTCACTCTAATGGCTCCATTCATTATATCTGAGTTTGCAAGCTCCGAAATACTTGGGAAGGAAATGGGACTTCAGGAAATGTTTGCTGTATCAGGAGCTTTGCTGGATTAGGTCTGCAGACCCACAAACTCTAAAGTAAGAGCTTGCTGGAGGCATCTCTAAATCAGATGTTTGTTTCATTGAAGTGCCTACCTTGGGAGCATAATAGTAATACGTATGTTCAGCCGCTTCAGTCGGGTCTGACTCTATGCAATCCCATGGACCATATCCCACCAGGCTCCTCTGTCCATGGGATTTTCCTGGCAAAAATACTGGAGAGGGTTGCCATTTCCTCCTCTAGGGGATCTTCCTGACCCAGCGATCCAACGCAAGTCTCCTGTGTCTCTTGCATTGCAGGAAGATTCTTTACGCTAGAATCTTCCCAAGGGACCTGGGATTAGGAAAGAAGGTGGAGGGAACAAATGGCAAGCTCCCCTGAACTACATTTTTTTTTCCTTCCTTTCGCTCTATCCTTCGTCCTCTATGAGATGGATTTGACTGAAGAATTTCAGTTACAAAAACACATAGAAAAAGGAAAGAGGAAAAGCCACAGATGTCAAACCAGAGTCTAGAAAAGAACAGGCCTGAGAATCGACTGCAAGAGCTCCTGGCCTCTAAACACAGGCTAACAGTGAGAACGTTCGCAGCAGACGCCAGGCCATGTCAAGCCCTTTATAGACACCGAACTCGCTCCCTTTCACCTCAGTTTGGTTGGCCAAACGGAATAAAACAAACACCTGGGACCAGAACATCTTGCTGATGGTAATGGCTGTTAGCAAGTGCCAAGGGCCACATTCTATGCCAGGGAATTCAGATGCATCAGCCTATGTCATCTTCTCAACCAGTCAGTGACATAATTAATATTGTCTTCATTTTTGCAACTGACAGAAACTGACTATGCCCAAGTCACCAAGCCACTAATGGCAACTCTAGGATCCAAATCCAAGCTTGTATGACACCAGTCTTTCTTCAAACCACTATTTTATACTCTTAGCATTGGCACAACCCACAGGAAAATTCCTTCTAGATAACATATATATATGTATATGTATATATATGCCAAAGAATTGATGCGTTTGAACTGTGGTGTTGGAGAAGACTCTTGAGAGTCCCTTGGACTGCAAGGAGGTCCAACCAATCCACTCTGAAGGAGATCAGCCCTGGGCTTTCTTTGGAAGGAATGATGCTAAAGCTGAAACTCCAATACTTTGGCCACCTCATGCGAAGAGTTGACTCATTGGAAAAGACTTTGATGCTGGGAGGAATTGGGGGCAGGAGAAGGGGATGACCGAGGATGAGATGGCTGGATGGCATCTCTGACTCGATGGATGTGAGTTTGAGTGAACTCCGGGAGTTGGTGATGGACAGGGAGGCCTGGCATGCTGCGATTCATGGGGTTGCAAAGAGTCGGACATGACTGAGCGACTGAGAGACTGAACTGAACTGAACTGAACTGAACTGATGCTGCTGCTAAGTCGCTTCAGTTGTATCCGACTCTGTGCGACCCGATAGACGACCTCCTACCAGGCTCCTCTGTCCCTGGGATTCTCCAGGCAAGAACACTGGAGTGGGTTGCCATTTCCTTCTCCAATGCATGAAAGTGAAAAGTGAAAGTGAAGTCACTCAGTCGTGTCTGACTCTTAGCGACCTCATGGACTGCAGCCTGCCTTCTCCAGTATATAAGAATATATATGTATGTGTATATATTGCACATTGTATATATATTAGAATATATATATATATGTATATATTGCACATTGAGCCAAAGTAATAAAGTGTCGCCTAGGAAAGATCATTATAGACAAATATGTGAGGGTGATCAATAAATAGAATATTAGTCCTTTAAAGTCAAATAAACGTGTCCAAAATTTTAGAATCTGTGATTAAAACATATTTTTCTTTGAAAAAAATTGTTAAGTAAAAATGATGGGTTGTAGCTGGAAAATATCTAAGATCAAGTCCAGTTAATAACATTCCATAATTCCATAATAACATTCCCCTTGACATTATAAAAGGGAACAACTATTGCAATATTCTATCACAGAGTATTTAACACTCATCCCTTACACATAAATAGAGTGCTACTGTGCAAGCTTGATACTAATATTGAGGACCTGGTTACAGATTAGATTTGATCACTGTCCATGTTGGCAGGAAGTGGAAAGCATATTCAAGTTGGATAAGTTACTGAGAGGATAATAAAAGGACTATTTGTAAAGAGATGCGGAGGGACAGATGAGCCAGCAAGGAATAGCGCAGACCCTGAGCCCCTGTTGGATGCCTCTCTCTTTGCAGCTGTGCTTGCTAAGATCCTGGTACCCTCCCTTTCTCCTTTACCTTGCAGGATGAGAGGTGAGCTGCTCCTCGTGGTTGCTAGGCTCACGTCTTGCAAGTCCATTATCCTTTCCTTAACTTACATTAGACAGAAGGAACTGCAGAGTCAAGCCTGCATCCCAGAAAGTTGGCATGATGTCAAACTTGTAATCCCTTCTTCCTAAACCGTTTCATCAGGGAAATGTCAGTCATTCCTGGGTTGGAAATCTACAGGCAGCTGCACTTTGAGAGCAGATTCAAAATAAATGCTGGCTGTCAAGACTGCTCTTTCTACCAACAGAGGAATGAATAAAGAAAATGTACACAGCCATTGAAAGAAACAAGCTTGAGTCGTTTGTAGAGACATGGATGGATCTAGAGACTGTCAGAGTGAAATAAGTCAGAAAGAGAAAAACAATTATCATATATTAGCACATATATGTGGAATCTAGAAAAACGGTGTAGATGATTTTATTTGTGAAACAGAAATAGAGAACAAATGTATGGAAACCAAGAAGAGAAAGGAGGGCTGGGATGAACTGGGAGATTGGGATAGACATATATACTCTATTGATACTACGCATAAAATAGATAACTAATGAGAAACTAGTGTGTAGCTCAGGGAACCCTATTCAGTGTTCTGTTGTGACCTAAATGGGAAGGAAATTCAAAAAAGAGGGAATATCTGTATACATATAGCTGATTTGTGCTTTGCTGTGCTGTAGAAACTAACACAGCATTGTAAAGCACCTATATTCCAATAAAAGTTAATTTTAAAAAACACTGTGCTTTCTGACATCATGTATTCAACAAACATTTATTGACTTTACAGATTCAACAAATATTTGTTGAGTGACCACTGGGTACCAGACTCAGTCCAAACACTGGGATTACGAGAAGCACTTAAGCCCTGAAAGCTGATGCGTGAACATGGGCACCTACAATACAGAATGAATACACAAGAGGCGTAGTTCTAGAATATGTGAACAGTAATCCCGAGAAGTTTCCTGGAGAAAGGTACACAAGCCTGGGTCTTGAAAGACAAAGAAGATTCGTTTCTTGAGGAAAGGATACAAGGTCACTCAAGCCAAGATAGCAAAGTGTGCAAAGATCCAAAAGTGAAAGGCAGCTCGGCTTCCAGGGCTTGTGGGACATCAAAGGGGAGACGTTCAGTCGTCCAATAGATGCAGCTCAAGTTGGAGATGGAAGTGTGAATGGAAATCATTCATAAGAATTCCCTGGTGGCTCAGACAGTAAAGAGTCCTCCTACAATGCAGGAGACCTGGGTTCGATCCCTGGGTGGGGAAGATCCCCTGGAGAAGGGAATGAAAACCCACTCCAGTGCTCACTTCGGCAGCACATATACTAAAATTGGAATGATACAGAGAAGATTAGCATGGCCCCTGGGCAAGGATGACACACAAATTCGTGAAGCGTTCCATATTTTTACCTCAAATATCCAAAGCAATCTTGAGAAAGAAGAATGGAACTGGAGGAATCAACTTGCCTGACTTCAGGCTCTACTACAAAGCCACGGTCATCAAGACAGTATGGTACTGGCACAAAGACAGAAATATAGATCAATGGAACAAAATAGAAAGCCCAGAGATAAATCCACACACATATGGACACCTTATCTTTGACAAAGGAGGCAAGAATATACGATGGATTAAAGACAATCTCTTTAACAAGTGGTGCTGGGAAAACTAGTCAACCACTTGTAAAAGAATGAAACTAGATCACTTTCTAACACCACACACAAAAATAAACTCAAAATGGATTAAAGATCTAAATGTAAGACCAGAAACTATAAAACTCCTAGAGGAGAACATAGGCAAAACACTCTCCGACATAAATCACAGCAGGATCCTCTATGATCCACTCCAGAATTCTGGAAATAAAAGCAAAAATAAACAAATGGGATCTAATTAAAATTAAAAGCTTCTGCACAACAAAGGAAAATATAAGCAAGGTGAAAAGACAGCCTTCTGAATGGGAGAAAATAATAGCAAATGAAACAACTGACAAACAACTAATCTCAAAAATATACACGCAACTTATGCAACTCAATTCCAGAAAAATAAATGACCCAATCAAAAAATGGGCCAAAGAACTAAATAGACATTTCTCCGAAGAAGACATACAGATGGCTAACAAACACATGAAAAGATGCTCAGCATCACTCATTATTAGAGAAATGCAAATCAAAACCACAATGAGGTACCACTTCACACCAGTCAGAATGGCTGCGATCCAAAAATCTGCAAGCAATAAATGCTGGAGAGGGTGTGGAGAAAAGGTAACCCTCCTACACGGTTGGTGGGAATGCAAACTAGTACAGCCACTATGGAAAACAGTGTGGAGATTCCTTAAAAAATTGCAAATAGAACTGCCTTATGACCCAGCAATCCCACTGCTGGGCATACACACCGAGGAAACCAGAATTGAAAGAGACACATGTACCCCAATGTTCATCGCAGCACTGTTTATAATAGCCAGGACATGGAAACAACCTAGATGTCCATCAGCAGATGAATGGATAAGAAAGCTGTGGTACATATACACAATGGAGTATTACTCAGCCGTCAAAAAGAATACATTTGAATCAGTTCTGATGAGATGGATGAAACTGGAGCCGATTATACAGAGTGAAGTAAGCCAGAAAGAAAAACACCAATACAGTGGAATTTAGAAAAATGGCAATGATGACCCTGTATGCAAGACAGCAAAAAAGACACAGATGTGTATAGCGGACTTTGGGACTCAGAGGCAGAGGGAGAGGGTGGGATGATTTGGGAGAATGGCATTGAAACATGTATACTATCATGTAAGAATCGAATCATCAGTCTATGTCCGATGCAAGATACAGCATGCTTGGGGCTGGTGCATGGGGATGACCCAGAGGGATGTTGTGGGGAGGGAGGTGGGAGGGGGGTTCATGTTTGGGATCGCATGTACACCCGTGGTGGATTCATGTCAATGTATGGCAAAACCAATACAGTATTGTAAAGTAAAATAAAGTAAAAATAAAAATTAAAAAAAAAAGAGAGAAGGCAGTAAAAAATAAATAAATAAATAAAAGTTTTGAAATGATCTAACTTAAAAAAAAAAAAAAGAAAACCCACTCCAGTATTCTTGCTTGGAGAATTCCACAGACGGAGGAGCCTGGTGAGGTACAGTCCTTGGTATCACAAAGAGTCGGACACGACTGAAAGACTAACACTTCACGAAAATGAAGAGGGCCACCTGGAGAGCCTTTATGTATAGAAGAAGGAAACAGCTCCAGATCATACGGGACTTGTGGTAGCAGCAAAACGACCCCCCAGACACATCCGCGTCCTGGTCCCTGGAACCTGGAAACATGTTACCTCTCATGGAAAAGGACTTTCAGATGATGGGATTGCTGCTGCTGCTCCTAAGTCACTTCAGTCGTGTCTGACTCCGTGCGACCCCATCGACGGCAGCCCACCAGGCTCTGCCGTCCCTGGGATTCTTCAGGCAATTTAGGATTTTAAAATGAGAGATTTTCCTGGATTGTTTACCTGGACCCAATGGAATCACAAGGTTCCTTACAGTGAATGAGAAGCAGAATGGTTAGAGGCAGAGAGAGATTTGAAGATGCTCCTCTGATGGCTCTGAAGATGGAGAAGAGGCCACAGGCCAAGGAGCTCAGGCAGCCTCTAGGAGGTGGAAAAGGTGAGGAAACAGAGTCTCACCTGCTGTCCCCAGAAGGAAGGCAGCCCTTCCAGTACCTTGATGTTAGTCCAGGGATGCCCAGTTTGGCCTTCCAACATGTAGAACTGTAGGCTGATACTGTAAACGTGTGCTGTGTTAAGCCACCGTGTCTGTGGTGATTTGTATATTAAGAGAAGGTGGTTGACCCATCAGTGCTAACAAGGGAAGATTTTCCAGACATATTGCTAATTTATAAAAACTAGCTGCAAAAGTATGTTTACTTAAGATGTTAAAGTGAAGTGAAGTCGTGTCCAACTCTTTGTGACCCCATGGACTATAGTCTACCAGGCTCTTCCCTCCATGGGATTCTCCAGGCAAGAGTACCGGAGTGGGTTGCCATTTCCTTCTCCACTAAACTGTATGCTTGTGGATTTATAAAAGTTCAGAATCATTTTACCAAACCAAAACAATAGTGACCTCTGGGCTGAGGGAAGAGGCTCAGGATTGCAGATGGTTATCAAAGAAGATTCTGGTTTAATCTGCAATCTTAAAAAACATAAATAAAATAATGAAATAAATCTATATTTACAAGGATCATCAAAACATGTCAGAGTGGAAATTTTCTTTGGGTATATAGCAGTGTATGTAAAGGCTGAGAACCAGGGATTTCCCTGGTGGTCCAGCGACTAAGATCCAGTCCTCCCAACGCAGGAGGCCTGGATTCAACCTGATCAGGGAACTAGCTCCCACATGTCACAACTAAAGTTGCCACCTGCCACAACTAAGATCCAGTGCAGCCAAATAATTTTTTTTAAAGGCTGAGGAACGAAAATCAGGAATGTATCTCATCAAAGGATAATCAAGTTCCCTGGTATTTAAGGAGAACTTTGACTTTATCTGTAAATGATGAATGGTTTTAAACAAATATATTTATGCATTCCTTGTATAAATAGTAGAAAGTCAAATATTATTTTAAATCCTGTAAATAGTGGAGAAAATGGCCTGAACACAAATCCCTAGGTAATATCTTTTTTTTTTTTTATTTCAATGTTTTAACAAAGGAAAAGGAGTGGGCAGAAAGGGACTAGAAGGAATGGCAAAAGGAGAGAAGAATTTCAAGAAAGTGTCCAGACATTTCAACCATGTTAAGGGCTGCAGGATGAAAAGTGATAGAAAGGCTAAAAAGAAATCCATTGTGTTTAGCCCACGAAAGACACTGATGGCTTTCGAAAGCTAAGCAGCTGATGGTGAAGTCAGAAGTGGTGGAGGCGAAGGTGGCCAGGTCTTCAGGCAAACTCTAATGGAGAGAGAGAGAGAGAGATGGCAGCCGAAAGGCATCAAGGGAGCGTTTTCCAAGATGACTGAGGCTGGGAGATGCTTTGGTGCTGATGAGAGGGAGCCAGAGGAGATTGGAAGATGCAGAAAGAGGTGATAATGAAAGTAGGCATAGAGCAAGGGGTCTGAGGAGGTGAGCAGGGGGGTGATCTGCACACAGGCAGAGGGCTTCTCCTTGCCCTTCCTTTAAGTCACTACATCCTGAGTCAACATTTTACTTTTAAATGAATTGAGTTCACCTACTGCTTTTTAAAAAATATTTATTGATTTAGCTGCACCGAGTCTTAGTTGTGGCATTTGGGATCCAGTTCTCTGATCAGGGATCGAACCCATTCCCCCAGCATTATAAACAGTCTTAACCTGTGGACCACAAAGGAAGTCCCCTGAGTCAGCATTTTTAAAAGTACCTGTGGTCACATTCTAAATTCCTTCCATCCTTCCCTTCCCCTCAGGACAGTAGGTACACTGAACCTCTCAGGGCATATCTCTCACCAAACTCAGTCCTCAAACTTTCTAACCACCCTGAGTTTCCCAAAGATGCCTGTCTTCCCTTGACTCTGAGCCTCTGCCAGCCCCTCTTCCAGGAATCATCTTCTTCACTGGGTAAATTCCTGTTCATCTTTCAGATCCCAGAGGAGACCTCATTTCCTCCAGCAAGTCTTCTCTGGCTTCCAAACCTGAATAGATATGCTCCTGTGCACTTCCATCATTACCTTTACTTTCCATCCTGGTCTTAGTGTACTGCGTTGAAATAGCAAGCTTTTTGGTCTGTCCCTTGCCATCAGATTTGGAGTATCCTGAGAATGGGTACCATGCCTTATTCACCAGTGGGTCCCCAGGACCTCTCACAATACCTGAGAACACAGGACATGTTCAACAAATACTTGGGGAATACAATTGAAAATCAGGCTTTCACATCCTAGCTCTTCCCACTAAAACTCTGTTCTCTGTAGCACAAAATGTTAAAAAAAAATGGTATGCATATATTTGAGAAAGGGGATTTATTCATGACAGGCTAATGAGCCAGCCATTTATCCTTATGACCTGAAAAGAGTCTATTTTGATGAAGGACATGTCAGGTTTAACATCAATGCCAACTTATTTTGTAATTAACTCAAGGTACTGTCAATAGGAAAGTCCAGTGTTGATTATAAATGAGAATGAAGACAGGAAAACTGCTTCCTCTAGGATTTTAAAATTATCTTGCAGCTATTACATAATCAAGGTAATCTTGAATATGGTTAATGATGTCTAATCTGCTGTTATTCCTACCCAGTGTGTCTCATCTCAGACATTATACTATTCACCTCTAGAATTCTGATTTGGGCCTTTTGAAAATCTCTTCTATAGCTCCACTCACCATGTTTGGTCTTCTCTGGCTTCTTAAACAAATGCTCTACAGCTGTAGCAACTTTTAATGCTTTGTATATTAGTCTAAACATCTGTGTTATTTCTGGATCATTTTCAATTAATTGACATCTCTCCTAATTTGGGGCCATATTTTCTTGCTTCTTTGCATACGTCAGAGTTTTTGACAAAGTGACAGATAGGATTAATTTTTCACCATTATTGAGGCTGAACTGTTATTCACAGGCGCCTTGTGAATTACGAGTTGGCAGATGGGAACTTTCTGGGTTGGCAGATGGGAACGGGCACTATTCCTATTTCTGTGTAAGTTCTGGACACTTCCCTCTAGTCCTTTTGGGTGGTTCCTTCCCTGATCTTGAACAGTTTCCTGGTAGGCATGCACTGGTTGCTACACAACTGTGTATTCAAGGGAGAATCACTGCACCTCTCCAGGCTCTCTGTGAGTAGTGTGTTCCCCTCTGGTCTCTATCCTAACATCTTCAAATGCCTGAGTCTCCCAGGGCTCCCAGCTCTGTCTCCTCCGCTTCCAGAGTCTCCTGGGCTCCAGCTGGTTTCCCATTCCCTCAGCTGTGGCTGGAAACTTGGAGGCTGGATGACCCTCCAAGACTCCTGTGACCTGGAGTTTCTCTGCCTCTCTGCTGGATTCTCTATTCCCTGACCCTCATGCCTTCCTATTTCTTGGTTTACTTTCCTTCTTGCTAAAATATATTTATCTTCCAATAGCTTCATAAGAATGGCCGTGTGGGAGGTAAAAGTGTTTAATGCTTTCTGGTCTGAGAATAACCTTGGTTTACAGTTAGGCTTGACTGAAAGATATCTTTCTGTTCAGTGCTAAGTCATGTCTGACTCTTTGGAACCCCATGGACTGCAGCACACCAGGCTTGCCTGTCCTTCACCATCTCCCAGAGTTTGCTCAAACTCATGTCTATTGAGTTGGTGATGCCATCTAACCATCTGATCCTCTGTCGCCCCCTTCTCCTCCTGCCCTCAATCTTTCCCAGCATCAGGGTCTTTTCCAATGATTGGCTCTTCACATCCAATGGCCAAAGTATTGGAGCTTCAGCTTTAGCATCAGCCCTTCCAATGAACATTGTCAGAGTTGATTTCCTTTAGAATTGACTATTAAGATACCTTGCTGCTGCTACTGCTAAGTCACTTCAGTCGTGTCTGACTCTGTGCGACCCCACAGATGGCAGCTCACCAGGCTCCCCCGTCCCTGGGATTCTCCAGGCAAGAACACTGGAGTGGGTTGCCATTTCCTTCTCCAATGCATCAAAGTGAAAAGTGAAAGTGAAGTCACTCAGTCGTGTCCGACTCTTCTATTGGACTGCAGCCTACCAGGCTCCTCTGTCCATGGGATTTTCCAGGCAAGAGTACTGGAGTGGGGCGCCACTGCCTTCTCTCTCTGATTAAGATACCGGAATAGTGAATTATTTGTTGAAAATGATCTTCTTTCAGCATTTTGAAGGCATTTTATGTCTTCTAGCATCTTGTGTCACTGTTGCATTTTCTAATTCTATTCTGAACTGAATTTATTTGTAGTGACTTGCTTTTCACCTGAAAACGTTGATTCTTCTTATTCTCACTAATTGTCTAAAATTTCTTAATGACTTGCTTTATGTGGATCTTTGTTATTCGTTGTGATGGGGATGCGAGGGCGTCCTCAGTCTCAGGAGCGGTGTCTCTCTACTCCGAGAAACTTCTCTGTACTAGTCTTTGATCATTTCCTTCCAATTTTTCTTTTCTTCACTCTTTCTGGAATCCCCACTAGCTGGCTATTTGATTCTCAAGATTGGTTGTCTATTTTTCTTATCTCTTCTATCTTAATGTTCTTATCTTTGATTCTAGCTCCAGTTTTTGAAAGATTTTCTTGACATTTCCACCAAGCTTTCTATTTAATTTTTCATTTCTATTATTATATAAAATTGAAGCGTTGTTTATTCTCATTGCTCCTTCGTATGTCATCCTGTTCTATTTTGTGGATTCAATATCTTGCTTTGTATCCCTAAAGATACCAGTAATGAAATCTCTAAATGCCCTTTTGCTGTCTTTGTTTCTTCTGAGGTTCTTGTTCTCTGTTTTTATCTCTGTCTTTCCTCTGGGCATTTATCACAGAATGAGGCACGAGAACGTGAGTGGAAGCTCCGTGCTGCCAAGCTTCACTCAGGTGGGTTAGAGGCTAACTGTGTTTTTGACTGGAGAGACTCAGCATGGTCAGAGTGTCAATATCTGCAGCCACTTTCCCCGAGCAATTCCATTTCTCCAAAGAAGCATCACTTACTCCTTGAAAGGAAAGGTATGACCAACCTAGACAGCATATTAAAAAGCAGAGACATTACTTTGTCAACAAATGTCTGTCTCGTCAAGGCTATGGTTTTTCCAGTGGTCATGTATGGATGTGAGAGTTAGACTATAAAAAAAGCTGACTGCCAAAGAATTAATGCTTTTGAACTGTGGTGTTGGAGAAGACTCTTGAGAGTCCCTTGGACTGCAAGGAGATCCAACCAATCCATCCTAAAGGAAATCAGTCCTGGGTGTTCATTGGAAGGACTGATGTTGAAGCTGAGACTCCAATACTTTGGCCACCTGATGTAAAGAGCTGACTCATTTACAAAGACCCTGAGGCTGGGAAAGATTGAGGGCAGGACGAAAAGAGGACAACAGAATGAGATGGTTGGATGGCATCATGGACTCAATGGACATGAGTCTGAGTGAACTCCGGGAGTTGGTGATGGACAGGGAGGCCTGGCATGCTGCGGTTCATGGTTTTGCAAACAGTCGGACACAACTGAGCGACTGAACTGAACTGAAATGAAGGAAGAGTCTTGTGATGTGTGTGTGCTGGTGATGGCGGGTGGAACACTCCTGACTAGTGAAGATCTGGAAGCAAGTCAGGGAGCAGGGTCCCGGGCCAAGCTGTAGTGTCTACAGACCTTTATCCAGTGCCTCCCTCCTCTGCTCCATGTGCCTCCGTTTCACTCGGCTCCCCTCTGACTGGCATCCTCAAGGCCTGAGACTTAACCTCCAGCCCCACGGAGAAGGGAAGAAGGGCTGTTTCCTGGCACCAAGAGGTGGGGCTCACGGGGTCTGGGGTCTTACTGTTCTGTATCAGACTTTCAATCAATTCTCATATTTTCAGTCTTGATGTCTCCTCCGGCCTTCAGCAGCTCATGGCATTTCCAAGTCCCCAGGTTCTCTTGGGCTCTGCGGGGTAAGCACAGGCCCTCTCTGTGTCCCTCTCCCTCGCTGCAGCCCCAGGCCCTGCTTCCTCCACCGTGTTGTGTCACTTGCCCTTCCTCCAGGTTAGTTTCCAGCATGTTGCTAGGTCTCCTATTTTCTCCTCTCCCACTTCTTTCTTCTCTGGTGTTCCTCTCTCTTCTGTTCAGAGGAAATCCAGGGCAGAGCGGAGACAGTGGTCTCAGGGTGTTAGATGGGCAAGGGAACAGAAGAGAAGGGTTTGATGTGGAAGGCATGTAGGGCTAGTCAGGCCCAGGAAAGAAGCCTGGTTCTCAGGCCACCAAAGATCTGACTTGGGTGTTAAGAGCTCTTTCGGGCTGCTGTTAGAAGACTGGATATGAGAAAGGCATGAGAGGGGCAGAGAGATGAATTAAGATGCAAAATTATGTTGGGGAGTTGGACTCATAGTCTGGAAGTGGAAGAGAGCAGCAGCCAGATTAGGGACACATTTAGGATGTGAAATTGGCAGCCCTTGGTGATGGACTGGAAAAGGAAGGTGAGAGAAAAGTAGGTGTGAGTGATGACGCCTAGGTGTCCATGTGGGACAGATGGGGAACTGTGGTGCCTTAGGCTGAGTGACAGCGTGGTGGTGAAGGCAGACTGGGGCTTCGGTTTATACTGATCCAGCTGCATAACTGGGATTGAGAAATACCAGCTCAGAAGCACCAGGATCCTCTTCCCCAGGCTGTCACAGCATGCCAGTTCAGCCGTTCACCAATTCCGAGGTCTCTGTGAACTCGAATAGGCTGGAAACCAGTGAGGTTTAAATGAATATATACCTCGGGCGACTCCTGTGGGTCAGGATCCTAAAGCATGGCCATTTCCTCACATTTCTAACACCGTTTCAAGGGTATCTTACATCTCAGTTCAGATTCGCCATTCTATCCAGTTGGATTTCTTTTCAATTCAACCCAATTTTAACCCCAATGTTCAAGCTATTTTTTCCCATTATGCCCATAAATGGAAGCAAATCATAGTATCTTGTATAAACGCAGCTGTTTTCCCCCGTCTTCTCTTTTCTCATTTTAGATGAAAATCTTCTTTCTCCTTTATTTTTTTATTAACCACAGCACCCTCCCTCTGCACCCCGCTGACTTCCTTTTCTGTTCCTCACCTCCTGAGCTCTTTCCTGTTTCTTCAGAGAGCCCCTGCTGAGATGTTTTCTTATATGATCAAATTATAGGTCAGATTCATCAAAAGGATGGCACCCAGGTACATATCTCGAAGATTTCAACTAATCCAGTTGGTAATACCTCCTTTGTTTAAGTGGGAGCATTGATAAATAATGATGCTCTTTGATAATGAAGAAGGAAGTAAGGGATGGAGCTTAAAAATGTGCCAAAGTTCCCTGCTAAACTGAAAAGCTTCCAAATGTCTGTTGCCCTCGCTGCCAATATCATGACTAGGTTTGGGTATTAGACATTGTGTGAAATAGTTCATATGTTTGATAGTTAATTAGTTGATTTCAATAACTATCTCCAGGTGTGTAATAGGAGGTACACAGTCTTCAAAGCTCAGGAGATGCAGAGATAATGGAAGATGGTCCTTCTACAACAAAGGCAAAGAAATAAAGCATGGATACATATACACTAACATGTGTAAATAGTCAGTGGGAATTTGCTGTAAGAATCAAGGAACTCAAACTGGGGCTCTGTAATAACCCAGAGGGGTGGGAATAAGCAGAGGGTGGGAGGGAGAACAGAGAGGGAGGGGACAAATGTACCCCTGTGGTTAATTCATGTTGACGTACGACAGAAATCAAACCAATATTGTAAACCAAACATCAATTAAAAATAAATTTTTTAAAAAGAAATGATGTGTTCTGAAATATGAACTTTATAAGGTTTGCTTGAAATTTGAACATGCTTTTCTCTTTTACTAAAGAGAACTCATTTGGATTTTTTTTTTAAGAGAGCTTAGCAAAAGATACTGAGATTTTATCTCAGACATGTGTGCCTACAGTTTTTGCTATAATACTTTGACCATGTGACTTTAGAAAGCTGCCACCAGAGGTTTACATTTCAGGAGCCAATTTCCTGAGAGGTGAACAAAACCCCTGTGGGAGCTGATTTGAAAAATGAAAAGTCAAAGTGACAACTTTCTGACACCTTTTAAGACCAATAGATGCTTTAGATAAACCCAATACTTACACTAAGCCCTGGCTTAGAATCATATTTAATCATTGGAAAAATCTATCTATGAAGGGCGTTCCTAGGTGCTTTTAAGTTCAACGAGGTTATGACAAGAGATTTTCTGGCATCATAGCATCTCATGTAGCAAGTGAATGCAAGATATACTTGCTGATTGACTATATATTTTGCTATGCATAGCAAAGTTTCCAAGAACACAGAACTTTGAAAGAGCAAAGAAAATAGATGCTCCCTGTCTTCAGTTTATTAATATGAAATTTGTAGAGGATTCCCAGGTGGTGCAGTGGTAAAGAATCCACCTTCCAATGCAACAGACACAAGAGATGGGGGTTCCATCCCTGGGTCGGAAAGATCCCCTGGCGTAAGAAATGGCAACCCGCTCCAGCATTCTTGCCTGAAAAATCCCAGGGACAGAGAAGCCTGGCGGACTACAGTCCATTGCATCACAAAGAGTCAGACCTAACTGAAGAGACTGCACACAGCACATATGTAATGTAATGTATAACTCTATAACATATAGGGGCTTCCTAGGTGGTGCTAGTGGAAAAGAACCCAGCTGTCAAGGCAGCAGACGGAAGAGATTCAGGTCTGATCCTTAGATTAGGAAGGTCCCCTGCTGGAGCCATGGCAATCCACTCCAGAATTCTTGCCTGGGGAATCCCATGGACAGAGGAGCCTGGAGGGCTACCCTCCACGGGGGTCACAAAGAGCTGGATATGATTGAAGTGGCTTAGCATGCACACACAAATAATATATAGTGTATGTACTATATAAACATTAAATATAATAATATAAATATTTTATAAAAGGTAAATATATAAATGAATAATATAGAATATATTGTCGACTGAAAAAAATGCACAGCCTAAGCATTGGGAATTATGTTTTATTTGGTAACCTTACTGAGGACTGTAAGCCAGGAAGGCAGCCTCTCAGGTAGCTCCGAAGGATTGTTCCTAAGAGGTAACCGAGGGGCCAGGGTTTATAGGAGCTTTTGCTGAGAAAAAAAAAAAAAACTTGTAGTCAAACACCAAAAGATTACTGCTGCTGCTGCTGCTGCTGCTAAGTCACTTCAGTCGTGTCCGACTCCGTGTGACCCCATAGACGGCAGCCCACCAGGCTCCCCCATCCCTGGGATTCTCCAGGCAAGAACACTGGAGTGGGTTGCCATTGCCTTCTCCAATGCATGAAAGTGAAAAGTGAAAGTGAAGTCGCTCAGTCGTGTCCGACTCTTCGCGACCCCATGGACCGCAGCCTACCAGGCTCCTCTGTCCATGGGATTTTCCAGGCAAGAGTACTGGAGCAGAGTGCCATCGCCAAAAGATTACTACTAATCACAAAAAAACACAGACATCTCAAGGGTTTTAGGGCTTTTCTATGTATGTAGTATTATGTTAGTCACTCAGTCGTGCCTGACACTTCAAGACCCCCATGGACTGGAGCCCACCAGGCTCCTCTGTCCATGGAATACTCCTGGCCAGCATCCTGGAGTGAGCTTCCATTCCCTTCTCCAGGGGCTCTTCCTGACCCAGGGATCAAGCCTGGGCCTCTCCTGCATTCCAGGTGAACTCTACTGTCTGAGCCATGAGGGAAGCCCTTTCTAGGTAAGAGAAGATGAAAATGCGTGGGCTCATCGAAATCATTCCTTTAATATGTAATATATCTTGACTATTGTGAATGAAGCTTGTTGCCTGCCGTATCAGTAAACAAAGGATTTGCAGTCATCAGACTATTAGAGCTGCCCTGTCCTCCACCCCACAACGAACCCCGAAGGGAACTCAGAGTAGAAACAGACGAGCTGCCCCACCAAGCCCTCAGCCCCTGCAGCCACCACCAAATTTGTACCCGGTGTACCGTGAGGGGGCTTGGGATGAGAAAAGTGGATGCTGGCCCCAGAGAGCTAAGGTGCTTATCAAAGGAATGATTTCAGGGAGTCCAGAATTTTGATCTTCCCATACATAGAAAAGTGCTAAATTCCTTGAGAGTATCTGATTTTCTTTAATTAGCAGTAATCTGTCGATGTTCTGACAGCCTGGTCTTTGTTGCAAAAACTCCGATGTGTCCTGGCTCCTCCCTTACCTAACTTTGAAGCAGCTCCTCAGAGAGGTCTGAGAGGCTAACTCCCAAGTTTGACATCTGCAGAAAGTCTGCCAAATAAAACACAGGTCTCGACTTTTAGTTGGTGCATCGGTAGACACTATCTTGGACCTATATCCTGCTTCTCTCCCTGCTGAATTCCCCTCAGGGCTCAGCACGGGGTGAAGGAGGGGCTGCATCAGCCAGTGGTTTGTGGCCAGAACACCTTTTGTTTACTGAAATGACAGGTGGCATCTTTTGTCCACAGTTTCAATTTCAGTTCAGTAGCTCAGTCGTGTCCAACTCTTTGCGACCCCATGGACTGCAGCACGCCAGGCCTCTCTGTCCATCACCAACTCCCAGAGCTTGCTCAAATTCACACCCACTGAGTCAGTGATGCCATCCAACCATCTCATCATCTGTCATCCCCTTCTCCTCCTGCCTTCAATCTTTCCCAATATCAGGGTCTTTTCCAGTGAGTCAGTTCTTCACATCAAGTGGCCAAAGTATTGGAGCTTCAGCTTCAGCATCAGTCCTTCCAATGAGTATTCAGGACTGGTTGGATCTCCTTGCAGTCCAAGGGACTCTCAAGAGTCTTCTCCAACCCCACAGTTCAAAAGCATCAATTCTTCGGCACTCAGCCTTCTTTATAGTCCGACTCTCACATACATACATGACTACTGGAAAAACCATACCTTTGACTAGAAGAACATTTATTGGCAAAGTAATGTCTTTGTTTTTTTTTTTAATATGCTGTCATTGCCCACAGTATTATACAAAGTCAGACACAATTGAGAGACTAACATTTTCACACTTTTTCACACATATGCATGTATATATATAACTATCCAAAAGTGTTTTTTTCATTTTCTATATATATTAAAAATTTGTGAAAGTGTTCTGTAATACCCAGCACAGTCTGGGTGGGTCTGCTGGTTCGACCCATTACAGAAAGCACACAGTCTCCCTGATTGCTGACCGCCAACCAAGAGCCCGTGACAGGTGCTTGCTCTTCCTATTGGGTCAGTTTCCAGTCCATGCACACCCACACCTCAGATGCTCGTGGAAGTGTGCTTCACTCCTAGACTCTTCCAGAATCTCTGACCTCTGTCTGTCTCCCCTCTTCCAAGAAACTCATTCCCCTAAGCCCCAGCTTCATGCCTTCTAAGGGTTAAGGCAAAGGCACCATGCAGAGAAGGCCAAGATGACCCCTAATAAGAAAAGCATCTTCAGGACAAATAAATTTTCCGGGTGCTAATAGTGTGCTCTCCCATGGAATAATTTGGATGCCTTCTTCTGCTAAAGGACACTCTCTCCTGCCCACTGGGGACAAGATTTGGGAAGAAGGAAGGAATGAAAAGCACCAAGAACCCCAGCCTGCCTCCTGCCTCCTCTTTCCCTCTAGAATGGCAAAGGGAAACTCTTCCCTAAGGCCTCAATGCTCAGTTCATCAACTGCGGCAGCTTTGATTCCCTTTCAGAATTTTCTCCCTGCTGATGTAGCTG
This sequence comes from Capricornis sumatraensis, assembly GCF_032405125.1. Lineage (NCBI taxonomy): Eukaryota > Metazoa > Chordata > Mammalia > Artiodactyla > Bovidae > Capricornis > Capricornis sumatraensis. The sequence goes on along the minus strand of NC_091075.1, from coordinate 113,823,209 downwards.
ATGGAGGCAGAAACAAAAAAAAAAAAAGTGCAAATTGAGAGTTGTGAGTTAGGTATTATTATGGGGCAAAGTTAGGACTATAAACCCAGGAGACAGCGTCTCAGAAAGCTCTAAGGAACTGGTCTAAAGAGGCAAGGGGAAGGTCAGTGTTATGCATGATGTTAGTGAAGAGGTTACATGCAGTCAGGCACACACTTTGGCAAAGACTTGCCGCTAGTCACGAGGGGCAGGCGTCACTGTTAGTGATTTTACTGCTTTTCTAGGCATGAGGAGACGGAAGGACTGGCCTCATAAAACCTTCTCCTGAACATATCTAACTATCTGAAGACCTGTCCTGCCAGCTTCTCCCAAATTACAGAGCGCCCCATTCTTGCTCTTCACCCTGAACTCCTTCCGGGAGTGTTGAGGGTCAGCGGCTGCCATGGTTCATGATTCAGTCCTTGCAGAGGCGGATGGCAGGTGCCAGTTTGTAGTTGGCAGAGGCATGATCCTGCCTAAGATTTAGCCACCACGAATCTAATAGCTCATCACCTGAGCCCTAAAAGGAGGAGAAGTTTGGGGGATATGCATCCCAGAGAGTTCATCTTATGTGATTCTCATAAAGTACTGCTCTTTCATTGGAAGGACTGATGTTGAAGCTGAAACTCCAATAACTTGGCCACCTGAGGCAGAGACGACTCATTGGAAAAGATCCTGATGCTGGGAAGATTAAGGGCAAAAGAAGGAGAGGGCAGCAGAGGATGAGATGGTTAGATAACATCACTGACTCCATGAACATAAATTTGAGCAGCTCTGGGAGATAGTGAAGGACAGGGAAGCCTGGGGCACTCCAGTCCATGGGGTCACAAAGAGTCAGACATGACTTAGCTACTGAGCAACAAAAGTATGGGACCAGCCTCTTTCTCCAAGCCAGATTGACAGAAAAGGGCTACAAGTGGCAGTCAAAAAAAGTAAATTGTTGAGACTCTGTCTTTTAAACCCCATCCTGCAGTTTGAAAAAAAAGCTTCTTATTTTTAGAATGCCAGCAAATTGTTCCCGCTCTGCCCCTGCCATTTCAATAGTGGCCCTGGGCTCTTAAACCTTAACCTTGAAAAGAAATCGTTTACATTGTAAATACGCTGGCAGTATGAAGACTATTCTGTCGTAGAATAGCCAACGGAGACTAGAAGTTCATAAGGGGGCTTTTCTTCTTCCTTCTGAAAAGCCTAATCCGAGGGGCTTTCACTGGGACAAAATCAAACGATTAGCAGTAATTGTGCGTGGGTTCTAGCTGTGAACTTGCATAAAATCTAAAATTTCACACAACCCATTCTGTTCTGGGGATTTCACCACTGATCATGAGGAAACAGAGCTTCTGGAGGGGTTTGGGGAAAATCATACTATGCAGACCCTCAGGCAAACACACTTGCTAACAAAACGCCTTTAAAGTCCTCCATCCTTCTCAAACACAGGCAGCTCCGTGGCCCTCGCCAGAATAGGCACTGATTACTGCAGAGGCTCACAGGCTCTAACGTGAGGGCTTTGAGAAACCACAGCATGTTTATCTCAGATGCCCGAAGTCAGCCCTCTCAGGTAGTCTGATCTCCTATTTGTCTAGAGTTAGGCAGGAAATGGAGAAGGCAATGGCATCCCACTCCAGTACTCCTGCCTGGAAAATCCCATGGACAGAGGAGCCTGGTAGGCTGCAGTCCGTGGGGCTGCTGAGGGTCGGACTCGACTGAGCGACTTCACTTTCACTTTTCACTTTCATGCATTGGAGAAGGCAATGGCAACCCACTCCAGTGTTCTTGCCTGGAGAATCCCAGGGATGGGGAGCCTGGTGGGCTGCCGTGTATGGGGTCACACAGAGTCGGACACGACTGAAGCGACTTAGCAGCAGCAGCAACAGGCAGGAAAAGGAAAGATTCAAATTGGCTCAATGCCTGACTCCAGGTGCTTCGATGGAGTGTCAGGTGGAAGGATTAGGTCCATTTTAGGTCCATTTTAGGTCCATTTTGACCAGCGGGCAAAACAATATAGTCAGTGGATGGAGATAAGAGAAGGACACGTTTGGGAAACAGAAGATTCCCTGCCATATTAGTAAGCATGTCTTTCACAGAGGAAAAAAAGTTTTTCATTTTGATCAATTCCGAGTTATCCAATTTTTTCATGAATTTGCTTTTGATAAGGTATCTAAAAAGTCATCATCAAATTCAAGTTCACCTAGATTTCCTTCTGTATGATCTGTTAATAGGTTTTCACTTTACATCTGAGTATGATTTCACTTTATCTGCTGTCTTAGTGGTTGCCAGAGTTTGTTATATACATTTACAATTAATCTAAACCCACTTTCATGAAACACTGTACCACCTCATGAGTAGTATAGGTATCTCTTAGCAAAGTGTTATCAATTTCTCCCAACCATCCTTTAGGACACTGATGTCATTTATTTCACTTTTCCACATGCTGTCATCTCCCAATACATTGTTCCCATTACTTTAAGCAGACAGTTACCGGATTAAGAATAAAAAAAATAAAAGCCTTCGCTTTACCTTTATTTATTCCTTCTCTGTCACTCTGCCACATTTCTTTTTTTTTTTTTTTCACATTTCTAATTTACATCATCTTCCTTCTTCCTGAAGACCATTTTCCTTCTTCCTTTTAACATTTCTTACGTATCTGCTGGGCTTCCCAGGTAGCTCTAGTAGTAAAGAACCAGCCTGTCAATGAAGGAGATGGAAGAGATGCAGGTTTGATCCTGGGGTCAGGAAGATCCCCTGGAGGAGAGCATGGCAACCCACTCCAGTGTTCTTGCCTGGAGAATCCCATGGACAGAAGAGCATGGCAGGCTGAAGTCCATAGGCTCACAAAGAATCAGACACAACTGAAGCAACTTAGCACACACACGCATATCTGCTGCTGATGAATTTCTCAGATTTTGTTTGTCTGAGAAAGTAATCCTCCTTCACTTTCAGAAGATAATTTTGTTTCATTTAGAATTTTCTATTGGTAGATATTTCTTTAAACACTTTTCATGTTTCACTCTGCTCCCTTCTTTCTTGCACAGTTTCTGATGAGAAGTCTGATATAATCTATCATTATTACTCCTATAGATAGATGCTTTTTCTGACTTTTTTCAATATTTTCTCTATGTCTATAGTTTTCTGCAGTTTTACTATGATGCAGTTAGGTGTTGATTTTTTGGTATTTATCTTTCTTGGTGTTCTCTGAACTTCCTGGATCTATGGTTCTTGGCCATTATTACATCAAATATTTCTTCTGCTCTGTTCTCTTTTTGATATTTTCCTTTACACAGATGTTACACCTTTGGATATTGTTTCACTGTTCTTTGATACTTTTTTTGCATTTCATCTTGTGGAGTTTTTATTGTCCTGTCTTCAAGTTCATTGATTCTTTCCTTGGTCACGTATAGTCGACCAATGAGCCCATCAAGAGCATTCTTCATTGTCGCTGTAAGTTTTTTTTCGTCTAGCACCTCCTTCGGATTCTTTCTTAGAAACTCCATGTCTCTGCTTACATTACCCATCTGTTCCTCTATGTTGCCTACATTTCCCTTTAGCATGTTACTTATAATCATTTGCTTCCCAGATGGCTTAGTAAAGAACCCACCTGCTAATGCAGGATATTCAAGTTCGATTCCTGGGCTCAAAATATCCCCTGGAGTAGGAAATGGCAACCCACTCCAGTATTTTTGCCCAAGAAACCCCATGGACAGAGGACCCTTGTGGGCTAGAGTCCATGGGGTCACAAAAGAGCTGGACATGACTTAGCAACTAAACAGCAACACAATTATTTTAAATTTCCTGTTGGATAATTTCAACATCCATGTCATGTGTGAGTCTGGTTCTGATGGGTTTGTCATCTCTACAGAGTGTACTTTTTTCTTGATTTGGCATACCATGTGACTTTTTGCTTTAGGTGACACGTGGTATCAGATAATAGGGACTAGTGTAAATAGGCCATTAGTGTAATAATATGTGCTAGTCTGGCTAGTGAAAAGGCTGTATTTAACGTCTCTTGCAGCTGCTGATGCCTAAGCTTTCAAATTCCTCTAATGTTACTCAATCTGTCTCCTTTCTTAACTCTGGGCTTTTCTGTGTAGTTTTCCCCAGAGAGAGCTTGTCCCAGAGAGAGCTTGTATCTTGCAGTTATTTTCACGGTAATCCCCCACACTGCTAGTGTGATGGTAAGATGTGAGAGACAGAGAGAAAGAGAAGGCATCCTACAACATTCTGATTAACTATCAGTCTTTCAGTGAGCCTGGATCTTGGGACTGTGACCTTCCTATCATTTCCTCAAAAGAATAGCTTTTTTTTCTCTCTGCTCCCCATCCCATCCATGGCTATAGCATTCCCAGTCACCTTGAAGGCCTGTTCACTTATTAAATTGAATTTTCTTCCCTTAAGTAGGACAAGGAGGCTGGAGTAGGGAAGAATCCCCTTCTCCTGTAACAAGGCTCTAGGAAAGTCCTTCCCTAAGAGAATAGGGCTTTGTCATGAAGAAAGCTCTGGCAGCCATTGTGAAATAAGCTCAGAGATTATTATTATTACAAGGAGAATTTTCTCCAATTCCCACCATGAGAATCTGATGGGATTCCTGGGGCTAAAGCTCATGAAAATTTGGGTGGGGGGAAGTCTAAGACTCATCAGCCCCAGCAGCTTTTCACTGCCACACTCATCCACACTCCATATCTGGCAATTTGCTGAAATGACCATTTAAATGCCCCCACCAGTTCATGATTCTAACTCAAGGTAAGGAAATCTCTATCTCTCTACTCTTGGAGAAGGCAATTTGCCCTGAATTCACACATCTCTGAATCCAGCCTTCTCTGATGATCTGATATGACTTCTCTGATGGGTATGAGAAAAGTCGCTGATTCTCAGTTTATCCAGTGTTTTCTTATAAGTATGAAGGATGGGAATAATAGCTTATGAGTTCTTCATATGTTCCAACTGAAACTGAAATTTTATTTTCAAAATGTGTTTCTTTATTTTACATACCTTCTATGGAACATTTCTTATGATTCACAGGAACCTTCCTGGGCCTACATTTTGAAATAGCTTCTGCTGTGAATGTTCCAAGTAGCAGACTTTGACTAGCTCTGCTGAGGAATACCAGAGCACCTGGCCTCCACCTACATCCCACACTTCTTGTTTCCTAGCCTGGAGTTTTTCTGACATAGCCCAAGACTCCTTTGGGGAACTCATGCAATCTGTAATACACAACCTAGCAGTAAAGGAGAATTAAGACCAGGAGATCATATTTGACTAACAGGAGAAGAAAGCTGATGGATAATTGGTGAGACAGAATACCAGTCCCCTACAGAACTGGCCAATTCGACAATTCACTGTGGTATTTCCTTTCCTATCTACTCCCCAATTTCTGCTGCCTGGAATTACTTTTGAGATGAATATCCTCTAGGCAAGGCTTTGGCTCAAGTTCTGCTTTTTAAGGAACTTAAACTAAAAAGACTTCCCTGGTGGCTCAGATGGTTAACTGTCTGTCTACAGTGCAAGAGACCGGGTTCAATCCCTGGATTGGGAAGATCCCCTGGAGAAGGAAATGGCAATCCACTCCAGTATATTGCCTGGAAAATCCCATGGACAGAGGAGCCTGGAAGGCTACAGTCCATGGGGGTCGCAAAGAATCGGACATGACTGAGCAACTTCACTTCACTTCTTCAAACTAAAAAGAAATTATTTATTCAAATAAGTTGAAAAATGAAAGTGAAGTCACTCAGTAATGTCCAACTCTTTGCGACCCCATGGACTGTAGCCTACCAGGGATTTTCCAGGCAAGAGTACTGGAGTGGGCTGCTATTTCCCTCTCCAGGGGTTCTTCCCAACCCAGGGATCAAACCCAGGTCTCCTGCATTGCAGATAGATGCTTTACCATCTGAGCTACATTTATTCAAAAATAAATTCTGTAACACATTAGTAAATGGAGGAAAATAACCCTTGGTCATTAAACAGATAATTGTCCTTTCATAACTTTCCATGACTTCTCCACTTGTCAGATAAATACCCCTCTTAGTCTGTCCTCCCCATCCTTCCTCTGCTCTGTGATAATACTTTGTCAGTTTTACAAAACTCCCTGCTCTCATGGGCCTCCCTCTACATTTTGAGAAATTAAGAGGAGAAGGGAAAAGAGAAAACATTGAACACTGAACACTGTTGCTTGTGCTCTTGTGTTTGGAAAGGAAGATTACCAAGAGTTAGGAAGTTCAGTTCAGTTCAGTTGCTCAGTCGTGTCTGACTCTTTGTGACCCCATGGACTGCAGCACGCCAGGCCTCCCTGTCCATCACCACCTCCTGGAGTCTACCCAAACTCATGTCCATTGAGTTGGTGATGCCATCCAACCATCTCATCCTCTGTCGTCCCCTTCTCCCCCTGCCCTAAATCTTTCCCAGCATCAGGGTCTTTTCAAATGAGTCAGCTCTTTGCATCAGGTAGCCGAAGTATTGGAGTTTCGGCTTCAACATCAGTCCTTCCAATGAACACCCAGGACTGATCTTCTTTAGAATGGACTGGTTGGATCTCCTTAAGTTAGGAAAGCATGACTCAAAGTGTTATCTGTGGGCTGGCTGTTGGTCTGCAAACTGCCTTTTCTGTCTACTCTAAACAGATTGCTCCAAAATGCAAATCAACTACGTCAGTACGTGCAACATTTTGTTTAAGTGACATTTTTAATTATTATTTTTTTTTAGTTTACAACTGACTTTTTCTTTTTTGGTAGCACAACTCCCTCAATGAAGGTGAAATGTATTGATTTATATTCTTATGTTAACCCTTTATCTCATGGTGAACTGTCTCTTTGAGTAAGACTGAAATAGAGTGGTTTGAAAATATTGACTGGACATTTCTTAGCATGTATTATGTGTTAAGCATTGTTCTTTGGGATTCACTAGTATTAATTCTCAAAATATTATATATGAAGTGAAAGTGTTAGCTGCTCAGTGATGTCTGACTCTTTGTGATCCCATGGCCTATAGCCCACCAGGCTCCTCTGTCCATGGGATTTTCTGGGCAAGAATACTGGAGTGGATTCCCATTCCCTTCTCCAGGGGATCTTTCCAACCCAGAGAATGAACCCAGTCTCACACATTGCAGACAGATTGTTTACTGTCTGAGCCACCAGGGAAGCCTGCATATGAGGTGGGTAATATTATTATTCTCATTTTACAAGTTAGAAAACTGAGGCACAGTGAAATCCAATAATATGTCCAAAATTGCACAGCTCATAAGTGGTAGCAGCAGACCCTGCAATGGACATCAGAGTGGCCCCCGGTGACCCTGGTCTTTTAGTATCCATGCCTTTGTGTAGATAACTCCTGTATTATATCAACATTAGTATGTGTGACTGAAGAATACAACAGAAGTGAATATGTGTGACTTTCACAATGCTACAGACTGAATATATGTGCCCCCCCAAAATCCCTATGTTGAAATCCTATCACTGTGATGGTGTTAGGAGGCAGGACCTTTGAAGGTGGAGTACTCATGAATGGGATTAGTGCCCCATTGAAAGACAGTCCAGAGAGTTCTCTTGCCCTCTTTCCATGATGTGTAGGTAGGGTCAGAAGATGGCCATTTGCACTTGGGAAGAGAGTTCTCACCAGTCACTAGCCATGCTGGCCCCTTGATCTTGGACTTGACAAACAAGTTTCTGCTTTTAAAAGTCACCCAATACAACAGACCCGTGGACACAGTGGGGGAAGGAGAGGGTGGGACGATTGGAGAGAGTAGCATGGAAACATACACATTACCGTTTGTAAAATAGACAGGCAGTGGCAATTTGCTGTGCGATGTAGGGAGCTCAAATCTGATGCTCTGTGACAACCTAGAAGGGTGGGATGGGGTGGGAGGTGGAAGGGAGGTTCAAAAGGGTGGGGATATGGCTGATTCGTGTTGATGTTTGACAGAAAACAACAAAATTCTGTAAAGCAATTATCCCTCAATTTAAAAATAATTTTTTTTTAAAAAGGGAAGGGACATATGTACACTTAGGGCTGATTCATGTTGGTGTATGGCGGAAACCAGCACAACATTGTAAAGCAGTTATCCTCCAATTAAAAATAAATAACTTTTCCTAAAACAAGGAAAAAACTAAATAAAAATCACCCAATTTGTGCTATTCTCTTCAAAGTGAAAGTGTTAGTTGCTCAGTCATGTCCAACTCTTTGCAACCCCATGGACTGTTGCCTGCCAGGCTCCTCTGTCCATGGAATTCTCCAGGCAAGAATACTGGAGTGGGTTGCCATTCCCTTCTCCAGGGGATCTTCCCAACCCAGGGATTGAACCCGGGTCTCCCTCATTGCAGGCAGATTCTTTACTGTCCCAGCCACCAGAGAAGCCTAGCAGCTCAAACTATGAAAATGCAAGGCTAAGTCATAACAAGTATAGTTATTTCTGCTTTCCTCCCTTAGACCACTTGCTCTAGGAGTGCCAGCTTCCACGTCATGGAGGCCCTCAAGCAGCAGTATGGAGAAATCCACGTGGCAACAGCCAGCACCATCTTTCCAGCCATGGGAACGAGGAATCTTAGAAGAGCATCTTCAACTCTCATTGAGCCTGTAGAGGACTGCAGCCTGGCTGCCATCTTTACTATAATCTTAGGAGACCCCCCAAGTTAGAGCCACCTAGCTTAGCCGCCTCCAAGGTTCTGACCCACGTGATCTAAAATAATAAAATGTTATTGGTGTTGTAAGTCTCAATATTGGACTCATTTCTTACACAGCAACAGGTAACTAAAAGGATCGTAGATCAGTCTGGTGCCAAAGCCAGTTTTCCTCATTGCTCTGTAAAAGGATTGAAGACAGAAAATGCAACGATGTCCTCCTCGTGCTTTGTGATGCCGTGTTATTCAAAGCCAAGCTTGCGTAGCGGCTTCCCTTATCGCAGCGAACAGCAGTGGGAAACATTCCCAACTTGAGAAAAAGCAGAGGCAGGCAAGAGAGCACGGGACTGCAGTAAGCCACCGTAGCTGTTCAGCCGCTAAGTCGCGTCCCATTCTTTGCGACCCCATGGGCTGTGGCCCGTGAAGCTTCCCTGTCCTCCACTATCTTCTGGAGTTTGCTCAAATCCTGGCCTAGGCAAACGTTCACCTTGGGCATGTCCACAAAAGAGGCTATCATAACTGGAGAGACAAATAACAACTCTTAAAGTCCAATTTCACTAAGCAGAGCTGAGAGCTGGTTGTCTAATATATATATATATATATATATAAAATGTAATGTGTATATATGTATATATATATATATATATATATATAATGTATATATATACATGACCTAAAGCTCAACATTCAGAAAACGAAGATCATGGCAGCTGGTCCTATCATTTCATGGGAAATAGATGGAGAAACAGTGGAAACAGTGTCAGACCTTATTTTTTGGGCTCCAAAATCACTGCAGATGGTGACTGCAGCCATGAAATTAAAAGACGCTTACTCCTTGGAAAAAAAGTTATGACCAACCTAGATAGCATATTCAAAAGCAGAGACATTACTTTGCCGACTAAGGTCTGTCTAGTCAAGGCTATGGTTTTTCCAGTGGTCATGTATGGATATGAGAGTTGGACTGTGAAGAAGGCTGAGCGCCAAAGAATTGATGCTTTTGAACTGTGGTGTTGGAGAAGACTCTTGAGAGTCCCATGGACTGCAAGGAGATCCAAGCAGTCCATTCTGAAGGAGATCAACCCTGGGATTTCTTTGGAAGGAATGATGCTGAAGCTGAAACTCCAGTACTTTGGCCACCTCATGCAAAGAGTTGACTCATTGGAAAAGACTCTGATGCTGGGAGGGATTGAGGGCAGGAGGAGAAGGGGACGACAGAGGACGAGATGGCTGGATGGCTTCACGGACTCGATGGACATGAGTCTGAGTGAACTCCGGGAGATGATGATGGACAGGGAGGCCTGGTGTGCTGTGATTCATGGGGTCACAAGGAGTCGGACACGACTGAGCGACTGAACTGAACTGCACTGACATACATATAATATGTGTGTATATAAATATATATATAAAGAGTAGAATTCAGAGACTGATCAATTTTTCAGAAGAGAGAGTGTTTGCACATGGCTTGACCTTTAGCTGCAGATGCCATTAATGACAGCATGACCCTGCTGCTGACTAGATGAATGTCAGCATTGTAGGTACTGTTGCGAAATGGTTTTTAATCAATTAGGATAGGTCTAAAACCAAGTCTGACAATTACTTATTGCTTTGGCCAAGTTCCTAGGAAGATAGGAACTTTCTATTCTCCCATAAGCCATTTCACAGTAATGTCATTATCTGCGCCGTAAGGGGAATGCAGATAATCAGAGCAGCTGCAGTTTATTAAGTGCCTACTGTGGGCTAGCTGCCATACATCTTCTATCCCAACTACTCAACGGTTGCAACCCAACATCTTCCATGAACAATGAGGAAACGGATGCAGCTGTACTCCAATAAAAGTTTATTTATGAAGCTGGGGACTAAGCTGGATCTGGCCTGGGGGCTATAATTCGCTGTCCTCAACCTAAATGTCCATCAGCAGAGGACTGGCTAAAGAAGATGTGGCACATATATGCGATGGAATATTACTCAGCCGTAAAAAGGAACAAAAATGGGTCATTTGTATACGTGTGGATGGACCAAGAGACTGTCAAACACAGTGAAGTAAGTCAGAAAGAGAAAAACAAATATCATATATGAATGCATATATGTCGACTCTAGCAAAATGGTATAGATGGTCTTATTTGCAAAATGGAAAACAGAGACACAGACATAGAGAAGAAACATAAGGATACCAAGTGGAGGGGGCGGTGGGACAACACGATTGATACTATGTATAAAAAACAGGCAACTAATGAGAAGCTACTGTACAGCTCAGGAAACCCTACTCAATGTACTCAGTGCTCTGTGGTGGCTTAAGTGGGAAGGAAATCCAAAAAAGAGGGGCTAGATGTATATGTATATATACTGACTCACTTTGCTGCACAGCAGAAGCTAACACTGTAACGCAACTATACTCCAGTAAAAACTGATCAAAAAACTTGCTGCTCCTGCTCTGAACTGTCTCCAGTGCCAGCTAAGTCACGCTCTCTCCTCTCGTATCTTCCAGACATGCGGTTCCCCTGTCCGGGTCACACCTTTCCTCCTCCTGCTCATCCCTGCGCTCTCAGCCAGGTCGTGACGTCACTAACGGCTGGTGCCATCCACTCCTTTCTACTACTACAGGTGCCCCTGCTGTGGGCTTCCCGAACGGATGTCCTCTTTCACAAGCCTCGTCTCCCTTTCTTGTAACTCCGTGTTTTTGTGCCTTTCTTTCCTGACCAACTGAGCACTCTGTGAAGGCAGGGATTAGGTTTATTCTGTTCAGTTCCTGACACACAGTAGGTGCTCAGGAAGCATTGCTGTCTAGTCGCCCAGTCGTCTCCGACTTTCTGTGACCCCGTGGACTATAGTCCACCCGGCTCCTCTGTTCATGGGATTTGCAACGAGAATACTGGAGTGCCAGATAAAATTCTATAAAGCAATTATCCTTCAATTAAAAAATAAATAAATAAGAATACTAGAATGAGTTGCCATTTCCTTCTCCAGGGACTCTTCCCAGCCCAAGGATGGAACCCACTTTGCCTGCATTGCCGGCAGACTCTTTACTGTCTGAGCCACCAGGGAAGCCCAAAGAAGCATAGGGGGAAAGAATGATTAGTATTTCAGGGAGCATCTAAGACACACTTCACCATCTCACACTTGTCTGTTTTATAATTTTTGTTAAAGTGATCTCATTCCCAAGAAACAGATTCTACGCTTACGTATTTTGTTAGACGCAGGAGCAATTTTGCCTCTATTTTACACTGTAAGACTTTCCAAATGAGGAAATGCCTGTGAAATTCGTGTTTAAGGTGCCTTCATTCGCTTGCCACTATTTCTCCACATTGGTGACCTTTAAATTTAGCCTGAGCTTAAACGGGGTTGTCAGAACATCAGGTTACATTATGCAATGCAGCTATTTGTGCCTTTTAAAGATGGACCAAGTCTCCACGTGGACTGCCCGGCCGGAAAGCTACCCTGATGATATTCTTGAAACCGAGGCAGCCAGGATTGAATCCAGAAGTGGGTCAGCGTCAAGAAGCCACATGCTTCCTGGAAACCAGGTTTCACTGAAAACAGGTCCTCTTATCTCCTCCCAGAAAATAAGTTACCCTTGACTCTCGCGTGGCCTTTCTTGTTCAGGCAGATCGGATCAAGGCTGGAGTTTAAGGAAGAAGTGGGTAACTGGGCTGTGGGCCTTGTTTTTCTTTTCTTTTTCAGTGGTGGTGTGTGGAGCTGGGCACTGGGATCTCCAGGGCATTGTGGAGTCACTGACTGTTCCACCGCATCAGAGGCTCGGAGGGTTCCTGGGCTAGGGGCAGCTCCCTTCCTAGACCTGGGCCATCCCCCAGCTTTTTGCAACTGTTGGACTAACCGCCCCACCTCTTTGTCAACAAAAGGCTCAAAGGTTGGGCTAAGCAGCTCCCTGAAAGCTTTCCAGCTCTGGGTTATGCAGCCCATTTTTTCACCATAGTTTCAGAGGCAGAGCTGCAAGGGCCAGCAATGAGGTGGGGGGAAGGGGGGGCGGTGCGAGGGGGGAGGGTATTGAGCCCCAAAGGATGAGTCAAGGGCTTCTGCACACGCTCTTGTGTGGCCGTAAAACAAAGACCTCGTGCTGTGCTCTCAGGGCCAAAGAATTCACACAAGTCTCAAGTCTGAGAAATAAGAGGAGAAGATAGTGGTGCAGACACAGAGAGATGCAGATCGTAAGTGGGGGAAACTAGTGGACAGACGCCTCGCCTGCTCCTTGGGAAACTGCAGTGTGGCTCTCATCAAAGGATCCCTTCCTGGGCTTTTACCCCAAATAATAATAACGGCCCCATGCGATTTTAGTTTTTGAAGTCTGCTTGCCTGCAGACAAGCAGGATCATTTAATAATAATGAAATACATCATTGGGCACTGACTGTATCACAGAATGGGGCTTCCCAGGTGGCACCGTGGTAAATTCAGGAGGTACAAGAGATGCATGTTCGATCTCTGGGTCGGGAAGATCCCCTGGAGGAGGAAATGGCAATGTGCTCCAATATTCCTGCCTGAAGAATCCCATGGACAGAGGCCGGGCAGGCTACAGTCCACGGTGTCACAAAGAGCTGGACACAACCAGGTGCGCGCGCGTGCACACACACACACACACACACACACACACACACACACACACACTTTGCAGGCACTACTCTGAGTGCCATACAAGTACCAGGTGTAGTCGGAGGCAACTTCAAGGCTAAAAATGGCTAAATATCCACAATTTCATGTCTCGTCTAATATTAACCCTTTTGATTTTACAGCGACCTCTAAAGTCTATTCTGATGTGATGAGGTCTCGCTGGTTTTCTGCCACCCTAGTCAAATGTGACTCAGTTTTCTTCCCTATAAAGTGGGACACACTATATTACTTGCTTTATAGGGTCATCAAAGAATTCAATGAGTTCACAAATGTAACAATGACTGGTACGGACAGAGACTGCAAATATGAAATTAAAAGACCCTTGCTCCTTGAAAGAAAAGCTATGACCAACCTAGACAGCATATTAAAAAGCATAGACATCACTTTGCCAACAAAGATCCGCATAGTCAAAGCTATGGCTTTTCCAGCAGGCATGTACAGATGTGAGAATTAGACCATAAACAAGGCTGAGCACCAAAGAATTGATACTTACAAATTGTGGTGCTGGAGAAGACTGTTGAGAGTCCCTTAGACTGCATGCAGATCCAACCAGTCAGTCCGAAAGGAAATCAGTCCTGAATGTTCATGGGAAGGACTGATGTCGAAGCTGAAACTCCAATACTTTGGCCACCTGATGCAAAGAGCCTACTCATTAGAAAAGACCCTGATGCTGGGAAAGATTGCGGACTGGAGGAGAAGGTGGTGACGGTGGCTGAGAGGAGTGCATGGCATCACCAGCACAATAGACATGAGTTTGAGCAAGCTCCAGGAAGTAGTGATGGACAGGGAAGCCTGGTGTGCTGCAGCCTGTGGGGTCACAAAGATTCCGATGTGACTGAGCGACTGAACAACAGCAAAGTTGTTAGGGCCTTCATTTGAGAAACACTCTGTGTAAAGCCTTTCCATTTTTTTCTGCTGGACACTTATTTTTTCTCTTTCTGCAATAGCACTCCAATTCTCCTTCAAGATAGTTCATCCTCCTCCCAGCAAGGGCTGTCCATTAAGCTCCCTTGTTCCCTCTAGCTGTGAAGTATTCTTGTGGCCCAAAGTGAGTCAATCCCAACTTTTCCTGCTTTCTGTACTTTTCAAGGGCTTCCTAGGTGGCACTCTGGTGAAGAATCCACCTGAGAACGCAGGAGACCTGGGATTGATCCCTGGGTCGGGAAGATCCCCTGGAGAAGGAAACGGCAACCCCTTCCAGTATTCTTGCTTAGAGAATCCCATGGGCGGAGGAGCCTGGTGGGCTACAGTCCACGGGGTCACAAAGAGTCAGACACAACTGAGCACATGTGCACGTACTTTTCAAAGCCAGGCTGTTCTGCTTTCTTTCTGATTTTGCAACTACTCTGGGTCCTTCCAATAAGTTCATTTTTTCACAATGGGGGGCAAAGAGGGAGGGGTTTGGGTGGTAATTTTGCAGGTTGTTAACAAGTTAATTGGCTTGCCTTTACCATCAAAGATCCTTAACATACATATCATTGGAAATAGGCATTTTAACCTATTCCTTCTAAACAATGAAACTAGCTAGAGTGTACTGACTCTGTGTCAAGATCTTTACTATGTGATTATGTTTAACACATCTCTGCCCCATTTTGCACATTAAAAAACTGAAGACCTAGATTTTCTTGCCTGTTCTCCCAGTCAATGGCTGTGCACGCTTGAACAAGACTCAACCTCTCTGAGCCTCTGCCTCCTGCTGTGCAAAGTTGTGGCGGGGCGGGGCGGGGCGGGGCGGGGCGGGGGGCTGGGCGGGCGTCAGTTACACTGCCCACTGCCAGGCAGTTTTGAAAATCAAACAAAATGATGGAGATACAAAAGTACTTTGGAAGCTGATTAAGTGCCATATGAATGGAAAATTGCATGGCGATTTTCTTTATCCAAAGGATACATGTTAACTCCTCTTCCTGGTGCCTAATTTAAGTCCTTCTTTCAGCACAGAAACAATAATTTCTAAATGTAGGTTTTCACGTGAAAGTCCTGACTGATATGCAGCCCAGGATAATGAGGCTCTCTTCCTTGAAAGCACCTCCGTGGGTTTCCTGGCTGTTTTATTCCCTTGCCAGCTGGATCATGGCTGAAGCTTATATTCTTTGCTCTTCTCATCAAACTTAGAGGCCTTTCCTCTCCTTTCAGTCTTATCTTTCCTCCTGTCTTTTCCAACCTCACAGCTCCCCCAAGGATCAATAAATGCCAGTAGTGACTACATACAGCCTTATGAGGGGTTTTAGTCAATTAGGGATTAGATCCAACTTTCTGTGTTAGAACTGAGATTCAGATGAAGGTTTTCTAAAGTCTACCAAGGATTACACAAAGAGTAAGCACGAATAGTGAAAATTAGGGATATTATTTCCAAATGCCAGTGTTTTTAATAGTCAAATAATGCAGGGGATCAGGCTGCAGCCCATTAGCAAAGAAGAAAGAAAAACGAGAGGAAGGGAAGCATATTTCACTTGTGAAGCCAGATGAATGTTCTTATTGGCCCATAGTGCCATCTTGTGGCCCGTTTGCAAATAGCGCTCAGCTTCGGGTTGTGATTGCTTTAGCCTGTTTACTCTTCATCACTTACAATACCCATGCAAGCGTGCTTAGTCGCTCAGTCGTGTCCGACTCTTTGCGACCCCATGGACTGTAGCCCACCAGGCTCCTCTGTCTGTGGAATTCTCTAGGCAAGAATACTGGAGTGGGTTGCTATGACATACTCCAACAGGGGATCTTCCTGACCTAGTGATCAAACCCGAGTCTCCCGCAGCTCCTGCACGTACGAGGATTCTTTATCCACTGGGCCATCGGGAAAGACCACAGCATCCACTGGAGCTTGTAAATGCTAATGATTTCCTGATAACCCATGAGAGCACAGCTGATCATACCTGGTAGAGCGCTCAAACTAGAACTCTTTAGGCATGGTTGACCAGTTGTCTGGTGCTTTTCAAAATTGCTTATTTATTTGATTGTACTAGGCCTTAGTTTCAGCACTTAGGATCTTTCATCCTTCTTGTGGCATGTGAATTCTTAGCCAGGGCAAGAGGGATCTAGTCCTCTGACTAGGAATGGAACACAGGCCCCCTGCACTGGGAGCGTGGAGTCTTGGCCACTGGAGCACCAGCGAAGTGCCAAGTCACCGTATGCTTTAACCTTTTCCTCTTGCCCTCTGTAATAGTAGATGTCCATGGTTCCCCTCTCTGATGGCATCTCTATAGCCTTCTTCACCAAATACACTCTGTGTTACTCCTAAGGTCTGATCTTGGCTTTCTCATTGTATGTCCAGTGGTTCCTCACCTTTCATAGGTTACATAACCCGCAGAGAACAAGTGGTCAGCCAGGGACTGTGGTCCTTCTTTCCAGGAAAAAGACACTCATATGACCATCTCCTTCACACACATACTCTCTCTCCTACAAATACACATACACACACTCACAAATTAGTGACTCAGTCGTGTCTGACTCTTTGCAACCCCATGGACTGTAGCGTACCAGGTTCCTCCATCCATGGGATTTTCCAAGCAAGAATACCGGAGTGGGTTGCCATTTCTTTCTCCTATGGGAGCAGCCAAATTCACTTCGCAATTCAAAATTCACTGCATATGCTACCAACTCTGGGAAGCCAACCATAATTAGAGAGAATCCAAATTTCCATTTTGTGATCTCTTAAGTCAACTTTTTATTCTTTACCTAAAATATTTCAGACTTCCCACAGTTTTTAACTGACTGTGGGTGTGAGCATGCTAAGCTGCTTCAGTCGCATCTGACTCTTTGTGACCCCATGGACTGTAGCCCTCCAGGCTCCTCTGTCCTTGGGATTCTCCAGGCAAGATTACTTGAATGGGTTGCCATTCCCTTCTTCAGGGGATCTTCCCACCCCAGGGATCAAACCCAGGTCTCCCACGTCACAGGGAGTCTTGACCGTCTGAGCTACCAGGGAAGATGCTAATTCTTGAGGAAAGAAAGCATGTCCTATTTACTTTTGCAAGCTCCATAAGAATAGAGGGAAGGCAGTTAAGCTTCCCAAGCCTTGGTTCTTCCATACACAGGAATCTGACAGCTTCTATAAGTGGGTCCTTGGGAGGGGACTCAACAAGGAGATACATGTGATGCACTTGGCACATTTCCTGGCACACAGTTGGTCAAACATGTTTCTTGAATAAAAGGATTCTCAGACAACAAAAAAGAGTTGAGGTCACTGTCTCAAAATATATATATATATCTTCCCATGATTTGGGAAACAAGTAGATTGTCCCTTCTTTCTGTTAACGTGATTAAGTCCCTAAATGTCAGGAACTGAGCCAAGGACTAAGGATGCAAATAAATCCACATGTTGCTCCAATAGGTCTGATCTTTCCACCTTCTCAATCAATACCAAGACACCTCCCTCTGAAGCCTGACTATATTAGCCGTATTTATGAAAGTCCATTATAAAGCATGATTTTGTTTAAGACTGTGTTCCTGGCTTTTCACTCGAGCTAGAAATGAGCATGAGTCATCTGCTGTGGCTGGCTTCACTCTCGTGGCAGCAATGGTCTTAACGGCACCTGCAAGTTGTCCCTGGTAGAGCAGAAAGAGCACTCGAGTTGGAGGTGGTGGGTCTAACGCCACAGGGCATGTCCTTCTCCTCCAGACCACATCGTCCAAAGAACAGTGAACCCACCTTCTGTCATTCCTCAAGGTATCTCAACTGTTGATATCCTTCAGGATGTGTGTATGCTCAGTCGCTCAGTCACGTCTGACTCTTTGCAACCCCATGGACTGTGGCCCACCAGGCTCTGCTGTCCACAGAATTCCCCAGGCAACAGTACTGGAGTGGGCTACCATTTCCTAAAAAATCATATCTTCCTGAGTTCTGCCTTCTTTCTCCCCAGATCGCTTCCCGGAATGTTGATCCACTCCCACCTGTTTCTCCACATCCTTGCCAAACGTGTCAGACTTCATATTCTGCAACAATCCGATTCTAATCCACCTGACAGGTGCAGTGTGGTTTCTCATTACCGCTTATTTTTATTGAAGTATTGTTGATTTTCAATGTTGTGTTCATTACTGCTGCTCAACAAACCGATTCAGTTATACACACACACACATATATGCCTATATATACATTTATTTTTAACATTCTTTTCCAGTATGGTTTATCACAGGATATTAAATATAGTTCTCTGTGCTATACAGTAGGACCTTGTTTATCTATTCTATACGTAAAAGCTTACACCCGCTGACCCCCAGCTCCCGCTCCACCCCCCTCCAACTCCCTTCCCTTTGGCAACCGCAAATCTAATCTCTATGCCTGTGATTTTGTTTCTGTTTCATAGGGAGGTTCATCTGTGTCCTGTTTCACCTGTGAGGGATGCCACACGGTAGTTTGCTTTCTCTGTCTGCTGACTTCACTCAGGATGCTCATCTCAGGATGCACCCACGTTGCTGCAAATGGCATGGCCTTGCTCTTCTCATGGCTGAGCAGTGTTCTGTTGCATATGAACCACGCCTTCTTTATCCATTCCTCTACCAGCGGACATTTAGCTCGTTTCCATGTCTCACTGCTGTTTAAACTGGGCGTTTCTATGATGAAGAGTGAGTCTGAACTCTTTTCCATGCTTGTGAGCCACTCGAGGTGTCTGTTCTGAATCCCCTACTCTTGACCATTGTGCATTTGTGTCTCTTTGTCGTTCTTGATTTACCAGAGCACTTTGTGCATACTCGGTACTAATTCCATTCAAAAATTCTCCCATTGTTTCATTACCTTGCACGTCTGTGTTTCTGCATTTGGGTCTCAAATTGTCTAAAAGTTCTCCCTTTGTATATGGTGTGAGGTAGAGTTCCCACTCTACTTTCCTCTCTAGTATTAATCCATTTCCCAATATCACCATCTTAAGAACTGGCCCTTTCCTTTTGTTACGTCTGCCATTTCTTTCATATGTCAAATTCCTAGATATATATGCATCTGCTTCTAAAGTTTCTATTCAACTCCATTGTTGTAGTTGGTTATTTCTGCACCAACTCTTTTTGTTACCATATCATGGCAGTATGTCTTCATATTTGCCAAGAAACGCCCCCTTATTTTCTCTTCTTTTAAAAACTTGACTTGGTGGGACTTCCCTGGCAGTCCGGTGGTGAAGATTCCACACTTCCAATGCACAGGGCAAATGTTCGATCCCTCGTTAGGGAACTAAGATCCCACATGCTATGTGGCATGGCCAAAAATCCAGTTAATTAATTTTTTAAATGGACTTGGCTACTCATAGACTTTTAATAACAGCCTCAAGTTTGAGAGTCTGCTAATTTGATCCAAAAAAATAATGTTTAAATTTTAATTGTGTTTAATTCATAGACTGATTTTAGGAGTTTTGACTCCATTACAATGTCAAAGCATCCCACTTGTGAACATAAGGTCCAGTCATGTTTTCAGGTGGTTGGCTATGTTTTAATAAAAGCTTTAAATTGCTCTCTGTAGAGTTTTGTGTATTCGTTAATAAATTCTAGAGATGTTACAGATTTATCACTGTTGTGAAAATTGTATTATTTTCCACTATGTTTTCTAGCTTTTATTCCTGGTGTAGAGGGACACAGAAATTGGAATAGTCTCTGCCAACATTCCCACTCTCTCTCACTAGTTCTAACAGTGCAACTCTGAAGCGCTACATGGATGCTCACAGCGTCCTCCCCATGCCGTTTGTACAGGAGGATAGGCTGGAGTCCAGCCTCAGGTGACCTCCTAGTGAGTTGAAGGAGGAGAGGGGGTGATGCCTCAGGACGTTGAGCCTCTGATATTACATGTTCCCCCATCAGCCTCCCCACCAGGCAACACTGGCCTCGGCATTACTCATACTCTCTCGGGGTTGCCTCAACAAAGGACCACAGTGGGGTGGACCAAGCAACAGAAACTTACTGTCTCAGAGATCTGGAGGCTTGAAGTCTGTGATCAAACTATCAACATGGTGGATTCTCTGAAAGACCTGTGAGGAAGAATCTGCCCTGTGCCTCTCCCGGTCCTCCTGGGGGCTAGCTGGCCATCTCTGATGGTTCTTGGCTTGCAGAAGCCTCACCCCCATCTCCGCCTTCACCTTCACATGGCTTTCTCTTTGTGTGTGTGCCTGTCCCCAGCGTCCCCTCTTTGTGAGGACGGCCGCCATATTGAATTCGGGCTCACTTGCTCCATCCATCTTGACTAATTGCATCTTCAATGACCTTATTTCCAAATAAGGTCACATCCTGAGGTACTAGGGGTGAGGACTTCAACATATGAATTTTAAGAAATTCCACCTTTTCATAAAGTCAGCCGACTCTCACATTTGAGTCTGTTATTAAAAGTCCATGAGTAGCCAAGTCCCTTTAAGAAGTTAATCAAGTTGTTTTCTGGACCATGCCACACAGCATGTGGGATCTTAGTTCCCTAAGCAGGTATCGAACATGGCAACCTGCAAGAACCTTCCTGAGCCCTGAGCTCATCTCCTCCTTGGCATGCAGAGAGGAAGGAAGGTTGCCCCACCTCTCATTTGCTCCCCACTGCAGCTGAGCGTGAGTGGCATTCTTAGCTGTCTCCAGCCAGGGCTGGGCTTGTGCTGCTGTGTCCCTGGTTCCCACTGGCAGAAAGCAGAGAAGAGAGAAGCAGACACAAGAGAGCATCCTTAGGGCTTCCCTGTGGCTCCCTGGTTACGAATCTGCCTGCCAATGCAGGGGACGTGGGGTCGATCCCTGGTCTGGGAAGATTCCACATGCCTCTGGGCAACCAAGCCCATGAGCCACAACTACTGAGCCCTGGAGCCCTAGAGTGGTTGCTCCACAGCAGGCAAACCCACTGCAGTGAGAAGCCTGTGCACCATAGCCAGAGGGTGGCCCCACCCGCCGCAACTAGAGGAAGCCCACGTGCAGCGGTGAAGACCCAGCACAGGCAAAATTAAATAAATAAAACAGAGAGAGAGAAAGAGAGGATCCTCCACCTCAAGGGCCCCCTCGCCCCATTCTGAACCGTCGGTTTTCTTCCACAATGTGGCCCAGTCACTGTTTTGTCTGCGGGAGCTGATCGGTTTCCTTCACATTCTCAGGTCCACCACCCTCTCTCTTGCTTCATCCTTGTCAAAGAACGCTTTCAAGGCAGGGAGACACAGTCTATGTTAATTTTCCATCTAGTCAGAAGCATTTTTTTCTGGGCTCCAAAACCACTGCAGATGGTGATTGCAGCCATGAAATTAAAAGACGCTTACTCCTTGGAAGGAAAGTTATGACCAACCTAGACAGCATATTAAGAAGCAGAGACATTACTTTGCCAGCAAAGGTCCATCTAGTCAAGGCTATGGTTTTTCCAGTGGTCATGTATGGATGTGAGAGTTAGATGGTAAAGAAAGCTGAGTGCAGAAGAATTGATGCTTTTGAACTGTGGTGTTGGGGAGAAGACTCTTGAGAGTCCCCTAGACTGCAAGGAGATCCAACCAGTCCATCCTAAAGGAGATCAGTCTTGGGTGTTCATTGGAAGGACTGATGTTGAAGCTGAAACTCCAATACTTTGGCCACCTCATGCAAAGAGTTGACTCATTTGAAAAGACCCTGATGCTGGGAAAGATTGAAGGCAGGAGGAGAAGGGGACGACAGAGGATGAGATGGCTGGATGGCATCACCGACTCAATGGCCATGGGTTTGGGTGGACTCCAGGAGTTGGTGATGGACAGGGAGACCTGGCGTGCTGTGGTTCATGGGGTCGCAAAGAGTTGGACACAACTGAGTGACTGAACTGAACTGAACTGAGTCAGAACCATTCTTTACCTGGAGCTGTTCTCCTGAGACCTGAGTAGAGAGCCCACCCCAGCTGTTCATTCACCAGTGATTTCCAATTTAGGAAAGGAAAGAAAAAATGGAGCTTTCACTTTCCCCATAATAGAAGTACATGGATAGGTAATTAAAGCTAAGGCAAAGTTTTAAACCACATCTTAAAGATTTTTGCTCAAGAAAGACCAAGCATCTATAGAAAACTTAGGACATTGATAAATGATAGTTTTCCGGGCAGGGTTATTGCTGCAAACAAAAGGATGCTGGGTAAAAGGCCATCGATACGTCTGTTTTTCTTTCAGCCCTTATTCAGTTGATATGTGGGTCCTCCTCCTGTTCTCATGCTGTTCACAGCTGCTATAACGACAGGGGCCCTGGGGTGGGAGGTAAGGTGCTCAGAGCTTTCCCGTTGTCACTGAGTCACCTTGAGTGGGTTCCCATCCAGCAATGGGACAGATTATCAAAGTTCTCACCAAATTTAACATGAAATAGTGTGTTTGTTACGGAGTAAAGATAAGTGTGCATGTGTTTTTGTTAGTTTCTCTGAGAGCTTAAAGAAGCTAAAGCTCCAAGAAATTTTGCTCTGAGTTTCTCTCACCTTTCTGTAGCTCACAGAGAGCTACATAGACCTATTTGAAATGATCTGAAATCAGGTGGGTTTTGTATAGCCAATGGTAACATGAGATTGGCGCGCTGCAGTCCACGGAGTCACAAAGAGTCAGACACGACTTGGCGACTGGGGTCACAAAGAGTCGGACATGACTGAGTGACTGAACTGAACTGAACTGAGTCAGAACCATTCTTTACCTGGAGCTGATCTCACCGCAACGCACGATTAATAAGGACACCATTTGACTCTCATGTCAGGGCTCCCCTGGGGGCTCAAACGGTCAAGAATCTGCCTGCAATGCAGGAGACCCGGGTTCGATCCCTGGGTCGGAAAGATCCCTTGAAGAAGGGAACGGTTACTCACTCCAGTATTCTTGCCTGGAGAACTCCTTGGACAGAGAAGCCCTGTGGACTCCACAGTCCATGGGGTCACAAAGAGTCAGACATGACTGAGTAACTAACACTCTACATTTCTACTTGGGTAAAGAATGAATGTGTTCTGAAAACATCTGAAAGAATGCAAGAAAAAACAAGCACTCTTTTGATTTAAGGAACTGACTTCCAAAATGAAGGAGTTACAAACTCACAGATAAAGAGAAGAAACTAGTGGCTACCAGTGGGCAGAGGGAGGTGGGGAGTGGAAAATAAGGTAGGAATTAAGAGGCGCAAGCTATTATGTATAAGATAAGCTATAAGGAAGGATATGTTGTACAACACAGGCAATACAGCCAGTATTTTGTAGTAATGAGTGGAGTCTAAGCTTTAAAAATTGTGAATCACTATATTGTAGAGCTGCAACTTATCTAATATCATACATCAACTATACTTGAAAAAAATGAAGGGGTTATAAAAGATCTTCAAAATGGAAGGTTCTATCTATCCCCTGAGAGCTCAGAGAAGCACTGTGTTCTCTTTTCGTGGAAAAACTCTATGTCTCAAGACAGACACTTAGAACCCCCGGTCCCTTCCGAGAACAGATTATCCACCTACAATGAGGAAAGTATGCATATAATGCTATTAACAGTCCTTTTAGATTAGGACTTATGCCTGCCTGGATGCTGTTGTTGTTTCTAATGGACTTCATTTTTTAAGAAAAGTTTTAGGTTCACAGAAAGACTGAGCTAAAAACAGCTTCCATATGCTCACAGCCTCCCCAGTTTTTAACCTCCTCCACAAAGGGACACATTTGTGAAAACCCATGAACCTTCATGAACTCATTATTATCACCCAAAGTTCGTAACCGAAATCAAAGTTCACTCTTGGTGTCGCACATTCTGTGGATTCGGATACACGTGGGCTTCCCAGGTAGTGCTGGTGGTTAAGAACCCGCCTGCCAATGCAGGAGACTTAGGAGACTCTGGTTCGATCCCTGGGTCAGGAAGATCCCCTGGAGGAGGGCATGGCAACCCCTTCCCGTATTCTTGCCTAGAGAATCCCATGGACAGAGGAGCCTGGCGGGCTACAGCCCACAGGGTCACAAAGAGTCATACACCACTGAAGCAACTTAGCATGCATGCATAATGACATGTATCCATCATTATAATATCATACAGTCTTCCCCGGTGGCTCAGCAGTAAAGAATCCACCTGCGATGCAGAAAACACTAGCTATTTAGTTCGATCCCTGGATTGGGAAGATCCCCTGGAGGAGGGCATGGCTAAACACTCTGGTACTCTTGCTTGGAGAATCTCATGGACAGAGGAGCCTGGCAGGCTATAGTCCATGGTGTCACAAAGAGTCATACACAACCAAAGTGACTGAGCGTGCATGAAGTACCATGCAGAATAATTTCACTGCTATAAAAATCCTCTGTGCTCTTCCTGTCCATCACCCCTCCCCTTCTAACGCTTGTGTCTTTTATATATCAATAAACATCCGTATTTTGCAGTAATTTTAGAGTTGCAGACAAGTTGCAAAGATGTTACACAGAGTTCCTATATACCCCTCAGCCAGTTTCACTCACTGGAAACATCTTACATTTTCACAGTACACTTGTCAAAACCAAGACCCTGACATTTAACCAAGCTCCAGACTTTATTTGATTTCATCATTATTTTTTGCTACTACCCTTTATAGTGCCCGGATCCAGCTCAGAGTGCCACTTCGCATCTAGCTGTCGCGTCTTCCTGGTCTCCAGATCCAGCTCAGAGTGCCACGTTGCATCTAGCTATCGTGTCTTCCTGGTCTCCTCTGGCCTGTGACTTGGTAGCTGTGACCTTGAGAGTCGTAAAAATGTTGATCAAATACCCTATAGAATATCACATAACCTGCGTTTCCCTGTTTTTTCACTTGTTTTTTTCATTGTTAGCCTGAGGCTATGAGGTTTTTGAACAAACATACAGGTATGAATCAATCTTCTCATTACATCCAATTAAGGGGTGCAGGACATCCAGGTGGCATCGTATCACATGATGTAACTTTTATTGTTTATTTACAGGTTTCTCCACTGTCAAGGTGCTCTTACGCCCTGTGCTATTTTTTGCAAAGAGTCACTGGGTGTAACACACTGTCAGTGGTGGGGAAGTGGGAGAGGAGGGTGTGGCAATTAAACCTTAGCTCCTGAAGGGGAACCATCTACTCATATTATTTGGAACTCTCCTTTATTGCTTGCTCTTTCGATGTATATCTTCCCTTCTGGCTTGTAGCTTGTTTGTCTTAGCTGAGTGCCAGTCGTGTGGAACAGCTGGCTCATACCAGCTTGGGAGGGCCTATTGCCACATTTTCAGGACTTTCACAAGCTGGTTGACATACCAGTCTGCAGTCAGTGTGCTGGGAGTATTTACACCACAGACATTGGCAAACACTCCAAATCAAGACCCCACCCCACCCCTAGAACTGGTTGTTAAACACTTAACCAGCATATCCCTGTATCATCTATGTGATCAGATATTATTATGGGCCCTTTATTTCTTTGCTGATTGAAACAGAAAGTGGAGTCAGAAGATGTCCTCATTCTGCCATCCCCCTCCTGCATCAGACACTAGCCCATAGTGTACAGAAAGGCCCAGCTGTACATCTAGGTGGCCCATCTGCTGTGTGCCTCCATCAATGCGTGAAATACACCACTCTTCAGGCTCCCAGCTGAGAAGGTTTTTTTTTTTTATTTTATTTTTACTTTATTTTACTTAACAATACTGTATGGTTTTGCCATACATTGACATGAATCCCCATGGGTGTACATGCGTTCCCAAACATGAACCCCCCTCCCACCTCCCTCCCCATAACATCTCTCTGGATCATCACCGTGCACCAGCCCCAAGCATGCTGTATCCTGCGTCAGACATAGACTGGCGATTCGATTCTTACAGAAGGTTTTAATACTTGTATTTTTATATATTGTCCTGAATGCACACATGAGGTTTCCGGTCAAAGCAATCCTTATTCTTTACTTACAACAATAACTGCACCCATTCCTCATGCCCCCTTTCTTCCTCCTTCTGGGGTGATGCAGTGTGAGCCTCACAGGCACAAACGGAGGTGCCCAACCAACCACAGGGGAGGGACTCTGAAAATATATATCTGGGAGTGCATACGCATATTGTTCCCTGTGCTCCAGACAGAGGGAGAAAAACCTCATTTCTTTAAGATATATGCTTTCCTTTGGGGGAAACAAGGAGAAAATTCCAGAATTTTTACACTTTGGAATTTAAATAACTATCTCTAGGATATAGAGAAGACAAACTGAAGTTTACAACTAAGAGTCTTATCCCCCTTATCGTCCATGTGTGACAAGTGCACACATGGAGAGATAAGCCTCCTAAGGGTTTTCAATCCGTTTTTAACTTCTCAAATTGGTCCTTCAATCCAAGTCCTAGGTTTCTTTGCTCAGAAAGCCCTAACTAGTGAAAACATGAAAGTATTTTCTCTCCTGGCTCACACCGTCATCTAGGAGAAGGAAGAGACAGTGCAGATTCTGAAGTTTTATTTAAGAAGGACTGAAACAACGACAGAACTCCTTGGCTGAGCTCAGCCTCTGGAGTCTCACATTTTCTTGGGTTATTATCCAAAACACCATCATTACAGCTTCACCAAAAGAGGCAGCCCCGATTTGTAGAAATCTGAAGATGAACTCCTGGGGCTTCCCAGGTGGCGCTAGAGGTAAAGAGCCTGCTTGCCAACGCAGGAGACTTTAGAGACACAGGTTCGATCCCTGGGTCGGGAAGATCCCATGAAGGAGGGCATGGCAACCCACTCCAGTCTTCTTGCCTGGAGAACCCCAGGGACAGAGGAGCTTGATGGGCTGCAGTCCACAGGGTCACAAAGAGTTGGACACGACTGAGCATGCACACCACACATACTGTGTGCCTCTTTGTCTTCAGTCTTAGATCCAAGTCACTGACCACAGAGAGTAAAGTCCCAGTCAGTTCTCTGTTACACAGTCACATCCCCAAGAGGTTGACTGTAGGAAAGATGTCAAACCCCACTGCGAATCCCACACTGCATTTCCCATGTTTAACAGGATGACTGTGACATTGCAGCTTCTGTTGCTGTTCTGTTCAGTTGCTCAGTCGTGTCCAACTCTTTGTGACCACAAGAACTGCAGCACATCAGGCCTCCCTGTCCTTCCCTATCTCCCAGAGTTTGCTCAAACTCATGTCCATCCAACCATCTCATCCCCTGTTGCCTCCTTCTCCTCCTCCCCTCAATCTTTCCCAGCATCAGGGTCTTTTCCAATAAGTCTGCTCTAGAGTGACATTGCAGGCACTCAATAACTCTTGAATGAATGAATCAATGGAAACAGTGACAGACTTTATTTTGGGGGGCTCCAAAATCACTGCAAATGATGACTGAAGCCATGAAAGTAAAAGATGCCTGCTCCTTGGAAGAAAAGCTTTGACCAACCTAGACAGTTATTAAAAAGCAGAGACATTACTTTGTCAACAAAGGTCCATCTAGTCAAAGCTATGGTTTTTCCAGTAGTCATGCATGGATGTGAGAGTTGGACTATAAAGAAAGCTGAGCACTGAAGTATTGATGCTTTTGAACTGTGGTGTAGGAGAAGACTTTGGAGAGTCCCTTCGACAGCAAGATCCAACCAGTCCATCCTAAAGGAAATCAGTCCTGAATATTCATTGGAAGGACAGATGCTAAAGCTGAAACTCCAATACTTTGGCCACCTGATGCGAAGAGCTGACTCATTGGAAAAGACCCTGACGCTGGGAAAGATTGAAGGCAAGAGGAGAAGGGGACAACAGAGGATGAGATGGTTGGATGGCATCACCGACTCGATGGACATGAGTTTGAGTAAACTCCAGGAGTTGGTGATGAACAGGGAGGCCTGGCATGCTGCAGTCCATGGGGTCACAAAGAATTGGGCATGACTGAGCGACTGAACTGAACTGAACTGAATGAATCAATAAATCAGTCAATCAATCAATCAATTTGATTCTCTGTTGGGAGCCAAATTAGAGACTGGATTCTGTCTTTTCCTTATATTAGTACTTATTGGATTTTGTAAGGAGGCATTAGTCACCTCTCATCTAGCATTGATAATAAAGATTAAAAAACAGGCACCCAGTAAATACTGGGTAGGGATTATGGTTTTAAATCCTTCAGCAGCCCTGTGAAGTAAGTATTATTGTCCTTGTTTTGTAAATGAGGAAATTTAGGCTCAGGTACTTTAGTAAAATGACCAAGGACTCTCAGGATATATCTGGTTAGCATTCAAGAATTCTCTCTGTATGTTTCTTGACCGAGAATGTGCAGGTTTTAGCTGTTGACTCTTTTTTTTTTTTTTTTTGTATTTTATTTTTATTTTTTAATTTTAAAATCTTTAATTCTTACATGTGTTCCCAGGGATGGCATCCGGGTGTGGTTTCACAGAACAACATTTAGGTGGTAGTTTTTGCCTGGAGTGCCATATCAAGGTCAGTGCTGTGATCCCAGTCCAATCCATTGAGTCTGTCTGCTGTGCCTACTTAAGGGGAAAAGTGGTGGACACACGTACCAGCCCTGATCCAGGCAACTGTCCGTACTTTCTTCAGCCAAATTAGAAGCTGAGAAAGCCTGCCTTTGGTCTCTCCAGCATCCCTGCTTCTGCCGCCTCATCCCCTCCCCTTCCTTAGCCTGGGTGTCCAGCCTCGCCTCACTCTGGCTCTGATATGGGTCCCTTTCATTCATCTGTGATGACTCTCCCCAGGTGTGTTTGCACTTGGTCTTTAGAGTCACGGGCTGCTCTACTGAGAGCGAAGTGTGCCTGACCTAGAATCACAGGGCATCCCTTCCTCCCCCTAGCTCTCTGTGTGATGCTGTAAAACTGACTTAATTTTACTCAGACGATCATAACTCCTGCCAGACCTACTTCTAGCCTTGCCTTGAGAATTAAACACATTTAATTAATTAAAAGAGAATATAAGGTCTTCCTATCGGGATGTGACAGCATTTGTCTGCTGTGGGAGGAAGTTCCAGACTTCCTGGAGGAGACAGTCTCCCTGACAAGCCCAGTTTCTCAGACCCTCTGCCACTATCCCATGTGGGCTTGGCTAGTAAATAGCTCTGTGCTTGCATGCTCAGTCATGTAAGAAGACTCTCTGCAATCCCATGGACTGTGGCCCACCAGCCTCCTCTATCCATGGAATTCTCCAGGCCAGAATACTAGAGTGAGTAGCCATTCCCTTCTCCAGGGGATCTCCCCAACCCAGGGATTGAACCCAGGACTCCTGCATTGCAGATGAATTCTTTAACAGCTGAGCCAGAAGGGAAGCCTGTGATGTTCAATAAATGTTAAACACTGGAGACAAACTCTTTGCCTTCCCTCTCACTTCTTCACCTGTCAGTTGCTTCCAAGCCAGCAATTACTTCAGCCACCAAGGTTCTTCACTCCTGAGCTTTCCCAGAAATTGTTCCAGCAATAGGAAGTGGTGTTGCAGAGTAGGTAAGAGTGTAGTCTTTGGGTTCAAAACCCAGGTCTGCCACTCGTGAGCGCTATGACCTTGGGCAGGGTTGTTTGTTTGTTTGTTTGTTTGTTTGTTTTGCCACTTTTGAGCCTTAATTTCCTCCTCTGTCACATGGTATCACCATCGCAGTGTGGTAAGAAATATTATGAACATAATTTGTCCATGTAGTGCCTTGCACATGGCAAGTTGTAAGGGTAGTTGATGGTTGCTTATGCTCACCAGTCTGTAAGCGCCAAGAAGGCTGGGACTGTGGCTGGCTTTTTCTCCTCCGAACTTCTGATCCTGGGGAAGACTAGCCATCCAAAGTGAATAAATAGCCCCATGAGTGAACAAACGAGACAAGATGTATTGGGAAAGTAAGTCCCCCTGCTCCGGAATCATGTTTGCTGTTGTGTCTCCACTTTGTTTGTTCCCAGCAAACTGTGGGGAATGAACACATATTTGTTGAATGAATTACTGGCCTTTAATCAAAATGAGTCTCCAATTACATAATGGAGAGCCCTGAAAATGAGATTCAAGATAAGAAATTTCGTCTTATGGGCCTTTCAGAGATAACCTAGTTCATTAATCTGGATAAACTCAATGCTGATGCACCCTCCATTTGGAAATTATATGCAAATAAAAAACAATGGAAAGTGTGTCCGACTCTTTGAGACCGCATAGACTACAGCCTGCCAGGCTCCTCTGTCCATGGAATTCTCTAGGCAAGAATACTAGAGTGAGTAGCCATTCTCTTCTCCAGGGGATCTTCCTGACCCAGGGATCAAACCCAGTTCTCTGCACTGCAGGTGGATTCTCTACCAAGTCAGTCACCAGAGAAGCCCAGTGTAAATGCAATGTGTGTATATCATTTCTTCCTTGCAAAAAAAGCATCCTGATGGTATAATTGTCTTAATAAGTCAAGCTACACTTTCTCCCTCCTTTGGCTTAAATGAGTATCTCTGTGATACAGCCCAAATTTTTATACCTGTATTCGAAAACTTTTCTTTTTACCAACTACTGACATCACTTGCTGTATTTTGTGAAGTTCTCAATCCATACGGTTGCAAAGAGTCGGACACGGGTGAGTGTCTGAGCACAGGGCACACAGTCTTACCTGAGAGATTTTTTAAGATTCATTACTTATTTCTTCTTTTTATTTGTTTCTCCAGGCCAGGATATTGGAGAGGGTAGCCAGTTCCCTTCTCCAGGGGATCCTCCCAACTCAGGGATCAAACCCAGGTCTCCTACATTCTTTATGCAGGCGGATTCTTCTCAGCTGGGCCACCAGGGAAGCCCGATATATACATATCCATTTTTATATCTGAAACATTAGCAGGACCATATATGAAGGATGATATGATCTGTCACCAACTTTAGTATTGATCAATTGAATTGAATTACTCCAATGGCTTTTAAAATATACTGTTTTTCCTAATATCTAATTTTCTACTATTACTTCTCTTGCTCTAACATAACTGATTTTTCTTTCTCTTTAACTTTCCAGAATCTAGCCTAGAATTTTTCATTGTCTTTCAGTTGTTCTTAATTAAAAATAATATTAGTGGTTCTCTTGAATATTTCATGAGAATAGAAAGGGATAATTTATTTATAGTCTCCAATGATCACATTTTGGCTGAAGAGGCAGTCTTTTTTTTTGTTGTTTAGGGAAGATTGTTGTCACCATTACCCCTCTGTAATACTTCAAGATGCTTATATTAATAGATATAAAATTAAATTAAACTTAGCACTCACTGTTCATGCCAAGAACTTTACAATAATCAATACTGTTATCATCATAACTCATACATGTATATATTTTTTTGTTTACTAAAGCATTTTCACATTCATGATCAAGTCTACTCAATCTTATAGCTCTGTGACATGGAAATCATTTTATTAATTTGGAGATAAGGAACCTGAGGCTCAGAGTAGTTATCCAAGATACAGAGAAGAGCCAATTCTGAGAGCAATTCTAGAACTCACTCCAATGTTATTCTGTAGGAATACCATGGAAACCAAAGAATGAAGGGAATGTAGGATTAGTTGATAGAGAGAAAAGCGGCAGCAAACAGACCCGGAGTTGTTCAGCTGCATTCCACAAGATTTAGCTGGGCGCCTACTGAGCTCTATGCCGCATGTGCACGTTGTTGGGATAAAACGGTGAACAAGGCACAGGGTGTCTCTGCTTTCCACGAACTCACTCTCTAATGAAGAAGAGAAACAAATGGGTATTGAGTATTGGAAAGGACCTCTGAGGTCTTTGCATGCAACTCATTCAATCTGCAGGTAAAGAAACTGAGGTCTTGGGAAGTTAAAAGATTTGTCCAAGATCACAAGGCAAGTTGTCAGAAATCCAGCACAGTAAGCCAAGGTTCCTAGTTCAGTTCATTTCAGTCGCTCAGTCATGTCCAACTCTTTGTGACCCCATGGGCTGCAGCACGCCAGACTTCACTGTCCATCGCCAACTCCGGGAGTTTGCTCAAATTCATGTCCACTGAGTCAGTGATGCCATCCAACCATCTCATCCTCTGTCGTCCCCTTCTCCTCCCGCCTTCAATCTTTCCCCGCGTCAGGGTCTTTTCCAATGAGTCAGTTCTTCGCATCAGGTGGCCAAAGATTGCAGTTCCAGTTTCAGCATCAGTCCTTCCAGTGAATATTCAGAACTGATTTCCTTTAGGATGGAGTGGTTGGATCTCCTTGCAGTCCAAGGGACTCTCAAGAGTCTTCTCCATCACCATAGTTCAAAATCAATTCTTCAGTGCTCAGTTTTCTTTATGGTCCAACCCTCAAATCCATACCTAACTTCCAGTCTAATGGAATATATAGAAATATCATTTTCAAAGTTATTGTTGAATAATAGGCCAAAGAAATCAGGGAGACTTGGAAATGGAATTCTTAATTCATCTTCAGCGTATCTATGGATTATTGCTCATCCATTATCTGCATACTGTTTCGGCTGCTGTCACTACAACAGCAGAGCTGAGTAGTTGCAGCAGAAACCTAAGGCTTATAAATCTGAAGTATTTACTATTTAGAACTTTATGTGAACACTTGCCCACTCCTGCAGTAGTGGAAAGAACTCCAAGCGGGAGTCAGAAATAATGTCATGCCATTTCTACCACCTGCTAACTCTGTTGTAAAGATAGTCTAGCTTTCCACCTGCCCCACAGCCATTCCTTACTTCTAGTAAATCACCCAGGTAAGGATTCCCCCAGATAAAATCTCTGTGATGGAGGAGTTGCATCACTCAGGAAGGGTTTAGCTGTAAATATCTGAGGACCAAACTCAACTGCCTTAGGTAAGAAGGAAAGATACACAGAGGCCCATGATCAGGCAAAGATTCAAGCAGGAGCAGATTCAGTGACTCAGTGATGCCGTCGAGGACCAAGGAGCTTACCATGTCTCCGTTCTATGTCTCCATTTCACAGATTTCTGCAAGTTCTTCTTAATACTTATCCCCTTTGTGTTTATGTTTTGGTCAGATGATCAGTTGACCAGTTGGGTCCCACTCTTTGCGATCCTATGGACTGCAGCACGCCAGGCTTCCCCATCGTTCACCATCTCCCAGAGCTTGCTCAAACTCATGTCCATTGAGTCAGTGATGCCATCCAACCGTTTCACCCTCTGTTGCCCCCTTCTCCTCCTGCCCTCAGTCTTTCCCAGCATCAGGGTCTTTTCTAGTGAGTCGGCTCTTTGTATCTCAGGTGGTCAAAGTATTGGAGCTTTAGCTTCGGCATCAGTCCTTCCAATGAATATTCAGGACTGATCTCCTTAAGGACTGACTCGTTTGATCTCCTAGAAGTCCAAGGGACTCTCAAGAGTCTTCTCCAAAACCACAGTTCAAAAGCATCAATTCTTCGGCACTCAGCTTTCTTTATGGTCCAACTCTCATATCCATACATGACTACTGGGAAAACCATAGCCTTGACTAGATGGATCTTTGTGTTTATGAGACACTGCCATTTTTTCTTGCAGGAATCACCTCTCTTGACTGACACACTATATCCAGAAGTGTTTTGTAAACTGTTTAGTGCTATACATAGATAAGGAATCAGATTGTTATTGTTGTGTTGTTATCTTGTATAACGAATACAAGCAATGCCTTGACTCTTGAGTGCTTAGGGAAGGAACCCTTCTTGACGTGTAGTGGGGGCTGCTAATTTTCCCACTGGACTGATCTTACAAAACCACAATTCTCTTCCTGTTAAAGATGCCCCATTGCCCTTCCTTCCAGCTCCCAGCAACCTCCATTCTACTTTCTATTTCTATGATTTTGACTGTCCGAAGTAACTCATTTAGCATTCAGTTAGCATATTCATATTCATTTAGCAGTCGTATTCATTTAGCATAATGTCCTCAAGTTCCTCAATTCTGTAGACCCACCTGCAGGCTATTCAGCTTTTCAAGGCTGAATAATATTCCACTGTGTGTATTCACTATGTTTTGTTTATCCATTCACTCGTCCGTGGACACTGGGGTTACTTGCACATTCTGGCTATTACGACGGGGCTATTAGAAATATGAGTGAGCAAAGGGGTTTATGATTTGTGGATGTGGACTGTTCCAGCTATTATGATCTCATTCAATTTCCCTGGTTGCCATGTGAGGTGGGGTGGCAAACTGCTAGCCATGCCCCAGTATCCATTCCTGCTCCTTCCTTAGTAGCAGAACCCTCTCTAGTTTTAAGTCAGCACGTGGACAACCAAAGTGAGGATGAAAGTCTCCCACTCCCCTTGCAGCTAGGTGGGGCCGCCTAGGTGGCTATGCTGTCTCCAACAAGTGTGAACCCAGGTGACTGTGCAGCTTCCAGACAGGCTGTTAGAAGCTAGGGGGCACACCCTCACCTTCCCTTTCTCCTTCTCCCACAGGCTGGAAGGCAGATGACCTGCCCTGGGTCTTGAGGACAATGGTACCCCCCCACAGGGATGGGGAGCAGCAGGGAGCCTCAGTCACTGACTTTCGCTGTCCCCTGAAGGGCGTAGCATCCCTATGTCTTACGCAGGGCACAGTCTTGGGGGTTTCTGCGAAGGTATTAGGTGTGCATGCTCAGTCGTGTCCAACTCTTTGCCACCCCATGGACTGCAGCCCTCTAGGCTCCTCTACCCATGGAATTTTCCAGGCAAGAATACTGCAGTGAATTGCCTTTTTCCTCTTCCAGGGCATCTTCCTAGCCCGGGGATCAAAACTGAGTCTCTTGTGTCTCCTGCATTGGCTGGCAGAGTCTTAACCACTGGGCCTCCTAAGAAGCCCAAGGTGTTCACCCTGTATCCCAGCTAATACCAATAGGTTACTGTTACAAGCTGTTTCACAGATGAGGAAACCACTGCTCAAGCAGAATGACTTCCATGCTATCAGAGCCAAGAATGGACCAGAGCTGCCTGGCTCCTCACCTGCTTTCTTCCCCCTGTACCAGCCTGTCCCAGAGAAACTTTAGGTGATGTGCACGCATCTGTGACTGTGCTTATGTTTGCACGCGTGTTGTGTGTGTGTGCATCAATTTAGACTTTTTGTTGAACTAATTTCTAAAAAATGTAAAACTCTAGATATTAAATAGTATTTACGTGGTCCTTAGTTGCAGCACGCTGGATCAGCTTTGCACCATGTGGGATCTCTCTGCGCAGCACCTGGGACTCACTAGTTGTGGCGTGCGAGGTCAGGAGTTGCAGCAGGAAGACTCAGGAGTTGTGATGTGGCAGCTTAGTTTCTCCACCGAGTGTGGAATCTTAATTCTCTGACCAGGAATTGAACCCGTGTCCTCTGCATTGCAAGGCAGATTCTTTACCACTGGACCTCCAGAATGAGTGAATGAATGAAATCCCTCAACCATATCCCGACTTTTTGAGACCCCATGGAACGCAGCTTACCAGGCTTCTCCATCCACGGGATTTTCCAGGCAAGAGTATCGGAGTGGTTTGCCATTTCCTTCTCCAGGGGATCTTCCTGACCCAGGGATCAAACTCAGGTCTCCCGCATTGCAGGCAGATGCTTTACCCTCTGAGCCACCAGGGAAACTAATTGTTAGGGACCTCCAGGGAAGTCCCTAAATAATATTTTGATTGCATCCAGGGCACTGTGTGGTTCAAAGACATTTTTAAATACAGACCTTTTGTAAGGTGAAGTCTAAGTCCCAGTTTTGTTTGGTTTTATTAAGCAAACTCAGATTCTCCTATGCTACGTTTGGTTAGGGCAAAGTACACACACAAACACACACCTAGACACATGCACACACACCCAGGTGTACATAAGTCTCAATTGTCTTGATAGCCTGTCATATTTGCTTTCAGGCTCTGTTGATAATAATGGAGGAGGGAGAGAGAGTGGAGAAGACAAGATGCATAATTTGCACTACTGAATATTTCTTTTCACTCTAATTTTTAATTTTTAAAAATTTTTTAGTTTTTACATTTTTCTGGTTTCTCCCAAAAAGCAATGCAAATCAGCCATTATTATACACACATCCCTTTCCTAGCCTCCCTTCCCTCCCTCCCGTCCCCCACCCCACCCCTCCAGGTAATCACAGAACACCAAACTGCAATCCTGAATTTTTAAATAAAAGCTCCCCAGACCAATCACATTTGCAACTTAAGTTGTTTTTCTGTTGCTCGAGTGGTTTAGAAAGTAAAACACATTTGAGGGAAGACGGGGGAGCAGACTGAAACATTGGTTTCGAACCTCAAACGACCATGAGTTTAGCGGGAGTATATTACTATACTTGCTTAATTCTGCCATCTGCTGAGGTTTTCCACGTGATTAATGAGAGACCATCATACAACATTACCAGAAGGGAAACAATCTCACTCACCAATATAGCTAAACCGTAATTACTATGCAAATGATTTCAGTAATGTAATAGAAAGGAATCTCAGGTCATTACAGGGCAGACAATTCACAATACTAATTGGGGTTAGTCTGTTTTCTGAAAGTAAATAATATTAACAGTCAAATAAATCCAAACTAATATTAAGTTTGATTTTGCTTGTAATCAAGGAGAATGGCCTGCTTCCGAAATTACATTTCTATTCAGAAGATAAACTATACTTGCTGCAATCTCTAGTAAAAGTACAATGAGTTGGGATCGAAAATACTGGGGAACAAAATCATATGAAGATGAGATTTAGGACTTAAGAAAAATGGTCCTCAGCTGAAAGTTTTCAGGCCAGAAGACAGACATGGAAGTGTTATTATGGTTTGGTCACTAAGTTGTGTCTGATTCTTTTGCGACCCCTGCCGGGTTCCTCTGGCAATGGGATTTCCCAGGCAAGAATGCTGGAGTGGGTTGTCATTTCCTCCCCCAGGGAATCTTCCCAACCTTGGGACAGACCCGCATCTCCTGCATTGCAAGAGAATTCTTTACCACTGAGCCACCAGGGAGGCCCCAGATGTGGAAATATACAAGCTTTAATTCTCAGAGTTACTTATATATACTTGGGGTCAGAGAGAATGTCTCAGAACGTGAAGGAAAAAGGACAAAGAGGAAGAACCCTGCTGCTAAGTCATCCCCTTAGACCTTTTAGTTTCTCCCCAGTCTCTCTCCTGTTACCCGAGATTAAGTCTTACATCACCACTTACTCGTTCTATGATAATCGTTTTCAGATCTGTCTCTTCGTCTGCCCGTTCTCTCTTAGCCTTGCCCATCCCATGCTCTGGAAGGGCAGAAGTTCCTTCTCCCCACAGCTAAAGCCCCGCACTTTCCACCTTGGGAGGAGGAATCCAAAGGCGTCCTCCACCACAGCCTTTCTCTCCCCGTCCTGCACACCCACTGGGACACGGAACCTGAGCTTGGACAATGGGCTCCTTTTCCCGTTGGAGCTCATAGCAATGGAGCCCATCCTTGCAGCTCCAGGGCCCTGTTGCTTGCACTCCACCACACACAAGGTTTCTGTTTGTGGCCCCTCTTGTTCTGTTTTTAGGCCAGATCCTCCAGCCTCCCTCCCTCTCCCTGATCCACACAACATCCCTCTAACAAATTCTCCTGTTTATATGATCTTAGCCAAAAAAAGAATCCTAACAGATACACTTATCCTAGGAAATTTAAGTCAGATCATCAGAGCCTCCAGTGGGGCTCCAGGGCAGGAAGAAGGCAATGATTAGATAGTAAATTAGGGCTGTTTCTTAAGACTGCTTGTGGTCAGCTTAAATTCAGAAATATCCTGTGAGCAGATGACATCAGAAGCAGTGGAGGCCGTGGTTAGGAACCAACCTCCAAACTCAGACCGCGTTGGTTTGAACCTCACTTCCTCCACTTCAGAGCGGCATGACCTTGGGCAAATTGCTTACAAGTAAAATGCACGGAGCAGGAATCCATTCCTTCCAGGATTGTTAGGAAAATGATGAGTTATACGTGTAGAATTCATAGAACAGAGTCTGATGCTAGCAAGCATGGTAAGCATGTAAAATGTTATTATTAAGTTTTCTGAAAAACAGCTTATGTGGGTAGGCAAATAAGATTTGAAAAATAAGATTCAATACACTGACTTGACATCTATGTACAGAGAGTTAGGTAGCATCCAAAGTCATCCCCCTGGGGCTACAAATATTCCCATAGTATTGCCATGATTCAAGCCTGAGATTTTTTCCTCCAGAATTTCTCCTTTAAAGCCTGCCAAACATAGCAGTCTTGGACTGCGAGGAGATCAAACCAGTCAATCCTAAAGGAAATCAACCCTGAATATTCACTGGAAGAACTGATGCTGAAGCTCCAATATTTTGGCCACCTGATGAGAAGACCCAGTTCTTTGGAAAAGACCCTGATGCTGGGAAAGATTGAAGGCAAAAGAAGAAAGGGGGTGGCAACAGATGAGATGGTTAGATAGCATCACCAACACAGTGGACATTAATCTGACCAAACTCCAGGAGATAGCGAAAGACAGGGGAAAGACTGGTGTGCTGCAGTCCATGGGGTCACAAAATCAGACACAACTTAGTTGCTGAACAATGACAGCGTGCACAGATAGGCTTGGTTGCCTTTGTGCCTCTTAGAAAGGGATTCCGTTGCTAAATACCAAAAGATAGTAACCGTGAGAGCATCTAGACTATGCCTGACCATTCTCCCCAGGGGTCACTCATGCCCTGCCACAAATGTAAATTGCAAAAGTGAGGAATTACAAGTCTTTGTTCTCACAGACCCCTCTGGTTCACAAAAGCAAGTCCTGGGAAACAAGCAGGTGCTTGCCTGACAGCAAAGTACCCAGTCCATGATCCCCAAACCCGCTGTGGTCCCTGATGGCCTTCTTAGATGGTTTCCAAGGCACCTGGGTCCCGGGAGATGCCCCTGCCCCTCCCCATTGTCCCACTTCTCCCAGAAGCCCTTGATCAGCACCTGTATCCTCTGCTTCACCTTCTGGTCCTTCCCCCAGGCTGGGGTGGGATTACTCTCCAGCCCTGTCCAAAGCGCTCTCAGGCTTTCCAAAGAGAGCTAATCTGATGCACCGTCACTTGAACGAGTTCCCAGGAGCCAGAGCCACCGAGCATTTGAGAGTCCACCAGGGCCTTACTAAGTCCAACCCTCTACACATTTCTGGGTTTGAAGGCAGTGGGACACCCTGTACTCTGAACGAGATACTTGAGTCTCCAGCTGCCTGTAAATCACTGGAAAAGACCCTGATCCTGGGAAAGACTGAAGGCAGGAGGAGAAGGGGACCGCAGAGGATGAGATGGTTGAATAGCATCATTGACTCAATGGACATGAGTTTGAGCAAACCCCAGGAAATAGTGAAGGACAGAGAAGCCTGGTGTGCTGCAGTCCATGGGGTCACAGAATCAGACACAAATTAGAGACTGAACAGCAATAAGAGCAGGACATCAAAAAGTCTATGGGTCTCAGTCTGGAGCTCCATCATACACCGTGTTTTGCACCCATCTTCCTGCTCAGGATGTCTTGCTTGAGCTGAGGTGGTGGTGGATAGAATCAAGGCACAGGCATATTTCAAGGCAGATCTGAGTCAGACACCAGGGCTTGCCAGGCAGCCCTAGTGGGAAAGAATCTGTCTGCCAGTGCAGGAGATGCAAGAGACTCAGGTTCGATCCCTGGGTTGGGAAGATCCCCTGGAGTAGGAAATGACGCCCCACTCCGGTATTCTTGCCTAGAAAATTCCATGGACAGAGGGACCTGGTGGGCTACAGTCCATGGGATCCCAAAGAATCAGACATGACTAAGCACACACATACACATTGAGAGAAACAGTGGCCAGTGAACAGAGGCTGTACTGGCCTGCTGGCGTTCTGATCCCAAAAGGTGGCCAGATTACCAAGTCCTGTCGTAGATACCGTGGTGGTGTCCTTCCCCAGAAGTCCCTACTCAGGTGGGCTGCTGGCTCTCCAGCAATGCAGTCCTTAGAGACTTTTTCACCCAAATGTCAGGTTCTTAGATAAAAGTTCATTTGATTCTGTAGAGCTTTACAGGTAAGTTGTCTCTAATGCCAGCCAGTGCCATGGGTTCCAATTACAGCACCCTAAGTGACAAGTCAAAGCTATGGTGTTTCCAGTGGTCATGTATGGATGTGAGAGTTCGACTATAAAGAAAGCTGAGTGCTGAAGAATCGATGCTTTTGAATTGTGGTGTTAGAAAAGACTCTTGAGAGTCCCTTGGACTGCAAGGAGATCCAACCAGTCGATTCTAAAGGGAATCAATCTTGAATATTCATTAGAAGGACTGATGCTGAAGCTGAAACTTCAATACTTTGGCCACCTGATTCGAAGAACTGACCCACTGGAAAAGACTCTAATGCTGGGAAAGATTAAAGGCAGGAGGAGAAGGAGACAACAGAGGATGAGATGGTTGGATGGCATCACTGACTCGATGGA
Source organism: Capricornis sumatraensis (assembly GCF_032405125.1). Taxonomy (NCBI): domain Eukaryota; kingdom Metazoa; phylum Chordata; class Mammalia; order Artiodactyla; family Bovidae; genus Capricornis; species Capricornis sumatraensis. Next base: position 113,782,935 of record NC_091075.1, on the reverse strand, counting down.
CATGAGTTTGAGTAAAAGCTGGGAGTGGGTGATGGACAGGGAAGCCTGGCATGCTGCAGTCCACGGGGTCCCAAAGAGTCGGACACGACTGAATGACTGAACTAACTAAATAAAGTAATGAGAGGCTTGGGAATAAGGGATAGTGACCCCCCTCAGCATTGCCAGGGATGCTTAGAAACAGAGTGGACTCTCTCATGACAAGTTTCAGGGGAGAAATCTCTGGTGCATGGGAGCAGTCACTGAAATCAAGGCAGACATGCATGGAGGAGGCCCTTTGACAAGGAGGTTCTGGATTACAGGCCCCCCATCACAAGGCTCTGGAGAGGCTTGGCAGCACTTTCTAGGCTGTGCCCAGTGGGTTTCCATGGCGACAGGCTGGCATGGGTCTTCCTACATGATTATGGCACAGAGCACCTCATACCTTGCCAGCAAAAGGTGCCAAGTAGTCAACATTCTGAGTCCTGAGTACTGTTGGGTGACAGGGTAATGACCTCTCTCCTTAAAATGCTTACTGAGCAGGGTTATTTCAACAGAATGAAACCACCATCCCAAGCCACACGCCAATAAGGGATGGGGCAGAGGTTAAATTTTAGCTATTTTCCTAGTGGCTCAGTGGTCAAGAATCTGCCTGCCAAAGCAGGAGATTTAAGTTTGATTCCTGGATCAGGAAGTGCCCATGAAGAAGGAAATGGTAACTCACTCCAGTATTCTTGCCTGGAGAATTCCGTGGACAGAGGAACCTGGCGGGCTATAGTGCATAAGGTCACAAAGAGTTGGGCATGACTTAGCGACTAAACAGCAACAACAAAAGAGATTAATTTAGGGCTTGAGTAGGAGGAAACTGAGACACTGGAAGATACCAGCCTGGCCTCCCTCCTCCTGAAGACAGGGACAAAGTCTCCAATTCACCATTCCAGCTCTAGTACCCGGGACATTTTGGCTCTCATCTAATGTTGCTGTTGCTCTGCAGTCCCTACGTCTTGTCCAGCTTTGTGATCCCATGGACTGTAGCACGCCAGTCTCCTCTGTCCTTCACTATCTCCCAAAATCTGCTCAAATTCATGTTCATTGAGTCGGTGATGCCATCCAACCATCTCATCCCCTGTCGTCCCCTTCTCCTCCTGCCCTCAATCTTTCCCAGCATCAGGGTCTTTTCCAATGAGTCAGCTCTTCACATCAGGTGGCCAAAGTATTAGAGCTTCAGCTTCAGCATCAGTCCTTCTGATGAACATTCAGGGCTGATTTCCTTTAGTATGGACTGGTTGGATGTCCCTGCTGACAAAGGGACTCATCCAATAGGAGCTGGATAAATACTTGTTCAGGAAGAGTTCTAAAAATGTCTTCAGTGGGAGACTACAGGAGATAGACGTTTTTCCTTCAGTCACACTCTGTCTACTTGTAAGTTGGAACACAGCCACAATCATGATCCTCCTTCCTTCTTATTTTCCTTCCATAAATTTTTTTTCTAATCTATTCACAGAGTTAATGCGTATAGTTAAAAATGAACCAAAATAGAAAAAGATTAGATGTTTAGTGACCTCCACTCAAAAGAAACCTTGTCAAGTTTAGAATTAAGCAGCAACATGTGGCCACAGTGATCTTTTATCTACTCTCAGGGTATCTAATCTAAAAAGGCCCATGTCCAACAAGACTCATTCCAAGCTTTTCCGTATGCCTGCTTATCCCCAGAGTAAAATCTGTCCCTGTCTGAATCACCAAATCCCCAGTGCAGGGGATACAGGTTCGATCCCTGGTCTGCAAGGAGCCCACATGCCACAGAGCAACCAGCGGAGCTCACAAGCTTAGAGCTGTGCAGTGTCGGACATGACTGAGCGACTGAACTGAACTGAACTGAAGCTTTCTCACCATTAGCAGAAATATACCCGTTTCTCCTTAAAATTCTTTTCGTGTTTTAGAATGTATTTTGAAAACCATGCTCTTAGGTGTAGATGAGTTCAGAACTGTTCAAGTTTCCTGGAGGGTTGTTTATGGTTACGATCATCTTTGTCTCTACCACTGATTTTACTGCTATGAAAAAGCTAGTACTAATTATTAACACAGCCAGTTATAATTAGATAGTTTTTGTTGCTGTTCAGTCACTCAGCCAAGTCCAGCTCTTTTTGACCCCATGGCCTGCAGCATGCCAGGCTCCTCTGTCTTCCACCATCTCCCAGAGTTTGCTCAGATTCATGTTCATTGAGTCAGTGATGCCATCCAACCACCTCATCCTCTGTCGCCCCCTTCTCCTCCTGCTCTTAATCTTGCCCAGCATCAGGGTCTTTTCCAATGAGTTGGCTCTTTGCCTCAGGTGGCCAAAGGATTGGAGGTTCAGCTTCAGCATCAGTCCTTCCAGTGAATGCTCAGCGTTGATCTCTTTCAGGATTGACTAGCTTGATCTCCTTGCAGTCCAAGGGACTCTCAAGAGTCTTCTTCCACGTCACAATTTGAAAGCATCAATTCTTCGGCGCTCAGCCCTCTTTATGGTCCAACTCTCAAATCTGTACATGACTATTGGAAAAACCATACTATACTAGTATACTAAATATTGACATGGAATTAAACTAATATAGGCAATTAACAATTACTAGTAATAATAAGTAGCTATATAATTTTTATAATTAATTGTGTGATATTAATAACTGATCACTAATGACTAGTAATAGTATAAGGATATGGCTATAGCAGTTTTTCTTTTTCTTGGCTTATATAGAAAAAGGTGTTTGGAGAGTCAAAGAGGATGGTGCAGGCTCAACCCCATCAAGCCAGCTGCCAACTGTAGCTCAGCATCTCTCAGCTCCAGCCAGCACCTCTGAATAGGAAGGGTAGCTGCTGCTACTGCTGCTAAGGCGCTTCAGTCATGTCTGACTCTGTGTGACTCCATAGACGGCAGCCCACCAGGCTCCTCTGTCCCTGGGATTCGTCAGGCAAGAATACTGGAGTGGGCAGCCATTTCCTTCTCCAATGCACGCATGCACGCTAAGTTGCTTCAGTCATGTCCGACTCTATGAGACCCTATGGACAGCAGCCCACCAGGCTCCTCTGTCCACAAGATTCTCTAGGCAAGAACACTGGAATGGGTTGCCATTTTCTCCAAGGAAAGGCAGACGCACACGTTTTCCTTGCCCTGCATGACCTGAACAGATGCAGGGTGAGTCCCCACAGGCTGGGTGAAGAAGAGTTTGCTGATAAACACTTCGTCCTTGGCTGCAGACCACCCCAGTGCTGGAGAGCTGAGGTTCCCTCTCCTGACCAGGGTCCTCCTGCCCCTCTGATGGAGTGGCATCTCCTCCCCAGCCCAGCTTAGCCCCAGCAAGCTCTCTTATCAGGACAAGGAGCACGTCCTGGTGTCCCGATGGCCATCAAGACACTTCAGCCTCATCCCAGCATTACTGTAAAGACACTCTGAGACCAGAGAAAGCCACAGGGCCCATGTAGGAGATGCTTCTTCTCTAAAGAGAGAAAAGTACATGTTTTTAAAGTCTGAGGTCATTTCTAGCAGAGGAGATGCCATGAATCTATGAATGATTGCAATAGGTGACCTGCTTGTCACATATTGGAAACTTCAGATATAAAGTTCTCTGCTGAGAAATTAAAGCCCCAGAACTGGACACAAGATGGTGGGGAGACTGGGAATGGTGGGGGGGAAGCAGGAACATAAGAATTTACTTACTAGGGTGCAGTCTAGTGCAGCAGGAACACTTTGCTTTAAAGAAACATTCAAAAGAATGATAACCTGTTTTCCCAGGAAATTTCTCCGTTTTTGTGAACCTCCACATCTCTAAAAAATGAAACACAACAATTTTGAAAACAAAGCAAGCTATATGTAAGGCTAAAACATAGCAAAGATACAATATGCCTTTGAATTTTTTTCAAGGTTTTGCTTTTTTTTTTGTATTGGGGTATAACTGATTAACAATGAGGTAGTGTCAGGTAAACAGCCAAGGGACACAGCAATACATACACATGTATCCATTCTCCCCCAAACTCCCCTCCCATCCAGGCTGCCACATAACACTGAGCAGAGTTCCCTGTGCTATGCAGTAGGTCCTTGTTCATTAACTATTTTAAATATAGCAATGGGCACCTGACCTTCCCAGCCTCCCTAACTATCCTGTCCCCCTGGAAACCGTAAGTTCATTCTCTAAGTCTGTGAGTCTCTTTCTGTTTTCTCAGTAAGTTCGTTTGCATCATTCCACCTGTTCCACTTAGATTCCACCTTAAATTCCACTTAGGTTCCACCTTAAATTCCACTTAGATTCCACCTATGAGGGATGTCATATGATATTTTTCCTTCTCTGACTAACTTCACTCAGTATGACACTCTATATCCATCCATGTTGCTGCAAATAACCTGCTTTTGAATTTTATTTTAGACCTCCAAGAATCTAACAAAGTAACTGCTGCTGCTGCTGCTGCTAAGTCGCTTCATTCGTGTCTGACTCTGTGCGACCCTATAGACTGCAGCCCACCAGGCTCCTCCGACCCTGGGATTCTCCGGGTAAGAACACTGGAGTGGGTTGCCATTTCCTTCTCCAGTGCTTTTTTAAAAAACTAAAAGCATTCATATTATATAGACCCTTCATTTTCTAGGGAATCTAGCCTATAGCAATACTTCCACTATAAGTGTGAAAGTGAAAGTCTCCCAGTCAAATCCAGCTCTGCGACACCATGGCCTGTAGTCCGCCAGACTCCTCTGTCCATGGGATTCTCCAGGCAAGAATTCTGGAATGGGTAGACAGTCCCTTCTCCAGGGAACCTTCCTATCTCAAGGATTGAACCCCAGTCTCCAAGAATACTGGAGTGGGTTGCCATGCCCTCCTCCAGGGGATCTTCCCAACTAAGGATCAAACCCACGTCTTTTACGTCTCTTGCATTGCTAGGCAGGTTCTTTACCACAAGCGCCACTACATAATTTGGGAGAATCACAATACTCACCAAAATTCAGATACAAAAAGCACAAAATTTGAACTCACCTGCACAGCCCTTCTGCTATTTCACTAGGTGGCAGCATGGAATAACAAATAATGATATCACACAGAAGTAAGAAATGAAACTGTGAAAAGCTACTCTAAGAACAAATGTCAGCTTCTCAAAGATTTCTGAAACAACAGAAAGAACTTCAGTGCTTTTTCAGCTTAACTTGAAAGGATTTATTAGAGGCATTATTGGAGCCCACACATTCACACATTGCATTTCAGGTAAAAATTCTTGAGACTGAAGTATGATGGAGAAAAAGGGTGGATTCTACGAGGTATCTTTTCTTCATTAATATTTAACCAAAGGAAATAACAATCCACCTCTAAGCAAAGAATCCGCCTGCAATACAGGAGACCTGGGTGCAATCTCTGGGTTGGGAAGATATCCTGGAGAAGTGAAAGGCTACCCACTCCAGTATTCTGGCCTAGAGAATTCCATGGAGTATACAGTCCACGGGGTCACAAAGAGTCGGACACAACTGAGAGACTTTCACTTTCACTTTCTAAGCAAAGAGAGCTGTTGATAGATACCAACACCAGTTATGACGAAATTTTCTCAAAGTCAGATCTTGGATTTTACTTGGCAATGAATGACCTACAAATGAAAATTGGAATTTTAACTCTAAGAAAACATACAGCACAAATTAGAAATTTAAGACTGTTGGTAGCAAACTGTCATTCTAGAGTCAGGGCATGAAGGCGGTTCCTTGACTTCATGTGTGTATGTGTCTCTGTGTGTGTGTAGAATTTCCATGTTAAAATTCAAGCTGTTTCATACAAAAATCCAGATTCTTGGCTTCTCTAGAGCCCACAGATCTGCAAACACTGAATCCATATTTTCTCTTTTTTATTTTTTAATTGCCGTATAATCGCTTTGTTTCTGCTGTCCCACAACGTGAATCAGCTATAAGTATACTTATATCCCCTCCATATTTTCACATGCAGCAGAAGGCTGGCATCAAGTGGCAGCCACCCCCTTTAACCAACTAGGAGCCCTCCATAATCTTCCATCTGCTCTGACCCTGGTGTCTGCTTCCTAGCTGTGTTAGTTTTCTTTTGTTTTGTAACAATGACCACACAAACTTAGAGGCTTAAAACAGCACTCATGGGGCAGCTGACACTCTGTGGTCAAAAGCCCTGTGGTCAGAAGCCCAGGAACAGCATGACTGCGTTTCCTGCTCACAGTCTTATAAAGCTACCATCTGTGTGCCAGCCAGCCTGCTTTCTCATCCCCTCCCAGACCACGTGGTGCAGGCAGGGACTGAGTCCTTGTGTGGTCGTATGCCTGTACCACTTGGTTCTGAGCAGGAACAGTCTCAAGTCCTGCTGGCCGCCAGCATTCCTTACCGCGTGGCCTGCATATTCAAAGGCAGCAAGGGAGCACCCCACTCATGCTCCAGCTCTCCCTCCAGAAGGAGCTCAGTCCCCTTTGAGGCCTCACCTGACTAGGGCTGGCCCACCCCAGTTCCTCTCCTATCCTTAAAGTCAAGCCCCTGTGTGACACAAGCTACTCCTGGGGGTGACGTCCCATCACAGTGACAGTCCCATGGCTTTTGCAGGCCATGCACACAAACACGAGGCAGGACTCTTAGAATCCTGTCTGCCACACTTGGCTAAAAAAGTTTATCATTCATTATCAAACTTGCGCTGGTGTTTTTGTTGTTGTTCGTGTCTTGGAATCGTGTTCACACTGAGCTATTTCCATGACACATTTCCAGCAAAAATCGAGAAGATGCAAAAGTGAAGTCCATATAGTTTGAGAACAACAAGACAAATGTTCGTACATGTTTCATATCAGAATGACACGGACCTTTTTTAGACTCGGGCCCCGTGACTCATCTTTGCTGCCCACCTGGGAGTTTCAGTCTGTGGCCCCTGGCTTAAACCGTACTCAACATCTGTCTCCACTGAAGACATTTGAAGAACCTCTCCAACGCCTCTCATATGATGTCTGGCTCCCCGATTCCACTGCCTCTCTGCTCTTGAGTTTAGGAGCTTCAATCTTCAGGGTTCCCCGAGATGAGAGACTGTGCATTTTTTCTAGTGCTTCTCAAATTCTCTGTGATGAAGAAATTTCCTTCCCCAACCCATCACACATAGCTCATGACTCAATGGACATGAGTTAGCAAATTCTAGGGGATAGTGAAGGATAAAGAAGCCTGGTGTGCTGCAGTCCGTGTGGTCGAAAGGAGCTGGACACAACTACTTAGCGACTAAAAAACAACAACCCATCGCAGACTGATATTTAAAAAAAAAAAATACTATAGAAATAAAATGAGTTCACTGATGATGTTCTCAGATATTGGAGCAATGTAAAAAGTTGCTATGAAAAATTGTGAAAGTTAGCTGCTCAGTCACATCTGACTCTTTGTGACCCCATGTATTGTAGCCAGCCAGGCTCCTCTGTCCATGGAATACTTCAGGTAAGAATATTGGAGTGAGTAGCCGTTCCCTTCTCCAAGGGATCTTGCCAACCCAGGGATCAAACCTGGGTCTCCTGCATTGCAGGCAGATTCTTTAGTCTGTGCCACCAAGGAAGCAAAAAAAAAAAAAAAATTGCTATAAAAGTTTCCAGATTTTACCTTGTTAGAGACTGTTAGCAGACTACTCACAGAGAGTTACTACTCTTGTTACCATAAGAAGCTAATAATGACCATTCATTAAGCATGTTTTCAGTGTAAATGGAATTACATATCAGTTCAGTTCAGTCGCTCAGTCATGTCTGACTCTTTGCAACCCCATGAATCGCAGCATGCCAGGCCTCCCTGTCCATCACCAACTCCCGGAGTTCACTCAAACTCACTACCATTGAGTCAGTGATGTCATCCAGCCATCTCATCCTCTGTTGTCCCCTTCTCCTCCTGCCCCCAATCCCTCCCAGCATCAGAGTCTTTTCCAATGAGTCAACTCTTCGCATGAGGTGGCCAAAGTACTGGAGTTTCAGCTTTAGCATCATTCCTTCCAAAGAACACCAGGGCTGATCTCCTTTAGAATGGACTGGTTGGATCTCCTTGCAGTCCAAGGGACTCTCAAGAGTCTTCTCCAACACCACAGTTCAAAAGCATCAATTCTTTGGTGCTCAGCTTTCTTCACAGTCCAACTCTCACATCCATACATGACCACTGGAAAAACCATAGCCTTGCCTAGACGGACCTTTGTTGGCAAAGTAATGTCTCTGCTTTTGAATATGCTATCTAGGTTGGTCATAACTTTCCTTCCAAGGAGTAAGCGTCTTTTAATTTCATGGCTGCAGTCACCATCTGCAGTGATTTTGGAGCCCAAAAAATAAAGTCTGACACTGTTTCCACTGTTTCCCCATCTATTTCCCATGAAGTGATGGGACCAGATGCCATGATCTTCGTTTTCTGAATGTTGAGCTTTAAGCCAACTTTTTCACTCTCCACTTTCACTTTCATCAAGAGGCTTTTGAGTTCCTCTTCACTTTCTGCCATAAGGGTGGTGTCATCTGCATATCTGAGGTTATTGATATTTCCCAGCAATCTTGACTCCAGCTTGTGCTTCTTCCAGTCCAGCGTTTCTCATGATGTACTCTGCACAGAAGTTAAATAAGCAGGGTGACAATATACAGCCTTGATGTACTCCTTTTCCTATGTGGAACCAGTCTGTTGTTCCATGTCCAGTTCTGACTGTTGCTTCCTGACCTGCATACAGGTTTATCAAGAGGCAGGTCAGGTGGTCTGGTATTCCCATCTCTTTCAGAATTTTCCACATTTTATTGTGATCCACACAGTCAAAGGCTTTGGCATAGTCAATAAAGCAGAAATTGATTTTTTTCTGGAACTCTCTTGCTTTTTCAATGATCCAGAGGATGTTGGCAATTTGATCTCTGGTTCCTCTGCCTTTTCTAAAACCAGCTTGAACACCTGGAAGTTCATGGTTCACGTATTGCTGAAGCCTGGCTTGGAGAATCAAATTACACATAGTGCGACAGTTGTGATAGCTAGATTTTCTGATGGAATTTTTGTGCCAATTATTGAGTTGGTCAAAAAAATTCATTCGGGTTTTTCTGCAATGTAACGGAAAACCCAAATGAACTTTTTGGCCGACTCAGCATTTTTCTAGTTCTTTTATCTCCTCTAGTCTTCAAAATCTACCTGTGAAATAGATTCTACTATTACTTCATAGGTATGAAAACCAGCCCCAGATCATGTAAATAAGTTTCCCCTTTCACACAGATAGTCCATGTTCTCAGACACCACACTCGGTGGTCATTCATGGGACCGACATTCATGTGGCCACACGGAGAGCTGGGAATTGTATGTGATTTTGTGTCGGAGACCAGGGCTCAAACCACAGTCCCTCCATCTCCCAGGTACATGACACCGCTTAAATTATTTAGCCTGTCTGAGACTCACTGTCTTCATTGAATTTCAACATTGTAATATGCAACTCACTGGGACAAAGGGAGAGAGAGGGTTACATGATGCAATTTGTGTTAGTACATTAGAAATCATAAACTTCTCGTCAAGCATTCATTACACATACACTCAATTTTTAAACCAAGATATCCGTGCTCGGGCTTAGTTGTGTCTGACTCTTTGAGACCCTTTGGAGAGTAGCATACTAGGCTTCTCTGTCCATGGGATTTTCCAGGCAAGAAGACTGGAGTGGGTTGCCATTTCCTTATTCAGAGGATCTTCCTGGCCCAGGAATCAAACCCCCATCTCCTATGCCTTCTGTATTGTTGGTAGATTCTTTACCCACTGAGCTGTGTAATATTGTTACAGGTATATTAACAGTGATTTTCAATTTTCAAAGGTTATACTCCATTTATAGTTATTAAAGATATTGACTATATTCCCTGTGTTGTACAATATGTCTTTGCAACTTAGTTATTTTATATGCAACAGTTTGTACCTCTTAAGCCCCTATCCCTTGTTGTCCTCCCCACTTCCCTCTCCCCACTGGGAACCGCTAGTTTTTTCTCTATATCTGTAAGTCTGTATCCTTTTTGTTGTATTTATTTGTTTTGTTATTTTAAATCCCACATATAAATGATACCCCATAGCATTTGTCTTTTCCTGTCTGACTTATCTCACTTAGTTTAATACCCCTCAAATTCACCCATGTTGTTATAACTGGCATTATTTCATTCTTTTTATAGCTGAGTAATATTCCACTGTATGTATGTATATATATGTATATATATACACCACATCTTTTTTATCCATTCATCTGTTGATGAACGCTTACGTCCACTCTATATCTTGGCTGTTATAAATAACGCTGCTATGAACACTGGAAAGTACGTATCTTTTCAAATTAGCATTTTCTTTTTTTTTTTTTAGATTTATACCCAGGAATGGAATTATTGGGTCATACAGTAATTCTGTTGTTGTTGTTGTTGTTGTTTGAGAAACCACTGTACTATTTTTCCACAGTGGCTGCACCAATTTACATGCCCACCAACAATGCATAGGGGTTCCCTTTTCTCCACATTCTTGCCACCATTTGTAATCTGTGTTGTTTTGGATGATAGCCATTCTGACAGGTATGAGGTGATGTATTATTGTGGTTTTAATTTGCATTTCGCTGATGTAGTGATGCTGAGCAACTTGTCATGCACCTGTTGGCCCTCTGTATGTCTTCTTTGGGAAACTGTCTATTCAGGTCTTCTTCCCATTTTTAAATTGAGTTGTTTGTTTTACTGGTATTGAGTTGTGTGAGCTCTTTATATATTTTGGAAATTAACCCCTTATCAGTCAAGTCATTAGCAAATATTTTCTCCTATTCAGAAGGCTGTCTGTTTTGTAGATGGTTTCCTTGGCTGTGCAAAAGCTTTTAAGCCTAATTAGGTACCATTTGTTTATTTTTCCTTTTATTTATCTTGCTTTAATAGACAATATCCAAAAAATAATGCTACAATTTACATCAGAGAGTGCTCTACTTATATTTCCTTTCAGGAGTTATATGGTTTCTGGTCTTACATTTATATCTTTAATGAATTTATATTTGTGTAGGGTGTGATAAAACGTTCCATTTTTATTCTTTTACTTGTACCTGTCCAGTTTTCCCAGCACCACTTATTGAAGAGGCTGTCTTTTCTCCACTGTGTATACATGCCTCCTTTGTCATTGATTAATTGATCACAATCACGTGGGTTTATTTCTGGGCTCTCTATGCTGTTCCACTGATCTATAACACACATGAATTTTTAAGGTAATGTTGGCATAGTCTGTAAACAATGTCCTTTGAAAAGTTTCTTTAAAATATGCTGTGCCAGTGAGGGCTCACAGAGTAGAGAGATAACCTGGAGAAGACCTGCATCACTCAGAGCTCTGCCAGAGAAACAGAGCCAGCATATTAGACAGACAGATAGGTGGATAGATAGATATTACATACGTTACACATTGTGAGAAACGAGCTCAGGTCATTGGTGGCTAGGCATCAGCTAGACTGAAGCCATCAGCTAGGCTGTCAAAAAGCATTCCCTCGGAATGCTTGGGCAGATGGTGATGCTGCAATCCACAGGGCCACAGGCAAAATGTCTTCTTTCTCAAGGAAACCTCAGTTCTGCTCTTAAGACCTTTCAACTGAAGGACCTTGGATCAGGTGTACCCACATTATTGGTCATCATCTCCTGAAAATCAACTGATTGTAGCTGTTAATCACATCTATAAAATACCTTCACATCAACACCTAGATCAGAGTATGATGGATAACTGGGTGCTGTAGTTGATACAGAAGACCGACCATCACTATTGACGGCGAGAATGCATACCAGCACTACAGCTGGGGGAACAGCGGGATGCTGAGGCATCCTGGAGTCCAGACGCTGGGGAAGCGTGGTGGGAGCTGCCGGGTAAGAGCTGGAACCACAGAAGACACATCACAGGTGGCAGAGCTGCCATGACCGGTGGGCGGAGCCAAAGAAAATGGAGAGAAATGCCCATTCTCCCCTTCCCACCCGTGTTTCTCGCTGGCCAAACCTTCAGGAAACCAGAAGGCAAAAGGGCCTGGGAAATGTAATTTTCTGTGACGCAAAACAGTCTGGAGGAGTGAAGGGCAATGGGATTATTGACATTATGTACCTAAACAAGAAAAGAAAAAAAAAAAAAAAGATAATGTGTCCCATCCTAGGGAAGGTTAACATTCAGAAAACACTCATTGGCTTAAGATAACTTGAAAGACAGCCTCTTCAGAAAACAAAGAATAGCCGTGTCATTCTTACCTTTCATTCGTTTGGTAAATATCAGTTTTATGTGGTTGGAGATAAGGCCTCAGAAGAGGGACTTGGGTGCAATGCTTAAGAGCCTGAACTTTTTCCCTGTGGTCTACGTGCCTCCAAGTGTGATCCAAGTACCACTTGCATCCGGATGACCTGTGCACTTGTAGAAATAAAGATTATTTCTGAGCCCCATCCCGAACTACTGAGTCAGAACGTATGGGATGGAATACAGAACCACGCATGTTTATCAAGCTTCCCAGGTGATCCTGAGACAAACTGAAGTTTGAGAATCAGAGTTTTAGGCAAGATGGGGAGCCACAGAGGAGTGTCATGATAAGATTTAAGTTTCAGAAAATAAGAATACAAATAACCAACACTTATTGACCAAAGACCAAACAGTGTCTTATATACTTCACATGTGGATTTATATAACTACTCCTGTGTCTCTGTGAATGATAGCTGGTTTTTTGGTTCTGGGTACCAAAATGGTGAGTAACAGCCAATGAGTGTTTTCCAATTTCAGATAATTAAAACAACAACTGAAGGGGCTAAATCAGAACTTCATTAAACAAATGTTATTTGCTCCTGATTTGGGGAAGAGAGCTGAACGACCTAATTGCAAATTGCATGTGGTTTATCTAACCACAAATTTGAGCATATTCAAATACATCTACAGATAATACCCAGTGGGTGTGTGTTCAGTCGTTCAGTCATATCCGACTCTCTGCAATCACGTGGACTACAGCTCACCAGGCTCCTCTGTCCATGGAATCTCCCATGCAAATATACTGGAGTGGGTTTCCATTTCCTCCTCCAGGAATCTTCACAACAAAGGGAATAAACCCGAGTCTCCTGCATCTCCTGTGTTGGCAGGAGGGTTCTTTACTATTGAGCCCTCTGGGAAACCCAATACCTAGAGAGTTTCTGGCAGTGTCGTAGAGTCCTTTGGTCCCATTATTAACACCTTCCTGCACACACACTCTCTGCCATGTGACTCCGAAGTGAGCAGGGTGCTCTGTTGTACCCCTTGACCTTGAGCTTAATCATGTCACTTCACCAGCAGAGGTTAGCAGCCTTGACACAAGCAGAGGCTTGAGATGGGGTGCACGCTGGGCTTACTCACTCTTGCGCTGCTGTCATCACATGAGTGTATGCCCTGCTTAGCCAGCTGGAGATGAGAAGCATGTGGAGTGAGCAACACCCCACCAGCTGCACCAGCCATGGCCAGCTGAGGTCTGCCAGTTTACCTTAGACGCGTGGAAAACATATTCTTCAGTGTAGATTGCACTAAGGTTTTATAATTGCTTGTTACATAGTATAATTGGACCATACATGACTCTATCGGCACTACATTTCAATTCTACTTCATTGCACCATGGACCAGGAATGACGTCTGCGGCATCAGGGAACGAAGGATGTTGCAGCCATCAAGCCACCTCAGGGTGGAAACCGGATGCCCGCCGTCAAGCCCGCAACTGCTGTAGGTACCCACCCCCAAGGATGCCCCCTTGGAAATTCAGGAATGTGAAAACACAGGATACTGGCCCCAGAGAGCTGAGGTCCACGTCAAAGGAATAATTTCAATGAGTCCAGACTCTTGCATCTTCCCATGTATAGAAAAGCACTAACTTCATTAACTTGAGATATCTCATTTTCTTTGATTAACAGTCATCTTTTGATGTTCCAGCCATCTGGTTTTTGTTACAAAACTCCTATATATCCTGGCTCCTCCCTTATCTCTTCCGAGCAGTTCTCTCAGAGCCATCTGAGAGTCCTGTCTCCTGGGCCTGAAATCTGCCAAATAAAACACAACTCACAACTTTGATGTTGTGCATTTTTCTTTTCAGTCAGTGCTATGCTGGTAAAATTCCTTGTAAATTGTGCTTGGTGAACAGTGCATGTCTCTCTAAAGTGATTGCTTTTTTCTTTAATTTTTCCGATTCTGTATCACCCTAAAATTTTATCCCACATTTCTACAGGTCATGATCCTAAGGAATGTGGAATGGCCTTCCATTCCAGACACATCTAGGAAGGAACTTAGGGTTCTTGAGGTTAGTGCTAGAGCTGGAGGCATTCCCACCAAGACAACAACAGGCTCCAAGACTGGAGTTGCTGGTGAGGTGAGAGTCTAAAACAAAAAGAGTGAAAGTCCAGACACGGAGGATGGGGAGAAAGCGCAGATTAGAAGAAATGATTGTAGTCCAGCTCTCCCAGGAAAGCATCCAGGGATATGGAGCTGATTTTAAAGGGAATACATACATAGAGAACCCTAAGGAATCTAAAAAAAATAACAAAACCGATAGAACTAATTAAATGGAGTTAGCAAGGTTTTAGATACAAGGTCAGCAACCAATTATATTTCTATATATCAGCAACAGACATGAATACCAAAATTCCCAAAATAAGCCATTTTTAATAGCATCAAAAAACACAAACCAGTTAATAGCAAATTGAAATATATGTATATATAGGCTCTGTACCTTGAAAAATGCAAAATACTGATGGGAGAAAGTAAAGGAGAGCTAAATTAATGGAGAGCCATATGGACTCAACAGACATGAGTTTGCGCAAACTCCAAGAGATCCTGAAGGACAGGGAGGCTGGCATGCTGCAGTCCATGGGGTCACAAAGTGTCGGGCATGACTGAGCAGCTGAAAAACAGCAACAAAATTCACAGATTAGAAGACTCAATACAGTTAAGATGCCAACTCTACACAATCAGAATAGCAGCAGACAGGTTTTTTTTAAAAAGACTTAGATTCTAGTTTTTTGTAAATCTAAATGACTTAGAATTGCCAAAACTATTTTGAAACAGAAGAGTAAAGTTGGAGAACTTACATCACCTAATTTCAAAACTTACTGTAAAGCATCAGAAACCAAGACATGTGAGACTCATACAAAGAGAGACACATAAATAAATGGATCACAAAAAAGAGTTGAGAAATAGATGCCAACAAACCTGGCCCATTGATTTTTGCTGAAAACGCCAAGATAAATCAATAGCAATAGTCTTTTCCATAAATGATGTTGAACAACTGACTATCCATTCACAAAAAATTAACCTCAACTCTTAGCTTACTGCACACATAAAAACTAGTTCAAAATAGATGAGAGGCAAACATTAAAGGGCAAACTATTAAATGTCTATTTAAAAAAAAAACATGAAAATCTTCCCAACATTGGGGGTTTCTTAGGTAGAATGCAGAAGCTTGCATTATGAAAGAAAAATAATAAATTTGAGTTTTATAAAATTAAAAACTTTTCTTCAAAAGATGCTGTTAAGAAAATGTAAGAACAAGCCACAGATGGGGAGAAAATATTTGTGATGAATGTATCTGACAAAGTACTTGAATTCAGAATATACCAAGAATTTACAATTGAATAATAGGAGGATAAACACCCAATAAAAATAAGCAAAGGCTTAAACAGACGCTTCACAGAAGAAGATGATATCTGAATACCCAAAAGACAAACAACATCATTAGTCATTAGGTAAAGCAGAAAATTAAAAGCCAAAAATAAAATACAGCTATCCATCTATTAGAATGGATAAATTTTAAAATATTGCCAGGAAGAAATGAAGCAATATTGCTGGTAGAAAACAGTTTCCTATAAAGCCAAACATACACTTACTTTCTTACTCCTGAGCATGTACCCCCTACCAAATATTCAAATTTATGTCCACACACACAAACGTTCACAGTAGTTTTATTCATAAGAGCCAAACATAGGAAACAACTCAAATGTGTGATTTTGTTGGATAAACAGATTATGGTATATTTATACAATAAGACAGAGCCTCCCTTGTGGCTCAGTGGTGAAGAATCCACCTGCAATGCAGAAGAGGTGGGTTCAGTCCCTGGGTCAAGAAGATCCCCTGGAGAAGGAAATGACAACCCACTCCAGTATTCTTGTCTGGAGAATCCCATGGACAGAGGAGCCTGGCGGGCTACAGTCCATGGGGTTGTAAAGAGTTGGATACAACTTAGGGACTAAACCACCACCACCATATACAATAAAATAGCACTGAGGAATAAAAAGGAACAAACTACTGATACATATAATAACTTAGATGAATCTCAAACATATGATGTTGAGGAAAAGAAATCAAGCATTAACAAGCTATACTTGGCCACCATTTATCTACACAGTCAAAACTAATATCTAATTCCACTCTAGAAAAGGCAACAGTAGTCAATACTAAGTGTCTTAGTCAGCTCAAGTTGCTTTAACAAAAGTACCGTAGACTAGGTGGTTTAAACAACAAACATTTCTCATAGTTCTTGTGGTCGGATAATCCCGGATCAAGGTGCAGACAGATCTGGTGTCTGGTGAGAGCCTTCTTGCTGGTTTACAGAAGCACATCTTCTTCTTGTGTCTTCACATGGTAGAGACAGCAGACAGCTTGATAATAAGGGCACTAACCCCATGGATGAAGGAGCCTGGTGGGCTGCAGTCCATGGGGTCGCTAAGGGTCGGACACGACTGAGCGACTTCACTTTCACTTTTCACTTTCGTGCACTGGAGAAGGAAATGGCAACCCACTCCAGTGTTCTTGCCTGGAGAATCCCAGGGACGGGGGAGCCTGGTGGGCTGCCGTCTCTGGGATCATGCAGAGTCGGACATGACTGAAGTGACTTAGCAGCAGCAGCAGCAGCATGATTTGGGCCTAATTATTCACGACCTAACTATCTCCCAGAGCCCCCACCTATTGGGGATTAGACTTCCAACACATCCATCTTGGGGGGATACAAACATGCAGTTCAGGACACCAAGAGAAACCAGATCAGTGGTTTCCTAAAATTGTGAGTGGGGGGACATTTGAACGCAAAGGGACATGAGGGGACTTTGGGGGAATGATGGGATTGAAACTACGTCTTGAGTGTGCTGGTGATTACATAACTGTATACATCTTTCAAAACTCATCCAACTGTGCACGTAAATGGGGGAATTATTTTATGTCAATTATATACTAACATAAACAAGACAGTGGGTGCAGCAGTGGGGATAGGGACACACGGAAGGGAGGGAGCCTAGTCACCGCATCCATGTTGCTACTGTCTGCAACTTGTCCTTCATGCACGGTAAGTGGATGACTCTGGTCGCCATGCCGCACGCTTTCTCTGCTGCTGCTGCTGCTGCTGCTGCTAAGTCGCTTCAGTTGTGTCCCACTCTGTGCGACCCCATGGACTGTAGGGCACCAGGCTCCTCCATCCATGGGATTCTCCAGGCTTTCTCTGCTGGCATGTATTAAAACTCAGTACAAATAGCAAAGAACTTCCAGTCTCTCTGCCCATAAACACCTCACGCTTCATGGTTCTGTTTTTGTGCGCCTGCTTTTCTTTTTGTTTTCTTGACTCCCTACTTCCCTGGCTTTCCTCAGGAGGTAAAGTCTGCCTGCAGTGCAGGAGACCCACGTTCAACCCCTGGGTTGGGAAGATCCCCTGGAGAAGGAAATAACAACCTGCTTCAGTATTTTTGCCTGGAAAATCCCATGGATGGAGGACCCTGGCAGGCTACAGTCCATGGGGTTGCAAAGAGTTGGACACGACTGAACAACTTCACCTCACTTCACTTACCCCCACACTAGTCCAAACATACCCAGACAGATAGAAGCTAGATAGGTGAGAGATGGATAGATAGATAGATAAATGTGTTACTCATCTGGTTTACATATAAATCTTGTCAGCCATAAGCTTAGCATAGCAGACAATGAGATGAAAAAGCTAACTGCTACAAAATATTAAGTGCAAAGAACACCTCATATTTGTTTCTAAAAAACTGTAGGTTCACCGAATGAGCAAGGACCTGGAGAAGGTGGAAAAGAGTGAGCCAAGCAAAGAAGCAAGTAAACTGGTCTTGGGGAAAATCCAGGAAATCTATCCATTCAGATAGAAAGAAAGAAGCTCTGAAAATAGAGGTGTTTAGGAAGGACGCTACCGAATCGGTGGCCTTTTGTCTCTGCGTTGAGGGAAATAAAGTGAATGGGAGGGGAGGGACTTGAGGGAAAGGGGGAAACTTTGTGACAGTCACTGCAAGCAGTGGGCAATAAGGTCACCACAGAAGGGCAGGAGTGGTGCTGTGTAGGATCAGCTGTGGTCCGAAGTCATCATTGATTGATGGTTCCAACTCCTCTTGAGTCAAAATCCATCTCCTCTGAAAGTCCTGGTTCTCCTCCTTGCCTTTCATATGCAAAGGCATTTGTGCATTTTGCAAATGCAGAAGATATGTAAGATAGATACATAAAATACATATATTCAAGATATATATATTTATAAGATAGTATAAGACACAGAGAGATACAAGATAGTAACACCTTGATGTTCTCTCGGCCTAGCGATATACAGTGTGTGTGTGACATATATACCTGGGTTGTGAGAACAGCAAGGTGTTCCTGTCTTTGCATTACGATAATCCCCTAAGTTGTCTTCTTCCCAGTTGATTATCTCAACCTGCAGCTGTTCCTCAAAGAGCTGCTGTTTGGCCATTTTTGCAGCTCTCTCTTACAGACAGATAAATAACCATAAAAATATTAGTCATACTTCACAGTAAATTCTGTTCAGTTCAGTTCAGTCACTCAGTCATGTCGGACTCTTTGCGACCCCATGAATCGCAGCATGCCAGGCCTCCCTGTCCATCACCAACTCCCGGAGTTCACTCAGACTCACATCCATCGAGTCAATGATGCCATCCAGCCATCTCATCCTCTGTCATCCCCTTCCCCTCCTGCCCCCAATCCCTCCCAGCATCAAAGTCTTTTCCAATGAGTCAACTCTTTGCATGAGGTGGCCAAAGTACTGGAGCTTCAGCTTTAGCTTTAGAAATCCCAGGGCTGATCTCCTTCAGAATGGACTGGTTGGATCTCCTTGCAGTCCAAGGGACTCTCAAGAGTCTTCTCCAACACCACAGTTCAAAAGCATCAATTCTTCAGCGCTCAGCCTTCTTTACAGTCCAACTCTCACATCCATACATGACCACAGGAAGTGTGGTGGCTAATTTTATTTGTCATCTTGGCTGGGCCATAATTCCCAGACAGTCGGTCAAGCATCGCTTCTGATGTTTCTCCAAAGGTATTTTTTGGAGGACAGTAACGCTGAAGCTGGTGGACTTGGGGGTCAAGCAGATTATCCTCCAGAATGTGGGTGGGCCTCATCCAATCAGTTGAAGGTCCTAATAGAAAAAGACTGACCTCACCCATGAAAGAAGGAATTCTACCAGCTGACTGCCTTTGGACTCAAACTACAATTCTTCCCAGGGTCTCCAGCCTGCTGGCCTACCCCATCAGAATTCGGACTCCCCAAGCCTCCACAACTGCATAAGCCAATTCCTTAAAATAAGTCTCATAGATTGATAGATAGATAGAAATAGAAAGAAAGAAAAATAAATATAAAGATTAGACATACAGCCAATTCCTTAAAATAAATCTCACAGATCAATAGATAGAAAAATAGATACAAAGATTAGAAATAGAGATTGAGATAGGGGTAGAGACAAATTTTTGGTTCTATTTCCCTGGAGAACCCTGGCTAATACACTTTACAAAAAGTACTTTCACATAAGCTCTCCAGTAGGTGAATTATGGAAGTCATTTGTGCTAATCAGCTTACACAGCCTTTTCAAACATCTTTCACTTGGAAAAGAACATAAAGATTTGTGATCTCACTTCCAACTCTCCTAACTATAATTTCCAGACTTCAAACCCCACAGAAGCCACTGACTTGTCAGGATATCTAGTATATCAATATAGATCTTAAATGAGTTATACAGAGGAATATTAAATATCAATTCCTTAATAGCATTTTTATAATATAGTGACTAGAAGTTTGCTTATTCACCAACTTTCCCTCTGATCATCAAATAAGTTGCTGTTTTTCAAATAATGCAGGATTTCTAACATTCCAGTTATACATACTGTTACTCAAGTGGATTTGAAATTCAGCACCAAATCTACAGTTCATGATGAGGAATTTGTCAGAATAAGGATGACTAATAATGTATTATAAAGAGCAGCGAACCGCTATGGATGATGCAATTGGCAACTCACCCACGTGTTACCAAAAACAGACTGTATTTCACAGATCCCTAAAGGAACACTCACACGCTTCTCCTGATGCTGAGTTCTTGGGGGTCTTTTCTTTGACCTAGTTCTTTGAACATTACTTAGAAGCAAGCAAACCCTAGTTTAGGATGGAAAGTGAATGGGAGCACAGTATATATGGGATATATTCTCTCTCCTTTCAACTCCAGTTCCCATAGGGTATAGTTCAGAGCTGCACCAGACATAGACAGGCTTTCCCGGTTTTGCCAGTGGTAGAGAAATTGCCTGCTGATGTAGAAGGTGTAAGACACTCAGGTTCAGCCCCAGGGTTGGGAAGATCCCCTGGAGAAGGGCATGGCAACCCACTCCAGTCCTCTTGCCTGGAGAATCCCATGGACAGAAGAGCCTGAAGGCTACAGTTCACAGGATTGCGAAGAATTGGATGCGACTAAATGACTGAGCATGCACACACACGGAACACAGGCACCAACACAGCTGACCCAGATACTAAACCAGCAAAATGGCTTCCTATAGTGAAAGACAATTTGTTTACAATACTGTTTTCCCCTGTGCAGCACAGTGATTCAGTATTTTTATAGATCACGCTCCCTCTAAAGTTAATGCAAAACAATGGCTGTATTTCCCTATGCTGTACAATATAGCCTTGCTGCTTATCTATTTTATACACAGCGATTTGTGCCTCTTAATCCCCTACTCCTACCTTGCCCTGCCTCTTTCCCTCTTCCCCAGTGGTATCCAGGAGTTTATTCTCGATACCTGTGAGTCTGTTTCTGTTTGTCTTATTTCTTGGATTCCACATATAAGTGACAAATACAGTATTTGCATTTCTCTGTCCAACTTATTTCACTAAGCATAATGCCCTCTAGGTCCATTGCAAAATTGGTTTGTATGTGTTAGAAAATGACTTCTATGCTCCACGAATGTCTCTACCCCAGACCTCTCTTCTTTTTCTCTGGTTCCTCCTTAGGGCTCCTCCAAGGCTTGCTCACAATCTTTAGCTAAAGGGATAATGCTGGGAAGGGTGGGAGGTCTTGGAACCCTACTCTCTGTAGCTCCTGCTGGCAGCCATTCTGACTGATCTACACACATGCCCTACCGATTGCTAAGTATTCTAAATATCATTCCTGGTTGGTTGGGAAAGTTTTGAGCATCTTTCTCTTTTTTTTGGTCACACAAAGGCTTTTGATTCCTGGACCTATTTTTATTGAGACAATAAATAATAAAAAGCAGAAGCATTTTTATAACAATCTACACCTTGTAGATTTTCCAATACATTAGCTTATACAACCATTATTTATTGTCTTACCATGTTCTGCACTGTAATAGGTATTAAACACAGGTGCGTGCACACACACACAGCCACATACACACATCATTTACTCCTCATGACAACCCTGTGACTTGGGTGCTGCTATAATAATCTCCCCAAAAAATCACGTTAATATTACCTAACATTTTCCCCTGTGCTAGGTGACTAGCTCTATGCTAAGCACTGCGCATGTGTTTGCTCATTTAATCTACAACGATATCACAAGATGTGTGCTTTTTCTCATCCTCAATACATAGATGAGTCATCTGGGACCAGAAAAGATTAAGTAAATTCTTAAGGTACGTGAGCTGGCAGGAACAACGCAGCCACTCTCGTCCAGTTTCTCAGTTTCAACTTTTCCATTGCCTTCTCCACTGTTCCCTGTTCCCTTGCATTAAGAGTGGATATTGGCAGAAGTCTTGAATAATGGGGCTGGTGTAATTTCTAAATGGCTCAAAGTATCTTGAGCTCGAAGTTTCAGCTTTCGGATTGCCAACTTACAGTTTCCGCATCAGAGAAGGGCCGTGTTCACACCAACTCATCTCACTGATCTCTAGATGAAGTCCTGCTTCAGCTGCTCAGTGGTTCTTGTCTTTAAGGAGAGGGCATTTTGCTAGCCGGTGGAGACTCTTACTGTGTTTTTTCTTTTACATTGTATTTAAGATTCCCTGGCGGCTCAAAGAATACAGAATCCACCCACAATGCAGGAGACCAGGGTTTGATCCCTGGGTCGGGAAGATTCTCTGGAGCAGGGCAAGACAACCCAATCCAGTATGCTTGCCTGGAGAATCCCATGGACAGAGGAACCTGGCGGGCTACAGTCCCTGGGGTCGCAAAGAGTCAGACCTGACTGAGCAATTAACACAAGGTTAAAATACTGAGAGTGCCACTTCCTGCAGACATTATAGAGGCTTGCTCCATTACTGCCCCCTCCCCACTCTCCCCTGCTCTTTTGTGGTGGAGGATGCTGCACCAGAAGTGGGCAGGGACTGTGCCTGTCGTTTTATCCTTGGCCACTAACCCAGTGCTTCGGACATGAGAACACAATAAGTACTGTTTGAACACAGGAGTAAGTATGAGTGAGCAGTGGTGCTTTTTCAGTGTCTCCAGAAGAGACAATTGTCCTAATCATGACGACCACGTGCTTTTGCGCCCCCAGCAAACCTCCACTCCCATCAGGTCAAAACTTGACCATGTCCAGTATATGGCCTCTGATACATGGTGCTCGCTCTTAAAAAAAAAAAAAAAGTTTTTGGCTGTGCTGGGTCTTTGTTGCTCTGGGTGGGCTTTCTCTAGTTGCAGTGTGCAGGCTGCTCGTTGTGGTGGCCTCTTTTGTTGTGGAGCGCAGTCTCTAGGGTACATGCGCTTCAGCGGTTGTGATGTGTGGGCCCAGCAGTTGTGGCTGGAGGGATTCAGAGGACAGGCTCATGAGTTGTGGCTCACAGGCTCAGCTGCCCCGAGGTCTGTGGGATCTTCCCAGACCTGGAATGAAACCAATGTCCCTTGCATTGCAAGGCAAATTCTCAACCACTGGACCACCAGGGAAGCCCATATGGTGCTCTTTATACAACAAACGTTTAGTGAAATTTCCATTCATTTACTTTACTGGTGTTTGTGCACACATGTTCCACACAAAGTGATACACTAGATTCTGGGAGTACAGTGATGAAGAAGAAGGTAAGCAAGGCCCCATCTTCAGGGGGCTCACCTTCTTGTTGAGGGGAGGAGATTGAAATGAATACTTCCAAAAACTAACACACAAAAAAACAAGGCAGAGGATAATTACCAATTGTATGAAGGGCTATGAAAAAAATAAACAGGAAAGAGAGATGGAGTCACCAGGAATAGCAATGAGAAGGTGACCTATGAGCTGAAATGACCTAAAGATGAAAAGGATCTTGTTGTTTAGTCGCTCAGTGGTGTCCGACTCTTTGCCACCCCCTGGACTGCAGCACGCCAGGCTTCCTTGTCCTTCACCATCTCCTGGAGCTTGCTCAAACTCACGTCCACCGAAGATGACCTATCCATGCAAAATGATGGGATGAGAGCCTCCCAGGCAGACAGGAGACACGGGCAAGTGCCCAGGCTCCTGGGGAACAGAGCAGAGTGGGTGCTGCTGGTCCAGTGGGAAATGGGAGAGCAGGAGAAGCCAGCCTCCCCGGGCTCCAGAGCACACAGTGGGGCTTTTATTTGGAGAGAAACGCAAGACCAGTGAAGGGAGTGTCTTCTGCAGTCTGAAGAGGAAAAAGTAAAGACAGGAGGTGATGGGGCTTGGACCAAAAAGAGGACAGTAGACGGGGAAAGAAGTGGATGGATTTTAGTTCTACGTGAACAAAGTATATTCGACAAGAGAGGGGGACAAAAAAGGACTGGCTTAAGCAACTGAGATGGGGAAAAGTGAGACCGGAACAGGGTTTCCATCAGGAGTTTTCATTTTGGATATATTATTTTTCCATTGCCTATTAAATACACAAATGGGGCTATCATGTAAGGAGGTGGATATACAAGCCTTGAGTTCAGGGAGAGAGAAAAATGCAGGAGAGAGAGAGGAGCTGGGAATATTCGAGTATCAAGAACAGATGGCAGTGGCCGTTTAGCCGCAAAGTCATGTCCAACTCTTATGATCCCATGGGCTATAGCCTGCCAGGCTCCTCTGTTCATGGGATTCTCCAGGCAAGAATACTGGAGTGGGTATACTCCTCCAGGGGATCTTCCTGACCCAAGAATCGAACCCAGGTCTCCTGCATTGCAGGCAGATTCTTTACCGACTGAGCTATGAGGGAGCTCTGAGAACAGGTAGAAGGTATCAAAATCAAGCCAAGGATCTGCTCTTCAACACTGGTCAGCTCCAGGCTAATTCTATGACCCTGAGTAAATAACTTCTTCATGTCTCTATTTTCTCATCTATAAAATGAGAACAAAACTACCACTCCTTAGGTTTGCATTGAGAATTAATAAAATAATCCATACCTTGTCAATGCCCTCTTTGCGGTCACTCAGACATGCATCTCTGTCACACTCCTGAAGTCCTGGACGGTCGTTCCTGCCCTCAGTGCTCAGTTGCCCTCTCAGACAGCTCCAATTAGCCTCCCACCCTCAGGACCCCCAGGCAATGGAAAGGCCCCAATCTCATGGTTGGGGGATGTCAATGTCCTCCCCTGGCAGACTTTCCTCTTTTCTAGCTTTGCTTGAGAACCACTCTAACTTGGCTTAAAGGGACAACTCTCCTTTCTCACCCCAGAGAGAAGACCAGAAAAATACTGTGATGCTCTTATGCCTAAGAAGCCCACCTAAAGCATCGTCCAGCTTTCTCTTATATAGTTGAAGGTGGTTGCTGGAGTTGATGGAGCTGACAAAGAACCGGTTTCTTCACCTCTCAGTAAATCCTGCAGAAATGTGTCTAGCATTGATCTTTATAACACAGGGAATTTGTCATACATCTTAAGTAGCTTTGAATTTCAGCCAGAATTTCTACAGGAAACTTCCCATTACTCATCATACGCATTTTATTTGTAATTTTGTTTCTTAGTGTCAGCTTTACTTGCCTATCACGACCTCCATGACAAGAAATCCTGGCCCATGAACCTGAAGTCTAAAGAGATTCAGGAAGAATAACAGTATAAAACACTGCCTCTCTTTTCTATATGCCTCTGATCTTAGGTTACAAATCCTGAATAAGATACTATAAATTCTGTGCTATAGGAGAGTGCATTAAAAAAGATCATCTGGATGATGTTTGAGTTTAAGGGAGGGTGATAGTTAATTGCTCTTCCTCCTCAGAGTCCAGAAATAATTAAGAAATAGAGCCCAATGCATGGAGGCCAAAGCATTAAATTTACAATTCAGGAAGGCTAGGTTGGAGCATGGAGCTCATCCTGTAGCAAAAGTAGTCTCCTCCTACTCAGAAAAGCAGGCCACTACATCCAGCAAAATGAAAACCCGTCTTCGAAGTCTATCATAGAGAGGTGGGAGCCACGAATGCAAGCAGGTTGTCGAAAGGCAGATTCCAGAGAGACAGTCACACGGCCCGTTTGGAAGATGGGGAGAGAAGCAATCAGAGAAGCTTGGACAAACGGACGTCCAGCTTTCTCTACCTCCCCAATCAAGATGGAGAGAGAAGAGAGAGATACTAAAATTACTCCTTGCCTCCTTTTCCTCCCTTCCTCCTTTAAGGAAAGGCTGGATGGGAGATGAGTGCTCCCTCAAAAGGAAGAACTAAATGCCATTAACATTCACCTGGAAGTGGAAAATCCTGGGAGGATAGCATTGTCATGAGGTCATTTGCTCTGAACCTACTAGGTGTGAATATTTCAGGGCAAGGGGTGCAGGAAGCGTTCCTGCCAGAGAGAGACTATGAGTGAAGGGGAGGGCGAAAGGCAGCTGTCCTCAGGGACAACTGAGTGGTCTAGATGGACTTGAACACCAAGAGCTTCAGTGGGTAACAGAGGGAGACCCTGGAAAGGCCATCTGAACTTGGGTTGGGGAAAATCTTGGTTACAAGCCAAGGATTTGTATATATTCTTTGGTCGGAAATTGGAAGACAGGCAAAGTTTTTGAGTAGGAGAGGAACATAATTATAGTAATGCTTTAAGAAAATTAAGTCAGCCGCAGAGTTTGGAATATATTATCTGGGGAGAGTTTGGAAGCAGGAAGATAAGTGAGAGGCTCAAGTGGAAGCAATGTTAATTAGTATCATCTAGGGGTGGGTGGGGGTGCTGGAAGGCAAATGATGTGTGTGCGGTGCTTTAGAGTTTACAAAGTTCTTACCCCATCACTTATTTCTGTTGATACAGCAATTGTGAGAAGTAAATCGCTCAACGGTAGACACACTGCAAGTCAATCAATTTGCATCAGTAAATCTTAATTGAATTAACACCAGGAAAACGCTAAAGGACTTGGTGACTCGACACAGCAAGGAAGGCGAGTGAAGAGGCAAAAATGGTTCACAGCCTTCAAGCGAGAATAAGTCATTCATCTGTCAAATATTTATTGAGCTCTTACTATAATGCCAGGAACTGTTCCAGATTCTGGGCTGCAGCGAAGAATCTGGTGAACAAAGACCTTACCCTCGGGGAGCGTCTGTACCAGGGATAAGATTTCATCAGCAGATGTACAAAGAAATATAAAATGTCATGGGATTAAAGAGACAAAAGTCAGGGGGAGAGTATGGAGGGCGAGAGCATCAGGGAGGTACTTTTTAAGATGTGTGATCAGAGTCCTTTCTGTGGAAGTGACAGAGATCTGGAGGCTAAAAGGGAAGTGAAAGGCCAGGCTAAGGACTTCTGGTCATTGTGCAAAAGAATGATTCGTAGAGGAGCAGCAGTGGAAATACAAAGACAAGCAAGAAGGTACTACAATACATGGGTCCAGGCAAGAGATGATGATAGCTTGAACTAAAGTGGTATTTTCAGAGAAGACAAAGACCAGCCAGATTCCCCCAATATATGTTTAGATAAGGTTTACAGGATCTCTTTTATTCCATGTGATGTAGTACGGAAGAAAAGGAGAGAAGTTAGGATGCTTCTGAAGTTTTCACTGTGAGAGGTTGGGTAAATAGTTGTGCCCTTCTCAGATGGAGACTAGTGGGCCAAGGAATCAAGGGCTTTGCTTTGAACCTGTTACCTTTGATGAACTTGCTGAAAATTCAAGTGGACAGACTGCAAAGGAAGGACATGATTCTGGACTTGCAGGAGATGTCAGGGTTAGAGATCTAAACGTCAGATGGCTTTTCCATCACCCAGGAGGGAGACGCTGATTCTTATACTCATCCAGCATTTGTTAAGTACTTACTGTATGTGAAATACTTCTCTAGGCCTTGGGAGTGCAGCGATCAAAGACGTTTTCCTTCCCTTCAAAGGGCGCACAGCTTGTCAGGAACACAAATGAGGAAACAGCCAATCAGACTGTAACATGATAAGTTTCATAACAGGAGTTTCCAGGGGTAATACAGGAAACCTCAGAGGGGCAGGGGATCTAGGGATTCAAGGAAGCCTTCCTTGAAAAGGTGATGCTCAAGGGAAGTTTTGAGGATTGAAGAAGGGTTGTCTGGGAGAAGAGAAATCCAGGCTCAGAAAGAAGGGTTATTCAGGTGGAAGGAACACAGTTAAGAGCATTGAAGCACAAGATTGCATGGCATGGTCATGCATATGTCTTTATTTAGACATGACTGGGAAACTGGGTGTTTCTGTGAGGGCCGCAAGAGAAGAGATTGGACAGAGGTGGGTGAGGACAGATCATGAGGACCCCGCTAGGCCATGCTGAGGAGTCTGCCAGGAGAAGAGGACAGCCCTAGTCTCAGAAGTACTGAGCCTGAGATATACACGGGACATGTCTAGAGGGCAACGGAAAATGGAAGATCAGACGCCAGAGAAGTTTGGGGCCAGACTCTTGCTTTCATTTCTAGCAATGTCTGTAATATTTCAGCATCTCCCTCACAGAGATCATTGTGAAGACATTTTTGCTGTTTGTGTTGTTCAGTCGCTAAGTCTTGTCTGACTCTTTGTGACCCTGTGGACTGCAGCACACCAGGCTCCCATCCTTCACCGTCTCCCGGAGTTCACTCAGACTCACGTCCATCGAGTCAGTGATGCCATCCAGCCATCTCATCCTCTGTTGTCCCCTTTTCCTCCTGCCCTCAAGACCCAGCATCAGGGTCTTTTCCAATGAGTTGGCTCTTCGAATCAAGTGGTCAAAGTACTGGAGCTTCAGCTTCAGCATCAGTCCTTCCAATGAATATTCAGGACTGATTTCTTTTAGGACTGACTGGTTGGATCTCCTTGCTGTCCAAGGGACTCTCAAGAGTCTTCTCCAACACCACAGTTCAAAAGCATTAATTCTTTGGTCAAGCTAAAGAAGCTCAACCTTCTTTAGGGTCCAACTGTCACATCCATACATGACTACTGGAAAAACCACAGCTTTAACTATATGGACCTTTGTCAGCAAAGTACTGTCTCTGATTTCTAACATGACATCTAGGTTGGTCATAACCTTTCTTTCACAGAGCAAGCATCTTTTAATTTCATGGCTGCAACCACTGTCTGCAGTGATTTTGGAGCCCAAGAAAATAAAGCCTATCACTGTTTCCATCTTTTCCCCATCTCTTTGCCATGAAGTGATGGGACAAGATACCATGATCTTCGTTTTTTGAATGTTGAGTTTTAAGCCAGCTTTTCACTCTCCTCTTTCACCTTCATCAAGAGGCTCTTTAAGACACAGATGTGAATTAAATGTTCAAGAGACAGGGAATGCAGAGAAAAGAGGAGCAGGAAAGGGACCGGTTTGTAGGCAACGTCCACAGCTTGAGGGCTGGGAGAGAAACAGAGTCAGGATGGAAATCAGGGCCAGAAAGGTCAGGGATGGTCAAGAACTGAAAGGGTACATCATCAATGGCGCCAAGGACAGGGGAAGATGTGTGAGGAGGATGGTGGTTGGAAACACCATCTACTGAGCAAGGTTAAAGAAGGTGACATTTGAGAGCATGTCATTCTGTGTGCTGACCAAATGTCCCTTTGTGACCTTTGGGAGAATAATTTAGAGCAGCCAGGCATTAGCGGGACTAGGACTGGGGTGAGAAAGTGAAGGCGGAGAAGGGAGACTTCCAAGCCTCTGATCCTGAGCTCGTCCTAGTTTCCTGCCTGGCAGCGGCCATTTGTATTCAACCTTCACTTGACCCTTTTTCCCTGGCTTCCTGTCCTGTCTCTCTGTCTGCTGTCCCAATAGCACAGCATCTCCTGCCAACAGCAATCCCAGCGTTCAGCCAACCAGCAAGCTACGAACTGAGTCATCAAGTGGACTTTATCCGATAACAAGATAGGTCAAGGATTACCTCGATGACACGCGTGCCGTCCTCGATCCTGCAAAACGATTGGGATCTCTTTGTGGACACCTTCGACCTGGAAGAGTCCACAAGAATCTGATGAGTGGTTACTAACTGGGTCCAGAAAGTAGGGCATTGTCGGGGGTGGAGATGTTTTTTCATTTCTACTATATATCCCATTTTATCATTTTAGGTTATTGTCGTTGTCGTTGTCATTGTTTTACAACAAAAATGTGTTAGTTTTATCATTTTAAACACTTTTGGTAAAAAAAAAAAAAAAACAACAAATGATATCACCCCTCTCCCCATGCTTCTAAGCTGCAGAGACACCATTTGGCCAAGACCATCTACATCTCTTCTTCTCTGTGTTCTCCTCTCATCAATCTTTGGCAGCTAGAATTAACTCAATGGAAATGTTGGCAAACCCGCCAGTCAGACATTTATTCTCTTTAACATCATGGCCATATCAAGATAATTGTTCTTCTGTATCAACTGATATCTAGCATTTAATTAATTGGCTTTGCATATCCAAAAGCCACTTATGCAAATTAAAACGATGACTCTGCTTAAGAAACTGGGAATGATAACCACGGTCATTATGAAAATGAGTGAAGCTAATCAAAGCCCCATTGTCATAATTTTCTTTTTAGAGACCAACAGCTGAAACAAGTGGAATCAGGAAAAGAATAATTGGCCACTTATTCCAAATGCCCACCATTTATAATAATAATGAACAGCACAAATAGCAAACAAATTAAGAACTGCAGCCATTGGATTCATCAGTTACCAACATGACGGCTTTTCCTCTCACTACTTGAACTTCTCCCTTCTACCTCTGGCCCCATCCCTCTCCCTGGACCACAACAACCGCCTCCCAGACGCCACTCTTGCTCCTCTTAGGTGTAGTCTCCACACTGGCCACTGGAACGAACTACTTAATACCAAAACCAGGCCATTGCTTTGATGAGAACTCTTCAACCCGGAATTAAGCTCTTGGTCAACCATCCAAGATGGCTGGTCTCCTGGCTCCCACCTGTGGATCTTCTGAACTCAGGCTCGCGGTGGATCAGCAGAAGCTGCTCACCTTGACTTGGGATGTCCTGTGGCACTCAGATCACTGGCAGACTCTGCTCTGTCTTGTGGTGACCTTCCCTCTGGGGAATTCAAGTGTCCTCTTCTGTCCCAGCAGCTTGGTCAGGACCACCACCATCCACTGTAGCAGTTTCCCTGAAGATTTAGGGAACTTTGCTGACAAAAGTCCATATAGTCAAAGCTATGGTGCTTCCAGTAGGCATGAATGGATGTGAGAGTTGGACCATAAAGAAGGCTGAGCACTGAAGAATTGATGCTTTTAAACTGTGGTGTTGGAGAAGACTCTTGAGAGTCCCTTGGACTGCAAGGAGATCAAGCCAGTCAATCTTAAAGGAAATCAACCCTGAATATTCATGCTGTTCAGGACCGATGCTGAAGCTGAAGCTCCAACACTTTGGCCACCTGATGTGAAGAGTCGACTCACTGGAGAAGACCCTGATACTGAGAAAAACTGAAGATAAAAGGAGAAGGAAACAACAGAGGATGAGATGGTTGGATGGCATCACTGACTCAATGGACATGAATTTGAGCAAACTCCAGGAGATGGCTCAGACAGTAAAGCATCTGCCCGCAATGCGGGAGACCTGGGTTCGATTCCTGGGTTGGGAATATCCCCTGGAGAAGGAAATGGCAATCCACTCCCGCACATGTGCCTGGAAAATCCCACGGGCGGAGGAGCCTTGTAGGCTACAGTATATGGGGTCACAAAGAGTCGGACACGACTGAGCAACTTCAGTTCAATTCAAAATTCCGGGAGATGGTGATGGACAGGGAAGCCTGGCGTGTTGCAGTCCATGGGGTCACAAAGAGTCGGTCATGACTTAGAAACTGAACAGCAACCTGGTAGCCCAGTGGCTAAGGCTCCACACTCCCAGTGCTGGAGGCCTGGGTTTGATCCCCGGTCAGGGAACTAGAGCCCACATGCTGCCTCTGAAGATCCCTCATGCTGAAATGAAGATCAAAATACTGCATGCCACAACTAAGACCTGGCCCAGCAAAAAAAAAAAAAACAGTTTTGGTGGAAGGGGTACCTTACCTCTTCTCTTCTCATAAGCCTTTTGGGAT
Organism: Capricornis sumatraensis; assembly: GCF_032405125.1. Classification (NCBI taxonomy): domain Eukaryota; kingdom Metazoa; phylum Chordata; class Mammalia; order Artiodactyla; family Bovidae; genus Capricornis; species Capricornis sumatraensis. The sequence goes on along the minus strand of NC_091075.1, from coordinate 113,751,429 downwards.
CTTTAGGCAAATACATCTACTTCCTCCTCTGCAAAATGAGGAAAAGTTTGGCTAAATCACAGGATTTTTTTTTTAACTACTTAGTATGCCATTTCCCAAAGTCAAGATATGCCTCATTTGTTACATTTATATAAAGGATGCCACTCCTATGTGACTTTCTATGTTCACCTTTAACTAAAAACTTCCAGCACACCAGGTACTCATCATAGATATAAGCACACACATACATCTTAAGTCGTATTATCTCTGTTTAGAAAATGACTTTTCTGAAAACATCCTTTAATAATATCATTGCAGTTTTGTAAGTAGTCTGATACATCATTTCCTGGAGTCAATAGTACTAAGATTAGAGCCTTCTTGACATTAATCAGAAACAAAATGAATGGACTGTCTCAATCAACTGTTAATTACTTATTCTGCCCTAGACTTCTAAAAGAAAGAAGGAAAGAAGCTAGCAATTGGATTTCTCAGGCCATTAATAGGTTGAAACAGCATCTGCCTCTATAGCTCTCAATCACACGTACACACAGGAAAGGGCAATAGCCACAGTTCTTAAGATCAGGAGACTCTTTGGAAGGCAAAATTTTCAAACTCAGTTTTCAAAAGGTTCAAGCTCTTTCACCAAGAATAACCTTGCCTCTTGGAAGACATTACTCGGGCATCTAGAAAATGGTGACTGCAGAGACAGGACTGTCCACTGAAAACCTAATGGGAAAAACTTTAGAGATATGGTGCTGGACTGTCTGATATCAGTAAAAATTTCAGCAGGACCCAGAGACATACAGTCAACTAGCAAGCTGTGATCGTTTTAAAGACCCTTCAATACACAAAAATACAGAGTTGGCCATAATTATGTCTTCAAGTCCACCAGCTTTCTGAGTTCATTTATTCTTACAAGGACAAGTTGAAGCAGCAAGGAAGTTATTTCAGGACACTGGGAGCGCTAGAATCTCTGGGAGTCATGTTTGGAGCCATCTGAGGTAACTAACCAGGAACAAGGCTGCCCAAGTTGGGCACAAGTTCCACCCATTCAGTTTGAGACTATCAGAAGAGGTTAATAAAGCTTTGTGTCTTTCTTCATATTATAGTTTCCTTTTACTCCAAATAATACACACATCCCATTTTTTGTCTTATCCCATTTTTGTCTTAAGTCTCAGAGGTCAATTTAGAGCCTCCTGCAGTAACTCCCCAACAAAGGTTTGGGCAGTGATTGTCAGGAGAAATATCAATAACCTCAGATATGCACATGACTCCAGCCTAATGGCAGAAAGTGAAGAGAAGCTAAAGAGCCTCGTGATGAAAGTGAAAGAGGAGAGTGAAAAAGCTGGCTTAAAACTCAACAGTCAAAAAATGAAGATCATGGCATCCGGTCCCATCACTTCATGGCAAATAGATGGGGAAACAATGGAAACAGTGACAGACTATTTTCTTGGGCTTCAGAATCACTGCAGATGGTGACTGCAGCCATGAAATTAAGAGACACTTACTCCTTGGAAGGAAAGTTATGACCAACCTAGATAGTATATTCAAAAGCAGAGACATTACTTTGCCAACAATGGTCGGTCTAGTCAAGGCTATTGTTTTTCCAGTAGTCATGTATGGATGTGAGAGTTGGACTGTGAAGAAAGCTGAGCACCAAAGAATTGATGCTTTTGAATTGTGGTGTTGGAGAAGACTCTTGAGAGTTCCTTGGACTGCACTGAGAGCAAACCAGTCCATCCTAAAGAAGATCAGTCCTGAATATTCATTGGAAGGACTGATGCTAAAGCTGAGGCTCCAATACTTTGGCCACCTGATATGAAGAACTGACTCATTGGACAAGATCCTGATGCTGGGAAAGACTGAAAAAAGGAGGAGAAGGGGACAACAGAGGATGAAGTGGCTGGATGGCTTCACAGACTCAATGGACATGAGTTATGAAGTGGTTGGATGACTTCACGGACTCAATGGACATGAGTTTGACTGAACTCCAGGAGTTGGTGCTGGACAGGGAGGCCTGGTGTGCTGCAGTCCATGGGGTCACAAAGATTTGGACACAACTGAGTGACTGAACTGAACTGAACTTGTCTTTTGGAGCAGCCTCATTTATATGAGTTAAAGTCTACAAAGTCAGGTAAAATTTCTAAACAAATTAGGTAAACTAAGTAGAAAGCACAACACACTGCCATAGTCAATTGCTTCTAGACTTGGACACAGACATGGCACAGCTCTGGTCTTTTAAACAGACTCTGGATTATCAAAAAATGAATGTCTGGTATTTCCCTTATGCTAAGTTCTCTATCTTCTAAGATCATCATCCTTTCAATATCCTAATGGAACTGCCTGGGCCCCATACCACAGAGTGATGCTTTCAAATTGTGGTTGCTGGAGAAGACTCTAGAGAATCCCTTGGACTGCAAGGAAATCAAATTAGTCCATCCCAAGGGAAATCAGTCCTGAATATTCATTGCAATGACTGATGCTGCAATGAATCTGCAATACTTTGGCCACCTAATGTGAAGAGCTGACCCATTGGAAAAGACCCTGATGTTGGGAAAGATTGAGGGCAGGAGGAGAAGGGTGTGGCAGAGGATGAGATGGTTAGATAGCATTACCGACTCAATGGACATGAGTCGGAGCAAACTCTGGGAGATGATAAAGGACAAGGGAGCCTGGTGTGTTGCAGTCCAGGAGGTCACAAAGTGTTAGACATGACTGAACAACAGCAAACATACCAGGTGCCTTGGGAAAACCCGACACAGGCATACATATGGAGGTGCCATTTGCACCCACTTTGGAGAAGGAAATGGCAACCCACTCCAGTTTCTTGCCTAGAGAATCCCAGAGATGGGGGAGCCTGGTGGGCTGCCATCTATGGGGTCGCACAGAGTCGGACACGACTGAAGCGACTTAGCAGCAGCACATCCCATGTCAGCATCTCCAAGGTGCCTGTGAGGTTATATTTCTAGTCATCAGTATGCCCTCTTAGCTTCCTTCTTCTACTTTGTTGCTCCAGGATTGTGGGTAAAATCTGTAGGCATCCAACCAAAAAGAGCTACATCATCCAGGAGGTTCAGCTTCCACCATCCCTTCTTCAGAGAAGACAGGGACAATGACTGACCAACACAAGGGTTTGAAACACCGCCCCTTTGCCTGAAGAGGGACCCAGCTCTGTGATGCAGCGTGTGCTCTGAAACTCCCTACGAAGTCAGGTCCAAATCAGCCCCCAGGCCACGTCCATGCAGCATCCCCTCCTCCTTCCCCGCTCTTGTCCTCTTACGCCCCTTCTGTGGGGAGCAACCCCTCAAAATATCACAGTCACAACTCCCCCTGCCTCAGGCTTTGCTTCTAAGGACCCAGCCTAACTCAGCTAGGTTTAGCAAATGTTTTCCAGAAGGGGACTGAGAACCCAACACAGACCCGCAGGGACTCAGATCTGTGTGTTCCTTGCTGTGTTGCTAAACCAAGGATCCCCAGAGAGAAGAGGCGCAGAGTAGAGAACCTTCTTCTTTCTGCAGGATGAAGAGACAAAACCATGACTACTTTCATGGCTTCAGAGATTTTTGTTTTCTCTTAACTGCCTCCAAGGAAGCAGATGAGCTCAGGAAGCAGAGTCCAGCAAAATCCTCAGTGTAGGAACCTCCCAGAATTTGACACTAGTATTAAGGAGTTTCTAGGACCTCTCTGGTGGTCCAGTGATGTCTAAGACTCTCCATTCCAAAAGCCAGGGGCCCGGGTTCGACCCCTAGTCAGGAAATCAGATGCCATATTGCCACAACTAAAGATCCTACTTCCAGTTCAGTTCAGTTCATTTCAGTTCAGTCGTGTCCGACTCTTTGCAACCCCATGAATTGCAGCACGCCAGGCCTCCCTGTCAATCACCAACTCCTAGAGTTCACTCAGACTCACGTCCATCGAGTCAGTGATGCCATCCAGCCATCTCATCCTCGGTCATCCCCTTCTCCTCCTGCCCCCATTCCCTCCCAGCATCAGAGTCTTTTCCAATGAGTCAGCTCTTCACATGAGGTGGCCAAAGTACTGGAGTTTCAGCTTTAGCATCATTCCTTCCAAAGAAATCCCAGGACTGATCTCCTTCAGAATGGACCAGTTGGATCTCCTTGCAGTCTAAGGGACTCTCAAGAGTCTTCTCCAACACCACAGTTCAAAAGCATCAATTCTTCAGCACTCAGCCTTCTTCAGAGTCCAACTCTCACATCCATACATGACCACTGGAAAAACCATAGCCTTGACTAGATGGACCTTTGTTGGCAAAGTAATATCTCTGCTTTTGAATATATTATCTAGGTTGATCACAACTTTTCTTCCAAGGAGTAAGCGTCTTTTAATTTCATGGCTGCAATCACCATCTGCATTGATTTTGGAGCCCAAAAAAATAAAGTCTGACGCTGTTTCCACTGTTTCCCAATCTATTTCCATGAAGTGATGGGATCAGATGCCATGATCTTCGTTTTCTGAATGTTGAGCTTTAAGGCAACTTTTTCACTCTCCTCTTTCACTTTCATCAAGAGGCTTTTTAGCGCCTCTTCACTTTCTGCCATAAGGGTGGTGTCATCTGCATATCTGAGGTTATTGATATTTCTCCCAGCAATCTTGACTCCAGCTTGTGTTTCTTCCAGCCCAGAGTTTCTTATGATGTACTCTGCATAGAAGTTAAATAAGCAGGGTGACAATATACAGCCTTGACGTCCTCCTTTTCCTATTTGGAACCAGTCTGTTGTTCCATGTCCAGTTCTAACTGTTGCTTCCTGACCTGCATACAGATTTCTCAAGAAGCAGGTCAGGTGGTCTGGTAGTCCCATCTCTTTCAGAATTTTCCACAGTTGATTGTGATCCACACAGTCAAAGACTTTGGCATAGTCAAGAAAGCAGAAATAGATGTTTTTCTGGAACTCGCTTGCTTTTTCCATGATCCAGCAGATGTTGGCCATTTGCTCTCTGGTTCCTCTGCCTTTTCTAAAACCAGCTTGAACAGCTGGAAGTTCATGATTCACGTATTGCTGAAGCCTGGCTTGGAGAATTTTGAGCATGACTTTACTAGCATGTGAGATGAGCGCAATTGTGCGGTAGTTTGAGCATTCTTTGGCATTGCCTTTCTTTGGGATTGGAATGAAAACTGACCTTTTCCAGTCCTGTGGCCACTGCTGAGTTTTCCAAATTTGCTGGCATATTGAGTGCAGCACTTTCACAGCATCATCTTTCAGGATTTGAAATAGCTCCACTGGAATTCCATCACCTCCACTAGCTTTGTTCGTAGTGATGCTTTCTAAGGCCCACTTGACTTCACATTCCAGGATGTCTGGCTCTAGGTGAGTGATCACACGATCATGATTATCTGGGTCGTGAAGATCTTTTTGGTACAGTTCTTCTGTGTATTCTTGCCATCTCTTCTTAATATCTTCTGCTTCTGTTAGGTCCAGACCATTTCTGTCCTTTATCGAGCCCATCTTTGCATGAAACATTCCCTTGGTATCTCTAATTTTCTTGAAGAGATCTCTAGTCTTTCCCATTCTGTTCTTTTCCTCTATTTCTTTGTATGGATCGCTGAAGAAGGCTTTCTTATCTCTTCTTGCTATTCTCTGGAACTCTGCATTCAGATGCTTATATCTTTCCTTTTCTCCTTTGCTTTTCACCTCTCTTCTTTTCACAGCTATTTGTAAGGCCTCCCCAGACAGCCATTTTGCTTTTTTGCATTTCTTTTCCATGGGGATGGTCTTGATCCCTGTCTGCTGTACAATGTCACAAACCTCATTCCATAGTTCATCAGGCACTCTATCTATCAGATCTAGACCCTTAAATCTATTTCTCACTTCCACTGTATAATCATAAGGGATGTGATTTAGGTCATACCTGAATGGTCCAGCGGTTTTCCTTACTTTCTTCAATTTGAGTCTGAATTTGGCAATAAGGAGTTCATGATCTGAGCCACAGTCAGCTCTTGGTCTTGTTTTTGTTGCCAGTATAGAGCTTCTCCATCTTTGGCTGCAAAAAATATAATCAATCTGATTTTGGTGTTGACCATCTGGTGATGTCCACGTGTAGAGTCTTCTCTTGTGTTGTTGGAAGAGGGTGTTTGCTATGACCAGTGCATTTTCTTGGCAAAACTCTATTAGTCTTTGCCCTGCTTCATTCTGTACTCCAAGGCCAAATTTGCCTGTTACTCCAGGTGTTTCTTGACTTCCTACTTTTGCATTCCAGCCCCCTATAATGAAAAGGACATTGTTTGGGGGTGTTAGTTCTAAAAGGTCTTGTAGGTCTTCATAGAACCGTTCAGCTTCAGCTTCTTCAGCATTACTGGTTGGGGCATAGACTTGGATAACTGTGATATTGAATGGTTTGCCTTGGAGACGAACAGAGATCATTCTGTCATTTTTGAGATTGCATCCTAGTACTGCATTTCTGACTCTTTTGTTGACCATGATGGCTACTCCATTTCTTCCGAGGGATTCCTGGCCGCAGTAGTAGATATAATGGTCATATGAGTTAAATTCACCCATTCCAGTCCAATTTAGTTCGCTGATTCCTAGAATGTCGACGTTCACTCTTGCCATCTCTTGTTTGACCACTTCCAATTTGCCTTGATTCATGGACCTGACATTCCAGGTTCCTATGCAATATTGCTCTTTACAGCATTGGACCTTGCTTCTATCACCAGTCACATCCACAACTGGGTATTGTTTTTGCTTTGGCTCCATCCCTTTATTTTTTCTGGAGTTATTTCTCCACTGAACTCCAGTAGCATATTGGGCACCTACTGACCTGGGGAGTTCCTCTTTCAGTATCCTATCATTTTCCCTTTTCATACTGTTCATGGGGTTCTCAAGGCAAGAATACTGAGGTGGTTTGCCATTCCCTTGTCCAGTGGACCACATTCTGTCAGACCTCTCCACCATGACCCGCCCGTCTTGGCTTGCCCCGCGGGCATGGCTTGGTTTCATTGAGTTAGACAAGGCTGTGGTCCTAGTGTGATTAGATTGACTAGTTTTCTGTGAGTATGGTTTCAGTGTGTCCGCCCTCTGATGCCCTCTTGTAACACCTACCATCTTACTTGGGTTTCTCTTACCTTGGGCGTGGGGTATCTTTTCACGGCTGCTCCAGCAAAGCACAGCCGCTGCTCCTTACCTTGGATGAGGGGTATCTCCTTACCGCTGCCTTTCCTGACCTTCAACGTGGGATAGCTCCTCTAGGCCCTCCTGTGCCCGCACAGTCACCGCTTCTCCCAGCCGCCACCTCTGGCCTTGGACACGAGGTAGCCCCTCTCAGCCGTTCCTGTGCGTCGCAGCCTGGCACTCTCGGCCGCTGCCCCTGACCTCGGACATGGGGTAACTCCTCTCGGCCGCACTCAGTGTGCCGGGACGCAGCCGCCCGCACTCAGTGCGCCCCGCGTGTCGCAACAAAGATCGAAGATCCAGCGTGCGGCAACCAAGACCCAGCACAGCCAAATTAACAGAAAAACATGTCCTTGAAAAAGAAAAGTGCTGGAGAAGCATAAAGACGGTGTGGCCATCAGATTATTTAGCTCCTATAAATCTGCCCTTCACCAGGCTCATTCTTCTCGTTGTCTTTGGCAACCACTTTTTCGCACAGAATAAAGCACACTCGCCTCCATTCCGGTAGGGACTGTGACTACTGCTGGGAAGAGGAATGCGGGATGGTGTGAGTAGAGGTGGACGGTGGTCTGATCCCAGGAAATCCTGTGGGCACCGAGATGCATAGGAAGGGCACGGCTTTCCCCTCCACTGGGTCAGGTAACCTGGAGTGCACACGTATTCTCCCTGCAGCAGCCACATCAGAGGGACTGACAAATTGCCAGGAGACTGCAGGAAAGACAGCAGTCCACGTGATACAGTGATGAGGAGGGGAAAGTCGGCAAAGGGTTCACGGAGCTCAGGACATCTGATCTGTGCCTGAAGGTTGAGATGCGGATATTAACTAAGGGACGAAAGGTGAAAGAAGGCAAGTGCAGCTGAGAGCCCCGGGGGGCAGAGAGGTGACTGCAGATTGCAGGGGAAGGTCCAGAGAGTCCTGCAGGGCTGCGGCAGGAGATGAGGCCGGGAAGAGGCCTTGGAAGCTGCTTGAGAAGGTCCGCAGGATTGTGCAAGCAGTTGCCACAGGAAGCAGTCTGCCCAGCCTGAGGGGAATGGATTAGAGAGAAACAGAGAAGGCAGAGAAACCTGTCAGGAGGCTCTTGAAGTGATCTCTAGTGCTCACTGTGTACTTAAGACATGCCAGGTGCTGGCCAAGCATTTTCCACATTTTATTTCACTTAATCCTCACAAGGGTTGAATGTGACAAACCCTGTTGTGCATCTCAAACGGCAGGAGGAAACTGGGACGTGAACGCCTAGGTAAGCGGTCCAGGGAGTCAAGGCTGCTAAGCACGGAGCAGTGCCGTCAGCCTGCGAGTCAGGACCTCCCTGGTGTCCAGTGGTTAAGACTCCAAGCTTCCCATGCAGGGGGCATGGGTTTGATCCCTGCTTAGGGAACTAAAATCCCACATGATGCTCTGCAGAGCCAAAAGCAAACAGAAAACCTGGGATTCCGGCTCCAGAGTCAGCAGGCTTTTCTGCTCGATTCCGGGAGAGAAACATTGAGGTTCTGTCCAGGGCAGTAAGAACTGAAAGAGAGAACTGTGGAAGTGTTAGTTGCTCAGTCGTGTCCAGCTCTTTGCAACCCCATGGACTGTAGCCCACCAGGCTCCCCTGTCCATGGGATTCTCCAGGCAAGAATACTGGAGGGGGTTGCCATTCCCTTCTGCAGGGGATCTTCCCGATTCAAGCATCAAACCCAAGTCTCCTGTACTGCAGGCAGATTTTTTACCATCTAAGCCACCAGAGAACAGAGAAGGGACAAAGCAAATGACATTTGCAGGGTGAAGAAGTGAGACAGAGATCAGCACAGATTACTGAGGTTTCCAGTGAACCAAGGCAAGGGTATTCAAATTAATAAGATGGGAAATAGCAGCGTCAGGGGTTAAAGTCTACCTGTGTGTGAGATGTGAAGGTTGCAGGGACTGCGGGTCTTGAGATGTGAAGGTTGCAGGGACTATGGGTCTTACCCCTCTCCCCAACTCCCATCTTCCCACCTGGCACAGTCACACTTGCTCTGACCTTTGCTCTATTGAAACGTCTTGTCAAGGAAGTGCCTGGGACACTGGGACAGATGCCATCAACACACTGAGGCCAGTAAGTGCTCTCTGGCTGGACAGCTCTGATCGTAAATGTCAGGCTTATTCCTGTAGAAGGAGTCAGGAAAAATCAGGGAATGTGCTGGAGAGGCGGTTTCCCAGCACCACGGAAACCCTGACCTGCTTAAGTAGATGACTGTCAGTCCACTCTCAAGGACAGATTCAAACCTCAAACAGCAGTTGTTCTTGTTGTTGTTGTTCAACGACTAAGTCAAGTCCAGCTCTTGGCCGCCCCATGGACTGCCAGGCCCTTCCGTCCATCACTATCACCTAGAGCTTGCTCAAATTCATGTCCACTGAGTCGGTGATACCATCCACCCATCTCATCCTCTGTCATCCCCTTCTCCTCCTGTCTTCAATCCTTCCCAGCATCAGGGTCTTTTCCAATGAGTCAGTTCTGCGTATCAGGTGACCAAATTATTGGAGCTTCAACTTCAGCATCAGTCCTTCCAATGAATATTCGGGGTTGATTTCCTTTAGGATGGACTGGTTGGATCTCCTTGCTGTCCAAGGAACATATTGGACCCCTTCAGACCTGGTGGGGCTCATCTTCCAGTGTCCTATCTTTTTGCCTTTTCATACTGTTCATGGGGTTCTCCCGGCAAGAATCCTGGAGTGGTTTGCCATTCCCTCCTCCAGTGGAACACATTTTGGCAGAACTCCACCATGACCCTTCCGTCGCGGGTGGCCCTGCACGGAATGGCTCCTAGCTTCATTGAGTTACACAAGCCCTTTGATCCCAACAAGGCTGTGATCCATGAAGGGGAAACAAATCGGGGTCCCCCATTAATTCGCTGCCTATGGACAGATTGGGGTAGTTCTCAGGGTTCTCTCACAAGACACAAAAGCCACTGGGAAGAGAAAATGCTTTGGAATGCCAGCTGATTCCCAAGGGCATATGGGGCTTCTTGCAAAAGTGTTCTAGTTCTAAGCACCATCTTTTAAAACAATCAAGCATCTCTCTCTCTACCTCTCCATCTATTCCTCCCTCCTGCCCTACTATCCACACTCCTAGTGGTTTTACCTAAAGGAAGTCACTGACAAAGGGAGAAGGCTGTTTATTCATTGTGTCATAATTTATACCAGCAGAGCACTGGACACAACCCAAACCTCCATCCATAGAGGACTTAGAAACTACGATGCTGTTACTGCTGCTGTTGTTCAGCCGCTCAGCTGTGTCTGACTCTTTGTGACTCTAAAGACTATAGCCTGCCAGGCTCCTCTGTCCATGAGATTTCCCAGGCAAGAGTACTGGAGTGGTTTGCCATTTCCTCCTCCAGGGGATCTTCCCATCCCAGGGACGGAACTCACGTATCCTCTGTCTCCTGCATTGCAGGAGCCCTCTCTTTACCACTGAGCCACCTGGGAAGCCCATAAACTATGATACATTCTCATAATCCTGTATGTTCAGCCTTGAAGAAAAACGAAGTTCAACGGCATATGTACCAATATGGAAGCTGAGATAAATGATGTGCAAAAAAGCAAGGTGCAACCCAGCAAGTCATATGCCGTGTTTCCTATTTATATTCTTATATTCGCAGAAACAGTAGAAGGCTATTTGCAGCCACAGCCTGAGTTACCTGCAGACTGCAGAGGCAAGAGGGGTACAGAGCACAGGAGGGAGGCAATGGGGCCCTGAGGATGACTCTCTCCTCTTGACTTTGGAATCACACAAATTGTGTGTTCCAAGAGTAAAACTTAATTAAAAAAAAAAAATCTCCTGCAGAAATTAAAAGGAGATATTTTACGAAAGTAAACCCTAAGGAGATGTCAAAATGTGGCGTATGGCCTGCTAGACAAACCCCCCCAAAGTGGGGGTCTGACTGAGGTCTGCCGGTCCTCTCCAAAAGGCTTTCCGAGGATGTCTATAGGACGGGGGGAGGACACAGGTGGGGAAAGACGGGGCTGTATGGAGCACGGAGCCACGTGGCTCAGGAGGAGGGGGCCCAGAGGAAGTGGCAGGAGAGCCGGAAGAGCAGAGCAGCATGGCACGACAGTACCCCCACCCCGCCCCTCTGCCGGCCGCAGGGACTTCCCCCTCTGTCGCGCCAGGAGTCTGTCATTCCCCCAGATTGTTTTTACATCGTAAACAGTTTTTTCCTAAATATTTAGGAGAGAACCTCTTTGCCGTGAGCGTTTGGGGCTTGCGGGACAGGATCCTAATTGAAGACAGTAAACTGTGCCCATGAGTGTCCCACCCTTTGTCTCTGCTCCCCTGTCCCCGTGGAGCAGCGAGGTGGTGCCCGTGGGTTTCACTGCCTTGGGGAGCATATGGGGAGGGTAGACCTCAAATGCTTGTCTGTCTAACACTCACTGCCCCACCACTGCACCAGGAAAGAGGGAAGACGAGTCAGAAAATGATGTCTAGGGTCCCGAGAATGAGAGGATCCCGCTAATATGCCAGGAATGGACTGAACACAAGGCCAGGACTCTCCAGGCAGAGCCCAGCCTGAGACCTGCACTCCAAGCAAGGCAGGGAGACGACGAGGGGGAGGGCAGTGGGGGAGGAGACCCACGCCATATGAAAAGGCTGTGCAGAGCCCGACCTATAAAGACGGGCGGTGAACACCACCCAGCCCCAGCCCCACCGGTGCTCTGGCAGGGGACAAGGTCAGGAACTGAGACACATGTCAGGAAGAGAGCCCGCTCTGGGATGGGGTGAGGGTTTCCTCTTCCCAGCAACCTACCGTGGGTCTGAAAGTGAAAGTGAAGTCGCTCAGTCGTGTCAGACTCTTTGCAACCCCATGGACTGTAGCCTACGAGGCTCCTCCATCCATGGAATTTTCCAGGCAAGAGTACTGGAATGGGTTGCCATTTCCTTTTCCGGGGGATCTCCCTGACCCAGGGATTGAACCCTGGTCTCCCACACTGCAGGCAGATGCTTTACCTTCCGAGCCACCAGGGAAGCCCATGGGTCTGAAGTTAGTATTAAATTGGTCTACAGATCACTTGCATGCAGGGTTGATCGCACAGTTCAATTTGGGGGATGAAAGATATGCCCAGTATCTCTGATCCTTTCCAAGCTCATTAGACACACGCACTCTACAAGCGGAACTCTGGCTTGGTGCGGGGAAACAAAAGTAGGGCGTGTCTGATTTTCCTTGAGCTCCCCTAGCCCTGTCCTGACCCACCAGAGGGTCACCCCACACCGGGTGTCTGTGCTAAGACCCAGAGGCAGCAGCATCTCTGTGGGGTTGGGAGGGCAACACGAAGCAAAGGCAGAAGCTGAGAGAACTTGTCAGGGAGGACTCATGATCGCTCGGTCCACCTTTCTTTAATTCAGAACAAAATTCCAAGGAGGTCACACAAACACAGTCGACTCAAAACAGCCAAGAGAAAGTGCCCTGTACTTTGCCCTAAAGGCAAAACAACAGCAGAAAAACAAACCAAAGCAGGGTCGGAACGGGGACAGGGTGGGAGGGATGCTATTTAGAAATACAAAGGAAGCAAGGAGAATCAGGGTTCTTCGAAGTCCTGGAGGTGGGAGCTGTGTCAGCTGCTACAGGAGACAGGCTTTCGTGAAGGTAATCACAGTCCTGAAACCTGTTCGACTTCCTAATACAAACTTAACCTTTGGGTCTGTGCGAACGGGCAGGTGAAATGAGAACATGAGGGAAAGAGTGCATTTCAGATGTATCAACAGTGATACCAATGAGCTCACTTGCAAAACAGAAAGAGGCTCACAGACTTAGAAAAGGAACTTACGGTTGCAGGGCTGGGTGGGGGAAGGGGTAGTTAAGGAGCCTGGGAAGTCATGTACACATGGCTACATTTAAAATGGATAACCAACAAGGAACTACTGTATAGCATGTGGAACTCTATCCAGTGTCATGTGGCAGCCTGGATGGGAGGGAGGTTGGGGGGGGGGGGGCTGGAGAATGAATACACGTATATGAAAGGCTGAATCCCTTTGCTGTTTACTTGAAACTATCAAAACATTGTTAATCAGCTATACCCCAATACAAAATTAAAAGTTTAAAGTTTGAAAAAAAAGAGTGTGTTTCATCTGTTCAACTGCTCTCCTCAGATTGCTATTTGTTGTTATTGCTTAGTTGCTCAGTCTTAGTCTGACTCTTTTGACACCCCACGAACTGTAGCCCACCAGGCTCCTCTGCCCAGGGGATTCTCCAGGCAAGAATACTGGGGTGGGTTGCCATTTCCTTCTCCAGGGGATCTTCCTGACCCAGGGATTGAACCCAGGTCTCCTGCACTGGCAGGAGGATTCTTTATCACTGAGCCACCAGGAAAGCCCAAGATTGATACAGATTCTACAGTAATAAGAATAATTAAGGCCATGTACTGGTCTCTGCTTCCCAGGGGGCTCAGTGATAAAGAATCCGTCTGCCATTGCAGGAGGTGAGGGTTTGATCCCTGCGTCGGGAAGATTCCCAGGAGAAGGAAATGGCAACCCACTCCAGTGTTCTTGCCTGGAGAATTCCATGGACAGAGGAGCCTGGCGGGCTGCAGCCCATAGAGTGGTAAAGAGTCAGACACGACTGGGCGACTGAGCATGAATGTGTGTGCGTGTCTCTGCTGGCTTTTTACCCCGTCCACTTTCACACATTATTGCAACTCACTCACTCATTATTGCAAACTAACTCACCTGCTGGACCGTGAGCTCTGAGAGGGCTAGAACAGTGTGTTTTCATATTTTAACCCCACTGTTCACCACAGCGCTCGGTGCAAGTAAGCACCTATCAAGCAGGAAGCAAAGAGATGTCTAGGGGACTGGGGAGAGCTTGGAGGATGCATAGCGGATATGTGTTGCCTCCAGCCTTCTTTTTTGTGAGGCAATCCAAGTACTGTGCAGTCTGAGAACAAATGGGAGAAGCAGGGATGGGCAAGGTCATAGCACCATGCCCTGTGAGCAGCAGTTCTAGGTCGATGTGCTAAACGCGTGCTCGCAAACTAGAAAGCAAGGGTGTCAAAACATGCGTGTGTGCGTGCTAAGCAGCTTCAGTCACGTCCGAATCTTTGTGACCCTATGGGATGATAGTAGCCCGCCAGGCTCCTCTGTTCATGGGATTCTCCAGACAAGAATACTGGAGTGGGTTGCCATTTCCTCCCCCAGGGGATCGTTCCGATTCAGGGATCAAACCCATGTCTTTTATGTCTCCTGCATGGGCAGGCGGGTTCTTTACCACTAGCACCATCTGGAAAGCCACATGGCAACTGAACATTCACTACAGCAGGTCAAGGCGTATGATAGCATCGTGGGTTTAGAGACAAGAGATAAAAACCCCCTGACTAAGGATTTTAAGTGTGAATCAAACAGCGATAGTTCAAGGCAGAGCTCCAGGCCCAGTAAGGCATCGCAACATTAACTGGGACACCACACTGGACAGGCCAATTGATTTATGATGGTTATTTCTCTGGGGGCACTGGGTTGCTGACTCACTGGATACAGAGCTTTAGGCAGCAAGACTGATGTTAGATCACACCCCCTGGAAAGGACTGGGGTCTTAACTGTCCTTGGAGATCCCCTTCCAATTCTCCTGCATGTTCATTCTCTCGCTCCAACCCACGGGCCGTTAACCACGCTCAAGCCTCTTTTCTTTGTTGTTGGTTTAATCACTAAGTCGTGTCCGACTCTTTTGTGACTTCAAGGGCTTTCCCAGGCAAGGATACTGGAGTGAGTGCCATTTCCTTCTCCAGGGGATCTTCCCGACCAACTGATCAAACTCAAGTCTCCTGGTTGGCAGAGAGATTCTTTACCACTGGGCCACAAGGGAAGCCCATCTCTCTTCTGTTAAAGGAAATAAATAAACCAATCAACAGAGAAGCAAACGGGCTTGCCTTCCTGCAGCCGCAGTTGGCTGGACAACTGAAGCCACGTCTTCTCTTCCCTCTCACTCCTCTTGTGAGTCCCCCGCGCTGTGTTTCTCTCCTGCTCGTGACGATGGTGTCACTGTTGCTCACGCTACAGGACAGGTTCATGCGGCTCCTGCACGCCCTCTGCTGCGCCCTCGTCACTGACCGCTGCTCTTCCTCGACACGCCTTCCACGGTGACGCCCTCCACCCGGCTTCCTTCTGCCTCTCCTCCACGGACTTCTCCTCCGGCTCCTCCAACTTTCTGGAATGCTGGTGCTCCTCCTGCGTTTCCTGGGTGCTCGCCTATCATGCTGCCTACCCTCCTTGGGCCACCCATTCTCTTGTCCTCAACACCGATGCAAATGATACCCAAATCTACATTTGGCCCCAATTTCTATCCAACTGCCATACCTAAGTACCTATGCTATTTCCTGAACACCCCTCCTTGGCTATTAGTGGGCTGAAATAGGCCACTTTTATTCTGTCATTAGAAGGCAGTTTGATTTGAAGGACCAAAATGAAGCTGACAAGGGCCAAAATGACACGGGTTTCCCAGGAAGCTCAATGGTAGAGTCTGCCTGCAACGCAGGAGACGCAGGAGTCTTGAGTTTGATCTCTGGGTCAGGAAGGTCCTAGGGATGGGTGACATGACAACCCACTCCAGCATTCTTGCCTAGAAGATTTCATGGACAGAGGAGCCTGGTGGGCTACAATCCATGGGGTCACGAAGAGTCAGACACGACGAGTGACTGAGCACTGAAAATGAGATGCAGAAAAATGTATGACAGGTGAAAAGCTGACTTGACGATCATATCATGGCTAAATTTAAAAACCACAAAAATTTTTTCAGAAAATATTGGGTTAGGTTAAAAAAGAAAAGCAAACTACTGTGGACAATAGCTAAATCAGCAAATGGTAAAATAAATAAATAAATAAATATATAGTTTACAAATTAATGAAAAATCAAAAAGACTTGATTAAAGTCTGTGTATACTTGTAAAAGAATGAAACTAGATCACTTTCTAACACCGCACACAAAAATAAACTCAAAATGGATTAAAGATCTAAATGTAAGACCAGAAACTATAAAACTCCTAGAGGAGAATGTAGGCAAAACTCTCCCCGACATAAATCACAGCAGGATCCTCTATGATCCACCTCCCAGAATTCTGGAAATAAAAGCAAAAATAAACAAATGGGATCTAATTAAAATTAAAAGCTTCTGCACAACAAAGGAAAATATAAGCAAGGTTAAAAGACAGCCTTCTGAATGGGAGAAAATAATAGCAAATGAAGCAACTGACAAACAACTAATCTCAAAAATATACAAGCAACTTATGCAGCTCAATTCCAGAAAAATAAACGGCCCAATCAAAAAATGGGCCAAAGAACTAAATAGATATTTCTCCAAAGAAGACATACGGATGGCTAACAAACACATGAAAAGATGCTCAACATCACTCATTATTAGAAAAATGCAAATCAAAACCACAATGAGGTACCACTTCACACCAGTCAGAATGTCTGCGATCCAAAAATCTGCAAGCAATAAATGCTGGAGAGGGTGTGCAGAAAAGGGAACCCTCCTACACTGTTGGTGGGAATGCAAACTAGTACAGCCACTATGGAGAACAGTGTGGAGATTCCTTAAAAAATTACAAATAGAACTACCTTATGACCCAGCAATCCCACTGCTGGGCATACACACCAAGGAAACCAGAATTGAAAGAGACACATGTACCCCAATGTTCATCACAGCATTGTTTATAATAGCCAGGACATGGAAGCAACCTAGATGTCCATCAGCAGATGAATGGATAAGAAAGCTGTGGTACATATACACAATGCAGTATTACTCAGCCGTTAAAAAGAATTCATTTGAATCAGTTCTGATGAGATGGATGAAACTGGAGCCGATTATACAGAGTGAAGTAAGCCAGAAAGAAAAACACCAATACAGTATACTAACACATATATATGGAATTTAGAAAGATGGCAATGATGACCCTGTATGCAAGACAACAAAAAAGACACAGATGTGTATAGCGGACTTTGGGACTCAGAGGGAGAGGGAGAGGGTGGGATGATTTGGGAGAATGGCATTGAAACATGTATACTATCATGTAAGAATCGAATCACCAGTCTATGTCTGACGCAGGATACAGCATGCTTGGGGCTGGTGCATGGGGATGACCCAGAGGGATGTTGTGGCGAGGGAGGTGGGAGGGGGGTTCATGTTGGGATCGCATGTACACCCGTGGTGGATTCAGGTCAATGTATGTTGAAACCAATACAGTATTGTAAAGTAAAATAAAGTTAAAAAATAAATAAATAAAGTCTGTGTATATAAAAATTTGGCATGGTAAAAAAAAAAAAAAGTGGACCTAAAAGGAATCTTGCCATAGAAAAAACTACGATCTATAAAAATTTGACAGTGATGAAGAAAAAGAGGTAGAAAAATCATATCTTCCTTATGAAAGGTACATGAGAAAGATTTTATCCTGATGCAAATAATATTGGTAAGATGAAAATGAAAGTAGAAACCAGTGGAAACAGTTGTAATACGCTACAGAGAAAGTGGATCAAGGAATTAAATCGCCTCCACGGCATTCACAGAATTCATCAGTGTTGATATCATCGTAACAGAAGTGTTTACATTCCAGAACAAACCCCATCAGGGTCTAAATATACAAGAGCTGAAAACGATGAAGTCAAAATGTCCCACGCTCCCTCGTGGGTTCTTCAAACCCCACAGTTTTCAAACAGGACTCTCTTTTCCTCCCCCACTTACATCCCTCATCCTTTCTTCTCCCTCACTCCCCTCCCCGCCCTCTCACCATATCTGATCACATCCTGCCTTTTCTGACTCCTAAAGGAAAAGGAAAGGAAAGTGAAGTCGCTTAGTCGTGTCTGACTCTTTGCGACCCCATGGACTGTAGCCGACTAGGCTCCTCGGTCCATGGGATTCTCCAGGCAAGCGTACTGGAATAGGTTGCCATTTCCTTCTCCAGGGCATCTTCCTAACCCAGGGAACAAATCTGGGTCTCCCGCATTGAAGACGGACGCTTTACTGTCTGAGCCACCAGGGAAGCTTTCTGGCTCCTAAATGTCCCTCGATGTGTTCCCATCTCTCCATCCCCACTATGATTGCTGCTCTGGAAGCCACAGCACTTCAGCACAGCAGCCTCTTAACTGGTCCTCTTGGTTTCCGAGACTATGGTAAACCACTCCCACTCACTGGACGGCGGGAGAGCTTTCTAAATGTCTCATCTGATCACACATTCATCACAGGTTCCCTCTGCCTCGTGCCTGGCACGCAGGGGCCCTCGTGGGTTTCTACATCTCCATCCTCAACCCCACATCCACTGGTCAACAACGGCTCTCTCTGCGTCCTGACCTGCCATCTTCTCTCTGATGCAAGTGCAGTTCACGTTATCCACTTAGACCTCAAATCCTGCTGCCCTCACCCAAACCCAAGAATCCGTGTGCTAGGGAATTCCTACATGTCCTTCAAGAATGACATTGCAGTTGCTTGTTTTCTTGTCCAATAAATCATAAAGTTCTCAGGGGAGAATCATGCCTCATTCACCACTGTATTCTTAGTACAGAGTATAGTGGCCTATGTGTAATAGGAGCCCTCTCTATGTGATGGTCAAACAGAAGGACGGATCCTATTTAATCATCGCAACAATCCTGCACAGCAGGCATTACTGCCTTTACTGAAGGAAGCACAAAGGAGTCAGCTAACTTGTCCAAGCTTCCACGGAAAGTAAACAGCAGTTAAGGCTAAACCTATTACAGTTTACCCATAAAGTGCATCTTCTTTTTATTCCATCATGCAGTGTCTTTGTTCCAAATTGGGTCTAGTTCCAAACTGGGAAAGGAGTAGGTCAAGGCTATATATTGTCACCCTGTTTATTTAACTTATATGCAGAGTACATCATGAGAAATGCCGGGCTGGATGAAGCACAAGTTGGAATCAAGACTGCTGGGAGAAATATCAGTAACCTCAGATATGCAGAAGACACCACCCTATGGCAGAAAGTGAAGAAGAACTAGAGTCTCTTGTGAAAGTGAAAGAGGAGAGTGAAAAAGCTGGCTTAAAATTCAACATTCAAAAAACGAAGATCATGGCATATGGTCCCATCACTATTTCCCATACAGCAAATAGATGGAGAAACAATGGAAACAGTGAGAGAATTTTTCTTCGGCTCCAAAATCACTGCAGATGATACTGCAGCCATGAAATCAAAAGATGCATGCTCCTTGGAAGAAAAGCTATGACCAACCTAGACAGCATATTAAAAAACAGAGACATTACTTTGCCGACAAAGGTCTAAGTCAAAGCTACAGTTTTTCTAGTAGTCATGTATGGATGTGAGAGTTGGACTCTAAAGAAAGCTGAGTGCCAAAGAATTGATGCTTTTGAACTGTGGTGTTGGAGAAGACTCTTGACAGTCCCTTGGACTGCAAGGAGATCCAACCAGTCCATCCTAAAGGAAACCAGTCCTGACTATTCATTTGAAGGACTGATGCTTAAGCTGAAGCTCCAATACTTTGGCTACCTGATGCAAAGAATTGACTCATTGGAAAATATCCTGATGCTGGGAAAGATTGAAGGCTGGAGGAGAATGGGACGACAGAGGATGAGATGGTTGGATGGCACCACTGACATCATGGACATGAATTTGAGCAAGCTCCGGGAGTTGGTGATGGACAGGGAAACCTGGAGTGCTGCAGTCTACCGGGTCACAAAGAGTCAGAGACGACTGAGCGACTGAACTGACTGACTGTCTTCGAATTAGATGCAAACAAAATACAGACAAGGAGACACAATTCCTACAGATATGGTGTTGAGAGTCGACAGGAGAGCAACGCATTAAAAAATGACAGGGCAGGGCTTCCCTGGTGGCCCAGTGGTAAAGAATCCAGTTGCCAGTGTAGGAGACACGAGTTCGATCCCTGATCCGGGAAGATTCCACAAACCACAGAACCCGTGTGCCACAACTACTGAGCCTGTGCTTTAGAGCCTGTGCTCCACAACAAGAGAAGCCACTGCAACACGAAGCCCACGAACGACAACTAGAGAGAGCCATCACTGAGCCCCAGCTCTCTGAACCTTGAGACAGGCCCGCGCAGCAACAAAGAGCCAGCACAGCCAAGTAAGCAAGTAAAATTACTAAAAACAAGTAACAATGCAGTCGCAGGTGCATGGGTAATAGGTACATACAGAAAACAGACTGGCCACGGGGAAAGGGGAGGTTCGGAAAGACTGGGAGGAGGGATATTCCAACTAGGGTTTAAAGGATGACTGAGAGCTTGACTGTCAAAGCTGAGAAGCAAACCCTTGGGCAGATGTAGGAAACGAGTTTAGTTTTCTCATATACTGGTTGCTGCATCATAATAAGCTTAAGAAATTTATATTCCCTCCAAGTGTCATTTAGATGACAAAGCACCCAATGCCAGCATTTTGACATTTCAAAACACTGAAGTGATTAAACGTGTAAGAGGGTACGTGCCAGCGGAGGTGATTTCTCGGAAGTGTCAGGCACAACGCTGGAAGCCGCTTTGCCGGACACTGCCAGGGTCCTCGGGCAGGCCATCATGAACACATGTCCTCGTGTCGTGCACCTCGTCAACCTATTCTGCTGTGTTCCAAGTGCTAATTAAAATTGTACACTGCCTGCCAAAGGAAAAGTGCTTATATTAAAACAATGTGTCTAAATTAAATGGCTCCAAACAGCCTGATTCCAAGTTGACGTACAGTTCTTACCCCACCCCAGAACTGCCGGGGGGAGAGGGGTAAGACTCAGACATAACATTTAATAGTGTTCTTTCTGATATTTATAATTACTCAAAATAATCTAGAGCTTTAATGTTCCAAAGAGCAACCTCCAAGCTGTCATCCCACTTTATTCTTTCAATACACTGAAAGATTTGGGGCTTGGAGGTGAAATGTGATATTCTCTATGTAAAGAATACATTGCTTATCATTAAATTGCCCCTGTGATTCCCTGTCAAATACCTAATCCTTTGTCTCCTAGCCAAACAAAACAAAACACATCTTTAAGAAATATTTGTTCTGTAAACATACTGTGATAAATCTTCAGAAAAAAAGATGTCAGTAAAAGTTAACCAGGTATGAGACTTGGACTTTGAGAATAAGACTTGTTGTTGTTGTTCAGGGGCTAAGTCAAGTCCCACTCTTTGCGATCCCATGGACTGTAGCACACCAGGCTCCTCTGTCCTCCACTATTTCCTGGAATAAAACTTAATACATAGTAAACAGGGGCTGCCCCGATGGGTCAGTGGTAAAAGAATCCACCTGGAACACAGGAGACTCGGGTTCGATCCCTGAGTTGGGAGGACCCCTCGAAAGAGGAAATGGCAACCCACGCCATTACTCTTGCCTGGAGAATCCCATGGACAAGGGAGCCTGGTTTAGCCCTGGAAACAAACTCAGTCTTGAACCTCTACTCAAACACTGCATTTTCCTGCCTTGCTCCCTCCGCCCGTGCTGTTCCATCTGCCCATTAAGGCCTTTTTAGCCACCTCCCTCTGCCCCATTTTCCACCTGACAAACACATCTTCCAGGTGAAGTTGCTCAGTCATGTCCAACTCTTTGCAACCACTTGGACTGTAGCCCACCAGGCTCCTCCATCCATGGAATTTGCCAGGCAAGAATACTGGAGTGGGTTGCCATTGCCTTCTCCAGGAAATCTTCCTGACCCAGGGATCGAACTAGGGTCTCCCGCATTGCAGGTAGACTCTTTACCAGCTGAGCCACCAGGGCATCATCCAAGACCTGTTCAAAAGCCACTTGCTTCTAAACTGTCCTGCCCGCCCCGGCCTACCCCCTGCACCCCTCGCAGAATTATTCCATCTCCCCTCTGAACTACCACAGCACTTCATTCATTCCTCTACAGTGATACTTACCATGTGTGTGTGTGCGTGCTTAGTTGCTTCAGCCTTTTCTCTTTGCAACACTATGGACTGTAGCTCACCAGGCTCCTCTATCCATGAGATTCAGCAGACAAGAATACTGGAGGGGTTGTCATGCCCTCCTCTAAGGGATCCTCCTGACCCAGGGATTGAACCAGTGTTCCCTGCATTGCAGATGATTCTTTACTCACTGAGCCACGGTGGCTCAGCCATCAGGGAAGCCCTGATACTTATCATACTGCACTTACTTGCAGACAGGAAACACATGTCATTTGTCGTTGTTACTCTTGGGTTCTGTATAGTAACCGACACCAAAAACACTCAACGAACCTTTGCTGAATAGGAAATACTGAAGTCTGTGGATTAAAGGTAAGCAATTTAAGATAAGCATTATAATTTAGAATAGGGAACTTGACTTCATCAGAAGAAAAATAACATTACAAGCTTTATGCTAAGTCGACATTTAAATTCAACCTAAAATACCCTAAAGAGGTATTCATACTTAAAACCTCCTAAGTCTAAAACTGAAAGGAAACTTCAAGAAAATATAGCCCGTCCCCTGCTATCAAAGAATTAAGACCCAGAGCTCATCCCAAGGATGACTAGTAACGTCCTCAGACACAGTGAAGATCTTTCCTAGCCTACTGCCATCACTTGATGTTAGACTGTACTTGTCCTATCCTTGCACTAAGTTGCTTCAGTCACGTCTGACTCTTTGCAACGCTATGGACTGCAGCCTGCCAGGCTCCTCTGTCCATAGGATTCTCCAGAAAAAAATACTGGAGTGGGTTGTTAAGCCCTCCTCCAGAGGATCTTCCCAACCCAGGGATCGAACCTGTGTCTCCTACGTCTCCTGCATTTGCAGGCAGGTTCTTTACCTGAGAAGCCAGTGGGAAAGCCAGATTGTAAAATCTGTGCTGTGCTCAGTCACTCAGTCATGTCCAGCTCTTTGTGAGCCTATGGACTGTAGCCCACCAGGCTCCTCTGTCCAGGGGATTCTCTAGGCAAGAATACTGGAGTGGGTTGCCATGCCCTCCTCCAAGGGATCTTCCCAACCCAGGGATTGAACCCAGGTCTCCCACACTGCAGGCGGATTTTTTACCATCTGAGCCACTAGGAATGCCTTTGTAAGGTCTAGTCCCGAATAAAGATGCCACCCACTCTGGTACAGAAGCAAAACAGATTGTTTTGAGAAAGCCATCAGCTAGCTAGAAACAAATGCTTGCATGGATGCATCCACCTGTGTGTTTATACAAGTCCCTTAAAAATCAACGGACACTGCCTATCTGAAAGTTTAAAAATTACAGATTCTGAAAAAACAAAACACTGCTAATATATTGTTTTTAAAAATACAACTTAACAATCCCCACAAATACATAGAAAATGATTTGCTTTCAAGAGAAAAGCCAATTATACTACTCTCCATAAAACAGAACATTGTCTATAAAATACCAGTGAAGGGACCATATTGTACCAATTAGGCTTCTCTACGGAACGTTATTACAATATTAGAAGGAAAGGAAACAAATGGCTGGAGATTTAGAATGAATATTAAGTTGCCCAAACTCACCAGAATCAACTTATTTTTGAACCTGTAATTACTTAGTACAAGAATGATTTTATTGTCTGCACTAAGATAAACTGGAAACTGTGAAAGAGAATAAGCTTGTAAAAACAAACTCAGATTGCATGAAACTTAACAATATCTAGAAAAAGGATATCTAGCTAACCATGTCAGATCATAAATTCCAGAGTGATACATATTAAAACTGAATAAAATAATAAAAATAGCTTGCAGGACTAGAAATGAATTTTTATTTGTATATCGTGTTACCACAGAGCTAAGAATATGGACAAAAGGTCACAGGTAAAGTCAAAAGATGAAAAACAATGACCAGCCTCTGATTTAGCTTGTTTCCGTAGCAATCAGATATTTATGTGTGAATTCCCCATGCCACGTTTGTAACCCCAGCATATATCTGTCATCGGGCATATGCACAAGGCAATGTGAATTAATACTAGTATCACCTTGGGCAAAGCATAATTAGGAGGATAAAACTGTCCCAAGAAAGTAATGCTCAATGCCCAAGAAAGTAAAGCCACAAGACGTTTTCTTTTTATTGCTGTTTTGAAGAACTATTAATAATAATGTTTTTCTCCATGAAACTGTACACCTAAGTTATTTATTAAGCATTCATATGGAAGATAAGGAGGTAAAAGTTGTGCAGTATTTGAAATTGATACTAAATTAGCAAAATATCAGAAACAACAAAAGGATTTTACATATAAACGTAAATTTAGAATATTGAAAAGGAGATTACGATAGATGTTTATAAAGAAGCAATTTGAAAATTCAAGGCCTTAAACTCATACAGACATATTTCTAAAGCCTGGATAGCAAAAACCCTTTTAAAAGGATTATTTTGAGACTATTATTTTGGTATCAAAAACCAAAAAGAGATAAATACTTGGGTTTGCATAAGAAGAGGCAAAATTTAAATAATCGATGTTAGTAAGACCCAAGGGGTACATTCACTTCTAACTATATCAGAAACAAAGAGGAGAAATGGAAAAAAAAATGTTAGAATGGAAATGCTGATCCATGAGCAGAAGGGAAGTGAACTACAAGGGTAGGACTGCATGATCACAGCCGAAAAGAACTTAAAATGGCGTGGAAGTAAAGAGAAACTGTACTCAGTTCTTTTGATCCAAGACAGCTCAACCAGAGACACTAAAAGAAAGAAAAATTGTCCTAAATAGCATGTGAGGTCTTCTGACTACCAACTACGACTCGGTAACTGGCCAGAAGAAGCAATAAATAACTCACCACCAGGGAATAATGGAAACAGGACAATAAAAACAAAAAAATTCTGAAAGGCAAAATCCAAAAGGGCTAGCAACATGGACCAAGTGATACATAAAACCTTCTCTGCTGCATGATTCCTAAAATTAAAACCTTTGGTAGCTAGAATCCTAATGAAGGATTTAGACAGTTATCAACAGTTCAGTCTGCAAATGGATTCTTGTTAATTAACTAAATGATTAAAACCACACTAAACACGTCTGTTTTTTTAATCAGGAAAATGAAAAATGAACAATGCTTTTCTCCTCAAAGAGAGAACTCTGGACTGTAGTTTGCTAAGCCATCACCATGGTCTCTCCCATCAGTATTTCAGAATTTTCCAGAAATTTAAAATTTAATATGAAACAAACCTTATAACTGATCATGAATAAAAGGTCTCATTAGCCAATAAAATATGGATTTATGTTTATACACTTTTATTACATAAACAGAACCTACTTTTAGGTCTTCAGAACAGAGTGTCTTTTATAAAGCATCTCTTGTAACAAAATAGTAGATCCTGTTTAAAATGGTTTGAGTCCTATATTCTTGTGCCAGAAAAAAGCTTTTAGAAATAAGATTTTGCTCGTGACCATTTTAGTTAAGTTGTAACAGGTACATTAGAATCAAAGGCACATTATTCAATTTGTGCTACATCTTCCAGAAACAAACTGAGTTGATGTTCTTTAGAAATTCATGGAATAAAGCCCAGCCGGGATAAAACACAATAAGTATCAGTCCAAAAATGATTACTGAAGATAGGAAATATTATTACTGAAACTCAGAGATTCAATAAACTCACATAAATTTACTGCAAAGCCTCGCTCTGGGGCCCATAGTATATTTTATTTCTTTAGAACATCAGTTGCAAAACTGCTCGGATTTTTTTAAAAAATCAATTCATACTTTTTTCTCAGAAAGAAAATGGCAGAGGAACTAACTTCAGTACTACATTTTGTGAATTAGATCCATGGTATTTATGGTTGAAAGAATAGAAGTCATGTATTGCTGAAATGAACTTCAACTGGGAAATGCAGAATTCTTTTCAACTGTACTCTATTCAGTGGTTGAATCTATACTACCAAAATGAATGTTATAGCAGTAATCATCTCAAATACTGGGTTGGGCCAAAAAGTTCATTTGGGTTTTTTGTAAGATGTTATTAATAAAAACCCAAACGAACTTTTTGGCCAACCCAATACCTTTTCAGTTGCTGTTCAATGCCACCTTCAAGCAGTATTCTTAGACTTACGTATGCACGGGTCCAGTAAGGGAAATTTATAAATGTACAAAAGTAATGGGGTTAGGTGGAGAAGGCAATGGCACCCCACTCCAGTACTCTTGCCTGGAAAATCCCATGGACGGAGGAGCCTGGTAGGCTGCAGTCCATGGGGTCGCTAAGAGTTGGATACGACTGAGCGACTTCCCTTTCACTTTTCACTTTCATGCATTGGAAAAGGAAATGGCAACCCACTCCAGTGTTCTTGCCTGAAGAATCCCAGGGAAGGTGGAGCCTGATGGGCTGCCGTTTATGGGGTCGCACAGAGTCGGACACGACTGAAGCGACTTAGCAGCAGCAATGGGGTTAGGACTGGAAAGGTCAGGGGAACCATCCGTTCTCACACACAGGGATGAAGAAGTGATGCTTAGATCATGAAGAAGGGACATTAAAGATAACACACCTTTGATGTGCTATCAACAAAGTTGTGTGTCTGCATGCTCAATCTCTAAGTCACGTCCGACTCTTTGTGACCCCATGGACTGCAACCTGCCACACTCCTCTGTCCATGGGATTTCCCAGGCAAGAATACTGAAGTGGGTAGCCGTTTCCTTCTACAGTGGATCTTTCCTGACCCAGGGATGGAACCCACATCTCCTGTATTGGCAGGTGGGTTCTTTACCCACTGAGCCACCAGGGAAGCCTCTACCAATAAAGTTACTGCATTTGAAATCCCTGCATTCAACTTTTAGGGCTGATTACAAAATAATTCTATAACTAAGGATTTCATACCTTTCTACAAATCTTGAGAGTGTAGGCAAATATCTAGCTTTTTATAATCCAGGGGTCCAAGAATCTGCAAAGGGTTAGGAAGGATTTTATCACAAAATTCTACAAGAGGACACAAGGGTAATCTAGTGTAATGCTTTACAGGGGAGAAAATGAAACATAGAGATGTCACATGTGTCATCGTAGGTCAAAAGACTCTGATGGGAGAGCTAAAGTCCCGGCTTCTCCAGATTCAGGGTCCTTTTCAATTAGCAAAGCACATGGTGTTTTTGTTACTCGGGAAAAGTATATGGAGCTAATTTCAAACATATTTTAGGGGCAATATACCAG
This sequence comes from Capricornis sumatraensis, assembly GCF_032405125.1. Taxonomy (NCBI): domain Eukaryota; kingdom Metazoa; phylum Chordata; class Mammalia; order Artiodactyla; family Bovidae; genus Capricornis; species Capricornis sumatraensis. The sequence goes on along the minus strand of NC_091075.1, from coordinate 113,724,312 downwards.
AAATATTATCAAGAGGTAAGTTGCTTTGACCTACTCAGTCTAAACAAAAAGAAGCATTCAAAGTTAGCACTAAGGAGGAACAAAAAGGAAAATTTTTTTTGTTTTTTTAGCTCCTACTATTGTGTAGGTATTGCCCCATTTACCAGTGAAAAATACTGAGAACCTGAGTTTACAGACCTCATAAGAAAATTTTCTGGAGCTTGAACCCATGGTTCATATACAATGTGTTCAATGTATTTTCTATAGTCATAAAATCAGTTATTAAACATTTATTAAAAATGAAGTCATGTGATTTATTTTCTCAACTATATACACTATTCACCCAATTTTCATTCTTTTTAAAAACATTTTGTGTTTTGCTCTTTTCAAAATACAGCAGCTACATGGTAGATATTACCACCATTAGGTAAAGGTTACACAGTTAAGAATATGTGCAGCAATTTACAAGCTCTTGATTGAATTTATATTATCAGTTATGTGTACATATTAAAATACAATATGAATGTATAAATCCCTTAAGAAGTTTCTCCACTCCTTCAATCGTTTCCTTTCTGTACTGTTTACATGTAATGACTATTCTCAGCTTCTCATTCTTGCCCATTACTTTCCTCTGTTGAAACCATTACCCACCAATGAATTCTTTCTTTCACTAGTAGTTAATACAGTGACATGTTAACAGCATACCATCTAATTGTTTGTTGAATTAATGTTTTAAGTTCAATTCCTGTAGCTTATTGTCAACCAGATCCTGCTTTTAACTTATGCCTTAACTCAAAATGCCTTTTGATGTGTCTTTAATGGTGAGGGTTATCATGTCTTTTTTGAACTACTCCTATTATTTCCTAACAGTAGCATTATAAATCTGAGCGTATACCTTTTGTTCTGCAACTGATAAAGAAAACATTATATTTTAACTTCTATTTATTGTTCACATAGAACGGTTTCTATGCTCTATAACTATTTAAGATGATGTGTAACTTGCCTTTTTGATGATACAGAATACCTATTTGACAATACCTTTTTCCTGGATTCTGAAATTCTGACAATGGGTTTAATGAATGCAAACTTTTCATGTATAAGAAGATATTTGACTAATTATCAATACCTAGACAAGGAAAGAATAGTGTTAACTGAAAAATTTATTTAATGTTCATTTCAAAATGCTTTTCATTTTCTTTTCGGCCATGCCGAGTAGCATGTGGGATCTTACTTCCCGGATCAGGGATTGAATACAAGCCCCTTGCATTGGAAGCACAGAGTGTAACCACTGGACCACCATAGAAGTCCCTCAAGAATGCTTTTTATCATGTTCCACTTCAAGATGGGTTTGTTTGAAATGGTGCAATTTCACAAAACATCAGAGAAAATAATGTATCGCCAGTAAAAAGATCCACTTGGTGAAAAGTTATCAGAGTTTCAGCTTTCCTGTTTCTGGTTAGGTCGTCTGCTGAAACACCTTCACACCTGGCCTGGACACAAGACTCCCTCCCTTTGCTGACCACTTTAAAGGACAAAGATGGCCTTTAGAACACCCTGTCTTCTTTAGGCCCTTACAGAACAAGAGAGAAATCCATTCCTACAACTGCTGCCTTAGGAAACAGGCCTTACAATTCCTTCCCTTCCAGCTCCTGTGGAGTTAAAAGCAGGGCCCATCAGCCAGTAAAGGTGGTGAGACAGGAATTGGGAACTGACAGCCACAAGCAGTAAAAGCTTCCTTCCTCCTGGACAATCGGTAAATAATACAACAGGATGGTTTTACTCTATCAAAGATCAGAGAATAACAGAATTTGAGCCTTAAGGAATCTCAGAGGCCACAGTTTTCAGTACCTTTTGATTTTCAAAATAATTCTAAAGATTTGATCAGAGCACTTGTTTTTGACTGATTTCTTAACTCAGTTTTGACAGATGTAACCAAAGCAGGAGAATTTCGTGGTCACAGGGATGTTTAGAAATGTAATCTTCCCAACGGTTCCGTTTTCTGAAGAAGGATAAGGATGTTCCAAAGACATCAGTTCCTCCTTTCACTGGCGCCCGAGGGCCAGTTCCCATCTACCCGACCTCCCTGGTCGAGCTGGGTCCCTCGCCCCCTACCCCTCAACCTGCTCTTAAATCTGTGAGGCGGCTGTCCTCTCTGCATGGAGCCCAGAACAGCCCACTCTGAGTTCGCAACCAGGTGGGTACCCGCTGGCGACAACAGAACCCTCAAGGTCTCTGATGAACCACCACGAGGTCGATTCTTACTCTGTTCACACCCGCTTGTATCTATCAGGGCTTCCCCTGGTTGTTCAGACGGTAAAGCGTGTGGCCGTAATGCGGGATTCCCCGGTTCCATCCCTGGGTTGGGAAGATCCCCTGGAGAAGGAACAGCAACCCACTCCAGTCTTCTGGCCTGAATCCCACGGACAGAGGAGCCTGGTGGGCTACAGTAGTCCGTGGGGTCACAGAGTCGGACACGTCTTAAGTGACTTCACTTTTCTAGCTCTCCAGTTGAGGTCTAGGGAACTTCCAGACAACTTAACCTTAAGCGAAGAATTCCAGTTTTCCTTAATCAAAAGGGAACCCCCAGAGGCACAGGTTTTAGTTGGCAGACAAGAAACTGGCCGGCCACAAATCCCCCACCCCCTTAAACGGAGCGACCGGCCCCTTCCCGGAGTCTGGAGCATCCTGACTCCCAGCGGCGGCGGACACCGCGCTCGGTGCGGAGTCACACGCCCGAGCTGCCCAGGGCGGTCACCCCAAGTGAAGAGGGGGCGCCCCGGGTGATGAGCGAGGGCGGCCGAGAGCCGCATCCTAACCCTAACGCCGACAAGCGGCCTTAGGAGGTCCGCGGGCGCGGAAAAAAACAAACAAAAAAACGTAGAAAGCACCCGGCTCCTCGGGCGGAGTCCCCGGACCCGTGCCCTCCCCGCTCCGCACCCCCACCTGTTGGGCAGCAGCTCCGGGACACCTTCTGGCCCAAGTGCTTTGGAAACTGTCAACAACAACAACAACAACAAAACCCCAGAAGCCCGGGATGCGGACGGGCGAGCCTAACAATGCACAAGGGCGGGAGCCCGAGGAGCCGACCCGCGGGGCCGGCGATCATCTGGAGGCCGGCCCGCAGCGCCGCGGCCGCGCCAGCGGTGCCAAGACCGGGCGGGCGGCGGCGCCGGCGCACTCCGGGCACCGAGCCTGCAAAAGGGGCCCCGGGCGAGAGGCCGGCCACCTCGCAGACGGCGGGCAGCGGGCGCAGCAGCAGCGGCCGCCGCCGCCGCCCCGGGGCTCCTCGGCCGACCCTCCGGCCGCCGCCGCCGCCGCCGCGCTCGGCTTGCTCCCGCCGGGGCCCCGACCCGAGCCCCGGAGGCGCTCGCTCTCCGCGGCCGCGCGGCCCGGCGGCATGGAGCCCGGCGCGGCGCGGGAAGGCAGCGCGCGTCACGGCGACGGCAGGAAGAAGATGGCGGCGGCCGTGGCGGCGGCGGCGGCGGCCGCCTCCTCTCACGCGCCGCTGACGCCAATGGCGCGCGCCGGCCGGCGGGCCGCGGATGGCGGCGGCGGCGGCGGCGGCCCGGGCTCCGCTGAGGGGCGGGGCGAGGCGGGAAGGGGGCCGGCCGGAGGCGGAGGCCGGGCCGGCGCCTGGAGGGAGGCGGTGGGGACGGTTTGCTGTGCGCGGAACATGGCGGGCGTCGGCGACGCGGCCGCCCCGAGAGAAGGCGGCGCGGACGGCGCCGAGCGGGACGGCCGCGCTGAGGCGGAGCAGCCGGGCGGCGGCGGCGGCGGTCGCGGGCCCCCGCCGGCGCCTCAGCACACGGAGACGCTGGGCTTCTACGAGAGCGACCGGCGGCGGGAGCGGCGCCGCAGCCGCGCAGGTGAGAAGGGCGGGCGGGGAGGCGGGCGGCGCTAGGCCGCGGCCGCGGCGGCGAAGGGCGGCGAGAGGCGCCGCGCGGGACTCCGGCCGCGAGCTCCGGGGGTGGCTGGGCTTGGATGGGCGCGCGCGGAGCCGGCGCGGCTCCCGAGGCGCCGCGGCCGCCGACAGGCTCCTCGGGCGGGGCCGCCGGGCGATAAAACGCCCGCCCGGCCAGGTGCGTCCGAGAGACCGAGAGGGGCAGCGGCCGGGGGGCGTTCGTCCCCGCTCCCTTTTCCTGCTGCTTCTGAAAGGTCTTTATTTAAGACAAACAAACGAAACAGGGCGCCTGGGGTCTCCTCCCGCCTGGATAACGTGGGCGAGCATCTCACCCCCACCCCCGGCTCGAGCTCAAAACTGAGCAGCGCGAGGCTGGATTTCATTATCTGTGTGCCAAGGTGACTTCTGTTGTGTTTCCAGCGAACTTGAGTCATCCGAACCTGTTAACTTGCTCTCTAAATAATGTGTTCTTCTGCCGCAGATAACGCGGTGGTAATGGCAGTGAAGTTTCAGCCCTTCTGCCCAGGGTATAAATATTTAGCACTCCTGCACATGTTACCTGTGAACTTTTCCTAAACCGAAACTTAAGCCACTTTTAAAAAGAAAAGAAAAGAAAAGGCGTCTCTTGTGAATCCTCCTTTCAGTGACCGGTTTTTAAGGCTGTTGTTTTAGTATTGTTTCTTTCAGCTGTAGGATTTTATTCTTGTGCTCAGAAAGTTTTAAAAAGTTGCCTTTGTATTCATACTGCAGTTCTGTATGAGGCTCGAAAGAAGGGAAGACATTGAGGTGTATCATTGAATGTAGAGTGACCATAGCATTTTAATTCTTGGCGTAATTCTGAGTTTTGAAGATCAGTGGAGCCATAACTCCCTTTGAATTTCTTCCAACTACAAATTGTTTCAGCTCCACAGTAGGAGCTGCATTGGTCGTTATTTCCTGCAGTTCGTGCCAATAAATGTTTAAGTCGTAAGGCTTACTGTATCATTGGCTGTCCTTGTGTATGGAAGACTTGGAAGTCCTTTAGTGCTAACTTGGTCTGATCAAGTGAGATCGTGATTGATTTGCTAATTTTCAGAACTAGTATAGGTTAGCTTTTGTAGAGATCTTTATCTTTGAAAAATTAAATTGTCTGGTTAAGTTGCCAATTTAAACTTTTGCTTGGGAGAGTGTTTACTTTCTGAATTGGTCAGATCTGAGTAAGACAGAGGATTAAATCTCTCAGCTGTCTGTTTACTTACTTGGACTTGAAAATTAAAAGCACTCTGGTGCAAATAGAGAGCAATGTGGCCAGGTTTCACTGTAATTTTTTGAAATATTTATGAGTTTCAGGAAATTCAGCATTATAAATGTTGCTTGCACGCACAAAAAATGAAGTTGTCAGGAGCCTTTTGATGAGCACAGATGCTGGGACCCTTAGCCCCGTTTCCGTGGCCCTGCCCACCATCCCTCTGGATACCTGTAACCGTGAACTTCCACAGACTTCATGCCGCCCATGCATTCTTCCTCATCCTGGGTTACTGAGGGTGGTTTACCTAACATGTTTGAAGCTGGACTTTCAACTCAGAGTTGCGGAAAGTCGTTATCAGGGACACACTTGCGGCTCTGGTTGTTTGGGTAGTTAAGTGTTTCCCCAGTTCCAGCCGTTCAGTGGAGGTGAGATACGTGTGGCAGCTCTTGAGGATCAGAACTTAGGTGAGGGTCCCAGGAGGTCTCAGCTGGAGTCACCAGCCAGCGTTGTTCTGTCTTGGCCTCCACGTGGGCCCCTTGTCCTCTCTCCCGGGTGTCTGTCCCTCTCTGCTAGGCACACAGCTCTCGCCACTGCCAAAACCCACTCCCTAACTCTGATGCTGCTCTGGTCAAACTCTGCTCACTGGAGATTTGAAGTCTTGCAGTCATTCTGAAAGGCCCTGGGCTGCTCAAGTGCCTAGCACATTCACCCTGACCCTCTAGCATTGCTCCCTTCCGCTGCTCAGCATCCTTTCCTTCCTCTCCTGTCCAGAATTTAGAAAATTCTTCCCTAGGGGCTGCCCTGGGCCAGAGGGCCTTGGAGTGGCACCACCTAGGGTCCTGTGAGCAGCATTTCTTCCTGAGTCAGATGTCTCCCAAGACTGGATGCTTGCACTAAAGGTGTTACTTTGTCCATCCTTTATATGCTGGCGCTGCCTCTGCTTCTCTGGTCTTCCCTCCTTTCCTGCCAATTCAGGGCAACCTTTGTCTTGCCTTTTGAAAGTTGGAATTTTAGTGTCTTTGTGGCCTGAAGCATCAGTTAGTTCCAAAGTCCCCTTTATCATTTCTCCCAAGGAATGTAGGACTTTTATAAATTAGAAGTTTGTTGGCCTGTCCTAACCATCCGAGATCCTGTAAATGAACTTACAGATTAGGTGATTAGCCAGGCCCTCTCAGTCCACGTAAAATAATTCAGAACATAGTGTTTGAGGTCCCTAGTTTTATTTTGTACTTGTCTGTGTTTGTGTGTGTGTGCGTAGAAGGTATATGTGCGTTGGTTGGTATAGATACAGCTACATCAAGGGTAACGTTTGTTCTTCGCCCTTAAACTCTTGTAATCATTTCATTCACTGAACTCCCTCTGAGTCGTGAGTAGCCTGGTGGTGGGCTGAGACTTTTCTCAGGTGCTGGTACTTAAATCCTAACATGGTTAGAAGTGGCTAGTTCACTCCTCACTCCCAGTTTTGTTCTCTTTCTCATGACGGCCGCTGTGTATTTCTTCCACCGTTGCCTCATATGGTCCTCTGTCTTGAACTCTGGTGGATATATTTATTAGTCAGCACGAACTGCAGATTCATCTCTTCTTTTTTTCTTCTTAAAAAATATGTATTAATGTGTACACTTAAGAATAGTTAATGGTAACATTTATGTATATTTTACTGCAATAAAAATAAATTTAAAAATTAAAATATGACCAACATCTATTGTCGTTTTTGCTATAAGACCAGATAATAAGTACACATTGCTGGGGCTTCCCTAGTGATCCAGTGGTTTCAGGACTCCACGCCTTCACTGCCAAAGGCATGGGTTTGATCCCTGAACAGGGAGCCAAGATCCTGCCAGCCAGGAGGTTCCCACCCGCCTCACCACCACTCACCCAACCCCGCCACGCCACCAAAAAAAAGTACATGTTGCTATGTTTCCCTGCTTGTTCCCCACCTCACTGCTCTGCAGAAGTTCTAAGTGGTCGAGTTTCTGTATAATCCTGTTCCTATTTAGGAATCTAGGTCCAGCAAGTCAACTTTGGACTAAGCGTTGTGCAATCCGTTCTTGGCTTATTTCGGTGGCTGAATTGCTTTGTAGACTCTGTGCTTGCCTAATCTACTTGGCTCTGTTTCATAACTCCACCACTCAGTGGCTTAGTATCCGCAGTATCTAAGTTGGCTCTAAAGACTGGAGACTTAACAATGGAAGCCCTGGTGTAGAATAAACGCAGCTTCTACTGGTGAAGACGAAGCAGTGACTATATAATGCAGGTACTGGAGTATGTATAGGAGCAGGTGTTGCTTATAGAGCAAAAGAGCTTGGAGTAGGGTATGGGTGAACATCCAGGTTTCTGACTGTAAATGGCCCCAGTGCCGTGGGGCCCATTTCGTTCCTTTCTCAGTGGTGACTCTTCACTTCTGGAGCTTAAACTCGTTACCACCCCTTTTGCTTCTCTTCACTTTCCCTGCATTTTTGACCTCTTGCATACCTCCACGAGAGAGTGAACAGAGGAAAGAAAACTAAAGCCCAGAAAAACCAACTGACGCCTTTTTAGCAGCTCCCACAAAAGATTTCGTCTGGGACTGAGGTTCAGATTCACCATGTCTGTCCTGTTTGTAACTGAAAATTTAATATGTTAAAATACATACTCATTTAACCAGTCCTGATCCTCTATAAAATATGTTACATGGTTATGCTTGTGGCCCGAGACTTATCCTGATGGATGATTAAAGGCTGTGATTTGGAAAATTATGCCCTAGAGTAAATCAATTTCTCATCTACAAAGGAAATTAAGAATAGTTGTAAAACTGCCTAAGAAATTACCTGGAGTGTCCACAACCCTGATACAGATAATGTAAAATTAGCTTCTTTTCTTGTGACAGATGATTGCTTTTCTTTTAAAATTCTCACCTGCTGTATTTAACTAGTACTTGCAAACTAAAAAGCAATGATACGATCTTTGACCAGGTCAATATCTTGACCTTTTTTAAGATGTTAAGCTTCCATCTGGTTCGCCCTCCAAAATTCAGTCCTAGAAGCTCATTTGGAGCCCACTTTGGGGAATGCTTGCATGAAAGAGGTCTTTGAAAAGACTGTATATCATTGACTGTCAAGTTAATGATACTCTGCTCCCATTTTTAGTTCTTTGTAACCTCGTAACCTTGGAAAAAGTCACCACTCTTTTTGTATCTGTTTTCCAGCTATAAATTTATGAGTATCTTTTCTGTTATTTACTTCCCTAAATGAGGTTATTTATAAGCAGTTTGATAGCTTTAACAGCTTAAGAGGTACCTGTACTATATTTGAGTTAGGAAAGCAAGATTGCTATCATTGATTCCTAGTTGCCCTTGTACAAGGGTGTGCCTTTGTATTTGTGTAATAAACTTGTAACTAATATTTTAGTGTAACTTTAGTAAAGCCTATTAAGGAACACAGTATTTAAGATCATGGAGATATGCATGTTTCATAGTATTGTTCTAGCAGTTAACCAGTATTACTTTCCAGTTTTTTAAATGGTCAATGCTATTTTAAGAAAGATATATTTAGACATATTACTGAACATGTAAATATATTTAGGATTACTCATTACTTCAGATTAATACTTTTTTATCCTGAGTTCTTATTTCTAAAACAAGCTCTCTCAGAAGATAATTAATCATAATATTTCTTTGTTCAGGTATGAGGAAGAAGCCATTTATACTATACATTTTCTCAATTTGGATCACCAAGCAATTCTGTAGTAGATGTGTACTAATTAAAAATAATCTGGAGAAATTGATTCAGATTTATGATTGATATTATTTTCCTAGTGTTAAATGTTTATAACTGGCAAGGCTTACTTATTCAAATGTAGAAGCTCCTATTTCTATTAAACAGTGAAATACTTCTATTTTTAAAAGACTTACTGAATAATAGTTCTTGTTGGTGAGAACTGGATAAATGAACTAAAATTGGTTGACATCTGAAAAGCTCAAGTGATACTGAGAAAACAAACAATTGATTATTTTATTTCGGAAAATAATTTGCACTTACACTATAAAGACAGATGCTCAGGTCCCCTTGTGTGTGTGCTCAGTTCCTGAGCCGTGTCCAGCTCTTTGCGACCCTGTGGACTGTCGCCCGCCAGCTCCTCTGTCCGTGGGAGCTCTGGTCCACTGAACCAGCTGAGTTCTTGAAGAATGGCAGCCACAGGTCAAAGAACAGTAGTCATCTTCCTGAATAATTAGCCAGGCAGCCTGCCAGTATCGCAGGACAGGTGAGTTCAGGTCCATCCGTATAATGGAGAAAACAGTGTTTAAATCAATAGCAACAACAAACAGAAGCACTGAAATGCAGCTGTGCTCCAGAGCGGACGGCTCCAGCACAGAAGTAGAGGATCTATTCAAGAATGTATCCGTGACCAGGCAAAGGCTGGGGGGCGGCCGGGCGGGGACCAGACAGCAGCAGGACTGCCGCGCCACCCCTGAGGAGCTCGGGCCACAGGGCAGCAGAAGCCCCTTCTGCAGTGTGGGTCAGAGGCTCCTCCTGGGAGATGGGAGCCAGGCAGGGCTCAGCCATCTTCTCTAGAATGATCGACAGAGAGACGGATGGCAATTACGGTCCAGGGGAGAGTGTGTGTGCAGTCGCTCAGCCGTGTCCAGCTGTTTGCAGCTCCAGGCGCTGCAGCACGCCATGCTTCCCTGTCTTTCACCATCTCCTGGAGTTTGCTCAAATTCATGTCCATCGAGTCGGTGATACTGTCTGACTGTCTCATCCTCTCCTGTCTGCTTCTCCTTTTGCCTTCAGTCTTTGCAGCATCAGGGTCTTTGCCAGTGAATCAGCTTGTCGAATCAGTTGGCCAAAGTATTGGAGCTTCAGCGTCAGTCCTTCCAATGAATATTCAGGGTGGATTTCCTTTAGGATTGACTAGTTTGATCTCCTCGCAGTCCAAAGAACTCTCTAGAGTCTTCTCCAGCACCACAGTTTGCATCAGTTCTTCGGTGCTGGGTCCTATTCCCAACTTGCCTCTTAGCTTTTCAGTGACTTTGGACAAGTCTCTGAAGCGCTATGAGCCTCAGATTCTTGATTTGAAAAACGTGAACGCTGTTACTGCGCCTGTAGCTCTGACTTGTGGCGAGGGTTTTTTGAAGTAATGTGTGCAGCACCTTTGTAAGCCACCTCAGTCAGGTGCTTCATTTGTGTTAGTCCCTCAGTCGTGTCTTGACTCTTTGCCAGGCTCCCCTATACATGGAATTCTCCAGGCAAGAATACTGGAGTGTGTGGCCATTCCTTTCTCCAGGCGATCGTCCTACTCCAGGGATCGAGCGCAGGTCTCCTGGCGTTGCAGGCAGTTCTGAGCCACCAGAGAAGCAGAGGACCCCAGTTCCTTAAGCAGGGCCAGTCCTTCAGGAGTGTGTGTGGGGGTGGGGGGGAGGTGGACAGGGAGGAGTGTGGGGAGGAGGAGGGAGGAAAGCTTTCCATCTGTCTCACCCCATGAAACTTGGTTCTTTTGTTGGTATTGCTTTAATGTTTCTTTTAAAACTTCTCCAACCCGCTGCTGCTGCTGCTAAGTCACTTCAGTCGTGTCCAACTCTGTGCGACCCCATAGAGAGCAGCCCACCAGGCTCCCCTATCCCTGGGATTCTCCAGGCAAGAACACTGGAGTGGGATGCCACTGCCTTTTCCACTCCAGCCCACTAGTATGGTGTTAATGATAGGTAAACCCTACCCTTACACTCAGCTCACTCGGGGCTGGACTTGGGGAAGGAAGATCTGGATACATGGTGCTTGGTTTCAGAAAGTTTAAGGGCTGGCAAGGGAGCTGCTTAGTAAACAGTGTAACATCACAGAAGTAAACCCAGGGTGCTGGGAGCATGGAGATAGGGTCGGGGGGTGGTTCCCAGTTTTCCAGAACACAGTGGCCTGTTTACAAAAGCACTGAAGATGATAGAATAATCTAGTGCCAGAAAGCACAGGCTTTAGGGATGGACTGCTTGATTTGAATGCTGGCTGTACTGTTCACTTCTTCTGTGACCTGGGAGGCCTCCTTCACTTCTCTGTGCCTCAGTTTCTTCATCTATAAAATGGGCATGATGATAGAAGCCTGTCTCGTGGTTATGAGAACTGTGTACTCAAAACATGTTTTATCCTTTAATGCTTGTGTTTACTGTTAACTTTTCCATTGGAGAATCAAAATTGGTGTTTAAAACTGAAATTCTTGCATTTCTAGAGGTAGAATCCTGATACAGTACTTCTTCACATTTATAATAGAGTTCAAACACCCTCATAGGTTTATATTTTACAATTCTTTAAAACTCGTTTAAGGAAAGTTCCTTAGGTTATACAGTTTGTTAAGTGTGCTTGTTAGACGTGTTCCCTTTTATCCTTGGAAGCAGGATTGCAGACGTAGCAGTAAACACTAGGTGCCCACCAAACTCGGATTGGCTAGTGCTCTGGACCACAGGAGGTGGCTAGTGAGTGGTCCAGACAGCGTGTCACGCTCTGCGGTCTTCACAACCTTTCATGCCCGGTCGCTCGAACATCCTTTGTGAATGACGAGCAGGTAACAGGTGTAAAACCGCTCCAAGCCTCGGTTTCCCTCTTCTGTGACCGTTGAGATCTGTGGGTGGAGCGGGGTCCCAGGACCAGTGGAGACAGAACCAGTGCGGATCCGCCCTCATCTGACTGCTCTCCCTGCGTCCTCCTCTGGACCAGGACAAAACCCTCACTGTGGAGGAAGTTCCGTCGTCTGCGGGCCCAGGGAGGACACCGGCCCAGAGGATAACTTTTTAAATAAACAAGGGTGCAGGGTCGGGCTGCAGCCTGTGGGCCCACCCAGCCTGAGCTTGCCCAGGTTCAGGACCGAAGGAAGAGCCAGGACTCGGCAACAGAGAGACCTCAGTGGTTTGAAATGGATGGGGTGGGGGGCTCCCAGGGAGAAGGGGGCTCTTTGGTTGCCAGGGAAACCAGCTGAAGGCCACGCCCCTCCCCACCCTTTGACCAGCACAGGCTAGGGCTGGGGGCGCCTCTGCAGGAAGGTCAGCCCTGCGCCAGGGACACAGGTGAAGCAGGCCCTGGTCGGTCAGCAGATGGACAGAGAGCAAGAGGACAGCCATCTTGAGTGGCCTGACCACACGGACAGCTCATCCCAGCCTTTTGGTTTAACTCATGTAACAGCCTGTTTATCTAATCCTTCACACACCGAGATACTAGCTCTTGCCCCTCAGCTCCCTTCCCTGCCGTTACTGTGTGTGGACGATGAGCCGGGGCCCTTATTGGCTGTGCCCCTGGGGCGGAGTGCAGGTGCCTGTCGGGGACCGTCCTTTGGATGCTCACTGACCGGATGCTCCAGAGCTCTTCCCTGCTGAGAGTGCCTACATCTCAGAACACACCTGCCCCAGTCCCGGGCTCTGTGCTCAAGAAGCTGCCGTGCTCTGCTTCTGCTGCCTCTCATTTCCAGTTCTTGCTCTCCGCCACACCTTCCTCTGAGACTGCCTTCCTCTCCTCTGAGCCACTCATTCGGTGAGGGAGCATCGGCTGAGCCCTCTTCAGCGCTGTGTCCCGAGGGTGCAGAGGGAAAGAACACCGGATGAGAGTGTGTGTGTACCCGGGCTCCGGAGGAAACCCGGGGAGTCTTCCTGGAGCAGATGATTCCGCGCGTTACTCGTCCTCGGAGGCTCACCTGTGTGCTCACACGAGTGGACAGAGGGAGCCGACATACAGCGTTTGCCCGCGGTGAGACGTGTTGTACCTAGAGAACAGTGACCTTAACGTTCAGGGGAGGCAGGCGTGCTGCGTGGCGGGAAAGAAAGATAACCTGGGCCCAAGTTGGCAGGGCTCTGCTGTTGCCGCTGCCAGGGTGTTGACCTCGCCTGGAGGTGCCACGAGCCCCGAAGGGTTTCTGCCGCTGGCCTGTGTGTGTGCCTACTCAGGCCAGGCCAGGTGGGGCCTAGGGGAGCAAGGAGCAGAAGGCAGGTGCTGGTCAGCCTCTGTGGTAACCTGGAGAGAGTGGGGAGGACCACACACAGGCGGAGTCCGGAAGAAGAGGGTAAGTTTGTAAACGTTTTGAGGAGTCATCAGGGCTTGGAAAGGGGCCGGAGGAGATGGTCAGAATCGGCCCCCAGCTGCCGGCCTGGAGCTGTGTCACTGGTGAGCCCTGAACTAACGGTGGGGCTGCAGTAGTGGGGGTTAACGGGGAAAGGGTGGATTGCAGTTTGCCGGCTAAAGGTGCCTTTGGAAATTCTAGGTGGAGTTGCCCACAAGGCAGTGGGAAGTAGGAGTCCAGGCTCAGAAGTCAAAAGCGGAAGCTATGGCAACGTCAGGATTGAGGTGATGGTTTTGACCTTAGATCACCCCAGGAGAGTATGTGTAGGGAAGAAAGATAAGAAGAATGAAGAAAAGGTACCTGGTGGCACATGAAACAGTATGGCCTAAAGGGTGGCCGGGAGTTCACTGGAGCCCTGCCCTGGTGCATGCGTGTGTGTGTGTGAAGCCGCTCAGTCATATCCGACTCTTTGCGGCCCCACGGGCTGTGGCCCACCAGGCTCGTCTGTCCGTGGGATCCTCCAGGCAAGAGGACAGGAGCGGGTTGCCATGCCCTCCTCCAGGGGCTCTTCCCCACCCAGGGATCGAACCCTTGTCTCTGGCATCTACCTGCATTAGCAGGCAGGTTCCTGACCCCTGGCGCCACCTAGGAAGCACATAAGAAGCAAGAGCACCCAACCAAACCCGCAAGCCCTTCAGGATTGGGTGGAGGAAGACCAGGGAATCTGGTGACGCGACCCTCAGGGCTCATGACCCCGCTGGGTGGCGTCAGTGCCAGTTTGTGCCAGCGCAGTTTCTTCTGCTTCCTGAATGTCCCGTTGCTTCCCAGCATTCATTCACTTGAAAGAATTGATATTCTTCTGACTCTCTTCTGTCCAGTTGGAAAACCGAACTGCGTTCAAGTCTTAACTGTTTGGTCTTTCTCTTCCGTTTTAGCTGTCCTTGTTTATAGCACAAAACACTCTTTTTTCCTCTCTCCTTCAGGCAGTAGAGCTTGTGCTGGATCTGGCCAGCCACCAACGTGTTAGAAAGTTCCGAGCCAGAGGCTTCACTCCGCACGGATGCGGTTGCCTTGAGGCACGCACGGTGCGGTTCACACCTGTGTCTGTGGCTTCTGCCGTAGTGTCCTGAGAGCGCCACGATCGTGGTCACTGTGCGGTCTGACCTGCCTCTCTGCCCGGCTGCAGTAGGCACAGGTTGGGTTCTCTCTCCACCTCTTTCAGTCTCTAGGTGGCTTTCATGGTACCGCTGACTCTCCAAGTCAATTATGAATCTTGAGTTTAAAGAAATCTGTAATTTGGGGGTGGGTGGGACTCTCACTTCTGCACATAAGCGAGCCACTTCACCTCATGTTCAAGGAACTTGCTGTCTGTCCCAGTGCTGGAGGAAGTCAGCTGTTTTAGGCCCACTGAGAGCTAGTAAGTCCACTTCTGAGTCTTCCTAGGGCTCTTCCAGAGTGTTTAGGACTGTACACTCTTCCCCACCCCTGCAGCCTTTAAATCCTGGCCTCACATAAGACGGAACTCCGCAGGTGGACACTCGTGGGTGAAATTGACCTCCCTGCCTTGTCATCTGTGGGTGGGAACAGCAACGTGGGGTTTGAGGAAGGAGCAAGAGGCCAGCTTGGAGCAGAGAGGACGCTTTGCAGCCCTTGGTGTCCTGAGTCTGGGAAGAGAGGGCGGCCTCCCAGGGAGTGAAGGAGGGAGGGGGCCGAGATGTTGCCCAGGTGGTGGGCTGCCAGGAAGCGTGGCCCACGTGGTGGAAACGGGATCAGGTAACAGCCTTCCTTGCCATCCCAGGTCTGCCAGATACAGCCCAGTGGAAAGTGTTCAGCCTCCTCCGGCCTTTGTTTCCTCAGCTGAGATGAGAGAATGGAGGGTGAATTTGCATCAGAGGAACGGAAAACAGGGGACAGGTCCACGGGGAGTGCGGTCTTCAGATGGGGTTGAGGTTCTGTCTTGTATGACTCACAGTTACCATCATGTTGGGAAGCCTTCACCTGGGGAAATACTGTTATTTAGACTCTGGCATGCATTGGAGAAGGAAATGGCAACCCACTCCAGTGTTCTTGCCTGGAGAATCCCAGGGACGGGGGAGCCTGGTGGGCTGCCGTCTCTGGGGTCACACAGAGTCGGACACGACTGAAGCGACTTAGCAGCATCTCTGAGGCTGAAGAAGAAGGAAGAAATTGTAGCAGTGTCCAGTGTGTTCTTCAGCCCAGCTCACTCCTGGACTGGAGGAGTGCCTCTCGGGTGACTGGACTCGTGTGTGTGTGTGTCTCCGTTTTGTATGTACTTGGTACCTGCTCTGTGTGGGGGGTGTTTGTGCGTGTGTGTGTCTCCATTTTGTGTGCACTTGGTACCCACTCTGTGTGTGTAGGTGTGTATGTGTGTGTGTCCCCTGTTTTGTGTGCGCTTGGTACCCACTCTGTGTGTGTGTCTCCATTTTGTGTGTACTTGGTACTCTGTGCGTGTAGGAGTATGTGTGTGTGTGTGTCTCGGTTTTGTATGTACTTGGTTCCCGCTCTGTGTGGCGGGTGTTTGTGCCTGTGTCTGTGTCTTCTGTTTTGTGTGCACTTGGTACCCATTCTGTGTGTATGTGTGCGTGTGTGTGTGTATGTCTCCGTTTTGTGTGTACTTGCTACCCACTCTGTGTGTCTGTGTGCGTGTGTGTGTCTGTGTCTCTGTTTTGTGTGCACTTGGTACCCGCTCTGTGTGGGTGTGTGTGTGTGTGTGTGTTTGCGTCTCCATTTTGTGTGCACTTGGTACCCAGTCTTTGTGTGTGCGTGTGTGTGTGTGTCTCCATTTTGTATGTACTTGGTACCCGCTCTGTGTGTGTGTGTGTGTGTGTGTTTGCGTCTCCATTTTGTGTGCATTCGGTACCCACTCTTTGTGTGTGCGTGTGTGTGTGTCTCCATTTTGTATGTACTTGGTACCCGCTCTGTGTGGGGGTGTGTGTGTGTCTCCGTTTTGTATGCACTCAGTACCCACTCTGTGTGTGTGCGTGTGTGTATGTCTCCGTTTTGTGTGTACTTGGTACCCACTCTGTGTGTATGTGTGCGTGTGTGTGTGTCTGTGTCTCCGTTTTGTGTGTACTTGGTACCCGCTCTGTGTGGGTGTGTGTGTTTGCGTCTCCATTTTGTGTGTACTCGGTACCCGCTCTGTGTGGGTGTGTGTGTCTCCGTTTTGTGTGTACTTGGTACCTGCTCTGTGTGTGTTTGTGTGTGTGTGTCTCCATTTTGTGTGCACTCAGTACCCACTCTGTGTGTGTGTGCGTGTGTGTGTCTCCATTTTGTGTGCACTCAGTACCCACTCTGTGTGTGTGTGCGTGTGTGTGTCTCCATTTTGTGTGCACTCAGTACCCACTCTGTGTGTGTTTGTGCGTGTGTCTCCATGAGTATCTTTTGCCCTGCCTTCTACTCTGTGTCAGCCCAGGCCCTCTATCACCTAAGACTCCTCGCTAGACTCTCACAGAGAACTTCTGACTTATATTCTGGCTTATAGCAATGGCCCCTGGTATATTCCCCTGACATTGGCAGTTTATATCACACAAAAACAGCAGTTTTCTCACTGTCCGCTGATGGCTTATGTGCAGTTCAGTTCTGGGCACCGAAACGGAGATTGCTTTGTTTTGTCCTCTTGTTTTACGTATGTGTCACCTGGGGCGCCAGCTAGCCATGGAAGGCGCCTGATAAATGCTGTTCTTTTTTGTTTTGTCTTTTTTTTTCTTGTAGAGCTTTCACTGTTCAGGTTCCTCAGCGCTGAACTAACCAGAGGGTACTTCCTTGAACATAATGAGGCCAAGTATACAGAAAGAAGAGAAAGAGTGTACACGTGTATGCGAATACCAAGAGAATTGGAAAAGGTACTGTTATTTGTGTTTTTTTTAATTACTTGCCATCATTTTGAAAATTATGTCAGCATGTTAATTCTATTAAAAACAATTTGAACTGCTTGAGTGGAATTTTTAAAATATTGGGAATAATGTGATCATGAATGATTAGGTGGGATAGGAGTTCCCAGATAGGAAGAGTCTTTCAAAAGTGCATTTTTCGGTGTCAGATCCAGTGATCTGTAACTTCGCTATTTATTAAACTTGCTGAATCCCATTTGACTCTTCCCTGCTGGCTCAGTGGTAAAGAATCTGCCTCCAATGCAGCAGTCGGGGGTGTGATCCCTGGGTCAGGAAGATCCCCTGGAGGAGGAAATGGGAACTCCCTCCGAGTCTTCTTGCCCGGAGAATCCTGCGGAGCGAGGAGCCCTTGCCCACCAGGCTCCCTGTCCATGGGACCACAGACGAGCTGGACGCTCCTGGCGACTAAAGAATACGAACAGCAGTTCCCATTTCTGTCCCATCCAGATAACTTTCTTCAAGGAATTACTGTCCTATTATCCTTCCAGTTCTCTTCAGTTTGTTTTTCCTAGCAGTTTTTTTTTCCCCATTCAGCACGATATAAATTATTTAATTTCACCCTTTGTTAAGGTGTCAGTTTCTCAGAAAGCCCTCATTTTTAAAAATGTAAAGGACAGTTTCTTCAAAGAAAATCAGATAGTCTGTTTCACCTTCAACACAGAAAGCATCCCAGTCGGGAATAAACACGTAGCAACAGCACTGATCCTTCCACGTGGTGCTCCCTTGACGTGCCCTGGGCCACCAGGACTGATCAGATGCGAAGCCAAGGCTACCCTTTTCCTCTGCATTCACAGAGTTGATGAGTCTGAACCATCTGGAAATGTCTTATAAGAAGGAAAGAGTTAAGTGATAATTCAGCTTTCAGTTCAGTTCAGTCGCTCAGTCGTGTCTGACTCTTAGCAACCCCAGGGGCTGCAGCACACTAGGCTTCCCTGTCCATCACCAATTCCCAGAGCTTGCTCAAACTCATGTCCATTGAGTCGGTGATGCCATCCAGCCATCTCATCCTCTGTCATCCCCTTCTCCTCCTGCCTTCAGTCTTTCCCAGTATCAGGATCTTTTCTAAGGAGTTAGTTCTTCGCATCAGGTGGCCAAAGTATTGGAGCTTCAGCATTAGTCCTTCCAGTGAATATTCAGTGCTGATTTCCTTTAGGATTGCCTGGTTTGATCTCTTTGAAGTCCAAGGGACTCTCAAGTCTTCTCCAACATTACAGTTCAAAAATACCAATTCCTCAGCGCTCCGCTTTCTTTATGGTCCAGCTCGTACATCCATGGAAGTTTCTTATAAGAAGGAAAGAGTTAAGCAATAATTCAGCTTTAGCTATGCTACAACATGTCTTCATACATTTTTAGAAACAGAACTTTTGCTGTTCGAGTCATTTCCCTGGAGTCAGTTTCTCTTAGGTTGGCATGGAAGGGTTTAGTTGGTGTGCTTTCTCCATGGGCTGTGACAACAGGAGGGGCGGTAGACAGCGAGAAGGGAAGGCACAGGCCTTTCTAACCATCCATCCGTTTGGTAGAAGGAGGAGGGGCACGTGTGAAGGGGCAGCTTGACAGACCTTGTTTCTGTGGGTTTTTGGTGGCGGGTGTCACGCGAGAGCTTTGGGGGGTTCTGTATCGGGGTGAGGGTAGAGAGTGGGGGAGCCAGCAGACGTTTGAGACGATGAAGCAGTTTGGTGCCTTTGGCCAGGATCCTCAAACACGCGTGGCTGTTACCGAGTCACTGCTTTTCTCTGGGGCTCTGTGCCGGAGCAGAGGCCTGGAGGTGAGGGAGGTGTTTGGGGCGGGGGGAGGGGTGCAGCCCTCCTCCCCAGGGCGGCAGCTCCCTTGTTTTGTGTATTAGAGTAGCTTTAAGGTTTTGTCCAGGAGGAACCTGGCGGGTGATGTTTCTTCTGCTTGAAAAAAGAATTTTTTGTTTAAAGTAATTCTTGTGTCTTTCTAAAACACCTTAACCTGCTTTTCAGAGCTCACTTTTTTCTGCCAGTGATCAGCCATGGGCTGGAAGTGGGAGGCTGCTGCAGGAGGCCCTGCCGGGGGTCTGCCTTCTCTCTGCAGCCTGGATGCTCATCCACCAGTCTGTCTGAGCTGCTGGCCTCCCGCTTTGCTCTGGGCAAGCCCAGAGGGTCGTGTCCACTGTCCACAGGCAGACTTTATGGACTTCAACTAAGGAGGTGTCCTTCTGACCCCTTGTACCACTCCACCTGTGGTAGAAATAACTCACAGTGACCGCAGCCCCTGTAACCGTCAGCTCATCAGAACCAGGCTCAGTACACCCATCCCTCCTTTTTCCTCATCTGTTGTTCAGTCACTAAGTTGTGTCCAACTCTGCGACCCCATGAACTGCAACACGCCAGGCTCCTCTGTCCTCCTCTCTCTCCCGGAGTTTGCTCAGATTTACGTCCATTGTGTCAGTGATGCCATCCAACTATCTCACTTTCTGCCGCCCCCTTTTGCCTCAGTCTTCCCCAGTATCAGGGTCTTTTCCAGTGAGTCGTCTCTTCAGATTAGTGGCCAGAGTTTGGGAACTTCAACTTTAGCATCAGTCCTTCCAGTGAATATTCGGAGATAGTTTCTGTTAGGATTGACTGGCTTGATCTCCTTGCAGTAGGGGACTCTTGAGGGGCCTCCAGCACACAGTTCTTTTCCTCATTATCAGCATTGAAATTACAAGCAAGTTTCTCACAGAAACTTGTAAGCAGTTCATATTTGTCATTGTGAGTATTAAGTTGTCTTCTGGGAAAATCTCTGCAGGTCTTGATGGGGCTTCAGTATAAACCAGTGTTTTTCAACCTGTGGTCTGCTGTAGGGCCACTAGTAGGTGGAATAACCCATGCAGTAGGTTGTAATTGCTGAGGATTTATTCTGTTTAATTGAAGAATAGAAAAAGTATCACATTGCATTCGTTGCCTGTACTCAGGGTAAGTGGGTTTTTTTTTTTTTTTTTGAAACTTTGGTTTCACTTGTATGTGTGTGAAACATTATTAACGTGAGAAAAGTTTAGTGGACACCGCTCACACACAGTTGCCATTATGTTCTAATCCTATTGCCCGCGAGAAAGGCGTTTGGTTTTAGGCCTATTTAAGACATGTTGATTTAGTCTCTGAGAACAATACTTCAGGTGTTTTACTGCTTAAAATATACAGAAGAATATCATCTTTTTCAGTTTAGAGAAGTTTCTTCTTGTTAGGTTGGTGCAAAAGTAATTGCACGTTGGCCCTTTGATATTGGAGTACATTCTTATATAAATGTGGTTATGTTATACCCCATTTTAAGGCTCATTTCTCACTTTATTTATTTTTTTTTTTTGCTAGTGACTTGCTACTTGCTGTTTGTTTTACATTTAAGACTATAAAAATGATATTAGACAAAAAACAAATTTGAGTAATTTTTTAATTCAAATTCAAAGTGGGTCGTAAAGCAGCAGAGACAGTTCACAACATCAGCAATGCATTTGGCCAAGGAACTGCTAATGAACATATAATGCAGTGGTAATTCAAGAAGTTTTAGAAAGGAGACGAGAGCCTTGAAGATGACGGGCTTAGTGGCTGCCCGTTGGAAGTTAGCAACAACCAATTGAGAGCAATTATCAAGGCAGATCTTCTTACAACTACATAAGAAGTTGCCAAAGAACTCATCGTCAGCCATTCTACATTCATTCAGCATTTGAAGCAAATTGGAAAGGTAAAAAAGCTCGATAAGTGACTGCTTCATGAGCTGACTGAAAAATCAAAATAAAATCATTGTTTTGAAGTGTCCTCTCTGATTCTCTTCAACAACAACGAACCATTTCTTGATCGGATTGTGATGTGTGACGAAAAGTGGGTTTTATACAACCAGTGATGACCAGCTCAGTGGCTAGACCAAGAAGAAGCTCCAAAGCACTTCCCCAAACCAAACTTGTACCAAAAAACAAATGACCTTGGACACTAGTGCTCTCCTGCCAGTCTGATCCACTCCAGCTTTCCGAATCATGGCAAAACCACTATATCTGAGAAGTGTGCTCAGCAAATCGATGAGATGCACTGAAAACTGCTACGCCTGCAGTCAGCACTGGTCAACAAAGCAGGCCCAATTCTTCTGCACAACAACACCCAGCCACATATTGCAAAACCAAGGCTTCAAATGTTGAACAAATTGGGCTACAGAGTTCTGCCTCGTTCACCATAGTCACCTGACCTCTTGCCGACCGTCTACCACTTCTTCAAGCATTTTGACAGCTTTTTGTAGGGAAAACACTGCCATAACCAGCAGGAGGCAGAAAATGGTTTCCAGGAGTCCATTGAATCCTGAAGCATGGATTTTTATACTACAGGAATAAAAAAACTTATTTCTGTTGGCAAAAATGTGTGGATTGTAATGGTTCCTATTTTGATTAATAAAGATGTGTTTGAGCCTAGTTAAAATCTAAAATTCACAGTCCAAAACCACAATTTCTTTTGTATCAACAAAATCACTGTAGATGGTGATTGCAGCCATGAAATTAAAAGATGCTTACTCCTTGGAAGGAAAGTTATGACCAACCTAGATAGCATATTCAAAAGCAGAGACATTACTTTGCTGACTAAGGTCCGTCTAGTCAAGGCTATGGTTTTTCCAGTGGTCATGTATGGATGTGAGAGTTGGACTGTGAAGAAGGCTGAGCACCAAAGAATTGATGCTTTTGAACTGTGGTGTTGGAAAAGACTCTTGAGAGTCCCTTGGACTGCAAGGAGATCCAACCAGTCCATTCTAAAGGAGATCAGCCCTGGGATTTCTTTGGAAGGAATGATGCTAAAGCTGAAACTGCAGTACTTTGGCCACCTCATGTGAAGAGTTGACTCATTGGAAAAGACTCTGATGCTGAGAGGGACTGGGGGCAGGAGGAGAAGGGGACAACAGAGGATGAGATGGCTGGATGGCGTCACCAACTCGATGGAAGTGAGTTTGAGTGAACTCCGGGAGTTGGTGATGGACAGGGAGGTCTGGCGTGCTGCAATTCATGGGGTCGCAAAGAATCGGACACGACTGAGCGACTGAACTGAACTGAATAAGACTAAGTGGAGCATAGAGGAAAACAGACTTAGATTTCAGTTTAATTCCAGGCTTAAATATCTCATAACAGCATGAATTCACTCTGCTGTCTCTAAGGCCTTTATTAGACGTGGGGAGGGAGTCCCACTTCAGGCATTTATCGTGAGAGTTGAGAGGCAGTCGGGACATTTGTGGTAATATAACTTAATTTTATTGGTTATCTTTGGGTTTATTTATCCAATATATAATGCCATACTAATCTTCTTTTAAATGTTCTTGTTTTTGAGGGGGATACACGCTACTGTATTTCCACCTAACCTTTGCAAAAAGAGAAACTTGATAATTAAAGAGCACTTTGTGTCTTCAGGAGTTGCAGATACTATAAAGCATGTAATTAATGCTTATTATTTTAAAGTCAACAGAAAGGTCAACTCAGTATCTCCAACTGAACCTGTTTAGTGATTGTTAAAAAGAAAAAAAAGACAGGTTTTGTGTGTAATATTGTCACTAGATAAACATCTTATACTTGACATTTAATAAAGATGAATTGCTTATATATTTAAAGTAGTTTTCCTAGTTATTAGCACATTTTTAAGCTTGAACTTCTCAATGTGATGTAAGGATATGACATTTTGGAGCATTTGTTGACGTGGGGGCAACACTTCTTCTTTTCCTCCGCAGTCCTTTCCCCATGCTCCCACAGGCTCCAGGGGCTCTTGTCTAGATCTGCTACTAACTGCTCATATGCTCCACCTTGGGAGCTGTATTTTTTTCTTCCACACAAAGAGGAAGCTAAACTGCAGGATCTCTGCATCCTGAACTGAGAGCCAGGATAGCAAGGTGGTTAAAGGGCATGAACTCGAAGCCCAGCCTGCCTGAATTTGGATCTTGGCTCCACAGTTTATCAAGTGTGAGGCTGTGACCAGTTCACTTCTGTCTCCGTGTGCCTCAGTTTTCTCATCCGAATGCTAACTACGTGGCAGGCCTTCTGTGGGCTTCCTAGATGGCTCAATGGTGGAGAATCCAGGTTGGATCCCTGGGCGGGGAAGATCCCCTG
Source organism: Capricornis sumatraensis (assembly GCF_032405125.1). Classification (NCBI taxonomy): domain Eukaryota; kingdom Metazoa; phylum Chordata; class Mammalia; order Artiodactyla; family Bovidae; genus Capricornis; species Capricornis sumatraensis. The sequence continues at coordinate 113,701,219 of NC_091075.1, read as the reverse complement.
AAGAAGGAAATGGCAACCCACCCAGTACTCCTGTTTGGATAATCCCATAGACGGAGGAGCCTGGCAGGCTACAGTCCATGGGTTCACAGGAGTCGGACATGACTTAGCAACTAAACAACAAAAGCCTTCTGTAAGTGTTTTAAGATCTTTACAAATCTCACTTCAGTTCAGTTCACTCGCTCAGTCGTGTCAGACTCTTTGCGACCCCATGAATTGCAGCACGCCAGACCTCCCTGTCCATCACCAACTCCCGGAGTTCACTCAGACTCACGTCCATCGAGTCAGTGATGCCATCCAGCCATCTCATCCTCTTGTCGTCCCCTTCTCCTCCTGCCCCCAATCCCTCCCAGCATCAGAGTCTTTTCCAATGAGTCAACTCTTCGCATGAGGTGGCCAAAGTACTGGAGTTTCAGCTTTAGCATCATTCCTTCCAAAGAAATCCCAGGGCTGATCTCCTTTAGAAAGGACTGGTTGGATCTCCTTGCAGTCCAAGGGACTCTCAAGAGTCTTTTCCAACACCACAGTTCAAAAGCATCAATTCTTTGGCGCTCAGCCTTCTTCACAGTCCAACTCTCACATCCATACATGACCACTGGAAAAACCATAGCATTGACTAGACGGACCTTAGTCAGCAAAGTAATGTCTCTGCTTTTGAATATGCTATCTAGGTTGGTCATAGCTTTCCTTCCAAGGAGTAAGCGTCTTTTAATTTCATGGCTGCAATCACCATTTGCAGTGATTTTGGAGCCCAAAAAATAAAGTCTGACACTGTTTCCACTGTTTCCCCATCTATTTCCCATGAAGTGATGGGACCAGATGCCATGATCTTAGTTTTCTGAATGTTGAGTTTTAAGCCAACTTTTTCACTCTCCTCTTTCACTTTCATCAAGAGGCTTTTGAGGTCCTCTTCACTTTCTGCCATAGGGTGGTGTCATCTGCATATCTGAGGTGATTGATATTTCTCCCAGCAATCTTAATTCCAGCTTGTGTTTCTTCCAGTCCAGCATTTCTCATGATGGACTCTGCACAGAAGTTAAATAAGCAGGGTGACAATATACAGCCTTGACGCACTCCTTTTCCTATTTGGAACCAGTCTATTGTTCCATGTCCGGTTCGAACTGTTGCTTCCTGACCTGCATACAGATTTCTCAAGAGGCAGGTCAGGTGGTCTGGTATTCCATCTCTTTCAGAATTTTCCACAGTTTATTGTGATTCACACAGTCAAAGGCTTTGGCATAGTCAAGAAAGCAGAAATAGATGTTTTTCTGGAACTCTCTTGCTTTTTCCATGATCCAGCAGATATTGGCAATCTGATCTCTGGCTCCTCTGCCTTTTCTAAAACCAGCTTGAACATCAGGAAGTTCACGGTTCACATATTGTTGAAGCCTGGCTTGGAGAATTTTGAGCATTACTTCACGAGCGTGTGAGATGAGTGCAATTGTGTGATAGTTTGAGCATTCTTTGGCATTGCCTTTCTTTGGAATTGGAATGAAAACTGACCTTTTCCAGTCCTGTGGCCACTGCTGAGTTTTCCAAATTTGCTGGCATATTGAGTGCAGCACTTTCACAGCATCATCTTTCAGGATTTGAAATAGCTCCACTGGAATTCCATCACCTCCACTTAGCAAATTGCAATGCCCTGCCCTGGGAGAACAGGAAGAGGTTGAAAGGTTTCTTGTCCCCTGGTTGTACTGCAGTGGCCGTTTCATTTGCGGTGGGGATGGCAGTCTCCCTGGGCTGAGTCCAGCAGGGAGTGGTTGGGAGGGGACTGGTTTTCAAGGTTCTCTGTGTCCCTCTTTGATCTCCGGCTCTACTACTAACCATCCTGCTTCACTTGCTAATAAAGGGCTCTTCTAACTCTGGAAGGGTCATGATTTCTGACCCCCAGCCTCTTGGGTTGCTGATCTCAGGCAGAAAGAACCTTTAGGAAAAATATTTTCTTCCCTTTGTCCTTGCAGTCAAGCTATCTGAGAGTGAAGCTTATCTTTCATGGGGGTTTAGCTGATGGCTACAGAGATAATGCTTGCTCTTTGGAAGAAAAGCTATGACAAACCTAAACAGTGTTTTAAAAAGCAAAGACATCACTTTGTAGACAAAGGTCCATATAGTCAAAGCTATGGATTTTCCAGTAGTCATATACACATGTGAGCACTGAACCATTAAGAAGACTGTGTATCGAAGAACTGACACTTTTGAACTGTGGTGCTGGAGAAAACTCTTAAGAGTCCCTTGAACAGCAGGATCAAACCAGTCAATCCTAAGGGAAATCACCCATTCATTGGAAGGACTGATACTGAAGCTCCAATACTTTGGCCACCTGATTTGAAGAGCTGGCTCATTGGAAAAGACCCTGATGCTGGGAACGATTGAAGACAGGAGGAGAAGGGGGCGACAGAGGGTGAGATGGTTGGATGGCATCACAGACTCAATGGACATGAGTTTGAGCAAGCTCCGGGTGTTGGTGATGGACAGGGAGGCCTGGCGTGCTGCAGTCCAGAGGGTCAGAAAGAGTCAGACACAACTTAGTGATGGAACAACCACCCACCCACCTTCGTGCAGTTATTTATCTTCTCAGTTTTTGATTTGAGTGCTATGTTCCAGGCACTTTTACCGTGGGGAAGTACAGAGATAAACATGGGACCCGTGAAGGGAATGGCAAGGTGATGAGGACACAGAGGTCACTTCTGTACAGTTTAGGGCGTACGTGGAGGTGCTGGTTAGTGTTGGTTGCTCCATATTTTCCGACTCTTTGTGACCCCATGGACTGTAGCCCACCAGGCTCCTCTGTCCGTGGGATTCTCCAGGCAAAAATACTGGAGTGAGTTGCCATTCCCTTCTCCAGGGGATCTTCCTGACCCAGGGATTGAACCTGGGTCTCCCATAGTGTAGGCAGATTCTTTACCATCTGAGCCACAGGGAAGTCCATGTAGCGGTGAGGGGGTGAGATATACTAGGGAGACCCAGAGCTGGGAGATTGTCAGGAACAGAAAAGAAAGGACAGGTGCACTGAAAGGACGGGTTGGAACCAGGTGACTCTGAAGGTTAGACTAAGGGATTTAGGCTGGCATCGGAAGGAAATTAAAACTTTTTCCTCGAGAATACTTTTAGCTGTGTGTATTGTATTACAGAATGGGCTTCCCAGTGGCACAATGGTAAAGAACCCACCTACTGATGCAGGAGACACAGAGAAGAGGCCTGGGTTCTATCCCTGGGTCAAGAAGATCCCCTGGAGAAGGAAATGGCAACCCACTCCAGTATGCTTGCCTGGGGAATCCCTGGTGGGCTACAGTCCATTGGGGTTGTAAAGAGTTGGATACGAGTGAGTGACTGAGCGTAAATACCTAAAAGTGACTTAAACGAAAAGGTTTTAAAAAACTTTTAACAAGCCTAGAGGAAGGCGATCTGTTTCCAGCAGATTCATGAGGCCAGCATGGACTCAAGTCCTTTTTCTCTTTCTCTTTTACCATCACTGGCAAATTGGCTCTTGGTCCCCTTGCTGCCTTTCACTAGAAAGATGTCAGCTGCACCTCCGACCTTATATCTGCATTACAGTCAGAGACGAGGAGATGGACAGCGCCGCCTTCTCCACCGACCCTTTCATAATAAATTAAAAGCTTCCCCAGAGGTGCCCAGTGTGCCTTCTTCCGCCGGTGCCTTGTTGGCCAGACTGAGCTGCACAGCCACTCTGCTGCACGCGGGCTGGGCCAGGGTAGATGAGGCTTTTCCAGCAAAGGGAAAAGGAGATTGAGGGTGGTGAGGGGTCATCTGCCCCCTCCAGAGATCTGCTTCTGAAGCATAGCGATGTTCAGCGTGGACTGGAAATGAAGGAAACAGGGAGAAGTCAAGACCACTCCAGGTGTGCGCTCTTCAGGTTCAAACCAGTCGATTAATTTTCCTCTTTAAGAAATATATCCCTCAAGTTAAACACATGTCAGATGTAGGGGTGATTATTATGAAGACTTTTATCGAAATTACTTTTCTATGGTAGCATACATTTATATAGCTTTGCCTATCCTAAGATGTAGAACTAAGGTGAAATCATAATTTTGACTTTTCTTTGCCTTATAACTGTGCATTTTGACAGTCTTTTTCATTGTTACCATGCTTTGTATGTTAGTTTTTTATAGAAAATTGAATTCAACTGCTTAGTCTTAAATAGTAACTACATAGGTCACATCAGGTTGAAGAGATAAGTATGACGGTAGGTATAGAACGTTGTGTTTGGGGCATAGACTGTGCTCCTGTTGGAGAGGAGAGCTTAGTGTCGCACAGGGGGTCTTGGGGTGGAGATGGACAACCTCGCCTTCACATCTCAGGTCCACCGATTAAGCCATTGCTCTGGCTTTGGCTGTCTTTGTCTGAGATTAGGAGGCTGGACTCGGTCATCTCAGGAGGGCCGGCAGTCCGTGACCCTGTGAATGAGTTTGCCCACAAGGAGAGGATGTGGCAGCAAGGGAAAAAAGAGTCATAGAAGGCAGATTTGATCTCTCTAGTGGAGGAACTCAGTTCTGCTCTTTTGACAGTCAGACAGGTGATAAACATTTAGGAAAAATAAATCAAAAACTTCCTTTCAAAATAAGGAACTGAATGAAAATGTCATGTAAAGCCTTTTAGTTTCTCTGTAGTGTGAGGGTATGTTAAGAAGAGGTAGTTGCAGCCGCTGTTTCGCTTTTATGTCAATGAGACAGTCCGGAGATGGCATTGTGAAGCTAGCAGAAAGCACTCAGGCGCTCTTGTCAAGGTGCTTCCTCCTTTCTGTGCCTGGCAGCAGCTCGTGCCCATCTTTCTCCTCGTGGGGGAGTTTTGCTGACCGTTCCTGCCTCCCCAGGGTGCCCACTCCCCAGCCCCCGTCCCCACCCCAGCTGGTGCACAGCCCTTAGCTTGTCCCCAGCGCACCCAGAGCACATCCTTCATCCAGCCCTTACCATGCGGTCCTCCTCGCTGACTTTGAATTCCCTGGGGAAGGGGTCCCTCCCCAGTGACCTTGTATCCCATGTATAGGACTGAGCAAGACGCAGGAGTGGACCCAAAGCCTCACACACTGGAGCTGGGGCGGAAAGAAAGCCCTCCTCCTGCCTGACCCCTGCTTCCCGGCTCCTACCCCATAGCAGCGCCCTCTGCTCCAGGCACTGCTTGGGGCTGTGGGGGAATGGATACAGAATTGCCAGAGGTGGTTTCTGCAGCTCAAAGAGGCATCTTCCAAATCCCTGTGCTGCTTTTAATTGTAGCCATAACATTTTATTTATTTTGAAATTCCAAGTGGCATTAAAAGAAAGGCAGGAAGTTTTGGTCAAAAAAGGAAACATTTTTAAAAGGTGAAGAAACCTTGCTCTGCTCTCCATGGAGAGGGGCCGGCATTTTATTTGTTTTTATTTGTTTTGAGGCTAGTATCTTTCAGATGATCGAGAGCAGTAGCAGTAGGTTCAAAATGAGTGTGGTAAGAGCTGGTTGTGGAACTTTTCACTAGCAGGTGATGTTGACCAGTGTTATAGAATCGTTGTGGTTTTCACATTGAGGTTCAGATGTTAAAAACTTAGTGGTAAATCCTTTTTTTTAAAAAACATACAAATCCAGTGGCAAGGTTGAGGCTGAGTGGCAGGTGTCGTTAGTAGAAATAGTGCTTCAGTCTCAAAGCCACGTCTTCTGCAGACCTGTGGGGGGCTGGCCCTGCCTCTGCTGCTCAGGCACCAGATGAGCCCCCGAACCTCGCTGCAGAGTTGGGGGCATGGTGATGACGTCCAGGTGGAGATGAGGCTGGATGGAGGCCAGCGCGTGGCCCTATTGCCCAGTACCTGCGAAAGGCTTCTGAAACCCTTCCACACAAGATCTCCTGTGAGAAAGGCAATGAATGCTCAGTTAAGAGAGAGAAGGAGGAAGAAATCAAAGCCTAAGTCAGCCCTGGGAAGTTTCCACACAAAACCTCAGGTAGCATTTTGTCATCCAACCCCGGGAAAATCCACCAGCTGGAAAAGAGGTAAAAGCCGGCAACTGCAGTGTAGGATTTCTTCTTGAAGCATGTTCATTATGCTTTGGCATCTTTGCATTTTGTTATATTTCATATAACTGGGCTTCCCTGGTGGCTCAACTGGTAGAGAATCTGCCTGCAAGGCAGAAGACCTGGGTTCAATCACTGGGTTGGGAAGATCCCCTAGAGAAGGAAATGGCAACCCACTCCAGTACTCTTGCCTGGAAAATCCCATGGACGGAGGAGCCTGGTAGGCTACAAGTCCATGGGGTCGCAAAGAGTTGGACATGACTGAGTGACTTCACTTTTTTTAAAAAATTCATATAATTGCTGGTTCAGAGAGATGACATGTTTATAAGGCTTCCCCTTCCACCACCCCGTAAAGCTCAGACACAGCTAAGGCAAGAGATAGTTATAACTTAGACATACATAATTTATCACCTTCTACAAGATGGGTAAAGTGGTGCGGGGGTGGGTGCATGGAACTGGAGTAGGAGAGAAATGGGGGCGGGGCGAGCTAGAGACAGGGACCCAGGCACACGGTGACGTGACTACCATCTGGTTAGACGGGCGTGCACCCACGGTCGAGATGGATTCCAGCAGCATCGTGCTGCTTTGATTTTAGCCACACCACTGTATTCATTTTGACCTTTCCAGTGACATTTAAAGGAGATTTTTGTTTCTCAGAAGGGAGACAGAGGGTGGCATATGACACCAGTCTCTCTGGTTTGTAGTTAACACCTTGCATATTTTAGGGACAATTTCATCAGCCTTTGCTTCAGACTCCGTGATTGCCTTGTGGTTATTTGATGCCAATGAAAAGTAAATCATCATCCTTGTCTGTTTTATCAAGGTGGGCTTCCGTGGTGACTCAAGGGTAAAGAATTCAGATTCAGTCCCTGGGTCGGGGAGATCCGCTGGAGAAGGAAATGGCAATCCACTCCAGTACTGTTGCCTGTGAAATCCCACGGACAGAGGAGCCTGGCAGGCTACCGCCCATAGGGTCGCGAGAGTCAGATACGATTGAGTGACTAAGCAACCACAACAGTCTACAACGTTTTATCAAGATGCCAAAGCACGCTGCCTTCTATACCTAGCAAAAACTGGGCCTGAGATCTTTTGTTGCACTCACACGGCTTCAAACCTGCGGGGCTTGAGGGTAGACAGCCGCAGCGTGCAGGCCAGCTCCTGCACTCCAACGTGCAGCCCCAGGCCGGGGTCCAGCCACCAAAACTATGGCTTCCTGGTGTGCCGAGCAGGGCTGAAACTCAGCAGCTCAGGAGCTGACAGGGATGAAGCAATCAGCCGTCAATGCCGCACGCCCTGAGGCCCAAGGACACGGGAGTCCCTCTTGGCACAGCCACCCAGACACCTGGGTCACCAGGCAGATTAAACCAGACGCCCTGGAGCGCCCATCAGGGCACCCAGGGATTCCTCTCCCTCCCTCAAGGGTAACTGTTCTCAGGATTACATCTTGTTTATTGTCTTTTAAGGACATTTTCTCATTATCATTTGCAAAGGATTTAAAAGAATGCTGTGCTTTGTGAACAAACGTCACGGAGCAGTAGGTACAGGAATGGAGTCACTTGGTTACATTCCTGAACCCTGAAAGGCATAGCTGGGTGCTTTCCTGGCCCCCAGTTGAAGTGTCTTTGATCACAGCCGCTTGCTTCCTTCCATTTTCACATTGTGATCTGTTGTCGCGATAGCTCCGGTGGTCCCTAGATGCTGAGCGTGCAGGGGTGGGGGGATTTTTGCTTCCTGGGCTGATTTAAAATGCGATGGGAAGGCCCTTAGACGTTTGTTACTGTTGCTTGCCATAGATGAGAAGCAATGCTAACACAAGTTTCTCTAAGCCTAAGAAGGATGACTGTTCTCTGACAGAAAGTCTGATTCTTTAAGAGACCAATTTCAGTCTGGTCAGAAGACCCAGGATGGAAGGGTCGTCACGGTTGGTGTCTTCTGAGGCCTCTTCCCTCGCTTGTGTACTCCGTCTGATCCATGTCGTATCATCTATCTTCCCTGTGTGTGTCTGCCTCCTAACAGCTCCTACAGGGATGCACAGTCATGCTGGATAAGGGCCATCCTCACGACCTCATTTTAACTTGATTCCCTCTTTAAAGAGCCCCCGCTCCAAATACAGTCACATTCTGAGGTGTGGGGAGGGAGGGCTGTGGTCAGGCCCTCAGCATATGAATTGCGAGCAACGTATGCAGTTCTTCCAGTAACAGTGTGCGTGTTAGCTACTTAGTACATTTCTGGAGGTCAGTTTATTGACTAAGAATACATGGAGTGTTGTGTGTGAGGGTGTGTACATCATACCATGTCTGTGTGTCAAATGTACAGAAAGTCACCCCTCTTGAAATAGTACAGGTTAGCAGCCTGGGTGTGGCTATTTGCTAAGGCATCACAAGATTCTACCCTCCATCTGTGAAATATTGTCGTTCAGTCGCTAACTCGTGTCCAACTCTTTGTGACCCAGTGGACTGCAACACTCCAGGCTTCTCTGTTCTCTACTGTCTCCCGCAGTTTGCTCAGATTCATGTCCATTGAGTCGGTGATGCTGTCTAAACATCTCATCCTCTGCCACTCCCTTCTCCTTTTGCTCAGCGTCAGGGTCTTTTCCAGTGAGTCCGCTTTTCTCATCAGGTGGCCAAAGTATTGGAGCTTCGGCTTCAGTCCTTCTAATGAATATTCAGGGTTGATTTTGTTTAGGTTTGACTGGTTTGGTCTCTTTGCAGGCCAAGGGACTCTCAAGAGTCTTCTCCAGCACCACAATTCGAAAGCATAAGTTCTTTAACAGTCAGGCTTCTTTATGGTCCAACTCTCACATCCATACATAACTACTGGAAAAACCACAGCTTTGACTATATGGACCTTTATCAGCAGAGTCTCTGCTTTTTAATACACTGTCTAAGTTTGTCATAGCTTTTCTTCCAAGGAGCAAGCGTCTTTTGATTTCGTGCCTGTAGTCATAATCTGCAGTGATTTTGCAGCCCAAGAAAATAGAATCTGCCACTGCTTCCACTTTTTCCCTTCTGTTTGCCATGAAGTGTGGAGAGCACGAAATATAGTCCTAAATGTAACAGATGAAAGTGTACAGTATCACCCGAAACAGGAAGGATGTGACAAGCACACGAGAAAGGAGAAGAGGTGCAGACATCAACAGCTACTCCTCCAGGGAGAAATAATGACTTCTTTGCACAGCAAGTTCAAGTGTACCTAAAATTGTATTAAAATAAGTAATATCTTTACTTTAAAGTTAGAGTTTAAGTTTCATCTGAAAGGTTTTCTATAACATCTCTGCAGCTTGAGGAAGTACCCAGAGAGCTACGTCAGATGTCGCATAGTTGTGGTTGAGGGTGACTTGTCTTTTGAATAATTGACTTGTGTAGATGATAAACCAAAGGCTCCAGAAGAAGAACTACAAGCTTGCATTTTGAAAAGAAATCTTTTATTAGAATATGGCTCATTTTCGACAAGGAGAACTGTTAACTTGTTATTCCCATAGCTAAGTTATGAGAAATGAATTTGCTACCAAGTTTAGAAATTCCTTGACTGTTTGAAATTTTCATCTACAATATTTTAAAGAACAGTTTGTTTTGCATTTTGTCTTTTACGTTCCTCTCTCCTTTTAAAATCCAGCTCATGGTTTTTGGGATCTTTCTGTGCCTGGACGCGTTTCTCTATGTGTTCACCCTGCTTCCCGTCAGAGTCTTCCTGGCCCTATTCAGGCTCTTCACTCTGCCTTGCTATGGCCTAAGGTAAGTTTAAGATGATGAACTATTGTAAAGGTTTAAATTATTTTTGCTACTTGTGCTTAGTAATCAACTTGGATAGATTTTTTTAGAATAGGAATAACTCATTAAGTTTCTTTCATACTTTGGCCCTTAACGCATCAACTAATGCTGTTTATCTTTGTAGTGAATATTATATACTATGCTTATATAATATTTCTACTTTTTATTTGTACTTTTTTTTTTTTTCCCAAATGGTTCTGAACCAGAACTTTGTTTTGGCTAGGCGACAAATGTTAATAATGCAGATTGTGTGTGTGTGTGTGTGTGTGTGTCTGTGTGTGTGTGTGTGTGTGTGTGTGTTTGTGTGTGTGTGTTTAGTTGCTCAGTCGTCTCCAACTCTTGGCAATGCTATGAACTGCCAGGCTCTTCTGTCCATGGAATTCTCCAGGCCAGAATACTGGAGTGGGTACTCTTTCCCTTCTCCAGGGGATCTCTAACCAGGGATTGAACCCAGATCTCCGGCACTGCAGGCAGATTCTTTACCATCTGAGCCACCGGGGAAGTATAGAAAGGGCCCAGTGCTGAGGGCCAGGCCCGACCACATGGCCACTGTGCTGCTCAGCCTGTGCTTTTATTTTCTTCACGTCCCCAGCCTCTTGGGCATAGTCTGTATAAAGTGAGGAGCAGGTTCTAGGCTGGGACGTGGAGGGGCGGGTAGCATCAGTAGCTCCTACGGAACTCCCCCTGCAGGCTTCTCCTCCATCTCATTTGAGAGACACTGTCTTCGTGGTCTGGCAAGCGTTACCTGCTTACAGGTGAGACACCCTCTGATTTCTGAGAGGGGAAAACCCTGAAAGACATTGTCCTGGTGGGAAGAATCAGACAGCCTGGCCCAGCATTGAGGAACTGATGACTCAGGAGCCATTACTTGACTTCTCTCAGCCTGTGTCCCCATCCTCAGAAAGGGGATATTTAGTGCCGGCATCTTTTACTGCAAAGATTGAGAGATGTAAAGAGAATACCCAGCGTAGTGACAGGAACAGATACTAGTTTCCTTCTTTCCTTCTCTTCCGAAACTAGGAACAGGAAGATGAAAACGTAAAGCTTACATGAATCTTGATGGTTTATTGGTCTTGAGGTTAGAGATTGGATTTTACGGTTTTTTCCTCCATACTTGTATCTCCATGCCTCTACTCTATGTAGTCCCTCTCTGTAACATTATTACAGTTCTTAACACAGTTGCCCAAGTTGCATTTCTAACACTGCATCACTTTTTTAAATACATTTCATTCCAAAAAGTTTCAGAATACTGAAGTGGATAATAATACGTGAAACTTAGCTATGAAGTAGGTGACTCTTCCATGGGTATATTAAATGTATAGTTAATAACATTATTATCAATAACCACAGAAACTAAGTTTAATATACAATATATCCAGAATTATATGTTGCTTTCTTTTCAAAGACTAAAGTCCTCGAAGCTTCTCTTTTAGTAAATGAGTGTGTACTTGGTATTTAGTAAGTACCGAATGACATTCAGGCTTTTTCAAAATGAGCCTTAATCAGTTTTCAGTTCAGTTCAGTTCAGTTGCTCAGTTGTGTCCGACTCCTTGTGACCCCATGAATTGCAGCACACCAGGCCTCCCTGTCCATCACCAACTCCCGGAGTTCACTCAAACTCACTTCCATCGAGTTGGTGATGCCATCCAGTCATCTCATCCTCTGTAGTCACCTTCTCCTCCTGCCCCCAATCCCTCCCAGCATCAGAGTCTTTTCCAGTGAATCAACTCTTCGCATGAGGTGGCCAAAGTACTGGAGTTTCAGCTTTAGCATCATTCCTTCCAAAGAACACCAGGGCTGATCTCCTTTAGAATGGACTGGTTGGATCTCCTTGCAGTCCAAGGGACTCTCAAGAGTCTTCTCCAATACCACAGTTTAAAAGCATCAATTCTTCGGCACTCAGCTTTCTTCACAGTCCAACTCTCATATCCGTACATGACCACTGGGAAAACCATAGCCTTGCCTAGACGGACCTTTGTTGGCAAAGTAATCTCTGCTTTTGAATATGCTATCTAGGTTGGTCATAACTTTTCTTCCAAGGAGTAAGCGTCTTTTAATTTCATGGCTGTAGTGATTTTGGAGCCCCCAAAAATAAAGTCTGACACTGTTTCCACTAATCCCTCCAATATAAATTAGAAGAATTTATTTATCATGATATTATGATAAGAGTAAAAACTCCTTTGCTAGATTGCATGGAATAAAACAATTACAAGGGTTAAGGTCACATCGTTGTTATATGTAATGCTTTATACTCTTGTCTTCTTACTCTGCTTCGAGAATGGAAGAATTGTGTTTTATATTTTATTAAGTACAATTAATCAAATGGGGAAATCTTTTTTAGGAATTTACCATCAACTTTAAGTTATTCAAGTACTTGTTTTATGCCTTTGGAAGAATTTTTAAGAAGGCCTATTCATACCAGGAAACCTTTTTGGAAGATGCCTGTAACATTCACAGAGCCTCACCTTCTGTACTGTCCCTATTTCTTTATCACCCCTGGGAGCTCAACAAAGTCATGGTTATTTCAGTTACCTTTTCAGAACAGCAGGAAAAAAAAATCTGGTAAGACATTACTAAACAGAAGTCTTCATGTGTGATTGCGTAACAAGGATGAACACATGGAAAGTTGGGTAAAGCCAGGTGAGGCTGCCTCACATAGGATAACTCATGCCATATGTAGCTTTTGATGTCTGCTCCGTGAGCTGGGTTCCCTCTAAGTTATTCTCGGCTCAGCAGTGTGAGGCAAGTTCCTGCTCTAGCTGTCTTTAAGCATATTCTGTGTGGCTGTTGGCATGATGAGGTAAAGGGTCAAAAGGCTGTGTAACCTAAAGACCCCGTCCTTCTGTAGGGGCTCCTGGGGTCTCTCAAGCCCTCAGTGGATGTTCACGGGGTGAGTGACGAAGGGGATTTGCCGTGTTCCCAAGGGCCCCTGTTTCGCGGCTCTTATTTGAAGAGCCGAGTTCTTGCTGTGGCAGAGGCATCTAAACTGTGTCTGTGTCCCCTGGGGGAGCAAGGCACCAAGGTCGCCTAGGGAAGCCCTTTGGTATTTGTTCTCGAAACCGGGAGAGCTGTTGGAGAGAGCCAGGATGCCTTCAGCCCTCTGCTCCTGGTGGCTTCAGTGGGTCGATGGTCCCTGGAGCCAACCTTTTCTAGACCTTTTCAGATTTTTTTTTTTTAGCCTATAAAATAAAGATGATAACTTTCATATATTTCTCTAAAATACTTTTTAATCTAAATTAATCTGAGTGACATTTTAAAGCAGCATTCAAGTCTGTTCTGTTTTCACGCTCTTGCAGCCAGGCCGACACTAGAGGGCAGCCCGTCACCCTGCTGCAAGGCGCCGTTCAGTTTTCCTGGGCAGAGGATGCTTGCTGTTCCTGCAGTTTGGCTCCTCTGAAAAATTACATTTTATGCTGTCAGTTATATATGTGTATATAACGTGAAGCGCAGTTAAAATGGTATAACGGAACGTCAGCACTTCTAAGCACTCCGTGAGCATAGGCAGATCATACAGATACGAAGACCCTGCCTCCCTGTCTCAGCGCCTTAAGTGTGCTTTATCAGAATGGAGTACTTTGCTGACGGTAACATGGGCTGCAGTCCATATTTTCTTTGAGCAATTTGGAAAGCAAAGTCTTCTGAGCATTATTTTTTAAAGCACCTAACTTGAAATATTTGAAACTTAAAATATAATGTAAAAAATGGTATTACTAAAACTATTGTTAATACTAAGTCTAAAACCTTTCAGATATTTTAGGAGTATATGAATATGTTTTCTCTTTTACAGAATTATTAATCAGACAAGTTTTGCCTTCTGTTTCTTCCAACATTCTATTCTGTTCAGGATTATCTGACTTTTCTTTCCTGTGGCTATATCATGTTCCATCTTTTTCAGCAAGCAAAAAGTGCTCTTTCCTTCAGTCTGACTTAATTTTTTCGAAGAGATAAGAAGAAATGAAAAAGATCAGCAAAGAGGTCAATTGCATTTTTTTGTATTTCCCTTTTCTCACACTCCTGTGTTTTAGTTTCCTTTCTGTTAAAAAAACAAGTTGGGGACTTCCTGGTAGTCCAGTGGGTAAGATCCCATGCTTTCAGCACAGGGGCACAGGTTTGGTCCCTGGTCAGGGAACTAAAATTCCACCTGCCTCTAGCTGCAGCCCAAAACAAACAAAGTTATTGTCTTCCTAGTCTCTTAGTTCTTAGAAAGTATACCCAGAAAGTTGGGGAGCGAGGAGAAAGGATATTTGTCAAAGTGGTTAAGGTGCTGGCATGAACGCAGCAGCAGTTTGCAGGCCCTGGTGCTGTGTTGTCGGCGTCCGACAGTGGCCGAGGGCTGGCATAGCCCTCCTTTCAGAAGTGGGGTCGGCGCTCTCACCTCCTGTACGTTCAGTCAGGTCTGGCACGGTGTTTGTGGGGCCTGTGGAAGCTGACAGTCTCCCAGGTTTTCTGCTTTAGAATGGACTCTTTGGACTCACTTGTGAATCTTCCGTAAACTGGCCACAGGATTTGGCTTGGGGGTTTAATTGGCCCTGACACAAAGCCGACTCGCTGCTTTTCCTTCAGGCTGAGGCCACTCAGCAGCCCTTAAGGAGGCCGGCCTGTATCGTGGCTGCTCCACTGATGGGCACTGTGCCAGCCTCTGACCCTGTGAAAATATTTTTTTGTTTTGAGATGTTGGCAGGGTAATTTTTCTTGACTCTGTAGTTGTATGCACGTTATCTGCAAAGGCTGCACTGCTTCCATAGAACGTTTACACCCACCCTTAGCAATTTCAGGAATAACTAGGTGAAAATTATTGCTAACGAATTAACAATCTTGAAAAATCTTTGCCCTTACATACTTTGTTGTAGGTTATAATAAACACATGCAGGTTCTCTAAAAGCCTACTGATTTATGTATTTCTTCCCTCTTTCTCAGATAGGGTAGTATAGTTTTGGAAAAACATTTGAGAAAATTCTTGAATTAAGGTAATTCTTTAAATGATGAGATGAAAATGGGAATTAAGTTTTGGTTTATTATATGAGACATCTTTGTTTCTTGAAAGAATGAAAGCATTTTGTTTTTAGAGAAGTAGACTGCTCTACAGTAGCTACATTTGCTAAATGTAGCATAATGTGCTTTATGCTAAAGAGGTGCCCAATGTTATTTTTCTGAACTTAAAGAATAAATAAATAATAACAGTTGTATGTATGTGTATTTCTAATTTACCTGGCATTTTTATGTATCCTTTTCCTCCTCCAAGCTGTGACTTCATTTTGTGTTTTAGAATCCTCAGTCTTACTTGAGTTAGAAGGTGAGAGAAGTTGTAGAGAAAAATGATAGTATCTCATGCCAAGAACTGATGGTTTTGAAAACTTTGCTGTGATATTTTAGACAGCAATAAGTGTAGGTGAGGTTTAAGTAGTAAATGCTAGAGTATTTTTTTTTTACTATTAGAGCAAATAAAATACATGCAAGTAAATTTTACTGATTTCTCACCCTGGTTTTAAGCATATCTCTCAGGAAGCTTCAAGTACCTTTCTGTTTTTAAGGCAGTGGTAACTTACCCCATAAAAATCTCTCTCATCTCCTGAAGAATTAAGAATTTCAGATGCTCGAGCGTTTCTTAACCCGTTGGGTTTCCTCCCCCTGCCTTACCTCCTCCAAGGTAGTTCTCCCTGAAATGAACTTCACACACGAACACACACACACGAGATTTTCCCTCTTTTCAGACATAAGCCTTAATTCCGACCTGAGTGATTTGTGCTGCCCCTGGCAGCTCGCGCCGCTTCTCCGGGAATCACGGCCGGCCGTCATTCCCCTCCCAGGCCGGGCCTCCATGCTCGTTTGTAGAGAGCAGAGTCTCGTTAGAGGGCCTCCCCACCGCAGGTCTCGTCGTCCCCTCCTCCTCCTCCCCTTGGCGCTCTCAGCAGCGCAGCGACATCACAACGTTCTCTCTCTCTTTCTCTCTCGTAAATCAGACCGAAGGGAGGAGCACTCTCACTTCCTTTGTAGAGTGGAATGTGGTGTCACAGGGACTCCTCGTGGTGAGTAAACCCTGATTTTTCTTCTATTCTCTTGTCCAAATTGACATCAGTACAAACAAGATATTGATTATAATGGGAAACAGACATGACTGTTTGGACATGGACACTTCAGAAGGAAACGAGCTTCCTTATCCTAACTTGGTGATAGTTTTGTCCACATTTGTGCAGGATTTGAGCAGAATCTCACCTAACCTAGGAAGATCACTTGATAAAATGAATTTCAATTACACATGTTGTCTAGGTTTGACATCAAGTCCTTCACTCCCCACGCCCCATCAGTTCCTTCACGTGAGCTTCAGTTCCTTCGATGTGAGTGGTTTTTATTTTGCATCATCCAAGCACCAAACATAGCTTTATCAAGCCAGTGCTTTTTTCCCTAGTATAGTTTGGAATCATTTTAAAGTCCAAGAAACACTTTAGTCATTCAGTTTAAGCATTTGTGGTTAATTTTTCTACTGTCTGTTGCAAAACCTTAAGGTGCTCAATTTTCAGTCTTCTGAGTAAGGAAAACCTCTTAATCTCAATAGTTAATTGCAGTTTACTTTAAAATTAGAAAATGACTTCTCTTTCAAAAATGGACACCATTTTTTACTTTGCACATTTTTCCAATAGTCCTTTGTATTTCTTCATTCTTTCAGTTATACCATGAGCAGCTAGAAGCGTTAAGAGAGAAAGCTAGCTCCAGCCTGTGTGTTTTGTGGTGATGTGCCTCACGCTGGTGCCTTGGCATGTTTGAACAGCGATTTGAACATGAAGTAGGCACGGATTACCGCGGTCTCGTGGTCACGGACGCTGCCTCCTCTTCCCTGGTCTTTCTGTTCACTTGTCAGCTCACACTTCAGTCTTGGTCAGCTGAGCACTTCCTGCTGCACAGGGTGAGGAAAACCCTGCAACTGACCGTCTTTGTCTGCTCCGTCATTCTGTTCCCCAGGAGTGCTCTTGAAGCAGCAGGGTCCTTTCCCGGGTAAATGTGCAAACCCAGGGAAAGTATTTGAATGACCGAAAGATAAAATTTAGAAATGTAGAAAGTTTAATTTCTGCAAGTGTGGCTTAACCTGAAGTTTTAAATGATTTTAAGTTCTGTTGAATTTCTTAGTTAATAGTACTTGTCTTATGATAACTGATAGCCAAGCTATAAATTAGATTAGCGGGGTTTTCACTTTGTCCAGCAGCTTCCTCCACTTGTTTATATGTTTGTGTGGGATTTTCAGCATTTGCAAAATGAATTGGGAGTAACTGCTGTTTCATAGGCATTTATAAGGAAGAGCTTCACCCTGAAATCATTACTCAGGAACCAGTTCAAAGCTGATTGGCAGGGCTGGTGGATAAGCTTCCTTTGGAGTTGGAAATGCGTATCACACAGTCATCCACAAGTGTCCTGGCAGAGCAGGAAACAAACATTGGAGCTGGCTTGGGTTGTTTCCACCAGGTAAACTTACTCTGAGGTTCAATCTTACTTCAGAGAGGTTGTGATGCCACCTTAGAATTTTTTTTTCTTCAGTTTTTCCAGCTTTCCTTTTTCATTGGCAGGGACATTTATATGATAGCAAGATCCTTTGTTTCTGAACAGTTCTGCTTCTTTTATTTTTTATTTGAATAAATCTCTCTAATTTTTAAAATCAGTCATCTCCATAGCAGCCAGTTATGATGTAAGCGATGGAACATTTCCACCAAAGCAGAGAGTGCACAGAAAGCAGCAGGCCCAGTGGAAACAGCCCTTTCCCCCTCTCTTTCTAGAAACAAAGAGCAAAAATTGTAGCTTTATTTGGTATTTAGCCCAATCATTTTTCCAAATGAGATGACAGTACAGTGATAAATTATACAGTATTAAATTAGGCTGAAAGATCAAACATGCTGAGTTGCTGATTCCTGTGAGTTTAAAAAGTTCTTTTAAAGAAACGTCTAGAATAGTAGGCGGGAGTGAGAAATTGCCTTCTAGAGCCAGAGGCCAAGAGTCGGATCCTGGCTCCGCCACTTATTATTTCCGAACTGCAGCTGCAGTCACGTTCCTGATACCCTTTGGGAAATTAGGATGGTGGTGGTCCCTTCCTCATAGGATCTCATAAGGTCACTGTGGAAACTGAACGAGAGAACGTACGAAGTGCCTGGAGAGGGGCCTGCCACACAGGGCCTGGGGATTGTAGCGTGTTTCTACAGCACTTCTGCATTTTCCCAACCTGGTTTAATCCTAGGCAACATAAAGCTAAGTTAAAGTTATTTATGCGAGATTTTGGACTTAGTATCATCTTTGTTTAAACAGTGTGATATTATGTTATTTGAGATTATAGCTTTTCAATGTTTGGTTCAGTTCAGTCACGTCCAACTCTTCGCAACCCCGTGGACTGTAGCCTGCTAGGCTCCTCCATTCATGGAATTCTCCAGGCAAGAATACTGCAGTGGGTTGCCATGCCCTCCTCCAGGGGATCTGCCTGACCCAGGGATCGAACCCAGGTTTCCCATATTGCAGGCAGACTCTTTCCATCTGAGCCACCAGGGAAGCCTGTTCCTTCTTAGAGAATATACTATCTCATTGTTCCATTGTTGTAAATGTTTTATAAAGAGACACAATTGAACATATATGTGGCAAAAGTCCCTTCACCTCTTAAAGAGCGTTGGCTGAGACCAGTTAACTGAGTAGATGCCATTCTAGTCCTAAAAGCTCTACAGATTTCTGCTGTAATTAGTTACCTAAAGCCTTTGGGTAATTAATGCAGATTCACTAATGCCATCCTGCATTTCATTCCTGTCCTTTTCTTTCATTCATAAAGCATGGCCTCCAGCACTTAAACGGAAGGCCCCAGCCGCGGGTGATGTGTGCATTTCAGTGTGTGCCCATCTGTGCCCGCACGTCTGCGGGGACGTGGGCGGGCGCTCGTGGCTGATGCTGCCGTCTGTGCCCCGGCCGTCTCGGGGGTACAGACAGTCCAGGAGCCCAAGAGTGTCCGCACGTCTCCTTTTCTCATTGTTTGCATTAGAAATGTTTACCTCCGGCTCTTGACAAATACTCATCTCGGCGTGGGGGGAGGGGGCAGCGAATTCCCTTGAGAGTTGCACAGCCCCTGGCAGAGTTCTGTACTCTGGGCTCAGTGTCTGAACTAAGACATAACTCACTCCTGATTTCATAGGGAAAAACAGGGCCTTGTCTGTGGGGAGGGAGAAGAGCACTGGAGACAGAAGGGGACAGAGAAGTGATGGTGGAGATATATCAGCCTTGTCCTGGAGGCAGTCTTCCCCAAGATTTGAACTTTCACTGCTGAGAAGAACTCCCCTCGCTCTCTTGCGCCCGTCTCAAGGCCCAGGGTGTGACCTGGACCGTCCTGACCTGTCTCTGCATCTAAGCTCATTGGTTCAGCCCAGGGTCATCCGCTGTCGGCCCTCCCTGGACGCAGTACTCGCAGAGTCTGCCTCTTTTGGGGGCGTCTGTCGGGCTCCATGTTCTCTCTGTGATGAGACTGAAAGCCGTTCCCAGGACACGTCGCTGAGGTCCTGCGTGCCTCACCGTCACCCTTACAGCACTCTGGCAGCGGTTTCCTGTCCTTGCTGAACCCAACAGGGATCTTTGCAAGAAAAGCGCCCCTGATCTGAATGTGTCCGAGGGCTCAGCAGGAGCTCAGGAAGTAGGTGGCCAGGGAGCAGCCAGTAAGTGAAAGCTCAGGATGCCGGCGGCCCCTGGAAAGGGAGCTCACCCCTTAGTAGGAGCCGCAGTGCCATCACGGCAGCAAAGTGAAGAGGCTCTGCGTCTCCTGATGCAGGTCTTCAGGCTTTCTGCTGGTCGCACAGTATGAAGAAGCTGCCAAGGCAGGGCCTGCGCGTTTTCCATCTTGAGGAGTCGCCTGCAGTGGACTGAGAGAAAACACCTTTCCGTCCCAGTCCCAGGAACTTTACGTGTCATGATAGACATCTTCCTTCTTTTGTAATGTATTTTTCCCTGTATCTTAGGAATACATTTCCATTCGCAATTTAGGTTTAGCTCTTTTGACTCTGACCTCGGAAGTAAGGGATGATTCTGCTTATATTAATTAGGGGGAAAAACCATCGTCAGCACTTGAGCCCCTGAGGGTTGGGGTACCAGCCCCATGCGCACTGTAGAGCCTGCCATATCCATGGTCCCTCTGTATCCAGGACTCCTCTCTATCTCTGTTTCCTCATCCATGGACTCAACCAACCGTAGGTCCCGTAGTGCTGAAGTAACGTATTTATTGAAAAAAATCCACGTTTAAGTGGACCCGTACAGTTCAACCCATGTTATTCAAGGGGCAGCTGTATTTCCAGCTCATGTTGCAGAGGGCTAATGTTTGTGATAATAACAACCATCCTACAAATGAGTAAGAAGAAGATAACGAGGAGAGAATTCACAGAAAGTATAGATAAATATATGAAGAATATGTCAGTGTTCTAGTGAGGGAAATCAACAGTGAAACTGCTGAATTGGATTCTCACCAGTGGCATTAGCCAGCATCCCTGCATGGATGCATGTGAGCTTCCAGGCGTCTGGTGCAAGTGTAAATTGGTACAACTCCTGCAGAGGGCAGCACAAGTATTACCAGAAGGACAAGTGAACGTAAAGAATGTGAGATTCCAGTTTTAAGACTTTATCCTATGAATGTGTTTTCACTTACGAGGTATGACATGTAGCTTACTTACATCATGGTTTATAGTTGAAAAAGGCTGGAAATCTGTCAGTGTTGTTAAATTATGATGCATCCACGCAGTGGAACACCGTGCTGTCTGTAAGAACTGATAATGGAAAGTAGCGTAGAACGCTGTCCCTGTGTCAGAAGCGCCGCGCGCGTGGGTCCCGGGATCCTGATGAGCTGGGAGGCCTGTGTCCTCACTGTGGAGACCCCTTGCTTCCAGGCGCTCGGCCAGCAGCCACCTGCCCTCTGCGGTCACTCGCTAAGGTTCCCACTTCCTCTCATTGCAGTTCTGGTCTAGTATCTTCATATTCTCGGCCTGGGCAGGAAATGTGCTACTGTTGAGCAGTCAGCATAACTTTCCTCGTTAACGTGAAGTTTTTGTTGGCTGTTCCCTTTGTTTGCCACTGCCTCTCCCGTAAAGATGATTTATTCAAGAGCACGGAAGGTGAAACTCACCGTCTATTACTTCTCATCTGTTTCAGGGACAGACGTGTGCTTCAGCCCGCCCAGGTGTGTGACATCCTGAAGGGGGTCATCTTGGTCATCTGCTATTTCATGATGCACTACGTGGACTATTCCATGATGTATCACCTGATCCGGGGGCAGTCGGTCATCAAGCTCTACATCATCTACAACATGCTCGAGGTGAGCCTGGCAGGCCCGGCCCACGGCGCCTGGCTGCCTGCACGGGACAGCTTCCCACTGGCTCTGCCAGCCGCACCTCCAGCCTCGGCTTCATACCGTCAGGGGTGGCCTTGTGAGAACGCACGTTCTGATTTAGAATCCCTCTAACAAGATGGTGCCTGTGCGTCCCAGGACACACTGGGGGCAGCCGGTCTGCAGGGCATTATGTGTCCTCCGGTGAGGAGGAGGGCGACCGGCCGTCTAGACCTTTTGGAGTCAGTGCCCCCTTGAGAGTGTAAACTGTCAGATGACAGGGGAGTATTTTCTCGATTCATTGAAAACCTGTGTGTGCTTTCTGTTAGAACTTTAAATCTTATGAAGAGATTTTTAGGATTATGTGTTTATTGGCTATAGTAGATTTATATTTTAAATTGCTTTTAAATTTTCACACAGAACAAGTAAACGATATCCCAGTTTCTCTAAGTATTTAACACTTTTAATACAATATGTCTTCAAAGTACACTACACTTTAAAGTAGTCATCCTGTGAAAATCGGCATTTATGTAAAAAATAAACAGTTACACAAAGTGCACAATAGAAAACCACTTTCCTTTTAGGCAGAATCTTAAGTTTTTTTTTAAATAGTAAACTAACCTGGGTTATGTCATTAACCTTTAAGATTCAGTTTGTACTTTTCTGTACTGCTTTTCGGGGACACCAGTAAGTCTCCCTGTCTCTTAGACTCAGTTCAGTTCAGTCGCTCAGTCGCGTCCAACTCTTTGCGACCCCATGGACTGAAGCATGTCAGGCTTCCCTGTCCATCACCAACTCCAGCACCTACTCAAACTCAAGTCCATCAAGTTGGTGATGCCATCCAACCATCTCATCCTCTGTCGTCCCCTTCTCCTGCCTTCAATCTTTCCCAGCATCAGGGTCTTTTCCAGTGAGTCAGTTCTTCACATCAGGTGGCCAGAGTATTGGAGTTTCAGCTTTAGCATCAGTCCTTCCAATGAACACCTAGGACTGATCTCCTTTAGAAGGGGCTGGTTGGATCTCCTTGCAGTCCAAGGGGCTCTCAGGAGTCTTCTCCAACACCACAGTTCAGAAGCATCAATTCTTTGGCATCCAGCTTTCTTGGTAGTCCGACTCTCACATCTGTATGTGACTACTGGAAAAACCATAGCCTTGACTAAACGGACCTTTGTGGGCAAAGTCATGTCTGCAGTGGGTTTTCCTGACGTGTGGTGGACACGTGGGGTGATGTGGGACTGCTGGCCCCTCTGCTATGCCACTGCCTGGGTGTGATAGGTGGGGACTTCCTGTCTCTTCACAAAACCACACACTCTAGCCATCCTGTTTGCTCCTAAATTCATCGACTGAGATGTGTTGGAACCACACCCCAGCTTCCTGGTGCGGGCTCGTTGCCGCACACCTGCTTTGCCAGGTCAGGTGAGATGTGACAGTGGGTTTGGCTGGGTTTGTGAAGCAGAGTAGCTGTCCGTGCGCTCCCCTCACTCCCATCAAAGAAAAGCCCAGGCCTCCTGTCCCCTCTGGCCATGTGGGTAGCTCTCCTTGTCAAGTCCCGCTGCCTCCTCCCTGGGGGGATTGCAGCTGACCAGGCTTCTCCCTCCCCCCAAAACTTAAGATAGGTGCCTCCTGTTGTACAGCGTCCACAAGGTGCTGCCGTTGCTGTTAACAGGAAGTAGGCCAAGCAGGAGGCTCCATGAATTGCTGATCCTGGTGGTTTAAATACTCACTCACTCTGTAGACTACAGTTGATGATGTAGTTTAAGCGCAGTGGAGCAGAGTCCAAGCTCTAGTCTAGAGATAACTCCCTCCAATCCTGGTTATCCTGCACGTGCGTCCAGCTGCTGAGTGACTCTGCTCTTCAGCTTGTCGTCTGTGAGATGGAGATATTAGGAGAATTGCAAGGTTTCCATGAGACAGCGAATAGAAGGAGCTTAGGACAAGCCAGTCGTGTGGTGGGAGCGCCCTCAATGGTAGCTATCATTTCTTCATTTGGCAAATGTTTAATCAACACTTCCTGGATGCTGAGATCCCGAAGAGCCTGAGATGGACAAGCCTAGTCTCCTGGCTAATATTCCACAGGTGGGAGAGAGGCAGTGATAAATACCGTGATGAAGAGGAACAGGATGATGCTTTGGAGACCACAGGAGCCACCAAAGGTTGGATAGGCCAGGAACGTCCTGTCTCAGAATGTGACATTCCAACTGAATCCTGAATGATAGCCCTCCTTTTTTTCTTTTTTATGTGCTTCTCTTTATCTATTGGACTATATTCATGGAGATGAGTACTTGAAAATGTCTTCCAGGAATAAATTTACTTATTATATTCTTATACGGTAAACTTCAAACAAATCACAGCTATTCTTACTTACCAATATTAGGTATGAGGAGAATGGGTCAAGTGATACATTTGTCCTTAAAAGTTTGAGTCCTGAATTTAAATTCAAAGAGTTAAAGCCAGAAGAACTATGATTTTGATGTGTCGTCTGCCTTTTATTTTTATGACTAAGATTTTCCTTGTTACAAACATGGCTAGTTAGACAAATTCTAATTCAGTTAGTACAACACTTGGGCGCTCCGCGTGTGTCAGAGAATAAGAAAATGTGAACGAGTAAGTAAACAAAGATCCTGACTCTTTTGGAGCTTATCTCCTCTGGTGTTTGCGTCACCTCTGAAGTTTAATAAGACGTACCGACGGCGTAGTAAGAAACGCGCTTCCTTAACTTTTCTCTTTAGGTAGCAGATCGCCTGTTTTCCTCCTTTGGGCAAGATACGTTAGACGCTCTGTACTGGACAGCCACAGAGCCCAAGGAGCGGAGGAGGGCCCACATCGGGGTGGCCCCCCACTTCTTCATGGCAGTCCTCTATGTCTGTATCCTTTCAGGCCGCTCGGGGATGTGCGTCTTACATTATCCTGTTCGCTTAGCTATTTCTCAGACTTAGAGAGGGGTGTGGGTGGGTGTGTGTGTGTGTATCCTAAAGATTAATGTGAAATGTCTACTTTGTTTTGAGAAATTGGTTATAACAGTCTACTTAGTCCTTGAACACAGGGACTAATCCAAGTATGGGGCTTCATCTGATTGCTCAGTGGTAAAGAATCCACCCACCAGAAGACAAAGAAGACGCAGGTCTGATCCCTGAGTCAGAAAGATCCCCTGGAGAAGGAAATGGCACCCCACTCCAGTACTCCTCCCTGGGAAATTCCATGGACAGTGGAGCCTGGCGAGCTACAGTCCATAGGGTTCCAAAGAATCAGACACAACCTAGCAGCTAAATAGCAGCCGCAGCAATCCGGGTATCAATTGTAACCAGTCTCTGTATCCGAGGGTTCAGCCAACAACAGCCCGTTTAATACTGTAGTATTTTACTATTGAAAATTACATGTGTGTAAGTGGACCCATGCAGTTCAGACCCATGTTGCTCAGGGGTCAGCTCTAACTGTAAATTAAAGAGTCATGTATGCATGCCCCTTTAAACTGCTAGAACCTGGTTCTAAGGAAGGATTTTAGAATAAAGGGGTAGTTATATTTATACATACTTCAGATTTATATAGATCTATATAGCTTTTTCATACTTAAGTTAGAATTTTATAAAGTTGCCCCTAACCTTCAGCTGAGAATGTATGCAGTTCTTCAATAAAAAAATAAATGAAAGATAACATGTATACAGTTCATCTAGAAGTAAAATTTGAAATGAGCCGGGGAGGGATTCTAGCGGTTTTCTTCCCCCTCCCTCACCTCCATCTAAAAGCTTTTCTTTTGGAGAATAAATGTTTTACTATGTAACACAGTGTGCACACGTGTGTATACTGTGCATGCCTGTGTGTTTACATACATGCGCGTACTCACACTCGCTTCCTATGGGAGCAGGGCGGGTTCACAGGAATGTGTCGTGGGGTTTTGTTTTGCCCTGTCTTTGAAAGAACAATGCCTAAAAGAATTGGGTTAGCATCTGGGGAGTTAAGGGACTATATGGGGAAAATGTCTGTGGCGAGTAAAAGATTGTTTCAGACACAGTGGAGTAAAAAGTTACGGTTCTAATTTAAGCTCTTCCATGGAATTTAAGCTCTTCCACAGGCGATGTAATTCTGCAGCTCATGAATGTCTTCAGAACTGGCATCTGAAGAAGAATCCTAATTACCAGACATTTCTGACTCCAGTGTTCCCCATCCCCCGATGAAAACCAGAGAGGAAAATCAGTTCCCGACTGACTCTCACTTTATGTTCTTTTCTGTCTTAGGATGTAAATTATCTGAATTCACAATGTATATATCTAAGTCTCTTCTTTCAGGATTTACCATAATGTATTCCATTATTTAATAAACTTTTCTGAGATCCCGTTTCCCAAGCATCGTGCCCAATGCCAAAGCTCCAGAAAGAATAAGACGGCTGTTCTCCAGAACTCACCGTCTAAGCGGTTGGATCATTTCTGCTTTTGTTTGTTCCGTAGTTTGTTTCATAGGTGTCTTATCCCATCAAATGTGTATCAACTATAGCTAACAGGGAAATTACAAAGATAATAAAGTACTTAGGTAAGGCATGATTTAGAAAGCATAGTCATATTTTTCCCCATTTGAAACTTCTGAGATTTTAATAACATATCTGTTAATATAAACTGGAACCAGAATTCAGTTTTTCCCTTGACGTCACTTAACTGCTAGTTTTGCACGCCATCCTTATAATGGTTCAAGCAACAACTCTGAACGTGGCTTTTAACTCACACAACAAGTCCCTGCTTACTATCATGATGTCTAATAATGTAAGTATGAGATTTTATTTTACATTTTTGAGGTTGTATGGGTACATTAACAGCAGTATTCTAGATGGGAGAAAATTGGGTTTTTTTTCTTATTTGTTATTTATTCTCTGGGAAGTTTAATATATAGCACATCACTTTTTTAAACTGGTAATAATAAAGACGACTTTTGTGTTTTCTCTTTCAGTTTGTCGAAATTAAAGGAAGTGTTTTCAAGAAGTTCGAAAAGAACAATCTTTTTCAAATGTCAAATAGCGGTAGGTACAATCAGATTCTACTTGAAGCTTCATGCAGAGTTACTGTGTAATTCATTCTGAAACTCTTAATGTCACATTTCCAACAGGCCACTGTTTCTTTGACTTAAAGCTGTGTTTTCTCTTAACTCTCTCAACATCTTTACCATGTTTTTTGTATTTTGGTTACTGTAATCTTGAGGATGTTTAATACAATAAATAATTACAGGCATTTGTATAGTACTTTACCATACTTTCATACAATGGTATAGTATGGTACTACACTTTACCATACTATAGCACAAAGTGCTATACAAATGCCCATAATTATTTATTATCTTATCTTTCTAACTCATAAATTTCTTGGAAGCTGCTGATATGACTCCATTTTACAGATGTGTAAATTGAAATACAGAGAAAATGATCTGACTCGCTCAAGGTCACCCACTTAGCCGCTGAGAGAAGAATTGTGACACACCTCAGATAGGTCTCAGCTTTCTCAGTTATGACTTACTGCCTCCTTCCTAATTCTATAGAGTGTGAGGGCACAAAATTTTTTTTTTTTTGGCCTTGTTAATTTTTTTTTTAATTTTTATTTTTACTTTATTTTGCTTTACAATACTGTATTGGTTTTGCCATACATTGACATGAATCCACCATGGGTGTACATGCGATCCCAAACATGAACCCCCCTCCCATCTCCCTCCCCACAACATCCCTCTGGGTCATCCCCGTGCACCAGCCCCAAGCATGCTGTATCCTGCATCGGACATAGACTGGTGATTTGATTCTTACATGATAGTATACATGTTTCAATGCCATTCTCCCAAAGAGGGCACAAAATTTATCCCAGAAACATTATCTTAACATAGTTGTCATAATCAGAACAGCAGTGTCTTGGTTCTCAAGGTGTGGCCCACAGATCCCTGGACAAGATTCTGTGAAGTCAAGACTGTTCTTGTAAAGATGGTATTTATCTCATTCACCATGTTGCTATCTGCACCGTGGTGGCAAATCGGGGTGAGAAAGCCAAGGAGAGACCACCAGGCGCCCACCGGAATGTCCGGTCCAGTGGCTGCCGGCGCGCATCAGTGACGCTGAGGTGCGCCCAGCACCGAGGGCCAGTGTGCAAGGCTGCAGCTGCTCCGGGAACCCTTAGGGGCTTCCTCCAGCCTTACACGGTCACCTGCCCTGTCGCCCAGCAGCAGGAACATGGTTTCACAAGAGGACTTGTACAAGAATGGTTATGGCAGCCTTAAACACTGCCCCAAATTAGAAACAACCCAGACCCTCCTGTTCAGAGGAAAGCAGATACATAAATGCCAGTATACCTACACTGCGAACACTGCTCAGCCGTTAGAACTACGGTATTTTCCACTGTATAGAGGCATCTCAAAAGCTCTATGCTGAGTGAAAAGAGGCCAGACATAAATAAGTACATGCTGTGTGATTGCATATTTATGAGGTTTGTGATCAGACAAAATTAATTTATGATAATGGAAATCAAACAGTCATTGCTTATGGGGGTGGGTATTGGCTAGGAGGGTGTGAGGAAACTTACTGCAGTGATGGAACTCTTCATGTTTTAGCTGCGGGAGTGGTGGCAGAGCTTATGGGTTCATCAGAACCCATCAAATTCTACATTTAAAACTTCCACATGTGTAAATTTTGCCTCTGTGTTAGGCAAGGAAAGTAATGGCATGTGAATATATTGAAGCAGAGGAACGTTTGGAATTACAGGAGATTTGATAACTAGGCAGCGAACAAAAAGAACTCATGAGAAACGTTAGGCCGTTCTGTGGAGCAGTGATAAAACCTTGGACCTCAGAGCTGTGAGAGGCAGTGTGCGCTTGTGTCTTTCTGTGCAGTGATGCTCTTTTGAATGTGTGCTCCCAGTCTCTGTGAATTTGAAATGGGAGAGGAAGGGGAGAGACAGGAGGGAAGCTGAGATAGGATTTCTTCTTCTATGGAGGCAACAATGAGACTTTCACTTGTAGCAGAAATCATGCTCTTTTTACTTAAGAGCCTGATTTCAGTAGGCACTCTTCGTAGAGCTGTAAACTAGGCATGCAGGTCTTTTTAAGGTTTTAACAGTTTTTAATCTTTATTGTGTGGAGGAGATTGTGAACAATTTTCAACCTTATCACCAATATGTTGAAATAATTCATGTCCCCTTTCCTAAGAAACAAGTCCCCAGAATTATAACCTCTTAGCTTAGAAAAATTAGGAATTTAGTATTTCCATTTTAAGAAAGCTCTGAAAACAATGGTCTATTGATCAAGCAATGCATGTGAGTTTATAAGAAATTCAAGAGTATATTATGGCTTAAAATGGTTAGAAATCAACATGAAAAGTTTTGCTTTTTGTTAGAGGTAGAATAGCTTATGTTACAGTGCAGTGTGGTCTGCCTTGTACCGCCTTCTATCTCCCTTCAAGTTTTACAAGAAATTAATTTTACCTTCTGCTAAGTCACTTCAGTCATGTCCAACTCTGTGCGACCCCATAGACAGCAGCCCACCAGGCTCCTCCATGGGATTTTCCAGGCAAGAGAACTGGAGTGGGGTACCATTGCCTTCTCCGAATTTTACCTAAAGTAGCCTTAAAACCCATTCCCACATAAGAAAAAGAAAAATTTCTCCTAGAGAGAGATGCCATGTAGGTGGGATCAAATTCAGTACGTTGTGCAAGTTTAATGTTGAAAACCTGGTTTGGAGACTTTAGAGCAACTTTATCCCTTTCATTTTATTGCCTGACTGTAGTTTTCTTTCGGGGAATTGTCCGAGGACACATGAAATAGAGTTTAGTTAATAAAACACAAGTTTTCAACTTTTGGTCCTTTCTTGCACTTCATGTCAGTGTAAGCCCAAGCTGAGTGTGGAATCTAGGCCTCTCTGACTTGGGTTCTTAAAATGAAGAGTTTTACATAGTTTGTAACCCACTGACACTATGAACTATACATTCAGAAAGATCCTGCAGGCGTTACATTGGTGTGAAGTAAGGTTCCAGCTCAGGGTAATTCTGTTTAAGTCTCTTAACATAAGCCTGTGTACTTGCATTCATTTGAATAACTGTTGGAAACAAAATAGTCACTTCACATTTGAAATGTGATTGTAAATATGTTAAAGTATATCCCTGTTAGTGGTAACTTAGAAAAAGGAGATTAATAATTTGAATATCAAAAATACTTTTGAAGTATTAATCACCGGTGTTTTTAAGACTTGACTCATTGGAAAAGACTCTGATGCTGGGAGGGATTGGGGGCAGGAGGAGAAGGGGACGACAGAGGATGAGATGGCTGGATGGCCTCGCTGACTCGATGGACATGAGTCTGAGTGAACTCCGGGAGTTGGTGATGGACAGGGAGGCCTGGCGTGCTGCGATTCATGGGGTCGCAGAGTCGGACACGACTGAGCGAGTGAACTGAACTGAACTGAATAACGATTAAAAGAAAACATTCCCGTTTTGGTAGAAGTTTCACTTTTTAACTTAACATAAGAGTTCACCCCAAGTCAGAGATTTATTTCATTCCCTTTGCTGATTACATAGTATCTTAGATGCTGATAAGATAACAGCTTAAAAAGTGAAATGTATTAACTAGCCCTTAGCAGGAATTTAGTTCTTTGCTTTTATTAAATTCATTCAGACTAAGCTCAGAATACTTAGTAATTAAGGTGAATATCATCATGAAACCTAATTTTTGGCTTATCTTATTCCCCTAAGTTCCCTTAGTAATGCTGTTGGCTTTGTTAGCTAGCTAAAGGAGTCATCCGGTTGGTTCTTGTATTCCAGACTTGAAATACTTACCAGATCGGAAGCAGTCTGGGAAGCAGGGGTTTTATGTTACCCAAAGTCTTGTGTTTTACTCTCTGCTTCTATTTTTATCTTCTTTTGTAAAATAAAAACAGTTTCTTTATGTCCCCAAAGACCGTTGGAGGAATTTGACTGAGTCTGACCAGACTGATGCTTTGACCATTTTTTGAGGTTTGTGGAGAACTGGCATTTCTGTACTAGGATTATGTTGGGGAAAGAAGTAAATGGCTTGCCAGTGTAGCACCACCCTATAAATAAAATATTTATCTCACAGACATTTACACTGTAATATAATTTCATCATATTCTGACTTAAAATTATTTTGGATACATACTACAGTATTATTATATTATTTATATACACTCTACTATTTTTTTATGTTAAACTTTTTTTCAGATATTAAGGAACGATTCACAAATTATGTGCTTTTGCTAATAGTATGTCTAAGAAACATGGAGCAGTTTTCTTGGAATCCAGGTAAGGAAGTCTTAACAGTTATGGTGCCTTTCAATTTTACTCTTGAGCGAAAAGTCGTTCTCTTCCATGGGATAAAATGAGTACACAGAAAAGTGCAGAAAACTCTAGAAGCCTTTAGCTAGTCCACTCTTCACATGGAGGATGGGTTGCCTCTGCTCGCTATGGGGTGGTGGGAGCCAGACCCCCCGCAGTAGTCTTTGGCCCAGCATGGCGCCAGTGATAAAGAACCTGCCTGCCAATTCAGGAGATGCAGGTTCGATTCCTGGGAGGGGGGAAGATCCCCTGGAGGAGGAAATGGCAGCCCACTCCAGTGTTCTTGCCTGGAGAATCCCATGGACAGAGGAGCCTGGCGCGCCACAGTCCATGGGGTCGCAAAGTCGGACACGGCTGAGTGCACACACACGGTTCCCACAGGCCACACAGCGTCGCTGGAGCCGCGCACCCAGTGGCCCTGCTGAGCATTGCAGCGTAGACATTTTTCTCTCTCGCAGAGGAGGAAACTGGAACTTATTAACAGACCGTTTCCAGCGTCAGGTAGCCAGTCAGTGGCGGAGCTAAGTGTTGAAAGAGGTCGAGGTGCCCTGGCTAAAGCTGAGCACCATGTGAGACCCGCCAAGACCTCCTTCCTGGTCAGCAGGCGGAGCCCCAGCCCTGTGCCCTCCACCTGCCCCGCCAGCTGCCTCAGGGTGGGATTGCCCCAGGTCCCTGCCAGCATTTCTGGTCTTCTTCCTGTTCTGTCCCCCTCGTATATCCTCCTTCAGGGCCTAAGCAGGTTATCCTGTTGTTTGCATTTGTTAATCAGCCACTTGGTACTGAGTTGATGTTTTATAAATATGGTAAAGGTGAGCAAATTTGGCAGGTTACCTCTGTATGAATGTGAAATAAAGGATGGATCAGTATTGTTGAACCTTAGTGATCAGAGAGAAAAAAACGGTCCAGTTGACTTTAGCACCGTGTCCTCCTGGTTACCCACTGTCACACCGAGGCAGCCCCAGAGACTTAGACGGAGCCTCCTCACTCACCGTCCCACAGCGTCCTGTGCCTCTCCCCAGGGAGAAGCCGGGCTCCGCTGACCCCGGCACCCCTCAAGGCTTCCTCTGTACCAAGCTCGGAGTAAGCACTTGTTGAATGACTTAGCCTTTATCCTGATAAGATATGACTCTTCCTGAGAATTAATTCTATGCCCGTTCCCTCCATGATCACTTGTTGAAAATGTTCTAGTTTTGCCGTGTGGAGAGTGTACATTTCTCTGGTAGCCTGTGATAGGATGTTATGGATTCTGTTCATATTACGAGATGTAATTGTCTCTCTTCTCCCCTACTTTATAGATCATCTCTGGGTGTTATTTCCAGATGTCTGTATGGTGGTCGCATCAGAAATTGCTGTGGATATTGTAAAACATGCTTTTATCACAAAGTTCAATGACATCACGGCAGATGTATGTATTTTAATAGGCAATTCAATGTTTGGTGTTGACTTCTGATTAAGTATCATAAGGTTGTAGGATAGCAAGTTAAATTTACTGAATTTATGAATAGGATAGAGAAGAACTACATTTTTAAAGTTAGAATCATACTTTTAAATTTCTAAAAATGATTTTGCTGCCAAAAGTACATTATTTCAGTATTCAACAGTTCTGTACATTTGTGTAGAGGTATAGACTGAAATGGCCCCCCACTCCAGTACTCTTGCCTGGAGAATCCCATGGGCGGAGGAGCCTGGTGGGCTACAGTGCACGGGGTCGCAGAGTCGGACACGACTGAGCGACTTCACTCACCCACTCATAGACTGATCAGTAGTTGAGATCAGGGTGTCACTGAAACCATTATAAACTGTTAATACCATCATAACCTGTCTTGTTAAACTTTTAAAAGTCACATTGTTCCTATTTAAAATATTAGACCCAAAACTTCTCTCTGGCTAGATTGTTTAGTATTTTATATTTTAAAGTTGATTTTCCTTTCTCCTGTGATTATTAATAGGTTTTTGGTAAGTCCTAGAAGACAAACACCTTATATTTTTCTACTGAAAACATTTGTTGGAACTTTGAGCGATGTTACAACAGGTATTTTGTAGCATTTCCAAAAATAGAAATGTGGCTGTAGGCTTGATATAAACAAAATGAAGCCTACTCACTGAACCGTTCCACCAGTCGAGTTTTCAAGAGCAATGCTCATCCCTCCCCCAGGCCCCAAATAAACGGTAATTTAGCAGTATCTCAATATGGTTTGGGTTGTGCATGCTTATTGTCATATTTTAAAAGGCAAGGACTTAAAATGCAGTGCAGTTGCAGCTGCTACAGTCGATGGTGGGATTATGGCATTTCTGAATGTATTAATATCCTTGAATAACAGATGATCATGCAGGTTCTGGCAAAGGCCGGATACAACAGTTTCACCCTTTACTCTCTCGGCTTCCTCAAAACAGGAATCCCTTTTCATGGGACATTTTCTCAGCAGCCGAAGTCAAAACTGATAGCCTTGATTCAGATATTTAGTGTGTTTTGCAGTGGAAATGATGGTTTACAAGTGCCTTCAGGACTGCTGTATTCTCCAACTCAGCTTAATATCAGACTCAGCATTCACTCTTCTGAGAAGACATCATTATCATTAGATGTACAGTAGTAATTTTTAAAACTGTTCATTTAATTTAAATTTTCAGAATTATTTTCCGTGCCTTGCACTACTTAAAATAGCTACTCTTCCTAAAAGTCTAAACTCTCAACGACCATAATCATTGAATGTTTATCCCTCTTTAAAGGAAACCTTTAAAAGGCCTTGAACCTATCAAGGGGAATTGAGGCTCTTTTTCACTCTTATTGTAGGTGAACAAATAGGGAAAAACTACCCAGAGGTCACTTGGTTATTAGCACCTCCTTCCTGGCTAGATATTGAACATTTTATCTACAAAGGAAATCTTCCCATGTTCTGTATTTGCACTGTATTACTTAATACCTCATTCTTATTTGTCTTTAGGTCTACAGTGAATATAGAGCCAGCCTTGCTTTTGACCTTGTTAGCAGTCGACAGAAAAATGTAAGCATTATATATATAAAAGGCATAATCTGAAGTTAACTGCACAGTGGTTTAATTAATTAATAATTAATTTTTTGAATAATAGTTTAATGTAGCATGGGATATTAATTACAGGAAAGCTAGATAAACTGCCTTATTTCTGTTCTTGACACTAAATGTTTACAAAATAATAAAAATAATGCTAATACTTATTACATAGTGTATGATTTCTACAGCATTGTAACAGTTATACAACTTTGTATTTTAAACTTCTTATGAACATTTAGATCACTCCATTGTTTTACTAAATTTCAGTATAGGTACTAGGGTCTCTTCTTACAGTCTCTCCTGT